>NC_050580.1:250971988-252311988 GCF_011100635.1 Trichosurus vulpecula | reverse complement strand
CATTTTTTTCAACGTCAGAACAGCTTCCCATTCTTGGACCTCCTGAAGTTGGCATGGTTCATACAAGCCAAAATAATAAATTGCAAGTGAATTAGCTTCTTGTTATAAAAAGCAAACAGATTTTTTCAAAGTGACATTTTGACCACTACTCAAGTGATTAAGCACTAAAGTCTTAATTATTGCTTTTTGAGGACTCTACTGAAGAATTTTGTTATTAATGTTAATGTCTGATTCAAAGATGTGACAGTGGTCTAATTGCAGATAATAGATTTCTCTTTCATGTTAGAAATAATCCTGCTTTCCTCATGTTACCTAATTTGTCATCTATTCATTGATCACTCCTAAATCTTTACTTCTGATTCTGACCCTTCACCCCTATTCTACTCTTCTGTTTCTGTTTCTTTTCTTTTTTTCTTCTTCTTCTTTTCTTTTTTTTGGTGAGGCAGTCAGGGGTTAAGTGACTTGCCCAGGGTCACACGACTAGTAAGTGTCAAGTGTTTGAGGCCGGATTTGAACTCAGGTCCTCCTAACTCCAGGGCTGGTGCTCTATCCATTTTGCCACCTAGCTGCCCCCTTTCTGTTTCCATTTCAGTGGCAACACCTGGAAGTAAAATGTCTTAGATAACTGAAATTATTGTATTTCTCCCTAAACAAGCTCTCCTTAGTTTACCTTTATCATCGTTAGAAACACACCAATTTCCTGCTTCCCTGAACTTATCCAGATAAAATTATTTGACTCTTCTGACCATTACCCTCCCGCATCTAATCTGTTGTGTACTGCTGATTCTTCCTCTAAAGTTCGTCAGGTCTGCCTGTTCTTTTCCATTCCCCTAGCTGATGACTACTCTTAGGTCTTTATCATCCCATACCCAGTTTATTGACAGAATTCTGAGATACTCAGAGCAGGTCAGATTCCACCAGGTAAAGCTGTTCATGGACAGGTTTCTCGGGTTCCCAAAGTTTTTAACCTTATTTGCATTCACGTTGCTTTATCATAGTGTTATATTTTGAATAACCTGGCACCCTATCCTGATTAGCGCTTTAGTTTTTAAGTCTCCATTTATCTATGCCTATGAACTTTTCTTATATGTACATGTCAGACCAGAACGAAAGGGTTTCCTGCCCATCCTATGGGAACAGGAGCTAGGAAGCTAGCTTCTATCTTATAAAAATTGTAATACCTACCAGGGAAAAGTAAAATAAAAAGTAAAATAAAAAATTCCAAAACCTGACATTTATATAACATCTTAAAGGTTGCAGAGCATTTTATGCATATTGTTTGATTTGAACCTCACAGCATCTTGAATGGGGGTATTATTTCCATTTGCAAAATGACATGATTTGCAGGGTTCACGCAGTTGCAAGATTCAAACCCAGCTCTTGAAAGTTCTTAGGCCCCTCTTATTTCCAGTACACTTCCCGTACAGTGTAGAGTATCCTCATTTTCAAGCCCACCCCCCCTTCCTTATTTTTCAGAGTCAGCAACAAAACGAATAGGGGAAAAAACCGAACACCACATATGAGAGTTTAGCCCAAAGGCCAAAGTGAGAAATTGGAAAGCCCAGGGTCTTACCATGAAACACAAATGGATAATCAAATGAGTTGAACTAAAAAGGTTATCCAATAAATACCAAATTCATTTCTTGACTATTTACTTTCCGATAATTTGTTTTGAGTTACTTTATTAAATATTAAGAGTTTTATGTAAAGTTCTGTTTCTTATTTTATATATTTATTGATTAGTTTCCTGTGCTGATCCTAATGTCTACGTTTTCCCTGCTCTAAGTTGTCCTACGTAAAACTCTTAATGGTTGCCATGGCTAAAGAATCTGTCACTGGGAAGCTAGCCTGCTGGTAAGAAGACTTTCCGTACTTAGCTGAGCCGATTTTTAGATAGAAGGCTCAACCTGCCCCTTGGACTGTGCTTGAAGCCTTTCCAGAACAATAGGAGATGTCAGGGCTTATGCTTTGTTGGCTGGCGTAGCCAGCAGGTGAGCCAGGCCAATCTCCCTGCCATGACGAGGCATCAGTACGATTTTGTGGAGTGGTGCAGAAAACTTCTGCAATCATTGTAAAAGTCTGCTCTTGTTAATGAGCCAATTTATAAACATTTATTAAATACCAGTTATGTGCCCTAACACTGTGTGCTAAGTTCTGGGAATAAATTATATCCTTATAAGAAAATATAGTGTCTTTCTATTTTATTTCATGCTCAACCTTCACAACTTCACTTTCCTCCCAAGGTCATAAATTTCATTCCTTTGACTTCCCAGGTAATGCTTTTTTTTAAAAAAAAACCAATATATGGATATGTTGAATTGGATTTTTCTTGATTATTTTATATTTATAACTTATATATTTAACTTATATATATATATATATATATATATATATATATATATAAATATATATATATATTTATAACACTCACCAAATATTTTATCGTCCTGTCCTTTTTGCATCTCTGTACCTTTGGTCACAGTGTCCTTGTGCTTAAAATAGATTCTTGTACCTCACCATTGAAACTCTTCCCTTCCTTCAGGTCCATTTGGGCTGCCATTCCCTTGCTTATGATGATGTACCCTCCTGATGAGAGAAAGAAAGAGAGAGAAAAATATCAGGTTGATACTTTTATGTCATCCTGTGAGTCCTGGGGCTACTACTCATCACAGGTTTATTCCAGCGTCCACCTTAAAAAGGCTAGCCTGGATCATCGGCTTTGTCCTACCACTTATGGACAGATGAGACTGCCATGGTTGCTTCCTCTAGGGAACAAGAACTTGGATAGATGGGATAAACTCCTTATATGCTGGATCCTGTGGGCAGAGACCACAGGTTTAAAATGACACGGACGCCCTGCTTTGTACACAAGATGCCCATCTTGTAGATAGATGCCTGACCTGTCTTCATTCCCTCCTACCAAAGGATAGCTGAGTTCAGATCTGGCATCAGACACTTATTAATTGAGTGACCCTAGGCAAGATGCCTCAGTTTATTCATCAATATCAAGGGGTTAATAATAGCACCTACCTCCTAGGATCATTGTGTGGATCAGAGGCGATCATGAATGTCCGGTGTTTTATAAACCTTAAAGTGCTTTGTAACATTTAAGATTAATTTTATTTACTAGTAATGATGATAATATGAACAGTGATAACAGTAGTTTCCTCCACCCTGTTGTATCAGCATAGGGAGTGGCTGCTTCTGCCACTGTACTTGTGGCAGGAGATTTTGAGCTTGGCACAGATGACCTCTGTGATATCTGTGACCTTGGTTTGTGGTACCTTTGTCACTCTACCCCCATTCCCCTAGGCTGTGTCTAGAGCAGCTTTGTCGCTGCCCCACATGATTGGACCCAAATATGTCTGATACTGCCACAGATGATAAAGTCCTGAGTTTCTCCCTCTTCTGCTGCTGCTCATTCAGGGCTACTGGCATCACCTCCTGGTCTCCCTGAGCTAGAAGTATCTTTTTCTCCTTGTGAATCTTTCATACTTTTTTTTTAAAGGGACTTTGCTTTACATTTACAATTGAATATATTGTGTAATTTATTTTCTTGCCCCCCCCCCACTCCTCCCCATGAATGTAACCTTGAAGGTAGAATTGCACCCTATTAATTTTGCCTACCACAGTGTCTGGTGTGTGACAGGCACTACATAGGCTTGGAGGTTTCTAGTGGATTATCCTAGGGATTTGTACTTGGCCATGTGCTCTTTAACCAGTGACTTACATAAAAGTTTAGGTGATAGGTTCATCAGATTTGCAGATGACGCAAAGGTGGGAAAGATGGCTCTCATTCAGCACACTTGGTGAGAGTCAGGATCCAAAAGGATCTTTGACAGTCTAGAGCATTAGGCTCAGTCTAATAATACGAAATTCAGTAGGGATAAATGCCATTCTGAAAAGGATCTAGGTGGGATTGTAATTAGCAGAGTAATAGGGCAGTTAAAAAAAAAAAGCTAATGCTGTCTTGGACTGCATTAGGAGGAGCCTAGTTATCATAGGGACTGATCATGTGGAGTTTTATATTTGGTTTGGGGCACAAGAGTTAAAGAAGAACATTGATAAAGTGGTGTCCAGAGGAGGGAAATCAGGACGATACCTGACCTTGACTTTATGACATAGGATTGTCTGAAGGATCTGGACATGTTTAGGTGGGAGAAGAGATGCTGGGTTGGGGAGAGGAATCATAATTGCTGTGTTCAAGTTTTTGAAGAACTGTCATATGGAGAAGGGATTTGGCTTGTTCAGTTTGGCCCCAGAAGGCAGAACTGGGAACACTGGGTAGAAATTGCAAAGAAGCCTATTTAGGCTGGATGTTGGGAAACAACTTCTCAACAATTAGAGCTGTCCAGAAGCAGAAGGGCTTGTCTTGAGACAAGCAGGGTGGGTTTCCCTTCTTTGGGGGTCTTCAGGAAGAAGCTAGACGGCTACTTGGCATGGATGTCATATAATGGGTTTCCTTTGTGTATGGTTGGGCTGTATGCCTGAAGTCCCTTCAGCTATCATTCTGTGATTTTTTGATTCATTGGAATGGGGAAACTCTAGGTGAGGACTCCCTGTACCAAAATAGACAGCCGCCTCTGTTGCTTCCGAGAACCTTAGAGTTTCCTAGAGAATCGTTGAGAGGTTGTGACTTGCTCAGGGTTGCATAGCCACTCTGTGTTAGAGATGGGACTTAATATACGCTTTAAATCGATTTTATTTATGTAGAATCCTGTGCTAAGTGTTTACATGTGTTTGTGTTGTTCTTCCTCAGCCAAATGATGCATTTCTTTGGAGGGTGTGGAGTGTAGCGCAAGGCTTGTCTCTGGTCCTTTCTGTGCTGTTCCTAAATTAAATACTTGGCAAATTTTGTTTTATGCTAACTTTCAGCTCTTAGAATAAAAGGAAGGATGTGTGCGCACTTATTTTTAGCATCTGGTTTTTTTTTTTCAGAACAGACTGTTTCCACGACTGCTCTCCTTTTTTTTATAAGGAAAACAGTTGATATATATTGCTCAAAGTAGTGAAAAGAGGAAGAAAAAACAAAGCATTTTTCTATTAACATATATATGTATATATATACACACACATATATATTTAAATCATTTAATGGGTATATAACGTTGAATTATTTTAGGGTTATTGTTAGATTAAGAATTATTTATATTTATTTTCCCCCTCCAAAATGGCTGTCCTTTCCAGTCTCCCAGTTTTTATCAGGTGCTCCACCATTTTTGAGTCCCTTCTATCATTCATGTCCATGGTCACCTTCCAAGTTGTATCTATTCTTTATCTCTGTTTTGACCCTTCTTTTCTAATCGCATTGTCATTATCCTAGTCCAGACTCTTCTCACTTCATACGCTTATTCCCCTGTGCTCCCTCCATCCTGATCATTCCACACAATGTTTGCCTATTTTCTACATGTTGCGGTTGTTTAAGAACCTGTCATAGTAGCTCCAAATCTGGACTCCTCAGCCTGGCCATTCAAAGCCTTTCATTGACTATCTCTTCCTTATCCATCCACACGTATTCTCACTTCTTCCCGATGTGCAATGTCTGCTTGAGTTAGGCTCACTTTTGGTTTTCTTGCTAGGATTATTCCTGCCTCTGTGCATTGGTTCATTCTCTTTCCCTATCCCTGTTCTCCCTGTTTGCATGCTAATAAAAATAAATGCAAAAGTTTTACACATGGTTTCAAGAAATCCACTTCACAGGTACAAGATGGGACTAGAAATCAGTTTATCTGAAAAATAGGTGGTTGTTTTCATAAATGGAAGCATTAAAGACAAGAAAACTCACTTCAACTTAGGCAGCATTGAGTGGCATCACATCTCAGTAAGCAGATGTCAGCCCTGCCTTTGTCCGACCACGCCTGGGGTTCGTTGCTAGGTAGTACATATCAGGATAGACATTGGTAAGCCAGAGAAGTCTGGAGGAGGGCTGGCCGCATAGCGAAGGGACTTGAGTTCATGCAAGGATCGGTTGGAAGAACTGAGCATAATTATCCAGAAGAAAGCTTTTACAATGGACACAAGAGCTCTTTTCACATACTTGAAGGCCTCTCTTCTGAAAGGGCCTGAGCTTTTTCTTCTTGCCTCCAGAAGGCAGAACTAGAAGCAGTGGGTGGAAGTTGCAAAGAGGAAAATTAAGATTTGATATGAGAAAAAACTTCCTAACACTTGGAGTTATCTAGAAATGGAATAGGCTGCTTGGGAAAGCAATAAGACCAAGGCTGGATGACTACTTGCCTAGTGTGTATTAGAGGGAATTTTTTTTTTAAGTTTGAGTTGGATTAGATAACCATTGAAGTATCTCTTGGGGTTCTTTGATTCCCCCAAGATGAATTTACTGTTCTTCTTCCTCTCCAGAGAACATACAATATGCTTTCTTTACCACTGAGCTCAATATGCCTCTTCCATGAAACCTTCGTGGAGTAGTAATAGCCCACAACAATCTTATAATATCAAGTCCACAGTTATTTTTCTCTTTAATCAATTTTGTTTGCAGTTTTCTTTTTAAAAAAGTCTAGTTTGTTAAGTTAGATTGTATGTTCTCTTAGTGGAAAAACTCATTTAATTCTTGAAAGCCTGAGATAGTGCTGGGAATGTTGCAGTTGATCATCATGTGTTAATTATTTCCTATGGACCAGGCACTGTGACAGGTGTTGGAAGTCCAAATTCTGTGACTGAAACAATCCATACACTCACTTGGAGTTTCCATTATCAGGCAAGAAAACAAGTACCCATATAAGCGTGGACAGAATGACTTGTTCTTCATTCAGTCTTGTCCAAGTCTTTGTGACCCTGTAGACTGCTGCTGTCCCTGGGATTTTCTTGGCAGAGGTACTGGAGTGGTTTGTCATTTCTTTCTCCAGGACTGAATGAATAGAAGAGCATAAATACAATTAGTTAAATATCAGGTATTTTCAGAGGGAGAATAGTAGCAGTCTAGAGGAAATCAGAAGATGGTGCTTGAGCTTTGACTTGAAGGAAAAGAAGACTTCTGTAGCTGGACATGAGGAGGAAGGATGTTCCCCACTTGCGTCACAGCTACTACAGAGGCCCAGAGATATGACAGGGAGCGTCATGTCCAGCAAGGCTGGAGAGACAGGTTGGAGTCAGGTTGTGATGGTCTTTAAAAGCTAAACAGTGGAGTTTATATTTTATTCTTGAGATGATGGGGGGGGGGGCCACTGATGTTCGTTGAGTTGGGAGTCACGTAGTCATAGCTATGCTTAAGAAAAAACTTTAGCCACAGTATAGAGGCTGGACCAAAGTGAGGAGAGAACTGAGGCGAAGCGAACAACTTGTTGGCTCTTGCAGAAGGCTAGGCAAGAAGTGTTATGGACCTAGTGTTAGGTTATGGCTAAATAGAGAGAAAAGTAATTTGCTGGATTTTGTGTAGTGTAAATAACAGGGGGCAGTAAGGTTGGATCTGTGGAATGAAGTCATTGGGTGGTGTTAAGGATAATGCCAAGGTTAAGAACCTTGGAAACTGGAAGAATTGTTGTCTTTGGAAGAAATAGGGAAGTTTGGAAAAGTAGGGTTTCAGGCAAAGGTGAGTTCTATTTTGGACGTGCTGAAGTTCAGGATGTCTTGGTGACATCCTGTTTGACGTGTGCAGTAGACAAGTGGTGGTGTGAGCTCAGGGGATGAAGAAGTTACAAAAGAGAGTGTAGGGAGTCAAGAGTAGGGGGGCTAGGAGAGAGCCTTGGGGGAATACCCACCGTGAGGGAACGTTAGATGGATGATGGACCAGCAAAGGAGACTTCTAAGGAATAGCAGTTCAGCAGGTAGTTGAAGAGTCAGAAGAGAGCGATGTCATGAAAGCCAGAGAAGAGAGAGGGTCCGGGAAGAGAGAGTGGTTAGCATCATCAGGTACGTGGCATTCGATGAAGACTAAGAAAGCATCATCAGATCTGGCAATTAAGAGATCGTCGTAACTTTGGAGGGAGCAGTGGACTGGAGTGATGAGGTGTGAAGCCAGATTGCAAAGGCTCGAGGAGGGAGATGAGACCCGGAGGCGGCCAGTGCACATTGCATATACTTAATAAGAATAACAATAATTTGCTTTTATGTAGTGCTAGATATTTTGTAAAGTGCTTTTCTCACAACTTGCCAACAACATGAGCACTGCCAAATACCATCATCACTGTAACAGAAATGACAGGGTAGGGACTTGAACTTGGGGCTTCTAGCTCCATGACTTAGGCTTTTTTTCTTTGCAGGAAACTGTTTCTCCTAATGCAACAACACCAAATGCTTTTGGTTGATTTCAGTTTATGTAGAACTTTTTTTTTTTAAGCCAGGCCTGTAATTGCTTGGGTGTGGGGAGAAATTCCTAATAAGGAAACTTCTACTGATGCTTATCATCCCAGGTTTACAAATTATCATTTTAGAGAGTTGCCTGGGTGTCCTTCCCATCCCCACCTCCTGCTCCCACCTCCTCCCCCCCCCCCCCCCCCCGTTAGCTGACTTGCCTAGGCTGATATCATTAGTTTGTGTCAGAGGCAGTAAACTGAGTCCTGATTTTCCTGGCCATTAGGCAGTTTTCTAATTAATTTAATTAGTGTCTGTTTTCATAGTTTGCCATCCAGTATTTACAAAAGTTTTGGAATATAAGCATGATTCACTGATGCAATGTTCTGGACACTTCTCCTAGAGGTGTGCTTTTGAAACTTTGAAATGCGTTCATCATCCCTATATTCATAATTTATGATTTGTTTATGTCTTTTTCATCTTTTCAAACTAGTGTTTAGAAAGAGCTATGAAGTTTGCATTTGAGGAGTTCCACCTCTGGTACCAGTTTGCATTGTCACTGATGGCTGCAGGAAAAGTGAGTTACCCTCTTGTATGTGCAGTTCCCAATTTCAGCAATTAGTACTGGGGGATTCGTGGCCAGAAAGTAACTTACGTCCTATGGAAGTCAAAACCAAATGTTGGGAGTCATATTTAAGGGAACAATTGAAGCAGCTGGACTATCCTGTTTTGCTTATCTGGGGGAGCGCAGAATCGTGTTATTGAGAGGATAAGATTCTGGAATGGGCCTTTTCCTAGCCATTTGAACAGTAAAAGTTTGGGAGGAAGATGTGAGTCTTGTACACAAAGCCAGATACTCAAGCTGATCCTTTTAAGTTCTAGTGAATTAGATTGAGGGTCAAGTTTCTGGAAGAGAAAATCCAATTGACTGTTTCATTCTGACCCATTCTATCCATGTTCTGTGAGTCATAAGGTCTGAGGTGAAGGATTGCCTAGATATTTAAGGGAAAATTAGGCAAAAACTTCATGTGGTGAGTGATAAATGTTATCTTTTCTCCCTATAAATATAAACTTACTTCTCTGTTCAGTTCTTAACCTCATTATGAGGAATGATTTGTATATTGAAAAAAACTGAAATAATTCCAGTGAAGATTTTCTTCTCATTTCTACTCTTGTTCTCCCAGACTTGTGTCAGAAGCTGCAATGCTCCGCATTTATTAAACATAGTAAATTTTGCAGGGGGGTTGGTGGTGGTGGAGGAGAGTCTCTGCAGGGCTTGCTTGTTTGATTAGAAGTTAAAAATATAACCAGGGAGCATTGTAATAAACATAACTCCCTCCCCCCAAAGATTTGTTTTGTGTCTTTATCACAAATTTTGTAATTTGAGTTTCATAGAAATATTCCTCTTTTGTCAAGTCTGCTCGTGCCGTAAAGGTTCTGAAAGAATGTATCCGTCTGAAACCTGATGATGCTACCATTCCTCTCCTGGCTGCAAAGTTGTGTATGGGTTCCCTTCATTGGGTAAGTCAGTGCTTTAAAATCCTCATTGGCTTCAAAGATTGTTTTGGCATGTTATTTTATAGTCACAGGAACGTTAACTCAAAAATATTGTAGCAGTGAAATATTAGAACTGTTGCTCAGATGTTACCTCACTTTTTGCAATAGGGGTGCTACTTAAAAGTAGCATGTAAGTAAACATTTTACACATTGACTCATGTTTTAAATATGCTTAATGTTTAAAGGAGTCCTTTGGTGAATGCTTTTTTAAAAAGTGAATCATCACCTCATTTAGTTGTACAAATCTGGAGGTTCATTTATTGGATTTTGTGTAAAGCATGCTGAACTTGTGTAAAAACAGGTTCTGCTTCTTTTCTATCAGCAAACATTTATTAAATGCAAAAGTCTGCACTAACATTCTTCACATGTTTATTGAATTATGCTTAGGTACACTGCAGATGTGTGGATTTCTTAAGTTCAGTCCCTTAAATAGAAACAGAAAGCTCCTTGGCTGGTTGTAGAGGTTCCTATCGTTAGAAAAATGTCAGGTTCATTTTTGGCTGAGTGATTAATATTTTTCCTCTCAGAGATCATTAGTAAGAAGGATTTGCTCAAAGGGAGATTTTACCACATTGTTAACTCCTATTGATTTTTCTGTGTATCTAGTTTTAGAAATAGAAAGAAAAACATAATGGAAAATTAATCTTAGAGCTATTTAAGTTCTGACTGATTAGAAAAAGGTCATATTTTCAAAGACAAAACATTCACTAGAAAAGCATGGCTTCCAGGAAGTTGTGTTAATTTCTGCAGATAGGTGATTTTGATCCACACAAACTATGTTTACCTGCCCAAGGAATGTTGGATATAGGTGGTTCCAGTACAGAACTAATGAAGAAATGGAATCAACTTAAATAAATTTTTGAGTTTTAGCCTCAGTTTGAATATGAAAATTCAGGTTTCCAGGAGGAAATGTACTACCTTCCATAAATGTTTGTTTTTTTCAAAAAAGCACTTTGAATTCTTGTATGTTTAGCCTATTTGAATTTTTGTTATACTATTCTGTGTACATGTCTTATTACCTCTACTAGATTATAAATGCCTTGAATGCAATGATTTCATCTTATGTATCTTTGTATCTCCTCCAGTGCCTAAAATGGTATCTTACATATAGTAGGTATTTAATAATGGCTTTTGACTCAATGCATGTGAATGTATTGAGTAAAACATCTGAGTACTATTTAATAATCTTTAACATGATGAAAGAGAATCCATGTATTTGCTATTAAATTAAGCAAAGGAAAAACCCTAAAAACATGCCAATGGTTTTTATTCTTTGGAATTATAAATAATACATCATTTGGAAATGTAGAATGAACTTTTTGAGAGAACTTTGGAGATGAGAGCCATAGAATGAGACATAAAAAGAGACCCAGTGATGACTCTTAGAGCGATAAAGAGACGGGAAGAAAATTAATTGCTAGAGAAGAAAAGGAGAAAACAAAGTAAGCACCCTGTATAACTGTGGTCCAGAAGAGAGACCACAGTGTGACCTCAGAATTTGGAAGTTTCTCTTAATATTTTTAATGTAACCTAATGGATTTGTCATGGGAGCTTATGTAAAAAACTGACCTCAGGTGGTAGGATAAATTGTGTGTATCTTTAAACTTGTCTTCTTTTTCAGTTGGAAGAAGCTGAAAATTTTGCCAAAAATGTAGTTGACATGGGAGAAAAAACATCAGAGTTCAAAGCCAAAGGTTACTTAGCTTTGGGACTCACTTACAGTCTGCAGGCCACTGATGGTAAGATTAAGTGGGGGCAGGAATGGAGTATTTAACTTAAGAGTTATTCTCTTGCAACCTATGTTGCTGTCTTTGAAAAGATGTTTCCATAAATGAGGCAAGAAAGACTTCCCACATGTAAGAGAAGGGTAGGATACTTGGGCTGCATCTTCGTAGCCTCCTTTATTCTTATGGCAGTCATTGCAAATGGGTTAGGGTATATTTGAGTTCAGAGGCATGAGTCTGGCTAGGGACCAGATCCAACCCAACTTCTCACACATAAGATAATCTGGTGGTTTCTCTATGGAAAGGGTTGTTATGCTTCAAAAATGTTGACTTAAAACAGTATCTCACCTCCTTCAATAAACTTTCTATGTCTGAACAAGATTGCCCTCCCTCTTCACCAGCAACTGTTTTTTGTCACTTAAGTTTAACTATGTATATAACAGTAGAAAATCAAAACCGTGTAGTCTTTGGAAACAAGTAGAATACAGACGTTAGAAGTAGCCGTAACTGAGGTACAAGAGTCTCAGATTATGTTCTGAAAATTTGGTGTGTTCATTACAGCTATCATGGATTTTAAATGTTATTGGTTTTATTATGTGCTTATATGAGAACTCATTTTGGGAATGCTTGCTTTGGTTATTCTAAGAATTATTCACAATTCTTCCATTATTTGTCCTCCACAAAATGACATATCCTGTGGATTTTCTGTGTTGATGAATTAGATTTTTGTTCTTTGATATTACAGAACACATAGTTTCAGCAGACTTAACCGTTCTTCAATCTGCATTATTAGAGAAAGCAGCCTGATGGTGTAGAGGGAGCAGTGGACAGAGGGCCAAGCTTCTAGTCCCGTAGCCATTTATTCACCCTCTAAATGGCAATGTTAATCCCAGCCCTCCCTGCCTCACAGGGGAGTGGACTTCAGGGTCCTCTGCAGCTCTAGAACTCTATTGCTCCAAATGCAATGGAGAACTCAGCACAGGAGTGACTGTGTGTGTGTGTGTGTGTGCGCGCGCACGCGTGTGTATGTGTGTGTGTGTGTGTGTGTGTGTGTGTGCGCGCGTGTGCGTGTGTATATCTTAAAGCTGCTTATACCGTGCTGCCTCTGCCTCTTACCGTGGGCATTCAGTCAGTGGAGATGGGGTTGATACCTAAAGAATTTCTCAGTCATTGCTCTAAATTTGTTCCCATGGGAATTCCTCTCATTGCTTTCTGGTGAAGCATCCTTTCCCAGTCCTGCACTGTTCATCAGTTTCTATTTCTTTATGGAACTATTGACCCATCATGAGTGGGAGATACATTTCTAGGGTTTTTTTTTCTTTCAGTAGTCATGGTCAGTTTGTAGTGATCTATTCACAGCCTCCTAATTAAGGGAATTAAGTCCATGTTAGAGGTACTGTTCTTGGCCATGAAACAGAGTTTAATTTACTTGATCTATACGGAACTTTGACTAGTGACCTTGTCCTCAATAGAACCGTCCTCTAACTAGTCAAACTGTTTTATGTAGGAGGGAAGATAGACTGGTACCTCCCTGGAGTTACCAGCCTTTCCCTTCCCAAGTAGAACTTATGCATGTGCTGCTGGAGCTGACCGTCAGCCTGTCACAGTGTCACTGTAAGCCTCAGAATTGTGCTATGGTTGACTTGTATGCGTAGAACATATCTCCCTAAGCAGATTGTGAGCCCTCAAAGGCAGGGCAGGAAGTTCTTGTGCTAACCCCCACAGTTCCTCCATACCTTGTAGCCATTCAGTAAATGGGGGTTGACACAAACTCTTTTTTTTTTTTTTGGCGATTTATTTTATGTGTATAACATCAGCTTTCTGCCTTTACGTACCACACTGACTGACTAAATCCTCTTCTCAGCTTCTTTGCGAGGGATGCAAGAGGTCCTGCAGAGAAAGGCTCTTCTTGCTTTTCAGAGGTGAGTGGGTGTAAATCTTTCCATTCTGTGGCACATAATGGAGGGAAAAGACCTTATTATAAGTATAAAAAAGAAGAGATATTTATAAAGATTATATAAACAGTGCTTTTACCTCTGGGAGTCTTCTACAGTACAGAACATGTTGTATTAAAAATTGCATCATCATTTGTTGCTAAATGAATCCATATTCTTAATCTGTTTATTCATTTGGGTGCATTTTATTATTAAGCTCTTAGCTGTCCGCAGAGACACATATGTGGGAATACAAGGTGGTGATCTTTTTTATTAAAGACATTTGTCATTATTGAGCCAAGGATTGTAAGGAATTGTGTTTTGACACCAGCCTATTCTAAAATATTTTTCTTTTTGTTAAAACCTGGAGACAGGTTTTTGTTTTAAGTAACTTAAATATGTGTTTTCAGGCCTTTACTGACATCTATGAAAAATCATGTGACCACCATTCTTTGTATATTAAATAAATTACAGATCTGTCTGCTGCAATCTAACTACTGTACAACAAAATTGTTATCTTGGATATATTTCCAGTCTCCATATTTAAACCTCCCTGTAGACAGTAAGCTCCTTCAGCTACCCCTCAGCCTGGAGTATGGGAAATGGGGATAGGAACTGACCTATTCCCTGTGTGACCTTTGGCACATTGTTCACTTGGTTTCCCTTAACCTCGGTCTCCTCATCTGGAAAATTGAAGGGTTTGAGTATTTCCTATTCTTGATTTTTTCCCAGAGCATTTTGTTGTGATCTCTTCCTTACCCCCATCATACCATACCTTGTATGATTATGTTGGATTGATCCCCTGTATTAGAATGTGAACTTCTTGAAACAGACGTGTCTTTTTTTTTTTTTGTCTTGCTTTCCTCAGGACTTAGAACAGGCCCTTAACAGTTGAATTGATTTGAATTAAAAGTATGGAATGAAGTTGGAATTAAGGAAGATTTAATGTGTATTGGTGTAGGAGGGTTACTTGGCTAATTGTATCATCTATGGCTATATTTTAGTATGATACAACCACAAATATGTTTATTAACTATTAAATAAATATAATTAAATATGTTTATAGTAATCAGTTTGGCTGTATTTTAATATTTTAACAACCTCAGTAAGCCCCAGTTTCCTCATCTGCAAAAATGGCAATACTTTACCTACAATGTAGAATAGTTAATTGTAAGGGCCAGGTGATATAATGGTTGTTAAAACTGTCTAAAAAGCATGAAGTACTTGCTTATCCAGCTTAAATTGCTGGCACTGAGTGTGAGCAGAGATTGTAAAGCTAGTTTACATTCCTTTTTTTATTTCTTCCTTTTATGAATGCTTATAGTTTTAAAGTAAATTTATGTCATTATACATAATACATAGATTACAATATTACATAATGATTTTTGTTTAATGGACTACTTAGACCCATTTGAAGTGGTCCTTCCTTTTTACCAGGGTCTTGACTTTTGAGGCTGTTAGGTATACAATAACTAAAGTTTTTCCAGAGTACATACAAAAAGAACAGTTTGCTTTGGCATTTCTAATATTTTCCCCTTTTTAGGTGGGGGGAGTAAAGAAAGGGGTGAAGAATAGATTGAAGGGAGCAATTTGATTCATTAGCAAAATCAGGAGAAATGAAAAGCTTGAAATGTGCCTGCTTGGTGTGTGCTTTTTGGAGATAAACTCAGATTGATAAATAACTCTATATAAGATTCTTTAGATATAGGTTTTCTGTTTTACATAAATACTAGTTTTTTAAGTACTTTTGTTGTTTGACAAAACAAACCATGACTAGGACAGAGGCCCCAATTAAATATAGGTCGTACGTTTGCAGACATGTGATGAATTCAGGGTATGGCTTTGAGGCCTAATCTCCTTTTGCCCCCACACACTTACTTCATAGGATAATTTCCTAATGTTTTATTTGGTAGTGGGTAAAGATCGTTATTGTTATGACTTATAAATAAGTCATGAACTTACTTGTTCTAAATTTGTGGACCCAGCTAAGGATATTATAGCCTCGAGGAAATTTTTCTGAAATTTGTAGAAGATTAATAGTAGAAGAAGGGAAGATAGGAAAATAATGCTTGCATTATTAATTATTAATTTATTGTTAATTAATAGAATAATTGTTAATAATTCCTTATTTTAGTTTCCTTACCTATGTGTATAATGTAGAGGTTGCAGAGGAGTCAGGCCACAGGAGGAGAGAGAAATACAAATCATTATATTCCTGCTTGTACTTTTTGTGGACAATGAAGAGTAAAAATCTCATGGCGTGCAAAATTTTGGATGTCCAATAGACAAAAGAACAAACCTGAAAGATGGCATTGCACAAAGATAAAAAAAACATTCTCACAGGATTAGGATAAGATTATATGAAAAATGGTAACCTCAGGTAAATAAAACCAAGCAAACAGGACACGTTTGTTTCTTTGAGTAGTAATCATACTGACATTTCTATACTGCTTTAAATTTAACAAGATGCTCTTATCACAAGACTCTTGTGAAGCACTTAGGACAGGCTTTATTAACCCCATTTTATAAAGAAACTAAGGAAAAGGGAAGTTAAGTGAATTGCCCAGGGTCAAAACTAGAATTTGAACAAGAGCAAGAATTGTGCCCTTTCTACTATTAGCATATGATTATGCTAATGATTTAGTAAAGATTTAGCATGGTGCAGTGAGAAAGCACTGAAATTAAAACCAGCCAGAAAAAGAAAAAAAAAATCAGAGGCAGACTAGCTCTACCAACACCATCTATTAACAATGTGACTTTGGACAGACTCTCTCTGAGCCTGTTTTCCTTATCTGTAAAATCGATTTATAATACCTGTCCTATCTCATAGACTTGTTGTGAGAACAAGAGAGATAGTGAATGTCCTTCAGTGGAACCACTGCAAACCACAAAACACTACACAGATGTAAGATGGTGTCATTATTTGTCATCGAGAAAGATCAGTGCAGGGAAGAGCATGCTATGTGCCAGGCACTGTGCTCAGTGCTGGGGATGCAAAGAAACAAACGACAGTTTCTGCCCTCAAGGGGCTAACAATCTGATGGGGCAAACAAGGAACAAACAAATGTGAAGAAAATAAGCTACAGGCAGGCTAAGAGGAGAGATAAGGCACTGGAATTAAGAAATGTTGGGAAAGGACTTGTTTAGTTGGGACTCAAAAGGAAGCCAGGGAAGGCAGTAGGTGGAGATGAGGAGGACGAGTGTTCTAGGCATGAGAAAGAGCCAGAAAAAAATGTCTTATTCATGAAATGTCAGGGAGGCCAGTGTCGGGGGATCAGGACGTAAGGTGTGAGAAGACTGGACCAGGTAGGAGGGGACTGGGTTATAAAATGCTTTGAATGCCAAGCAGAGGATTTGTATTTGATTCTGAAGGTAATAGGGAGTCACTAGAGTTTATTGGGGGAAGGGGGTGGTCGTGGTGGTGGTGGTGTGTGACATGAATGAACCTCTGTTTAGAAAAGTCACTTTAGTGGCCGAATGTAGGATGTGGTGGCATTTGGAGAAACTTGAGTCAGGCAGACCCAGCAGCAGGTTATTAATAGCTAACATTTATATACTGCTTACTACATGCAGCTAGGTGGTACAGTGGATAGAGTGCTGGGCCCGGAGTCAGGAAGGCTTGAGTTCAAATCTAGCCTGTGTGACCCTGGGTAAGTCACTTAGTCCTGTTTGCACTTTCTTCATCCGTAATATGAGCTGGAGAAGGAAATGGCAAACCATTCTAGTATCTTTGTCAAGAAAACCCCAAATGGGGTCAGAAAGAGTCGGATAATGACTGAAAATGACTGAACAACAACGATGCGCTGTGTGCCAGGCACTGTGCTGTGTGCTTTGCAGTCATTATCTCATTTGATCCTCAGCCACACTTTTTACAGATGAAGAAACAGAGGGAAACAGGTGAAGTGACTGACTTACCCAGGGTCACACAGCTAGTAGGTCTGAGGTCACATTGAACTCCGATCTTTCTATCTCCAAGTCTGGTGCTCCATTCATTGCATCACCTAGCTGGGTATTGAATATTAATTGTTTTATCCCAATGAGACATGATCCTAAACAAGTTCCTCACTCAGTAGACCTGGTCTAATAACATTTTTTAAAACTTCATGACTATTGGCCCAATGGGGTCTGCTGTGTAAGAAATTATCCTATGCTTGCAGCTCTGCCACCATCAAATAAATAATGATATGGGTTTTCTTTTAATCCTGAATGTGTGTACTTTGCTAGTAGCACTGCTCCTCCTTTTATCACAGTTGGCAATGGAAGAATATAGAAACATGTTTTTAAGTTGTAGGCAATGTAATACTTTTAAAAAAGAAAGTAACAATTTGTTAACAATCCAGTGGCAAAAGAATCCTATCCTGATGCAGTCAAGTTTTAAGTTGGTTGTGATGAAGTGTAATAGTCTTTCACATCAAAGCAAAAATCTATGTTTTCAGTTAATTAAGTGCAACAGTTTTCTCCTGCAGTGTTGTAGGCCATTCAATAAAATTAATCATTGGTTATACAAAAGGGTTCCAAGAATCATAGCTTGAAGGCTAAAAACTAGTTAACTAGATTTATCTTAATGAGACAGCCTCTCTCCCACCCACCCCTCATCCCCTCCAATTTGATATTTCTTCAGAAACGAAAGCCTCACTTGATAAATAAAATTGAGCTTTTGATTCCTATGAGGCTTCTGTGAGTTTTAGAAATTTTGATCTAGAACATCAGGATAGAGCTATACATGAACCTAATAGAGCTAAACAGCGCATGACCTGTGCATTTTAAAGATCTAGTCCTTGTACTCTGAGAGGAACTTGGGCTTCAGTAAGTCTTCCTCAGAGGTAAAATGTTGAATTAATTAACCCTATTCCATTTGACCTAACCTGAGTCTTTCATTACCCTCCTCAGAGCCTTTGCAAACCCCCTGTGGCACCTAGGTGAAATAGTAGATGAAGCACTGAACTTGGAGTCAGGAAGATCTGAGTTCAGTTCTAGCCTCAGACACTTACTAAATCTGTAGCCTTGGGCAAGTCACAAGCTCTGTCTGTCTCAGTTTCCTCAACTGTAAAATGGAGATAAATAACAGCACCTTCCTTTTGGAGTTATTGGGAGGATCAATGCCTGGTACTTAGTAGGCACTTAATAAATGATTATTCCCTTCACTTCCTTTCTTCCTTCCCTTTGTGATTACCGGTTCAAGCCAAGTCAACAAGCTATTTTTAAAGTGCTTACTACATGCCAGACACTGTGCTAAGTGCGGAGGGTACCAAAAAAAGGCAAAAGACAGGCCTTTCCCTCAAGGTGCTCACAATCTAATGAGGGAGACGACATGCAAACGACTACGTAGAAAATAAGATAGTGACAGTTTAATTTGGAGATCATCTTTGAGGGAAGGCACTAGCATTAAGGGGGACCAGGAAAGCCTTCTTTCATGGGTGGGATTTTAGCGGAGACTTGAAAGAGGCCGAGGAAGCCAGGAGGCAAAGATGAGGAAGGAGAGAGTTCTAGGATTGGAGCATGGCCAGTGGAAATACCTGGAGTCAGGGGCTGGTGTGTCTTGTGGGAAGAACAGCGAGGACACTGGTGTCACTGGATTCAGGAGTGTGTGGAGGGGAGTGAGGCGGATGAAAACTGGAAAATAAGAAGGTGCCAGGTTACAAATGGCTTCAAAGCCAAACAGAGGATTTTATAGTTGATCTTGGAGGCAGTAGGGAGTCACTGAAATTTATTGAGACAGTGGGATGATGGGGTTGGACAGGCACTTGAAGAAGATCACTTTGGTAGCTGAGAGGAGCATGAATTGGAGTGGGAAGAAATTTAATGCAGCGAGACAAATCAAAAGGCTGTTGCAATAGTCCAGACGTGAAGTGATGATGGCCTATACCAGTGTTAGAGGAAAGAAATGTGTTTATATGAGATGTTTTGAAGGTAGAATCAGTAGTACAGTTGGGGGGTTGGGGGGTGAGAGAGAATGAGAAATCAGGGATGACAACTAACAAGCCTGGGTGACTGGGAGGATGGTGGGTGCCCTCAACTGTCGTTGGGAAGTTAGCAAGAGAGCAGGATAGGGTGGGGCGGAGGAGAGTTAGTTCAGTTTTGGACATGTTAAATTGAAGATGTCTGTGGGACAGAGAGGTCTAAAATGCAATTGGAGATGGAAGACTGGAGGTCAGGAGAGAGGTTAAAGCTGCATAAATAGATCTGAGAATCATTTGCATAGAGATGATAACTGAATCCATGGGAGCTGGTGAAGTCACCAATTGAAATAGAGTGTGGCTTTTTGCCAGAGGTTGCCCAATGAAGATAGACTTCTGTTTTGCACACATGTGTATTTCTGATGGTGAGAGGAAAATTGTTATAATGATCACTGGTGGAGTCAAGATAAACATTCATATTCTTAATGGCACAGCAAAAGATGATTAAGTCAACTTGCACATTTGTTAAGAAGAAAACCCATCCTTCACATGTACTAATAGGTGTAAATAATTTGAACTTTTTCAGGGCCCACAGTTTGTCCCCTACAGATCACCTAGCAGCTTTTTATCTGGCTCTGCAGCTGGCCATATCCAGACAGGTAAGTTTATAGAGATTGTTTGCTGGGATTGTATCCTGAATTTAGGAAGATATGCCATCCGGGTTTAATTCCTTCAGTTTCTCAGTTTGGTACAGTAACTGATCTTTCATCCATTTGAAGTCACATTGGGACCTTGAACCTTTCTAATTATATAGTGTAAATGGGAGGGAAACTCAGAGGGAAGGCTCTAGCAGTGCTGGGAGGTGAGGTGGGTAGAACTGGGAAAGGCATTCTGTAGACAGTGGGTCTTGGAGGTTGGAGAGAGTGTTTCAGGTGTGAGGGACAGCCACTGAGAAGGCACAGAGTGAGAAGATAGCTTGTTGTGATTAAGGAACAGCAAATAAATAGGCCAGTACGTATGTGTGCCTAGATTGTAGAGAGTATGTGGAAGGGAGTAAAGTAGAAGAAGGCTGGAAAGGTCAGAAGGGGCCAGGTTGTAATAGGTTTTAAATGCCAAACAGAGCGTTTTATATTTGATTTTGGAGTTAATAGGGAGACACTGTAGTTTATTAGGTAGAAAAATGGCGTGGTCAGTCCTTTGCATTAGGAAAATCAAAGTGATTTTCCAGGTGATAGACTGGAATAGGGAAAGACTTGAGGCAGGGAGACCATCTGCCAGGCTTTAGGTAGTGAGGGCCTATACCAGGGCCAGGGCAGTGTGAAAGGGGAGGAAGGGCCTTGTGGGAGAGGTGTTGTAAAGGCAGAAAGGACAAGACTTGAAAAGAGATTGGATAAGTAGGGGGAATAGAAATGAGAGGGTGAGCATGACCCCTAGATTGTCAGCATGGGTGACTAGGAGAATGGTGGTGCCCTCAGCAGTAACAGGAAAGTTGGGGAGTGATAGGGAAATAGTGCAAAAGAGGGAGTGTGGAGGGAAAGGTGGTAAAGCCAGTTTTGTATATGTTGAGTTGAAGATATCTATAGCACATCCAGGCTGTGATATGTACAAGGCATTTGGTGATGTAGGACCGGGCCTCTAGATATGAGATTAGAGATGGAGATATATCTATGTATATACATATGTATGTATTTGTATATGTGGATATATATGTGTGTGTGTGTGTGTGTGTGTGTGTCTGAAGATCATCTGCATAGAAATTAATTAAATCCATGAGAGCTGATGAGATCACCAAATGAAATAGGATAGAGTGAAAAGAGAGGAGCCAGGGATAGAGATTTATGCCCCCCATTCATGGGCCCGACCTCCCTGAAGAGCTAGGAAATGAGCCTGAGAAAGAGTGGTCCAGCAAGTAAGAAGAGAACCAGGAGAGAGCAGTATCAGGAAAACCATTGAGGAGACAGTGTGCAGGAGAAGGTGACAGTGTCATACGTTGCAGAGAGGTGAAGAAGGATCAAGAAAAGGCCTTTAGGGAGGGCAGTTATGAGATCATTGGTAACTTTGGAGAGAGAAGTTTCATTTGAATGATAAGGTCAAAAGCCAGATTGCAGAGGGTTTAGAAGAGAGTGAGAGGAAAGGAAGCAGAGGCATTTAGTGTCCATGACTTTCCCCAGGATGTTAGCTAAGAGGAGGGGAGATAATGAGGATACCAAGATAGTGAGCTGGGATGATTGGATCATGTGAGGGTGTTTATGGCTGGGGAAGTGTATTTGTGAGCAACAAAGAAAGAGTCATTAGATGTGGAGAGACTGAAGATTGGAGGGAGAGTGGGAATGATAATGGAGGTAATCTGCTGAAGAAGATGGAATGGAATAGAAACAAGGGTACATATAGAGGAGTTTTTCTCCACAAAGATTAGGGCCACCTCCTCATGAAAGATGGGTGAAGGAGGAATTAGTGGGAAAAGATGGATCCAAGAGAGAACCTTTGTATACACCTACCTACTGGGGAAGGTACATAAATGAACATCTTGCAGAGGAGATTGAGAAGGATCCTTCTTGTAGGCAGGAGAAAAACCCTAACAGGACAGTGCCATAGAAAGGCAGGAGAGAGTTTGAAGAAGGAGGCCTTGTTCAGTAGCATCAGACGCTGCAGAGATCAAGAGCTAGAACAGGCCGTTGTGACTAAGGATAGAGATCCAGTAGAAGGAGAGGATGAGAGTTGTCAAGGAAGGAGTGATCAAAGACTTAAGCTCTCAGAGGAGAGGGCATCAAAGGCATAAGTTGAAGGCTTTCTTTGGGGATGATTCTAGGGTTCTTTGAAACATGAAGTTGGAGAGAAGAGGAGGCTCTGAAGAGATGTCCCTAAGGGTATTGGTGGTGGCATCACCATATTGGTTGATTGACCAAGTCTAAAGGGGGGGTGAGATTCAGAAGAATTCTCTGATCTGAAGTCCTTGGGGAAGTGAAGAGAATGACCTGAGAGCAGTGAGGTAATAGCTATGAAAGGAATTACCTCCCCATCACATCTCCTTCCCCCTTCCCAAGTCTAGCTAAACTTCTTAGTAGTGTGTCATCTTTGAGGACCTTACTCTCTTTTCAGGAGCTACCAGGCAGCACAGGGAGTCACTGCAGTCATCATGTCAGGGTCCCTGCTGGGAGGTGCTGTGTACTGAAAACAATAGGTGTTAAATAGTCGTTTTCACTAAATCCACATGCTATAGGGCTTTGCCACCTCTGGCTTCAGGATTACCCAAGGCAACAACAGTAGTGGGAGGATTAGAGTGTAGCAGAATGACTCTTAACAATGTAACTGTGTTTCTAAAATTAAAACTTAAAACATTAATGATCTTTTTGTACCTACTATCTCCATTTCCTTTAACTCAAATGAACTTCAGAAGATGAGCCTAGAAAGATCCACAGATTCTGGAAAATTATCTTGCATACCCAGTGCTGGACTCTAGAAAGGAACCTTGCACCTCTGCTTCTGGAAAGTACTTTGAGTACTGGATCTAGAAAAGCATCTAACGTGCTGACTTTCCGAAGGTGCCCACTACGCTGACTCTACTTCCACAGCACAATCATTCTTCAGATGAGGAAAACTCACTCTTTCTAGGAGCCTTTCCTTTCAGCAAACCCTGAACTTCCTTCATTCCACAGTCTTGTCAATATGACTCTCAGTAATTTTCTCCTGCTCGCGCTTGTTTTCTCTGTCTTTTTCAAGAGATTAAAAACTTTTTGAAGGTGGAGTTTTGTATGACCTCATGCAAGTTCCTCAACCTCTCTAGCACTTTGCTTCCTTAACCATAAAGTGAACGGATTGGATCGTGATAGCCTCTGAGGTCTCTTCCAACTCAAAAGCTGTGACCCTAAGAATTCTCAAAAGTCATTGCAAATGTGCAACTCTCAGATGCACTTTCCAAAGACCAGAAAGAATAGGTCATCAATCCCATCCTCTCATGTAAAAATAAATGTGAATGACAGTAAGAGAGAGAACACAAAAATTACTCTTTTGAATAAATCCCTTAGGTCCCTAGTTGTAGCTCTTCGAACAGGGTATACTGTGATATTAATTCTCCTTGGTCTTTGAATTCCACTGCACATTATTTAGTGCTCAGTGGCTTATCAGGGCTTAGATAGAAGGATACTGTAGCAGTCACGAAGACCGCTCTGGGGGCAGCAGCAGCTTCCATTCCCTAGCAGTATCCCTATATAGATAGCTTTTCCTGATGACCGTATTGGTTTGGGCATTTTGTCTCCTTGTTTTATAGAAAGTATGGGCCGTTGGAAAGAGTCCTTGAGAGATTCTGGAGACCTGGATTTTTCCTCCAGCTTGTCTAGTAATCAGTCGTATAATATTAGGCATCTCATTTCCCCTTTCTGGCCTCCATTTTGGCATCAGTGAAATAAGGGGGTAGGAGTCAATGAGGTCCAGATTTCCTTCTTTCAAATTTGGATTCTGTGACCCAGAAGTTAGAGCTTATGTACCAGATCTAACAAATATGACATTTTGGGGTGAGAGAAGTGATTGAATTAGAGAAGAGAGACAGTCTTACATCCTATGAAGAAATGAAGTCATCGGGTACTTTAAAGGAGAGCCAAAGTAGGAGAGCTGAGAGGTGGTTGCCAACAACACATGGGATTAGAGTGGGAAGAGACAGAAGAAAGCATTTGTGATAGAGTTGTGATATCCTATTTTGCAATTCAAATGAAAATTTTCTGTTAGTTAATGTAGAACCCATTTGGAATTTAGGGTATCTCTAAATCGAGCATATATACTTTCTGTTGCTGTTTGTATTTGGTTAGTTTTGAAGAGTTTTGCCTAAGTGGAAGAAGAGCCCCACACTGGTCACATGGTACTCGTACTGAACAAGTGATATACGACAGTTATGTTTTAAAATGGACATGGTTGTGACTTACTGCATGAATTTTGGTACATTAGCCTCATAAGTGTCATTGTAAGTTTCTTCTTGTGTTGAGTTACATTAGGAACTATTTTGGAAAAGAGAGTCTCTTTAAATTTTAGATGAGAAGAGATATGATATGGTCAAAAGACCACTGCATAGAGAATTGGGATGGAAACAGGTTCAAATCCTAGGTTTATTTTTTTATGCATCCTAATCAGAGGTGTGACTATACCCATTAATTTACTCTGTGCCTCAGTTTCTTCATTGTAAAATGAAGTGGTTTGGGCTAGACAATTGCTGAAGTTTCCTCTGTCCCTCAGATTCTATGAATCCCACTATTTGTTACAATTAATATACACCTTGGACAGAGGAAGAAATATTCCTCAATTGAAACTGGTTGTTCGGGAAGATTTTTGTCAAAGTTGTTTTTGGTTTATATAGGTTTTATGTTGAGAGGCATCGTCTCATGGTGGACACTGGTCTCATAGCCAGGAAGACCTGGCTCTGACCTATACCAATTTTATGACCATGGGCAAGGCACTCAATCGCTTGGTACTCCAGGCAATTGTCTAGCATAATTGAGAAAGGTTGACCTTCTGTTGAAGATTCTTCATCTATGGTTTTCCTATATTAGTGAAATCTCAAGCTGAATCCCTATCCTATTATTTTAAGAAATCTTTTCCTTTCAGCAGGACTTAGAGAAATAGAAATAGTTTAGCTGAAGAAATTTAATTCCACTAAAAACTTCAGGTTATTTGTTATGTTCCCCAGTTCGGCCATATCTGTTTGTACATAATCAAAAGCAGTTTGAAGTATATGGCAAAGAAAAATAGTGTTTATCCAGGGAGAAATTTAGGTTCTGATGTTGGCAGTTATACACAAAAACTAAGTCTTTCACTTGACTTCATTGGTTACTCTATTGTTGTGAAGAATTTGATGCTCCCTTGAAAAACCTCAAGTTGCTTTATGATTTGTGGTTGATATCCTGAGGCTGTTATAACACTTTTTTTCTTCCCAGAATCTGAATATAGAGCATATTAAACACGAATTTTAATATTCAGCTGGGATCCCATGTAGAAATGTTACATCTTTAAAGTCAGTGTGCATATTCTTCATTGTTTAAAAGTCTTTTTTGGTTTTATTTTCAACCAGATACCAGAAGCGTTGGGCTATGTTCGCCAAGCTCTTCAACTCCAAGGGGATGATGCCAACTCTTTGCATCTCCTTGCACTTTTATTGTCAGCTCAGAAACATTACCATGATGCTCTGAACATCATTGACATGGCCCTGAGTGAATATCCAGAAAACTTTATGTAAGTAGTCTGTCTAGTTTTCGCTTCATTAAAGGCCTTCATTTTGTCCAGCCGAGGTCTTCTCTGATTTGGGCCAACTGCAGCTAGGGTCTGGTGTTAGTGATTTCTTTGCAGAGCTCATGGCAACCATGCAGATTGGATAGCATGCATCCTACTCTAACTCTTTTTAGAAGGTTAGTAACAGAGCATAATTTCAAATTAAAACATCATGACTCCGTTAAATATTTTATATAGTACGTTGTTTGCTTAGAGACATACTGTAGAAATGAGGAAAGAACTTTGGGTCGAGAATAAAAGCCGGTGTTACTACCAGTGCTACTCTCAAAACACTGGACAACCTTGATCAAACCACTTCCTCTCTTTGTAACTCAGGCTTGTTCTCTGGGAAATGGAACTACTTAAAATGAATGAATTAATATTTGTAAAGTATGCTGAGAGTTTTCATCAAAAAAAGTACCAAATTTATGAATTCCCTTTACTGTGAAAGTAAACTGGATATCTAACCAGTCATCTGTATAGTTCCTCTAGGGGAATGACTGTACATATATAAGTCAGAAACTGTTGAGAAATACTTTCAGTCTACTGGCTCATTTGTCCCATTTTCACTGTCTATTAATGCTTTACTTACCAGAATGGAATGACTGTAACAACAATGCTACTTGCTGCTACTGTGGCTTTGTAAGGCCAATAACAGCAGCACACAAGAGGGCTGCTAGCACAGGTTCTTTGATCTGCTTTTCTGAGGAAAGCAACTTAAAGGGGTTTACAATCTCACTTTAATCAAACATACATATATCATTCACTTAGTTCAGGGGAAAAAGTCAGCACCCTGAACTTCAGAGCAAATACAAACAGAAATTACAAACAGAGAAAATATAAACACAAATCAATAGACAGGCTTCTAGCTGTCTGACCAAAGCTATACATACATAGTTACCAGAGAGAAAAGCACCACCATCTGGGTTTTCAAAGCCGGGGGGCTCTTAACAAGGGCCACCCAGAGTCTCATTTGGTCAAATCAGAGGACACTCTTCCAGTGAGTGAGAGGCCCCAAAACAAACGCCAACCTCAGATCTTGCATACCCTTCTCGGGGTCAGAGGGTGTCACAGCCTTGCCACTCAAACCTAGGTGAACTAGGCTTTCTTGTTTCTTAAGCAGGTCAAAGACTCTTGATTCAATCAAAGAAACAAAAGACAAAAAAAAGTCCATTTTGCTTGCCATTACCTTTGAAAGGCAAGACTCATCAAAGGTACTTGATTACCCCAGCATTCCAAAAGAGAAAACTGTAAAAAAAGTTCCATCCCAATTGCCATAACAGTGAATGATCAGAAAGCCCTAATGGCTATTTGGAACTAGCACTGGGACACAGAGGTTCCCACTGGCCCTATTTCATTATCACTAACCAGTAAGGGCCTGTGCTTGTGGGGAGCAGGAGAGGCAGGAGAGGGAAGGTGAGCGGTGGCATCTCTTCAGAGATTTGAAAGGGTCGTCTTGTGCAGTATCCCTTTGCATGATCACCGTGCAGTGATTTTAATCAAGACAATTTCAGTGGCTCCACTTGGAAAACAGGTTCCTAAATTTCCATTACAAGTTTTTTGGTTTTTTTTTTTCATCTTCAAGGGGGAAAAAGGCATTCTTGACTACTGGATGCAGATAATAATTTGGGAAAATTCTGACTTGGGATGTACACTAGCTCCGATATTTATGTAGAGTGAGATGACAAGCTGCTATTGTGTCTTTCGTGTCTTGCTGGTCTTAGAATCTATTCCTTCCCTCACTGAGTTTATTTCTAGATTTTGTCCAAAGCAATTTAGGCTCTGAGAACCTTCAACATCATTTCTTTCCCTTTCGATTTCTTTTCTTTGTAAATACTCTGTTCTTTTCCCATCAATAAATTACCACCTGCTGTATCCAAGTTCTCTCATAAATATTCATAAAGCTTCTCCTCCCCTGCCCTTCATTCCATTTTAATTTTACTTTTTTTTAACTACAGTGTTACCTTACAGTATTGATAGCCTAGTGTGTCACCTGAGAGGAGGATGATTGAATGGAAAGCCGTGCTATAAAATAAGCAATAAACAATAACTCCTAATATTATCCTGAAAATTGGTGACAACTCCAAGTGACAGCAGCTGACAGGCTTTTCAAGTGGCAGACCTAAAGAACAGCAGTGGAGATATTTGAGGAGTGCAGGGCTGTTATTTTAATGTTAAACAGTGAGCTTGAAAAGGCAAGGCATATGGTAGCAGGTTGGAAAGCAACAGAATTCTAGGTTGCTGTTTAAATATTTGTATTTCTTGATGTGTAATGGGAAACTTATCTTCTGAGAATAAATAGTTCATTGAAAGTTTGGGTCAGACATGGTCTACTAATCCTCCTGACTGTAAATTAAAAACAAGATTTCTCATTTCCCTCAAACCTGAAGAAATCATTGTAGAATTAAAGAAAAAATACCTATCGTACCAGCACCCAGCAGAGCGCTCAGCACACAGTAGGCTCACAATAAATTTGTTGGATGTTATTGAATATTATTCCATCTTATGTTTGTATGCTCTATGTCCCAGTCTAGATTGAGAGTAGAGATTATATATTATACTTGCTTTATGCTTCCCATACTCCTTGGTTCAACATTTTGAGCATAGATAATGACTTAGTAAATATTTGTTTAATTAAAGAGACAAAAGATATCTAGAAAACATTAAGATCAGATGTCTGTGTTTAAGACTGGTGCTGGATGAGGTTCCTTGGTGGTTTTGTAAAATCAGGCGCTCCTGGCAATGAGGTGATCTCTACTGGATTGCATTTTGTAAAGTAAAAATGCCTTTGAATTTATCATCAGAGAACTTGGATTTGAATCCTGGTGATGAAGGTCACTGCTTCTATGTGCAAGTCAGCCTTTTTGTGCCTCAGCTGAGTCATTTGTAAAATGATCCTCAGCTAGATTATCTCTAGGATAATTTCTGGCTTTAAATCCTTTGTTTCTACTCTTGACACATAACCACCTCCAGCTATAGCTATTCTGCCTTTCAAATTATAGGTCTCAGGGTTGAAAGTGAATCTCTGGTACATCCTTCTACCTAGAAGTAGGACTGAGTGAAGATAGTTATAGGCTCCAGAATATAGAATTAAGAAGATTTTCCCATCAGGATTGCAGGACACAGGAATTCTTTGTCAAGGGAAATTGAGGAATAAGGATTCCTCTTCAAGGAAATTTTTAAAATAAGCAATTGATTCTCAAGGGTGAGAATAGCTGTAGTTCCACCTGGAAAGAAAGGAATGAATTTGAAGCCTCTTGAGGTCTTTTTCATCCCTGATATTTTGAGATTCAAAAAACCCACCACTATAGCTATTTAAATTTTGAAAAGGTTAAAATAATTGACTGAAAATATTATTTGTGTGCTATAAATTTTCACCTGAATGAGACTGTATGCGTCTGCACTTTTAATGTGTTGTTGGTTGAACTGTGAATTGATCCAGCTGCTCTGGAGAGCGGTGTGCAACCATGCCCAAAAAGCTATTAAACTACCTAGACCAGTTATACCACTATTGGGTGTGTACTCTAAAGACATCAAAAAAAGAGGAAAGGACTAATATGTATAGTGTATTTATTATAATTCTATATATTTATAGTAGTGGTGAAAAGCTGGAAACTAAGAGAATGCTCATCAGTTGGAGAATGGCTGAACAAATTGTTGCATAGAAATCTAATGGAAGACTGTTATGCTGTAAGAAGTGATAGGTCAGTTTCTTTCTTTTTTTCTTTTAACATTTTAATTTATTATTTATTTATTTTAAACATTCTTTTCTTTTTAAATTTTGAGTTCCAGATAATCTCCTTACTGCCCGCCTCCTCCCCTGTTCACTAAGACACAAGCAATATGATGTCAGTTATACATGTGAAATGTGCTTTATCCCTGGATCTAAGATATAGGGACAGTTTTCCTTAATATGATTTCCTTGAAAGGTGATATCTAGGCTCTTTCTTTGATCATGGCTTTCAGGTAGTCCAGTAATTCTTATATTCTCTCCTTGATCTCTTTTCTAGGTTGGTTGTTTTTACAATGAGATATTTCACATTTTCTTCTATTTTTTCATTCTTTTGACTTTGTTTTATTGTTTCTTGATGTCACATGGAGTCATTAGTTTCCACTTGCCCAATTCTAATTCTGGTTCTAATTTTTGATGCATTATTTTCTTTAGTGACCTTTTGTGCCTCTTTTTCCATTTGGCCTATGCTGCTTTTTAACGAGTTCTTCTCTTTAGTGGATTTTTGTGCGTCTTTTTACCATTTGGCCAGTTGTGTTTTTTAAGGTGTTATTTTCTTCACTATTTTTTGTGCCTCCTTTGCCAAGTTGCTAATTCTCTTTTCTTAATTTTCTGGATCACTCTCATTTTATTTTCTCAGTTTTTCCTCTACCAGTCTTATTCCTTTTACTCTTCTAGGAATCCTTGCTGTTTGGTTCCAATTAGCGTTTTTTTTGAGGCTTTTTTGGTAGCTGTTTTCACATTGCTGTTTTCTTCTGAACACAACAATGTCTTGGTCTTCCCTGCCACCATAATAGCTTTTATGGTCAGATTCTTTGGTTGTTGTTGTTTGCTCGTTTTTTCCAGCCTCTTTCTTGACTTTTAACTTTATGTGAAAGCTGGACTCTGCTTACCTGGGGGTGGCGAGGCACTGTTCCAAGATTTAGGCTTTTTCATTCTGCTGTTTTCAGAGCTAGTTCTAGAGGTCTGAAAGTTTTTGGTGCTTCCAAGGTTGTGTGATCCTGGGAGAGGTGTGATCACTGTGCTCTGATCTTTACCCGGAAAATACCCCTGGTCCTTTGCAGCCACAAGTGCTTATGCTCCTCTTTGCTTTGGCACTGCAACCAGGGCCCCTGCTTCTTTGTTACCAAATCACTGTCTTATCCTCTTCACTTGAGAACTGAGACTTAGAACTGTGTATGGGCAATAGAGTTGCCAATGAGCATCTGCTGTACCCAGTGCCAGGAAGGGGTGCCTTATAATCCCTTTTGACTAGTTTCTGACCCCTGTCTCTGGGTTGAGAGCTCCTGAAGCTGCTGCTGCAACTGTGTTTGTGGCTGCAATGTGTGTGGGCTCTAGGTAAGCTGCCACTCTGATGTTAGAGATTTCTCTTGCTAATCTCTTAAGTTTTCTTAGACTGGGAAAATGTCTCACTATAACCTTTTTTTTTTGGTTTGTTTTGGCTCTTCTGCTCCAAGACTTGACTTGAATTATTATTTTAAAGGTGTTTGGAGGGGAATGTTGATAAGGTTCAGTAGAGTGGTTGCCCTTAATCTGCCATCTTGGTTCCCAACCCCTGGAAGGGTCACTTTTCAAAGAAGTCTGGGAAGGCTTGTATGTACTGATGCAGAATGAAATGAAGAAAACCAAAAGAACACTTTAAACAACAGCAACATTATAAATGCAGACAACTTTGAAAGATTTCAAAATTCTGATCACCACAATGACAACCAAGGGGAATAATCATGAAACGTGCTGTTCACCTCTTGACAGAGAGGTGAAGGACTTGCGGTGCAAATTGAGACAGATATTTTATGGACATGGCCAATACAGGAATTTGTTTTGCTTGACTACGCAGATTTTTTTTTACAAGAATTTTTTTTTTTTGTTTTTTCAAGGGGAGTGGAGAATTGTGTGGGAGAGAAAATAGATTCCTGTTAAGTGAAAGAAAATAAGATTGAATTGGAAAAAACCAAAAACTCGTATCTTTATTGTGAACATTCAGTATTCACCCTTGACAGACCACTAACTATATCTAATGTAATTGGACCAAAATACATGCTCTGTCTCCTTTAAAAAAATAACTTTGCATGTTTTTCCTTGATTGATATACCTTACTAAGTCATTTTCTCATTTGCCAAGAAGATGGAGTTAGGTGTCAATGTGATGAATGGAACAGGCTTTTTAAGCATTTGCCTTTCTTGGGGACAATGAGGCAATATGTCATGATTTGTTGTAGGCCTGGAGGTTTTCTCAGAGTAACAATTTTTATGGTCTCTTTCTCACTGCCATTCACATTTATTTTTAAATGAAATGCTGGGATCAAGAATTGATGGTCTTTTCCCTGTAGTCTTTGGAAAATACAACCAGAGTTGCAAACTGGCATCAACTTTTAAGAATTCATAGGTTCTTAGATTTGGAATTGAAAAGGATATAAGAGTTTCCCTAATCAGAGAGTCATAGAATACTGAGTAGAGAAGGGACCCCAGAGGCCATCTCATCTAATCCGTTCATTTTACAGATGTAGACAGTGAGGCCCAGAGGAGTTAAATGACTTGCATGATGTCATAGGAGTAAACAGTAGAGCTGGGATTTCAACTCATGTCATTTGACTCCCAAGTCTGGTGCTCTTTCCACTAGAGCATATCTTTGTGACATTACTTTACTGTTGGGCTCTATAGTTCAATGCATTGTAACAAATTGTGGCTATATTTTTCATTAAGAATACTTTATTGATTTGGCTCATTTTATTTCCCATTTGTAAAGAGTAATTTGTATGTATATATTTAAATTATACGCACACACGCACACACACACACATGCATATGTACAGATATGTATAAATACTTATTTACATATGTTTGTATGTATTTCAGTGTATCTATCACATATATCAAAGATCCATGATTTCATTGGTATGAATTCATCTTCTACCAGTATAGATTATAATCCTGCTAAACCAGAAGGTGTTTTTTTTCAATTCAATAAACATGTATTAAGCTTTGCTAAGCGCCAGGCACTGTGCTAAGGAAACAAATAAGAAAAAGAAAGAAAGTCCCTATCCTCAAGGAGCTAACAGTATAATGGGGGAAGGCAAGATCAAAAGAAAGCTGGAAAGGGGGAAGTATGCCACAGGGGACCCAACATTTGAACTCTGCCATCACTGCCGATAAAAAGTGGAGAGTGAAGTGGAATGTCCAGATTCTGCTCTCTCTAAAGGAAAGCTTTGGGAGGAGTTGAGTGCTCCATGCTTTCAGCCCTCCATCCGGAGTGGAAGGTGTTGAGCATCTGAGGCTGAATTAGCAACGTAGTGATGAAGTTTATGCCGTTTTCTGCTCTGGTCCCTTTGGCAGTCTGGTGAAGCCTATGGACCTTGTTTGAGAATTTTACATACAATAAGATACATAAAATTACAAAGGAAACCAATTATGTTGAAATAAAAATGTAATTTTTTTTCCCCTATCCAAGTTCACAGACCCACTGAAATCTATCCATGGGCCTCTTGGTGTTCTGTGACCTCAAGGTTAAGAACTTCTCTAAGCCATTCTTTCAAGGTTGGCACTTTGGTGATGAGCCTCTCCAAATTTAGGTAGCCTGGTCTTTGGATGACAAGCTCACTGTGCCTCTCTAGATCCCTACATAGAGCTGTTTTAGCTTGATGGAACGTGCTAGATTTTATGTTCTTCTAAGGGCCTATGGTCCCTTGTATTCTGTGCTAAAGTTTTAAGGGGGATGGGGAGGAAATCTTTAATGAAAGCTGTGTGCCATATATATATATATATATATATATATATATATATATATATATATATATATATATCTTCAATTCAGTAGTATTTGTAAGAAAGGGCCAAATGTTATTAAAAGATGAACAGTAATCATTTTTTAGACTTCATGGAGGAGAAGAGAGCAAGTAGAATGTCCAACAATTATGTATACTTAAATATAACATTGATTAAAAAGATATTTATTTTATGGCATGTGTTAGAATCAACTCCAAACAGATTCAAGACATAATATAAAAAAGTTACATGAAATAGAGGAGAATGGAAGGAAGTACCATTAATAGCTGTCACTAGGGGCAGAATTTTTAACTAGTAGAAAGATTGAAGTCATAGAAGAGAAGATGGTCTTTTTTGAATACACAAAAATGAAAAGCTTTTGTACAAACAGTGCAGCTAAAATTAAAAGAGTAGCAGTTAATAGGGGAAAATTCTTTGCAGCAAATAGCAAAAGCTATTCCTAAATAGATGATTAGTCAAAGGTCTTATGAATAATTTTCAAAAGAAATGAAAACTATCAACAACTATATGAAAAATATGAATCATCTTTCTATTTAGCTGCAACTTACTTATATCTTTTGGTTTCATGTATGATGAAAGTGTCAGTATTGATATGATTCAGTTTATTTGGTTGTATGTCTAGTTGGTCATTGGACAAAGTCTAAAAAACCTTTGTAACTGTTAGTATCCACTGTACTGTCTTCTTTTCCATTCTTCTGTTACTGTCACTGCAATCTTGGGAGGAGAATACACAAGGCCAAGGGTCATTTTGTACTTTGTTTCTTGGGTCGTCATGGCCAAAGCTTTCATCACCACAAAGTGGCAAACCTCCCAGTGGTGAACCTTTTCATGATTAAGCAGGCTGGCCCTACTCACTCTGACCTCATCTGTCACAAGGACCATACTCAAAGCCTTTGCACTGGTTGAACTTCTCAGAAATTACATTCCAGTGGCACAACCTTTTAGAACCCAGGGTCACTTCTATAGTACAATGAGTTTTTGTAACAGGACTTTTGTGGATGAATGTTTCTATATGATACCTATTAATCTCTCTTTTTAAGATCTAATTTTTAATAAAGAAGAGAATCCTGGGATGACTTACCTTCTTTTGTCAAAAATGGCCAGTGAGTTATGGTGGGAAAAGGTTGCAACAGTACCAGGTGGCCATACAACAGAATTTTCATTTTATAGGTCAGGGAACTGAAGCACAGAGAGGTGAACCAGAGGTAGTATGACTCCTGTGCAGTTTTATAATACATATTCATGATTTGGCTCCAGGATTTATGAATCTGGAAGACTCTCTATACTCTTAATATCTTTCTGCCCAGATTTACACACATAATAGTATTTCTCTTTGTAACCTGATTCCTACGTAGGTATCACAGAACTATAGACTATTAGGAGTGAATGGGACCCTGAGGATTCTCTAGTCCAATGCCCAAGGCCCTCAATTAACTGATGAGAATATTGAGTCATTGAAAGGGGAATCACTTACTTAGGGTCATGCAGTTAGTTTATGATGAAGCCAGAACTAGAACGTGGATCTCCTGATTCTCAGTCCTGTGCTTTTCCCCATTTGACCACATTTTAAAACTATCCTCCTTAGTTTTTGTGGTTGTTTTTTAATTGAAACCTAATAAAGTGGTGGAATTTAATAGAAGTCAGTAAGGTTTCCTGTAGATTTCATCCTTTTGATAAGCATAAGCCTACATTCTTTTCCTCTTTATCACTACTTTTTTTAGTTTCCAAAATTCCAACATATTGCTTTAAAGCCTTATTAAAACAATAATGGTATATTCAAAATAACGTGTAATTTCAAGCTTCTGTGATTTCTCAGCCAACTAGATGCTACTGTTTTTCAGTGAAAAATATTGAATAATCCACATGCAGTTAAATCAAAGTCCATTTGTTACAGGCTCTTGCATTTTGAAATAACAGGATTTTATTGTTTTCTTTAAAAAAAGAAAAATCCAATAAGTAATCAAAAGAATTTAGCCCACATATTATAGGACTATAGATTCAAAGAATATTAGAGTTTGAAGAGAGTTAGCATTCTTCTCATCCAACTTCCTCATTTTACAGATGAGGAAACTGAGGCTCACAGATGAAAAGTAACTTGAATAAAATCATATGGATAGTACGAAGAAGAGCCACCAGGATTCCAACCCAGGTCTTGGACTCTTTTTAACTGTAATATACTGCTTTCTGTGTAGACCATTATGTTAGAAATCATGGGATGTAATAGTAGAGCTGTCAATTCCCTTAGTATTCTGGACCAAGCTATTGAGGGGCATTCTAAATTCCCAGTACCTGGAGTTCTTTAATAGGATAAACTTGGAAATACAGCGCATAAAATGTCTTTTAAGTCTGTGATAGACAGTTAGTTCTTTAAAATGATAAGAATTTTTTTCTAAATGTACTTTATAAGAGTGGAGAGTGGAAGGAGGAGAGAGAGGTGAGAAAGAGAGGTTTAAGTGTAATTGAAAGAATGCTGGTCTTTAGGTCAGAAGCCAAGAGTATGAAACTCAGCTTCTTTACTTTCCTAGTTGTTTAGTCTTAGGCTAAATGTTCACATGGGCTATTTGTGCCTGACCTGTGGTAGAGCATTCCGAGCTCGTATGGGTCTGATCGGCTGCAGTTGGACACAATGAAACTTGACTCTAGCACGGTGATGTCATTTTGGTCCTCTTGGAGAATGAAGGACAACAACCAACCAACCAGTCTTAGACTATTCACTTCACATCTTTGGGCAGTTCCCTTGTGGGACAAATGGGGTAATCCCTGCATTGCTCAACATAAAGTAGTTGTGAGAATCACATCTGATAACATTCTTCGAAAGCTTTGTGGTGTGTGTGTGTGTGTGTGTGTGTGTGTGCGCGCGCGCGCGCGCGCATGCATTCACACATGTGCAATTTTAGATATTTGGGGTCGTTTCTGCTAATGAGATCTAATTCTTATTCTGAAAAGTCAAAAAGTATTTTTTAACCCTGCTAAATTTAATTTTATCTTATTTATCTAGTCTCTATTGTCAGATAATATAAATCTAGTAAGATTCTAATAACAAAGTTGGATGTCAGCCTCTAGCAGTTTATTAGTAATTGTTGTAATTTGTGAGTAAAGTTAGTCAGTAGGCACTTCAGCAGAATTTGATTGCAGAAATCCATTGCTGCATCTTGCGTTGGCAGCTCTGGGGTATTGGGGTCACTGAAATTTTGAAGTTCAGTTAATTTTTTTCAGCTTTAGACATCTTTACAATATTTTTGAGGAAAAAAATGAAAGATTTGAGTCCTGTGTAGAGAACAGGGAAACAGTCTTATAGAAATAAAACCCAGAGAACTTCTCTACAAATTAATACTTCAGTTATAAGGTGAGGACTCAAGCCATGCTAGCACTGCCCGTCGGGCTCACGTTCTTCCCTCTGAGAAGACTGTTGAAGTCAGATGTTTCTCTGGAGCTGAGAGTGCAGAATTCAGACAATGTGTGGTCAGAGACAATCTTGGAATACTCGGTAGCAAATACCAAAACCTCTGGTTTTTAAATCCCCTTGTCCTGTGCGCCTCCTGGCTTCCATCAAGTCCCAACCAAAGTCTCTTCTTTGAAGAAGCTTAATGACGACGTCTCCCCTCTAACTTTAGCTCCAGTTTATCCTGTTTCTTGTTCGTATGTAGCTGTTGACATGTCTCCTCCTTGAGAATATGAATTCCTCAAGGGCAGAGGCTTTCTTCTGCCTTTCTTTTGATCTCCAGTACTTAGCACAGTACCTGGCATACAGTAGGTGCTTAATAGATGCTTGCTGACTAACCACCAGACTAGGGACTTTATTTAATAAAAGGAGTCATTAAAAGCTTTCTTTGGAGGGGTGGGGAAGGGTGGGAGTGAAAGGAGAAAGTGATATGCCTAGAGCCAAACCTCATGAAGATTAGTCTGTTAACAGAGAGACTAATTAGGAAATTATTGTAGCAGTCTGAAAGAGCAGTATAGAGGCTCTGTACTAATGTGGCAGTAGTAGGTGTGGAGAAACGGCATGGGAGAGATTGTTGGATACCATTGTGAGAGTGGGGAAAAAATAATCCAAAATGGGGTTTCTTGAAATGTTTTATTCTTGCTAAAAATGTCTCTTTGTTCTAAAAATACTGCTGGGAGGATAGAGTATTCCAGATTGTTGACACTTCCACTAAAATGAAAAGCAAATGTAATTGACATGGGATCTAACAGTAATTCTTGCCTGTCATCAGAAAGAGACAATATTAGAGTACTAAGAAAATATAGCCAAGATTTGTTAAAATTATAAATTAGACTTTTTGATTATAATTTTAAATTATAAACTAGAAAATCATTCAGCAAACATTAACATTTCATATATGAAGAAAGCTAGAAAGAGAGTGAATCCGTGAATCTATTACATAAATCTGATTTTTCAAATATTTTGAATTTAACATGGTAAACCAACATTGTACTGCTTGTCCGTGCCTGCTTCTGAACTTCCTTATGCTCTCTTCTGTATTTTTACATACTTTCTTGTTCTCCTCCCCTCTCCCTCTTCTTCCCCTTCTCCCCTCCGTTCTTTCTCCTCACCATCTCCTTTTCTCCTCTCTTCTTATTTTGTTTTTAATATTTCCCATTATGTTTATAGTTTTCCAGTTATTGAACCAGCACTGAATTCCTGGTATAAGTCCAACTTAGTTATTGTATAATCTTTTCAATATGCTGTTATTATTTTTGGGTTAAGATTTTATTCATTATTTTTTGCACTGATAGCGATCAGAGATATTGTTTTATGGTTTTCTTTGATTTCTCCTTGTCTTTGGGATCAGAACCATATTTATCTTATAGAAAGAATTTGGTAGGATTTCTTCTTTCCTTATTGTTGCAAAAAAAATTGTGTAAAGTTGGAGTTAATTGTTCTTTGAAAGTTTAATAGAATTCTGTTGTAAGTCCAATCAGGCCTAGGGGAGTCTCTTTAAGAGTTCATTTATGGCTTGTTTACTTTCTTTTTCTGAGGTAGGATTACTTAAATTCTCTATTTCTTATTTAAATAATGTGAGATTTTACATTTTTATAAACATTTGTGTATTTTATTTTTTTTTAAATTTTTTTAAAATTTATTTAACATATTTAGTTTTCAGCATTGATTTTCACAAGAGTTTGGATTACAAATTTTCTCCCCATTTCTACCCTCCCCCCCACTCCAAGATGGCGTATATTCTGGTTGCCCTGTTCCCCAGTCAGCGCTCCCCTCTGTCACCCCACTCCCCTCTCATCCCCTTTTCCCTTCCTTTCTTGTAGGGCAAGATAAATTTTTGCGCCCCATTGCCTGTGTATCTTATTTTCTTGTTGCATGCAAAAACATTTTTGTTTGTTTTTGAACATCTGTTTTTAAAACTTTGAGTTCCAAATTCTCTCCCCTCTTCCCTTCCCACCCACCCTCCCTAAGAAGTCAAGCAATTCAACATAGGCCACATGGGTATCATTATGTATAACCCTTCCACAATACTCATGTTGTGAAAGACTAACTATATTTTGCTCCTTCCCAACCCATCCCCCTTTATTAAATTTTCTCCCTGTCCCTTTTCGAAAGTGTTTGTTTTTGACTACCTCCACCCCCATCTGCCCTCCCCTCCATCATCCCCCCATTTTTTTTTATCTTCTTCCCTCTTCTTTCCTGTGGGGTAAGATTCCCAATTGGGTATGTATGGTATTCCTGCCTTAGGCCAAATCTGATGAGAGCAATGTTCACTCATTCCCCCCTCATCTGCCCTCTCCCCTCCTCCCACAGAACTGCTTCCTCTTGCCACCTTTATGGGAGATAATTCATCCCATTCTATCTCTCCTTATCTCCCTCTCTCAGTATGTTCCTCTCTCATCCCTTAATTTGATTTTATTTCTTTTAGATATCTTCCCTTCATCTTCAACTCACCCTGTGTCCGCTCTCTCCCTCTCTCCCTCCCTCTCTCTCTCTCTCTCTCTCTCTCTCTCTCTCTCTCTCTCTCTCTATATATATATATATATATATATATATACACACATACATACACACATAGATATATACATACATACACATTCACCCATATATATACATAAACATATATGTATGCATAGTCCCTTCAGCTACCCTAATACTGAGGTCTCATGAATCATACACATCATCTTTCCATGTAGGAATGTCAACAAAACAGTTCACCTTTAGTAAGTCCCTTGCAATTTCTTTTTCGTGTTCTTTTTCTTGATTACCTTTTCATGCTTCTCTTGATTCTTGTGTTTGAAAGTCAAATTTTCTATTCAGCTCTGGTCTTTTCACTGAGAAAGCTTGAAAGTCCTCTATGTTATTGAAAATCCATATTTTGCCTTGGAGCATGATACTCAGTTTTGCTGGGTAGGTGATTCGAGGTTTTAATCCTAGCTCCATTGACCTCCGGAATATCGTATTCCAAGCCCTTTGATCTCTTAATGTAGAGGCTGCCAGATCTTGGGTTATTCTGATTGGGTTTCCACAATACTCAAATTGTTTCTTTCTGGCTGCTTGCAGTATTTTCTCCTTGATCTGGGAGCTCTGGAATTTTGCGACAATATTCCTGGGAGATTTCTTTTTGGGATCTATTTGAGGAGGCGATCGATGGATTCTTTCAATTTCTATTTTGCCCTGTGGCTCTAGAATATCAGGGCAGTTCTCCTTGATAATTTCTTGAAAGATGATATCTAGGCTCTTTTTTTGATCATGGCTTTCAGGTAGTCCAATAATTTTTAAATTATCTCTCCTGGATCTATTTTCCAGGTCAGTGGTTTTTCCAATGAGATATTTCACATTGTCTTCCATTTTTTCATTCCTTTGGTTCTGTTTCATAATATCTTGATTTCTCATCAAGTCACTAGCTTCCACTTGCTCCAATCTAATTTTTAAAGTAGTATTTTCTTCAGTGGTCTTTTGGACCTCCTTTTCCATTTGGCTAATTCTGCCTTTCAAGGCATTCTTCTCCTCATTGGCTTTTGGAGCTCTTTTGCCATTTGAGTTAGTCTATTTTTTAAGGTGTTGTTTTCTTCAGCGTATTTTTCAGTATTTTTTTGGGTCTCCTTTAGCAAGTCATTGACTTGTTTTTCATGGTTTTCTCGCATCCTTCTCATTTCACTTCCCAGTTTTTCCTCTACTTCTCTAACTTGCTTTTCCAAATCCTTTTTGAGCTCTTCCATGGCCTGGGACCAGTTCATGTTTTTCTTGGAGGCTGTTGGTGTAGGCTCTTGCACTTTATTGACTTCTTTAGGCTCTATGTTTTGGTCTTCTTTGTCAGCAAAGAAAGAATGCAAAGTCTGAGACTGAATCTCAGTGCGTTTTCGCTGCCTGGCCATATTCCCAGCCAACTAACTTGACCTTTGAGTTTTTCAGCAGGGTGTGACTGCTTGTAGACTAGAGAGTTCTATGTTCCACGTTTGGGGGGATGTGCCAGCTCTGTCACACCAGCACTGCTCCTTCCCCAACCCCCAACCCGGACTGGGCTTAGATCTTCAGCAGGCCGTGCACTCCTGCTCTGATCTGCCACTTAATTCCTCCCACCAGGTAGGCCTGGAGCTGGAAGTAACAACAGCTGTAGCTGCCCCACTTCCGCTGCCCCTGGGGCTGGAAGCCGAACCTCGAACTCCTTCCACTCCCGCAGCTTTTCCCACTAACCTTCTCCGCAGGCTTTGGTGTTTGTGGGTTAAGGAGTCTGGGAACTCCCACAGCTCACTGATTCAGGGTGCTAGGGCCCCCTCCGCCCGTCTTCTGGTCTGGATGGTCCACGCCCTTCAGGCTGGGTTCTGCTCCACTCTGTTCCCAGCTCCCAGCTCCCAGCTCCGTGTGGGATAGACCTCACCCAGAGACCATCCAGGCTGTCCTGGGCTGGAGCCCTGCTTCCCTCTGCTGTTTTGTGGGTTCTGCCGTTCTAGAATTGGTTCAGAGCCATTTTTTATAGGTTTTTGGAGGGACTCTGTACGGAGCTCACACTAGTTCCTGCTTACCAGCCGCCATCTTGGCTCCGCCCCCAACATTTATGTATTTTATTGAAGTTATTTTTGTTGACAATTGGTCGAAATTGCTTTTAATAATTGTTTCTTTTTTATTCTTTCATTTTTTATATTGGCTCATTTGTTTTCCTCTTTTTAAAATCACATTAACTACTGGTTTGTTTATTTTATTAGAATTTTTTTTAAAAGTCAGCTTTTATTTCTACTTATCAATTTAATAGCTTTTTTTATTTTCAATTTCTTCCTTATTTTCAGAATTTCTCTTTTTTCTGCTTAGTTGGAATTCTTTGTTGCTCTTCTAATTTTTTTAGCTATATACTTCATTTACCTGCGCTTTCTCCCTTGTTGATGAATGTTTTTAAAGATGTAAAATTTCCCATAAGGATTGTTTTAACTGAATCTCAAAAGGTGACATTTTATCTTGTTGTGGTGATTTTCTTGGAAATTATCATTTTGGGAGGAGGTCTAATTTGTGACTCAATTCTTTCTTCAGATTAAATTATCCTTTCCTGCTGCCTTCTTAACCTGTGTCCTTACTTCTTGTTCTTCTGCTTCTGCTCTCTCCACTCTGCATCCGTTGGCATCACCTGCATTCATACTACGCAGAATTTTCTGAAACCATCTATTTAGTCATTTTTTACGGCACACTAATATTCTATTACATTCAATATAGAGCAGTCTCTCCAGCCATTTCTGAGTTGATGGATTGATGGATGTCACTCTAGACTTTAATTAATTTTTTTCCCTTTTAACCGCTCCTCTCCCCCCAATTTTCAAGATTAGGAAATTGTTTTGCTCATGACTCTTCTCTCCTCAGCATCATCTTCCTCTTGACTCTACCTTCCCATCCCCACTTTGTTTCCTATTGCATTTGATGCATTTTTACATTGAAGTGTATTTGTTTAATTCTCCTTTGTCCTCTTCTGATAAGAATGAAGGTTCATTTAGTGCCCGTTCTCCCCTCTTTCCTCTATGTTTGTTTACCCTTCTTAGACATCCCACCTTTGGGAAAGAAGTTCCATCCCCTTTCTCCTCTGTTTTGTATGAAAGTATATTTATTTTACTATCCCTTCTGTTTCTCTTAAAACTCTCGAAAGAGAACAAGTCCGCACCTGGGTCCTCTCTTTTCCTTTTTTAACTTACTTAATATTCTGTGAAGACCTTTGTTAAGGTTCTGAAGGACATTTGTGTCTTCTCTCCCTTTTAGAATGTTAGCATGACATTATCATGCAACTGTTTCTAACGGCTCAAATAAATTTATCTTTTTAGGTTCCTCTGGACTCTTGTGTTTGTATTTCAGAGTTCCTTTTCAGCTCCGCCCTTTTCATCAGAAATTCTTTAAAGTCTTTTCTTCCATTAACGGTCCATTTTTCTCCCCAGAGTATAAATAATCAGCTTTGCAGGGTAAGTTATTCTTGACTATTACCCTGTCTCTTTTGCCTTTTAGACTTTGTCTTCCAAGATTATGTCTCATTTATATTACAAGTTGCCGGGTCTTGTGTGATCTTGACTGTGATTCCTCGGTATTTGAACTTCTTTTTGGATGCCCGCTGTATTTTTTCTTCGATATGGGAACTCTGAATTTTGGCTATGACGTTTCTGGGACTTTTTGGTGGTGCTGGGTGGATTCTTTCTCTGCTCAGTTTGCTCTCTGATTCTTTTAGACACGCACAGTTTTCGTTTATGATTTCTTGAAGTATAGTGTCTGGGCATGTCTTTTAAATAACGGCTTTCAGGGAATCCGATGATTCTTAACTTAAATCTCTCCTTGACTTCTCTTCCAAGTTACTTTAAAAAAATACCTCTTTATCGATTGAAAAAATCTCTATTGATATCTTTTGTTTTTACATTGCCCGAATTTCTTCCTGTAACCCTCCCCTTCTCAAAGAGTCACCCCTTATTACAAAGAATCAATTTTTAATATCAAATTTCTTAGATTTTTTTCAAACTTTTGACTTCAATTTTTGGAGAAACTTCTTATTTAATTTGTAGTCAGAATTTAGGTTTATTTAACTCACATTTGAGATTTAGATCATGCGCTTACTATCACTACATTAGTCTGTTAAGCCACTCTCTGAGAGTTAAGCAATTACATATTTTCAAATATATTAAATGATGTATTGGCACTTTTGAATTTCCATACAAATTTTTTTTGCTTCACGGTGTCTTTTGCGGGTGGAAGCCTCTCCTGGAGTGAATAAATGCTAATCGCCGTTTGTGTATATCTTAGTTTTTCCTTTTGATTTAATGTAAACCAGGCCGGATGTTTTAGAACAATCTCAAAACGTGTGAACAGAGCATGGCAGAGATGATGACAAGTATTACTTAGTGGGTTTTTAAAAATTGTTTTGGAGGTTGACAAACATGCTGAAATTTTTGGAAATTGATAACAGAATTATCATTTCTTTTTTACTTGTTCATTTCCTGCTTTTCCCATCATTGTTATAAAGATGGTATGCGCGGGTTTTTGTGTCCAGTGTTTTTAAGCTTATTGTAAGATCTTTTTTTCCCCTTTCCATATAATGTTTTTGATTTTTCAGTCAGTGAAATTTTATCTATCTGAATTCTTTTCCTCCGCCAGCATCTGTATTTCAGGCCGTTTCTTCTTGCTTAACTTTCAGGTGTTGTTGCTAGCTTTTTCTTTAATGTCTGTGCGCTGAATTCTTCATTGTTCTCTCTGTCTGGCTTCCTTTAATTCAGCCCACACCTTTTCAACTCCATATCCTGAGTCAAGTGTTTGAAAGCTGTTATTTAATGTTAATTAGAAGTTCTTTTTCCAGCAAGCATCAGTGCATAGAACATTCCTTCAAGCTCTGTGCTTACAGGCTCTGGCTTTTTGTACTTTCTGTACATTTAAAAAAAATCTGAGATAATTACCAATAAAGGTATATTATCTATATATTAAGGAAACCCTGCCCCCTCTCCCTCCTTACGTCCCATGCCTTCTTACTTTCCTCGTGGATTACAGTTTAGTCTAACAGCCGGGAGATAATTTCTTGACCAATGATAAAATACATATAGCATGTAGAATTGTTGGTGATTTTCCTTAGGATTGCCTGTAACATTTCAAACTCAGCTTTCTCTCTTGTTGAGTTGACTAGCCTAGTTTCCAGGGTTGTCCTTTATTCCCTACATTGCACTGAGAGACGGTCTCTCCCAAGGTGGGTTTATGACTGTGCTATTAATTTCTCTTATCTCTCTTTTTACTTTCACTTCTTCCTTTGCCATATACACTCCTAGCAGTGAATATGGTTATACGAAAGGCCAACCTGAAACATTTAGTGATCTGTCTTTTTTGTTCTCTCCTTTTTTTTTTCTGTATGCCCACTTGCTTTATCCCTGAGTCTCGTGTGAACTGCCACACACCTATTATTCCAGCTTTTTATTATGGGTTTGGATGAGATGGATGTCAGAGGGAGAATATGTGGAAAAACTTTGGAAAATCCCTGTTTTTGAAACTGTGAACGGCTTCACTTTGAAAGTCAGTTCTTCATAGGCTAAATCTTAATGCTTCTACAGGGATTCCTATTTCCCTTTTAAAATTTTACTGAAACTTCTATACTGTATTAATTGCTTTGCCCTGTTATGGTACCCATGCCTTATAAATTAGTGATGACATACACTAAAACACTGATTTAATGAACATATATAAAGTCATTGGCTGCAGAAAGCTTTGAGAGATCAGATCATCTAGGAGTACCTAGCCATTTATTGGGTTTCCTTTGAGCCATTTGGGTTATAGAATCTTAGATTTAGAGCTCCTCAGGACCTTAGACACCATAGAGTACAGCCATTTCATTTTATAGGTGAGGAAACTAAAGTTAAATTAAAGATTTGCCTAGGGTCACATAGAAAACAAGTGGTAGTGCTAGGATTTGAACTTAAGTCCTCTGATTCCAAATCCAGCATTCTTTCCCACTGAACCACATTGCAGCTAGACTGGCTTTAACCTATTCCTGATCTAGTGCTAGTAGCAAGATTTGCCTTAATTGTTCTTAAACTAAGGGGAATATCTTCTGTTTTTTAGGACCTATAAAAGAGATTCAGTATATTTTTCTGGTAACCATTCCAGTGTCTTACTCAGTTCAATAATACAAGAAATATTTATTGAGTACTTCTGTGGGCAGAGCACTTTATTTGACATTGTAGAGGCTGTAGCAAAGGATAAAACATAATCCTTACCCTTCTGGAGCTTTGTCTGATAGTTGTAGCTTCATGGTTAAGAAATTTTAATTTATATATGACTTTAATCTTCATGTTAAAGGTTAGAACCCTATTTCCTTTCTCTCTGTTCTCAGTGGAGAAATAAGTCATCAATATTGAATAAATACCCACTATATACAGACTACATATTGGTACAATAGAGTCCTAGAAGGGATCTCATGTGGAAGAAGGTTTGATTTTATTGTTCTCAGAGGGCAGAGGTAGGAACAGTGGATTGAAGTTTTTAGTAAGATGGATTTCAAATCAATATAACGAAAAAGGTCCTAACAGTCAGAGTTACCAAGCAGAGACTAGATGACCACTTCTTGGGGACATTATGGAAAGGATTCCCTTTCAGTTACAAATTGGAGTAGATGACTTTTGTGTTGTCATGATTCTGTGACATAAGCATCATGGCTTTTGCTGTCAAGGAGATTATGATCTTTTAATGAAGAGGAAACCAAGTGGGAAGTCCTTTTTATAAAGCACCATAAAGAGCACAAGTAAATATTATACAAACTGAGTAGAGGAGAAAATGAATCTTTTTTTAACTGAGTTTAGAAGGAAGTGAAGGCTGTGCATTAGTGAAGGTGAAGGTAGAGGGAGTAGTGCATATCTAGTCTTCATTATCTTTTATCTTCTCAACAGCCTGTTGATTCTGCATGTATCATATTGCTTTGGACCTAGAAGGGTCTTAGTACATGGAGGCTGAATGAGTGAATGGAAGTAAAAAAACAAAGAAGAGTAATAGCTGGCTAAAAGAACATTGGCAGGAGCAAATGGCACAATATATGAGTGGCTGGCCGTGTGGTAGAAGTCCTTGAAGATCATAGGAAAAAATTTGGTGTTAATTTTATAGACCATAAAGAGGTTTCCTAAGTAGGACAGTGATATCATGAAAATGTTGTATGAGAAAGACTTTTTACTAAATAGAAATTAGGAAAGATTAAAAATTGAGAGACCAACTGTATCCTTTGTAATCCATGTTTCACACTGGGCCTATCCTAGGATGATAGTTGTGGAAATAGAGATTAAAAGATGGAACCAAAAGGCATTGTATAGGAAGTCTCAAAAAGCTTTGTGTCATATTCCATAGAGTAAGAAGGGAGAATGGACAAGAAATTATTAGGCATATGGAAAACTGAGAGGAAATGGAGCCAGGGAGAGTAATGAAGAACATTGGGAAGTAGGACCTTCGTGATTGTACAGAACCATGAAGAGTATTTCTTTTTTGCACGAATGGAATGAAAAGTATTTATTAAGTGTTTACTATGTGCAAAGCATAGTATTAAGTGCTGGGGATACAAATAGAAGACTTAGTACCTGATTCCAAGGAGCTCACATACTAATTGGGTAAGACAACACATAAAGAAGGATTTAGTTTTGTGGTAGATGGAAATGCTAGGTGGTACACATGCTACAAAATTTCATGAAGATCCACGTGGACCTGTTCTGTCCTCAGAGACAAAAAGTCTTTTATCCTCCTTATAGGACTCCTAAGGCCCCCGACGATCTAGCTTTAGTTTGCCTTTTTGACTTGCTTTCGTAGCATTTCCTTTCATAGACTCTCCATTCCAGCTAACCCAAACTGTGTTCCACCCCCAGTCTTAGCTTCTCCCACTTCCACATGGAAGTACAGTTTATCCGCATATCAACAAATTACTTCATGTACATACCTACCTATTAAAATCTATCTCTTCAAAACTTTACTCCAGTGCTTCCTTTCCTGATTACCCCTGTTCAAATTGATCTCTCCTTTTGGGTCTGTCTGTTGTTTCTCTCACATTCTATTTTGCATCTTCCTTATTTGTGTATATGTCATAGCTTGCCTGTCAATTGTGTTCCTTATGGTCAGACACTATCTTTTTTCATCTCTGTAGCCGTCATTCCTGGAATAATGCTTTTGCATATTGTAGGCACTTAATAAATATTTACTCAGTTGAATTATGTTTCTATTCTCTAATCCACTAATCTTTTTTAATCTTTCTTTATAGGCTTTCTTTTCCAATCGTTTTAAGTTCTATGTACTGTTCATTCTTATATGATTTTCTCAACACTAGTAATTCTGTTCGATAAACATTTATTAAACAACATATTCAGAGCGTTGTGCTAAGTCCTGAGGGTGTACAGAGATGAAGAAGACATTATCACCATGCTCATGAAGCTTATAAACTTAGAGTGAATGAATGTGCCCCAGCACCAAATGTAATTTAATGTAACATATATCACAGAGAAAGAATCAGCATCAAAACTGAGTCCTTGATGGCGTTTATGTTAGCTGGTTTATATTACATGTAAAATTTTATAAATAAATGGAGTTAGACTTTTGTTGAATCTTTAAAGTTTTGTGAATTGGTTGGCTCAATAGAAATAGTGATTTTGACAAGATTATATTACTTTTAAGAGTCTTGAATAAATTAATTCATTTGGTGTTTTAATTTGACAACATCTAATATATTTATTGTGCTTTATCAATCTGAATGGTGTTTCTTTGCAAAGCTATCACCTATCATTTAGTATTCAACTGGCAGATTCTGGTCCTGGATTCCTGCTTTGGCCTTGTCATAAACTCTCCAACCTTGATGTGGCTCTTTGATTTCTTAGTGTCTGAAATCAACCTGATCATAATAGTCACCCCTGCCTGTCTCACAGGGATGCCATGAGAATAAATCCTGTGGGATCCCCAAGTTCTTCATCTATGAAGTAGGGATAATAATATTTTAAATATTGTAGTATGGTTGTCATAAGGTTCAAATGTAATTAGGTATGTAAATGTCAAGTTTGCCAATCTTGAAGTACTATAGAAATGCCAGTTGTTAGTACTGTAATAAATTGATAAAAGTAATAGTCACTGAAATGCTTAAAACTTAGCAAAGACAAGACACAGTATTGCCTGTTGTTATTCTTGGTTTGGTGGTTGCTCCCTGAAATAAATATTTTCCCCTTGTTTCTTCCTCTATCTTGCTACGTCAGATTACTGTTTTCTAAAGTAAAATTGGAGTCACTCTGTAGGGGTCCGGATGAGGCCCTCCTTACCTGCAAGCACATGTTACAAATATGGAAATCCTGCTACAACCTCACTAACCCCAGGTAAGAGACAAGAATATCCTCTTTTGCATTGTCTTTGCATAGTTTCCCAACGAACAGAATTCTTTCAAATTGGCATTTTAACCATTAACCATCCCTTTTTGAAAATGTTTTGCTTGACCTTTCTATGCTTGCTCCTTCAAAAAATCAGCTGCTCACGTAGAAGATACAGGAAGCATGGCTAGAAAGCAGTTGGTGGGGTTGGAAGATGTTTTAATGGACTGCAAGCTCAGCATGTTTTTTTTTTAACTGAGTTTCCCTGTCTCTCTCAGGCTAGAAGTATAGGAGTTACTCGTGGTTCCAGGAGCTTTAACCTGCTCCTCTGTCTCTGACCTAAGCAAGTTTGCCTGTCCTTAGGCAACTTAGTTTCCCTGGTCCTGCTGCCACTCCTGCCCTCCCGCTTCCATGGGCTCAACATTTTAGTGGTGAACTTAATGCAAACACCTGATCAGTTTGTAATTCCCAAGGTTAAGACATCCACCAGCCTCCCCTTAGGAAGGATTATAGGCTTGCAAGGATCCTAAAGGGTTTCAAGCTTGGTGTGATTCAACCGTGTGACATGGCAGCCAAAAAACCTAAATATCCAGAAAAGTGGTTCTGATGTACTGTGTCCTGATTGGGTCCCATCTACAGCAGGAAGGACTTTAGCAAAATGGAAGTCATCCAGCAGGTGGCAATCACAGTAGTAAGAGAAAGCCAGGCTGCATGAGGACTGATTGATTGATTGGTCAGCCAGGAGAAGAGAAAGTTTAGTAGTGCCATGATAGAGGTTATTAAGTGTTTTAAGGACTCTCATATGTAAAAGGGTTTAGACTTTCCTCTGGAAGACAGAAATAAAACCAAGGAGCAAAAATGCAGGACTGATTTCTGTTCCATCTAAGAACAACCTCGCCAACAATTAGAACTGTCCTGAGGTAGAATGAGCTTCTTGTGGGTGTGATGAATTTTCCATTCCTGAAAGTCTTCAAGTGGAGGCTAGATGATCACTCACTAGGGAGACAGGTATAGTGAGGATTGCTTTGGTGTACAGTATGGTAAACCCACTGAGCTTTGTATTTCAGTTTGCAGAGAATCTCGTAGTAGTCACTAACCTAAAAACGCACAGGCTTCTTATTTTCTGTATGATTTATCAAGCTCATTCAAATTTGATCTCTACTATAACCTTACAACCTTCCTCCCCCCCCCCCCCGCCCCACTGCAGTTTATTTTACTCCTTTCAAAGTCCTAATTATCTCTCATGGGTCACAGATAGATTTGTTAATAAGTATACTTCAGACATAGTAATAGAAAAGGTGCTGATCTGCATCGGAAGAGAAGGTTCCCCACAGGATGCTTGCTGTGCTGACGACATCACAGATTTAGTTAAAAAAAAATGAAGAACCACCAGGTCTTATATTCCTAGTGAGAAGAAAAATTTTGCCCCCATGTCTGAATTATTAAACCACTACTTATTACACCATGAGAAACAATTTGCCAAAATGGCATCTGTGAAGACTTTGGAGAATTCATTCAGCCTTACTGAGAGGAACTGAAAAGTTGGCAGAATTGCTTATTACCACATCATCTCTTGTCTGAATCTTAAAGAAATGTGTATCTGTTCTCTTGATTCAATCTTTCAATTTTTATTAAAGGCAGGATAACCATTTATTTCAGGAAGAAAACACATAGTCTTATGCATCTGTTTCTCTGTGTTTTAAAGGAATAGACTTCTTTGTTAAGTGTTTCTTACTTTTAAAGGAATAAATTCCTTTCATAAGTTTTTCTTGCCATGTCATCTTAACCATGACTGGGACAGGCCAGTCCTGGAGTTAATGGAATGTATGTGAAGCAAATATGGCTGTTGGAAGGAGACTTTTTTTTTTTGGAGACTTTCTTACCAAGAACCGTGAAGATACTTTGTGATTAAGGCTTTAGATATGTAATGTTAGCAGTTTAAGTCCACCAATCTACTGGCTGTGGAACTGGACTCAGTATAGGCCTACTGTTTTTCCCTGGCACATGTGGATGCTATGAGAATAATTTCATTCCAGGAAACAAAGTCCAATTTTTCTAAGGATGGGGACAAAATAATATATATTAATACCTCTCCACTGTGGTTACCAGAGGTTGGGAACCTGCAGCCTCGAGTCCACTTGTGGCCCTGTAGGTCCTCAAATGCTGCCCTTTGATTGAATCTAAACTTCCAGAACAAATCCCTGTAATACAAAGATTTATTCTGTAAAATTTGGACTCAATCAAAAGACCACAGCCAAGGACCTGTAAGACTACATGTGGTTCCCCACCCCTGGTAGACTATATTATAAATATCAGTGTACTACCTAAAATAAATTGTCCTCTTATCTTAGTGGAAGTTTGAGGCCAAACCCAAGTTTAGTTCCCTATTTTTCTCTTACTTATATCTCTTTTAAGAAGGATAAAATAAATCCACCACCTTTCTATTGCCAATTTTTACCCAGTCCTCCACACTTCTCCCACCTCCCCACATTTCCTCCCACTTAGCAACCAAGAATATTGAATGTAAGGAGAAAAAAAATAGCAAAAATTTAAGTTTAAAAAAACACTTGAAAAAAAGCTTCCACTGTGTCCATGTTTCCTGTCAGCTCATTGAAGTTAAGAGCAGAGATCAGTCTTCTTCCTGCACATAGCATTTGTTCCTTACAACACAGTAGACACTTGAGAAGTGCTCGTTGAATTGATTGCTTATTATTGTACCCCCACTCATCTCAGAGCTCGGGGAGAGGAGGGAAGGGGCTAGATTCGCAAGAATTATTCTGTTTGGTTTTTTGATCCTTAATTTTTTTTTCTTAGAATAGAAATTAATTCTTCAGGAGTGATATCATATCCCCCTTTACTACTCGTTAGTAAGATTAAGCCTTCTGAATATAATGAGAAACAAAGAAATTGTGTGCCAGGCCAATGTCCAATATTAGATCAGGTCTATATTATTGCTGTTCCCCAGATAATTGCTGTGATTACGGGGATCTGCCAGATAGCACAAGCAAGTGTCCTCAGCAGTGACCTTTTAGACAGGGAAGCATCACACAAGAGACTTAAGCAGGGATGGTATAGGGAGAAGGAAGAAAGGAAGGAATCTTGAGAGTTGGAAGTGACTTCAATGGCCATCTAAGTACTTGGTCCAAATCTCCGTATTTGATCCCTTTCCCTCTTAAAAAACACTGGTAAAGAACACTTTGTCTAGAAGTCTTTTGTTTTCTGTCCTCATCCTATCTCCCTTCGCATTTATTTCTGCCTATGGCAAGAAAGTGTTTCCCTCAGCTGTGGCTGATGATTTTACAGAGGGCCTCATGGGCAGTAAGGCAGTAGCCAAAATGGGCATAGATCTTAGCTCTCAAACCCTGACCCAGTGGTGTGCCAACTCCCATGTCACATCACACATTAGAAGGGAATTATGTTATGAACAGTGCCATTTAGTCCATCATTTTGAACAATTTGAAATAGCTTTTCAAATGTTGTGAGCAAAATGGTGGGTGGATTTTTTACCCCATGTGTTCATTGCCAAGGTGTTTGTCATTTTAAGAGAATTGTATTTTTTATTACCTTCAGGTCTGCTTACATTTAGGATAGAAATCTACAAACTGAAAATTGAAAAGCTCTCTTAGTTCTTACGCCAGAGTACATATTGACTTAATGATAGGCAATCAGGATAACATGAATTCTGACCTGCTTTTTTTTGTCATCAGGTTTTGGGCTTTTCAATAAGTTGGGTTTTAGGTATTTAAATATTAAGTAATACTATCAGTCACCTTAAAAAACTCAATCTCTACAAACAAATTTTTGAAAGGGTTGAGTTAAAGGAAAAGGATGATTGTGAACTCTGTTGTTATTCAGTCGTTTTAGTTGTCTGACTCTTCTTGACCCCACTTGGAGTTTTCTTGGCAAAGAGACTGGAGTGGTTTGCCATTTCCTTCTCCAGCTCATTTGCCAACCGAAGGCAAAACTGAGGCAAACAGGATTAAGTGACTAGTCCAGGGTCACACAGCTAGTAAGTGCCTAAGGCTGGATTTGAGTTCAGGAAGATGAGTCTTCCCAACTGCAGCCTGGTGCTTTATCCACTGTGCCACCTAGCTGTCCTGTGAGCTCTGTTGCCTTACAATCATCCTTGATTTTGAAAATGTTAATTGTGAAATGTTCTAAAATAGTCACGCTTAAGGCAGATATTTTTGTGCTTATTGTGCTTATAGCCTATAGTCCTGTCATACAATGTCTATTACATAATGCTGTTCAGTTCCTTCAGAGCCCATGGCACCATTGCAGGACTACAGTGGGAGGGTGGGAAATGGTAGACCAGCTCTAAAACTCCTTTCCCTCCTATTTCTCTGGCCCACATACAACTTGTGTACAGTAAATAAAGACTTCTGAGAGATCATTGGGGAAAGGTAGTTAATATCCTACAGAAATCATTGATTTATAAATAGCACCCAAAATTAAAACCAACAAAGACCTTGTCTGAGTTCTACAGAGATTTTAGTGAAGCTGGGTGAGAGATAATTAATTTCATGAAATGAGGCAAAGGAGGGTTTATGTTTTTGAAAATTGGCACCTTATTTCTGTTACTAAAACATTCAACTTTAATTACAGTCAACTATTTTCTGTTTCAGTGAGCAATAAGATGAGTGAGATGTATAGCTTAATGGCTGAAAAGATCACTGCATACTTCTGTAACACCCCCCCCCCCTGAAAAAAAAAACCCAAACAAACCCAGAACTATATTAAAATAATGCAGTGGACCAGTTTTTCCTTCCTTTTTCCTATCTTCTCTTGTAGGAGTTTCCCTGAGCAGTACAGGGTGGGAGCGCCCAAAGGCCCTAGGCATTTTCAGATTTAATGGACCTATCAGAATGATTCTGCTATACAGTATTCTCAGATGAGAAAATAGAAATTCAAACAGTTAATTTAGCTAGACTATGCAGGGGGAGAAGGTAGAAAGAATCCAGAGAAATTTGTATCTCAGTTAACCAGGATTATGAGTTGCCATGGTTGCCCTCACCTGATGGGTCATATGAAAGTCAAATCTTGAGTATTTATGAATCTGTATCATGTAAATGGAGAACTACAGATTGCATAAGACACCCAACATAATTCTTAATCAATCACAAAAGCCTGATTATTTTTAGAGAGAGAGAATTTTCAGTGGGGAAACAAAAGCATCTCTGTTTTCAATAGATAATTGTTGCTTTTGCACTTTTTTGAAAAGAAAATATGGAAGGTAGAGCAAGGGATGTAATGAATCCTGTTTCTCACTCCAGTCAGTTGACAGACAGGGGGAACGTGGATCCAGTATTTCTGCCAGAAATTAAAGTTTCTCCATTTAAGATGGTAGCTAATAGACCAAAATTCTGATGAATTCTGGTATCCAATAACCTCTGTAAAGGTGACAAGTGACAAAGGCATGTGTTACATACGGCCTGTGTCATTGCTTCCCTTCCTCTCCAAGTTCTTAAAAGTGAAGCACAGATTGATTGTCCTTTTGGGAAATCTAACTCTTAGTATCTGTAACATAAATGATAATAAAGTATAAGTACCTGGCTTTAAAGCATTCACTTGCATCACGCCTGTTTCACAGGGTTGTTCTGAAGATCAAATGAGATAATGTATTTACAGTACCTTATAAACCTGAAGGCGCTGTACGAATACTCGCTGCTACTACTAGTAGTCGTTGACTGTGGCAGGCATGAGCATCCCTGTTTGACCGCTGAAGAGAGAGAAGGTGACTTGTTCAAGGCTGCACAGCTAGTCACCGCCTGGTTGAGAATAAAATACTGTTTCTTCTGTATCCCAATTCCAAGTCCTTTTCAGAGGGCCACAAGGAGTAAGGAATCCTCACAGTTCTCTAATTTGGGAACTCTTCAATGCTCAAAGCATTTTAAATCTCTTTCCTTAGATCTGGTCAGCTACTTCTTTTTTCAATATAAAGAGATCATGTACTTCCCGTTATTAGATAACTGTGCAATAGTTTCATATAAAGTCTTCCAGAATATTTTAAAGGAGAAATGAGGGGGCTATGCCCTGAGGTTTCATTATTTATGGTGTTAAATATCTGTCCATTAACCAATGTTGAAAAAATGTTATATTAGTCCAAATGTAGGCCATCCATTTGGCCATACCCCTAAAATGTTTCATTTTAAGGGGAAAAATAAACACATATTGAAAAATAATACAAGTCAATTGTAGGTCTTAACTTGGTACATTTGAACCAGATTTAGGGCACAAATATATGTAATATACAAAATAACAGTGATGATCAGTAATATGATAATAATTTATACTTGTTTTAATCATGGACTTATTCTGAGGCAGTTATGTTATCAATCCTAAGTTATGGTAAATTAAGAGACAGGTTACAAAAAATATACTGTATGAAATAATATTTGTAGCTAATAAATCATCTATGCTCAAGAAAATTCCTTCCTGTTCCTTATGGAGATAATGAACTACTTTGTTATATAGAGAAATGGCTACTTACAAGCAATATTAAATATTATACACAAATCTGACAGTTGTACAAGGGAAGACATTTCCCTTTCTTGTAAAATTTTATAATCTTGTAACAAAAATTTTGATCTTCTGCTTTGATGCAAAAAGATTCAAACCCTTAGAAACAGATAGCATTGTTCCACTTTCATTTGGTTTGGACGTGCTTTGGTAGAGTATCAGAATATACAAAGAAAAAATAAAACAGGGTTGGGATTTTTTTTTGCTTTGTGTAAAAGATTCTGGAATAAGCATACACGTAGAAGTGGTAGTAGTTTTTGTTGTAATGATAGTAAAAAGAACTTAAAATTGTGTGCTTTAAATTCGCAGGGTGCTTTTTTCCTAACTACCTGGTGAGGTAGATAATAAAAACATTTTTATCCCCATTTTACAGCTGAGGAAGCTGAGACTCAGAAATGTTAAGTAACTTGCCCATAGTAGCATAGCGCCAGAAATCAGGCTTTCAATTCCGGTTGGTTGCCTGACTAAAATCCACCATTTTTTCTGCTTTACCATCCTACATATCCTATTCGTTGACTGGCCTAACTGCTTTCCACAGTAGATTAATTGCCCCTAAGACTAACAACTCTATGGTATTTAACTTGTGAGACAAAGGTATGGTGGATGGAACACTTGGGAGACAGGAGACGTAGGTGTTAGTCCCAACTCCTCCCCTCAGTTAGCTGTGTGAATTATTTGTTTGTCCTGGGCCGGATTTTTCTCTTTTGTAAACTGAGATAGTTGACCAAGACAAGCTCCAGGTTTCATTTCATCTCTAAAAGTTTATGATTCCATTCAGTTCACTGAGGATTTAGAGATAAATTGCTGGCCATTTTCCCATCAAGGCCCTGAACCACATGAGGACCCGAGTCCCAGGAACTCATCGACCTTGGATAAGCCATTCAGCCCCCTCTGCAGCTCAGGTTTTTTTTTTTTTTCTGCCAAATGAAGATTCATTTAGGTGGTCTTCATGTCAACCAAGTATGAGGATAGTTTTGAAAGTACTGGGCAAAGTAAAAAGAACAATGATGACACTGATGATGCTGCTTGTGCGACTTGGTCAGCCCTTCTTTGGGCATCAGATTCATGAGAGAGTTAGACCTGATGACTACTGACCATCCCTTGCAGCTCAACACTTTAGATCCGGTGATGATTATTTTTATAAAATGGAAGACCTGACAGGAGAAACTGAACAGCAGAATGCTTGTCCTCCTCAACCCCCACCTCCATTCTGTGGTGTAAAATGTAACAGTTCAGTCCTTTTTTATTGAATTTCTACTATATGTCAGGCCCTGTGTTCTGTGTTGGGAGTGCAAGCGTGAAAAATTAGACAGTTCCTGAACGCCAGGAATCTATAATCTAATGAAGGGCCTGGACATCAACACATACAACTATGATGTGATCAGCAAGAAGGAGCCATTCAATCAAAAGGTGTAAAAAATTTTGAAGAAGCAAAGCTCACCTTCAGCAGAGGGGAATATCAAAGGCTTGTTGGAGGAGCTGGTCTCTGAGTTAGGCCTTAAAAGCTGGAAATATTTTCAGCAGGCTGGAGGCTGGTGGAGGAAATAGAGTGGGGGTGGGGATAGCTATGGCGGCGTTTAAGTCTGGAGGATCTCCTGTTCACGTTTTCATTTTTGCCTCATATAAAGGCAGAAATGAGGGTGATTGAATTGCTTCTGTTTCATTGGGAACTGAAAGGAATCCCCTATTTGAGATTCCTCTATCCCTAAGCCATGAAGTGGGACTTCTCATCTTTTACTCTTTGGAAAGTGATGCCAGGCAAAGGACCACATAATTGATTATATCTCAAGAATCAGTATTTGACTTTCTTTTGTTCCAAATGACTGACGTTTCTAGCTGTGTTTTACAGTGATTCTGGACGTGGGAGCAGTCTCTTAGATAGAACCATTGCTGACAGACGACAGCTTAATACAATCACTTTACCAGACTTCAGCGATCCTGAGACAGGTGAGAATGAAAAACAAAGGGGAAATCTGGAGGCCCAAAGCGTTTAGGGTTCCATTCTGTGTCACATGGCGAAAAATGACCAGCACAATCGGGGCTAGACAAAAACATTTTTCATGTCAATGTATTTAGTTCTTAACTTGCATTTTCTTGAGCTTCTTTCACAATTGTTTGTATACATTTAGGGCATAACAGCCAGTACCTGCCCTAGCCAAATCTTGGGGAAAGTTCATATTGTCACTCCTTCCCTGAGAGCTAGAATTAACAACAAAAACATAAACGGGTCATGCTGTCACTTCCCCCTATCTCCTCCTGTCCTCCACCCCTCCACACCGGCAATCCCTCTCCCCTTTTCTGCCCTACCAATTGTTTTTCAGGTTTTTCTCTTATCACTCTCTTTTTAGACTTCACTCTTTAGTTTATAATTAATTGCTCCTGATGTAAAGATGTACAGATACCAAAGATGTCCCCATGTTGAGGATTTCAAGTTCCAGACTTCCAAATAAGCCCTCTCCAAACCAAATCCTGCACATGTTCATTAAGAGCTCCTCAGGGTGTCATCCTCTGTGCAAATACACCCTGTCATTTGGGTTTTCCACATTTGCCTAAGTACTGTGTAGTGTAAATATGCCTCTGTGATTTCATAAACCAAAAGCAAGTCACATTGAAAAACTACTGACTGTTCTGTGACAATTCGGAGACTCAGCAGACTCACAAAACAAAATGAAATTCACTCAGAATCTAGTCCTGAAATGGTTTGGTACGAAGGGACCACTTTCAAAACCTTATACTGCACTTCCCAGTTGATGGTCTCTTGTTAGGTTTAATCCCTAATTGTGCTTTACTTTGTATTTTGTGGGCTGGATATAGCACTTGTGCCCTTTTTTTTCCTTGTATTTAAGACACAGACTGTCGGGCTTTTATAAAGCAGCACGCTCTTTTCTGCCTGACAGAGCCCTTTAAAATACATCCTCACAAAGAGCAGTCATTCATGTAGAGTTCAAAGCTCATCAGCTCAGAAGGGTAAAGGCTCCTATTAGCCGTTGGCATGGTGATGGAGATGGTGGTACAGAGTGCTTAAGAGGCCTTGGACTTCATTCCAACAAGGTGCCGTTTAACCCAGACTGACACTTGGGTTGATTCATACAAAACTACATTGAAACTGCTTTGAGTTCAGTTTGTTAGCCTTTCTTTATCCTTACGCTGCAGCTCTTCCCTTCTTTCGCCTCCCCCCCCCAAACTGCACACACATTCCATATTAGTGGTCAGAGGTGTCAGCTCTAGAGTTTCTAGTGACAAAAATCTCTGGTTAAAAATGAATTGATACAAGTGAGGGGGAAAAGAAGGCTTAGGGAATCTGGCCTAAGTTCCTGTTGGCACTTGCAACCTAGCAAACAAGCTAATAAAGTGGCAGGAGCTTTTCTGTTGCCTGAATAAGCCAGTGGGGGTTTGTAGTGTTTGACTTGTAAATCCAGGGAGGTTGAATTTCAGAAGTATACTATCACACATGGTAAAAAATCTTCATTTTCTGGATATATAGTAGTTCTTTGTCTGGGGAACAAACCTTTGCCCCTTTCTTTGAAGCAAAAGCCTCAAGACTAAAGCATATGCCAACCTCCTTGATTTCCCATTGTTTTTCAGACCCTTTAGGGGCATTTTCTACCCCCTGTTCAGTATTATAAAGATACCTTGCAAGTGGGTTTAGGGCATGGGTAGGGGTGATGTGCTTATACTGGTATGACTCAGGGAGACTGAGTGCCTCACAATGTGAAAGGAATAGGCGTTTCATCATGATTAACTACTGCGTGGAACAACTCTGTCATAGCAGAGAAAAGGGAAGGAATTGGGACTCATTACAGCACCTGCAGTGGTTTAGACAGAACTGAAACAGCTGCTTCTGCTCCTCTTCTCTCTCCTCTTCTCCAGCTCCCCATGAGGAGATTCATGCTAAATTCAAGACACTTTTCCTTCCGGCCCATGTCAGAGGCCAGCAGCCAAGATGGTTACATACTTGAAGGATTAGTTGTCCTTGGGGTCCTAAAAACCTCTCCAAATGCTGCACCACATTAAAAACAGATCATCCTTTCCTTTAAAAAAAAACTGCTTTTAGAAAGGAAGTTTAGATGTCTGTTTTGTTACTGCTCTTCCTTTTGTTCTGATGGCATTTTTCTCCAGATAAATCAGTACTTTCCCAATTCATTTCAAACCTTGAGTGCTTTGCTAACTCAGTGAAGTGTTCCCAGTTGACTTTTAACGAGTTTACTTGTGTTATAGCAATGTCTTCATCGTGGCACAAACTTTTTCTCTTCTCTTTAGATGCATTTTATTCATTTATCTGGCTTTCAGCAGATACAACATTTATTAGGTTTTTAGAACTTGGGGACTCTTACATCATAGGCAGAAACATTCAGAGAGCATCTGATGTGATTTTGTTGGTAATCCGGCCACAATGTGCCAGACATTGTACAAATACAAAAGCATAACAGACCTTGCTCTCACAGTGCTTATTTTCTAACCCTAGTTAGGAAAATCAGAATCCACAAAACAAAAAAATTAGCAGGAAATCACTTACTTTACTAAAGAACCTACTTGAAGGTTCCTCCAAAGAGCGGTTGCCTTTGCATACCGAGGTGTTTGTTCAGCCTGCTGAACAGAGGGGGAACAGAGAAGCTTCTGGCTGAGGCATCAAAAGTGTTGTTGCCTCTGACCGAAGAGCATTCAGAAGTGGAGATAAAACATCTCTGAAAAGGGTTGTTTTTTTTAAAAGGGCATATTTTCTGGACAGAATCTTTTGTGGATACCAAATAACAACAGTGGTAATGCTGATAATGCTAGTTAGCTTTTATATAAGGATAACGATGCTTTACTGGTATTATTTCATTTAATCCCCACAATAACCCTGGCAGGTTTTTACAGATGGGGAAACTGGGGCAAACACAGGTTAAAATAACTTGCCCAGGGTCACACAGCAAATGAGTGTCTGAATCTGGATTTGAACTCAGATCTTCCTTACTCCAGGTCCAGCTGTCTTTATCCACTGTGACACACCTAGTTACTTGTGTGGGATTGGCCTTCAAATAAAAAAAATTTAAAAACCAACATTTGTCCTTCTTCTAGTATATACATTTAAGTGTCACAAAGAAACATTTTATTACTATATATGTATATATACATATATAAATATTCCTATAGCATATTCATGACTATGGATACAGGTTATGTAGTTGGTGAATGACAATGTATTTTCAGTTATGGCCCTCACTGCCCAGCATATATTCCTCATTTCCCTGCCAGTACCTAGTTTATGTGTTGCTCAGAGGTGCAGGATAATTTTATATATGAATCCGAGCATAACAAAAACCAACTAGGAAAGCAAACTTGAAGAGAAAAATAATTTAAAATACACATAATTTTCAAAGACAAATGTAAGTGACCTAGAGCTTTTTCAGAGACCCAGTGATATCTTGGCCATTTTTAAATACATGTTTGTATGCCTTTAAAAAGTTTCATTGGATGTATATATTTTTAAAAATTTTGTATCTGAAATTGTATATATGCGTATCTGTGACCATCAGGAGAAGGAAGAACTCTTGGTATCTAAGGTCCAACTAAGTAGAAAATAACCGTGAATATTGCACTTGGCTATTCATTTTATTTAGTGGAAAGGATAAAAATAAAATATCAACAAATCATTAAAGATGAACACTCTCCACTGTCTTCCCCATCTCCTATCATTGCATTCAATTGGGTCGCAGCTGACAAAAAAGAAGACTCAAATTGTGTGACAACCTTGATTCTCTGAAGCTGTGAGTCATTGCCTTTTTGTTGGAATAAGTTGGTAGCTTCTGAAAAAGAGGTTATTTCAAACAAAAGTTTTCTGCCTTTTGCTTTCAAAACAGGATATGGGGTGTTTAGATTTATTTTGTCATGGAAAGTAGATATTATCAGGCATCTATTCAAGGCAAAACGTATCTTTTAAATTGGAAGAGCTTTGTCCCTTTATGGAAACACCTTGCATTGAAACCTTGTCAAGAATCATTTTGTTACCTCTGAATGGCTCTTCCATTTTCTTTTTTTCTTCTCCTATTTTCAAAGAAGGAAACTATGAAATGTTTGTTGTGAAACTATGCAGGGATATAGGAAAGTGATGGGCAGGGGTATGTGTGTGCAAGGGAATAAGTTATTGTTGTTAGTCATCAAAAGAAACATAGAATTCTCCCAATTGCTTCTATCCCAAATGGACCTAGTGATATAACCTCTTATCCTAGAAAGCTCAACAGTCCATTCCTCATGATGTTTACTTGCTATATCATTATATTTGGTAATACCTTTAGAATGTGGAATCTTGATGTTTGAAATAAACTCTACATAAATGCTTCTCAGAAAAGCTAATTTGGGATTCAGCAGCTCTCATTTACATGACATTTTATAAGCCAAAGTAACCATATGAATGTGATATGTTTTGGGCACTTGGACCCATCAGTGATGTCATTGGTATCTACACTCCTTCCATTGATGACCACAACCATTCCACTGTCTCATCCTGGCACTTCTTGTCCACTGCTTTCTACAGATCCTCCTTAGAGAGAATGCCCAGTACACTGGAGGCCAGACTTTAATTCTTTTTATTATCTTGGGTGTATAAATGTGTTATTTACATAGTCCAACTGTTGTTTCCAGATCTTACTACATGACCTCTTTTTCCAGTTATTTGTATGCTTGATGATATCCTTTGTATCACTAACCCAGTTGAAGAGAAATTTAAGAAGTCAGGTTCTAATTCTGATAATTTTAGTGTGTTTTACAAAATTTAAAAGCCAACAGCAAGTTTATCCAAGAATTAATTCTTAAATTTCCTAAATTAAACCTGTTTTGTTTTTAGTGGGTCTTGCCAAGGAATTTTTCCCTGGCAAATTTCATTTCCTTTCCTTCTGTTTTATTCTTGTAGATCAAACAATACCAAAAGAAAACCAACAACAACCCCCAGCCATCGTTTAAAAATCATTTGTTTTCCGTGTATGCTATTCTGTTATCAAGTACTGAAATTGAATGTGTATTACATTACCTCCTTTGATTTTCAGCTTTCCTTGAGTATGTTAAAATTATGTTTGCAGATTTTTTTTCTGTTTTTGTATATTTTTGAGGATTTGCATTGTTTTTATTTGTGGGGTTGGGGTTTTGTTTTTTGTTTTTGTTTTTTGCCTTTATCCTTTCTTTCTCTCTTGCTTTTGTAGTGTCAGATTCCTCTTCCTCCTCTTCTCTTTCAAGAACAGAATCTTCTCTTCACCTGTTTGTGTCTACTCATCTTCCTCATTCTCATCCCAAACCTGACACTTTTGTGTGGCCCCGGGCAGCTTATTCAGTCAGTGACTCAGGCCCCCACCGGAAACCCTCTCTCTGTAAAAATGTTTTTGGCATTCTTGTTCAGTTTGCTTGGTGTTTTGTTTTCTGATAATCTTTCTAACTGATAAGCCATGTTTAATGAACATACAGGAATACTCAGAAAGTTTAGAAAGAAAACTCTGTTCATTAAAACATCAGGAAGTTGGAAGTAGGAAGAAGGGCAGGGAAGTGGAAGTATGTATGCAAACACACAAAGTCCTCTATGGCTCTGGGCCCCAAATTTAGAGCTCTCTTTTTCCTAATTGAAAAGAAAGGGAGTTGTTCAGAGCATCAGTAAACTGGGTCAGTAAACAGAGTCAGTGTACTGGGCACCTTTGGAAAGTCAGTGCATTAGATGCTTTTCTGGATCCGGTATTTAAAGTACTTTCCAAAAGCTGAGACGCAAGGTATCTTTTTAGAGTCCAGCACTGGGTATGCAAGATACTTTTCCAGAGTCTGTGGATCTTTCTAGGCTCGTCTTCTGAAGTTCATTTGAGCGAGTAGTAAAGGAAATGGAGATAGTAGGTACAAAATATCATTAATGTTTTCAGTTTTAATTTTAGAAACATAGTTACGTTGTCAAGAGTCATTTTGTTACCTCTGAATGGCTCTTCCGTTTTCAGAGAAGGAAACTGTAAGATGTTTGTTGTGAAACTATGCAGGGAAATAGGAAAGTGATGGGCAGGGGTGTGTGTGTGCAAGGGAGTGAGTTATTTACGTAGCTCCTATTCTGTGTCATTCACTGTGCTAAGCACTTTTTCATAGGATCTCATTTGTTCTCCACAGCAGCCCGGAGAGGTAGATGCTGTTGTTATCCCCGTTTTATAGTTGAGGGAAACTGAGGCACACAGGTTAAATGATTTGCCCAGAGTCGCACAGCTCGTAAATATCTGAGGCCAAATTTGAATTCAGGTCTTCTTATGCTAGGCCCGGCACTCTGGGCACTGTGCCACCAGCTGCCTCCAAATGAGGCACTGTCCTAGTTTAATCTTGCTTAAATTAATATTGAAATAAAAGAAAAACTTGAGCTAGACAAGGAACTATCCATTAGGACCGCCACCTGTGGATTAAAATGAGCTGCTTTGGGTGGCGATTTATCATTATACATAGCCGTATAAGGGTATAACATTCTCACTAGTGCAGTTTGTCCAAGTTTCTTTTCACCTATTTCTTTACCATTCATTCACACTGAATATTATTGAAGAATTTCATTGCAGGATCCAAAATTGCACAACTGTTTCTTATTCCCACCTTTAAAATGTGTATTGAATTGAAGATTTTTAGAGGTAACTAATGCTTCAGTATTAGAGAATTATTTTCTCTGAAGCAGGGAAATCTGTTTTCCATCTTCTGAATGGTTAACCCATTATATTATTCCATACGCACACTAAGAGAAGAAATAAAACTATTATCTAGATAGTTCAAACCAAGAAACTCATTTGCCTCAATTATCTATTTTAAGGGTTTTGAATTCTGCTTTTAACTTTAAAGGTAGTTTCATGAAGTGAAAGGTTCTGATGGAGATGCCTCAAAAGATACTTATAATGCTTTCATATTATTTTTGACTTTTGTGTCTCTTAATTCACTGATGAACAGGAAAAAAAAACAGTGATATGTTTTATCTTCCACAAATCAATTAGAATATTTATATATACCTCTGTGTATATGTGTGTGTATATTTTTTTTGTTTAAATTAAACTCTTAAGGCAACTCTCCAGATATTTTCCCCAGAAAGTCAATTTTTACCGAATTAGTTTAGCCCAACCCTGATCCCAACTGAAAACTAGATTTTTACTATGCTTGATATACTTTTATCATCCCTCCATTTATCATGAACCTCATTAAAATCATCTAGTAAAAAGATATGAAACAAAGATGTGTTGCTGGGCACCCAGAGAAACTTTTTGTTTCACTGTACCTTTGGAATTCTGAAGTTGTGATTTTCTTTTAGACACTTGACTACAGATTAACTACCAAATTGTTATGGTATTGAGCTTCCCTCCAGACTTTCTGTTCACTGTGGTACACTGTACATCCAAAGCAATGCTCAAATATTTGATTTTTGTGGAGCTGTCTGAGTCATTCCTCAAGGAATATCTAACCACTAACAAGAAAATGCGTTAGTGGAAGATCTGTGCTTCGAAGACTTAGGTGGGTTTTTTTTTTTTTTTAAAGACTGGGTGGAGTAGGATGAGCATCTTTTTCTGATTACATGTTGAAATGCAGTGTCTCCATTGTAAACACTTGATAAACGACTATGAAATTGACTCTCTAAGCCTTTCTTTCAGGATAAACAGGTTTCTCAGGTTCAGAATTTTATGTTTTTTCCCCACTTTGACTTCATAGAAAGAATTGGCTTAACACTTGTGAATACTGGCCCATGAATTGAGCTTAATTAAAGAAAGATTTAAAAAACTTCTTATTTTTGTTTTTGTTATTCCCTTGAGAATTTCTTTTCCTGGAAACCAAATTCATTTTGCGAATTGGTCAGTATCATGTGAATTTTTTTTGGTGGGGTGAAGAACTGGTAGTCTAGTTTTATTGGAATGTAAAATGCATGAAAGAGAGTGAATACATAAGGCTGTGAGGTAGATTGGAGACTGATTATCAGAGCCTTGAATGACAAACCTAAGCAGTTGTATTTGATCTTTTTTAAAAAAATTAATTTATTTTTAGTTTTCAACATTCACTTCCATAAGATTTTGAGTTCTAAATTTTCTTTCCCTCCTTCCCCTCACTCCTCCCCAAGATGGCATACAATCTGATATAGGCTCTACATATACATTCACATTAAACATTTTCACATTGGTCATATCATGTGAATTTTTTAATTGGGAGGGAAATGTCCAGCAGCTTCTCTTTACTTAAAAAAAGAAATGTGTTAGAAAAATACACAGGGTACCACTTATTTGAAAATCTAAGTCAAAACAAGACTTAACAGTTGGAAGGTTATCAGAAATTGATTTGCTTTCTTGTTTTTAATTTAATCGTTTTGTTTTTAATTTGTGGTTTGATTTGTTATTTCAAGGCAACTCTCCAGAAGCATACGTTCATGGTTTTTCTTCCCTTTTTTCAGTTAGTAAGTAGCTTACAGATCTATTAACCTTTTTAGGTCTCCTTTCTTCCTTCCCACAATCACACCTCCCTCCTTCACCACAGAATGTCTCTTTCTATTGTGGTTGATGGGTTGTGGGCAATGGACACAGTGTGTAAAGCAAGGCTGGAGCATGTTTGGCCTTCTGGTCACCTCAAGGGCTGTTTGATTACAAAGATATGAACGCATTCATCTCTTGCTTGAGTTTAATTATTGAAGAGGCAGTATTCTTTTGTCAAGGACTACAGAGAAGCATATTGAGAAACAGAGTAGACAGTTTGGTTTAGTGAGAAGGGCACTGGTCTGGAAGTACGATGACTGTGGTCATTTCACTCCGATGAATCTCAAGTTTCTTCTTGTCCAGAATGAAGGTGTTGGGTAAAATTACCTTTAAAATCCCTTGGCTCTAAATCTTTGTTCTGATCACAGAGAAATGTAGTACTTTCCTTAAAATCGAAAGTGGAACATAATTTTTTATTGTGTCTGCTGAATCCTAGGGGTGACTAAGCAACCTCCTCAGGTGTAGGTAGGTGTATTAGGGGAGATATTAATTCTTTTAAACCATTGGGTTAGTGTTGAACCCTCTAGTCCATTCTAATGGCCTGCAATAATAAATGCAACTCTGAAAGTACCCAGGAAGTTGCTTCCTCACCTGTAACATTATAGTGATTTTATTTCCACTTAACAACATGAAAATCTGTACTTGGAGAAAGAGGTATTTCTGAAGTTGTAAAACTATGATTCTCTTACAAAGAGGCTCTTTGTTATATAGAAGGATTCACCTCCAGTTTTTCTTTCACTATTCATCTAGCAAACATTTATTAAGCAGCAACTGTGTGCAAAGTACTAGACTCCCTTGAGTATTGAGCTTTCCTGGTGTACCTAAAGTATTTGATCTCTAAAATTCAACTTAACTTGCAAATTTTCAGAAATATATAATATGAAGCAAAGCCTATTTGATTTTTTTAAAGGCATTAAAGAATATTTTCTAATAATTACTTTCCTTTTATTCCTAAAGTTCTTGGGCTATCTAAGAAAACACTGGGTAGGTTTACTGTGAGAATAAGCTTCTTGGGTCAATTTTTCATGCCATCGATTGTAGTGAAATCACTGCCCTCCTCATGAAACTTGTCATTGCCCATGAGATAATCATTCTTTAAAAATGAACAACCCAAGAAGGGAAAGAGAAAAACAGATCAATAGTAGAATAAATCGCAGCCTAAGATAAAATTGAGAAGCCAAAAGCAAGATGACATTAATTTTCCTCTTTCCATTATGATTAACATTTTCTTATTGACTCAGCTTTTTATAAATGCAGCATTTTGTGTTGTGATAAAAACATGACTAATAAATCAGTTGTTGTATTTGCTTGAATGAGGCTGCTAAATGCAGTAGTGGTTTTTTAAATTCAAATATAAAATTATTCCAGGATCTAAAAATTACACTTTAGTAACAGTCCCAATTCTCGTCTAGTGACTTTTCTATCCTTTTTAGATATTACATTTTGAATAATTAAATGTCTTTGCAAAGGGCCTTTCACTTAGTAGGTACTCAAGAAATATCTATTGAATGAATGAATATTAAATGCAGCACAGCGTCTTTCAAATGCAATTTTTCCCGATCAAAATCTCAAATAAGTTTCATTGGAGGAGAAGTTAAGTATTCCTTTTACTACCAATCATAGCTTACTTTTCCCCAGCATATTTTAGGTTTATAAAGTGCTTTCCTCACAACCGTAGCAGTGGGTCAGACAAGTATTATTTTTAGCAACTTCACAGTTCAAGAAATTCTGAAGCTCAGAGAGGCGAGGAGGCTTTCCCCACTCAAGCCAGTAGCAAGAGATGGGTCTGGGATTCAAACTGAGGTCTAATGATGCCAGGACCAGTGTTGTCTCTACTGGTTTAGGTTACCTTTCTATTCATACAGGCAAATTCCATATGTTCTCCAGACAACTTATGAATCAACAGTAAATATCACCCAAAATGTAAGTTGAAATTTGAGTTAGAAGCCTTTAATCAGGAATTAGGCTTCCCTTGTTATTTATTTTTAAAAGCCAGAAAAGGGGAAAAAAAACCCAACCCACCAAAAAACCTGTTCTCTTGTTTTCAAAGAGAATAGTAATGTGACCAAGAGAAAGGAGCTGTCCAGGTACAAAGACAAAGCCATAGGAATACTTAGTGTGGAGTATTTACATATAAATTGAAGCATCTGCCTGTTGTAGTCCTATAAAAGATACTGTCTCTTTTAGTGCATAAAGCCTGTGTTGGTAGCTTTGATACATAACTAATCTTCCTGCATGTTTTCTGAATGACTTTGTTAAATGCTTTGCTGTTTGACACTGGCACATCAGAAATTTGAAGCATGGTACCTTTTGCCCTGCATGGTTTTAGTGACATCCAGATCTCTTCCTTCTCTCAGTGGGATAGTTTCTTGAAACTTAACTTTAAAAAAAGTTTTCACTTTCTAGGAGGACAACCTGACGGTGGTTTAAATTGAATTGTGCATTTGACATGCTGTAGTTATTTGGAAATTATGATCTCCTAAGGTTTGGGTCCATGGGTTTGATCATTCTTGTTGACATGGTGATGATGGGCTATGTGAAAAAGAAGAATAATAGCCAGTGACTAAATAACTTTCTCAAAGACTTCACCAAAGAGAACATCATGATTGGGTTCATTATTATGGCATTTGGGCACCTGCTTTCTCTCTTGAGCTAGTGGCATTTCTCATAAATGCTAGTAAATATACTAAAAGACAAATCCTGTCCTTGAAACTTGTCAATTCTCTGTGGCTGCTGCTCAAATTATGAGATGTTGGATTCTTTCTGAATTAGACATCTAAGACATATAGTCTGCCAAAGCAGTGTGAGATGTATTTATAGTGATTAAATATGGTACCACCACCCCCACCACTACAATATTCCTTCCTCATAAACCCTGCATGGGTCCAGGAATACAGAGGGGGTATTTCTGCTCCATCGTCTAAGTGGAAACCAGCACAAAATCAGAAGGTCATGAATAAGAAAAAGGCACAAGTGCTACCCCTGGCATTGAAGCATGGTACCTCTGATCCAGGGAGTGAGGCTTCTCTTGAACATAAACAATGGCCCCTTAGTCCTCTTGCTCCTTTTTTTCCGTATCTGATTTTAGTCCTTGGGGTAGTTGCAGGTGTGATAACTGAAAGTTATCAGCTCATCTGCTAGTGTATCACAGGGATGGTACGATTTAGTTTTCAAGCATGGTATTAAGAACCAGAAATTCCTTTCTGTTTAAAAACCAAATGTTCTGATCAAAGCTTGCTGACAGTGCTGAATCATTCTTACTGTTTTTTAATATTCAACGACATTAAGAAATGAAGCCTCCTTTTCTTTTTTAATTGTAATTAGGCCATAGCTTTTCAGAAATTGAAGACAGGAAACTATTGATAGGTGATATTTCATCATTTGAGGGCTAGGGGGACTGCAGTGCTATAACATATTTTTATATTTCCAATGACGTAGCTGTTAAAGGTAGAGCTCTGATCCAGAGTTAAGATGGAAGAGACATTTATGACAAATGCACAAGCAGAACATGAGGATGTATATCCACATGCTTACTCACTTCTCATGTACAGACACGTGGCAGTTCACATAATCATCCAGATGCTGTGAAATGAGCCAAAATCTAGATTCCCAGGTGTAATAATAGATCATCTGCCAATAGAACGTTTTTCTTTATTCATAACACAAAGAGTGTAGAGAGCTGACCTCAAAACCAGGAAGAACTGGGTTCAAGTTCTCTTACCCTTAGTGGATGTGTGGCCATTACCAAGCCTCTCAGTGTTCAAGGACGCTCTCTAAAACCGTCCAACGTGCAGAGAAAGTTCTGGCCCACATTGGTAAAGAGAATTTCCTCATTGATAGTTCCTGTACCAATAAAATCACAAATCTAGTCCCTATCCCTATTACATTCTTAAAAGCATCCTTTTTTAACCAGCACTTGGGCAATGGAGTAATAGAAAAAAGAGTATTTAGAGTCTCTACAGTGACCTCGGATGTATTGCTTTAACTTCCAGGGCACTTGCTCCCATATCTACAAAATGGGGCAGTTCTGTTTGCACTGCCTGCCTCACAGGGTGTTGTGAGTAGGGTAATTTTCAAACCCTAAAAGTCTATGAAAATTTGAGCTTTATTATGTTCACTGGTTCTACCCACACATTGAAATTAGTCCATGGATGAAACTGAAGTTCTGTTGATTTTACAAATGCTAAAAATAGAAGAAAAAATAGTTGGGCTACAGAACTCACTTAATGCTGTCAGAATAGCCATCATGATGATTATAGTATACAGGTGGGCCATTCATAAACAGACTTGATGGTAAAGATTTTTGCCCAAATTTTCAAGTAGAAGACAGAATCCTGGAGGGAAAAAACTGGATTCTTGGAATACAGTATTGTATTCCTTGTCCTTGTACTTACACTGACCAATAGGCAGACCACTTTTCTTATAGGTCCACCAGGGTGTCTCTAGAAATTCTTCCTCTACTTCATTCTGGACCAGTTAGTTTTTTTTTTCCCCCTTCGTATACCATGATGGTGGTCCAGAGAGAATTGTCTGAAGAAAGCCCTAGTTATTCCAGAGAGTGGCACTGATAATTCAGTAGGTGGCACTCTTCCTCCAAATCAGGATTAGTGTCGTGAGTCTGGACTGAGAAGGAATCTTGGGTATTTGGGGGAGGAGGAGAGGGCTGCAGTTCCCACAAACAGAGATCTTGAGCACTCTCACTCAGTGGTTTTTCATGACCTTCTTCCCCTCCTGTCTAAAATTGGCAATTTAACCAGAGAGGGCTGTGCCAAATTTCAGTATTGGTTCTCATGTACCTGCATCAACTCTCAGTTCAGCTCATTATAGCAGCCGTTTTTTTTTTCCTCTTCAAACCTGTTGTGTAATGTTGCTTAGGTTATGCCTACCAGTATCACTCAATCTGCAGGAGGAGTGGGGAGGGAGGACAGGACCAGCTGTCAAACAGCACCCAGGACTGATAGTTGCTATAAAGATAGGTGCTTCTCAAATTAGTAAAGTAAATAATAGATGATCTTCAACCAAGTCATTTTCCATGGCTAACCTGTTGAACCTAGAGGATTTGGAAGCAATTGAACTTGTTCTATAGAACCCTATGGTTAAATGGAGCAATTTAACTAGGAATGGGTCTTCTGGCAATTATGGGTACACTTAACTAGCAGTAGGCACACTGTAGCTTATCTCTTACTATTCATTGAGTTATAGAATGATAAAGTTGGTCTATTTTTTGTTGGTGTTTGAGTTCAGAGTTAAAAAAAATAGATTGAAAAGGACCTTAGAGATCTTCTAGCCTTTATCGTATAGTACCGGAATGAACTGCCCAGGGTCACACAGATCATGAGATCTTAGAGTTCAGCCCCCTCATTTTACAGACAAGGAAACTGAGGATACCCAGAGAGGTTAAGTTGCCACTGTGCCACCTAGTTGCTCACCTACAGCACCTCCTCTGGTGGCACTTCACAACTCCCACTGTCAGGTCAGCTGCCTAAGAGCAGCTGGCTAAAGAAGGGGTTTCTTGGCATCACCCTGAGGGTTCAAGGGATTGATGCTTATGGTGCTGCTGCTCACAAGTCTCCATTGATTATAAACTAGGCAGAATTAGTTAATTACCTTTTAGAAACCAGTATTTACTGAGATGATGTAGTAAATACAGTTGGTACAAAAGCATTCCCCACAACTCGGGGACACATTTTCCCACAAGTACATACAGAGTCCAAGGGCAAGTGGAATAAAGCTTAGAGAGCACATGAAGTAAAGCTGGTAATTCACATTATGTGTCTGAGACAGAACTTGAACCCAGGTCTGCTCTTGGTCCCCTTACCATGCTACTTCTCTTGCTGATGTGATGTATACTATCCCTTTAAGACACTCCTCCATTAATATGGAAAAGTTCAGTGGTGAAAGGGAGTGAATAACTCTTTTTACATCAAATAGTAAAGTTGGTGTATCTGTGTTAGTGTGTGTATATGTTATGTTGTTTATTTCTTTGTAGTTGTTTTTCCCCTTCTTTACTGTCTCCAATTTTGGGGTACTTAATTTCAACATACTTAGGCACTGTTCCATACTCCGGGAAAGCAAAGTCAGAACCAAAATTGTCCCTGCCCTCCAGGAGTTTACATTCTAGTTGGGGGGGAGGGGTTCAGCGTGTGCACAGATCTTTACAAAATAAAGTAATTTGAGGAAGGCAAGAGTGTTCACAATTGGGGAAATGCAAGGATTCTTCATGGAGGATGTGCACGTTGAGCTGAGCCTTGAAGGAAGCTAAAGATTCTGAATGTTGGAGATCAATAAGAAATATATTTGAGGCATGACTAGATTTTTTATTCTAAAAAAAAAATATGTATGTGTGTATATATATGTATATATAGTTATTCTGAACTGATAAACACCAACCAGTGGGAGAATTCCCATGTATAAAGAACATAAAAAAGGATGTGAAATCACAAACATCAAGCACAGCTTTATTTTAGTAATTCCTGAGCACAGCTGATGTTCACAGAACACTGCCATTATCACCCTTAGAAGTAATAGATGTTTGATTACCAGCGGTGTTCCACTGCATAATTCAAAAGATACGGGCTGTGCCTTCATATTGCTGGCACGTTAGGTCACCAACTTAAGAGGAGCGAGTGTCCATTTAGAGTGTGACTGTGGTTGTCGTGTAATTGTTATCTTCATAAATATTGCCACATGTTTTCCTTTTCTTTATTTTTTTAGATTACTTTAACAGAATGAGAAAATACACATGCCCTTGGCCAGCATCTGCTAAGTGCCTCAAGCAGTGTGCCACACGCATCCAGATCACTTGTATTGACTGATTCTTGTTTTGTAGAGACCTGAATTTCTTTGAGTCCGTGAAGATAGGTGTCCTCTGAATAGTGGGTGTAGACATACAGAAAGCTGTTGAGACAGCATTCCCCAGGAAAACAAAGTAAAAGCACTGACATACGCACTTTGTTTAGGGTTCCATCTTATCAGGGAATCATCCCAGACTTGAACTGCATACATTGAAGTTTCTGTCTGTTAAATGTACCCAGTTATCTGTGTCACACTCACATATTTATCTTTGCTAGTAAATGTGTCTAAAGTATGGCTAATGTCTCCTTTGTCCAGAGAGGCGTGGCTTAGGTTTGTGTTAGAAGAACAAATAGAACTCGTATATTAGTATAATTAGTGGCCTTAATTAGTGCTTTCAGCATATGGGAACTAAGCCCAGAGAAGAAGCAAACCCTCTCTCTCTTTTTTTTTTTTTGCTCATTTTTATATTAGCTAGATCTGAAATTTGGATTTTATTTTTGCCCATGATGGACCAAGTTTAGTTGGCTTATAACTGACACATAGATAACATATTTTTGTGGGCATAATTAGTGGATATCTTTGCCAGTTCATCGTGGGTTTAAAAAAAAAGAGAAGACCTGAACAACCCCTGAAAATAAACATAGTCTTTGCAACAAGTGAACAGCAAAAACTGATAGAAATGTTTGGAAGCTTCACAATTTTTATGAAGGCCTTTCCTCAGCCTTGTACACCAAAAGAAAGGATTAGAATGGAATGAGTGAGCTCTCACTGGCAAATGTCTCCAGGCTTTCCTAAAGTTCAGTGCTTGTTGATTCATGGTTGTTTACCTGCGGTATTGGAAAGCAAGCAAGCTTGGTCATGAAAGTCGTTATCACCAGTCCCCAAATTTATCTATATTTGATAGTTTAGTGCTTAAGATCCTCGGAAAACTCACATAACTAGAACAGACCATAGGATTACAAACTTAAGGGTTCACGGGCTCTTAGAAAAAAACATGCATTTAAAAATTTTTTTATCATAAACTAGTAACTAGTATAAAAAGACACATAATCAAATAGGTTTATAAAATAAGCTATAAAATTTTAATAAACCCTTAATATTTTAGCAAAGTAGAACCAAACAGATTAATAATCAGAAACCAGTTAAAATGTGTTCCCTATCTCTGTATATCTGAAGATCCAGATACCTTTGGTTTTCTTTTTTCGTGTGTGTGTGTCTACAAATATGTGTATGCATATGTGTGGATGTATGCATATATACACACAGAGAGAGAAATAGTTGTAGTCAGTATCTTTACCATTTTAGTTCTGCTGATCTCACTTACATATTTTTGGATAACTGCTTCACTTTGTATAATTTCAGATAACTTTTGCCGTATTCCTTATAGTATAGCCTCCATAATTATTATTTTTATAGCACTCTAATATCCCATTGCATATCAGCCATTTTCCATCCATTGAATTATAGATTGTTTCCAATTCTTTGCTGTTCCACATGAAGCAGCTAAGCATATTTTTGTATAGAAGAGTCCTTTTTTGTCTTTTTGCAATATATTTAGGATTAAATTTTAGCAATGTCAGGGTCAAAATATATGATCTGGTTTTTTTTTACTTTTGTATTGCTCTCTAAAACTATATATTTTTAAATTTAGCAGAACTTTTTCTGATTCAAATAATTTTTCTCATCTTATTGTTCTCTTGCTAAAGAGACTATTGATTCTATAGACCTAACAGCCATATATTAAGGCAGATAACATAAGTATATATATTTTTTTATTCCTCCCTGTTGCCCTGATCCTCTCCCTCTTCTTTCTTGTTCTTCTGGAAGTGCATTAGCCACTCACGGGCCCTGTTCCATTATTAATTAGCACAGAAACTTTGACCTGTTCATTTTCTGACCTGTGACAGTTCATTCCTCCTTTGGCAGACTGATGGGAGGCTTACTGTATCAGTGCCAGGTTCAGTGTAGATATCAGATCAGCTTTAGCCATTCTGCAGCTCAGAATTTCTCGAGCTTGAGAGGTCCACCAACCTCTGCTTCCCTAGTAGCAGGGAGTACAGCTTGCACTACCATGCCTGCCAATAGGTACATTTTAGAGCAATACTAAGGTATATTGAATAATACATATAATATGACCTGAAAAAATTCCAAAGTGCTGAGTTTCAATGGGGTAGCTTGTACCTTGGGAGAGAATCTGGCTTTCTTAGTAGTAATGAAATAGTCATCTCTTCTTTGACACACACAACACATCCTCAACCTTGAAAATTGATGAAGGCTGACATTTAAATTGGAATTTAAAGTTTGCCAAGTACTTTGTCTATGTTTTCTGATTTGATCTTTACAACAACCCTAGGAGAAAGGTGTTATAGGTTTTATTATTCTCATTTTATTCATGGGGAAATGAAGGTTCATAGAGGTTAAGTGACTTGCCCATGGTCACACAGTCCAGGTCTGTCTAATGCCCCAGTCCAGCACTCCATTCACTCTGACATATTGTCCCTCAAAAAGTTCATAGAACCATAAGTTAAGAGGTAGAAGGAAATTTAGAAGCCATCGATTCCAGCCTCTTCATTTTATAGATGAGGAAACAGACGCAGAATGATTGCATGATTTGCTTGGAAGCACACAACTAGAATCTGACTATATTAGGCCTGTGAGGTTAAAAAAATTATTGAATATTGATAATATTTTAAAATTGGCAAGAGTTGAAAATTATTCTCTGAATTCTGAAACTATTACTTCCATAGTCAGGTAACAGAGACAAAAGTAACCAGCATTTATTCAGTTCCTAGCATTGACAGAGTCCTGTGTTTGTTGTCGTATTTTCCAGTTACATCTCAATACTTAATGGGTCTGTGATTTGGGGAGTTTAAGTATTCCCATCAACGGTACATATGTCAGTCTCTCTATTTCAAGTAGATATCATCTTTCATAAGTTGCTGTGGCCAAAAGAATTTATCACCTGATGGTGATTCTGGTAGCAAACCAACGTTGTGGTGGTTTTCCAGCTGGGTCTCAGTAAATGGATAAAGGAAAATCTTACTCATCCAGGAGCAAAGAGAAATCATAGCTCCTCCTGATTGTTAATAGTTTAACTTGAGACAAATTGGCCATTTTGTTTTCTATGTGATTATTCCTTTGACTAGAAAACATTTTCATTTCACTGCTTTTCATTAGCCACTATCATGGGCAGCACAACTTAATTGTATTTTCTGAGCTGGATCACTCTCTGAGCCCTTATATTTTTGTTCTAACTCTTCCCACTGCCCCCACCCCCATCTATTATTAGCCTTAATAATAGTCATTTGATCGCACACAGTGCAAAAAGCATTGCTGCTCGTAGCATTTAAGCCAAGCCGTATAATGCAAGGCCTAGAGGAGAGGTCTTGCCCAACCTCCTGGATACAGGCTGGCTAAGTGAATGTGGACCTATTAGTTTCTGGAAATTAGGCGTTATTAGTGATTTCTTAGAGGAGTAACTGCCTCAGGTACACGACACCGGCATTGTGGATACTTCTGAATATTACCGATACTCAATAATTGCAACTATTATTAATGCCGGAGAACTCTATTCTCCATGACTCATGGGTATTTGTGATAAGTTGTATGTATTCCAAGAAAGGCTGAAAGCCTCTTGTGAAGAGTAACGTTGAATAGCCACCCTCAATCTTTAGGCCTTGTGCAGGGTGTGCTAATGCCCTATCCCAGCTTTGATTTCAGAAATGGTGAGCCAGTCGGCTTCAGCCAGCGGAAAGAGCGCTGGGTTTATAGTCAGGAAACCTAGGCTCAGATACTAACTCAGCTACGTTGTGATCTGGACGTCCCATCTTGGAGCCTCAGATTCTTTATCTGTAAAGTGAGGGGGAGTGATGTTTAAATCCAATAATTCTATGATGAGTCCTCATGAGTAAAGTTTCTTGGGGTGGTTGCTTCCCCTGGCGCATTTCTATCTAGACCAGAAGGATAAAGGCCAAACTTCAAAACAAAATTTGACAGTTGCTGAGAAATTTTCTTAGAAAAGGTTACACCAGCGTATATGATGGCAGGGAGGTGTGGGTTTGTTGGAGTTTGTTGGCTTCTGTGATATTTTTTTTCACGTACTTTCACAGGTTCGGTTCATGCCACCTCCATAGCAGCCTCCAGAGTGGAACAGGCCCTTTCAGAGGTAGCTTCATCTTTGCAGAGTAGTGCCCCTAAGCAAGGGCCCTTACACCCTTGGATGACGCTTGCCCAGATTTGGCTCCATGCAGGTAAGACGGTGAAAGCCTAATAACCCCTCCCCTGTCCCCCTCCCTTTCCTTAACAAAGCAAGATAAGCTGCATGAATGGATGTGGAGTCATCTGGCAGTCTTGTTTTTGGGCAGGTGCACCAAATATGTATATAGGGCTGTAGTAAGTTGGAAATGGGTATCGCTTCTGATGCAGGGTACAGAGGGAAAGAGCCCTGCCTCTGGAGTCAGAGGACTTAAGATTCACATCTTATTTCATGTGCACGCCCTTGAAAAAGTTACTTAGCCTGCATGTGCCTCAGTTTCCTCATCTGTAAAAGGAGGAGGTTGGATGAGATGGTTTCTGAAGTGCCTTCCAGCTCTATATCTGTCAGGTAGAGAAGGGCTTTATATTTTTGTTTGAGAAACCTAGACCTCATTTATATGTATGATGGTTGTGCTTCAAGTCTCTTTCAGAACACTAGAGTTTGAGAAACAAAAACATTACATTTTATTTCTTTTGCTTAAAATCAGTATCTGTGACTTGCAGTGCTTGGTTTTTTTCTTACTTGTTACCTGTGGAAAATCAGTAATTGATTTCATGGACATATGAAGTACTCGAAGAGCCTTGAGCACTTTTGAACTCTTGATGGACGTTAATTATCCAGTTGTGGTTTATCTAGAACTTTTGCTCCCTTTCCATTTTGCTTGAGTTCTTTATCTCTCTGGTCCCCATTTCACCTGTGGTGGTTTTTGGACTGATCTTCCTCCTCTTTACATCCAGTCTGTAAGTTTTGTTTTATTTTGACTGAGGCAGAAACATTCCTTAATCCTGTTCTGCACTTCTCTTCTTTCTATTGGGAGTCAACAGATAATCTTCCCAAAATTTTCTCCCAAGATAGAGATATGAAGATAAGTGGGTCAGACTGCTGGGATCACCTAAGCTAGACATTTATTACTGGATTTATTAAGAAACATGCAAAATTTTTTAAATTTAAACTATTAATGGTGTCTTCTGGCTACAGAATATCAAGTCTTTGTTTGTCTTTATAAACAGCTTCTTATAGTATCCAGAGGGACTCATTCCAAAGCATCGCCAGTAGGTATATATTATCCTGTAAGAGTTACTGCACTGATTTCTGAAGGCCAAGAAATGATGTCATCATAATTGAGAGTACATATTATAGATGCACGGATCTGTAGCCTGCACAGACCCATTCCGGTTGGAGAGTACAAATGATTACCTCCCAGCTGCCTCCCAAGTCATGACAGAAGCATAGTGCATAGTAGTGTGGTGGTCAGACATGGTTCCTGACCTTTGTGCTGGACCAGGCAGATCTTTGTATTCTTCAGAAGGCTCAGCTTCTGTGAAGGCTGCCTTAGTCCTTCCAGTTGTTGGTGCTCTTTCTTCTAAATTACTTATTAACTACTTCTTTGAGTGCTTATTGCATCCTCCCCATTTGAATGGAAGCTTCTTGAAGAAAAGGACTTCCTCATTTTTGTTTTTGTGTTAACAGTGCCTAGCATAATAATCCATTACAATAAATAATAAATGCAATAAAATAATAAACACAATAATACATTACAGTTGGAAGGGATATCAGAAATTATCTGACCACCTCATTTTTTAAGGGTGAGGCAGTGGAGCCTTAGAAAGGAGGTTTTTTAACCCAGACAAGTTAGTGCCAAAACTGGCTTTTCCAACTCATGTTCTAGTTAAGTTTGAGCTACACTAAGCTGCCTCTTGGTGTGGAAAAGGAAAGGGAAGATAGAAAACTCTGCCACACCAAACTGGTAACTCATCTGTAGCTACCTGTTAGAAGCTCGAAAATTCTTTGGATGTGTATTTATTCATATGGTCCCCTGTCTCTCTTCACTTCTGATAACAGAGGATACACCATAGCAAGGCCAACAATGTGGCTCGACCGAACCAGCAAGGGAAAGTTCTGACATTCCTCCTAGACTAGTGATAGCGAGTAATGTACCATAAATACTTCCTTTATTTCCTCCTACAATAATTTCATACCCTTACATACTGTTTTTCTTTGGGCAGAGTAGATATTATATAATAGGATGGGATGAATTTTTATCTTTTTCAGAATTATTGCCATTTTTTGACTGTTTCAAAGCAATTGCTTTCCCTGGAAGACTCAGAATATAATTAAAGCTTCAAATACTCTTTGAAGGTATAAATTCAGAAAAGAACAAAGGCAACCTGTGCTGACCTAGTAATTAGAGTAATACTTAGCATTTATAAAGCACCTTCTATGTGCCAGGCACCGTGCTAAATGCTTCACAAATATTATCTCGTTTGATCCTAACAATAACCCTGGGTGGTAGGTGCTATTATCCCCACTTTTAAGTTGAAGAAATCTAGACACACAGGTTAAGCTGCCCAAGGCCAGGAAGCTAGTAAGTGTTTGAGGTTGGATTTGAACTCACGTCTTCCTGACTCCAGACCCAGCACTTTATCCATTGTGCCACCTAGCTCTATTCCGTGTATGTGTGCACCTACAAGCGGTGCATGCACGCACACGTGCACACACCCACACCAGAGACTTGTGGATACACACATGCACACAAATAGAAATACAAAAAAACACACTTTTTTAGAGTAACGCAGCAGTGAGATATTCAGTAATAATAGTTCACACACGTGTAATGTTTTAAGGTTTACGAAGCTTCTTCCTCATAGCAACCCTGTGAGTTTATACTAGTATTCTTACCACCATTTTACTAATGATAAGTCTGAGGATCAGAGAGTTGAAGAGGCAAGTTATAGTCAGTCCAAGACTGTACAACTAGTAAATAGCCAAGCTAGGACTTGAACCTGGGTGTTCTGACTCTAAGACAAACGCTCTTTACGCTGTCAGCAGCTGATTTCTCTCCAAAATGCAACCTGTTTCTAGAGTGTTTTGTACATTTTCTCTCACTTGCTTGTATTTCTGGTATACCTAGCTCTAATGGGAATGATGCATGTGGAATGGAGGCAGTTGAGTATTCACACCAATTCTCTCAAAAATCTGATTCTAAAATATGGGCTTCTGATGTCTAGCCTAGTTTTTCTTTAATCCCTTTAGCCACAGAACTATTCTGGACCTGAAATGTACTGACAGAACCCATAAGTCGTGACCTGCTCATTTCGGGGTGGGGCATGGAATTTGCTTTGAGATAAGAAGCAGTTGGGGACATTTTGAAGCAGACGTGTTTCCTCACTTTTGAGCTATTTTTAAAGTGAGCTAATAGTTAAAAATCCTTATAAATACTCTTTCTTGGTACACATTTTTTTATTCAATCTTTTAAGGATAAAAATATCACTCATATTAGAATTTTCTTAAAACTCCTTATTCGTTTCATGTGGAACCTAGCTTTGGAAAAAAAAGCTAATCCAGGCTTTTGTGTAAGAGGATGCCTGTAGTGTTTTATAGCTCAGTGGTTCTGGTTCTCCTGTGAATCTCAAATCACCTAAATAAATAATGCATTATTTTAACATCTTGTTTCCACTCCAGCCCATTTTGTGGTAACCAGATAAGCAAACACAGGAAAGAAGGGCAGAATGAACAATAGATTTCCTTGCTAGGACAACAGAGGCATTCTACGATAAATAGAATGGGTGTCAGCTGCCCACTGTATTCATCAGCTGAATGCCCCATAGGCTCTGGGGAACGGGTCCCTCACCCCCTACCCACTCACACACTGTACCAGCATTTTGAGGTTTCACCAGTATATTAGAAGTCCCCAATAGTCTGTGGCCAAGTGGCCTTTGAGGCATACGTCTGGGAATTTGAGTGTTTTGCTTGCCTCCTCCCAGTTTCAAAAACCAGTTGACTTTTCTTTTTTTGTTCCAGAACACCACCCCATCTTTCACCTCTACATGTCCTACCCATTTCCTCCCAGGCTCAGCTCAAGTGCTACGTCCTCTAAGAAGTCTCTTCTCGTTCAGCCAGTTGTTAGTGCTTTCCCCACCCCCAAAATTGCTTTGCATTTTATTCATATGCATAATGTCATTCCATATACCGTGCTATAGTATATTGTGTAATACATGTGTATGGATACATAAGAGACAGGCACAGTATGTAGATGTGTATAGAGAGATGTTATTTACTTATCTATGCACACAGGTTTGTTTCCCCAAGTATCCTGCAAGCTTCTTGAGGGCAAGGACAAGGTTGGGGGTTTGCTTTTGGTCTTTGTATCCCCTGTGCCCAGCACAGTGCTTGACCCCAGTAGGCGTGTAGTAAATGCTTGTTGAATTGGACTGGTGGTGAAGGCTCAGTGAAATGACCCACTCTGAACTGCATAGCCTTCTCTGGCCCTTCCTTTCTGCTTCATTCCCACTCATAAGCCTTAATGCTGTGTCCATTGTTAGTGGAGGGAGAACTTTAGAGAAACTAAGGGTCTTGGTGATTACACCAGTATTTGGAGAATGTAATAGTAGAAGATATCAACATATCCCCAGCTCAGTTTCTTTATTTGTTGTGTGTTACTCAGAAAAGAGTGGTTCATTGAAGGCTGTTTGTCTTCATTTTCCATATCATATGTACTTCCTCCTATTTCATTTCCCTTCAGATTCAGCTTTATTGTTAGGTTCCATCACCACTGCCCCTCCTGGTGAATCCCCATACCGTTGGGCCTTTCCATATAGCTGTGGAACTTTCTCTTCCAGATAATTCAGTGTTTCCTTATGTCATTTGACTGCTTACCCTTGTGAGGCAGAGATAATCAGGGACTGTTCCTTTCATTCTACAGGAGTGTAAATTGAAGTACAGTATTAAAATAGTAAGTAATTTGCTCAATGGGAGTTTAATAGAGTATCAGAGTAGGAATCCACAGGCCTAGGTTTGGGGAGTTGACTTTTATATTGTTTGAAGACAGAGAAGGCCCAAGAATAACCCTAATTTCTTCTGTAAGGCCCAAAACTCATTGTCAACATAGTTGTTAACATAGTTTACATTGTTTTGAAATGAATTAGGACCTCTCCCAAGTCAAGTTAGCTTCTTGGTACCCATCTTTTCATTTAAAATCGTTTGGATGGCAGCTAAAAATGATGTTGTGGTAGGTGGTTAATTTCTGCTTGTTACTAATAATTATAGCTTCCATTCTGGCACCTTTCACAGACTAAACTGGTGGCTATTCTTAGCCAGTACAAGATCAGATTTTCTGATTTGCTTCGGGAGTTAAAAGCCAGAGTACTTTGATGAACTTTTTGACTCAGGCTGTCGGAGAGTCTGTAATGTAAGCCTTCAGTCCCCTCTTCCTTCAGCTTCCTTTTATGATTTTATTCACCTCTAATGTGGAAGGCAGCAGTGTCAGAGGTGAGGTATGGCCCACTTTTCCATCTTGACCATTTTGGATTAAATCCACAACCATATTCAGCACCTCTGTCTGTGCAGATGATATCTGGACTAGGCACCAAGAGATCCCAAATAGGTGCCAAGTAGCATCATTATGCACTAAGTATATCCTCCATAAAAACCTGAGAGCAGCCATACTTGATCCTAAATCTAGCCCACCCTGTTGATTCTTCTGTCTCTGCTTATGGAGTTCAATTTCAGTGTATATAATAGTGGTAAATGGGACTATTGGAGGGAGAAGGGACATCAGTGTACCTAATCTGAGCATGTAATAGTAGTAGCTCTCATCATCATAACAATTCAGTATTTCTAATGCACTTTAATCATAACAGCCCTGTGATTGGCAGTGTGGGTACCATTCTTCTCATTTTTACCAATGAGGAAACTGGTTTAGAGAGTGTCCAAGTGATTTCTTACATGTCATGCAGAAAGTGAAAGAGTTAAGAGTCAGAACTTGAATAGATTTTTTTCTGGATTTGTAACAATAATAGATTAGGGGTGTTGTGAGTGGGAGCCCTTATAAACCTTAAAGCACTATAAACCTATTAGTTTTTATATATCACATCATGATTTTGAAGCGCCTTTATGTCTATGAGCTCAATTTAATCCTTACAAAATTTCTATGAAGAGTTATGGTTGGTGATATGAAAGGTTGTAGAGGAGGCTAGTTCTCCTGTATTAATCCCCAGCAAATATCTGAAAAGAACTACAGAACGACCAATGAAATAGAAAACTGAAAAAAAAATAGAAGTAATCTCCTTCATCTAGTCCAGAACTATACAGAAAGACCAGTGTAGGTGGGGAGAAGAACGGTACCAGGGAAGTCAGCATGAGCACAGGTAGATACAGAAGCTAGCAGAAGTGGGGGAGAGGAGCAATTACCAGCCATTAACAAGGAAACCAGCTTGAGCTCCCACAGATAGACATGAAGGCAGCCTCTGAACAGAGAAGGTTGAAAGCTAGCATGAGATCCTAAGGCCAAATTTCAGCCCCAGCCTGTCAGAAAAAGAAATAGGTAATGGAACCCGTTCCCATAGGCCACTGTGTGGGGAGATGGGGCCTGGCCGTGCACTCCTTGGAAAACTGGGTCAACTCAATACCTGGCCACTGCACTAGTGTGGGGGATGGCAGAGGTGGTGCAGGAGGCCGAGACCAGCTTGATCTCCAGTTCTTCACAGGTGCTTCTCAGGTCTACAGCAGAAAACAGAATAATTCATAGTTGAGCATCATGTTAGGAGAAGGAGAAAGGCAAGCTGAGTCCTGAATTCAGAGAGAGGCTCACGTTCACCAAATAAGAAATAGAGAATCTAAATAATCCAATCTCAGAGAAAAGAAGATAATCCATGAAGAACTCCCTAAGGGAAGACAAAATGCGGGATGTGATAGATTTGTGAGCAAATTCAGTTAAACACTCAAAGGAAGGAAGAAACAAGCATTTATTAAATCCTTCCTATGGTGCCAGGCACTGAGCTAAGCAGTTTACAAATACTGTCTCATTTGATCCTCATTAAAACCTTGGGAGGTTGGTGCTAATATTGTTTTTTTCAGTTGAGGACACTGAAGCAAAAAGAGGTTAAGTGACTTATCCAGGGTCACATAGCTAGTCAGTGACTGAGGATAAATTTGAACTGAAGTCTTCTTGACTCCAGGCCTAGCATTCTATGCACTGCGCCACTTAGCTGCCTCAAAGAATTTCAATTTAAAATATAAATTATTTTCAAAATTAAGAAAAGAAGGAATTAGTTTGGTAGAATCCCTTCTTTTCTTAATTAATATATCACAAATATGGTACCAATACCTAAGTCAAGGAGAGATATAGTAGAGAAAGAAAACTATAGACCAAAGTCTCAAAAATGTTGAATAAAATATCAGCAAGAAGCCTATAGCAGCATAATTAAAGGATTATACACTATGAACAGTTTGAATTTTTACCTGGAATGCAGGTTGGTAAAATATAAGCATAATAGACCATATAAAGAACAAAAACGTTTTTAAAGTTACTTGGTTCTATCGATAGATCCAAAAAGGCTTTTGACAAAACATAATGCCTCAAGTTAGAAATCATCAAATATTGCAAGAATAATATGGTAAATGTAACTATTATGGTTGCTTAATATGATAAACACTATCCATCTAAAATTAGAATTGTCTGTGATGGAAAAATGATGGCGACCTGACAAGATTAGGGGGAAAGCAAATCTATCTGATATCACCATTATTGGACAAAGTTCTAGAAATGCCACATCTAGCAACAAAAAAACAAAAATAAATTAAGAGAATAAGCATTAGGCGCAAGAAACAAAATTATTGATTTTTACAAATGACTTGATGGTTTACTGAGAAATTCAGCTGAAAAATTTGTTGCAATAATAACATGTTACAGCAAAGTAACAGCTTATAAAATCCACAAAACCCATCAGCTTTTTTTTATATACAGATGTTTGTATGTGTATATATATATATATATGGAGAGAGAGAGAGAGAGAGAGAGAGAGAGAAATTCCATTCAGAATGACTATAGAATGTATACAATGTCCACCTTTGATAAAACAGAGGTGCCAAATGATACATACATTTTCATACGTGGCCTACGTGTGAAATTTTTTATTTGTACTTATATGTTTCAAAGGAAAGTTTTTTGGGGTGGTGGGAGAGTTATGGGGGTGATTGAGGAGATGTAATAGTAGTAACCCACCCCCAAATAAGAAAAGACCATTGAAAAAGCATTTAAAAAATACACACAACCTAGTAGAAGGAGTTTCAGCAGAGGAACACAGGCAAATTAGGGTTGTGTTGCAAGTACAGAGTTAACGCTAATATCTACTTTTAAAAATTCTTAGTTAAATATACAGAACTGAGACTGCTTAAATTTAACTACTTCCCTTGCCCTCTGTAGTCTAGTTTTGTAGATCTGTGCTTGACTTTGGCTGACTGATCGTTAGGGAGTAGATCTTCATATATGAGAAAGATTCAGGCTTTGCTACAAATATTCAAAAGGCCAAATCACCATCTTTCCAGGCATATTATCATCAGCAAAATTGTGAATGAATGACATCTTTCCTGTATCAAGTGCAGGGTAGTTGGGAAGCAGGAACATCGTGTCTCTGGTAGGTCCCCTTTACACTAAAGATAGTGACTTTGCCCACATTAAAAGGGGACTTGAGAACTCTGTGGAAGTGAACACTTTTATGTCCTTTGGTTGGACGTTGTGGGCCCGTGAAGGTTGTTTTTTTCTCTTCCGTTTCTGGAAGGTCCATCTTCAGTGGCTTGAAGGATACTGGCCGGTGAATGCATGGAGTTCTCTCCCTCCATGTCTTCACCTCCTGGCTTCCCTCTCTGTCTTCTCCATCCTCCTTCAGGTTCCAGCTAAAATTCCACATTCTACCAGAAGCTTTTTGTGATCCATCCTAGTCATATTAACTTCCCTCTGTTTATGATTTCCTGTTTATCCTGTTATACATTGTTTGTACATAGTTATTTACATATCATCTCCCCCTTTCATTGTGAGCTCCTTTGGGGCAGAAGACTGTCTTTTCCCTTTCTTTTCCCTAGTGTTTAGCACTGTGCCTGGCTGATAGCAGGTGCTTTATAATTGTTTATTGACTGACTAACAGCTCTGTTGTCTATAATCTGGTCATCTGGATCTGCATGGGTTCTATTAGTATGGCTTCTTTAATATATACTTTAAAAAAAAATCAAACCATACGTGTTAATGACGTATGCAATTGTCTCTTTCCGTAAGGAAATTTCATGGTTGTAAATATTCATAATGATAAGAAAACATGTAAGTTCAGTTGAGATAAGTGTATGAAATATTTTACAAACATTAAAGTGCTCCATATATTTCAACTCTTGTCATTAACAGATTTATTGTTTGTTGGTTTAAGAAGATAAAAATATGCAATAAATTTTAGGAAGGCTATCAACAATATTTAAAATAAAAGTTTTATTAAATTTCTAAGGGGAGATAGCCAGAGAACTCTAACAGTTTCCACTGCTGTGGAGTATCTTCCAGTGATTTCTAATAAAATGGTCTCTGTGGCCTAGCACCCCCTTCCCCAGTGCCAGGTCACTATTATCGTCAGGCACATTCCCCACTTCATGACAGGGAAGTCAGGGTCTGCCCTGCACCAAATCTAAGATTTATATCATTACACAATATAAGAACAAGCAAAATGGTAGCAGTCCCATACTGTGGTTCACTAGTAGCAACCCATGAGTACAGCCAAAGGTACCAAGTTCCACTTCCAAGGATAGCTCCTATGGAAGTACCAAGCACTCTGGGGAAATCCTAGTCTTCCAGAATCAGATCCAGGCCATTAGTGGGCATGCTTCTTTGGGAAGCTGAAGGGAGTGACTAGTGTTAATTGAGGAGCTTAGTGACCTGGTAGGACCTGTGCTTAAGGGTGGACCTGGAGAGGATGGATTGAAGGGGGAAGAGACATGTGGCAGGACTATTAGTTAGGTGGTCATTGCAGTTGTTTCTATGATAAATAAAGAGAGTCCTTGAACTAAGGTAGTGGCTATGTGGTTACTGAGAAGGGGACAGCAGATTTTGTGGAAGTTTTTGTGGTAAGATTTTGCAACTAATTAGTTATGTGGGGTGAAACAGAATGAGAAGTTGAGGGAAATACCAGGGTTGTGAAGCTGGAAGACTGGAAAAGATGGTGCTGACCTCCATAGAAATAGTCAAGTTCAGAAGAAGGGTAGATTTTGGGGAAAAGAGAGTAAGCTGTGTTTTGAGCATGTTAAGTTTGAGATGTCTCTGTGATATTCAGTCTGAAAAGCCCACTAGGCAATTAGCAACACACAAGTTTAGGGGAAAGACTTGGACTAGAAACATAGACCTGTTCATTTATGTAGAGATGATAATTAGACCCCTGAAAGCTGATGAGGTCAGCAAGAGGAAGTGTATAGAGAGGAAAGGAAAGGCCCAGGACAGAGCCTTGAGGAGCACCCCATTTGGGGTGCATGATATGGATGTTGAGCCAGTAGAAGAGAGAGAAGGAATGGCCAGATAGGGAATAGGAAAACCAGGTGAGATCAGCGGCATGAAAATGCAGAGAAGAGAATGTCCAGAAGGCGAGGGTAGCCAAGAATGTCACATGCAGCTGGATGTAGAAGGATTAGGACACAGAAAAGACCATCTCAGTTGGCTGTTAAGAGATGATTGGTCAGTTTGAAGACAGCAGGCTCAATTGAGTGATGAGTTTGGAAGCCAGGTTCAAGAGGTTGAGAAATGAATGAGCAGAGATAAAGTGGAGGCAATGAGTGTAGAGAGACATCCTCTTACAGTAATAATAAACAATAACTCACATTTATATAGCTTTAAGCTGTGCAAAGTGATTTACAAATTTCACCTCATTTATCCTCACAATAACCCTGAGGGGTTGGTGCTCTTATTATCATCCCCATTTGTAGCAGCAAGCACCCTAGCACACCCAGGACAGCTGCTAGCACAGGTGCTTTGATCTGCTTTTAAAGGAAAGCCACTTTAAAGAGGTCAACAATTTGATTACATTCACTAGTTCAGGGGGCAAGTCAGGAGCCTGGACATCAGAGAAAATACAAGCAGAGAAGTTAGCACAAAAGACCAACAGACAGGGCTCTGCCTCATCAAAGCAATATTGCTATACACTTTACATACACCGCTGGATCGAGAGAGCCTTCGCATCTGAGCAGTCAGGGAGCTCTGAACATATGGCTACTCAGAGTCTTGACCAGGAATCCTTCTCATAAACAAAATGCCAACTCAGAGTATATATGCACTTCTCAGAGAAGGCATCACAACCCCCGTGACTCAGTGCCTAATCAGCTTAGTACCGAAAGGTATGAAAGCCTTCGTACAAGCAAGCCTCCCCTAAGCAAGCTTCCCTTAATGGGCTCCACATGAGGCCTATTAGTGGGTGGGGAAGATCTTCCTATCCCATTAACATTACACCATTTTACAGATGAGGAAACTGAGGCAGAGAGGTTAAGTGACTTGCGCAGGGTCAGACCACTAGTAAATGTCTGAGGCCAGATTTGAACACAGGTCTTCCTGAGTCCATTACTGTTATCCACTGCACATAACTTATAGGAATTTGGTGGTGGGGTGTGTGTGTGTGTGTGTGTGTGTGTGTGTGTGTGTGTGTGTATTAGTAAATCAATGAAGAAGTGCCTACTGTGGAATAATTTCCCCACTCACAAGAAATGTAAATTCTAATCAAGGAGAGAGTAAGCACATATAAAACAAACATGTAAAAATGTATACAGCATAATTCTGAAGTTTACAAATATCTATGTATATATGGGCATGTTAGATAGAAATGTAGGTATATGGTACTTAAATACAAGGTGATTCAGAGGTGAGGGCACTGGGAGCTGGGGAAATATAGAAAGATTCCTGAAGAAGATGGTGTTTGAGTTTCATTGTAAGGCAGAGGACAGAGGAGAACCCAGGGAATGTGGGACAGACGGTGCAAAGCAATGATGGGAGCTGGAGTTTTGTATCAGAGGAATAGAGAAGCCACTTTGGTAGCTGGCCTGTGGAGTGTCACGGGCAAGTGACGTCCACTGAAGCTAAAAGATAGACTGAGCCAGGTTGTGAAGAACTGTCAGAGCCAAACATGGGAGATTCTAATTCATCCTTGAGGCAATCAGAAACCTGTGAAACTGGAGTTTGTTGTGTAGGGGAGTGGCATGAGCAAATCTGTGCTCGAGGAAAGAAAAAGAAAAAGTGGAGGGGAGAAGCAGAGGAATGTCAGAGGTGTGGCTCTAATACCCTCTGGCATCCTCTTAGTTCAGGTTCAACATTGGGGCAAAATGAGGCATTCTTAAGTCACCGAACATTTAACAAAGACGTTTATTTTCCTCAAATACATCAAAATTACAACAAAGATGCAGTGGCCCTTAACATCTCTGGATGTGGTCCTTGTATTCTCCATCTGGAAACATATCTGGTTAGGAGATCATTTCAGTATAGCAACTCAAGAGGTCTTAGGCACCTACCAAGTTTGAGCGACTGTGGCTGGAACTTTATGCTCCTAGATGACCAGGAAGCTGCCTCTGGAAAGCTGAGGCTAATCAGGCCCAGGAGGCAGCTTTGTCTTTACTTTTTTAGGTGGTGTCTGCCATCTTGGAGTGGGAGAGAAGAAGGGAAATGTGTTCCTGTAACAATAGGCTATTGGCTTGAGAGGATGGGAAGGATAATTTTATGTGTTAGGTGGGTGATTAATAATTGACAAGACATGGGCGTGTTTGCAGAAGTAGGGGAAGAGTCGGTTGATAGGAAAAGATGGATGAAGTGGAGGGATGGCTACAGGCAACAGTCTGTTGGCAGAAAAAGGAAGGAATGGGATCAAGTTGACAAACAGAGAGGTGAGTCTTGATGAGAAGGGCTACCTCTTTATCTGAGGTTAAATAAAGGAGAGAAGAGGGGTGATGTCAAAGGTATAGAGTAGGGAGTGAGAGGGAGCTCATGGCACAGGGTTGCACTTTTCTTTAAAGTAAAGTATGAGAGAACGTCCTCTGATGGGGAGGGGAGTTTATAATGATGTAGGAAAAAAAGTTTGCTACTGATGCTTTTTAGCTTCAGAATTATAATACAGGCCTGAGGGTTAAATCATGTAAGTTCCTTAAACACAGTAGGAGCTGAGTAAATATTTGTTTAACTTGAATTGAGTTTGATTTACTTGAATTCCTACCATGATCGGACCCTTTGTGCTTACTTTGCCCTAAGAAATTTGACAAAAATACAAGCCAGTATCTCTGGTGATGTTGCCAGGAGGCACAGGGGTAGTCACCCTCAGAGGGTAGTGGCCTCAACATTACTAATTTTCTTTGACCCTCATAGGGAAACACTTTTTAATCTCTATAACTGTCTGCAGCAGATTTGGTTTTAGTGACTGAATTAATAGGTAGAATAAACAAACACTGACATACAGGTGTTACCTTCGAGGGGATTGGTTGAATTAGGGCACTGCTTGTTCTGTTGTTCCTTTTCCAGATGGGTCCCTTCCAATACGAAGCTGCCTGGTTCACCTAGTGGGAAATCAAAACCCACCCAACCAGCGTAACAGCTGTGGGAAAGAATAGCTGTATTGATGTGTCCCAGGCAAGTGCAATCCTCCCTTCTGCTCTTCTCCTCACAGCTGACGTCTACATTGGAATCGGCAAGCCTGCGGAAGCAACAGCATGTACCCAGGAAGCAGCGAACCTCTTTCCAATGTCTCACAATGTCCTCTACATGCGAGGCCAAGTCTCTGAACTCCGAGGAAACATTGATGAAGCCAGACGTTGGTATGAAGAAGCCTTATCCATCAGTCCCACGCATGTGAAGAGCATGCAGAGATTGGTGAGTCACAGATACAAACCAGCCACTCCACTGTTGGGGTGCAGTTCATCTTCGAAGCCATTGGCAGTTCACAGCCTTTGAATTTTCTTTCAGTTTAAAAGAGCAGATTCCAGTTAATTAAGATGCTGTGAGCTTTGGGTCCTCTCCCCCCATTCAAAGAAGTGCCAGCCTGAAAGTAAACAATGTCGGTTTGATGGCAGCTTGGGTAGGCTGTGTCGTAAGCCGCAGTGTTATCAAATGCATAGAAGTTTGAACCTGTAACCCACAGGTTAGAGAGAGGAAGTGCTTGTTCTCAGAATGTCCTTGCTGTTGCTCTCCCTTTGAGGAATTTGTAGCTCTTTTGTTGCCATGTGGTGGCTATTCCGGAGAACTTCCTGGGCAGTAAAGGCCACATCTTAAGTACACCAAGGCAGCCATCTTGTCTCCTACCATTCGGTTTCTTGAATCTTTGACGATTAAGTGATATTACCCTAGAAAAGGGATGAACACATCCATTCCTGCTATAACTCCTTTTCCCGCTTCACTGTGGAGGTAGGATTGTGGGTTATCATGATCTAGTGCGGACTTTTTGTACCTAAGAATTTCCAGGGTCAAAGGTAAGTAGGCAGCCTGGAAAGAAGCCAGTTTCCACATCGTTCACAGGTTTGTTGCCAATGACGTGCTTTTTATTTTACTTAGACTGTCCTCCTCTGGGAATTTGAGCCGTAGGTCAGGGTTGCTTCACTGGTTCCATTCTCTTCCTCTCGGAAACCTCACTAGTTACTTGGGAACCTGGTTCTAAGGGGAATTATCCACCACTCTGTTATGTCAACAACATATATCATGATTTTGGATGGTATAGGTCATGAATACTACCAGGCAGAGGGATAGACTGAATTACCTCTGTAGGTTCCTTGGAAAAGGCACTTGACCTCTCTCACCTTTAGTTTTTTCATCTGTAGAATGGGGTTAATAAAATATACCTGCCTCAAAGGGTTTTTGGGAGAAAAGTGCTTTGAAAAGCCTGAAGCTTCGTATACATATAAGTAATGGCCTTTTCTAGTTAGCCAGTTAAAATAATTTGCTGAATGCCTCCTATGTGCCAAACAGTTTTTTATGAAATTCAGAAAGAATCTAGCCAGCCAATTAAGAATTACTGATATGCCCAAAAGTCAGAGTAATTTTTTTTAAAAAAAAAGGTGTGTGTGTGTGTGTGTGTATTATATATATGCACATGTATATATCATATGCATTTACACACACAGAGATGTAGATATATGCCATTTTGTGAAAATATATTATTCTTTCACTGAATGTACATGCCAGGTCCAGAGATCAAAATCTGTACTTCTCTTCGAACATCTGTAACTTTTTCCAATATAAGGAAAAGAAATTCCATAATATTGATCTCTGAACTTGGCATGTACATTCAGTGATTTTCACAAAATGGCATATGTGGGTATCTGTGTGTGTCACCAGCTCGCTGGAGCCTAGCTGACTCTGTGCTCTGACAGTCAATCAGAAGGCTCTGGTATGGCAGAAGGAACCCTAGTTTGGTAATCAGGAGACAGGTTTTGAGTCCTTGCTGTGACATATATTGCAGCATCATAAATTCAGGATTAAAAGGGGTCTGAGAGATTTTCTAATTTAGCCCCCCTGATTTTACAGTTGAAGAAACTGAGGCCCAAAGAGCTAAATGACTTGCCCAAGACCACGTAGGTAGTAAATGGCAGAACTCAAATTTGAACCCTGTTCCTCTGAGTTCAAATCCTGCTCTCCTTTCACCATACATAGCACATAAGTGATTTTGGATAATTACCTTCATTTGTTTGGTCCCTAGTTTTCTTGTCTGCAAAAGGAGAAGATTGAACTTGATAACCTTTAAGATTCCTGCCATCTCTAAAGTCTTATGATTCTATGTATAATAAATAGTGAAATACTTTCACCAGAAGAACTTACAGAACTGTACAGCTTTCATTATTTTGCTAATTCTCACTGTACTTTTAAGGGATCAATATTATCTTCCATTTTTAAAATGGAAAAAGAAAACTTAGGCAAAATGAGGATTTTTAAAATCAAAATTTGTATGATAGCATCTTTCTCATCATTTAAACCTCACTATGCATATCTCTGCTGCTTTATAAATAATTTCACATAATACTATGAACTGTGGTCTGTTTGATTAATATTGGGTGACTATTAATTTTTGTCTCATTATCCTAAGGGGAATTTTTATAAAACCCTTTAAGATAGTGCTGCTATCACTAGAGCATTCCGAACAGCTATAATCAGCTTCTTGTACCCAACCTTTTTATTCAAAAGGATAAGTGAGTTTCTGCCTGGGTACTTATGAATTATTCAGAGAAGTATTTCTCATACATCCCTGAGGGGAACATATGAGACAAAAGATCAAATAGGAGAATCGCACAGGGAAAGCTTTATGTTTCACCTTTGCAGCTTTTCAAGACATATGAGCTCCCAGACAAATGCCAAAAGCTTCATTTTCTGGCAGAAGCAGGAGGTGGACCTAAAACAGGAAAGCCATGTGTAACAGACTGTACAGATCATCGTTTGGGGATTTTCCTTCTGAGTATTTCGGAAATTAATGGCTTTAATTTGGGGGTGCTCTCCAGACTATGTAAGGTACTAGGCTCTTCTCAGATTTTGCCCAGTAGAAGAAAGAACTAGCTTTTTCTAAGACATTCTCCCACCATGTTCCCCTCTGCCATCTTGAAATGTCCAAGAGCTAACTGAATTGTAGTTAAATTCAGTCCCATGATACCATGAGCTCTTTGAATATTTATTGCATTTGAAAAAGATTTTAAAATGTACAGTTTCTTAGTTTCAGAGACCTCGGCCTAGGACTCTAATATAAAACTTGAAGGGTTGCATGGAAATTTTTTTCTTGGCTGATTTGTAAATAAGGAAAGATAGGTTATATCCTCCCCTGATTTAGGCCCAGGAGAGTATTTGCAATACAGTCCCCAGAGTTCTGAGAGGAGGAAAGTCTCCCTCTACCATCTAGCCAACAGTAAATCTGGTAGCAAGGAGTGTTTAATTCACCCCACTTCTACCAGTAGTCTTTGTGGTTGAAAAATACTTGGAGCATAAATGGCCTGAAGGGGAAGTTGAGCTCATCGGAGCATATACACCTTCTGGTCCCTTATCCTTGCTCCTCTCTGATAGCATGGAGAATGCCTTTAGGATATAGAGTAGAGAATAATTAAACATAAGTCATTGTAATCAGGTAGTGATCCCAAGGAATTCCTAGTAGTATCTCAGAGAAACCTGGGGTCCAGCGGAACAAAATTAAAAACAAGAATTTAGCACATGAAGGGAAGCTAGGAAGCTGGTGAGGGGGTGGAAAGTGGGGAGGAGGACATTCCTCAGAGGTCAAGCCTGCAGGTGAGGAGGTAGAGCAGTCTGGAGAATGACTCGATCTGGGAAAGAAGTCAGTGTGGCTGGGCCCCATCGTGAAATGGCCATCTAGCCAGGGACTCTCCAAGTAGGAGAGCAAGATCCAGCTCACAAAGAGCTCTCTTCACATGTGGACTGTGAAAGGTCTTCGTTTGCTATCTTATGCAAAAGAAGTACATGAACATATGGAATGAGCTTATCTCTGTTGCAAAGTACACTCTATGTGAAATATAAATATTTGTATGAATGTAAATATTTTATCATGTCATGAAGACTGATTTTAATAAAGACAAGTCTTACAAATGCTCTTGACTTGATATAAGGAATGTAAACAGAACTGTAAATCATTAAGTGGTTAATTATTCTCTTCAGCTGTAATATTAACTGATATTTGGTCTTTTGCCTGGGTATATATTTGATTTGCAGAGAGGAAGAAACAGAAGGAGAGAGCTATCAGTATGATAAAACAGTATCTATAGTGTTTGGAAGGCAGAATGATTAAAAAGAAAAAGAGGGTAGGAAATTGGTGCCTGATGATATACAGCAACCAGATTTTTTTCCCCTAGGAAATCGGTAGATGTGTATTAGTTTATTTTGCATAAATATGTAAATATACAAAATTTGTATGTTGTATCTTAAAACCTCTATCTCTAAGTACATGATCGTAATTAGTAAAATACAGAACAACTGTATTGAGCAAACTCTTTCTGATTTATGGTGTTTGTGGGGTAGAAATGTGACTCACTGTGGTCTGAGGAGGAAAGGACAGCATCCTCAGGCTGTTTTTCCCAAACCCGGCCCATTTGCTGAGTATGGCCAGACAGAATGACCAGAATGTCTCTGCAAAACTGGGAACATCTGGTAGCCCTATGATAATGTCAGTGCTGGCTTTTGAAGAGAATTTGTGAGATCATATGGTAAAGGAAGAGCAAGGGATTTCAGGAGAGTTAAATATGGAGGACAGCCAGGCAGGTTGTGTGGATGGGAGCTGATAAGAAGAATAATAGCGAGAGGAAAAGTGGAAGTAAGGGAGGAATGTGTCAATTTATTCTAGAAGTCAGTATGAGACCCAGCAGTCTTTCAGTGCTCATGACAGATCAAGAATAGGAATGAAACAGGAACAGATGGTTAGGTAAACCTGTGTTTGTTGGGATGGACAAGGCCTGGGGAAGTAAAAGGAGCTAGAACCGGAGCTTTTGACTTTAGAATACTAGGAGGCTTGTGGGGGTTGGGGGCAGAGAGGTATAAAGGACATGAGAGTAATGCGTCTGAAGAGCCTGAGGATTCAGTGAGCTGAATGGAGGTCCTAATGATAGAATGAGGGGACTTGGGGAATATAGTGAGAGAGGAGATGAGAGATAGATGGAAAAACTAAGAGACAAAGGCAATAGAAGAACATAAGGAAAATGAGAATTAGACAATGTCCATGTTATTTCTGATAGACAAAATTGAGAGAGTAAAGTTACTGAGCTATCATGCATTTATCGGAAAATCAAAGTTCCCAGGACAGCCTGGAAACTAAACTGAAGCAAGAAGATTAGTATTGAGAGGAAAACAAGAGTTAATGGCCCTTTGAAGTAGTAAATTCTAGTGGAAATGGAAGTAGAAGAAAAATTAAGAGATAAAGAGAAATAATTAGAAACGAATAGGTCAACCTTGAATGATGTGGTCCGTGAGGGCAGCTTGCATTAGTTCTGTTCGTAGGGGTGCGTCAGAGCCCTTAAAATGCTGAGATGAGAAGACGTGGCTGAAGGGTCCCTGATTTAGTTCTGTCAGTGTTTTTGTTTTCCCTGATCTTGTTTGGTGTCTTTGCTTCGTAGCAACGTATCATTGTGTTGTACCTCTAATCATACCAATGGATGGTAATGCAGGAAGTGTTAATAACATTCTAAGAAGATTAAGCATGCTGTCGGCAAACTCCTGGAGAAGAGACCCGATTAGTAGTTGAATAAAGCAACTGATACGAACTATTGAATGGTATCCTTGTGTTATACTGGTAGTGAATTTGAAAGGAGAATATTAAAATACATTGTATGGTAGGGGATGTCATACAGATTTTTTTTCTCATTTAATTCATTTAACAGTTTTAAAGGCTGATCTAGAAAGAATCATGAAAGTACAACCAAATAGATGCTTCCTTAGGGAAAAAATGAAGGGCCATTGGCAATTTTCAAAATTCAGTTTCAAAGAGAGATTTGAAGTTGAAGCTTTCTTTCAGTTGACTTCTAGTTGCAAGGCCTTGTTTACTTTGTGAGAGCTCTTTCCCTATTACTTATGGATAAACCAAAATGTAGTAGGAGAGTTAAAACTGAACAGTAGAGGCGAATTCTTGCTTGGCTGAGCCTACCTTACATTGTACTTCTAAACTCCAAAGCTCAGTTCATTCTTTCTGTCTCTCTCTTCTCCCTCCCTTTCTTCTCTTTTCTTTTTATTTATACAAAAAAAGTCCATCTGTTTAATTTTCCTCTGGAGCATTTACTTATAATTCTTAGGCAAAATTGCTTGTGTCTGATTTTTCTGTAGTTGGCGCAGTGTTTTCCAATTTGTTTTCTATTGGTGGAAAGAAGCAGCATAAAATCAATGGAGAGCTTTCAGAGAGCACATCAAGGGAATGTTTCCCTGAACATCTCTCCAGATTTCGCTCATCATAATGGTAAGAGAGCCAGTATCACACCCCAAAGTACAGACGCAAACAGTGATTGAGATGAGAGGAAAATGGCAGTGCTTGAGGTATTCTGCCAGTCTCAAAAAGCCTGCCATTAATCCCTTCTGTTACATACTATGATTAAAACACAGATGTAATTAAAGTAATGCTGTGTGATTGAAATACCTTTTTGCTTTGAAATGCTGACAGAAGGCGATTGCTTTTATCTAGAATGTAACTCTTTCTTTGTGCCTATAGTAATAGAGAATGATGGCTGGAAAATAACACTTGAATGTGGTTCAGGAGACAAGGTCTGATTCATCAGTTTGAGTGGAAAGAGGACTGGACTAGGTGATGGAAGGCCCGGGTTCAAGTCACTTAACCTTTCTGATCCTTTGTTTCCTCATTTGTAAAACGGGAATAATGATTCACATTGCAGTGGGGGAAGTATTTTGTAGATTGTAAAGTGATCTGCCACTGCAGGCTGTCGTTATAGTTTGAAGGTTCCCCCCAAAGAACTTGCAGCCTGATGGTCCATTTTTTTCAGCCGAAACAACTCATGGAGAAGTAAGCTAAGAACAGCAAAGGTGTAGAGGGGTTCTCAATCTGCCTCGGTGGAGGGAGCCTCCACACTGATTGAAATAATCATCCTTGAACTATTAAAACATTATTTAATTTCATTCATGAGTTTCAAAATGATATATACATTAAGGGAAAGTGTTTTTTCCTCTTAAGGTATATAAGACACTTTAGATGACCAACCTTCATCTACAATTTGTATAGTTATTGTTATCGATAATGTAACGCTAAATTTGAGACTCTAATTTCTTTAATTCTTTTTTAAAAAAACTTATTGTAAATATTGGTGAATATCCTCTACAGCTTAGTGTGTGCTTGAGATGGCTTAACATTTGAAATGCCCAGTGCCCTTTTCTCCCAAGAAGCTCAAAACTTGACATCTGTTACCTGATTCCGCATCTTTTCAGACAGTATGAGGTTCAATGAAGGAAATGTTGTTCTGTAATGAATATCCTTTCCACGGGAGTGTGCAAGCAAAGGACTGACAACTGATTTTCTGAGACATTGTAGAGGAGATTCTTGCATCGAATGAGCGGTCCTGTTAGTTGATCTGTAAGGTCCCTTCCAGCTTCCCTGGCCTTCCTCTCATTCAGCTTGGTTCAGTGAGTATTTCTGGGTGCCAGGATAGTGACTTTTAAACTTCAATAATTTCTTAGTGGGTATAGTGGAAACAACCTGCATCTTTTCGGTAATGAGCAAAGAATAAATTTTCTTCTCAGGACTGGTAGGGACTTGAAATCCATTAGTCATAAGACACAATTAAAAGTATTTGAAGTCAGGAAACCTGGATTAGAGTTTAGCTCTGCACCGGGCAGATCAGTTAATCTCTCTCAGCCTCTGTTTCCTCATCTGGTTTTTGTGATGGGCAAATGAAGTTCAGTCTATAAATTATGCTGTGAATGCCATTTGTTATTGTTGCCTTCTGATCTATGGTCATAACTTTTTATTTGTTACAGGATATGAAGTGAGTACATGGTGTAAGTTCATTGACCCCAGCAGAGTGGAAGCAGGGTAGAAGAGGTCCCATGGAGCAGTGCTTAGATTTAGAGTACCTGGATTCAAATCCAAACTGTGAGAGAGTCAGACTGGAAGTTGTCTTAGACCAGCTCTAAATTTCTGAACCCAAGTTGTAATGAGGGAAATTTAGACAATGTGTAGAAGAACTTGCTAACAGATTAGAGCTATCCAAAATTAGATTGGGCTGCCTCAAAAAGAAATGGGGTTCCTCTCGCTGGAGGTCTTCAAGCAAAGGCGAGATGTCTAGTTGTTGGCTATGTTGTGGGAGTGGGTAGGTTGTACTTTTGGCCTTTGAGGTACCTTTGGACTAACTCCGAGGGAAGGGAGGAAGCATTTACAAAGTACCGGCTGTGGGTCGGGCCCTGTGTCTTTTTACTTTAATTTAGATACTCCTTTCAAATCCTAAAATTCTGTGAGGGGATAACCTTTAATAAATTTTCATTTGCAGTGATATTCAGTGCTTTAAACCTATAGCCTAAGTTATTGAACTTTAAAAGTGGGCACTGAATTGCTCATTCTCCTATAGTATCAACAAAGAATTCTTTCATGCCTAACAAAGAGGAAGGATTGAACTCTGAACACATGCAAGATGGCTTTCTGCCTTCCTAATGGGCAGAGACAGGGACAAGAACCATTGCTCAGCAGTGCACCCTGAGAGAGAGAGAGAGAGGAAGCATCATGTGCTAGGCAAGTTAAACCACTACCATCCCTACTGTGACCCCCTCAGATCCTGGTGGAGAGAGCCCATGACCCTAAAGCCAAGAGCCTTGGGAATAACATTGCCCATCAGACCACCAGAGCCATTATTGAAGAGAGAAATCATTGGGGAGAAAAGGCCCATTTCATCATCACCACCAGCAGCAGTTCTTAACCAGATGCCACAATAGACAGATAGATAAGCAGAGGAGTCCCAGACCACTGGTACTACTTCCAGCCCAACCCTCATGGCTATCATCCAGGAAGCAAATCCTTTGGAGAAAGGGCCAGCTATCCCTACCACTGGCCAACCAACTGCCACCCACAGTGTGGGCAAGCCACTCAAGCTGAAGGAAGACAGCCGGGGAAGACAAAGAGGCAATGTATGCCAAGAAAGTCAGACCACCACCACCACCTTGACCAGCATCTCCTCTCAGATCCTGATGGGAACAGCTTAGGACCCTGAACCCAAGAGTCTTGGGAGTAGTATTCCAGTGCTGTGATGGTAGCAACCCTTTCCACAGGTGCTACAGTCATAGCTACTGACGATCCAGAAAGGAAAGTGCTTGTCACCAAAGTCAAATGGTTCAACATCAAAAACTGAGATCGTTTTAACAGTGACATTAAAGAAGCGTCATGACCTTTGCCTCTGTACCCTAAGGACCCTGGGATTTTTCCATTTGACTTATATCTGAAATGCTCCATATGTGGATTCTCCCTCTTTGAGAGCTGGATTGTTCTTCTATTGGGATGCCTAGCACTAAGCGCAACGCTTTGCAAACATCAGGGAATGCTTCATTCATTCTCCCCTCAAGAAGAGAGTATAGGAGGGAGACAGGGATAGGGACTGGGCTCATATTTTCATTGGTGAAGAGAGCTCCCACGTAAGGAGTCTCCCTTTTATTGATACAAGTAAAATGTTCTCTGCAACTCATTGTCTCTAAGAGTTGACTAGAGCACTTCAAGGTTAAGTGACTTGTGCCTATGAGAGGGGAGTTGGGAGGTGGAGGGGGGGAGGGAGGGAGAGACAGAGATAGAAGGAAGGAGGGAGGAGTGGGAAGATAGTGGGAGTGGGAAAACTTATTAAGAGGCTTCTACAGTAGTTCAGCTGTGTTCAGAGGGCCTGTACCATAAAGCAGGAATTCTTAACCTTGGGTCTGTTAACTTTATAAAAAAAGTTTTTTGATAATTTCAATATAATTGGTTTCCTTTATAATAATATGTATTTATTTTATGCATTTAAAAACATTCAGAGTAGGGGTCCATGGACTTCATTAGACAGGTCCTGAAGGGGACAATGACACACAAAAATTGGAAGAAAAAAATCCCATTATAGAGAATTGAATGTCTCTGAGAAATATTTTGGAGCTGGAATCAGTAAGATTTGGTAACTGGCTGAAAGACAAAAGTGAATTAGAGTGAAGAAATAAAGAGAATATGAAGGTTTTGAAAATGGAAGATTAGGCTGGTACTCCCAGCAGCAATGGTGAGATCCGGAGGAGGAGTCCTTCAGGAGGAATGATAAGACGTTGAGTTTGGGGCATTTTGAGTTGAAGGATTCTTTCAGGAGATTTCCTCAGTCACATTTGTGGCTTCAACCTTAGCTTCATGCAATATCTGCTAACAACCCATTGAGAATTTCTTGAGAGAAAGAGAATCAAATAGATCATAGGCTCTCTTGATGACTTATCACTTTGAGATAATGAGGTTAGGGTCAATGTCTTATCGAAACGTTTTTTAATCTCCCTCGTGCTTAGCCCAGTATTTTACGTGCAGTAATGGTTTGGTGGCTGTTTATTGAATTGAAGAAAAATCCCAGGGTTTTTAGGAGTGGGCTCCAGGGTATTTGTCAGTGCAGCTTTTGATTGATCTCATCGGAGCAGAAGAAATAGAAATGAATCAGATGATGTGCTCCAGGATGATGCAGCATTTTAAATGCCAAGCTGTAGTGACGAGGGAGGAAGCCTGCTGGCTCCTGTCTTCCTTGGCTGCAGAATTAGAAGGTGTTGTCAAAGGGACACTCAGTGCAAAGATTTATGTGCAGTTGACGCAGATGTTAGTCTTTTTATTTGGGCCTCTCCTGTTTAGAATTGGAAAGGACCTCAAAGGTCATCTATTGCAATCGCCTTTCCTCTGTAGGAAACTTGCCCCTGAACATTTTGGGGGATAATGACCTTCGGCGTCAGGGCTTGGTTTGGAATAGGAACTGTACGTGTGATTTCATTGGTCAAGGAGGTGTTTAGTGAGGAAACATCCTTTACCCACGTAGGTCATCAGCACCCCCCCCCCCTCTTCAGAGTGACCTGGAGCACTGAGAGGTCAAGAGATTTGTCCAGGGTCATACCACCAGTCTGTGTCAGTGGTAGGACTTGTACCCGGGTTTTCCTGGCTCTGAGGCTAGCTCTCTATCCACCGTGCCGTGCTTTTTCTCACAAGGCTCAGGCCTCGCAAGAAGTTGCTTTTTTACTCTAAAGGACTTAAAAGTTTTGTGTATTTCAGTAAACATTTATTAAGCACCTACTATGCACAAGAAAATGAAAGCCTGTAGGTGCCTGTGTTTTGTGTTAGTGGCTTCTCTTCCTAGACTCTTTGCAGGCAGGGGCCGTGCCTTTTTCTTTTAACTTTGCTTTTCTCATGCCACCTAACAGAGGTCTGTGCATACAGTTGTTGCCTACTAAATGTTTGAATTTTTTTCCCTTTCCACTGTTGGGCAGATCTGGTTGTTGGAAAGTTCTTCCTAGTATTGAGACTAAAATCTATCTCTCTGGAACTTCAACCCATTGGTTCCTGTTTGCTATCCTCAGTGATAAAGAAAGTCACTCAGCCCAGGGACCAAGCAAATGAATGATAAGCAGTGGTGATATCTTCTTAGATGGCCATCTTCAAGCTCTGCATATGGGGTGGGGGTTGTGTATATAGTAGTTGGTTTTTGTTTTTTTTTTTTTTTTTTTTCAAAAACTGCACCTCTGTGATGTAAGATACAAGAGAAATACTCTTTACGCCAAATCTTGCACTCCATGATAAAGTTCCAGGGAATTTTGGTTTGTATGGATTTTATGTTTGACTAGTAGCAATCACTGTTCATTTTCTAAAACAGCAAAGAATATCTATTATTTGCACCTCTGGCTTGGGTTATAAGAGTGGACAGGGCTTGGGGGCCGTAGTTTGTTGACCTTGGTTCTAGAAGTGTGAAGCCAAATTGCTGCACTTGTTTTGTACAGTGCCTACCTGCCCCAATTCAATGCAACAGATTATTATTCAGCATCTTCCATGTTCAAGACCCCCTGCTTTGGGCTTGCAGAGATAGAAAGATAAATAAAAAACATTCCTTTCTCTGAAGGAGCTTAGAGCCTTCTGGGGAGAGAATGAAGCAAGCATTTATTGAGCATGTACTGTGTAACCAGGTACAGTGTCGTCTCATTGGATCTTCACTACAGCTCTGGGGGGTGGGTACCATTATTTACCCCATTTTACAGTCGAGAAGATTGAGGCAGACAGAGATTAAGCCACTGGCCCAGGGTCATGTAGTTAGTGGCTTGTGGTTGAATTTTCACTCTGATTTTCTTGACCTTGTAAGGGCAAGCAAAGTGGGCCTTTTTGTTGGCTTTTGTTTTGGAGTGCTTCTCAGCACTAAGGCAATCGAGTGCCTTTGATTGAGTCTTGCTTTTGTTTGTAGGAAGGCCCACACCCTTTTACTAGAAGCCCTCGAGAGGTGTGAAACACTTGGACCCTAAACAGGGTATATATGCTGTGAGGTTAGCATGTTGTTTGAGTCTCTCACTCATTGGAAGAGTGTTGGTGTGAAGACTCTGGGTAGCCATTAAGGAGCCCCATGGCTTTGAAAAACCCAGATGGTGGTGCTTCTCTGCAAACTGTGTATTGTGATCTGGTTAGACGGAAATGTTGATCTGATTATATTGTCTCTGTTTCTAACTTCTGTTTGTATTCTCTCTGAAGTTCAAGGTGCTGGCTTTTCCCCCTGAACTAAGTGAATGGTATATGTATGTTTAATTAAAGTGAGATTGTTAACCCCCTAAGGGTGCTTTTCTTAGAAAAGCAGATCAAAGAACCTGTGCTGGTAGCCCTTCTGTGTGCTGGTGTTGTGGGTCTTTCACCCTCACAACAGCTGCCAGCAACATTGTTATTACAGACCCAGAAATCTATCCCTTGTGCACGTACACAACTGTAATTTAAAAGGGAATTTAGTGAACAGATAGGGGAAGTACAGAAAAGGTTGTGTGAAAAACTATATAAAGACAAATTCTAGTTGATAGGATGTAAGATAGCTTTATGGAAGACCTTGTTGCATGGTCTTGAAGGAAGAGGAGAAATAAGCAGGTGGAAGTGAATTGAGGGCATTTCAAGAGTAAGGGTTAATGTGAGTAAAAGTGTACAGAGGGAGAAAGGTAGAAAAGGTTGGCAATATTTGGGGATAAGCATCATTCAAGTTTGGGTAAGGAACAAGGCAAGCTACTTAATAAATGCATTTTGTGCATAGAACAAAATGAAGGCAAGTAAGAAACACAGACAAACAGGACAGCTTTGGAGATAAGATTTTGAATTTCTTATAATGCTAAAAGAGAAAAGCAAACTGTTCACAGTATAGATTCTTGTTTCCACGTACAGCTTTCTTTTTCTGTTCTGCCTTGTATATGGGGATACTCATCTTATTTGGTGTTGAGTTCAGAATTTTTTAAAAAAAGGGGATAAACGTATTTTGTTAGTGAAAATACCATTACCCTACCAAAGGAGAATTCCTCTGCTGTACATATCAGTATGCTCATTCTTCATGAAATGAGAATTTTGAAAAAAGAAATGAGTCAAACTTTGATATGCAAATGATCTGGGGCAGTTTTTTCTTAAGAAGTATTTCACAAAGTTTTACATTCTTGATGTGGGGAACATAAACCATAAACCATCCTTTTATGTCTCCCCTTTAATTTTGTTCAGGGAATATTCCTTGATGCCAGCAAAATAGACAATTTGTGGGATGGAAATTTAGAATTTGGAGGAGAAATGACTTCTAATCTCAAGTAAGGTTCAATGTCCTTCTGCCAAGATGTGATGGATACTCAAACTGGAGACAGAAACACTTGGATTCAGGTGTAGACATTGACGTTTAACTAGTAGCATGATGATGAGTAAATTATTTAACCTCTCTGTCCCTTAATTTTCTCAGCTGTAACATGGGATTAATAATCGATAAACATTTATTAAGTGCCTTTGATGTTCCAGACACTGTGCTAAGCACTGGGGATACAAAAAGAGGCAAAAGACAGTTCCTGCCCTCGAGGAGCTTATAGTTGAATGGAAGAGACATGTAAACAAATATATACAAAGCAAGTTGCATAGAGGATTTTTTTGTTCAGTCGTTTTAGTTGCGTCTGACTTTTGGTGTCTACATTTGGTATTTTCTTGGCAAAGACACTGAAATGGCCTGCCATTTCCTTCTCCAGCTCATTTGACAGATAAGGAAACTAAGACAAACAGGGTTAAGTGACTTGCCCAGGGTCACACAGGTGGGAAGTATATGAGGCCAGATGGGGACTCAGGAAGATGAGTCTTCCTGACTTCAGGCCCGGCATTCTATCCACTGGGCCACCGAGCTGGTAAATGACTAATGATTGACCTGAATTAAGAGCAGTTGGGAAAGGCTTCCTCTAAAAGGTGAGATTTTAGTCAAGACTTAAAGGAAGCCAGGGAGGGGTCAGAGCAGAGTCAGAGTGGTGAAGGAGGGCATTCCAGGCATAGGAGATGGCCTAAGAGATTGCCCAGAACCAAGAAACAGAGTATCTGGTTTGTGAAATAGCCAAGGAAGCTAGTGGCCAGTGTCACTGGATTATCTGGGGGAGTAAGATGTGAGAAAATTGGAAAAGTAGAAGGCGACTAGGTCATGAAGGACTTTAAGTACCAAACAGAGTATTTTGTATTTGCTCCTGAAGGCAATAGGAAACCACTGACGTTTATTGAGTTGGTGAGTACAGGGATTGGGGATGGTGGGGTGTGCACTTTAGGGAAATCACTCTAGTGGCTGAAGGATTGATTGGAATGGGTAGAGACTTAAGGTAGACAGGGCCACCAATGATAATCTGGGTCTGAGGTGATGAGGGCCTGCGCTAGAGTAGTAGCTGTGTTAGAGGAGAAGGAGGCGCATTTGAAAAGTGCTACAAAGGTGAAATCAGCAGGCCTTGACACGGAATGGATGTGGGGTGTGAGAGATAGTGAGGAATCTAAAATGACTCCTCTGTTGTGAGCTTGAGGCCCTGGGAGGGTGGTGGCATCCTCTACAGCAATATGGAAGGTAGGTGGGGGAGAGGGTTTAAGGAGGAAGATAATGAGTTTCATTTTGGACATAATGAATTTAAAATGTCTACTGGATATTCAATTTGAAATGTCCGAAAAGCAGTTGGAGATGTGAGATTGGAGGTTAGCAGGGAGGTTGGGACAGGATACATAGATGGAGAGTCATCAGCATAGAGATGACCATTAAATCTGTGGGGGCTGATGAGATCATCAAGTAAACTAGTACAGAGGGAGGAGAGAAGAGGGCCCAGGACAGAACCCTGAAGGACACCTATGGTTAAAGTGTGTGATCCAGCTCAGGATACAGCAAAGGGGACAGGAGTGGCAAGATTGGTAGGAGAACCAGGAGAGAGTGGTGTCTTAAAACTCCAGAGAGAAGAGAGTATGAAGAAGGAGTGATCAACACAGCGTCAAAGGCCACAGTGAGGTGAAAGAGGATTGAGAAAAGACAACTGGATTTGCCAGTTAATAGATCATTAGTAATTTTGAGGTGCAATAACAAAGTCAGAAGCTGGATTGTGAGGGATTGAGAAGACAGAAGGTAGAGGCATCTGCTCTAGATGGACTTTTCAAGTAGTTTTGCTACAAAGGGCAGAAGAGATCTAGGATGACAGTGAGTATGGAGGGATTAAGTTAGGGTTTTTTCAGGGTAGGGGAGACATGTGCGTGTTTGTAGACAATAGGAAGTGAGCTGTAGAGAGGGAGAGACTGAAAAGAAGTGAAAGAGTAGGGATGACAGAGGGGGCAATCTCTTGAAAGAGAGGGGATGGAATGGGATCACCTGAACAAGTAGAGGGGTTAGCCTTGGTCAGGAATAAGGGCGTGAGACAAGCATGAAGGAGAAGAGAGTTGCAGGAGGCATCTCAGTAATAGGAGATGAGGAAGACGGGAGAAAAGGGAGAAAAATTTGGAACTCAAAGACTTATAAAAAAATGAATGTTGTAAACTATTTTTATGTGTAATTGGAAAACAAAATGCTATTTACAAAAATAAATAAAAGGGCAGTAAAACATAATGTTAAAATGAATTAAATGAAAGATAATGGATGTAAACTCACTTTTAAATGGAAAAGTTCTTTACAGAGGTGACTAAGGATTGTTATTATTACCATACAGAAAAAGCAGGTAAATCTCTTCTAAACTTAATATGAGGGTGCAGTGCCATTGGCCTGGACTAAACCAACTCTAAGGTCCCTCCTAACTCTCAAGTTCTAGGACCCTATAGCCTCTTTCATGCAGTTCAGGATAGCCTTTCTGTAGGAACTCAGCTATAAGTGATGTGAGCAGTGGCATATAGTGACATGGAGAAAGGACAAGGCAAGGAAGGGAGACAAAGAGAAGGCCAATTTGGATATTCTTTTTGAATTTTGCCAAGGTAAACAGTAAGACTTTACAACCGGATAAGTTTGAGCCAGATGGTAAAGGGTCTTGAGTCCCATGGTCAGGAATTTAAGCTTGATCAGGAGCCATTAGCGAACCTTGCAAGGAGACTCCAGTCCACAAGCATCCCTTTGCTGCTGCCTAAGGAAAAATACATTCCATATTTATTTCTGTTTTCTGTTTTGTGGGCTTCAGCGACTAATTATAGGTAGCACAGTTGAATTTCCTATTAGTAATTACAGCTGTATGATTATCTTAAATGTGACGTATATATTCAGACCGCTCGTTCTTAGAAACTCTGGTGCTTGCTTTCTGTGCCCAGATGGCACATGTCTTTTTATTGACTTTCTGTGTCACAGCAATTACTTGGCTTGGGTTTTATTAGGCGGTGATTATCACTCTGGGCTTTCTACGTTTTCTCAGAAGGTTCTCCTCCAGGTCTTCTTTCTTAAAGTCTCTTACAGGCATTAGTCCCATAGTTGTCTTTCTAAATTTCTAGTGTTATTCTTCCTACCACTGATGTGAGATCTTCCCCTTCTGCCACTCGGCCTGTCCTCCAAAAGGGAGGATAGGACTGACTTTTGACTGGCCTTAAACATGGGAAAGTGGGCGTGCATTTTTTTTTCCTCTAGCTGCAAAAGACTGAAAATGGATCATCACCATTGTGTGGCTGGCCACATACCATCTTTCCACCTACTGATTTCCAAGTCATTTGGTGCTGGCTAAAAAACTTTCATGTTCAACACTGAGGGACTGGCCTTTTATATAGCCTTTCCTTCTTGTATGTTTTAGGACACACTTTCTGGCTTAATTTTTTTTTTCAAGTTAAATCCAAAAATTTGATGTATATGAAAGTCCTCTCTCCTGGGAGACAGCATCCAGTTCGATATTCTACACACTCAGTTAAAGAGGCGTGCAAAAACAAGTTCTGATCCTGATTTCATTATTTACCTTGTTCATGCCTCCGCTTTCCCAAACGCATTATTGGATTTACATGGCTGTCTTTCTGTCTATTTCATTCATTTATTCACTTAGCTTTTAAAATATGTAGTGTTTGAATAATGGCAACAAACTTTCTGCTCGGACCCCACATAAGTCTTTGATTTTGCACCTCTCCAATGCCAGGTATTTTATATGTGTGTGTATGTGTAGATATGTATATATGTATGTGTATGTGTATGTATATGGATGTGTATGTGTACATACATACATACACATACATATGTGTGTGTATGGATGTATGTATTTGTCATCCTTCTACTGGTCTATAATTTCCACTATAACGTAAACCAGCAGCACTACCCCACCCACCAACTGTTCTCCCAGGTTATAGGACACAGCATTTTACATGTAGTAGGTACTTAATAAATGTGGGATTGAGTTGAACTTAATTAAATTGAATTTCAGTACACTGTGCTCAGGGAGAGATAAAAAAGATAAATAAGAAATGATGGTTACTTTATAGAACTAGATAAAATAAAGACAAAATTCCTCTGATGGAACAAAAGGTTAAGAATTTCAAGGGAATTATTAAAAAATGTAGAAGGGAAGGGGACATAGCAGATCTTAGATAAACCATTCCAAAGCAGTAATATTCAAAATTATTTGGTACTGGTTAAAAAATACAAAATGTGATCAGTGGAACCAGTTAGGTGTACAAGTCTCAGCAGTAAGTCAGCATAGTAGCATAGTGTTTAATAAACCCAAGGACAGTCACTACTGGAGTAAGGTCTAACTCTCTCAACTATTCAGTTAGAGCTGCTGTTTAACAAAACCTGCTGGGAAAACTGAAAAGCAGTCTGGCAAAAATGAGCGTCTGACCAACATTTCAGACTGTATCTCACAATAAACTCCAAACAAATGCATGACCTAACTGTAGAAAGGCTGCATTATAAACAAACTAGAGGAGAATAGAATGGAAGGAGGTGCCTCTCACAGTTATGGGTAAGGGGAGACTTACAGATGAACACAGAAGATAAAATGGACAATTTTTATTACATGGAATTAAGAAGTTTTTTTCAAAAACAAAATCAATCCAGTTGGAATTTTAAGGTAAAACTTTTGTAGCAAATTTCTCTTGATGAACATCTGATAGCTAAGAGATATAGAGAACTGATAACAAATATTTAAGAAGAACTGTTCCCTATAGATCAATAGTTAAGAGAATGCAAGCTATCCATGATATGGAGAAAAAAAGTATTCCAAATCCCTAATAATAAAAGAAATGCATGTAAAAACCGCTCTTGAGAGTCTACCTCACAACCGTCAGAGTGGCAAAGATGACAAGAGGATACAGCAGTGGTTGGACAGGCACGCTCGTTCTCTGTGGATGATGCTTTGGAAGTGCGTGCCTGAGAAATGGGCAGTGGCTGAACAAGTTATGGTATATAAATGGAATGAAATATTATTGTCCCATAAGAAGTAACAAAAGGGGTGGATTCTGAGAAACCTGAGAAGAGCTTTATGAACTGAGACAGAACAAAGTGAGCAGAACCTTATATTCACTACACTATTGGAAAGTAAAACAATTTTGAATCAGTCAATCAGAAACATTTATTAAGCGATCACTATGTGCCAGACTGTGCTCTAGGGATACAAACAGAGGCTCTCAAGGAGCTCACTGTCTAATCGGGAGACAACAAACAGATGTATACGAAGCAAACTACATAGGACATGATTTACTATAAGAGGGGTGAGAAAGTCTTCCTGTAGAAGGTGGAAACTCATTTGGGACTTAAAGAAAGCCAGGGAGGTTAGTAGTTGGAGCAAAAGAAAGATAGTGTTCCAGGGATGGGGAACAGCCAGAGAGAATGCCAAGAGCTGAGAGATAGAAGAATTCTGGTCCATGTCATGACCAATCAGAGTTCCAAAAGGCTAATTATGCAATATGTTTCCCTCCTCTTGGCAGAGAGATGATAGAGCAGAGATACAGAATGAGACATACATTTTCAGGCACAGCCAGTGTCTGAATTTGAGCTTTTATTTGTGTGCGAATATGAGCATGCTTAAGTCAGAGAGGATATGTGGAAAGAGAATGGGGTAGTGAGAAGTGATAGCAATGTTAAAAAAAAAATCTAAATGAAACATTTAAAAAATATACAGAAGAAAGCAGAAGGAAGTTCAGAAGGGAATACTGACAAGCCAGAGTAACTGTTGGTACTGTCATATTAACTTTAATATATACATGAAGAAAAAAATCTGTATAGTAGAGATTTAGTTTTCATCTACAATCTTCTTTTTCTTTGTAGTTGGGAATATTCATGTTCATCTACTTCATAATAAAAAAGAAAATTTTAAAATAAGATAAGGCTGAGTTTATAGGGAATTTGCATTCTAGAGAGACAATAAGATCTTTAAAATATATATAGTTAAATATAACATAAATTGGAATACGGTGTATAAAAAGGTATAAAGTGCTGCAGCTCTTCATACAGGAGGTTGTATTTGAGCTGGACTCTGAGTTTTTGCTTCTCCTCCAGAGCTGGCTGTTTGGCTCCCACCTCTCCTCTCGGCCCATGGCCAGAAGAGCCTCATGCTTCCTAGTATCTTTGGGCTCACAGCCATCTCTGCACTGCAGTGGTAAGCTGGGCCATGCATGGCTTGCCGATATCGGCACTGAATTATGAGCAAAGGCAAGAGGCCAGGGAACTTGAGGTGTAGTGTTTGCCATTCACCTCTTGTATTAGGGAAAGAGTGAAGGAGAGGAGAGCAGATCAGGAACAAAAATTTCATCGGCTAGACAGCTGGAAGTATGGAAAGGCCATTCTCTGTTTCAGAGGCTTGGCCCAGTGCCCTGGATCCAGGAGCCATTTAGGGATTATTTGACAATGGTGAATCCCTTCAGCTATAATGACGGTAGGCATATTTTTCTATAGAACTTTTCTTTGTTGTCTTTCCTGCCCCCAACTTGTGTATGATCTTTCCTGTAAGCCTGTTGATGTGCTTCTCACCCAAGCATTACCATCTGCCAGAAACATGTGGGCCTCAAAACCTCTTTTCTTGAGATTTTGAATTTTTTAAAAATGAGCCATAATTTTCTTGAGTTTCAAATTTTCTTCCCTTCCCTCCCCTCCTCCTTCCCCCCAAAAGGCCTGCAGTCTGATACAGATTCTGCATAAATCTTCACATTAAACTTATTTACACAACAGTCAAGTTGTAAAGAAGAATTATGACTGATGGAATGAATCATGAGAGAGAAGAAACAAAACCAAAAAAGAGGAAAAAAAAGAGAGCAAATAGTTTGCCTCAATCTGCACTCAGACTCTGCAGTTCTTTCTCTAGATGTAGCCAGCTCTCTCCATCATGAGTCCTTTGGAGCCATCTTTGAGCCTTGTATTGCTGAGAAGAGCCAAGTCTATCACAGTTAGTCATCACAGAAGCAATATGTCTGTGGTTGTGCAGTATATTCTCCTGGTTCTGCTCCTCACTCAGCATCATATCATGTAGGTCTTTACAGGTTATTATGAAGTCCATCTGCTCCCCATTTCTTATAGCACAATACTATTCCATTACATTCATATTCCACAACTTGTTCAGCCATTCCCCAATTGATGGGCATCCCCTTGATTTCCAGTTCTTTGCCACCACAAAAAGAGCTGCTATAAATATTTTTGTACATACAGGTGCCTTTTCCACTTGTGTGATCTCTTTGGGATACAGCCCTGGAAGTGGTATTGCTGGGTCAAAGGGCATGTACATTTTTATAGCCCTTTGGGCGTAGTTTCAAATTTCCCTCCAGAATGTCTGGATCCGTTCACAACTCCACCAACAATGTAACAGTGTTCCAATTTTCCCACATCCTCTCCAGCATTTATCATTTTCCTGTTTTGTCATGTTAGCCAATCTGACAGGAGAGATGTGGTACCTAAGAGTTGTTTTGATTTGCATTTCTCTAATCAATAGTGACTTAGAGCATTTTTTCATATGCCTATAGATATCTTTAATTTCTTCCTCTGAAAACTGCCTGTTCATATCCTTTGACCATTTCTCAGTTGGGGAATGAGCCATAATTTTCTTGTCAGCACTGCTTCCATAGCTTTTCCTTGGCTTCCTGTAGGCTAGATTGACTGACTAATCATAAGCATTTACTTTACTTCCTTGAAAATGCATAATATCATAGGATTCAGAGTAAGGGACCTCAGAGAACAACTCATCCAACTGTCATTTTATAAGGAAACTGACTTGGTCAAGGCTGCACAGGTAGCAAGCGCAGAACTCCAATTTGACCCCAGTTCCCTTTGCTCTACATCTGGTGCTCTTTGTACTCTACCACACGGCTACACATTCTTTTTGCCTCCCTCTTTGTTAGTCATTCTGATCTTTAGATATTTAAAACACATTTAGAGTTTGTTTTGTTTTTACCTTTCCATCATCATCACCAACAAATAACAGGTAAGTCCCCAAGCCTGTTCTAAGCTGTGTATTTTGTTCTTGGGGTCAAGGTAGTGAAAGAACTCTCACTTGAAGTCCAGTAGTCCAGTCCTTCTTAAATGGATTGTGGGCTGCCTGTCATGGGAGTTGTTTAAGCAGAGGTTGGATGTCCATTTGGGGATATCATCTACTGGTCAGGGGATTGGACTGGATAACCTTCTGTATCTGGAGATGTTGTGTTTCAGCCTGTGGGAGTGTAGAGGCAAAGAGCTCAGGAATGCCAGGGATTGTTTCTGAAAGAGTTAGCAAAAAAAACCCAACCACATAACTCCACACGCCAGAAACATATCTGGGTTTGCTAAGATTTAAGTAGTTTGGTTAAAACCATAATTTAAACACTTATAAATGTCTCAAAAAATTAAAGGGAAATGAGAAAGGGAGACATTCACTGAGGACTAAGTTTGTGCAGTGGTAGTCACATATATGGAATTTTATTGAATCCTAGACTCTCAGAACTGGAAGGTTTCTCAGAGGTCCAAATCATCTGAGCAGAAATTCTTATTACATCATCCCTAGCCAATGGTCATCCACTCTTATTTTTGAAGACTTCCAGTTGACAGGAAACTCAGTGCCTTGGAAGCAACCTGTTTCACTTTTGTGTAGTTTAAAAAAAAAGTTTCTCCTTATATCGCACCAAAATCTTTCGCTCTGCAATTTCTTTTCACGTATTCCTCTGGGTTCTGCCCTTCAGGGCAACAGGCAGAACAAGTCTAAAACCTTTTCCACTTGACAGACTATCAAATACTTGAAAACCATGTCATTTCTCCCCTTAGTCTCCAGGCTGAAGGTCCCCATCGTTTGTACTGAGACCCAGAGGGATCATTTGATGGTCTGTCTTCTTAGTTGGAAACAACCATGGTCACATCTGTAATGACAATTTAGATTCGAAGTTCTTTCCCACCCATTAATAGGCCATGTGACCTGCTTAGGTCACAAGAAGCCTGAGTCACATGTGGTGGGAGGAGCTTGCTGAGAGGAAAAGAAAAGTGTGTCACAGGAAATGCAGAGAGAGAGCAGTTAGAGCTAAGGGAAAGAGTAGATGTGTGCTGTGCTGTGCTGTGCTGTGCTGTGCTGTGAGCGTGTTTGTTGTGAGAAGGCCCCAGCAGGAGGCAGAAGGTTATGGGATGGAGTGGTCACCTGCTGTAATATTGAGTATTGAATTCTTTGCTGCAGTGATGGACTGGGTTTATTGGTTCTTTGGTGTCTGAATAAATGGTTTACTTCTTCTACCTTCTCTTATATTTTGCGATACAGAACCACATAGGCATATTGACAATTATCATCTATATTGTGATTATTGCCTTGCTAATACAGCATCCCAAAATGTAGCAACATTTACCCTAACCTCTTTGTATGTCATGGGAACATCTAGCATTCAGATAAATAGATAGGATCAAATAGAAATTAAATTCAAATGCAGGACTCTCAGAACACACCAGAAGTAAAGCCTGCTATTTCCTAAGGACAACATGAGTTTCTCATTTCTAGTTATAACTGACTCCCTAATTAGAACTCCTACAACTTATTAAATTCTTTCTTTGCCTCCCAGCATCTTTCAGAGAGGTGAAAAACCTTTCTTTGGTGTGATTAAAGAAATCACTTCACAATCTCATTCTTCCATACACCAACACCCCCACCCCAACCCTTTTGTTCATGAGAACAGAGAAGTATATACCCATCAGAGCCCAAGGAAACTGGCTCTGCTAAATAATCACTCCAAAAAATTGCAGATGGCAAAAAAATCTCTTGTCCTTCTTTTTTGTAGTGTCCCAGGCGTTTTTCTACCATTTTAAAGATACCTTAAGCTATCCTTAATACAGTCTTGCCTTCTTCCCACCCCCAGGACAGAGTGGTCTGTCCCAATTAGAGGAACCTCATTAAAACCAAGTTTTCCTGTTGATCCAACCAGCTCATAGAATATCGGCCACATTTTGATGATAGATCAAGCTGGAGTATTTTTTTTATTTACATCTTTGTTCCTTCACTGAAGTCTTCCTCTGATTTCTCATCATAGTGTGTGTGAATGTGATCCTGGATTCTGGAAGATTATACCAACTAAGTGTAACCTTTGGCAGGTTTTACTCAGTTGACAAAGCTATGATGGACTGTGTTTCTGTTTTTGAGGATCAGCCTATCTATATTTCATAGAATCACTTCACCAGAGGGTTGACCCTGAAAAGGCAAATATTTTCAGCTACAGTGACTCATAAAAGTGTCTTAGCATGCAAGGTGGGGATTAGCAGTAGTGGATCCATGGAAGCATAGATCCTTAGAATTTAAGTATCTTTTTTGGGTTCTCTTTTGTGTATTGTTTATAGTTCATTTAATCATTCAACGAGTCTTTACTAACTTAAATATTTATTAAGCTGCTACAGTGTGCAACATGCAGACACAATACTTTACAAAGTTTAGATAAGATAGGGCTCCTACCCTCGTGGAACTTAGAGTTAACTAGAATAATAAGATATACTTGCTGATGATTCTAGTGCATAACATGACATGATAAATGTGATATTGAAGGGGGTAAAACAAAATTCTGCGTGAGGTAGAAGGAGCATTCTTTTTTTAAAAATAGTATCTTTTATTTTTATATCACTTTCATTTCTAAATAGAACTCTTTCCTCCTCCCAAAGTTTCATCCCTCATAAGAAAGAATTTTTTAAAAAGCAGTTCAGCAAAACTAACACATCGACCTAGTTTGATGTTGCATGCAGTATTCCACAACCACAGTCCCCCATTTCTGCAAGGAAGGGTGGGAGGTTCATTTTCCCAAATCTTAGGAACATAGGATCATAGATTGTAGTTTGATAGCATCTTAAAAGCCATCTAGTCCAACTCTGTCATTCTACAGATGAGGAACGGAGTTACAGAGCTAGTAAATTTTTGAGGAAGAACTTGAACTTTGGTCTTCCTTACTCCAAACCTAGCATTCTGTTCTCTATATCAGTGGTGTCAAACTCAAATAGAAATGGAGACCATTAAATGGTACATAAGGATCACTGTTGGCTCCGTATTGACTTAGAAAACCACATATTAACATTGTGTTCTTTTCATATATTTATTTTGTAAGTATTTCCTTATTACATTTTAACCTGGTTTGGCCTACTCCTAGGAGTGCTGCAAGCTCTCTGATCTATACCATATTGCATTAAAATGTAGATAAACAAAAAAGGTATTTATTTATTAAATGTTCACTATGTACTAAGTGCCCAGTCCCTGCCATCACAGAGCTTGCATTCTAATGGAGGGATGCATATAAGAGAGTGGTGGCCAAGGAAGGATACTTTGATCTGGAAAGTTACAGGGAAAGTGAGTGGGGCCATTGGGGAATAGAGGGACATGCCCTCTCCAGGAAGAGAGGCAGAGTTCATTTAATCATGGTTCATGGATCTAAAACTGCATCACTGCAAAGTCATTGGTCAGACTGTGGAGGAGAGGGGAGATGAACTGGGAGTGGAGAGGGAGGTGGAAAGTGCCTGGGAGAGGCAGTCACCAATCAGGATGTGATCTCTGGTGTGGTTAGTGTGGATGTGGAGAAGATGAGTGAAGAGTGAGGAGCACCTCTGCAGCTAAGAGCAGACGAGCTCTGGAAGGGGTCTGATGACAGGGAATCCTGAGGTGCTTTTCTGGGTCCCTATGATATCCATAGGAAGACTTTTTTAAATGGTTTGCTATTTTAACTGCCTTCATCTCACCTCAGCTTTTGGTTTAGTCTCTCTCTCTCTCCCCAAATGTTTATTTTCTTAAAAGCAAAGGTACATTTTTAGTTCCCTGTCACTGAGGCACGACATCACAAAAGACTGGTGAAGCTGCTCATCTGAATGCTCCTTTCAGTGTCATTACATAAAGCGATGTATCATGCATCCCTAAACTGTGTGTTTCTCTTCTGTGTGCTTTGGTGCAGGAGAGCAGGACACATCATTGTGCTTCTTCTCAGCAAGAGCCTATTGCAAGATTTTTGAGGAAATGGCTCTGATTTTAAGTTTTAACTTATTCCAGATATAACTGGTCAGTGATGACTAATTCAGTTGTATGGGAAACGAAAGTTTCCTCCAGGGTGAAAAGGTGTCCTTGTATCTGAAAAACTCGGTGTGATTTATGCTTTTCATTTAAATGTTAAAGTGATTACATACATGGGCATTACTTTTCTCTCTACTGTTGTTTGTGGAGACTAGTTTGGTTTTCTTTTGAGTTGCCAACACCTGTATTTTGTAGAGTAATCTCAGGTACTAATGATGTGCTTATTAAAGTACTTCCAGTGAAGAGTCCTAGTTTTTGGCCTAGCTGATAGCTTTTCCATTGTGTGTGCATCTCAGATCTCTTTGAGGCTGTATCTAAAATTTTCTGCCTTTTGACTACTTGCTGTTTTGAATTTGACTAAACTTGCAAAGTGGTGCTGTTAAATGAAACTACCCAATTTGAACCTTCCATTTTTTGGGTGTTCTTTAATTGTCTGTGGAAATGGCTTCCCCCTCTAAGATTTATCAATTCCTGTCCTCCCTCAGTCAGAAAATGTCTTATCATTTCTGTTTGTTCCTGTTTAAAAATGGAAAATTAATTAGTGCCTGGACCCTGGCAGGGACAGGGAAGGCTCTCGCCAAAATGACTGCATTAGATTGAACTGGTCATGAATCATCCCAGAGGATTTTTTTTAATTGTATTGCTTTGCACTAATAGAATCATTTTTCACCGGCAGTCATACCAATGTCATCACCAATCATCCCTGTTAACATGGCATATGACGTCAAATGAGCAGCTCCTCAGCAGGCCCTTATTTAAGCTTGGTGCATTTTTGTCTAATGGAAGGATTGTACTTTTATTCTGTGGGCATTTTGGATTTTTGATATCTTCAGTAGGTAAGAGTCAAAGAATTGTGGGGTGGCTGATTCGGTAGATGGCACTCTTTGTCCAAGTCAGGGTGAAGTTACTATCCTCATGTGGCCTGCAGGGACAGTGGGTTGGGAGAGGTACCATTTTTCAGAGTAGATGTAAAACCACACTGACTCCTTTGGATAATTAAATATGCCCACTTAGCTAGAACAGGGCCATCAGTTTGAACGTCTGAGTCCAGCTTGCTATGTAGCAACTAGCTGCAGTAGCCTCAGAAATTCCCATTGGATTCTCTGCTCCCTGTCTAAACTTGCTAGAGACTATCACTGTTCTTTACCTCAAAGGTTACTAAATGAGGACATTAAGACACTATAAGTCAGGGGTCAGCTATCTACCAAAAGTAATGTGTCAATGTCTTGACTCTTCCCTATTTTGGGGGGGCGTGGCATGCCAGGCCATAGGACAGGCACTGTGATGCAAGTAACTCTTATAGCCAACAGTACCTCTTGAGAGGGTGATTCAAAGCCTTGCTCTCAAGCAAAAATCTAGTCTAATCTAGATTGAGGCCAGTTCTCATTAGTGGCCATTACTCCTGCATATCCGACCAATTTAGACTAATTCCTTGGTTTGTTACTGCTGCCTGCAGATACACAGACACTAATGGAGCACCTACCCAGAAGACCCCCTCCTTGTGAGATCACATGAATGGGACATAACTTCCTTTGTGACAATTTTGAATGAGGTGTCAGAGGAAAAAACACAAATTCATTCAATAGGCCAGTTGGGCTAGGACTGTCGAACATTGAAGGAGGTATTTATTCCATTCGTAAGTCCTTTAGGAGCATCCTAGCAATAAAATCGTACAGAGAAGCCCTGCAGTTATTTGAGAAAAGTGGCTGATGATGTAACCAACATTGGTGTGTTTTCTAATGCTGGGGGTGATGACGATGCTATTTCACACTCTTGCAGCACTTTGCATTTTACAAACTACTTTATTTACAATAGTCCTGTGGTGTAGGTGGTACAGATGCTGTTATTTTCATTTTACAATTGAGGGCACTGAGTCCCGAAGGGGTTGAGATATTTGTCCTTCCATCTTTTTCTCTGTTTCATTTTAAACAGACTTCTAAAAAATTTTCCAAATTCTCTCCCTTCCTCTATCCTTTCCCCCACTTAATGGAAAGGTAAGAAAAACATGACCTGTTACAAATATGTAGTCATGAAAAACATTTCCATATTAGCTATGTTCCCCCCCCCCAAAAAAACAAACAAACAAGAAAAAGAAAGAGAAAAAAATATGCTTCAGTCTGCACTCTGGGTCCGTCAGCTTTCTGTCTGGAGGTGGGTAGCATTTTTCCTCACGAGTCCTTTGGAATTGTGGTGGGTCATTTTGTTGATCAAAGTTCCAGTTGATTACTTTTACAATATTGCTGTTGCTGTGGAGATTATTCTCCTGGTTCTGCTCACTTCACTTCGCATTAGTTCGTATGTGTCTTTTCATGCCTTTTTGAAACCATCCCTTTCATTATTTTTAGTATTCTATTACATTCATGTACCAAAACTTGTCTGGCCATTCCTCAATTGACAAACGTCTCCTCAGTTTCCAATTCTTTGCAAAGTGCTTTTTCCACAAGTAGGTCCTTAATAACTGTAGATTATTAATAATTGTTAAACTGGATATGTAAGATGGTTTAATGAACTGACTTTTAAAATCTCATTTCCCCTCCAATTTTATCTTTTAATGTTACAAAAGGTAGCCAAAGATTGTGATCATCTAGAAGAGGAGGCAAAGAAAGGGCATAATGTTTGTCCTTTGAGGCTTGAGAAATATGAGAAAATTTTGGAGTAGTTTAGAGGAGGAGGTGGAAGCCTATTGCATGAATGCCAAAGATGGGAAGTGGGCCATTTTTTTTTTGACATGAGGGCCTTTTGTTGTTCCTAGGCTATCCTCTGCCTACTAATTCTTCAAGCCGTGTTTGAATCCTGGCTCTTTCTCTTATTTGCTAAGTGGTCAATCAGTCAGTCAGAAAGTATTTAGTAAGCCCTTAAAATGTGCCAAAACCTGTTAGAGATACTAGGAATACAAAAAAAAAATGAAACAACACCCATTCAAAATGAGCATTCATTCTAAAGGGGTGGAAGAAAACAATAAGTATGTGTAAAAAATGTATCCATCATAAATATGTAATAAATGCAAACATATATGAAGTAGTTCAGTGTAAGGTAGTTTGGAAAAGAAGGAATCAGAAAAGGCCTCGGTGCTTGTTGACCGAAATAGCATGGAGACAGGAGATGGGCAGGCTAGCGGTGTTAGTTAGGCACAGTCCTTCATTTCTCAGGGGCTCTATTTCTTCACCTGTAAAATGAAAACTTGAACAAGATGACTTCTCCAGTTCCTTTCTAGCACTATAATTCTGTTATTACAATAAGGAAATAGTACCAACTCATCTCTGTAGTGCTTTAAGGTTTATAAAGGCAGGCAGTATGAGCATTATTATCCAGTTTTACAGATGAAGATACGGGCTCACCGAGGTTAGGTGATTGGATCACATGACATAGGATTCACTAGTAAGCTTCAGTAGCTGAATTTGAACTCATGGGGTTCTGATTCTCAAGTAAGTTCAGTGCTCTTTCTATGGCACCATGCTGTCTAGAAGAAAGTAGGGAAGTGAGCAAACCCAAATGCACTCAGCAGAAGCTGCAGCCGTGGCAGACCAAAGATCTTGAGTGGGAGACTGAAGACCATTACGTGTCTTTGTGACAGGAGAGAGCAGCTGTAGAGCAGCTATACCAGGAGTACATCTAATATTGTTGATCATCTCAGTAGAAGAGACTGAGAAGAAAAGAATTGTCAGACAAGTCGGAGGAAGAAATAGAAGCTTTTCCCACGAGTTTCACTGAGAAGAGGAGGTGAAATAGAGCAGCTTCAGGTAGGGATGGCAAGGTCCAGGAGATAGCTTTCACCTCCACTCACTTGGAGACTGCAGCTAACTCCATATATAAAGCTGTAAAAATTACCATTCTTTCTTTGTCTATCTGTGTACCTCTCACAAAGAAAAAAGATGAAGGTAAAATATTTGTGAGGGCCGATGTATTTGTTACAGTTGCTTGTGAGGTTGATGAAGCTACTGCAAGTCAGCCTTATGTAATAGATCTTTATACTCTTCTCTGCCTCTCTAAAGTCCTACTTACCTTTCAAAAGTGCCCTGACCTTGGAGTCACAGCACAGAAGTTCAAATCCATGCCCTGCTCCTTAATGTTTTTGTGACTTTGGGCAAGTCACTTAGGCCCTATAGGCCTCAGATTCTTCTTTAAAATCAAGTTGGATTAGAACTCTAAGGTCTCTTTCAGCTCTAGGTCAATTATCCTGTGATCTCAGTTCTTGGCTCCTTCATAAAACCTTCACCAACTAGAATACAAGAATATTTTGAGCTGAATTTTGAGACCTTAGAATCATAGCACATGTCAGCTGAGAAGTATCTTGAAATCAAAGAATGTTGAAGTGATGGAAGGGGCCTTAGACTCATTGATCCATGCAATGCTTTGAGCTTAGTGGGATCTTAGAGGTAATTTAATCCAATTTCCTTATCTTATAAAGAATCTTTGGCCCAATGAGTTAAAAAAAATGACTTACTTAAGCTTAGACAGCTAGTAAGTGTCAAAGGTGGGACAAGAGCCCTAATCCATTGTACCACTGTTGTAAATTTCTCATTCCTGACTTCACTTTGCAAAATAGCACAGACCTGGACAGTATTCTGCTTTTCATGGTTTTCTAGTTGTTTCATGTGTGCAAATATAGATCCTCAACTTAATTGTAAGAGCTTTGAAGGAAGGAATTTCCGTTCTGTCTCCTCCCTCCCCCTTATTGCTTAGCACAGTTTTAATACATAGAAAGTGGTTTAAAAAATTGAATTGTTGAATTTAATATTTGTAGCATCCATTCAAAAAGCATTAGTCACTTACTATGTGTCAGATACTATACTAAATACTGGAAATAAAAAAACAAAAACAGCCCCTGCCCTTAAGGAGCTTATGGTCTACTGAGGGAAAACTGCACACACAGATAAGCAAACATAAATTATGTACAAATAATATTGAGGTTGGGGGATTCTAAATTGCCTGGATAGGTGTCACTTCTCTTTGTTTAAGACAACGCTTGGCACATAGTGGGTGCTTAATAAATGTTTATTGAATTAAATTGAATGCCCATTCCCAGTAGATTGTCCCAGGAAGTCAGATTTTTGTTAATTGGGGAACTCCTTTCCCATTTCTGGCTGTCTTAGTGATGATCTTTTGGCCAAGCCAAGGTGAGGGAAAGGTTGAAGGTTGTTGTTAGCACTGCTATCCCTGAAGAAAGTTTCATTTGGGATCTCTTATAAAAAAAGGTCTTTCTAATGATTAGAATTGTTCAGCTGTGGAATGTACCACTGTGAAAAGTCATGAGTGCCCTGCCTTGGGAAGGGAATGCTGTAGAGGGGTTTCCTTCCTAAATGCCATGGGAGGTTAGACCTTTACAAAAGTCTGGTAGATGGGATTTAGAATAAATGGACTTGGGTTCAAAAAGATCAGCTGTGCTTGTTACTGCCTCAGACACATGGCTTTATTTCTCTATATCCCACTTTCCTCATGTGTTAAATTGGGGGTTTCCACTAGCTGCTGTCCAGGCAAAGATGTCAACATTACCACTAGAATGCTGACTCACAGTTTGTTGAAGAGTCCCAGTCCAGAGCCTGTGAAGCTGTTCCATGCCCTCAGTAAGAACGTAGCTCTTGAAAGCTAAGTTGGGGCTTTACTCCAAAGACTTTGTTATCAGTTACATAGGTTCACAAAGCTTCTCCCGCTGTCCTTCCCACCACATTCCATCGTCCTTTAGTCATGTCTAACTCTTGTGGCCATGTTTTCTTGGCAGAGATACTGGCATGGTTTGCCATTTCCTTCTCTGGCTCATTTTATAGATGAGGAAACTGAGGCAGACGGGGTGAAGTGACCTGCCCAAAAGTCACACAGCTAGTGCATGTCTGAGGCCAGATTTGAACTCAGGAAGATGAGTCTTCCTGACTCCAGGCACGGTATTCTGTCCCCTGGGCCACCTAGTTGCCCTTGAGGCCATGTGGATATTTCTTTTGAGTTGTTTTCCTTCTCTTTCTCTTCAGCTACTACAAAACAAATTAGCTCTTCTTCATTAAACTTTGGGAGTAAGGGCCTTTCAGACTCTCTAGGGCCTATTGAGTTCATTCAGAGTTTCACCAGAGAACACTGATGCCCATGGCTAGACCCCACATGGACAGTATGGGATGCTAGCTTCCCACAGTGTTTCAGGGTGTTAAGAGGTATCAGAGTGTGTGCCTTGGAACCTCCAGAGGAGTCATTAGGCTCAAACTTTCCATTACTATAGATCATGGTCCTATGGGAGTGTTGACTTCCAGGCCATTCTTTGCCACTCCTTCATGACTTGTTGCTGGGGAAGACAAATAAGAATAAATATGTCAGAGAAATAAATAAGTAAATGCAAGCCTTCTGCTCATTACCAATGGAAAAGTACTAGCAAGGGAACACATTACCACACAAGGAAAATGTTGGCTGGTATGTCGGGCCCCAGCTTCTGGGCATAACTGTGCCTTTTATGTCTCTTAAATGCTGATATGTAAAATTAATATTTAACTTAATCTGAGGTTCTGCTTATTCGAACAAAGAATAGAATTCAAGTGGTGTTTGGGAGAGTTCTAGAACATTCCACGAGACTGTTCTGCATCCTAAAGGTGACATTTCAGAAGCCTCAACCTCTTCTGTGAATCCTCAGGGCCAATTCCTCACACCTAAGTCTCAAGAGAAGTCCATGCGACTGTACGGAGATGATTTTTGGTTTTACTCTTTAATTGTCCTCTGATGCCAAAGATTTTTAAAAACTAGGTCAGTGCACCGTGCAGTACATTAGAGGAATTATGATGACTTTGCTTCCATAGGCGTATGTGTGTGTGGTGTTTTTTTATTCAATATCTGAAAGTATTTACATCCTAGCTAGAGCTGAGAACTTACATAGCACCTGGCATTATGTGTGGCACCTGGCATGTGGAACCATATCAACTATATTGAGTCTCTAAGCCCTCTTCCCACAGACAGCATCTGGCACTCAGTTGTTTGAACTTGGGAATAATTAATAAAAATTCTGGTTTGGGGTGGTGGCTTTGAAATATTAGAGGGAACCTGGAACCTCTTTGTTAACAAATTTTTCAAAGTGAATAGAATTGCCTAGAATTTCTGGAAGTGAAATAAGGGGTGGGGAGAAGCATCAGAAATATTTACGTTGGGATGAAGTCATCTTGTTATTAAAGGCAGTTTTCCCCTCTTCCTGTGACAAATGAAATTAATAAGCCATTGATTCTCAAGGGCAAACTTAAAGAGGATTCAGCCTCCTAAACCATTTTTCACAAAGTTCCAGTGTGACAGGCCTGTTGAAAGGGATATATAGCCTGCTCATTTGGATTCTTTACCTTTGTATGATACATAGTTTGATCAATTACCTAAGTGGCCCCAACGTTGAGCCAGGATTTCTGAAAATAATGAATCGTCATAAGATTATTATGGTAGCTAAAGTAATATGCGTTATACAATAAAATCATTGGTGGTTGTAGCAGGATGTGTAGATATACGGTTTCAGAATTGGAAAGAGTCTCAGAGGTCATGTAGTACAACCCGTGCCTAAAGAATAATTCCCCTCAACAAATCCCTGTCCAGTGGTTAAGCCAGCCTCCATCCGAAGTCTTCTGATGACTGAGAAAAGCCACCAACAAGAAATAACATTCGTGTAGCATTCACGGTTTTCAAAATGCTTTCCACGTATTGTCTCGTTTGAGTCTTACAGCAGCTCTGTGTGGTGGATGAAGAAGACCAGTGACATCACACAGGTGAGGTCTTCACTTTGGAATTAATTGAGTATAAGTGAGGCAGAGTGGCTCACAGCGGTCAGCCTCACTCTCTCCTCCAGAGTCATCGATGTCCAGTGGAGATGACTGGTGATAGTCTGGGATGCAGTGGGTGACCTTGGCCTTTCCTAGTTAAGGTTCAAAAAAATTATCCACAACCTAAAGAAGAGGTTCAATAAACTGCTCAGTATCACATGGCTTGTAAGTGTCTAAGAAAGGATTTGAACTCAGCCCTTGGTCCAAGGCAACTACGCCAAGGTGCCTTTCTGACTATCTTCTGAGGCAGTTCATTCCACTTTTGAACAAGTATGGTTATTTAAAAAGTCCTTCCTTTTTATTAATACCTTCTAAAAACTGGTACCTTTTGTTTTCATATCACATTTATTTCCTAATATATGCCACTTCTTACCTTGTTGTTTAAATTAAAAAAGAAAAGAAAATGGTCCAGTAAGGCCATTCAGCCATTGATAGCATATGCCGTATGAAAAAAGTCTTCTGAACAGGACAGATTTCTTTTTTGTCAAGGAATAATGCAAAGTAAACATAGATGTTGCCTCGTGACTGGTACTTCCTGCCGTCCTTTGATATGTCCAAGTTGGAGGCTTGGGCATTTCTTTTACAAGATTCAGCATCTATCAGAAACCCTGTATCTTTCAAGAAGCACTGACTTTACAAGTTTAGAAAGAGTTTCATAGAGCCCTGCTTAATCTTGAGTCTCTTGACAAGAGCTTGGTATATACCAAGGGCTGCCTCATCTAGAAAGGCCCAGTGGGCCCTTGTAGTACCGCCAACACATCAGAGGGATGCAGGAAAGGATGATAGTACTTCTTGTTACCGCTCGTGTCTCTGGAAACTCCACTCTCTAGGAAGCCAAGTGGGAAAATAGGAGTCCCATCAGCCATGGTATCAGGAAACCGGGAGTATTCGTAGGAATTCTCTCCTGGGTTCCCAGCCTCTTTGAATGCTAAGCATGGCCTCCATATCCTGGATCCTGATCGACAGGCCTCTCCAGACTGATGGACGTTGCCACTCGGATTATTTTTACCCCAGAGAGCCAACTGGACATTTCCTCAGTGTCCTATGGCAGTGGTATCAGACTCAAATAAAAACTCTTCACTACATATGGACTTAAAAAGCCACAAATGAACATCATCTATGTTGTACTGTTATTTATTTTGTTAAACATTTCCCAGTTATATTTTAATTTGGTTGGGGCAGTGAAGCCAAGATTTTGACACCTCTCTCCTAGGGGATAAAACTTCCAGGATGAGGAAAGGAACAATAATTTGCCAACCGAGAGCCTGGCGCAAGAGTGGATCCCGGCCTGCTCGCTAGAGGTCGCCTCAGCTGAACAGAGAGGCATCACAGTTGTCACTGCGGGTGGAGCAGGGCAGGATAATAAGACCTTCATTTCCATGGCTCCCCACCCAATATAAGCAGGTCATGGACTGTGCTGCACTAGACCCTGTAGAGGGTCATTGGCCTGGATGGTGAAAAAATATCCTCCCCTAACAGAGTGGTTTATCAGGCACAACCAGGCAGTCTGGGGTCTGTGTTTATAAAAATCCCATTTATATTTCTCTCCCCTTTGGGGGCTGCCTATCCTCATTTTCCACTATGCAGTGTTCAGCTTCTTGGAAAGCTGGGCCTTGTCCTGGATGCCTCCTTTTCTGTGAGTGAGCCAGTGCTTTTTCATATAAACTACGTATCATGTAGCGCTTTAAGATTTTCAAAGCACCTTCCTCATGGTTACCCTGTGAGGTGAGTAATGTAAGGACCATTTTACAACTTGGAAAACTGAGGGTCAGAGGGGAGAGATGTCAGACAAAAGGTATGAACTCAGGTCTCCTGACTCTTTACCTATACCAGGCTTTGTGTTCCCTGGGGAGCCACGTAGAGAAGCCTGGGTGCCGTTATCACTGCATCTCCCTTTTAGTGTGCTGTTGTCCTGGGTGCTTTTCTCCTCAGTTCTGTGATAGGGTTTGTGGGGGTTTTGTCTTCAGTTTGGTTGTCATCACTTGGGCATCCCCTTGATTTAATCCTTTACTTGGTCCTGGGTTCTGGGCTTTTAGTTTCAAAGTTGGTCCAGTTTGGACGTGTGACAGCCATTAGTAATAAGTGGAAAGACGTATGACAAATCCCTGTTTTTCATATCTCTCTGTTTCCTTTTAAAAAAAAAAAGGATTTGTACCAACTTTCTGTTCAAGAAGAGAGGACAAATATTCCTCAGAGCTGTCCATTAGCTCCCCACTGATCCAAGCTAATTATTCACTAACTGTAGAGGACATCTTGAAGTCCAAATTTATTTTCCATTTTTTAAAATTATCAACTTGACCAACATGAATATTTCCATGTACTAAGAAAAGAAAGAGGATGGTTGGATATAAAACCATGACTCTGTTATGTACCATTTTTAAAATATATACAAAATTTTAGGACCAACATTGCCCGGCCTGTCTGCATCCCCTTCTGAACTCCTTCTGCTTTCTTGCTTTCCTCTGTGTATTTTTAAAAATGTTTCATCCAAGCTTTTTTTGGAATCACTATCACTGGCCTGCTTCTACTCCCCCTTCATAACTCTCTTTCCTCCCTCCCCCGTTAAAACTTTCCCTTGTTTTAAATAAGTATAGTCAAGGAAAGAGAATCGATACACCAGAGATGTCCAAATATATTTGCCTAATTCTGTACTTTTAGTCTGCCAAGGAGTGGAAAGCACAATTCATTATCAGTCTGTTGGAGTCTCGGCTGGTGATGGTATTGATCAAAGCTCTTAAGTCATTTTCAAAGCCATTTTCTTTTATACTGTTGAAGTTGTATAAAGTCCTCTCCTTGTTCTGCTTTTCCCAGGTTTCTCTGAATCCATTCCTTTCCTCATTATTGTCATTCTTATTCCACAAGAAGGAATAATAACACGCTATTATATCCATACACTCTAATTTGTTCAGCCATTGTCCATTTGAGAGGCACTCATTCTGTTTACACTCATTGATCAACCCATTCAAGCCCTGTGATCATGTCCACCCACATCTGCAGGCCTCCCTTCAGAAGGACAAACAGATGCCTTCTAGAGGCTCGCTTTCGTGACTCATCTCACACTCCGTACTGATACCCTTCATGGTAACTCAGAAAGTTTGAAGCGTGTCTCTGGCATTTCAAAGCCAACATATTTCAAGGGGCAGTAGTTTACATAGGAAGTAATCAAAGAATTAATAAAATCAGCATTTTCTTACTTAAAAAAGTGCTGCTGTAAATATTTTTGGACATATGGGTCCTTTTCTTATGTTTTTAATCGCTCTGGAGGTGTGCACAGTTTAATAACTTTTGAGTTGGTTCTAAAATATTTTTGAGAAAAGTGAGTAGATCAGCTGTGGGTGCTCATCCTCCCTCAGCCCCTCCACCCATAGCCATGAACCTCTTTAGTTGTCTTTGTGTGTGAGGCGAAGCCTCACATTTGTGTCTCTCTTACTGTTAGAGATTTGAAGCATTTTTATATGGTCATTAATAGCTTCCATATTTTCTTCTTCTAAAAACTGCCTCTTTATGTCTTTTGACCACTTATCTAGAGCAGAATGGCCTTTGTTCTTATGTATCTGTATCAGTTCCCTGTATCTCTTGAACATGAGACCTTTATTAGAAAATTTCACTGCAAAGATTTTTCCCCCAGTTAACTGTTTCCCTTCTCATTTTTATTTCATTGATTTCATTCGTGCAAAAACTTTTCAATTTTATGCAATCAAAATTTTCCACATCTTTTTATGTTCATCTCTGTCCCTTGTTTGATCAAGATCCTCTCCTGTCCATAGTTGTGAGCGGCATCTCTTTCCTTTCTCTCACTTTAATTTGTTTAGGAGATAGATTTTTAGAGGAAGGCCATATTTCCCTTTGTAGCTTATTGTGATGTGTGGTGAGATGTTGGGCTAATGCATGTTTTTGCCATACTGCTCTCCAGTTCTCTCAGTAGTTTTTGTCCATTAGAGAGTCCTTACCCTTAGTCGTAGGTGTCCTTGGGTTTATCGAGCACTGTGCTGCAGTGTTGAGTTGCTTTTAGGCTTTGTGTACTTGTTCCACTTAGCAAATTTTGTATTTCTTAGCCCACATCCAACAGTTCAGATGTTCACTTCTCTGCAGTATATTTAAAATCTCATACTTCCAAGCCTTGGTCATTATTTCCTTCGAGATTTTTGACCTTTTGTATGATGATGTTTTTCGATCTTCCATTTGAATCTTGTTATTGTTTTGATATTTCTATCAAGGAACAGTTTGTATTATTTTTATTTTTACTATGGTGGCACAGCTCAATCATGAGGAATTACTCTGTATTTATTTAGGTATGACCTTATTTCTGCAAAGAATTTTGTAGTTGTCTTAGTAGGTGTACTCCCAGATATTTTAAACATTCTGTTATTATTTTTAATGGAATTTCTTTTTTTAAATCTCTTTCTTATGGGTTTTGTTGTAACATGTGGAAAGGCCAGTGATTTTGGTGGATGTAGTTTTTATCTTCCAGAATATTTTTAAATGAAAGAAGGTATTCCAGAAGGGCTCTGCTTAGTAGGTAACAACTCCCATTTTATAGAGTTTTAAGGTTTATAGTAATTTCCTCATAACAACCCTGTGAACTATCAGTAATACAGATTTTATAAATGGGGAAACGGAGGAATAAAGGTTGAATGATCACTTGTAATCACACACTCAGTATCAGAACTGGAATCGAACTAAGTTCTCCTTACTCTAAGCCTCTTTATGCTCATCCTGCCACCTTCTCCCTCTAAGTATTTGTGTAGAAGATCCCTGCTGCCTTAGATTAGCTGCTTTTTCTGAAGCTACACCTAGGAAAGTCTTGCAGGCCCACTTCAGGGTCAAGCCGCTTCTTCCATGAAGGCTTCTCATGTTTCCTTTCCCCAGACGTTCTTCTATCGCTCTGCTTGGATTTCCTTTGTACCTATCACGCTTCGTCTTATACTTAGCACAGACGTATCCTTTGTTTTAATGCTGTTCCCAATTAAATTTGAAAATCATTTCAATGGTGGGACCTGTAGTTTTTCGTCTTCAATGCCTTGCTCATCTTTAATTATTTCCTGTGTTTTCTTGTCTGATCCTCACAATAGCCGCAGGAGGTCGCCGCTGTTATCATTACCTTTTTACAGACGAGTAAGTTGTGGCTCAGAATTAACCTTTCTGAGGGACTTACGCCTGGTACCGGGGTGGGGGTGGTATTTAAACTGAGATCCTTTGACCCCAGGTGCAGTGAGGATGTTAGAGATTCCAGTTCAACATCCAGAGAACTGTTGTCTCCAAAGGGAGGCAGTGCGTTCCCTGTTCTCATTTTGTCTTTTTCTATATCTTTGGATGTCCCGTCCCCAAGGCCTGGAATGGACCTCCTCTCACCCCGCTCTGCCCATCCTTCAGTACTTACTCAGGTGCCACAGCATCCGTGGAAACTTCCCTTACACTCTGGTCTGCTCTGACTGGAAATGGTTCTCCAGCTTCTCTGGTTTCTTAGGATACCCTGCCTCATCTTTTCTTTGTCTCATTCTTCGCTGTACCTTAGCTTTTTGTGCTCGTGTCTCTTCTGCCTTTAGACTATAAGTCCCTTAAGAACAAGGTTTCTGTTGGATCCTTTCTGGTATCTACACTAGCACCATTTACGATACCATAGTGTAGCAGCAGATTGAATAAAAAGAATCGTGCGAGGCACGAGGAAAGACAGAAAGTTGAGGTAAGACGTGGTTTCTGCCTTCCTGGAGCTCATTCCTTTAGTGAGGGGATGAAACTCCAAATAGGCAGCTGTGCTTCAAGGATCTTGGATTTCACTGGCATGGGTCTTCTTCCATTGATGCAGAACTCATCGCTTTATGACATAGTGGTGGTAATAGTAGTAGTAATAGCTAGTATTTACGCAGCACTTTGCTCTAACATGTATGATTACATGAGAAGTGTTTTAAAGAGTTATGAAACAAAGTGCTATGATAAATGTTGGATGAATGAATCAGGAATGCGTGAGTCTGGGTTGTGGGTCCATTTTAATTATAAAACATTACAAGGGTACACAGCCTTTCCTTGCTCACAGGATCCGGTACAAAATAGACTGCTTACTGAACATCTTGGCAGAATAACCCTATAGAGACTGGGGCCTTCAAGTGTCCTGAAGGAAAGAAAGAACTTTAAGAAGCCAGATGCGGGGATCCAAGAGTCTCCTTATGCTTGTGCAAAAAAATAGGTCAAGGGCCTTTTGACTCACTCAGCATCCTCTAATGGAAGCACAGTCATTAGCCATTAAGGATTTCTCGAGTGCCATCTATGTGCTAGGTGCTAAGGATACAAATACAAAGAATCAAACTACCCCAACCCTCAGGGAGGGTTTACATTCTGATGAGGGAGACAAGTACATATGTGTGAATGTGTGTATAATATAAAGAGAATAAATATAATTTCCCTTTGGTAGGATGTGAACTTTGTGAGAGCAGGGACATTATATGCTTCACTTACAATCAGCACTTAATAAGATACTTTTCCATTCATCCTCATTCATCCATTCATCAACAAAGTTCAGGAGGGAGCGTACTAGGAGTTGGGGGATTTGTAAAGGCTTCATGTAGAAGATGGTATTTGAGCTAAGTCTAGGAGGAAGAGAGGTATTTTGTATGGCAAAGGTGAAGGTGGAATATATTGCAGACATGGGCAGATGGCTAGAGACATAGAGATGGGAGTGTTTGAATTGGAGAACAGGGAAAAGGTCAATTTGGTTGGATTGTGGGGGGTGAGATGGGAAATGATGTCCAGTAAGACTGGAAAGACAGGTTGGGACCAGGTTGTCAAGTGCTTGAAAGCTAAGCAGAGGCTATCTTATTTTAGTGTTAATAGAGAACCACTGGAAACGATTAATGGAATGATGTGGTCGGATCTGTACTTGAGGAAAATGGCTTTTGCAGCACTATGGAGAATGGACTGGAGTTGGGAGAACTTGAGTGACAAAGACTGCTTAGGAGACCATTGTAATAACCCAAGTGAGACATGATCATTGCCTGGACAAAGGTGGTGGTTTTGTGAGAAGAGAGAAGGGAGCAGATATGGAGAAAGGATAAGATATTGTAACTGATTATTGGGTGTGTAGAGTAAAGAAAGAATGAAGCTGGAGATAATACGAAGTTACGAACTTGGAAAACTAGAAGAATGAGGCTGCCTTTCCTGGAAGCAGAAAAAATTGGAAGAAGGGTGGGTTTGAGGTGGGAAAATAATGGGTTCAGTTTTGGGCACGTTGAGTTTGAGATATTTCCACGACATTCAATTTGAAATGCCCATAAGGCAATTGACGATGCAAGACCGTGGGAAAGACCAGGGCTGAATATATAGATCAAACAGTCACCTGCATTGAGATGATAATTAACATCTACTAGGATCCCACAGCAAACGTGGTGAACATTTAGTTAGAGTGCATGATACGGATAGCAATCTTGCAAAGAAAACTGATGAGCACTAGACGTAGCTGGAGAATAAGAGCAGGCTCACAAAAACCCAGAGAGGAGAGAGCGTCCAAAAGAAGAGAATGGTCAACTATCAAGTATATCAAAGAGGTTGAGAAGGAAGAGGACCAAGAATAAAACATCCAGTTTGGTAATTGCTAACATTTGGTCGTTGTTAACTTTGGAGAGAACAGCCTCAGTTGCAGTGATGGTGTCAGAAGCCTTTGCAATCTGCAAAGGGTTGAGGAGTGAGAGGCAGCTAATATTGGAAGTTTTATTTTGCAATTTGACTGAGAAAGGAAAGAGAGCTATAGGACAGTGGTTTGAAGGGATGGTGGGATCTGGTACAGGTTCTTTTAAAGGGTGGAGAGACTTGGGCATGTTTGAAAGCAGTAGGGAAGGAGCTGGTTGATTGGGAGAAGTTCAGGATTGGATGGAGGAGACCTGATTGTAATCAGCTGAAGAAGATATGAAGGGTTGAGATCAAGGGTGCATTGAAAGGAGTTGGTATTGACAAGAAGGGTCACTTCATTGTCAGAGTCTAGAGGAAAGGAGAGAGTGAGGGGTCCTGCTGAGTGGTTTTGAGTTGAAGAAAACATGAGGACAATAACTTATGGAAAAGGACTTCGATTTTCTGGGCTATGAAGGAGCAGGAGTTGTAGGAGTCTTAAGGAAAGAAGGGGTTTGTAATAGTTTCTGTGGAGAATGAGCAGGGGAAAAGAGAATTGTCTTGTGCATGGAGGGCCTGGTGAGGATGGATGACATAAATTTATAACGTACTTAGTCATCATAGTTATGGGACTTCTAGCTTCATTCAGCAGAGTCAGAGAGTGGAAGTAATCCGTGGCTGAAGTTTGGTGAGGGATGAGTGGCATTAAGACAAGGATAAGAGAGACTTGTGGATAAATGTCAGTATGGAGTTTAATAGACCAATTATAAAGTCAGCATTGGAAAGAAAAGAAAATATAAGGTATGAGAGCAGGGGTAATTGGCCTGTGAAAAGCATGTGAATTTGGCATGTACAGAATTTGGCATAGTAAGGACAACCGTGGCCTTGCAAGATCCTGCCAATCGGGTTCATTTTTAGATAATGGATGTAGTTCACTGACTTCTTTCTTTAAAAAGAAAGTGATACCTAGGAGAGGGAGTGTGGTACAGTGGAAGAAGGCTTGAATCAGAGGACATGATGACCTGTGTGACCTTAGGGCAGTTACTTCCTCGGGCTTCAGTTTACTAATCTGAAAAATGAATGTTAAGACCAGATGCTTCCTCAGTGACTCAATTCAGCAATAAATTTATGCAAGGCAGGAGTCCTGACTCTGCCTCTACCTAGTTGTACAAATTTGGACAAATCTCTTCTCTTCTTTGGGCCTCAGTTTTCTCTCTGAAGGAGGATTGTATAGACTAGGATGATCCAAAACTCACATTTAACTTAGTATGCGGCCTCAACGTCCTCTCTCTGAAAGCTGGAGCAGTTTGGTTGTGTGATCCTAGAGTGTGCGTGCGTGTGTGTGTGTGTGTGTGTGCGTGTGCATGTGCGAAAATATACATACACACACGTGTATAGAGACAACAGCATTTCAATTTATTTGATTTCCTTTATAATTATATGTATTTTATTTTATGTATTTAAAAAATATTGTTCTTATAATGGGTCCATGACCCCCTCCCCAAAGGTTAAGAACTAGAAATTAAAGGATATCCATAATTTGAAAATAAACTCAATTGTGGGATTTTTAATAAGTCCCCTTCTCTGGACCTCAGTTCCGTCTCTCCAAAAGGAAAAGGGGGCTGGGCTATTATCCCTTCCAGTGTTAATGTTCATTGATTCTATTATAAGCAGCAAAATTTAGGCAGGAAGGAAGAGAGGAACAGGAGACTCTCATATTGACTATTCTAATAAAGACCCAAAGTATCTTTCTGAAAGAAGGACATTCTGGATGACTAGCTTCTGGCTTAGGAAATGAAGTATTCTTTCCTTTTTCTTATCTAGGTTACATTAGGGTAGATTCCCAGGAGGCACATTTCTTCAAATAAAACGTTTGACCTGGAAGAGGGACCAGCCTAAGTACAATCACAACATTCATCAGATATTAAAAGTGAGAGAGCGGCTCAGTCCATTAGTGCCTCTTCTGTATCCTAATGACTTGCAGACATAGGGTTGGTCAGTACGGTATGGTACTCCCTAGACTGGGCTTAGTGCCCAAGCATAAAAAAGCACTGCAGCATTTTGAATGCCCTTAGCACTTGGTTCAGAGTAAATGTAATTGAAGAGAGCCTTAAGAAATCTGCCCATTAAATACCTAAGCCCATGCACCAATAAGTAAAACATTAGCTTGCTAAGTAGGAGGCTTACCCCAGGGAAGGGAAAGAAATAGGGAACTGCAGTTGTATAAGGTATGGGGCCAGAGGAAATTTCAAGCCACCCCTTGTTTAGCCTTTCCTTCTGCTTGGGTCTTTGGGTTCTCCTTCTTCCGTAGTGTTGGATGCAGGGGTGTGCTTGTTATACTTTGCTGAGTGACTTGACCAAGGTTTGGGTCATGTCTATTTATTTTACTTACCTAGAAGTGGTGTAGGGGCAGGGAGTAGTAAGTCCCCTTAGGGTCTGGTCCTTTAAATTTGGGCAGGGGAATTGAGGGGATGAAAAAAGGCTTCAAAGAGCGCACAGTTCTGTACAATTATTTCAGCGAAGCCATTGCTATGAGCACTTCCTCCAGCGGCATCCTTGTGGGACTTGTGTTCATGTTTTGCCATAAATGCTCCACAGAGGATTTACCCCATGCCCTGGAGGACATCCTCTAGGTATTTTTAATGACCCATATACTGTCCACCTATTACCCTAACTCTTGCCATATGAGTGACCCATCTTTTCCAGTCATGCATTTCCTAGATGATTTATTTTGTGTGACTTCTTGCATACATGTTATCCTGGTAATATGCTGCAGCCTATTTATACTCACCGTATGGCCATCTCTCGCCCTTTAACTCTTTGGAAACTGTGACATTCCATGTATTGTAGCCATAAAGCATCACTGGAAGATTATTAGTATTAGAAATATGTTTAATTTTTTTTCCTTCTAAAAGAACAGTGGGACCACCGAAAGTACCATGCAATTCCCTACAGGCAGCCCAGGCCTCTTCCTTCCTCCTGTTGAATTCTGAACTTCATTCACTGCCTCCTTGCAAGGCCTAACCAAGATATATTTACCAGTCGATGAACTCAGTGCGTTCTCTTCCTTTGCCTATCACAATCTGAAAAGTAGATATTTTCTGCACACTTTTTTTTCTTCTATTGGTAGGCTGAACTTTTTGAATTTCTTATTTAGGGAGCTCTGCAGTATTCTAGGGCTTAGTGCCATCAACACAATGTCATCTGCAAACAGGAGCTTCTGAAGGACTTCATTTCTATTCTGTACAGCACATTCTCCATGACGGTGGCAAACACCTTTGGTGAGCATATGTCTCCCTGTTTTGTGCTTCACTTGTTATTGGTAACCAGAGGATCATTGAATGAAGTTATTTCTGTTGTAGCATCCACCAAAGAATCTTGTATGATCTTATCATACATATGGGAAATACTTTACAAATGCCCTTAAGGTTTCATCTTACTATATGGTGCCAAGTACTTTTCAATAATGAGCAAATATCCTATTCTCTGCCCCATTTAGCCAGTTACACAATTATGAAGGAGGAGAGTGCTATAAAAATAATCTGCCGGTCTACCTGTATCTATCGTGTACCCGATTTCTCTCAAAGATTTTGTAGAGATGAGAACAGAGGGGTACAGGCCAGACATTACTCTCGAGCACCGTTTACTGTATGTGCTAGTTAAATTTACATCTTTCAGATACCTTGAGGTTAGATCAGTCAGCTCCTTCAAAGTTGTGTAACCTCCGGCATCTACTGCTGTGTACTTCATCTGGTCCAGATATTCTTTGTGTTTTCTTTTGTGCCATTTCATTATCTTATGGGATAGTTTCTCTATCATTGATTATGAAAATATTTGTTATAAAAATGTTGATGGATCTGCCTCATTATTTTTTTTCTTTTTTCCACTTCCAGTGTTTTATGAGGAAATAATACTCATAATCTTTGACCTCTTCTTTGAGGTTTTGCAGATGAATTCTTTTTGGTATTACTTAGTGCTTGCAGTGTCCATCACTTTCCAACATTCTTAAATGAAATTGTCCATACTATGTAAGTGGAATGTTTGAGTCATTTTTGGCTATCCTCCCTATGCCTGCACACCTTTGCATTAGAGTCCTTGAGTTTTAAAGTATCTGCTTAGTTTGGAAGAGCTTAAGTTCTCCCTAAAATTTCTCTACCTCTTCCTCCTCTTCAATAGAGGATAATACATAAACTGTGATGCTCTTCAGTCATGGTGGTCTTGTTGCTTATTGGCACTCTAAATGGGAGGTCTTTGGACAATGCCTGGAGTCTATATAAAAAAGAAGAGGGGGTGGGAGAAGGGAGTGGCCCTTGAACCACTGTCTCATCTGAACTGGTTAAAATAGAAAAGAATGCATATACACATATGCGCACGCATGCGCGCGCGCGCACACACACACGCACGCACACACACACACACACACACTGAGTTGAGTGCAGAAATATGTTTCACTTAACAGGAAAATAAGAGGGAAAGAAGAGAAGGAAGATTTATTTAGTCTTAAAAGTCTTTATTTTGGGGTGTCATAAATGAATGGGTAGGGTTAGTGGTTCATTGAAGCAATCACCACACCTTGCTTAAAATGACAGCCTTTGTCAGGTGAGAACACTCCCATGGATCCAGTCAGTCACAGGCATGAATTAGGTATAAGTATGGCCTAAGCATCTCTAAGGACAGCTAGGTGGTGCAGTAAATAGAGTGCAGGCCCTCGAGTGAGAAGACTCATCTTCCTGAATTTCAGATCTGGCCTCAGACATTTACTAGCTGTGTGACCCTGGGCAAGTCACTTAAACTTGTCTGTTTGCCTCATTTCCTCATCTGTCAAATGAGCTGGAGAAAGGAATGGCAAACCATTCCAGTATCTTTACCAAGGAAACCCCAAATGGGGTCATGTAAGAGTTGGACACGACTGAACAACAACTGTCTCTAATGAACCAACAACTTGGAGTCATCAGGCAAACCTTGTGGTTTGAGAAGTCCTTAAAAGCCATTGGATAGGAAAGAGTGATGTTATTCTTGGAGGATTTGTGTTTGGCTTGGCTAGGGAAACTTAAGTTACTACGTTGTAAACATAAACAACTTGATCGTGCAGTAACCAACCTTGAATTCAGAGGACTGATGTTGAATTATTTTGAATTGTGCTCCCCCCACCCCCTGACAGAGGTGAGGGTTTCAGGATACATAACCAGATAGACATTTTTGGACATGAACAGTGTGGGCATTTACTTTGTTTGCTTATGCATATTTGTTACAGGGGTTTTGTTTTTCTTTCATATTAGGATTGGATGAGACAGAGAGGAAACAAAATGAGGTTGAGGGGACACTTTCTGTTCCCATGGAGGACACTGCCATTCATTCGAGACTCCCAGATTCTCCACCTTGGAATCATCCTTGACTTTTCACTCTCCCTTATACCCCACGTCTTCTCTGTTGTTTAAATGATTCTACCCCCAAAACAAGTCTTTTACAGGTGGCTGTCATCTTAGTTCAAGACATTTCTCTCCTGGACTTTTTGTTGAAACAGCTTCCCAGAGGAACTTCTGGTTTCCAGTCTTTTCTCTCTAATCTTTACTCAATACAGCTGCCAAAATAATCTTTTAAAAATACATCTGATCGTGTAACTCCTGCTCAAGACTCTTCTGTGGCTCCCTTTTACCTCTTTGTTCCAATAGAAACCCTACTGTTTGCCAGTTAAGGCCTTTCACCCGATCTGTATTGCACCTAAACCTACTCGCTGTTCTCTAAGCTTGGTGTTCCATCTCTAATCTTCATACCTTTGTACACAGGCTCTCCCCCAAGCCTGACATGCACTTCCTTCAAGGCTTAACTTGTATTACTTTCAATGAGAAGCCTGCTCTAATTCTTCCCTAGGAAGGAGTTCTCTCTCTCTCTCTAAATTATGACACATACACTATTAGATTAAATGATTTTTTTTTCCTGTAGGAGCAGCCATCTCACATCCAGATGAATACTAAGGGCAGATCTTTCCCAGTAATCCCACGGAATGTTGGGAAGATGCAGATTTGCCTATAGGCAGAAGGAATGTTAAAGAAAGACAAAAATACGTGGTATAGACACCAGCTGCCTCCCAGCAGAAACACCTTTTATGACATTGGTATGGATGGCTAGATAGATAAGATATATGTCTGTTATGTAAACAGCACTGTCAAGGAGTTTTTTGTCCGATTTTGCCCTACTTTTGAATTATGATGGCTTGGTGAGGCAAAGGTTTCTAGGGCTATGGCTGTATTGGCCAGGAAAAACATAATTAAGTATCCTGGTAGCCCACTGAATTCTAAAAATACAGAAACTGTAATTCAGGCCAAAAGCAGAGTTTCTTGATTCAAAATCAAACCCAGCAACACAAACTCCCTTTCCTTTGCTGAGGATCTTTTCATGCCATTTCCGGTAATTTCTGGAAGCAGTACAGTGTCCCTGACTCCCCAGCTCACAGCAGGCCATCCACAGAACCTGATAGCCACTTTTAGCATGCACCAAACAGAGTCCAAGGGACAAAGAGGGGAACCTAGGATTTCCTACTCCTTCAGGTGGAATTTCCACCCCCCCCCACTCACTTATTTCCTTTCTTCAAGCAACACTGATGTGTGTGTGTATGTGTGTGTGTGTGATATTTATGTTCCCATGTTGTATTTTGGTTTGGTTTTAAGTAAAAAAGAACACGGCAGCATTTGGTTGACTTGACTCCACTGAAGAATCCTCTCTCAGGAAGGAAAGGCCTGGGAAATGGTGACTCAGGTGCATTCTTTTTATTTCTCATTCGATCTGTCTCACTTTAGTGGCTTACTACAGAACCAGAGAGAAGGGGAACGCATTTGTTTTCCTTAGAAGGATTTAAGGTCTAGTCCCTCGGCTCTGTTCATCTCATGGCTTGACCTCCCCCTCACAACAAAGCCCTTATAAACTGTTATTGTCACAAGCATAACTGCTGAGAAGTGGCAAGAGACACGGTTAGTTCCAGTCTCAGCTCTTACACTGAATATCTGTGTGACTTTGGACAAGTCACTTAAATTTTCTGTCCCTCAGTTTTCTCACTTGTAAAATGAGATTTTATTAAGTCATCTCTAAAGTTCTTTTTCAACTCTACTATTTGTTGATTCCTTGTAGAAAAAGGTCCCAAAGTCTGCCTTTGTTTAGCTGAATAAGTTATATAAATTCCCCAGGAAAACTCCTTTATAATGAAGATCCTTCAGAAACTCAAGTCCTTATTTAGTTCATTATCCTTAAAGGTTTAGATTGTGAGAAAAATGGAGTCTCTTCTCCCACGTGGCTCATTCCATCTCTCGGTCAGGAGGATGGGAGCTCTAGCCAACATTATTAGCAGGACAGATGTTTCTTTGCCTTTCCTTTGTCCTTCACTTTCCCAGCCAATTTTTCTTGTGCCCTAGCAGGGGATCCTCTGGATAAGATGCATTCCACCCACAGAAAGAGTAGAATTTTGGTTATTCTGTCTTCCAGGCTTCTTTGAACTCTCATTTTTAACTAAATCAGTTGTAACAGAGAAAAGGGAACTTTAAAATTCATAATGTATTTTTGGCAAAACCTGATGGAACTGTCACCTTTAAGTGTTCCTTAGGTGCAGTCTCCTCCCACGTGATTCTCTCTGCCCTGGAATCAGCGGCTTAAATTAATCAGCAACTCTTCATGTATTCCAGGTTTCTTGGTGACAGAAACTGGTCTTGAAAGCCCACCGAAGTTTTGTGATAAGGGCAGAAAGCTTGGTTTTGATGAGTAACATCAAGAGGGACCGTATTATTTAATATTGAGCAGAACATTTTTAAAAACATTGACCAATTCTGGCATTTCTCATCTGTACAGAGATCTTCCTCACATGCTTTCTGAAGGGGTCTTCCTTAACCCCTTTGCAGCATTAGACGGGACAAAAATCACTGACTCTCTGAGTTGGAAAGAAGCTCAGGCATGATCTAGTAGAGCCTGTACTTGAGCAGGACTTCCCCCCTAGAATCTCCGACAAGCAGGCATTACACAGCTTCTAGCAGAGAGAGAGAACACTGCATGCCTCCTGAGGCTCTTCATTCTGCTTCTGGGTCACTCCGATTTTTTCTGCATAGGGATCTGAACTCTGCCTCCCTACCACCTCCATCTAACCCTCCTAGGTCTGCTCAATACAATCTCTCTTCTGTACTATCATGTGAGCTCCTTGAGGGCAAGTACCATGTTTTTATCTTTCTTTGTTTCCCCGGGGCTTAGCACAGTGCCTGGCACATAGTAGGAGCTTCATAGTGATCGGCTGGCTGACGGCTATTCTGCTTTTCCTCTTTTTAACCCCTTCATCGATGTACAGTTTTAATACAGTATCAACTGACGCTTCATGAAAATTAAAGTCACAAGAAAAGTCATATGAAAAGTTTTTTGGGGGGAGGGAGGTTGTGGTTTTTTTTTTTTAATTTTATAGAAAAAAGATGAACAAGAGTATCAAGCTGACGAGGAAGACAAAAACTGGGAAAGGAATTCTTATTCTAGATTTCGAAACATATAACAAAGTCTTATTTTTAAAAGCAGACGCTGGAAGAATAGAATAGACTAATAGAAGAGAAGATAGAACCCGGAAGTAGAAGGCAGTGTACCGAGGGTCCCCACTGCACTAAGATTTTTCGGACACTCCATACATTAGAAGTTAGGATTTGTTAATGCCATGGTTTTAGAAGATAGGGGAATTCTAGCACTGTTCAGTAGAAGTTGTTGGGAAATTGGGAATATTGACTAGCTGTAAAGAGGGAAAATAGGTTCGAATCTGTATCTCTTAGACCATATATTTTGGTCAACTCTGGATCAATGATCTAAATATCTTTTTTTTTTGTTTGTTTGTTTGTTTTAGAGGGGGGGAAGCAGGGCAGTTGGGGTTAAGTGACTTGCCCAAGGTCCCACAGCTAGTAAGTGTATCAAGTGTCTGAGGACAGATTTGAACTCAGGTCCTCCTGACTCCAGGGCTGGTGCTCTACTCACTGTGCCACCTCGCTGCCCCTGAAATATCTTTTTAAAGGAATAAAATATTTGTGTCAGCCATGAACAGTTAAGAACCCTTTTTATTAAATAAGTCAAAATTATTGTAGATGAAAATCACAAGGTTTGATATAATTTACAAATAAGCAATATTTACAAAACCAAAAGAAAACAAAATTTATAAAGAATTGAAACGCTTCTGTCAAAGTAAACATACTCTCCAGGGGAGCAATCAGAAGACAAAAACAATTTTAGAAGGAAATACAGACTGTTAATAACTTCATGAAAAGATGCTCAAATTCCTTAATAATCATAGAAATGCAAATCAAGAAAAATGGTACACCAGCATCCCCATATCTCCACTCACACAGCCACCATCCTGGCACAGGCCTTCATCGCTTCCTGCCTGGGCTACTGCAGTGCCTCCAGACGGCCTCCCTGCTTCCAGGCTCTTCCCAGGCCAGGCCATTGTCTACTCAGCTGCCCAAGTGTTCTGTCTCAAACACAGGTCTAACCGTGTCATTCCTCCCATTCGCTAAACTGCAGTGACTCCCTGTTACCATCAGCCTCAGATATAAAATCTTCTATCTTCCAAAGCCTCTCATAACCTGGCCTCTTCCTAATTTTCCTGTTTTCTTACACTTTATTCACCTCCACTAACTGTACTTCAGCGACACCGGCCCTCTTGCTGTTCTCCTAGCACATGATGCTACCTCTCTCTTGACTTTGTGCCTTTTCCTGTCCCTGGAATACTTTCCTCTCCTCACCTCTGTTCTGTGGTTTCCCTAGCTTCCTTCGAGATTCAACTCAAATCCCACTTCCTCTCGAGGGCCTTTCTTAGTCCTGCCCTTGCCTCCTCGCAGGGTTTGCCTTCCAGTTACACCATGTGAATCTTTTACATACATAGATATTTACATATGAGCCCGTGCAAACTTTTTGGAGAACAGTAAGGCAATGTGTATTGTCACAAAGCCATGATCCACTGCTAAAACTCTATCCAAATAATTACATTAAAAAGAAAAAAGGAGATACTGTATGTGTAATAGCAAAAAAAAGGATATAATCTCTATATCCATCATTTGGAGAATGACTGTATAAATTATGATTTGTTAATATCATGGAATGGCACAACAACAAAAAATGACAATTTGGAAAAATACAGAAAGATCCGTCAGAAGCGAAGCCAAGTAAGATCAGCAGAACCAGAGGTCTGTCCACACTGACTACAACTATATGAGAAAGGAAGGAAGGAACAAAGGAAAATGAGGGGGAAGGTGATAGAACTTCAGGCAGGTTTAGAAAGAGACACAAAGCAGATTTATATCTTCTTGTTGAATTGTTTAGTCATGTCTGACAATTCATGACCCCATGGGGGTTTTCTTGGCAAAGATCCTGGGGTGGTTTGCCATTTCCTTCTCCGGCTCATTTTACAGATGAAGGAACTGAGGCAGACAGGGTGAAGTGACCTGCCCAAGTGCGTCAGGCCTTCCTGGCTCTAGGCCTCAGTGCTGTATCCAGCGTACCATCTGGCTGCCCACGTAGCTTATTACTGATCTGCTAATTTGTTTGGTTATTCTTTGTCAAATGCTGAGGGTTTATTTACAATTTTATTCCTATTTTTATGTTTATTTGGTTTTTGTTGATGGATATGTTTATAAAAAAATTTTTAACTTAAAGCATTGTAAACATATGAGCAAGTCTTCGGTAGGATTCACCCAAATTAGAGTTCACCATTGAGAGTACTGCAGGCCAGCCTGATGACTCTCATTAACATAGGAAAGATGGGGCTTTTTTGCAGGCCGAGATTCCACAGAATGAATTTCATTGACTACCGTTTCATAACCTGATTATCTGTTGTTGTACAGAGCACCGATATTTGTACTGCAAGTTACAGCTCCATCTCTAGCATCCTTATTTCTGCTACTCAGAAGCCAGCTTCCTGACCTCTAGATTCTTGAGAAATCTCTTTGGACAGAAGCTGCTCTTTTGCAATCTTACTTAGATTAAATGCAGTAAATACTATCCTATTGTGCCATAAAGGAACACCCCTTCTGAAGGTACAACCCTTCCGGCCTTGGTGAAATTCATTTCGTTCATATACAGCTATAGTTTTTAATTGGACTTCTCATAATAGGATTCTGTCTGACAAGGAGCAAAAAGACCATGGGAAAAATTGATGTGCTCAATAAACAGCCTGACTACTGTATTTGGATCTACTTGGCAATAAAAGAGCCAGGCATCGCCTTCTGTCCCTCGAAGGGTGCCTCCTCTGAATTCAGAGCTTTCATTGGGATCTATAAGGCCAGCCTAGTCTATTGCAGTTGTAAGTAGAAGCACCCTTTGAGAAAAATAGCTTCTTCAACAAAGCTGGAGGTGGAAGAGAGGGGAGGCTGACCCCCAGCCCTTTTCAAGGACCATAGTTGGCATGATGTTAGTTAATTGGGCATTTCCTGGATGGTAATTCATGAGCTTTCTTGGGTGTTGTCGTCACTCTCTCCACTTTATTCTGTCTCTCCCTATCTCCAATCACCAAATAAATAGGAAGCAGAGTGTGAAATGCAAACTCTAAGAATATGGCTGTTCTTTCAAAGAACAGACCCAGTGAGGGCTTATTACTGAGTATTATCAAGTTAGTGAAAAGCACTATATGAAAACATACATAAAGTACAATTTTACCTAACGGATTTCACACTGAAGCTTAAAAAGAAATGAAGAAGACTTGGGTTCGAGTGCTGGTCTGTCACTTCAACCTCTTTGAGCCTCAGTCTCTTGTAAAATGACAGGGTTGGACTGGATTATCTTTAAGGTCTACTATTTATAAACATATAATATTCTCCTTGAGACTGGTGTAGCCATAAAGTTCATAGTTTATTAGAGATGGAAGGGATCACAGAAATTATCTGATTCTTAAGCAGACGTTCACAATATCTTAATCTTGCCTGTGGGGAAACTGATCCCCAGGGAGGGGAAGGGACTTGCCCAATGAGTCATTTTCATGTCCTCCGATTGGCAGGTGAGCGTTCTTTGCACTCACCATACAACCTCACTGTCCCAGTAGAGATTCAAGGGTTCTTTTGTTGGCTCTATCTAATGGTTGTTGTGAGGGAAGGTACTTTGTAAACTATAAACGTCTATGCATAAGGTAGTATTAGCTCAGAGATGCCAGGGAACAAGAGTCAGCTGTGTCCCAAGTTGGCATCAGAATCAGAGCATCCCAGCACCCCTTCCTACAGGGTCCCCAAGGGGATGGAGAGCCACCCCCAGCTACTCAGTGCCCATATAGACTTTGGGTCTCTTGGATTTTTTAGTCCTCTGGGTCCCAGCACTGTTCATGTTATTTAGTATGGTGTGGTGGGAGAGGCACCGAACTTGGAGTCCAGACTTGGATTTAAGGCCTTGCTTTGTCACTTACCAGCTGCTCGATGTTGGACTGGTTCTTTCGCCTCTCTCAGTTTTCACCATCCTCGTCTGTAAAGTTAATGAATAATACCTCTTCTGCCTGCCTCCCAGAGAGGTATTTTGAGAACCATGCTTTGTAAACCATAAAGATCTGTGTAAATGAGAACCATCATTAGTATTACTTCATCATATTGTAATGTCACTTAAATTGAACGAGAGTCCGGTCTAGCTAATTACATAACAAACGCTGCGAGAGCATCCAGCACCTACTCTGTGAAAGGCTGTATTCCCTGTGAATGATAGAAAAAGAATAAGATGTAATTCTTGTTCTTGAGGATCTTACAGTCCTGTGAGGAGCTAAATCCCGAGGAAAAAATGGATAAGGTTTAATGGATCTAGAGATCAATGAAGGATAGAGAAGCTGGCTGCGATGGCACCTGAAGTCTTAGTGAAAACTGAAGATGGTTGGACAGTCCTCCTGCCTTCCCCCCTCCCCCCAACCAGTTCTGGCAGTCAGTCAGCCGTGCGCAGGGCCCCACTGTGCCCCTTGGAAGCTGTAATGAGGATGCCAGAGTGGGTTCTTAACATTGTTGTTATTATTACAGCCAGCATTTAGGGAGCACTTTAAGATTGGGAGTGAGCTCTACAAATATTATCTCATTTAATTTTCACTTCTACCCTGTAAGGTAGGGGCTACAGTAAGCAATGTTTCAGGTCTTCATAACTCAAAGACCAGTACTCTATTCATTGGGCCACTTAGCTATACCTGCCTGCCTTTTTATGGAAGAATGTGAGGAGAGAGGTAAACTATGCTTACTTTAGTGGATCCCTGATCTCATCATCATGGATGGCCTCTCCATCAATGCAAAAACCCATCCATACGTTCTCATCCTGTGTAGTCCTTGTCCACATCCTTTCTTCTGTCTTCTATAGAAGACCTACCTAACATGCTAGAACTCTTCCTCTGGTTCTTTTAACTTTTCATGAAGTAAGTGCAACACTCAGCTTGCCTGGATCTCTGGCTCCCACTACATGGGATCAAAAGATAGAGCTGGGAGAAATCTTAGAGAACATTTAGCCCCATGATACCAGAGATGAGGAAACTGAGGCCCAGAGAGACTTAGCCAAGACTATACCACCAGTAAATAGCAACTTAGGCATTTAAATTTGGGTCTCCTGACTCCAAGTCTCTTGTTTTTTTCACATTATATTGTGCTGCTTATATACCATACTGTTCTTCTCGCCAGCAATGTTTCTCTCCCCTAGCCAGTCTGTAGCCTGTATGAATCCTATAAACTAACAGATCCTTGTGATAGAACCTACAGACAGCAGGGGAACAGGAGCTGCTTTTGTGAGGTCAGGGGGAGGCAGTGGGGGTCTTGCCTCTGATATTTTTAGACATCAGTATGATACTCCCTTCATACTTTAATAGAAAAAAATTCACAAGTTAGTACAGCCAAAGAACTTCCTCACCCAGGGGTTAGCCTTTTGCGGTGAATCTCCTCCAGCCTACCAAAGCTTAGTCTATCATAATCTCCATACTGAAAGACTTTTCAGGTTGGTAGAATCCACCAGGGCTTATGCACTGCCAACATTGCTTTTGAGAGCTTAGGTTCACCCCTGTTTTCTGGTGAGGCATCGGAACAGGTACTTAGTAGAAGCCCTTACCACCAGTGCTAGGGAATTCCCTGTGAGCCCTTTGGCATTGGTCCAGCCCCAGTACAGAAATGATCAAGATCAGATGTGGGGCTGGAGGGTCGGCAAGAAGCAGGAGGGGAGGTGATGTTCCTGCAGATTCTCTGCTGTCACATTGTATCCCTGGTCAGTGGCAGCAACAGTCATCCTTCTATGACTGCAAGTGGCTTGTCCCTGTATTGTGGCCAGGAGAAAGGAAGGGGTAAATAAGTCAACCCAGAGAGACAGCAGAATTGATCTAGGATCTTTTACATCTTTCAAAACACAGTCACACTGTGACACCACCCAGGCAAACGTGAACCCATGTTAGGATTGTATGTTTCCTCAGAGATCCCAAGCACCAATAGCACTGGGTGTTTCCTTTGTCATTGTTAGTGAGCCTGACTTTAGTCACAGTCAAACCAGCATCAAGTTTAGCACCAGCTAGGTTCTTCTGAAATCCTTTCGCAAAGCAGGAGATTTAGACCTAGCAACGAGGACGCGACTGCAGGGGAAGGCACATATGCCTGTGAATCTATTTCCTTCCAAACTCAGACAAATATCTCCCAGACTGTCTTAAGCTAAGGGCAGATTTTGGTCTTAATTAGTGGCCAGGACTGATGCTCAGAAATTTACATTTCAGTGAATCCTAGAATGTTAAATATGGAAATTGTTAGAATACAGAATGGTAAATGGAACTTATGAGCATAGAGCTTTGGATTTGAAAGACTTCTGAGAATGTAAAATTTTAAAACATTGAATGTCAAAGCTGTAAGGGATCTTAGAGGTCTGCTAGGCTAACCCCTTTGATTTACAGATAAGAAAATTGAAACCCAGAAAGGAAAAGTGAATTGCCAAAAGTCATAGGACCGGCTGAGTGGATGCAGAACTAGTTCTTAGAATCCAGGTCTTGCCCTTTCTAATTCAGAATTTACTTTTGCTCTGCTGAGTCCTGAAGCTCCCTGGTGGTGCCCTCAAACACCTCACTGCAGTAAGCCTGGCAGCCTAGAAATGCTGAGATTTTCTACGTCTCTCCCATGCCCCCATCAAATGCACCTCTCCTTCCTCCCATATGTTCAGGGCTTTTGCTCTGGATGTGTTTCTGATAGTGATACCACACTAAGGTATTAATGTGACAATAAGTTAATTTATTTTGCCTCCCCATAAACACATTTACCAATTTTAAGAGGGACTTGTGGAGACAGTACCTTAACCAAGAAGGAAGGATTTTGATGAAATGTCAGATACCGGGACAGGACTGGTGGAAAGATTAGTTTTTTGGGGAGAGCAACTTTTTGGGGTGTGCCTTATATCACGCCATGGAGGAATCAACCTACTCTGATAGTCCTATTAATGAGAAGACCAGTGCTGAAATGCCAGATGAGTAGGAACAGGCAAGCTGCATGAGCAGCTGGCTAAGAATTGGACTCTGACGACCTTGGGATGTGTGAGCTGGCAACAGTGTGTCACTGCTGCTTCTGCTTTGGGACAAAGAGCACTGGCCTGGGAGTCAGGAAGCCTCATTTCAGGACTCGACTCAGCCATCACCCAGTTGGGCGACCTTGGGTAAGATGCCTTTTCTTTCCCCACTCAGTGGCCCCCTCAGTGAGGTGAAACGGTTCGACTAGACTGTCTCTGATGCCTCATCCAAGTCTAAGCATTTGTTCTGTTCTATTCAGTGTGTGTATGTATCACTGGATAGCTTGAGTCAGCCCGAGTAGTTTGATCGTTTTTGGCAGAACAAAGGCCTAAGTAGATGAGAGGAGTAATTGTTTTGTTCTACGTTGGCCGTTAAATTTTGGGATTTGTTTTCTGGCTAGGAGAATAAACATAATAGAGCCATGTCAATACATTTAGTAGTCAGTTGCTTTGGAAAATAGGATATCTTTTTAACTAAAATCGCTTCTCCTGGGTAAATGGGTAAATTTCGACTTGGAAAGAATATCTCTGGTTGGTTTCAGAAGTGTCGCCTCTGCACTTTATGCAGCGTCCCTTGGTAATTCTGAAAATTTCCCAAAGCAATTTCTTTGAATTTGTACTGCAAGTGCAGATAGCCCAAACAGGATGTTGCCAGTGGACTACATAAGCCATGTACTTGGAAAAATAAAGCTGAAACTTGATGGCATAGAATTAAATCATATGAAAAAAAATAGCCTTGAAATATGTAAGAGGACTTGTGCCCTGTGCAGGGGCTCCCTTGGCATTTTATAGGTAAGAAGTTTAATCATTCGTGTTCGTTTGTGTTTTTTTTTAATTAGAGCTTTTTCACGAACACTATTCAGTTGTCATCAACTGATGCAAATCCAGTGTGTCACATTTGAACATAGTAGGTTTTAATTTAATCTTTGATTTTCAACTTGGTGCATCACTGTGATCGTCTCATTTGCACAAAACACCTGATTATAATAATTATAACCTTTTGAAGTATTCATTCACTTGTCACTGAAGGAAAGAACTAATAAATTACTTCCTTTGTAATACCCTTCTTTTTAAAAGAGCCAACACTACTCGCTCTTTCTTAACCTCGAGTTATTCTAGACATCTGAAAATTAGGAAAGGCAAGAACAAAATTGATATTTTCTCCTCTCATCCTTCTGAAGTAGTGTGCTTTTGACTGTTTGGAAAGCTGAATCTTTAGAGATCAGAGATCATGCCATTTGAGTATTGCTTGAGGGAATGAAGGTGCTGAATTTGGAGAAGACAAGACTGAAGGGGGGGCATGATCATTGTCTGCTTCAAGAACTATTACAATCAAGGGATTGGATTGCTTGGTCCCAGAGACCAGAACTAAGAGAGATGAGAAAAAGAAGGCAGATGTTTGATATAAGGGAGAACTTAGAAAGCTGTCCAGAAGTAGAATGAGCTGCCCCAGGAGTTAGTGGGTTCTCCTGAACTGAGGTTCTTGGACAAGGAGCTGGATAACCACTTGTCCGTGATGATATATGATATTGATGATGATGTGTTATATGTAATAGATAGATAATTCTTTAGGGTTTACAGACCATAATGTAACCCTGGGTGGCTAGAATGATGCTGGCAACCTCTACAAAAATAAGGAAATTTGGGAGTAAGGAGAAAGATAAGTAGTTCTGTTTTGAACAGAACTAATTGAATTTGGGGTGTCAATGAGTCATCCAAATGAAGGATTAGCATTCAAGAGAGAAATTGGGGCTACATCCCAATTTGGGAGTCATCTACACAAATGATATGGAACCCTTGGAAATAGATGCTATCACCAAGGGAAAGAGAAGAACAGAAGAGGACCTGGGAGAAAGCTTTTGGGACACCCATATTTATAGACAGGAAGAGGATAAGGTAGGAAGAGAGACCAGGAAGGAGCAGGAGAGAGCTTAATAATGGAATGTGAAGGATGAGAGACTCTCTAAGAGGATGGTGTAGTTGACTTACACCAAAACTTCATTTTGTAGAAAACAAAGCAAAGCCCAGATAAGTTGTCACTTGCCCAGCCCTGGTCAAGTGAGGTAGGAGGAGCAGAACAGAAACTTTGATCTCCTGACTCTTTATTGCTACCTACTACACCATATTCCCTTGTGAATTATCTTGAAATGTTTCTTAAATCTCATTATCATTTAACTTTTCCTCATCCTTCCCCTCCCCTCCCCAACATCTCCCCACCTAGACTGGAAGCTGTTTGAGAGCATGGACCAGGTCTTGGTCTTTTCTCTATCAGCACAATGCCCTGCACAGAGTGGGTACTCAGAATATTTTGAGGAATACAAGAGAAATATGGGGCCAGGATTTTATTCAACAAATTTTATTAATTGTCCTTGTGCAAGTCTTCTTTAAAAATCTTCAGTGGCTCCCCATTGCCTCCAGGATAAAATATAAACACTCCAGGTTGACATTTGTTCCTCTAGTTTGGCTTCTGCTTATCTTTCTAGCTTTATTTCATACTATTCTCCGTTGGGATCTCTATGTTCCAGTCACACTGAGCTACTCGCTTTTCCCTAAACTCAAAATCGCACTGTGGTCTTTGGTGCATTTATACAGATTGTTCCTTACTCCTGAATGCAGTTCCTCTTTCCCCTTGCCCCTCAGAAGCCTTTTCTTCACATCCTGTGCTATCCTTTCCATGAAGCCTTTCGTGATCATCCCAGTCATTAGTCAGAATCACAGAATTTGAGAGTTGGAGGGCACTTCAGGGGTGTGTAGTTGAACCCATACACTAAAGAACTCCCATTATAATGTAATCGACAATTGGTTATTCCAGTTGAAGACCTCCAAAGAGGAGGACTCACCATCTCTTAAAGCAGCCCCTTCACCTTTGGAAAGTTCTCATTGTTAGAAGTTGTTTTCCTGACATCAAGTCTAAATTTGCCCATTTACAGCTTCCACCCTGGGTCTGCCCAGTAGCACCAAACAGAGTAAGTCCAACTCCCTTTCCACAGGACGGCCCTTCATATTCTTGAACACAATCGTTACATTCTTCCCGAGTCTTTTTTTCTTCAGGCTAAACATGCCCAGTTCCTTCAGCTGATCCTCTTAGGTCATGAACTCAACAAACACTGTTTGCTATGCTTGTCATTGTCCTTCCAAACCATGGTGCCTAGAACTGAATATAGCACTCTGGAGGTCTGACCAGGACATAGTACAGTAGGATCATCACATCCCTCTTCTTTCCAGTAGAAAGTTATGACCCACCTAATGAAGTCTTAGGTCACATAATTGTTTTTTGGCAGCAGCATCATAATGTTGATTTATTAAGTTTCTAGCTCCTTAAAATCTCTAAATCTTTTTCAGAATAGCTGCTACTTATTCATATCTCCTCTGTCTTATAGTTATGGAATTGATTTTATGTATGGAAGTATATTTAACGCGATTGAATTTCATCTTACTAGATTCAGCTCAAGCTGCAAACTGTCAAGATCCTTTTGGATTGATGCTGTCATCCAGCATGTTAGCTATATCTCTCAGCTTTGTGTCATCTGCAGATGATGAACATTCCATTTATGCCTTTATCCAAGTCACTGATATAAAAATGTTAATAGCCCAGAGCCCTCCACTGGCCACACTGATGCTGATCCATTAACAACTACTTTTTGACACTAGCCATCCAACCACTTCTGAATCCTTCTGATTGTATTGTTTACATCTCTCCATCTTCTCCACAAGAATAAATTGAGAAACTTTATTTCAGCTTTGCTGAAATCTGGGTGAGTTATATCCATAGCCTTCCCTTCATCTACTAGTTTAGTGATCCTGTCAAAAAAGAAAATGAAGTTAGCCATACATGACCTGTTCTTGATGAAACCATACTGGCTCTTTGTAGTCATTGATTCACTTTCTAGAAATTTTCCTAGGATTCTAAGTCAAACCCAGTGGCCTACAGTTTGACTCTGTCCTTTCCCCTTCTTTGCCCTTTTCCAGTCTGGTGGCACCTCTCACTTTCCATAATCTTTGACTTATCATGAGAAGTGATCTTGCGATCACATTTGCCACTTTTTTCAGGACATGAGGGAGTAGTTCACCTGGGTCAGGTGATCTGAATTCATCCAAAGCAGCCAAGTGCTTTCTTCCTGTCTCTTTACTTATCTTACATATCACCTCTCCATTTGTCATTTTTATTGTCATTTCCAGCGTAAAGGTCATTTTTCTTTGCAGAGGAAACAGAAACAAAGTGAAAATTGAGCAGCTCTGCCTTCTCTCGTTGTCATTTGTAATCATCTCATCCACTGCAGCAAAGGTCGTCTTCCCTCTGCTTCAATCCTCTTTTCCCCCAAATAATTCAATCTCCTCAACTTTCCTTGTGTTCTGTGTATTTGTGCATTGTGTTCTCTCTCTTCCCACAGTCTGTCCCAGTCTGTCAGGAGGAAAGAGAGAGAGAGAAAAGAAAATTAAAGGTTAATTATTTGTTCTCATGGAATAGTTCATAATCCAAAAAGGAAATATGATATATAAACATACACACTGTATATATGCATATATTTGCATATATACGCACATACATACATATGTGTGTATATAATTATAACTATAAAGTAGGATGCTATAGAACCATAGAATCCCAGAGCTGGGCAGAACCTCAGAGATGAAATCACGCAGCCAAATCTCATATCCAAAACATGAATCCAGTCTGTCGTGTCCCCAGCATTTGGCAACCTAAGCCTCCATTCAGAGACCTTCCTGATGGACAACTAACTGCTCTAGCATCTAGTGGGAAGACAGGACAGAAATAGGAAAAGTTTAAAAAACACTTACAGGAGGTAGCCCTGCATAAAGTAAAAGCCTAAGTGTATAGACAGTTGTCTGGTTCAGACAATAAGTCATCATTTGGGGGAGGGGACAAGAATGGTGGGCATGGGGTTGGGCTGGGAAGGCCTTATGGGAGAAAGAACTTGAACTTTCATGGGTAGCTCAGGGGACAGTAGGCTTAAGTTGATCCAGTGCCAGCCCTGAGGGGGGCCCAGCAGCACCACCAGAACCCCTTCCCTTTGTGAGGAGGGGTAACGTTGAAAGGCAGCTCCATACCCCAGTGAATGCTCCCCGAGGACTTTGATTTGCTGGCATTATTCCAGTACTCTTGTGGTTGGTATTCCTTCCTCTAGTCTCTCCTTACTCCAGTCCATCCCGAACTCAGCTACTAAAGGAATCTTCTTAAAGCGCTCATCTCATCGGGTCACTCCTCTACTCAGTAAACGCCAGTGGCTCTCAGGTACCTCCAAGACCAAATGTAAAATCCTCTGGCTTTTAAAGTCCTTTCACAACTTGACCCTGTCCTGTTGTCGTAATCTTCTTACACTTTACCCCCATCCCCAAACTCTCTGTGACCCTGGTGACGCCGGCCTTCTTGCTGTTCCTCACACAGGAGACTCTGTCTCTCCTGATTCTGCGTTTTCATTGGCTGTTCACCACTCTCCTGCCTCACCTAGGTCTCCTGGCTTTTTTCAAGACTCAGCTCAAATCCTTCTGCAAAAAGCCTTTCCCAGGTGTCCCTTCCCCTCCCCCCCCACCCCCACGCGAGTGCTTTCCCTCTGCGATGACCTCCAGTGTGCCATTAAACATACATCTCATGTGTGCACAGTTGCATATTCCTACAGCCAGGGCATGAGTCTTGGTCTCCTCAGTCACAGTCTCCTAGTCGTGCCGTGTAACGTGTCAGGGTCTGCTCTGGCTTTATTCTTCTCTTATTAATCATTAGTTTCTGGGCACAAATCGGTCTGTAGTACTTCTTGAGTAGCTTTATCCTTAGAAATTAACTCAGTGGAATAGATTAACTGGGAAACTCTGAACTCATGATCATTTTTTTTCCTAAAAATAGCTGCCACCTTCCTAACTCTTTAGAGTCAGAGTTCAGAGTTTGTAGACTGGATATTTCTAGGTAAATCAACTAAATCCAATTTATTAAGCATTTGGATATATAAGTGTTGAGGATACAAAGGAAAAAAAAATCACCACACCTGCCCTCAAGGATCGTAATATTCTAAAAGGAAGAGAGTAGCACCTGAGCTAGACTCTGAAGGAAGAAAAGGATTTTAATAGACCAGGAGGGTGAAGGAGTATACTTTCAGTCCTGAGAGGGGGCTTGTTGCAAATGTGCAGAATTAAGTTCAAGATGAGATAAGGAGTAATTGGTTGTAGAGTTGACCTGAAACGCAAAGGGCAGTAGTTTAGAGCCAGACTGTGGAAGACTCTTGAGTTCCAGGCTAAGAACTTTGGCATTCTGGAATTAAAGCTTTGTTCTGTGAGCTATGCAAACTGCCAAAAGGCACAAAAGTAAGATAGTTTGGTGAAATCTGCTGGCATTGGGAGTTAAATGTAATACCTATTCCTCAAATATCTCACCTACAACTAATGGTGAGGAAATGGGTGGAGATGCCCAGTCCTGATGCTGATGCCTCCCAGCCTGGGTTGGTCCACTGCTTTCCCATTCCTCAGTTCAGCTGAATCAGTTAGGTGTTCTTAGCCGTGCTGTTACTGCTGACCATAGTACTGACTTCTTGTCCAGCAACCATGCTACCAAGTAGCTGGGAGACCAGTTAGGAGTTTGTTATAATAGTTCAGGTGAGAAGGGATGGCAGGCAGAAATATAGTGGTGACCACGTGTAGAAAGGACGAGAATGGGTATAAGAAATATTGCGAAGGAACACTCCACTGAACTTGGAAACCGATTGATGGGAGACATCTTCCGATCAAGAGATGAGGATTGGTAGAAAGAAAGCTGAGTCAAAGATGACTTTGGAATTTCAAGCCTAGGTGGTGCCAGCAATAGCATTAAGAAAGTTGGAAGGGAAGGCAGATTTGGGGAGAAAGATGATAAAATTAGTTCATTTGAGGACGTGCTGAGTTACAGATGCCAGCAAGTCAGTGCAGATGGAGGTAGCCAATAGACATTTGTAAATACAAGACTGGGACTTAGTGGATGGATGCAGAGTGTTTATATAGATTTCTGTAGTTATCTGCATGCATGTGTTGACTGAAACCATGCAATCAGACAATATTACAGATGGTTATAACATAAGGGGAGAAGAGGAGAATATAAGCCAGGACCTTATGGGACACATGCATGTAGAAGGCTAATGATGAACCAGCAAAAGAATAGAACATACAGTTTGGAGAGCTAAGAGAAAGGAATGCCATTGCAGCTAAGAGAGGAGAGGGGATCTACAAGGAGCAAATGCATTGTGTGAAATACTGAAGGGAAAAAAAGGCAAAGAAAAGTACATTCAATGTAAAGCACTCTGCAAACTTTAAAATGCTATATAATTATAACTATGATTATACTTATGACTGTTACAGGAAGTAAGAGTGCCATTAAGTTCTGCCATATTCAGATCACATCTAGCATTTCATTTACTGGGGCTTCTTCTGGGCAGCACATTTGAAGAAAGACAAACTGGAGTGTATTCAAAAGAAGGGGAAAGGGCTAGAGAATGTGCCAGACAAGTTCAAGGAAATGGAGGAATTTACCTGGAAGAAGATCCTCAGAAAAGGAGTTGGAGAAAGAAGGGGGAAGGGAGTAAGCATTTATAGAGAGCCTGCTATGTGCCAAGCACTGTATTAAGTGCTTTGCATATATTATCTAATTTGAGCCTCATGGCAACACTTGGGTGGGTGCTGTAATTATCCCTGTTTTACAGTTGTGGTAACTGAGGCAGGCTGAGGATGGTTAACTTGCTGAGGGTCGCGTGGCTAGTAAGTGTCTGAGGTAGGATTTGAACTCTGATCTTCCTGACTCCGGGCCTAGCGCTCCTATCCACTGTGCCACCTAGCTGCCTCAAGTAATTTCTTGCATAGCAGAAAAGTCATATTTATTCTCCTTGACCGTGGTATGGTGGTAGGGGGTAGAGAGGAGGTCTGAGATGAGTTGTTGGAAATTCAAAGAGTAAATTTGAGCTTGAGATAAGGAAATAGTTCCTAAAATTAAAGCTACATGAAAGTTGAATAGACTGCCTCAGGAGGTATCTTTGGAAATCTTCAGAGGAGATGGAGCGCTTGTGAGGATTTTGTAGAAGGCATTTTGGTCAGAGACGGGTTAGAATGGATGTCATCTAAGAACTTTCTCACTGTTTTGGATTGTGTGATAATGTTAGCCTATGACTGTTCAAATCCAGCCTCAGACACTGGCTTTGGGAACCTGGGTAAGTCCTTTGACCTCTGTGCTTTAATCTACTGGAGAAGGAAATAGCAAACCACTTTAGTATCTTTGCCAAGGAAACTCCTTGAAGAGTTGGACATGACTGAACAGACAAAACACCCAATCATTACTGCCTTATCTTTTGGTCACCACAGTGAAATGTCTCAGTATTGAGCTTTCAATGTTTGAAAACCCTCAGATTTTATCTATAAAAAAGCACATTGGAGGGGGCAGAGCCAAGATGGCGGCTGGAAAGCAGGGACTAGTGTGAGCTCCCCGCCAAGTCCCTCCAAAAACCTATAAAAAATGGCTCTGAACCAATTTTAGAACTGCAGAACCCACAAAATAGCAGACGGAAGCAGGGCTCCAGCCCAGGACAGCCTGGATGGTTGCTGGGTGAGGTCTTTCACGCACGGAGCTGGGAGCAGAGCAGAGCCCAGCGTGGGTGGCGCGGACCAACCAGACCGAGAGCCGGCGGAGCGTGCCCTAGCGCCCTGAATCAGTGAGCTGCAGTAGTTACAAGACTTCTCAACCCACAAACACCAAAGACAACAGAGAAGGTTAGTAGGAAAAGCTTCTGGGAACAGAGTGAAAGAAGGAGTCCATGGTTTGGCCACCGCCCCAGGGGCAGCGGAGGAGGGACAGCTACAGAACTACAGCTGCAGTTGCTTCTGGCCCCAGGCCTACCTGGTGGGAGGAATTAAGTGGCGGATCAGAGCAGGAGTGCAGAGCCTGCTGAAGATCTAAGTCCAGTCCAGGTTGGGGGTTCTTGGGGAAGGAGGAGTGCTGGTGTGGCAGAGCTGGCGCATCCCCCCAAGCTTGGAACATAGTACTCTTTACTCTACAAGCAGTCATACCCTGCCGAAAAACTCAAGGGTCAAGTTAGTTGATTGGGAACATGGCCAGGCAGTGAAAACGCACCCAGATTCAATCTCAGACTTTGGAATCTTTCTTTGGTGACAAAGAAGACCAAAACATACAGCCAGAAGAAGTCAACAAAGTCAAAGAGCCTACATCAAAAGCCTCCAAGAAAAACATGAACTGGTCTCAGGCCATGGAAGAGCTCAAAAAGGATTTGGAAAAGCAAGTTAGAGAAGTAGAAGAAAAATTGGGAAGAGAAATGAGAAGGATGCGAGAAAACCATGAAAAACAAGTCAATGACTTGCTAAAGGAGACCCAAAAAAATACTGAAAAATATGCTGAAGAAAACAACACCTTAAAAACAAGACTAACTCAAATGGCAAAAGAGCTCCAAAAAGCGAATGAGGAGAAGAATGCCTTGAAAGGCAGAATTAGCCAAATGGAAAAGGAGGTCCAAAAGACCACTGAAGAAAATACTACCTTAAAAATTAGATTGGAGCAAGTGGAAGCTAGTGACTTGATGAGAAATCAAGATATTATAAAACAGAACCAAAGGAATGAAAAAGTGGAAGAAAATGTGAAATATCTCATTGGAAAAACCACTGACCTGGAAAATAGGTCCAGGAGAGATAATTTAAAAATTATTGGACTACCTGAAAGCCATGATCAAAAAAAGAGCCTAGATATCATCTTTCAAGAAATTATCAAGGAGAACTGCCCTGATATTCTAGAGCCACAGGGCAAAATAGAAATTGAAAGAATCCACAGATCGCCTCCTCAAATAGATCCCAAAAAGAAATCTCCTAGGAATATTGTTGCCAAATTCCAGAGCTCCCAGATCAAGGAGAAAATATGGCAAGCAGCCAGAAAGAAACAATTTGAGTATTGTGGAAACACCAACAGAATAACCCAAGATCTAGCAGCTTCTACATTAAGAGATCACAGGGATTGCAATATGATATTCCGGAAGTCAATGGAGCTAGGATTAAAACCTAGAATCACCTACCCAGCAAAACTGAGTATCATGCTCCAAGGCAAAATATGGACTTTCAATAAAATAGAGTACTTTCAAGCTTTCCCAGTGAAAAGACCAGAGGTGAATAGAAAATCTGACTTTCAAACACAAGAATCAAGATAAGCATGAAAAGGTAATCAAGAAAAAGAACAAGAAAAAGAAATCGCAAGGGACTTACTAAAGTTGGACTGTTTTGTTTACATTCCTGCATGGAAAGATGATGTGTATGATTCATGAGACCTCAGTATTAGGGTAGCTGAAGGGAATATGGATGTGTTTATATGTGTGTGTGTGTGTGTGTATGTATGTATGTATATGTGTGTCTGTGTGTGTGTATATACATATATATATATATATATATATATATATACATATATATATATATATATAGAGAGAGAGAGAGAGAGAGAGGGCAGAGGGCACAGGGTGAGTTGAAGATGAAGGGATGATATCTAAAGGAAATAAAACCAAATTAAGGGATGAGAGAGGAATATATTGAGAGAGAGAGACAGGGAGAGATAGAATGGGCTAAATTATCTTGCATAAAAGTGGCAAGAAAAAGCAGTTCTGTAGGAAGAGAAGAGCAGGCAGGTGAGGGGGAATGAGTGAATCTTGCTTTCATCAGTTTTGACCTGAGGAGGGAATACCATACACACTCAATTGGGTATCTTACCCCACAGGAAAGAAGGAGGAAGAAGATAAAAAAAGGGGGGATGATAGAAGGGAGGGCAGATGGGGGAGGAGGTAATCAAAAACAAACACTTTTGAAAAGGGACAGGGTCAAGGGAGAAAATTGGATAAAGGGGGATAGGTTAGGAAGGAGCAAAATATAGTTAGTTTTTCACAACATGAGTATTATGGAAGGGTTATACATAATGATACGCATGTGGCCTATGTTGAATTGCTTGACTTCTTAGGGAGGGTGGATGGGAAGGGAAGAGAGGAGAGAATTTGGAACTCAAAGTTTTAAAAACAGATGTTCAAAAACCAAAAAAAAAAAGTTTTTGAATGCAACTAGAAAATAAGATACACAGGCAATGGGGTATAGAAATTTATTTTGCCCTACAAGAAAGGAAGGGAAAAGGGGATGAGAGGGGAGTGGGGTGACAGAGGAGAGGACTGACTGGGGAACAGGGCAACCAGAATGTATGCCGTCTTGGAGTGGGGGGAAGGTAGAAATGGGGAGAAAATTTGTAATTCAAACTCTTGTGAAAATCAATGCTGAAAACTAAATATATTAAATAAATTTTTTAAAGAAAGCACATTGAATTTGGAGACCAAGAGGTCATTAAGACCTTGGAGAGAGCAGTTTCCATAGAGTAGTGCCAACAGAAGGGAGATTGTAGAGAGTTGAAAAGGAAAAAGCACTGACTATATGTAAACTACCCTTTCTAGAAGCTTAACAGTGATAGGGAAGTGATATATAGCAAGGTCAAATGAGAGGTTTTTTTTAAAAGAAGAGGAGAAACCTGAGTGTATTTGTAGGCATTGGGGAAGGAACTAATGTACGTATGTAGATATCAATGTGTGGATGTGTGTACATATCCACATATACAGACATACTCTCATATATCTGCCTATTTGTACACGTACACACATCCACCAGTGGAGCAGGGGCCTAGAGATCGAGGAGCGATGGTGGAATCGAATGCACAAATAGAGGGACTGGCCTCGGCAGAGAAGAAGGCTACCTTATTCCCTGAGACTGGAGCCATGGGTGGAGGGGGGTGGATGAAGATATAGAGAGGTTCTGAGTTTTGGAAGAGGAAGGATGTGGAGGGTCAGATGGATGGCATCAGTCTCATGAAAGCAGGAGGTGAGGTCGTTTGTGGGGGTAGACTTAGGAGGTTGAGGATAGAGAAGGAGTTTTGAAACAGCTGCTGTGCTTAAGTGTAGTAGGGGTCTATGAGTGGTAAAGAAAGAATTTTCCATCTCATTAGGAAGGCCTGCTTGAAGCTGTATTGTGTGAATTTGTAGTGGATCGAATCTGCAAGGACTTTTCTTGTAGTATTTGGTGGAAGACAGTTAGAAGATGGTGAGGTCACCAAGTCATAAGGTTAGATGTTAAAGTCATCAGCCGCTTAGCTCTTAGCTTGTGCCTAAATTGACTGGTTGATCAGTCCTGCCTGGAAAGATTTGTTTTTGCAATTTGCAGGGGCTTACATGTGGTACAGGTTTGTGAATCTGTGCACTGAGACATCAGAATACGGAAGATTTTCGTGTTCTAATTAAAAAACCTCTAGCAGAGAAATGGGCAGGCCATGCCCACACTGGAAAAAATTTGGTGTCTGACCATTTCTATTGTAAGCCCATTTCCGGTGGTTAATAAATCGACTAAAATCTCCATTTACCATCATTAAGCAGTTGGCTAGGTTTACTGCAGGAAATAACCAAGAAGGAGCTCTGTGGGTTTGGTTTTTTGTTGGTTTTTTTTTTTGTCTTCTAAGATATTAATTCGTTTTCTGGTTGTCAGGATAAGAAGGCCATTTACTTTTGCTTGTATCCATGGGTTTGGCAATCATTTTGCAGCTAGATCATCAGAAAGAAGAGGATCTCCATCAATAAGTGAATACTAGGGATGGTGTAGTGAAAAGATTACTGCATGAACTGTCCAGAATTCTGGATGCTGGTCCTAGCTGTGAGTTCTTCGGCCTCTCCTTCAGGTGCCTTCCAGCTCTCATGGTCTATGTCTCAATATCCATTTCAGTTCTAACATTCGATGGTTCCTGGCTATATATCAAAGAGGCAACCTATGGAGAACCAGGAGCTTTCAGGGAAAGCAGTTGCTAAGTCAAAACCATGGGAAGAAACAATAAAGTCAGTAATTAATGGTTGGAGAAATGAAAGGGAAACCATAGACTTGTCAAATTCCCCAAGTACCTTGATTATTGATCATCACTGCCCAGGAGTGTTAAGCTAGAGGAAAATCCAAAGAAAGTGTTCCCCTTCTGCCCAGGAACACAAGAGCCTTTGTGGTGTCTCTTGAAGTAGGATTGATACTGTAACACAAGACCTAGACATACCAAAAATAGCCACAGCACGCAGAATTCCCGTTCTGTCATATCTGGGCATATTTTTCAACATCATTGACTGGCATTCCTGCTTAAATGAAACTCTCCACGCACAGCAGAGCCCAGTACATACAGGTGGCTTCACCGCACAGTAGGTGTGTTCCTGGTGAGTTACCAGCTTTTTGTAGAGTGCATAGTCACCCCTTCTTTATCTGTTTGCATTATGGTTTCAGAGCTGGGAGGGACCTTAGAGATGATCTAAGCCAACCCCTTTATTTTTCAGGTGAAGAAACTGAAGGTGCAGAGGTTAAGTGACTTGACTGAAGTCATACCAGGAGTCAGTGGCTGAACCTTGATTAGGATCTTAATCTTTTCTCCTAACCCAGTTCCCCCACCCACCCCCATCCTTGTAAGTCTACTGCTATCTCCAGGATCCCAGGATACAAATTGTGTTTTATCAGATTTCTTTTAAGCAAGACTATCTAAATGTGAGTGAATGCAGTACAGTGGGAGAGAACATCAGAGAACCTGGGTTCAGACCCTGCCTTGTCACTCACTACATGTGTGGCCCTCGGTTTCCTTATCTGTAAAATAAGTCACTAGTCAGCATCCATGTTGCTTTCCAGTTCTAAATCTGTATTATGATCCTGAGTATTAGCATGGCAATGGAGAATCTTTGCAGCTCAGAACTAGGCACATAGTAGGTACTGACTTCCTGTCTGCCGGATTCATCCAGATTGAAAGCCTTGAGGCAGAGTTAACATGGTCTTGTAGTGCTTGGGGAGGTGAGGGAAGTAGGCCGGAGGAGGACCTTCTCCCTCCTCCCCCCGCTCCCAGTGAATCAGTGCTTTCCATGCCAAGAGAACGAGCCACATTTTCCGTAGTTGCATTAAGCTTATTTGATGCAGATTAAACCCATACACTCTCCTTGGCTCCAGTTTGGAAACTGTCAAGGTCTGTTTGCCAGTGATATGATAATGAAGGCTCCCTTTTTGCTTTTCACTAAGAGGGGGCAATGGTATCCTTCATAATAGTGAGACTGCTTCTCCGGTCCTCTCTCAGCCCCTTCAGAATTGCAGTTGGCTGTAACTCCAGGAATAAATAGCCCCAGCTGAGGCATCTAGGTGGCACAGCGCATAGAGCACTGGGCCTGGAGTCGAGACAGGCCTGAGTTCAAATCCGACCTCAAACACCTGCTAGCTGTGTGACCTTGGGCAGGTCATTTCACACCTGTCTGCCTCAATTTCCCAGGGTTGTCATGGGGATTAAGTGAGCTCATAGTTCTAAAGCGCTCCAGAAGTGCTTGCCTCCTTTCTTGCAGCACCTTTCTAGCACAGCACATGCGGTGGACATCCAGCTTTCACTGAAATCTTTGGACTTGGTTAATAGACTTAGAATGGAAGGGCATATAGCTGGCAAGGGCGATTAGAAGGTAAAACCCTGAAAGAAATACTTCTAAAGTTGCACCCAGTCTCCGCCCTTGACAGTGCCAGCCTTTATGTGATATTTAGATTATAGAATGGTAGAGCTCTTACAGACTTGGAGATCATCTTAACATTTTTTTGTTTTTTGTTTTTTTTACTTTAAGCTTTCTTGATGCCCTTTTGTTTTCACAGTACAGTCATTCCCCTCCTCTCCTTATGGTATCCCAACCCCAAAACACGGACATAATAACTAACTGCATCTAAGCGTATTCAGTGTTCACACCCATAGTCACCCACCTGTTGGAAGGAGGGAGGTGGTGCTTTGTCATTTCAGAGTTTGCCTTTTAGTCCAGCCCTTTCATCAGTGAAGAAACTAATACGCAAAGAGGTTGTGGTCGGTCAAAGGACGCAGGGGTGTTGAATAGCAGACCCTTGTTCTCTTGACTCCACATCCTGCACTCTCTGTACTCCGCCTGATAGGGGGAGGGAGTTTCTCCCTGTCTCCTTCTACCCCATTCTTCAGTCTTCCTTTCCTCAGTTCCAGAGGCACAGATGGGACCTAGAGATAGGATCTCTCACTGCCCAGTGTATGGGGTATATAACTGTCCTGGACCTGGTGATACATTTCCATATTTCCATTGGCATCCTGAGTGCAGGAGCCAAATCTCCACCATGGCAGGGAGAGCCCCATCCTTACTTTATTGGTCCCAGGCAGCAGAAGCTGCCAAGTGTTCCATGTGCAGTTGGGTTCATTAGGATTATGTGGAGTTTATGACCAGAATTAGGAGTGAAAAATCTGCCTTGAAGATGGCAGTCATGGCCCTATGTTCTTAAAGGGATTTGGATCTGTTCGGTAGCCCAGCAAGGTAAAAAGAACACTGGATTTGGAGTCAGAAGACCTAGGCTCAGAATCCCGCCTGTGACGTTCTTGTGACTGTGACCTTTCTGAACCTCGTATGGAGTGTCAATGACGTTTAGGCTCCTCACTCCCTTTGTAAACTTAAAGTTACATAGTGATGTGAGTTACTTTATCATTAAAACAAAAGTATAACCCTGGAGATGTGAACCACTATCTGGAGGGATTCACTGAATCATCCTGTCATATGGGAAAAGCCTTTCTCCTTCACTGTTGGCCTCTGTCCAGTAGGAACGATACCATGAGGAGTTACAACATGGAATTTTGCCATATAGGATCTCCACTTCCGACCCCTGGCTTCCAGTGGGAACAGGTACTTTCATTTTCACTGCCTGAGCTAACAGCTGCCCTCTGTCCGTCCACAGGCTCTTATCCTTCACCAGCTAGGCCGATACAGTTTAGCAGAGAAGATTCTCCGTGACGCAGTCCAGGTGAACTCCACAGCCCATGAGGTCTGGAACGGCCTTGGCGAGGTCCTCCAAGCTCAGGGCAATGATACTGCTGCTACTGAGTGCTTCCTGACCGCGCTGGAGCTGGAGGCCAGCAGCCCCATCGTCCCATTTACCATCATTCCCCGAGTGCTCTGAGTGGGGCTCGGCCTACCGCAATGTCTAGAGGTGAGGCCAAGGACACACTTAGCGGACGCCAGTTGTAACCACAGCGTGTGGTTGGGGGTAGGAGGGAACCTCGGTCTCTGAGGAGATTGGGGTTAACAGAACGGACGGGGAAAACACTTGATCGTTTTTGCAGGGGGGAGGAATTTAATGAATCACTGAGGCTGTAGACGAATGTTAGCTTGACCAAGACGACAAACCAAACACAACTAAAATCATGCTCAATTCATGTGGTTTTTGGGTTTTTTGTTGTTTTTTGCCTCATGGTAGTTCTCAATTCTAATGATGTCCAAGTGGATTATGTGCCATATTTTGTTAGATGACATCTGAGTGCTGTATAAAATGATGACAGAATCAATCAGCAAAATGTAGAATACGATATTCAAAGTGAAAATTCAGTGGCAGAACAGATTATTTTTAGCAAACCTGTCATGAAAACTGTTCCTCTTTCCCGCTATTACCCTGACTCCTACCCTTGGCCCAGAAACCAAATGTGACATTTCTGCTTCCTGTCTCAGTACTAGTCAAAGCCAGAAGACCGGCTGACGAGTTCTTGGTTTTGTTGTCGATAATTGTACTGCGTGGCTGATAATTGTCTTTATTTAGAACAAAGCCTGAGTCCAAGAATATTTATATTTTACCAATATATGCCTGTTACCAGAGAAGGAAATATGAGTTATTTAAGTTTAACTTTTTTATGTGAATTCAGAGTTTATTTATCAATGGAAATATGTAAAAAGAAAAAAAAGAAGCTTCAAATGGAATATTTACCAACATTCCTTATACATTACCTACACTTGGCGAAATGGAGAGATGATGTTAATAATAAAATGATTTTTAAATGGAGTCTGGGCCTGTGTTATTTCTTAAGAGGTTGAGTGGTACTGAGAGCTCTGTTAATGGGATTCAGTAGACGATGATGGCTCAGCAGGAGCTGGACAGCATGCCTAGGGCCTGTCGAGTCTGCACATTAGTTACTGCCTTGAGTAAGGCTAGCCTCTGTCACTTAAGGCCCAGGGTGGAGGGGAAGGGTGGGCTATTCCCCCCACATGTGAAGAAAGGGACCTGTGGCCTCTATTTTCCTCTGACATTAATTCTCTGCTGCCTGGGTGACCAAAGGATCATAGATTAAAAATTAGAAGAGTACAGAAATATTTATAATATCTCTTTTCATAGTAGCCCCAAGTTGGAAACTATCGGGGGTGCCTTACCGGGGAATGGCTAACAAATTGTGGTATGTGAACATAATGAAATATTGTCATGTCATGCGAAACATTTAAATGGACAGTTTCAGAGGAAACTGAGAAAGCCTCTGAGCTAAGGCAACTAACACAGTTGATAACAGTGATGATAACATTGTAGAGAAAAGCAAGTTTTAAAGCCTTCAGAAGTCTGATTAATGATAAAGCAAGTCTAAAAGAATGAAGGTAAAGTGTAGCCCTCATCTCCTGACGGTGAAGAACTAAAAATCCAGAAAGAGGCATCCATTTTTACACAAGGTTAATGGGGGGAATTTATTTTGCTAAACTTCACAGCTATGTTGAGGACTTTATTTATTAGGGTTTTTAAAATGTTTTTGCTCAGTGCAGAGGTGGGAAGGACAGCTTAATTAAAAAATACTAAATAACATTTTAAAATCCATCATATGTATGAAAAAAGAGTTGGAAGGGACCTCATAGAACCTCATAGGGACCTCGTCTGGTCCACCTTCCTCATTTTACATTATATGGAGAAGGAAACAGGCCCAGAGAGGTTACATCACTTGCCCAAGGTCACACAAAATCTTATGGTAGAACAAGGATTTTAACTTAAGCCCTCTCTGACTCCAAATGCAATATTCCTTCACTATCTGTCACTGCCATTCAGTAAACATTGGTGGCCTGACATTTGTGGGATGATTTAAGGTGCACTCCATGGGGTACATCTGCATTTCCTTCTCTTACCTGCCTTGTGCTACTGTAGGAAATTCTACCATTATAAATGCATTTGTTTGGGTTAAAATACTAATGTTAAAATAATGGGGAGGGGGGAGTTCTCCCCTAAAGCTCTGCTCAGATGCCCCATCTTGGCGTTGGATGTGAATCTGGGTTCCCACAACTATGGCAGAAAAACACTAAGCTCTGGCCAAATCCTACCTGCCGACCTTGAAAAGCTCCAAATGTGAGCCCAGAGACAGAAGAGATCTTTCTCCTCCAAGCACAAAACCAACTGTGCTTTCATAGATGACCTTCGTGCTGCTTCTGGCTTCGGTGGGATACGGAAGAAGGTTGTGGGACAAGAGAGGCAGGTGAGGAGAAGAAAAGTGTCTAAGTGCCTTGAAGAGGCAGAGATAGAACTTGGGGAGGAAAAATTAGGTGAAATTTGGGAGAAATTCAGGAAAATATGAAGGAGAATAATCTTCAGACCCAGATACCAGATCAGGTCCGTATTGTATCTCTACATTAAAATAGAAGCCCCAATCGAGGGTGGCTGAGGAGGATTTTAAAAGAATATGAAGGGTTAGCGTGTAGAGCCTGAAAAGGGAAGAAGAAACCCAAGAAGAAAAAGAAGGTAGTTGGCAAGATAAGTAAGGAAAGGAAAAATTAGAAGACAAAGCAGATTATTAAGATTGGGTGTTCCAGTCAAGGCTGATTGATGGGGGTCGATAGTTCAGTCAGTAACATTTATTGAGGCAGCTGGTAGTACAGAGGGATAGAGCTTTGGGACTATAGTCGGGAAAATCAAATTTGCCCTCAGACACTTACTAGATGAGAGACCCCTGGACAAGTCATTTAATCTCTCTTTGCCTCAGTTTTCTCAACTGTAAAATAAAATCAGCATAATGACAACACCTACCTCCTAGAATTGTTGTGAGGACTCAAGTCCGATAACATTTGTGTGCACATGGTAGGTACTATATAAAAGCTTATTCTCCCCTCCTCCCCCTTTTCCTTTATTAAGCACCTAATATATATATGCCAGTCACCGTTGTGGAGTTGTGGAGTTGAGACTAACAGAAAGGAAGTTGACTGGGACTGTCAAGTTGTTAAGAGGTGATCATTGACTATATAAGTTTTAATTAGGTGCCTAGGGTTGAGTAAATACCCGCACATGTTATTTTTAAAAGGCTGTAAGTCTGAAATAACATGGAGAGTCAGGAAAATTGGGCAGAGTCTTGATTGGACATATGGTGTTTGTATTTCTGCCATAGCTGAGTGACCTTGATCTCTATTCCAGGTTCTAGTGGCAGGGAGGTGGTTCAGTGGATAGAGCACTTGACCTGGTGTCAGGAGGTTAGTTGTTTTTTTCGCTCTTGTCTAATTCTTCGTGACCCCATTTGGAGTTTTCTTGGCAAAAGTACTAGAGTGATATAACATTTCCTTCTGCATTTTACAGATGAGGAAACTGAGGCAAACAGGGCTAAATGACTTGCCCAGGGTCAGACAACTAGTAAATGCCTGAGGCCAGATTTGAACTCGGGTCCTCCTGACTCCAGGTCCAGTACTCTATCTGTTGAGCCACCTAATTGCCCTCTAGTGTTAGGAAGACCTGAGTTCAACTCTGGCCTCAGACATTTACTAGCTGTGTGAGCTTGGGCAAAGTCACTTAACCTATTTCTGCCTCAGTTTCCTCATCTTTAAAGTGGGGATAAGAGATAATAATAGTATCCACCTCCCAGGGGCTTTGAGGATCAAATGAAACAATATTTGTAAAATCCTTAGCATCGTGCCTGGTATACAGTAAACACTCAATAAATGCTTCTTTCCTTCCTTCTTTTTTCTTTCCTTTTCCTCTTTCCCTTTTTCTTCCTCTTTCCTTTCCTCTTTTTCTTCTTCCCTTCTTTTCCTCTTTCCCTCTTTCCTTTTTTCCTCCTTTCCTTCTTTTCCTTTTTCCCTCTTTCCTTTTTTCTCCCTCTTTCTTTTCCTTCCTTCTTTTTCCTTCTTTCCTTTGTATGGGACAGGATTTTTAAATAATAGGAGAGACATCCTTAGGAGAAACAAAGTAAATTTATTTTACAAACCTTGCGAGATTTGGGCACACCTCCATAATGGAGGAGGTGAGGTAAAAGGGAACCTGCCTTAATTTATGCTCTTTAATGAAAAGATTCCCATCACCTCTATCCCTTCTCACCATTGGCTGGGAGGTGGGCTTACAGTCTGGGTGCGAAAACTACACAGGACCAAGGTTGATCTGGTCCATTCAGGTTTTTCCCTATCAGAACTCAACTGCCAGGGTGGTGTCTGAAAGTCTAGGAGAAGAAATGGGGTGGGGGGTGGGGAGGAGAGACCTTCCTGGAGCAGAGAACAAATAGCTCACAGGAAGTTCATTAGCTTCTAACATCTGAGAGAGAGGGGGAAGGGCACGCCCACAGTTCTAGGCTCTGACCTTCCAAAATAACACGGCCAAATCCCAAACCTCTCCTACTCCATTAGACGTACCCTGTGAAGTCTTCACAATTATCCATCCCATTCACCTTCTATCCCTCTTTCCTTTTTCTTCCTCTTTCCTTTCCTTCCTTCTTTTTTCTTCTTTTCTCTTTCCTTTTTTCTTCCTCTTTCCTTCTTTCTTTTTTCTCCCTCTTTCCTTCCTTCTTTTTCCTCTTTCCCTCTTTCTCCTTCCTTTCTTTCCTTTCCTCCATTTATTCCTCACTGCAGTCCATCCTCCACCCAGCTGACAAAGCGATGTTCCTGAAACAGATCTGACTGTGTCACCCCCCTCCCCTAACCTCCAGACATCTCTGAGATAGCAGATAAATTCCACTGTGTGACTCTCCATCGCCTGGCCCATCTCATCTTGCCGGTCTTCTTCCATATTCTGTCCTTCCACATTACTCCTTCATTGCTGCTGTACTGACCTCATACAAGATGCTCTCTATACCTTTCCCCTGGCCGTCTCCCATCCTTCTGCTGCTCTCCTTCCTTTCCTTGGTTACTTGGAATTCCTGGCTTCCTTCAAAACTCAGCTCAAATGGCACCTTCCGCAGGAGGCTTTTCCCAGGCCCCATTTCCCCCCCTTTCCCCCCCCCAGCCAAGCTCACCTTCCGTTTCCTCTTCATGTACCTTTTGTGTGCCTATTTACATACATATTGTCTCCCCCATTTGAATACTCACCCCCTTGAAGGCAAGGCCTATTAGTACAGTGCCTAGTACATAGCAGGCATTAACAAGTGTTTGTTGATTACCTGGTTGTCAGCAGATCTCCTTGCCTTTCCACCCTCCAGACTGTCGGAGTAAAAGAAATATTTTTAAGGGAAGTGGAAGCAAAGCTTCCGTGGGAAAAAAGAGGATCAGGAGAGAAGACTTGAGTCTTGTTAGAAGGCTGGAGAGGGACAGAAAGGCACAGCCATACAATTAGAGCTTAAAAATAGATCAGAGGGAGAGGGAGCTGGATGCTCCTGGAAGGAAGAAGCTGCTTGTCCTCTAAAGGGTGATTTAGTAGATCTGTAGAAATTTTTAGGTGAGAGATTTTCAAGGAAGGGTCAGACTGAGAGTGAGAGGTGGACAGACAGAGAGATGGCAGCCAGGGTGAGGGGAGCAGAAGGAGAAGAAAGAAGAGACAGAGAAGTGATAGACAGTGAGCAGACACTGTGCTGCGCCCGGGCGTACAGTACAAGTAAGCAATCACTTCCTGCCCTCAAGGAGCTTAACTTCTAGTAAGGAAAAATAAACAAATATATAAAGGGATGCTGGAAAGGGGGCAGGGGTAGGTACCTATTCAGGGATAGGGCTAAGAGACCACAGGAGAAATGTGTAGATGCCTGGACCCCAGCCAGAAAAAGGCAAAAGCTTATCAGAGCTGGAAGAGCCAGGGGTGAAGTACAAGTTTCTGGAAGGGTGGAGATGGTCAAAAGTTGGGCCATGGGAAGCAGATGGCAGAGAACAGAGTAGAGAAGAATAGAGGGGGACTAACGCAGCTATTCAGCCCAATAGCAATAGAGAAATCTGTTGTCTTCCCAAGGCATGTATCCAAAATATAACAGAGAACCTCCCAAGACTCATCAAAATAGGTGACAACTACCTACTTGTGGTGATTCACATCAGTATAAGGTACTGCTAGAAGGAACCCCGAAAGTGTTACCAACAGGCATGGAGTCTTGGGCAAGAAATTACAGCTCAAAAGGACCTAGGTTGTTTTCTTCCAATTGAAGACAAGGGATGCAGAAGAAAAAGTTTATTTTGAGAAGAGAACAGCTGCCTAAGAGGGCATCAGAATGGGATTTGGACTTCTGGACCCCAGCTTAAAGTATAGTAAAGGACACCTAGATTTGAACTCAAGTCTTCCTGACTCCATGGCTGGTGCTCTTTCACTATGGCACCACCTAGTTGGAGTCAGGGACTTGAGTTCAAATCCTACCTGTGTGAACTTGGGCGAGTTACTTAACCTCCCTAATCTTATTTCTCCGTTTGTAAAATGAGGGAGTTAGTCTTCCGAGATCCCTTCCAGCTCTAGAATGCTAAGTCTCTTCCAACTTTATGAGCCTATGATCTATTCAGCTCTAAGCTTCATAAGAGAAGGAGCTCTGTTTGATCTAAACTATGTACACTCCCTAGGACAGTGCTCTGTCCAGCTAAGCTCTTAATGAATTGCCCCCAAATCTGTATATCCAGCCCTAGCCTCCCTTCTAAACTCTAGCTCCATGTCATGAGCTACTTTTTAGACATTTCACACTCGATGTCCCATAGGTGCCTCAAACTCAAGCCAGCCCAAAAAATAACTCGCCATCTTAAGCCCCAAATGTAGCCATATTGTGGACCCTGCCATCACTGTCAAGAGCACTGCCATACTGCTAGTCGCTCAGGTCTACAGCCCGGGCATCACCCTTGAGGCTTTGTTCCTGTTCCCCTCTGCCCCCTGATCTAACCAGCCATCCAATCTTGTTCCTATCTCCACAGCATCTCTTTCACACATCCTTTCTTCTCTGTTTGTCCAACCACCACCTTAATCCCAACCCTCACTACGTCTCACCCAGGCTATGTCAGTAGGCTTCTGATTGGTCTCTCTGCCTCAAACCTCTCCCTTCTCCAGTCCACACCATTGGTGCCATAGTGATCTTCCTAAAACACCAGTCTGCCGAGTCAATATCTGTCCCCAGTAAACACCAGTGGATCCCTATTTAAATATAAATTCTTTTGTTTGGCCTTTAAAGCCTTCCCCAGCCTGGTCCCTGATCCTTCCCACCTCTCCTTTCCAGGCTTCTTACTTCTGTGACTCCTAGTGATAGACTCTCTGTGACTTACTTGATGTACCAGAGACACGGGGCTCCTCCCATCCCTCTTTGGGCCACCTGAAGGCCCAAGTGCACGTTCTCCTCACTTCTGCCACTAGGACTGTCTTGGTTTTCCTCAGAACTATGCTTAAGCATCACCTTCTACATGAAACTTTTCTTCATCCCCCCAACTTCTAGTACCCTCATTTCCAAGCTAAACTAACATTTCATATAAAAATTCTGGTGGCAGCTAGGTGGCACAGTGAATAGAGCACCGGCCCTGGAATCAGGAGGACCTGAGTTCAAATCTAGCCTCAGACACTTGATACTTACTAGCTGTGTGACCTTGGGCAAGTCACTTAACCCCAATTTCCCTCCCCTCCTCCCTCCAAAAGGAAAAAAAATTCTGTATATGCTTATACATGTAGTTGTTGTCATTAGAATGTAAGCTCTTTGAAAATAGGGGTCTCATTGGCCCTTTTCTATCTCACTTTCAGGATGGTGCCTGGCACACAGTAGGCATTTAATAAATTGCTCGCTGATTAAGATTTGTTGTTAGGCCTTTTTTTATGTCCACCACCAGGTCACGGTGGCAGTGAGAAGGTTTGCCCTTGCCAAGGTTGCTGGTGGTCTCTTGATGGCTAAAGTGGATGCCATTTTCTCAGTCCCGCCGTAGCCGTGGACACCACTGACCATCCCTTTCTCCTGAGTGCTCCCTCTTCCCCGGGTCTTCACTAGAGTTCAGGCTCTTAGCCTTTCCTGATCCTCTCTAATGCTAGAATATCCCTTCTGTCGATTGTCATCAATTTGTCCCGTATTTATCTTTTTGGCATGTACTTGTTTGCACATCGCCTCCTCCACGGACTGTGAGCGCCTTGACAGCAGGAAAGTCTTTTGCCTTTCTTTATATCCCCAGTGCCCCGCACATAGTAGGTGCTTAATAAATGCTTATGACTGACTTGGTCTTCTAACTGACTCCTCCTTCTCAATCTTCTTTGCTCCTTCGACACTCTGAAATTACCCTGCCTACACTTTGTATTTAGTTATCTGTGTACCCGTTCTTTCCCTCTAGTAGAAAGTAAGCTCTTTGGGGACAGACTTTTTCTTTGTTGTCTTTGATCACCTGCCATGGGGCTAAACCCTGGGAATACAATCAGTCAGTCAGCACGAAGCTTAATGTATTAAGCCTTTACTTTATGCCAGGCATTGTCCTATATCCTTAAGATACACAGACAATGGGAAACAGTCTCTATGCTCAAGGAAGTTTACCTTATACTGGGTGGAGACAACGTGAACTTAGTATGGGTGTGTAATTTTTATATGAATATATATATATATATATACACATACACACATATATATGTGTGTGTGTATATGTATATATATATATATACATATATATATATATATAATGATAAAATAGTTGGCATTTAAATACTTCTTCAGGGTTCACAAAGCACTTTCCAAATGTCATCCCATCGGGTCCTCACAACAACCCTGGGAGCCAGGTGTTGTTATCATCCCTGTTTTTACAGATGAGGAAACCGAGGCACGCAGAAGTTAATCGATTGACCCAATGATAATAATCGCTAACATGTGTTAAATGCATACCGTGTGCCAGGCACTGTGCAGGCACTTTACAAATATTACCTGACTGGGTCCTCACAACAGCCCTGGGAGGTAGGGGTTGTTATTAGCCCCATTTTAGGGACGAGGACGCTATGATATACAGCAGTTAGGTGACTTGCCCAGGATCACAGCTATTAAGTGTAGTAGGATTGGAGCTCGGGTCTTAGAGTTTAGAAGGAAACCAGAGATTCCAGGAGGCAGAGGCGTGTTGGGAAAGCATTCCAGGCCAGGGGAAGAGTAAGGACAGAGACAGTGAATTGGGAGGTGGAATACACTGTATGTGGAACTGAAAGTGGGTCAGTGCGGCTAAGCCCTTGGTAAGGCAGGAGAAGGCCAGGTTATGAAGTTGTAAATGCCAAAGGAGATAAAAGGTAATAGGGAGCCATTAGAGCTTATTGAAGAAGAGGAGTATTGTGGTTAGACCTGTGCTTTAGTCAGGTTGCATTGGCAGCTGAGTGGACGATGGATTGGATGGGGGAAAGACTTGTAGTAGAGAGGTCGATTAGGAAGGGATTTTGTTGTTGTTCAGTTGTTTCAGTCCTGTCCAACCCTTTGTGACCCCATGTGGGGTTTTCTTGGCAAAGATACTGGAGTGGTTGGTCATTTCCTTCTCTAGCTCATTTGACAGATGAAGAAACTGAGGCAAACAGGGTGAAGTGACTTGCCCAGGGTCACGCAGCTAGTAAGTGTCTGAGGCTGGATTTGAACTCAGGTCTCCCTGACTCCAGGGCTGGTGCTCTTTCACTATGGCACCACCTAGCTGCCCTTAGGAAGCTATAGTAGATGCTGTTGTGTTCTCAGCCCCACCCTGACTGAACTGAGGAAAACAGTGTTAAATTACAGCCCAAGGAATTTAGCCCCAACTTGAGAAAGACTCTTTCAAGGAACAGGGTTGTAACAGTGAGAAACACCAGATTTCTATAAAGAGAACGCCTGGATTTGAAGCCAGGACCTTGCCACGTACTAGTCGTGAGGCTTCTTGACATGTGGCCTCAGTTTCCTCATTGGTAATGGAAGCTAATAGTCCCCCCACTACTTCATGGGCTTCACTGATGGTGAAGGGGCAAGGGGTGTGTGGGCAAGCCCCAAGATCCCTTGTAAAAGCCTGGTTACTGATCTATTTACTCTCAGGTTGGGAGACACAACGTGTTACACCAAAACCAGAAGCCTTTTCACCACTCCTGGAAGCATGGGGAAGAGGAAATCATGTTTTTAGGGTTCCTTCTGGGCAAGGGAAGGGTATCTGGGGGTGACAAGCAGCAGCAACCCTTATCATGGGAACATAGATTTTGAGCCAATAGGTGCCTCAAGGGTCACTTTTAGTCCCACCTCCTCATTTTACAATAAGGAAACTCAGGCGTTAAGTACCAGAGGTGAGATTTGAACCCAGGTCCACTAGATTCCAGCTTCAGTCCCCTTATTAATAAAGTCTGACATTTTTTTCCATGCCACTGGTATTTTCTACTCCTATAGATATCTTGTATATTGATTCTTCAGTGTCCTCACAGTTGTCTTGCTTTGAATGGTATCTTCTCCCATCTAATGGTTTTCCCATCTTTGTCTTCTTTAACCCTTTTGTAACATTTAAAAAGTTTGAGAGACCTATTTTCTGAGTAATTTAATCATTTTATTAATAACACCAGTATTTTTAATAAAAGACCAGTGGCACTCTCGAATGCCAAAGGCCCTCCTGGTGGCAGGCTCATGGCTTATAGGCCCTTGGAAGAGAGGTGTTCCTGAGGGTGGTGATCCACTCTGATTGGTTAACAATTAAGGAAAGGTGGATTTTACAAAGAGAAGTGAGCTCACTCCTATGAGGGGCTGAGAGCGACATCAGGTCACACTCGGGCACACTCAGACCACCTCTAGCCTTGGGCAATCTAGACAAAGAATCTACATCCCCCACTCAAGCCTGAGCTGGTTGGGTGGAGTAGCATTTCCCAAAATGAGGAAAACATTAATCCTACCTTTCATCAGCCCTGTCCTCCAGAGACTGAACATGGAAATAGGATGGGAGGGAAAAAAAGTTGGGTTCTCCCCAATTTTAATAATTGGCCATTAATATGAGAGAGAAATAATCATTTCTCTCACCTTCGTTTTCCAAGTGAGGAAATCAAGACCCAAAGAGGTTAAGAGATTTGCCTCCCGTTGGTAAGTGGCATATCTGACCCTTACAAAAACCTTCCTCACAGCAACCCTATGAGGTGGGCGGTATAAGCATCATTGTTATTACAAATGAGGAAACTGAGTCAGGCAAGGGGGTTTGACTCGCTCGGTGTCACAAAAATAGGAAAAGGCAGAGTCTGGACTTTGACCCCAGTCTTCTGAGTAGGCAAAAAATAAAATAACTCATTGTCAGGGTTAAAACCCCAGAAACTCCAGTGATCGCAGGGATTGGGAAGAGAATTTTCCATATTTGGGGGCATTTTTCTGGAGTGAATCAGGACCGCTGGCTTTGGAGTGAGAAGTCATTGTACCTGGGTGACCTTGGCGGAGGGACTGTTCGTCCCCAGACTCCAGTTTCCTTATCTATAAACGAAGGGGGCTGGCTAGCTAGCCAGATGATCTCTCCTGTCTCTTCCAGCTCTAAATCCTATGATTCTTTGAACCGAGCCAGGCGATCCAGACAGCGTTCAGGGCGGACAGCAGCGGGGGGCAGTAAATTAGATCTGAAATTGCAACGTGAGCTGACAGCGAACCAAAAAGGCCAAGGCTTGTTTGGGCTGGCATCGCATTACGTTACCCCAGGAGGCTTGGCCAGGCCAGAGCCACAGGGCACGGGGAGGGGATGGGATACTCGTGGGCCCTTGTAATACCAGGAAGTTGAAGGCACATTGGAGGTTCTCCAGTGACAGGCACCCAGCAGTGCCTGGAGCCCAGGGAGTGATTTATGGAGGGTGGAGGGGGAAAATAAAAGACACCAAGGAAAAGCAGGTTGGTTAAGGTGAGGAAAGCAGGCGCCCCTGACAAATAGGTCTAAGGTGCCAAGCACCAGCCCGAGGGGGAAGGCCGTTGGAGGGAACACACGACATTAGGCTTTAGAATTGCTGAACCATAGTTTGCTGGTGATTTGTGACTCCTTCCCCAGGACTCACTGAGGAAGATCACCCAGCATTATTTTTTTAAAAAGGAAAAATAACCCCGTGTGGCCTGTCCTGCCTGTCCACAGCATGCCTTAGCAGGACTGCTCGCTGCTGTCTTCCCTCTAGTATTTTTCCAAGCTAGGATTTCTGGACACCAGAAGACTCGGTACAGCCCGATCCTGATCCCAAAATAGGTTAGTATCAAATAAGCCCGGAATGGCTGTGAACCCAAAGGCCCTGCCTAGCTAGGTTCATTCACTAGAGATTGTCCTGACAAATATTCCAGCATCCCTGCCTCCGGCAGACGCGAGGCTGAGGGGCTTCCTCCTCCTCCTCACGGGAGAGCTCCCATCTCCGTGGGTCACACGAATTTGGGGCCTAATGGGACCTTAGGATCCATCTAGTGCAATTCCTTCATTTTATAGATTAAGAAGCTGAGGCTGAGGGAGGGGAAATGTCACACAGATACTAAAAAGCAGAGCTAGAATCTGAACCAAAATCCTCTGACTCCAGACTCGGGGCTTTTTCCCATGTTGCCTCTACTGAGGGAAAATGAAAGTGCTCGATTCATTGAACAATCTTTTATTAAGCACCTACTGTATGTAGATCCCACGCTAGGCGCTGTAATTATGCCATAGTGTCTGACTCTTCATGACCCCATTTGGGGTTTTCTTGGCAAAGATACAGGAGTGGTTTGCCGTCGCTTCTCCAGCTCATTTGACAGATGAGGAAACTGAGGCAAACAGGGTTAAGTGACTTGACCATGGTCACACGGCTAGTAAGTGTCTGAGGCTGGATTTGAACTCGGGTCTTCCTAATTCCAGCTCTGCTCTTCTATCCACTGCCACCTATCTAGGTGCTGAGGGAGGGATAAAGTTTATACAAAACAAAATGGTAGAGCTGGAAAGGGCCTTAGAGATTATCTAGCTCAACCTCTTCATTTCACAGTTGACTGAGGTCCAGAAAGGAGAATTACTTCCCCCAAGGCACGTGGCCTGCCATGGACTCTGCTGGGACTAGAATCCAGACCTTCTGTCTCCTGCTCATAGAACTTCCCTTTGTACCCAGCCCATGTGATTCTACAGAGACAAAAGAGCTGGTACCGTGTCTCAGGGCTCATAAGCTTCTTCAGGGCTGGGACTGCTTTGGACCATCTTTACTTTTCTTTGTATTCCCAAGCACTTAGCATGGTTCCCAGCACATAGTAGGAGCTCCTAAATGCTTCCTAGAGAGTTCATCCTCAAAAAGTCCTGTGAGGGACATTCCCTTCCAAAAAATATTTAAGGCTTTTAGGCTCGCCATGTTTTTGTTTTTGTTTTTCTGGGAAAACTCACCATCAATAGTGATTATTAACTGGCCTAATTAATAAATTGATTATTACTTACCAAGAAAAAAAATCCTGTGAAATAGGCAGAGGGTTATTATCATCCCAGTGTCACAGATGAGGAAACCGAGGTCCAGTCCCAGAGTTCATAGCTAGTGACAGAACTGGGGTTCTGACGCAGCTCGCAAGGTGACACTCACTTCTGTACTCTTTCAATAACAATTACTTTATATGTAGACAGATGGAGGTATGCCTCTCTATTGTATATGCTTATATGTGTATAGGTTATTTTCCCAATGGATCGTAAGCGCCTCGAGGGCAGGGACAATTCATTTTTGTCTTTGTGTTCCCGCTGCGGTGCAGTGGATAGAATGTGGGGCCTGGAGTCAAGAAGACCCAAGTTCAAAATCTGGCCTCAAACACTTATTGGCTGTGTGACCCTGGGCAAGTCACTTAACCCTGTTTGCCTCAGTTTCCTCATCTGTAAAATGAGCTGGAGAAAGAAATGGCAACCCACTCTGGTATCTTTGCCAAGAAAACCCCAGATGGGGTTGGAAATGAGTGAAAGCAACAACGAACCCCAGTGTTTAAAATAGGGCCTAGTATATAATAGGTGCTTAATAAGTGCTTATTGATTGAATGAAAATCTGTTACCTCATGCCTATGTCATCTGTCTCCCTCTCTCTTATCTTCTTCCTCCTCCTTCCTCTCCCTCTCTTTCTCTCTGGAATCAAATCTGAAGGATGTTTAACTCCCATCCTGAAGATGTCATTCATTCACTTCTATCCATAATGTGTCACTTTGCTGTGTTTGCCAGGAAGGGGAGAGTCCAGTCATGTTGGGTTGTGAGCAGATCAGTGTGACTACGAAGCCACCCATGAGAGCTCTGAGGTTTTTGAAGAGCTATGAGGCCGCCACATGCTTCCCAGGTCGTTCCCAGATTCTAGCCTCCAGCAACATACCAGCTTCCTGAGTCTGACTTGCTGGGGAAAGCACCAGGGGGATAGCTGGGTTAATCTCTCTTGAGGGCCAGAATCAGCAGCTGACCAGATTTGGAGGCCAGGTCCCTGGCCTGCCTGTCCCTTCAAGAGATCACAGCCATGACCATTTCCCCAGCGCTTTGCCCTGAGTGGCCTTAAAGTGAACATCTTCAATGGATCCATCTTTGCCTTGAACCATAGCCCCAGATGAACCGAGAAAGGGCCAATGCACCCTGTAAATTTTCACCTGCCAATCATGCAGTGCGGTAGCTGCCTGCTTTTTTCATTCTAACATCCCATTTTAAGGCTGCTTTTCCCTCTGGGAAACTCACCCTGCTGTTTATCCATACCACCCAACACCAGAGGGAGCTCTGAGAAAGTGCCAAGCTCTAGTCTATCAGAACACGCTACTGTCCAGTGCCTTGCTCTGTCCATCTCTGGGTGGTAGGGCTCACCTCTCCAAAAGGTGTGGTCAGTGTGGATTTATCCAGAATATCTTTATATACACCCCCTGTGGAAACTCACCTCCTCCCTGTACATGTTCTGCCCTGTAGCACCATAGTAGAATCTGCCCTTGAGTGACCAGACAAAAGTTTCTTCTTACATCAACATAAAATCAATACAAAAATAAAACGGTAATATTCACTTAAACAACATTGTTATTCAATTACACCTGACTCTTTGTAACTCCATTTGAAGTTTTCTTGGCAGAGATACTGGAGTGGTTTGCCATTTCCTTCTCCAGCTCATTTTACAGAGGAGGACACTGAGGCAAGCAGAGTTAAGTGGCTTGTCCAGGGTCACACAGCTAGGGCGTGTCCGAGGCCAAATTTGAGCCCAGGAAGATGAGTCTTCCTGACTCCAGGCCCAGCGTTCTATCCCCTGTACCACCTAAGCTGCCCCCTTTAAACAACTAGCATGTGGTCTTATCGCATGTAGTACTTCCCAGACTGAGGCAATAAATAAGCAGTCTATAGGTGTAGGCCAAACTAAAGAGTTATAGGATGCATTTTAAGGTGCCTCGGCTCAGTCTGGGCCCTTTCCACCTGGAGATGCAACCATCATCAAGGCCAGGTGTCTCTGAGCCTCCCCATGCAGCCAGCGCCTTCTGATGATTCTTGCATCGCTCTAATCAAGACTACCTGGGAACCATCTGATCCTGCCAGATGCTGAGGCCTGTGGTGGGTCCCAACCTCAGACTATTTTTTTACCAAGCTAGCTCAAGGCATTTGGAGGGGGCAGTGGAATCAAGGGCAGGCTAGGCCATAAAGAGACTCCATGCTGATATTCCCTTTTCTTCCCCTCCCTTCCTTCCTGTAACCTGGCCCCTTGGCTACAGTTCTGTCATATCAAGGACCAAGACAGACTTGGCCCCCCTCCACCCTTTAGCTCCGCATCTTTTGGGGCATTCCACCTGGTTTCAGGTTCATGACAGTTTTTCAGTAGGGATATAGACCTAACACCCTACTCCAACCCCCATTACACAGGTAACTAACATCCCCATCATTAATAAAAATACAAGGCACTCAAATGGAATGATGCCAGCCTGTGAGTCAGAGTCAGAGTCTGACTCCCAGCCCCAGCTCTGCCTCCAGCTGGCTGAATGATCTCAGCTGAGCCAGGTGCCCTCTTTATTCCTCAGTTTCCAGCTTTGTAAAATAGAGACTGGACTGCATAAGCCCTAGGATCCCTCCCTCCAGCTCTGACAGTCTCTGATGCTACCTACCTAGGAGGGAAATACTTTAAACCATTATAATAGCTCCTATCTATAAAGCGTCTCACATAATCTCGTTGGAATCTTCACAGTCTTAATAAAAAGGATCTCTTCCCCTTTCCCCTCCTCCTCCATTTTATAGTTGGGGAAATTGAAGCTCAGAGGTTAATGGATTTTCTCAAAGTCACCTAGCTAATAAACCTAGATCTCTTGACTTCACATCTTCTGCTCTTTGCACTAACACCAGACTGTCTGTTATGAGCAGGTTAGTTTAACAGGTTAACTATCAGAGAGCAGGATTCCAGAGTAATGGGACGCAGACCATCTAAGTGTCAATCATAGAAGCATAGTTGTAGAGCTGGAAGGGATTGTAAAGGATGTCTAATCCAACCGACTCCCCCCGCCCAACTTTCTTTACATGAGAAGAAACTGATGCCTAGGAAAAGGGCATGATTTGCTGAGGTCACAAGAAGTAAGTGGCAAAGCCAGGATTTGAACTCACATCCTGATTCCACCTCTATCAGCTTGTTCATGATGGTGGAGGAAGTGGTCTGGAGGCCAGGAGAGTATTGTGTTGCAGTGGGGGCGGGGGGGCGGCCTGGGTGCAAGTGATGGGGTCTACAAAAGGAAGGGAGGCTTGAAGGAGGTCTATCTAAAAAAAAAACTCATTGCTTTTGTTGTTTTGTTTCCACAGATGGAAGGATGCAATGGATGGATAGAAGGACAGATAGAAAGGAAGGGAGGAAGAAAAGAAGGAAAAGAGGGAGGGAGGGGGAGAGAGGAAGGAAGGGAAAAAAGAGGGAAGAAGAAACAAAAGAAGGAAGGAAAATAGGGAGGGGGAGGAAGGGAAGGAGAGAGGAAAGAAAGAAGGAAAAGAGGGAAAGAGGGAGGAAGGCAGGAAGGAAGGGAGGGTGAGGAGGGTGAAATCTGGACCAGGGTTGGGGAGATGGACAAGCAGAATGGTAGAAGTTAAGAGTTAGAGTCAAGGGTGGGAATGGAGACTATAATTAAGCCAATAGGGTTAGTGCAAACCCAAATAGAAATGAGTCCCACTAGTGCATACAGAAGGATCCCTGTCACCTCGGTGACTTTGTTTTAAAATGTAATGTTATCTATGTTTTATTGTCTTCATTTGTGTGTGTGTGTGTGCCGCGTGCGTGCATGGGGTGTATGTGGGGTGTGGGGGGGTGGGGGCTTTGGGGTGAATGTGTGGGGGTGTACGGGTGTGTGAGGGTGTGGAGGTGTGGGAGAGTTGGGGGGGGTATGGGGTGTATGAGGGGATGGTCACTGCTGGCCCCTGAAGAAAGCCAGAGAGACTGACTGCCTTAGTAGTCATTTGGAAAATGCTAGTGACTGTCCCAGGCCCCGTGGGTCACTCCCCCTCCTACCCTGTCCCCACCTCACACACAGCATCTGGCCTTCCCAAAGAGGCTGTAAAGCAGTGCTCCCAAAGAGGACAATGGTGAGCCTCCTTCCAGCAGGGAGGCCTCCCTCTCCCACCGTCCTGTTTCTTTCTCTTCCCGCTCCCCTTTCTCGACACCCCGTCTCTGTCCCTGTCTCGCTGTCCTCCCTCCTCTTCTCCGCCTCTGCCTGTTTCTGCCATTCTTTCTCTTCCCGCCTTCCTTTGTCATCTGCATCTGCCTGTGTCTTCTCTTGTTGGCCTGCCTTGGCCCTTCTCTGAGCCTCCTCACCTGTCTCTGCCTCAGGCCCTCTGTGCATCTGTCTCCTCACCTGTCTCTGTCCCTTCCTGTCTGCCACCCTCTCTCCTCGCCTCTATCTCTCTGTCTCTTCCTGTCTGCTCTTGAACCCCTGCTGCTCTGTGACTCTCTTCCTGTCTGCCTTTGTCTCTCCTTGTCTCCTCTTGTGTCTGTCTGTCTGTCTCTCCGCCTTCTCTCCCCGCCTCCTCTCTCTCCCCCTCCCCCCCACCTCCCCACCTCCCCACCCCCTCCATCCCACCTTCTGGGAGGCAGCAAGCAAACACTTCACACTCAATGCCTCCAGTGTGTGGTTTAAAACAAGAGCTAGCCAGGCTATCTAGCAGATGAAGGACTCAGCTTCCCAAGAGTCTGGGCTGAACAGGGCAGCGCCATGGGGGCTCAATGGTGACCCTTGTGCTGGGGGGCTGGGCTGCCCACTCCTGCTGACAATGGGCTCAGTGCCCACAGCCCAGAATACCACTCCCACGGCCTAATTCAACGTGCTTTTCTACTGCACCGGGCAATTCACACCCAAGATCTCTCCTCTCCTTAGGATTTTCTCAATTAGCAGCCAGGCTGGGAGCTATAAATGCATCCTCCCACTACTTGTTTCAGTCATTTCCTGTTGTTCCCCCAGCCCACAGCCCTGCTCCTGCCCTGGATCGGCGTCACTGAGCTATATATTGTTCTAAGGGGAGGAAGTGTCCGTGAGGGCTCTGATTGTTGTGAGATCCCAGGGCTTCCAGCACGTCCTCTGGAGGCTGAACTCGAAATGCAATATAAAAATCTGCCTTGGGAGACTGCAAGGTAGAGTTGGGAGAGAGGACGGTCCTGGACTGCTTTTAGAGGATTTTGAGCCAGTTCAATGCCCTCATTTCACAGTTGAGGAAACCGAGGTCAGGGGTGCGACATGCTTTGCACGAAATCACATGAGCAACAAGTTGTGCGATTTATACCAGTCTCCTGACTTTGAATCAGATATTCATCCCTCTCCATTCTGGTCCTGACTCTGCTAGCTAGTTTGGACAGCTCATGCAACTTCTTTGGTCTTGATTTTTCAATGGGGAACCCTCCTCTCTTCTGAACTTCCTTACTGCAGCTGAGGGCACTACCATATTCCCCGTCGCCATCTTTGACTCCTCTCTTTCTGGCCCCACACATCCCATCTCTCTCCACGTCCTTCATTTTTCTGCCAAGGCAGCATCTCGCCAATATGCCCCTTGGTGCAAAGCCTTATCACCCTCTGATTGTCTCTTTCCCTCTAAGCCATCTGCCCAGCTGTTAAAGTCATCCTTCTAAAGCTCATGTCTGATTATGCCACTTGCCTACTCCATAACCTACAATGGCTCCCTATTACATACAACATCAAATATAAAATCCTGCCTGGCTTTTAAAGCCCTTTACAGCCTGGCCCCTTCCTACCTTTCTGGTCTCCTTACACCTTACTCCCCTCCATGTGCAGTATTGACTCAGCGACAACGGCTTACTTGTTGTTTGGAAAAAGACAATCCATCTTTCCTCTCTCTGCGTTATTTTACTAGCTGCTTCCTATGCCCAGTACACTATCCCTCCTCATACCAGTTTCCCTGGCTTCCTCCCTTCTCTCTCTCTCTCTCCTTCTTGACTTGCCCAGGGCCATACAGCTAGTAAGTGTCTGAGGCTGGATCTGAATTCAGGTCCTCCTGACTCCAGGGCCAGTGCTCTATCCACTGAACCACCCAGCTGCCCCTCCCTGACTTCTTTCAACACTCAGCTGAATTACTGCCTTCTGTAAGAAGCCTTTCCAGGTCATCTGAATGCTAGTACTTCCCCTCTCAGATTACCTCCCATTTATCTGGTATGTATCTTATATATACATAGTTGATTGCATATTGTCTCTTCCATTAGAATCTGAGCTCCTCAAGGCAGGGAGTGTTTTTGCCTCTCTTTGAATCCCCAGTGCCTGGCACAGTGCCTGGCACATAGTAAACCTTCAGCAAAGGCTAGTTGACTCGACTTAACTGGAACATTCTTCTGCAGTCCCCAGGACTGTACTGATGGGGAAAAAACACACTTGGCGCTCTGGAAAAGCTAAGAGGGCTAGACCGACTTATCTGTGTGAACCATTCCCAAGGGAGCCCTTGAGTAAAACGGTGACTCAGAATCTCAGGGTTTAAAGGGCAGGCCATGATCACGAAGTCTAACTGTGACCTGAAGCAGGAGTCCCCTCTATCTGCCTGAGGAAGTTCCGTCTTCCCATCTCACTTCCAGAGTCCACCATCCTACTTCTGGACAATTCCAGTGATTAGGAAGTCTGCTGTTGACTCTAGGCCAAGAGAAACGGGGATGACCCAGGCCAGCTCAAGGGAGCTATGCAGGAAGGAGGGAGAGCCTGGTCTCGGGACTAAGGGTGGAGCTCATCAGCTGGCAGCCCTGCTTCCCACCCAGCGGGTGGAACAGCTTTGTCTTTGCGCTGGGGACAAGCTGAAGGTAGATGGTCTCGGAATTGGAAACACTCCTTCCTTGATTCAGACTCTGGCCACCCACTTCTATAGATATCCCATAGGATCTTGGGATTTAGAATTAGAGCATCTATTTCAGCTTCCTCTCCTACCTTTTTAAGCAATGAAAGTGGCTGAAGGCATTAGCCAGATTAAGAGAGGTTGAAGGTAAAGGTTGAAGCACAGGAAAGGTAAATAAAAAGTGAAGAAATAGGGCTGAGCCTACCCCGAGGGGCAGCAAAGGGAGAGGAGAAATGGGAATTGCTGCCTTCTGTCCACACCCCAAAGCTTTCAGCACCACACTCCACCCACAGTGCTTGGCTCCAGCCTCTGGCGTTGGCTCCCTCCTTGGCTACACCAGGCTGCCTCCCCTTGGCGGCTGCCTCCCCTCGACGGCTGCCGCGTGATCCTTGCCCCAAATGCAGAAGGGAAGGGCGGGCCCTTTGAACCACAGGCATCATCCTCCGAGTCCCAAACGTCTAAGAAACACCGAGGAAGGGGTAAAGGGAGACAGCGATGGGCCGCCTGAGTCAACGTTAGCACACCTGAGAGCTGGAGAACCATAATAAAAGTAGTTCAGAATGGTATAACACTCTTTAAGGTTTGCAAAGTGCTTACATTTTAACTCGGTTTGGTCTCCACAACATTCCTGCGAGGTAGCTGTTATCTAGTCATTTCTCAGCTGTGTCTGACTCTTTGTAACTCCATTGGAAGTTTTCTTGGCACAGATACTGTATTGGCTTGCCATTTCTTTCTCTGGTTCATTTTACAGATGAGGAAACTGAGGCAAACAGAGTCACACAGCTAGTAAGTGTCTGAGGCCATATTTGAACTCAGGTCTTTCCGACGCCAGGCCCACTGCACCACCTAGCTACCACAGAGGGTTCCCTACTGCAGGTTTAACTATTCATTCATTAATTTATTTATTGGACCTAAGGCCAGCCTGTGCTCTTCAAGCACCAGAAGTACAGTGAGGAAGATTGGAGCTGGAGTCAAAGAGAACAGAGGTCAAATCTAACCTCATATACTTATTAGAATAGCTAACTGACCCTGAGCAAGTCACTTAATCTGCCTCAGTTTCCCCATCTGAAAATGGAGATAATAGCAACTCCTACCTTTAAGAATTGTTCTGAAGGTCAAATGACAATAAAGAACATCACAAACCTTAAAATGCTGCACAAATGCTAGTTATCTAATTAGCTATTTGAGTGCAGCCTCATTGGGCCTTTGGGAAAATAAGAATATTAACCCTCTCCATTAACATTGTACTTTGGAGGACTGGAGACTAAGCACAAGTACTTGGGAATGGGCCCTCCTTTGAGGGCCCTTCCCACTGCTAGGTGTTTTAAGGCATCAGTTCAATCTGTGTTCCATCAGCAGAATATTCAGCTGTTTTGGTTCATTAGATGTAAAGACGATTCCTGCTCATGTGCACGTGGGTCTAGTGTTAACCTCTGAGGTCCCTCCCATCTATATGATCAGGGGATCTTAAGGGCCTACACTGAGAGCTGGATAGGACCATAGGAGTCATGTAGTCTGAAAGTTACAGATAGCGAGGGGTTATGGCTGGATTTAAACTCTGGTCCTCTGACCCTAAAGTCAATACTAAAAGGGGCAGCTAGGTGACATAGTGGATAGGGCATGGGCCCTGGGGTCAGGAGGACATGAGTTCAAATCTGACCTTAAATGCTTATTAGCCGTGTGACTCTGGGCAAATCACAACCCTGATTGCCTGCTCCCTGCTCCCCCCCCCCCACCAAAAATTCAACACTAAAGTGGTTTTAAATTCATCATCTTTTCATCTGATCCTTATAGAAAAACCCTATAGATATGGTAAGGGAGTATTGTGCCCAGTTGACAGATAACGTAACTGAGCCCAGAGCCTGTTGCTAACACTCTTGTGGAGGTGAAAGACCCACAACACCAGCACACAGGAGGGCTGCTAGCACAGGTCCTTTGATCTGCTTTTCTAAGGAAAGCAACTTTAAGGGGTTAACAATCTCGCTTTAATTAAAGATACATATATCATTCGCTTAGTTTAGGGGAAAAAGTCAGCGTCCTGAAGTTCAGGGAGAATACAAACAGAAATTACAAGCAGAAATGATATAAACAGAGCAAATAAACACAAATCAATGTAGCCACAGCAATGCGTACTTACCAGAGAGAAGCACCAACATCTGGGTTTTCAAAGCCGGGGGGCTGCTTCAGTGGCTGCCCAGAGTCTCATCACCAACACTCTTTCAATGAGTGTGCCCCCAAAAGCAAAACGCTAACCTCTGAGTTTATATGTACTTCAGGGTCAGAGGGTGACATTGCATGCCACTCAAACCCACATGACTCAGGCCTCCTCTTGCCATAAGCAGGTCATCAGAGACTCCCGATTCAATGGAGGAGAAGCACTCCAAAACAAAGACAACAAAAGGCCACTTTGCTTGCTCTTACATTTGAAAAGCAAAATTCATCAAAGGTGCTTGATTACCTCAGCATTCCAAAAGAGAAAACAGTCAAAAAAATCCCACCCTAATTACCATTACACCAAGGTCATAAAGCAAGCCAGTGAGGAGCCACTATGAAGCTCCTGCCCAGCGTTCTTTCTACTACAGCAGGCTGCCTTATTTGGGCAAAGATAGGGATGCAAAAAATAAGTTATGGCACTAGAGACTGCTACTCCCTCTTACCTGACCTCATCCTACCTCCTCTCAGTTCTCCATGCTTAGAATAGAGGCTTTTTGAAAAAATGTATTTTTAAAAACAAATTAAGAAGAGTTAATATTTATATAGTGCCCAGCTAGGTGGCACAGTGGATAGAACCCTGGGCCTGGAGTCAGGAAGACTCATCTTCATGAGTTTAAATCCAGCCTCAGACACTTACTAGCTGTGTGACCCTGGGCAAGTCGCTTCACCCTGTTTGCCTCAGTTTCCTCATCTGTCAAATGAGTTGGAGATGGAAATGGCAAACCACTCCAGTACCTTTGCCAAGAAAGCCCCCTGGACTCCTTGGGGTCACAAAGAACTGGACGTGACTGAACAACAACACAGGTAGTAGGTTTTAGAAGTCGGATTTGAACCTCGGTCCTTTGACTCTTGAGCTAATGCTCCTCCACTGCACCACACCGTCTTTTGCCCCCTGGATATTCTGGCTCCAATATCAGAGCTATTCCCACCAATCTCAGGCTGTGGGTGCCCATTTCCTCTCTTCTCTGGCTAGAGTGGGCAGGTAGAGACAGATTTGTATAAGGTGCAGCCAGGAAGCCAAAGATGTGCTCCATCTCAGCCAGAGGAGTTGGCTGCTGGTCTTAGGTGCTAATTACCGATAGGCTGTGTTTACAACACCTCTTATTTTTAATCAGGTAAACAGCTATTTCCCTGACCTCGGAACTAGCAGCCAAGAGATAATTAACACCTATTGTGGCCTTCATCTCACCTGTTCAGCAATCCCAGGTGACGATGCGAGGGAAAAAACGGTGCCAGGCTCTGCAGGGAATGAAATGGCCAGTGGGATGGAATCAGGAAAGGCAGGAATCTGAAGGGATTGGGGTGGATTGGGAGGGGGAGGTTCTTGCATGTTCTCAGGAGAATCATTTTTGCCAGTGACCTAAAGGATATTAGAGATGGAGTCTGAGTAAGAGGCATAAGCGATATCACTATGGACGCGCAGGATCAGAAGAGGAGGGGGCCAGTCACGGGTGGGGCGAGTAAAGGTTTGCTTCATCGATGAAATAGCTTCACAATTTTTATTGAACTTTTGTTTTCGCCTCCCCTTCATTTTTAATGATTTTCTTCCCTATTCTCATCCCCAGCAAGTTACCAGTTTTAACAAAGAATTTTAAAAAGGGGAGGGAGGGAATTGGTTCAGCAACATCTCAACTGAGTCTGATGCAATATGCCACATCTGTAGTACCCACCTCTGCAAAGAAGGGATGATAGTGCTCCTTCTCATCTTTTCTTCAGGCTCAAGCTGAATCATTAGAATTATATAATATTTAGTTTCTTTCCTTTTCTTTCTTCCTTTCCTCTTTTCTTACCTCCTTCTTCCTTTCCTCTCTCCCTCCCTCCCTTTCCTCCCTCCCTTTTTTCTTTCCTCCCATCCTTCTTTCTTCCCCCTTCTGTCTTATTTTCCTCCCTCCCTTCTTTTCTCCCTCTCTTCCTCCCTTCTTTCTTCCCCCTTCTGTCTTATTTTCCTCCCTCCCTTCTTTTCTTCCTCTCTTCCTCCCTTCTTTCTTCCCCCTTCTGTCTTATTTTCCTCCCTCCCTTCTTTTCTTCCTCTCTTCCTCCCTTCTTTCTTCCCCCTTCTGTCTTATTTTCCTCCCTCCCTTCTTTTCTTCCTCTCTTCCTCCCTTCTTTCTTTTCTTCCTTCCTCATTCTTGCCATTTCCATTGTCATGGTTATTGTTTGTATTGTTTTCCACATTCTGTTCGCTTACTCTGTATCGGTTCATATCATTTCTACATATCAGTTCACATAAGTCTCCCCATGTCTCTGTGTATCTTGATATTTGCTGCTCCTCATGGGGAGGTAATATTCCTTCACATCAATGTGCCACATTTTCTTTAGCCATTCCATAGTTGTACATCTTTAAAATACTAAAAGACCTTGAGGAAGGCTTCCAGAACATATAGATGGCTCATTTGGAAGACTTATGGAAGGACATGAGCAAGAATCACATAGGGGCATAGAACACTCCATCCCAGTGAGCTTACAGATATACCCTGATGCTCATGCATCATAGGATTTAAAGCAAGACTCTAGATTCAGAGATCTGCTCCAAATCTCATTTTATAGGTGAGCAAACTGTGACCCAAAGAAGAGACACATGGTCCAAGTTGATGCAGGTAGCAAGTGGCACAGCAGGGTTTCGAACCTTGGTTCTCTGATTTCAGGTTTGGTACCAATTAGCCTTACAGCACACAATGCTTCGGGCTCAAATGGGGAAAAGAACCATTGAACGCTGAACTTCAACAGTTCATTGAGCAAACACAGAAGACCTCACTTCTGATGGAGGCATTGTGCTAGGTGACAGGGATAGAAAGACAAAGACTTCCCAGGTTCTGCTAACTAAGGAGTTAACAATCTAGGGAAGACAGGAGGAATAATCCATAATAATAGCTAGGAGGGAGAGTGAGGCCAGTGCAAATGGGAGCTCCAGGAGCGGACCTGTGAAAAATATGAGAGAAAAGTTACTTCATTTAAACCGGGGCAAGGGAAACAGGAAGCAGGATCTAGAGAAGGCTGCATGGAGAACACACGAGTCAGGGCAGCTAGGTGGTGCAGTGGACAGGGTTCCAGGCCTGGAGTCAGGAGCCCGAGCTCAAGTTTGGCCTCAGACACTCACTAGCTGTGGGGTCCTGAAGTGTCAGACTACTACTGCTGGGACTACTGCTGCTGCTGCTGCTACTACTACCAGCATCGTTGCTGCTACCACTACTCCCACCACCTCTCCCCCTCTTCTCAGTGTCCTGGCGACTCTCGAGTACTATAAGGTCATTTTTAAAAGCCTTATTTTGATGGATATCTCTTGTCTCTGTACCTGAATGCTTCCTTCCCCCTCTCCTATTCAGTGAGATGTTCTCAGTAACAGAAGTTTTTTAAAGAAAGAAATAAGCAGTTCAGCGATAATGGCCAATGGATCAATCACATCCAGTGGTTCCCTCAGTATTCCAATCCCACAGGCCCTCGTGTCTGCAAAGCCTTCGACTCTATTAGAAATCTGTTTTTCCTCCTTTCAGGACTATACTCAGTTTCTCAGAGTAGATTTTTCTTCCTTATAAGCCTTTATCTTTTCCCTTTTGGAAAACCCAACTGAAAAAAAAAACAACTTCTTTATATCAGCTGCATAATAGGTAGGAAGGAAGCGAGCATTCATTAAGCGTCTACTGTATGCCAGACACTATACAAAGCACTTCACAAACATCTTATTTAATCTGCACAATGATGCTAGGAAATGGGTACTATTATCATCGCCACTTTATAGATGAGGAAACTGAGGCACAGAGAAGTTAAATGACTTGTCCCTGGTCACGCACATACTAAGTCTCTGAGGCTGGATTTGAATTCAGGACTTCCTGACTCTTGGCCTAATGCTCTATCCGCTCTATGTCTTGTTGCCGTAGGAAAGTCTTAGTGAGGAAACTTACAAATGCAGTGCACAGAACAATAGAATCATACATCCAGAGCTGAAAGGGACCTTACATCTATAATTATATTTATATTATTTTATTTATATTATTTGATATAATACATTATATATTATAATTATATTTATATTATAATTATTTATATTTATCTAATCAAACCTCTTTTTTGGTAATTACTTAAAATTTAATTGGGAAATCAAATTTATATATAATATTGGAATATATTTTACATATTTAATATTTGTTTATATTTACCTATTATATGTGAAATGTTAATATCAATCTGTTCATATGTATCTATAAAATATATTTACATATATCTGTAGTAAATATATTTAACATCAATCTATGTATATAATCTATATATTATTTATCTATTAAAGATATACTTGTATAAATGTATTTAATATCAATTTATATATTTAAATTATCTATATATCTATTGAATATATTTATACACATATAAATATATTTAATATCGATCTACTTACGTATTTCTGTATATAATTTATATATTTAATCTATAGGGAATACAGTTTAATTGGGAGTAGAATTTAATTGTAAATATAATGAATGAATGAATGAGAAAGTATTTTAAAATAAATTCTGTTTTCCCTTGATGGAATGTAACCTTCCTGAGGGCAGGGACTATTTCATCTTTATCTTTGGGTCCTTAGAACCTAGCATAATGCCTGGCACATGGCAGATACTTTATAAAAGTTTCTTAATTAGTCCACTCCCCTAATTTTACAGATGAGGAAACCAAGGCCTAGAGAGTTTAGTGGCTGGCCCAAGGTTACACAGGTAGTCAATGGCAGAGACAGGATTTGAACTCAGATTCAGTGAGCCCAGTTCAGTGCTTCACATAAAATATTCTTTCCACTGTCAGCCAACAGTTCTGCAACTTATTACCTTAGAGAATTGCCTGGAGCATTGACAGGTTAAATGACTTACCTAGGATCACCTGGTCTCAGAAGTGGGATTTGAACCTAGGCCATTGTGATTCTGAGATCAGCTCTCTAGTTGGTACACAACAGTAAAAATGCTCACTTTTTATTAACTAAAAATGGAATAGGCTGCCTTGGGAAGGTGTGTGTTCCCAGACTGGGTGTCTTCAGGCGGAGGCCTAATGACTGCTTGGGGGGAATATTGTGGACTGGCTTTGTATTTGCAGTAGGCGGTGACCTATGTGGAGGAATCCCTTCTAGTGCTGAGATTCTACGATCGCAGCTGTAAAGAAAGGCATTCTGACTCTCTGGGACCCAAGTTCCTCATCTATAAACCAGGAGGGGTAATAATATTTGGTGCCACCTAACTCGTAAGGGCATTGCAAATAAAGCCCAGGTTTTGTGGTTGTTGGATAGTTTCAGTTGTGTCTGACCCTTCATGACCCTATTAGGGGCTCTCTGGGCAAAGATACCGGAGTGATTTGCTGTTTCCTTCTCCAGGCCATTTTACAGATGAGGAAACTGAGGCAAGCAGGGTCACACAGCTAGTAAATGTCTGAGGCTGGATTTGAGCTTAGGAAGATGACTCTTCCTGACTCTAGGCCTGGCACTCTACCCACTTTACCACCTACCTGCCCAGCTGAATAAAAGCATGCAATTATTATTGGAATTGTCATTGCTATTATCATAATTATCGACTGAGAGCTGTGATACTATGGCCAGAGTGATTCTTTCCTAGGTCTGTGCCAACTCAGGCCAACACATACCACCTCCCATTCTCCCAAGCCCCACCCCACTCCAGAAACCCTGCCAGAGGAGGTGGGGTGGCCACTGGTGTGTCAACCATCTGACAGAATTGTGTGTGATTCCAGGCTGTGCGCCAGTTCAGAGAGGTTGGCGGGTGATGACCCCGGCACTCAGGGACCTCTGGCCTTTGGTTGTTTCCTTCCAGTTGTAATAGGAGTGCCGAGTTTATAATCTCAAAGAGGATCATAAACATGTCTGAAAGGTTCGGAACCGCCGGATATAAGAAACTCTCAAAGTAGAAGGCAGAAGAATCAAAACATTTATTTAGGCTCAACAGTAACCAACCCATGAACCAGAAGCCCCATTTTGATATGTTGATCAAAATCTTCCAGGCCCAATAAGTACGCCTTGAAAGAGTAACCAGGAGGCTACAGAGAAACATGATTGCGTAAAGCAAAATCATGTTTCCCCCTTTATGGTAATAAGATTACCCACTGGACTGAAGTCTTTGTTCAGCTTCCTCCCGTAGGTCAGCTCTGCTACTGGCAGCTCCTGCCTCAGCTGTGTCTGTGTCTGTAACTGAAGCTGCAACTGTAACTGACGATGTAACTGTCGTAACTGCCTCTGTAACGGTCGTTGTAACTGCCTCTGGTTCCAACGGAAGCTGCTTTTAACCATCCAGCTTCTGCGGGGGTGTAAGGTACGCCGGGGAAAGCACAGGCTCCCCCAATCCACTGGCCTGAAGTCTTTGTTCAGCTTCCTCCCGTAGGTCAGCTCTGCTACTGGCAGCTCCTGCTTCCGCTGTGTCTGTAACTGACGTAACTGTCGTAACTGCCTCTGTAACTGCCTCTGGCTCCAACCGGAAAAGGAAGAGAGAGGATCTTCAAGCTGTCCTCTCCCCTCTTATAGAGTTTTTGACATCATCAAGCACCGCCTGAACGACCAGGGCCGATTGGTTCTTGACTTGGCCCCTCCCCCTAGCATAGCCGTTAACACCTCCCCTCAGCCAGCCCCATGACTCATCACACAGGAAGTTGTCTGCTTCCTGGAATGCTCCTTGGGCCTCCTGCCCCGGAAGAGCAAGCCACAGTGTCCAGAGGCTCAATGAGGTAAGCTGAGTCATTCAAAGAAAACAAAGGCCATTCTGGCTACACCAGTTAGCCCTGAATAAGAATATTTCCTTCAGTGAAACAGACCACAGAATAATAGAGTTTTAGAGATGGAAGGTGCCTTAGAGCACAATGTTAGTACTAGAAGGGCCCTTGGGGATCATCTGTTCCAACGTCGTCTTATCAGTCAATCAAGATGCATTGATTGAGTTCCGATGTGTCAGACATTGTGCTAGACATAGGAAATACGTGGACAAAAATGAAATAATCCACCCCCCCCCCCCAATTTTACAGATGAGGAAACGAAGTCCTAGAAAGAAGTGACTTACCCAAAGTCATACATTGTGTTAGTGGCAGAATCAGGACTAAAATCCAGGTCTGAATCCCAAACCAACATTCCCTCCATTGCTCTCAAGCCCAGCTGTCCCCCTATGTCTGCCAATGGGGATTGTTCAATCCAACTGATATTTACTGTTGTTCGGTTGTTTCAGTCATGTCTGACTCTTTGTGACCTCATTTGGGGTTTTCTTGGTAAAGATAGTAGAGTGGTTTTCCATTTCCTTCTCCAGCTCATTTTACAGATGAGGAAACTGAGGCAAGCAGGGTTAAGAGACTTGCCCAGGGTCACACAGCTAGGAAGTGTCTGAGGCCAGATTTGAACTCAGGAAGATGAGTCCTCCTGACTCCAGGCCCAGCGCTCTATTCACTGCACCACCTAGCTGGCCAGCATTTACTGAGCACCTCCTATATGCAGTGAAGGAGAGTGGATAGAAGTAACATGCATACTATATAATTTGCAGATGTAATATATGTGTGTGTACTTATTTATTACATCAAGGATAATGGTGTCACAACATTTGGACTCAATTTGTTCCCAACGTGCTTCACGAGAAAGCAGAAATAACAGTAAGGGAAGCAGAGGTAGGAAAAAACGAAGAGCTAGACCAAGTACGCACAGATGTTTGTGCCAGAAATGTCACAGTTTGGAAGGTGTTGATTGATCAGCTCATCAGATGGCAGAAAGAGGGGAGGAGAGCTGACTATTAGAAAAATCACAGACAGCGCTGCTCTAGAATGAGGCGATTCAGACCATGGCAATAACTGCTGAATAATCTGTCTGTATATTGAGGGCATCCTTGATGAAAGCAGGAGAAGAGACCAGGCAGGCTTATGCAAGTGGCGTATGGCAGATGGCATCTTTGCAGTCACACCATCATCTGAAAGGTGAAAAGAAATACAAGATCTCACTGTGCTTACTGTTTGCTGACTATAAAAGGTTATTGGGGTAGAGGCAGAAAGCTCACTGGCACTGGAGTCCGAGGACTGGCTTTCAAATCCGGAGACCTTGGGCGAGCCACTTATGCTCCTGGGCCTCCATTTCCTTATCTGTGAAATGAGGGCATTGGACTAGGTGGCCTCCGGGCTCCTTTGCTGTTCTAGAGCTATGATTCAACAGAGGAAAATGTGTCCTTAAAGGCTCTCCTCCAACAAGGGGCCTCCCATCCCTATGTTAAAAATGATGCAAGGCTGGAAAGACTTATACGAACTGATGCTGAGTGAAGTGACCAGAACCAGGAGAACACCGTACACAGTAACAGCCACATTGTACAAGGACTGATTTTGATAGACTTGGCTCTTCTCAGCAATGCAAGGTTCTAAGACAACTCTAAAAGGTTTATGATGGAGAATGCCATCCACATCCAGAGAGAGAACTATGGAGTCTGAATGCAGACCAAAGCAGACTCTTTTCTTTGTTTGTTTTGTTTTTCTTTCTCATGGTTTCTCCCATTTGTTATAATTCTTCTATACGACATGACAAACGTGAAAATATGTTTAATAGGAATGTATATGTAGAACCTATATTGGATTCAGGCTGTCTTGGGGAGGGAGGGGGAGAAAATTTAAAGCTTATGGAAGTAAATGTTGAAAACTAAAAAATTAATAAAAAATGATACAAGGTTCTTTGAAAAAAAAGTAATAACAGAAATAATTTTGCTCAATAATGATAAAACAGGGGAAAGTATATTGCCAAAAGTCATAGGGTCGTAGACTTAGAACTAAAAGGCTCTTAGAAGCCATGGAGTTCAAATTCTTCATTTTACAAAAAAGGAGACTGAGACTAAGAGGTTAAGTGATTTGCCCAGAATTATACAGCTATTAGGTATCTGAAGGAGGATCTGAACTCAGATCTTCTTGACTCTATCCACTGTACCACCCAGCTTTCTAAGTGTTCCTATCCATCATGAAGGTGCTTGTGGCAAAAACTAAAGGTAGAAGGATTCCCTGTAGACCAGGGCATATGTTTGTGTGTGTGTGTGTGTGTGTGTGTGTGTGTGTGTGTGTATGATTGGACCCCTTCAGGAGTCTGGTGAAGCTGACAGACCCCTTTGCAGAATAATTCTTTTAAATACATAAAATGAAATATATATAGGATTACCGAAGAAACCGATTATATTGAAATATAGTTTTCAAAATTAAAAAAAGTGTGGATCCCAGGTTAAGAACCACATAGTGACATTCCCCATAAATCCTTCCATTTGTGGTTGGCCAACTGTTGGTGTCTTCAAGCCCTGAAATGCTTCAGAGCCTTTTAAATGGGATTCAAGACCACTTAAAAGGGTTTTGGAAAGATCAGGTGGATGCCTATTATTTAAATTATGACATGATGCTGGATGGATGGTCCATAGAAGTGGTCCTTTAGCATAAATATCTTAGAAAGACATTGCTCATAGACAATGAATTCAGTTCAGGATTGAATTGGAGGAGGAGAGGACCATAGGTTCTGGGTTCCAATCCTACTTTGGATATTGTAATGACAAGCAGGGTAGGACTTTTTGCTGTTTTTTGTTTTGGAGTGCTTCTCAGCGCTAAGGCAATCAAATGCCTTTGAGTCTTGCCTTTGTTTCAATCAAGAGTCTTTGATTGAATCTGTAGTCTTTGATGACCTGCTTAAGTCATGGGAAGGCCTAGGTCACATGGATTTGAGTCACATGATTGTGACACCCTCTGACCCTGAGGAAGTGTATATATACTCTGAGGTTAGCATTTTGTTTGGGTTTCACTCATTGGAAAAAAGTTCCTGTGATTTCACCAGATGAGACTCTGGGTAGCCATTAAGGAGCCCCCCCCCCCTATTAGAAAACCCAGATGTTGGTACTTCTCTCTCTGGTGACTATGTATGTATTGCTATGGTCAGACAGAAGCCTGTCTGTTGATTTGTGTGATTTGCTCTGTTTATGTAATTTCTGCTTGTAATTTCTGTTTGTGTTTTCTCTGAAGCTCAGGGTGCTGACTTTTTCCCGTGAACTAAGTGAATGTTATATGTATATTTAATTAAAGTGAAATTGTAAATCCCTTTCCATGCCATCTTGGGGAGGGAGGGGGGAGGGAGGGAAGAAAATCTGGAACTCAAAATTATGTAGAACCGAGTGTTGTAAACTAAAAATAAAAAATTAAATTAAAAAAAGAAAAGAAAATATATAATGAAAAAAAAGAAATTGTAAATCCCTTAAAGTTGCTTTCCTTAGAAAAGCAGATCAAAGTACCTGTGCTAGCAGCCCTCCTGTGTGCTGGTGTTATTGGCCTTACACAACCACAGTAGTTGCAAGTAATGTTGTTACAGATATTATCTGTGTGACCTTGGGTGAATCATTTAAAACAATATTTGGTCTCAGTTTCCTCATTTATAAAACTAAAGGGTTGGATTAGATAACATTCAAGGTCCCTTGCACAGCAAATTGGATCATGCTTTGAACAACCCTAAGCTTCTCCTTGAAACACAGGTTCATCTTTCTGATACCCGTGCATCCTAGTGATTCAGATAGCTGAAAATCATGGAAATCCACAATCACAAAAAGGTAAAATCACAGGTAACCCAAAGGTCAATGAATGGGTTCATGGTGGAAATGAGTAGGCTATAATTTACTATCAGCAAATAACTACACAGAAGAAGCGATGTAAAGATTGACCTCAGAAGGGTATAGAATTGGAAGATGAAGAGGGCCAGTCATATAGTCAGAGTGAGGGACAGCCAGTGGGCAGCCTGGGTATTTCAATGCCATGCGCTTAATGTCAAGAAATCTAGAGGAAGTTGACACTTGTGCAAAGTATATGGGAAGTGATAGATTAGAGTCTCACAGGAGAAGATGATGACGAGAGGCTGTAATTTGTGTGTTTGGTGCCCACGTCAGATGGATCATGGCTCTCTTGGAATATATACCTAGATATAGGCTCAGGCCTATGATTTCATTGGCCTTGGTAACTCCCAGGTGAGGAAAGTCCTTCACCAATGCAGGTTGGCACCTTCTCAAGGACAGGAGCTGCCTAGCGCACTGAGAGGTTAAATGACTCAGCCAGGGACCTAAAGCCAGTATGTTACAGAGATAGTACTTGAACCCAGGCTTTTCTAGTTTCAAGACCAGCTTGAAATCCATGTGTCAACCTATAAAAGGTCAGAGAATCTGAGTTAGAAGGGACAGGAGTCTTCTAGTCTAATCTCCCACTCTATGCAGAAATCTTCCTTCCTTTATTTAATAAATGGTCAGAAGTAAACATGTCAACTCTATGATATGAAACAATTTTTGTTGGTCTGAGTACCAATAGAGTCCTTAAAAATATTCCTTGTTTGGTCGATGGTTCAATCGACTACTCTGTGAATTTTCCACAAATGGTTTATGAACCCAAAGCTGACTGATTGGCTGGCTGTCTCCCTCCTGCCATCAGGAAAATTTCCACCTGCCAGAGTTGGATGTGTGCTCCAGGAATGCATATTTATCATGAGCTCAAACCCACTTAAACCATAAGAAGGAAAGGCCCTGGCACAGTAACAAAGTATGTCCTAAATATGTCTGGATTATCTAGTGTTTTTAATTTTTTTGTCACTGTTTTCCATTCATATGAAGCATTGAGCATTCACGTATATTGTGAATAGGGATTGTTTCGTTCATTTTATTTGTATCCTGGCACCTAGCAGTCTGGCACTTAGTAGGTACTTAATATTATTTGTTGACGGACTGATCACACATAACAAAGTCTTATTGAATGTGGAGATATATGGAAAGGCAGAGTTCCCAAGACCTTGCAGACATGAAAGCTTATAACATGCTACAGCCGAGAGGGATCTTGGATCACAAATGTCAGGCCGGGATGGATGCTCTCAGGGGGTCTAGACCAACCCTTCTATTTTTCATACAAGGAAACCAAGTCCCACAAAAGTGATTTGCCCAGGTCAGCCAGAATTCAAACCCAGATCTCCTTATTCCAAGTGTTCTTTCCAAGTCTGTACTGTGCTGCCTTCATTATCCCCTTTTCTCCTTAAATAAAACCTTCTTCATTTTTGATCTCTAAATGAACACAAGGAACGTGATAAAAAGCCTGTCTCAGGACTACCTATTTCTTTTGTCACTGTTGAGTTGTTTCTGTCATGTCTGACTCTCTGTGACTCCATTTGGGGTGGATGAGGCAAACAGGGTTAAGTGACTTACCCAGGGTCACGCAGCTAGTAAATGTCTGAGGCTGGATTTGAACTCAGGAAGATGGGCCAGATCTTTATTCACTCTATCACTTAGCTGCCCTGCCCCACTTACCTATTTCTACTTCTAGGCAAATTTTATTTTTATTTTTAGTCTCCGGATCACAAGTTTGAATGTAGCCCGCAGATACACAGAGTAGACCCTCCCCCCAACTAAAACACAGACTCATTAAGACCTGCCATATGTCCCACCCAGCAGAGCTCAATGCCCAATTCAGAAAATATTCAGCAGTGATTTGCTAAATCTAAAATCTTCGTCATTCTCTCCGAGAGAGGGAGCCAGCCTTTTTCTAGCCTTCAAAGCCCTCCTGTGCCCTGAATAAAAATCTTCTTCGTCTTCTAGCACCAGCACACAATAGGTGCTTAATAAATGTTTACTGGTTGATATGGATTGATCTTCCCGTAATGACCAGGATCATAACTGATGGTCATTTTTTGAAAAAAATTGGTTTATTGGGGCAGCTAGGTGGTGCAGCGAGTAGAGCACCGGCCCTGGAGTCAGGAGGACCTGAGTTCAAATCCAGCCTCAGACACTTAACACTTACTAGCCGTGTCACCTTGGGCAAGTCACTTAACCCCAATTGCCTTCCCTTCTCCCCTCCATAAACAAAAAAGAAAAGTTTCTCGATGCTCCTTTTTATACATTGCTGTCAATTCCCAATTATTCTTCCCTATCAATAGAGCCTTCTCTTATTAAAAAAAATAATAATTCAGTTAGGCAAAACACAGGAACAGTTTGGCTATGTCTAACAATGCATGACTCACTCTGCACCCGTAGTCCACCATCCCTCTACTGAGGAGGCCTGTTTTATTGGTAATCCTCTGAAGTCACAATTGAGCACTGCATTAATAGAAGTATGCTGTCTTTTCCTATCATTTTCCTTTAAGTTACTGTAATTACTGTATAAATTATTCTTTTTTTGCTTACTTTGATGATGCTGCATCATTTTTCAGTCTTGTCTGACTCTTCATGACCCCATTTTGGGTTTTCTTAGCAAAGTTACTAGAGTGGTTTGCCATTTCCTTCTCTAGCTCATTTTACAGGTGAGGAAACTGAGGCAAACAGGGTGAAGTGACTTGCTCAGGGTCACACAGCTAGTAAGTGTCTGAGGCCAAACTTGAACTCAGGAAGAGGAATCTTCCTGACTTCAGAGCAGGCACTGTATCCACTGCTTTACCTAGCCGCCCCCAGCTGCTTTCTTTGCTCTGCATTGGTTCATCCAAGTCTTTCCAAGTTTCTCTGCATTTTCATATTCTCATGCACAAATTTCCACTGAATGCTATCAACATTCTGCATTGACATCCTCTTCCTGTACCTCATCGTGGCATGGAGGTGACCTAGCTTCTCCCAGCTCTGCCGCTTACCAGCTATGTAACCTCACTTTAATTCCACAGCACACTATCTGCCTCACACTGGCAGAGTGCTACTTAAACCTTCCTTAAAGCAACGAAGGGTTCACAATCTTCATTGGGCCTCCTGGCCCTTGCCTTTCAGTAAAGCTTCTTGTATCTACTCCATCCCCTGCCAAATTAATAAACGAAAGGAAATAAGTTCTAGCATTCACTATAGACACATGAGTTGTTGTTTATTGGCTCTTATTTTCAAAAGTATGCCAAGCCAGGTGGGAAAGGTTTGGCAACAGATTAGGTGTCTATTAATGATTTGATGATGAGCTCTAAGTCTCGCACATGTTTTGCCATATATCTCTACGTTCATTCATATATCTCTACATTCAATAAGATTGTGTGTAAATGAAGAGGGTGAGTCAGGACTGGGTCATTGACCTCAGAAATGAAAGAGGGATTATCCCAAAGAAGCCTAGATGAGTGATCAATGTAGACAATGAGAGGGATGGTAGAAATCATTCAACATATCCCTTAAGGCTGGACAAATTCAGCATCTCTTGACAGCCCCTCACAAGACATAACCTGGTAGCTAGAACTATACATCAAAAAGTCACTATCTTTTAAGAACTGACATACAACAAATCTCCATGTTATCAATCCAGACCTCGAAATGTCCCAGAAAACTCAACCAATACACTGCATTATCATAGCTCACAGGCCCCCACAAGTATGTTTCCCTTTTCTCCAGTTAGACTACTAGTTCAATGTAAACTCACTTAAAATGAATTAACATAATAAGAAAAGCTATAATAAGCATCCCACCTCCACCCCCCATAAACTTAGACCATGCTTTCCCACAGATATGCCCTCAGTGGGGAGAGTGGCCACAAGTAGGGATCACATGGGAAAGGCACACACGTGGTGAGGCTGCAGAGCCATCAATGTCTTCTGATGATTCTATCATGCTTCTCCAACTCTGCCTGCTTCTTGCTCTCCTAGGCACGTTGTTCTGCTTGTCCCTGCTGGGTTTTACAGCAGACCTTGCTACACTGGTCTGAGAAGGTAGTTGGATTCATAGTTGTTGGTGGCTGCAGGGCGCCTAGTCTCTGTGAGGCATTGCCTCCTACAACCAGACTGAGAACTCATATCTTTAGGTCCTACCATCTGAACTCTAATCTCTGTGGTTGAGTCATTTCAGTCAAGTCCGATTCTACATGCCCCCATTTGGGGTCACTTGAGTGGTTTGTCATTTCCTTCTCCAGCTCATTTTACAGATGAGGAGCTGAGGCCAACAGGGTTAAGTGACTTGCCCAGAGTCACACAGCCAGTAAGTGTCTGAGGCTGAACTTTAACTCAGGAAGATGAGTCTTCAGGCCCAGCACTCTATCCACTGCACCACCCAGCTACCTGTGAGCTCTAGTCTGCTAGGGTTAAATCTCTCCCCATCAAGGCAGGCTGGTAACTCTTTAGTCAGAAGGACCATCCCCAGCTAACAAAAGCTGGGCAGAGCACCCCCAGGCTAAAATAAACTTTTTGATTCCTAGGTCTGGATAAAGATCTCTGTCTCTATGTTATAAATAACAATCTAAATTAGGGTTAAGATAGCCGAGATCTTTGTTAGCTTAGCACACAAATAAATATGAGCCAGAACAAAATGCGGGCTAAGGAGGCAATGTCAGTTTTCCCCACCTATGCTGTTGGCTGCCATCTGACTCTTTGTGACCCCATTCGGGGTTTTCTTAGCAAAGATACTGGAGTGGTTGGCCGTTTCCTTCTCTAGCTCATTTGACAGATGAGGAAACTGAGGCAAACAGGGTGAAGTGACTTGCCCAGAGTCACACAGCTGGTAAGTGCCTGAAGCTGGATTAGAACTCAAGTCTTTCTGACTCCAGGCCCAGCACTCCATCCACTGTACCACCTAGCTGCCCCTATAGTCCCACCTTAATTATGCATATCTACCAAGTAAAACCTTATTAATTTATCTTGTCTCTCTAGACACAGGATCATGAAATTATAGGATTTTGTAGGTAGAAGGGACAACAGTAAAATCTCATTTCACAGAGGAGTAAAACTAAGGCCAAAGAAGTTAAGTGACTTGAAGATGGTCATAACAGCAAGGTAGCATTTGAACCCATTTCTCTTTTCTCCATGTTCAGTGCTCTTTCTATGCCAACCCATTCTGCTGATTGGACCCATTAAGTTTGGGGAGCCCTGGGGCCCTACCACTAGGTCACGGGGCAGTTGAGGGGTGGGGATGGGATGGGGAATTTTGCTAGCCATAAACCATCTCTGGTCATTGGATTAGTAGAGTTTTGTTCTCCTCTGCTAATTATTTATTCTTTTAAAAAATGTGGGGAGGGGGAGGAAACTATATTATAAAGCTAGAGGTCATACAGAAACCAGAATCCTTGAGATGAAAGGAATATCAGCCGTCACCTAGTGGAATCCCTATTTAGAAATGAATTCAACAATTTGGCCCGACCAACCTGTATTAAGCTACTGTTCTCTAGAAGACTCATCCTTAGTCATTTAGCCTCAGCCTAAAGAATTCCAGTGAGAGGGAACTCATTAGCTCAAAAGCCACCTCCTGCACTGGGCCCTTCCTGATGCCCATAGCTGCTAACGCCTCCCCCCCCGCCCCAACAAACTTCGTTGTATTAATTTTGTATAGTTTTGAATAGATTTGTGTGTGTACATTCTTTCTCCTCTGATAGAATATAAGCCCCCTGAAGGCAGGAACTATTTCATTTTTGTCTTTGTATTTCCAGTTCCTAGCATATAGTAGGCACTTAATAAATGTTTGTTTGATGGCTTGTTTGATGAATGCTTGGGTAGCAAGGTGGTGCGGTAGATAGAGTGTCGGGGATCTGAGTTCTAATTTGACTGCAGACACTTACTAGCTGTGTGATCCTGGGCAAGTCATGTAATCCCATTTGCCTCCATTTCCTCATCTGTAAAATGAGCTGGAAAAGGAAATGGAAAATCCTTCCAGTATCTTTGCCAAGAAAACCCCAAATGGGATCACGAAGACTCAGACGTGGCTGAACGACAACTGGACGAGTGCTTCATTGAATACACCCATGTCCAAAGCAGCCCATTCTATTATCAGGAGAATCAGATGTTTTCCCTTATATCCAGTCAAAAACGACCTCATTTCATCCCCCTCACCTCTAGACTGATAAGAGTTATGTCACAGTCATACTCAGGCTAGTTTGCTCCATTCTCATCCCTCCCACCAAAGAGCATCTGCCTCAGCTGTTCTCCAGGCCTTGGGAAAGGCTTGTGTTCTTTCGCAGAATAGAAAGTAAGCATTGTGGGGGTTCTGAGCCAGTCCAGCGGAGTAGAGGTGGAGGGGGGGGCATCCTGTCAGCCTGATTTCATTTGGAGCTCCAGGTGTGAAAGCGGGGAAGTGGTGGGAGGCGAGTCACTAATATCCAGCTCTTGGGCTATTTTTCCAGCTTCTTGTCTTTATCCCCCTTAAGAAAAACAGATGATGCTACTGTGATTTCGGGGTTTTGCAGCACAATTGTCTAAAAATAGCCTCGACTTATTGGCTATTCCTTTTTAGGAAGGGTTTCAGCGGCCACCAAGTGTGTCGTCATCCTCAGGAAGTGGATGGAGGGCTTGGGCAGCCCAGCTGGCGGCAGTGACTGCTAACCCCTGTGCTTGGCTTCTGCATGTCAGGCCCCCCTCATTCCACACACCCTCCCAGCTTCCCCTTCCCCACCCTTCCCATTTCCCATCACCACCTCCCCTTGAATGAGGCGCCAGGGAAAGTTACAGAGACAACCGAGATGGAGAATTAGGAGAGCCCAGGGTTGGCTCTGTGAGAGATGTACGGGAAGTTACTTGGTCTCACCTTTGTCTTTTCTTGGGGAGCTGTCCTCTAGGGCCCGGATAACCTGCCTGTCATAAAGGAAGGCTTCTTGACTCCTTCTCTGATGTGTGCACAGCCCTCTAGTGTGTAGATCATGTGGTATTGTGTTTTATCCCTTCCAGTAGATGGGTTTTTCCCCACTAGCACAGTGCTCAGCACACAGTAGGTGCTTAATAAGTATTATATGAATGAATGGATGAATTAATTGAATGGCTAGACCAAGATTCTTTTGTTAGATGCCCCTTTAGGACAGTTTCTTCTTTTTCAAGTGATGGCCAGATTACTGCCAGGCTGGGCACACTCTGAAGTGACAGCTCCAGGATCTTTCTGAACTGTTGGAATATGAGCATCATCTTCTTTGGTGCCTCAGTCTAGCTCCTCCCTGTTGCTTCTTTTCCTCTCCCTCCTTGTCCTTCTTCTCTTCCTCCCTCTCAAAGAAAACACAGGCCCAAACACAGAGGTCTGCCCAAATAAATGTTCAATAAAGCACACTGTGCTGATGAATTGGGGCAGCTAGGTGGCTCAGTGGATAGAGGGCTGGGCCTGGAGTCAGGAAGACCTGAGTTCAAATTTGACCTCAGACACTTACTACCTGTGTGACCCTGGGCAAGTCACTTTGCCCTGTTTGCCTCAGTTTCTTCATCTGTCAAATGAACTGGAGAAGGAAATGGCAAACCACTCCAGGATCTCTGCCAAGAAAAACCCCAAATGGGGTCACAAAGTTGGACACAATTGAAAAATGACTGACCCAAACCTCTGACTCCAGAGCCAATACTCTGTCTGCTTTATTTTGTGACCACCTGTGTGATGTGGCAAGTCAGTTTCCCTGTCTAAGCCTTGGTTTTCTCACCTGTAAAATGGGGAAGCTAGATTAGATGGTCTCTCAAGCCCCTTCTAGCTCTAACTAGTTTATGAATGAATGGAGAAACCAAGGAACAAGAGACCCTGCCAGTCTTCCCCAGGAGCCTCAGGAAATACAGCAAGGCAGGGAGTTGGAGAAGCTTTTTTCTGAAAGCTCATAGGAAGCTACCAGCTGAGCATGAATTTATTCATTGACTCCGAAAATTGCTTCCTGCAGGGGGATGCTGCTTCTATTCCAGGGCTCCTGGCCTGTCAACCTTCCCTCCCTCCTCTTCCTCTTTGTTCTTTCCTGTTTGTTGTTGTTATTCAGTCTTTTCAGTCATGTCTGATTCTTCGTGACCCATTTGGGGTTTACTTGGCAAAGATACAGAAGTTGTTTGCCATTTCCTTCTCCAGCTCATTTGACAGACGAGGAAACTGAGGGACCAAGAAGGAACAGTCAGAGCATTGGCTGCTGTCTCTTCTTGTAGGTGTATCCACATAGGGGGTGGACTTAGAATCATTATTCATACTTGTACACACATATGTACATACATACATATATGGAGAGAGAGAAACACACATATACACACAGAGAAATAGAGAGAAACAGAGAGAGAGAGAGACAGAGACAGAGAGAGAGAGATAGAGACAAAGAGACAGAGAGAATATGGTACAATGGAAAACTGTACCATCTTTGGCTACTTTTTCCTCCAAAAGGTACGTCTATAGAGGTATGTATAGTGTGATTTAAAAAAAAAAAGACTGAAATTGGAATGAGAACCCAGCTTGATGTGAACTTAGACTCCCAATGGGGTACAAATCTGGTTCTGCCAATTAATACCTGGGTGGTCCTGAATCGTTCACTTAATCTTACTGGATCTCAATTTACTCAACTATTAGATAAGACAGTTGTAGATGACTGTCAGGATCCCTTCCCCTACCATCTGTATTTCCAAGACTCTCTGGACTTCACCACCATGATTCAACTGTTTTCTTGTGGTGAAATTTCCCTCAGTGCTGAGGGTCTTCCCTCCCTGGAACATCCATGATCATGTCAGCCCTCTTCTCCCATCGGAAAGTTCCCTGGGGGAAAGGGGACTCCATTTTGGGGACAGGCCCAAGGCGAGCAGGGTTTCATTTCCCTACTGGCTAGACTTCACTATGCCCCCCACAAGAATACCTCCTCCTCTGTCCCCATTATGTATTGTCTTCTGCCATTAGAATTCCTTGAGGGCAGAGACTCTTCTTTTGGCTAGTATTTGTGTAACCCCAGTGCTTAGTACAGTGCCTAGTACATGATAGGAGCTTAGTAGATGCTTGTTGCCTCCCTTCCTTCCAACTCCAGCTCCATGATCCTACAACTAGTCAATCTCAAGGACTAACATCTTGTGAAAAGCATGGCTGGAGCAGAGGACAGCAGCTGGGGAGTCTCATTGGCAGGAGGGTTGTCCTGACACTTTAGCAAAGATCTTACTTTAACAGCTCATTTCAGATTAGTCCAAGCGCTGAGACAGAAAGAGAACCATCTTGGAAGAGTAAAACCCCAGAGTCTAATTCTGAGGGAAGGATCCAGTCCTGGAGCGTAATATCCAATGCAATATTAATCAACCCTTTTCCTAAATCCCAGGAAAAGAGTCGGCAAAGCATCAATTTTAAAGAATATATCACAGATTAGGAGAGGCAGTTATCAAAGAAGCAACTTTTTTCCCTTAAAGCTTTTAAAAAATATGTTTTATTGATGTCTTTTATTAATATTGCCTATATTTTTTGCTTCCCTACATTCCATTACATAATATTACCTACATTTCCCTCTATTTCTATCCTGGGGTAATAAACAATCCTTTATTACAAATAATGAAAAGGGAGATTAAAAAAACAGTTAAGCAGAATTACCTACCACATTGAAAAAAATCTAATATTATATTGAGAATTCTATGCCCACAGATCCCTACCTCTGTAAAGAAAGGGGAGAGAATCGCTTTCTCATAACTCGTCTTTGGGGCCAAGCATAATCATATTATAATCATGGCTGTATTATAATTCTACCACATTCTGTTTTGTTAGTTTTGCTTGTAAATGATGTTTTTATTTACATGTTTATCATCATTTTCCATATTATTTTCTTGGTTCTGTTAATTAAATTAAATTAAATTAATTAAAATTCTGTTAATTTGTTCATATAAATCTTCCATGGGAGAAGTAACTTATCCAAGAAGCTAGAAGAAGTGAAATCATCGACCTGGAAGAAACGTCCAAAGAAACCTGCCACCGGCTCAGTCCTGAGTCCTCCAAGAGAAGCGGGGGTCTCAGCCTGTTCATGAAGAGCCACATAGTACCGTAGAACATTCCTTGTAGTAAAAACATGGTGAGGTGTGGAAAATCACAAGAAGGGGGCACAGTAGTGACAGGGGAGATAATTCTCATGGGCTTTAAAATTTTCTTCAATGTTCTTTATGTTCCTTTCATTTTTCCTTTGATATTTTGAGTTTAGAGTTATATTTAGCTTACTCGTTTTGCTATCATTAAGACGATTTGCAGCTTGTTGAATTTTATACTTTTGATATATACTTTTGTTTCTTTTTGAAGCACAATTTTGCTTTCTTTTTAATCTTATTTTATTTTCTTTCTAACTAGAATTTTCAGTTTGATTTTTGGTCTGAATCCTGTTTCTTTCTATATTTGGCTACTTTTGTTTTCAATGTTTCTTTTTAAAAATTTAGTTCTTCAATTGCTCTGAAATTGCTGTTTCTATTATACCCGCATTGCTACATTCCTATGTTTTATTTACCTACGAAAGCCCACTTCTGATGCTAACTGTGACATTGTTTTTTGTTTGTATTTGTTTGCTATTGGGGTGGTGGGGGTGGGGTGGGGATGGTGGGGGTGGGGGGGTGGCGGGGGTGTTGGGGGGTGGTGGTGGGGGTGGTTGAGGGCAGCTAGGGGTGCAGTGGGTAGAGTGCTAGGCCTGGAGTCAAGAAGACCTGAGTTGAAATCCATCCCCAAATACTTATTAGCTGTGTGACCCTGGGCAAGTCACTTAACCTTGTTTGCCTCAGTTTCCTCATCTGTAAAATGAGCTGGAGAAGGAAATGGCAAACCATTCCTATGAAAGCCTCTTACTTGATGATGCTAACTGTGACATAATAATAGCTAACATTTATATATCCCTTAGTATGTGCCAGGCGTTGTGCATGTGTTAAGGGTATGGACGGAATACTGTTTTGCCATTCACATTAAATCGCATATTTATAAGTGCTTAGAACACTGCTTTATAGTGTCATTGAAGTCTAAGATTGCTTAGCCAGTTTTATTTTCATGCCATGGTCAGTTGACTGTTGCCATTATGGATCAATGTTTGGAAAATCTTCATATTGCATGTTAGGCGTATTGTCATTCAAAGGCCATTGATATCCATAGAGGATAATTGATAGTCGAAGTCAACCCTCGGTAGCTGGAACCCTAGAAGCTGAGGATATTAAAAGAATACTAAAGAACAGCAATAGATGTGGGAGACTCTGGAATAATTTATAGAAGGAGAATAAGAGTATTAAGGATGGGTTCTTCAATCATCACACCCACTGGAGCAGTTAAAAATTCTTGGAAAAAATCCATATATTGGACAATATCCGGGAATTGGCTCGCAAATCAGAAAGAGAAGAAATCCATTAAAATTCTGCAACATTAGTGAATGAGGGGAAGGTAGAGATAGAGCCCAGACTTGGATATGTGCTAGGGGCCCCAGCTGTAGAGGAAGCTGTAGTGTCAGACTCAGACACCTCACCTATGGGGGAAGCTGATTCCACATTTTCTGTACCAGAATGAAAGCTTTACATACAAAGAGGACTTATTCCTTTACATACAGAGAAGTAAGGATAAAAGCTAGGTCTCTTACATCAAAAAGGGGTGAGTCACTTGTGAGAAGAACCCAGACTAGGTCTTTGGTGGCAGAGAGAAATCACTCCCCCAGGCATAAGGCATGGACTCCTTCCCTGGAGGCTACAGAGGAATACTTAGTATTTGGATATCAGGTGATGGCTAGATCCCCCAGCTGAACAGAGAAACCTCAGCTGTGAGTAGACCTCAGACTAGAGACCTCATTACAGACAGCAAGATGAGGCCCCAGATAAGAATTTTCTTCAGGAAGGACCTTTTCCCTCCTGGGGAAGGTTCACTAGAGATCTGGGATGAAGGTTCACCAGAATGACTAAAGGATTGGCAGGCATCAGGCAGAGAAGTTATGAATTGCTTGATGGAAAGTATGAGAGGTTCCATGTTTGAATACCTTCAGGTTCCAAAGAAAAGAAATCCTCTTTTCCCATACTGGGAATGTGCTCAAAAGTTCTCAGCTGATTCTGTGGCCCCGGCCCAACGCCTGAAGTAGTGTCACTGAGTTTGGTGATACCATTTGGCACAAAGGAGAATTGCCATCCAAATTCATGTCGCAGGTGGACGCTCAAGACTGACAGAAAGAGGAGGGGTACCTCTTGAAAGAGCAGATATGACCAGATTGATCCACCAGGGATTGGTAAATGGTAAATGTTTCACAACTAGGTCTCTATGGGATGTGAGCATGGGGAGGTACCCACAACATACTTTTAAGTTTATTTCGTGTCATTTTTTTCCATCATTTTTCTATATCTAGACGATCAACAAAACAATACACCCAGTACAGATTGCCAGTTTGTGAGGTGGGGCAGCTAGGTGGCATGGTGGATAGAGCACTGGGCAGGGAATCAGGAAGATTCCTGACCTCAGACACATATCAGCTGTGTGACCCTGGGCAAGTCACTTAACCCTGTTTGCCCCAGCTTCCTCATCTGTAAAATGAACAGGAGAAGGAAACGCCAAACCGCTCCAGTATCTTTGTCACGAAAACCCCAAACAGGGTCAGGAAGAGTCAGACAGAACTGAACAATAGCAAATACTCATACTGAAAATTTAACAATCAGCTCTCCTGACGGTTCAAGCTGGCTCCAGCATAACCCCAAAGTGGCCAAAGGATTATGGGATTGCCTTGATTCAAGGGTATCCACAAAGAGTGCTCTAGCAATGAGACTACCTGTGAAAAACTGATAAATTAAGGGGAAACATTTGAGCAATTGCAGGGGGAAGGACACAAAAATTCAGCCCAACCACCTCAGGTATATTTTCTCATATATCGGTCATAAAAACTCAGTGGAGGAGCTAGCCAGCATACACAGAATTGGCTAAAGAGACTCACAGAAAATCTGGTGAGACCAGTTTTATTATTAGACAGATTTTCTTTGTGTCGAACTAAATTCTGCCTGTCTGTAACTTCTACCCAACACTCTCAGTTCTGCCCATCTGGGACTAAGGAGAACAAATCTATCCCTCTCCCTCATAATGGTTCTTCGTCAGTTGTCTTTCAATTGTTTCGGTCGTGTCTGGTTCTTTGTGACCTCATTTGGGGTTTTCTTCGTAGAGATTCTGGAGCGGTTTGCCATTTCCTTCTCCAGCTCATTTAACAGACGAAGAAACTGGGGCAAAAGAGGATTAAGTGACTTGCCCAAGGTCACATAGCCAGTAAGTGTCTCAGGCTGGATTCGACCTTGGGAAGATGAGTCTTCCTGACTCCAGATCCAGCACTCTATCACCACCTAGCTGCCTCGATACTTCTTCATCTACTTGGTTTATTTTGGATTTCCCCCTTGGGCCTACTCTGATGTTCTCTATATAGATAAAGGATGAGGCCTACTAATAGTAATAGGTAGCATTTACAGGTAACCTGGGCTTCTCTGGGCGGTTTGCCTAAGGTGGAGGGGCTTCTGGAGCATGTCCAGATTGCCTGATGGGGAGCCTGCTTCATCCCTTACAGCATGAATAGGGCAGCCCCCTTTGAATGGCTGCTTGCAGCTTTAAAATTGGCAAGACAGAGCCAATCATTCTGTTTAGGCTGCTTTCTCTTTTTTCTGCTGCTTTCTTTTCATCAGCTCTTTATCTGCTGCATCCAGAGGGTGAAGATCTCAATTTACTTATAGTCTGGGTACCATTAACTGATGAGAGGGGAAGGCCTTTCCTTCTCTTTTCTACCCTGGTTCTGAGAACTGGGCCTGGGGGGGTTTATTTCTGTTCTGGGTTGTTTGCCCTCCTCAGTTTCAGGTGCTGGAGGTGATTTCCATGAGACTGAGCTATGGCTACCTTTAAGCCAGGTCTACAGGCAGGACAGTACAGCCAGGCAGTCCAGCATGGAAGCCCTAAGATGCCAGGATGCCTGGGACCCAAGGCCCAAGGGAATTTTGGACATGAAACTGGCACTGTGGTCTTTGGGAACTGAACTAAAGTAGGAATCTAATCCTCTTCCCCTCTCCAGAGACTGAGGTGGTGCAATGGGAGAGAGAGATCATTTAATGTCTTATTTTAGTCTGCCATGTGTTGGGAGACTAAGATTGTAAATTTGTGATTATCCTTTCTGAAGTCAGTATTATTATGTAAAAGCTAATGTGACTATCAGTGGTTAAATGGAACTGAGTTACAGGGTACCAGCCCCTACACTTGGGGGAGCACCATCAGTAGGGGGCTGGAACCATTGTAACAATAATGCTGCTTACAGCTACTGTGGCTGTGTAAGGCCAACAACACCAGCACAGAGGAGGGCTGCTAGCACAGGATCTTTGATCTGCTTTTCTAAGGAAAGCAACTTTAAGGGATTTTACAATTTCACTTTAAACATACATATATCATTCACTTAGTTCAGGGGGAAAAGTCAGCACTTTGAACTTCAGAGAAAACACAAGCAGAAATTATATAAACAGAGCACATAACACAAATCAGCAGACAGGGCTTCTAACTGTCTGTCCATAGCAATACATACATAGTTACGAGAGAGAGAAGCACCAATATCTGGGTTTTCAAAGCCAGGGGGCTCCTTAACGGCTACCTAGAGTCTTGTTGGGCCAAATCACATGAACACTCTCCCCGTGAGTGAGCCTCAAAGCAAAATGCTAACCTCCAAGTATATATACACTTCTTCGGGGTCAGAGGGTATCACAACTATGTGACTCAAACTCATGTGACTTAGGCTTTCTTGTGACGTAAGCAGGTCATCAAAGATTCTCGATTCAATCAAAGACTCTTGATTCAAACAAAGGCAAGGCTCAATCAAAGGCACTTGATTGGCATTACACCTGGATAACCTCAGATCCTCTCTAGGTACCAGAGAATTCTAGGGGAGGAGTAAAATGTAACATACTTGGCCTTCCAGGCAGTAGGGGCCAGGGTACCTGTGTTATGTATATAAAGCTTTGAGGTTTGTAAGGTGCTTTATATAGGTTATCTCATTTGAGCCACATAACAGCCCTGAGGAGGTAGGTACTATTATTATCCCGCATTTTACAGATGAAGAAACTGAGGCTGAGACAAGTCAAGTGATTTGCCCAGGGCTACGCAGCATCTTAAGCGAAAATTGAACTTGGATGTTCTTGACTCCATGTACAACACTATCTTGACTGCTCCACCTACATGCCAGACCTTGTGTGTATCCGCATGTGTATATACTTAACTCTGAGGATATCCCTGAGTGGAGAAACATGTTGGGCTAAGGATTCTTGAATCAGGCTTCTGCTACTTCCATTGCTTTGTGAATGGGGCAATCATGGAGGGCCCAGGAATTTCTAGATACATTGATTATCTTTCATGAGCCAAGAACTATGTCAAGAGACAGGCTTTTTCAAGGCAGTCCTGTCCCTTCATGCATTCGCTTGATTTGTTGAACTTCAACCATACATGTTCCCTGGGGATGATGGTTTCCCTAGCAAATGATCTGTCATTCTCCTTTTCCCTGTGGTGCCTACTACTGAGCTGAGGTAGCCACTCAAGGCTAATGGCAAAGGTCAGCGTCCTGAGACCCAGCCCATCTATGGAAATTCTCAGGGCTCTCTACAAACCTGGTCTCAACCTGTCCCATTCTTACCCTCCTTCCCTGCCTACTCTCCAGGTATGTTCTCACCCCTGGTGGTGTTTCCCCACCTCCCACCCCAGCCAGGCTACCGAGCATGTCCCTATGTAACCAAGAGGGTTTTGAGGTCAAATGAGATAGTGGGTATAAAGCATCTGGTAAACCTTGTTAAAGCAAAGATCAATATTAGTATGAAACTAGGATAAAGAATAAATATTAGAAAAATATAAGGTATACAATTAATGCAAGTCTAGCCTGACTAAGCATGTTAATGACTCTGAAAATGGGAAGTTGATGAAGGACAGGACATTGATAATGATGATAATTTCATAGAGAAGTTTAACTAATGTAAATCAGTTGCCATAATAAGGAGACCAAAAGAGTCTAAAAACTGCCTTAGTTAGCCATCATCTTTATCTATATTCCAGAAGAGATAGCAGCCAAGTATAGCACTGGTTTAGAATTTTAAAATTATTTAAAGATATTATGGGAATGAATGTTGAAAACTCTGAGCAACACCATCTCACAAAACAGCAAGAAACTCTGAAAAGGGAAAAAAATAAAGAAAGATTGCCAGGAGACTTAACTAAACAAAGTTACAAAGTAATACTGTAGATATTTAAGGGTTAAACTGGAAGGAGGACAACAAATATACAAAAATTGGAAAAGATCTGGAACTTTTTTTAAAGCAAAAAATCCTTTTTGGCATCAGTGGAGTCATTACACTGTGGACCCTAGCATCACAGTCCTGGATGTGTTTACAAGGGAGGTAGAAACAATATTGATATGAACAAAGACAGGAAAAAGCAGCTATATTAGACCAAATTAGACATATGGAGGATATCTGTGCTGGAGGCACCACAATTTTCAAGGCATTTGAGATATTGATTCTCAAGACAGCTGAAGGAAGAGAAAATACCACCAGTGCAAAAATACCTTATTATTACAAAAAGAGTAACCCCATCCCCCCAACCAGCAACAACTACTGACTTGTATGCCTACTTTCTCATGTATAAAAAATTTATAAGAATCATCTACCCATGCTTCAAGGCTATCCTTGAGAAAGGCAGACTTTTTCAAGCAATGTCCACGTTTACCATGACACAGTTGACTGAAAGAGGAAGGGGAAACAAGTTGCCACGTATTTTTTTTCTACTTAGTAGTATTTCACTTTTGCTAATTACATGTAAAGATAGTTTCTAACATTCACTTTTGTAAGATTTTGAGTTCCAAATTTTTCTCTCCCTCCCTTCCTTCCCACTCCCTCCCAAGATGGCAAGCAATCTAATACAGGCTATACATGTACAACAAGATCCCACTCATTGTGTCCTTATTGTGTTTTTATCATATAAAAAGAGCATGTGATTCAGTAAAGCAAAATGCTACCTTAAAGGCTTTCCTCTAATAAGTCTCCTAGGCATATGTCAAAATCGTACAAGATTCCTTGAAAAATCAAATATGTAACTTTGTTCAATGACCCTGTAGTTATTACTAGCAAGCAAGGCATAAAACAGGGAAATATGCTTACTGAATATGTTTACTCCTAGAAGAGATCTAGCCCAGAGTTCAAGTCAAAGATGATTCCCTCTGGATGGTGGGTTTCTCCTGAGTTTCTTGTTTGTGAACGCTTTTGTGTTGATTGCATTACACTCTAGATTTAACTGGAAGGATCAAAGCATACTATTTGCTCTCTCTCTTTTTTTTTTGTTTCTTCTTTCTTGTGGTTCCTCCCATTGATTTTAATTCTTCTTTACAACACGACTAATGTGAAAATATGTTTAATATGAATATACGTATATGTAGAGCCTATATCAGATTGCATGCCATTTTGGGGTGGAGGAGGGGGAGAGAATTTGGAACTCAAAATCTTAATGGAAGTGAGTGAATGTTGAAAACTAAAAATAAATAAATTTTAAAAAATAAAAATAATTTAACTGGAAGAAGAACAACCAACAAAAGTTGGAAAAGATCTGATCTTGGGCAAGTCACTCAACCAATGAACCTTGAAGAATGGGGGTGGGGAAAAGAGAGTGAGCCTCTGCCATTAGAACAGGGGCATAGGGTTGGGTCTACGTAAAAGTGGAAGTGTTTCTGGGGTGTAGAAACAAACAAAAGTTGGAAAATGTTGGTAAAGTTTTAGGTTTTTTTAAGCAAAAATTCTTTTTGCCATCAGAGGAGCTACAGACTCCTTTATGAGATCTTTATGTACTGGAAGGAGCTTAGCCCAACCGTAGTTGTTGTCATTTATTCTTGAAGAGGACCAAAATGATATCACTATATCAGGGTCAATGTATAAGGTGTCTGTCTTTGGTTGATCAGACCAATAGGACCTTGGAAGGCTCTGCCACAGATTGGGTACAAATAGTCTATACGAACATTTGGGATGGAAATTTCTCTAAATTTATACATCCCATGTTTCTTTTGGGCTACTGCAATTCTGCTTTGCTCAAAAAGCATAGCACCTTCTTTGATGTAGGTACGCCATGCTGGGTGGTCCTGTGCCAGTGTCTCCCATGTCTCACAATTGATTCCAATGTTCTTCAGAGAGACTCTGAGAAGGAAAACTAAGTGGATAAAGAATGCCAACCCATAGAGCTGGTCCTTCTTGGACATAACCAAAATGGCACATAGTCATGGCACAGCCATGTGGAGAAAGCACTGCTTAGGAACCCAAATAACCCAAGCTTGAGTTCTAGCTCCACTGATTGGCTGGTTGACATTGTACAAGCCCAGTTAGGTCCAGAATTGAGGAAGAGAAGGAAAGCCAGCTGAATGTCTTTGGGACATGGCAAAGTTCTTTTAATGAACCCAAAACTTTCTAGGAAGCAAAGACTTGACATTTTGCTGCTGGTATTCTTTTAGGGATGTTATATGGCTGAAAGTCATGGAATACTACAGTCTCTGAATAATTGGAATTAAAAATCACCCCAAAGGTACAAAATAATGAATTATATGGAGGGAATTTCATGGGAGAAGTAATATAAAAGATTCCATCAGAGAAATGCATGGTGATTAAAAGTATTGGGTTGTTTACGTAGTGATGGGTAAGTTATAAGCAGCTTGGTAGTACAGTAGACCTGGAGTCAGAAAAACCTGGCTTCAAATCTGACCTCAGACACGTACTACCTGTGTGATCTTGGGCAAGTCACTTAACCTCTGTTTGCCTCAGTTTCCTCAAGTATAAAATGGGGGTGATAATGGCACCTCCCTCCCATGGTTGGTGTGAGGATCAAATGAGATGATATTTGTAGAGCATTTGGTATAGTGCCCAGAATACTAAGGGCACTTTATAAATGTTAACTATTATTGTTAGTGAGAGCAAGGTAAAAACTCCACTTGTTTCACCCTTAAAGTGACAAAAGAATTCAAGGAAAGCCCCTAGCATGTATGGCAGACCCCCTTGTGGCCAACTTAAGGGGGATATGGACAAGAGTCACACAGGACGAGAAGCAATGATTGCACTTCAATCTACAATCCAATGTCCCCCAATATTGGAGGAAATCGATGAGATTTCATCCAGTGGGCAACATTGCCTCATAAAATAGAAATTGGACTCTTCTTAAATCATGTGTATTCATGTATGTAAGCACATACACGTGTATAGACATACATATATAATATTTGTGTGTATATAAAATATATAAATATATGTATGTTTGTATGCATACATGTATATATGTATACACACACATATGCACACATCTACCTCTACCTCTCTCCCTCTTTCTCTCTATTTCTCTCTCTCTCTCTCCTCTCTCTCTCTCTCTCTCTCTCTCTGAAATTTGCCATACCTATAAGGCCCTTCCTTCCCTCAATCTGACTAGACAGTAAACCCTTACAGGATAAGGGTTATATAAATATGAGCTGTTAATAACCCTAGGCAGCAAAGATATAACTGGAATTTTTGTGCTGGCACAAGTGGTACAAAAAGTTCATTTAGGTGGGGGAGACAGGAACCCTAGGACAGCAAAATTGCTAAGGGGAAGCCATGGCAGAGGATGGGAAGAAGCAGAGCTGGGTGAGGGAACAGACCCTCCCAGGTTGCTATCTGAAACTTCCTTTGAAAACCAATTGTTCTCGTTAATCGAGTGCTAAGCCTTGTTGTTTTTAGCTGCCAAAGAACTGGAAGAGACTTGGCACCATGTAAAGACAGCACCCTGGGGAGAAGCCCTGGTCACTCTACCCTGATTACAATTCCACTAAAGAGGCTGTAAATGTGAGTTATAATTTTTATTATGGTAGGCATCCAATAAATATTTGAATAAATGAACGAAGCAGCTTAAAGTTAACATGACAATTCACTGTGAAAACTCTCACCCCCTCACTCATCCACTACCCAGAAGCTTGCAAAAACGATGAGTTGAGAAAAGACTCCTTGCCAACCCAATACCAGCTAGATCACAAGAATCTTCCCCTAACTCTAGCTAGCATGTTTGTATGTGGTGGGAATGTGTGTGCTTCTCTCTCCTCCTTAAAAAACAGCGGCCCCCAAATTCTCAGGAGAGGGCAAATTAGCAATCAGTGTGTGACATTGTTTGTCTTTCTCCTGACAAGAGGAACAATTTTTTTGCTTCTCTTTTAAAGTCATTTTTGGCTGTACTTTCCTTTTAATGAGTTTTTGGCTGGGAGCCCAAGCTTGATCAAAGCCTCCACAGGGGATGGGGGTGGGGAGGACAAGAGGACAGTGTGCTTGCTGGGAGAAAAATCTGAGCAGCTCATCAGAGAGGTGAGCCCTCGTCGATCAAGGCCCCAGATCAGACACTGGCACAATCTGAAGGATGGGGCAGGGGAAGGAGTGAGGCTCTGCCGCTGGAACGGGGGCACGGGGGTTGGTCCAGGTAAAAGTGGAGGTGTTTCTGTGGTATAGACAGAGCAATGAGCCGTAATGGCTTCAGATGCTGGCTTTTGCTTATTAGTGTCATACCTGTGTGACCTTGGATAATTCAGGCCCCTCTTATTTAAAGTCACAAGGCTGGGTCCTCTTGGGCCTTGGTTCACTCATATGTAAAGTGGTATTGAAGAGGGAACAGATTCCCCTTGGTCTTAGCATATGGAAGGGGCAGGAGACTGTCTGTACAGGCCTCAGTTTCCTCATATGTAGATGGGGGGATGGGGTCAGGCTCCATGACCTCTAATGTTTCTTCCAGCATTGAATCCTATGATACCACAAACTCCCAAGAAAAGGGAGCTGACGAAGGCCAGGAACCAGACTCCCACACGGAGGCAGCTTTCCTAGCAGAGAAAGTAATGGCTTGAGAAATGAAAAGGATTCCTAAATGTTTTCTTTTCTTGTCTTTTCCTCTGCTCCTTAGCTGTTGGAATATCAGGGACTGTGCTCCAGCTGATTCCTATGTAGGTCCAGGCAGCTGGAGGGCCTTCCTAGGGTGAAGGAGGGAAGCTCCGGGGAGACAGAGGTCTGAAGCACAGGCCTGGGCTAGAGGGCTGACCTCTTTTCCTTGGGGCCTCCCCTCAGGATTTCTTACTCATTCAAACTCACTGTCCCACCCCCGCTGCTCTCCCACATTCTCTGATTGGGTCTGTCCCAACTGCAGGGCTCCCAATGGATTAAATTCCTTTGCCTTCATGGGACTTGGCTCCAAACCAAAGGAAACCTCCTGTCTCGCAACCGCACCAAGTCTTGTTCATAGTGAAAAGTTTGTCCTCTCCAGCCTGGCATGTGACAAGGAAAGGGGGCTTGAGGCCTCTGAAAAGGCAGTTATAGTCAGCATAACATAATGGAAAGAGGTGGTCATAGGGTCATAAAACTAGAGCTGCGAAGCACCAAAGAGGCCGTACAGTCCAACCCCCTGGGTTTATATATGGTGAAGCGTGGGCCAAGGGAGGTGAAGTGACTTGCCCAAAGTAACACACAGCGTAAGCATCAGAGGTGAGATTTTGAACTCAGGTCCGACTCCCTAGCCAATGTTCTTTCCGCTGTTCTATGTTGATTGGAACTAGGGTCAGGAATCCCAGCTCTTCCGCTTCCTAGTTGATCGAACACGGCTGAACACAGCGCATCTCTGAGTCTCAGTTTCCTTATCCGTAAAATCGGAGTGATGGTGATGGCTCAGGTATGGTAAGGAAATCACTTTAAATCCTAAAGCACCACAGAAATGCAAGCTCACATTGTTTCCTCTGCTCCAAGGCCGTGCTGGGGCCACAGAAACAAACACCTGCTAGGTGGCAGCAGCGGCAGCCACATGGGCTGGCGGGAGGATGGCAGAACCGGTGGTAAACAGGTGGGAGATGGATCCCTCCTGAGAGGCCGTTGCCACTGAAGCTGTTGGTGTTGCTTCTGAGAAGGGAACCAGGAGGCAGCTGCTCTGGAGCCTCAGAGGGCCCCTGGGAGACAGAGCCTGATGTTTGCTGCTGGAGCCGGTCCTGGCCCTGCTGGAGCCAGTGAGTCTAGGCAGGACTGGGGCAGCCCATCACCTACCCCAGGGAGGCCTAGGCTCATGGCTCAGCATCCCCCAAGGGCTGAGAAGGGACTGTGTTACTCACTTGCGCGGCTATTCTGGGCATCCTGGGCTCTGGGACTTAAAGATAGAAGACACTATCTAGTCGGGTTCCCTCATTTTGCAGAAGGAGAAACCGGGGCCCAAAGAGGTTGAGTGATTTTTCCCAATGTCACAGAGCAAGTGAGGATCAGAGGTAGGATTTGAACTCAGATTCTCTGAGTCCAGAGTACTACGCTCCCTCCCATTGGTGCTAAGCTTGATCCCTCCATGCCTTCTAGTCTTCTGGTAATTTTCATATTTTTTTGCACACCAGTGTATTTTTTGGAGACCTAGGTGGCATACGTGTAATCTCTCATACCCAAGACATGATTAGCCCACTTTCTGCTTCAGGATACATCTCTTTGATGATGTATTTTATACAGTGCTGGTATGCTGGTAAATGTTTAACAACCAGCTGTCTATGGAAGGGGAAGAAGTGTATTAACTACATACTTTTAAGTTTAATGTACATTATTAACATTTTTTTCCATCACTTTAAGTCTACACAGGGGTGGGAAACCTGCAGCCTCGAGGCCTCGTGCAGCCCTCTAGGTCCTCAAGTGTGGCCCTTTGAATCTAAGCTTCACAGAATTTGTTTGGATTAGGTCAAAGGGCTGGACTTGAGGACCTAGAGGGCCTCATGTGACCTCGAGGTCACAGGTTCCCCACCTCTGACTCTAGATAATCAATAAAGCAATAATTCAAGCCCTAATTTGTATCATTTGCTAATTTCAGAAGGGTGAATCCTCCCACTGAAAATTTAACAATTTGATGAGTATGGAAACGAATAATCAGATTAGTTTAGGTAGAATTGTCATTTTTATTATATTGGCTCAGCCTATCTATGAGCAACTAATATTCCTCCAATTGTTTAGATCTGTCTTTGTGTGAAAAATATTTTATACCGGTGTTCATTTAGTCCTTGGGTGTGTCTTAGCAGGTAGAGTCCATTCTATGTTGTCTGCAGTTATTTGGAACTAGGCCCAAAGGGCTATAAAACAATGCGTATCCTTTGACCCAGCCATACTGCTAGGTTTATATCCCAAGGAGATGAAGGAAAAGGGAAAAGGACCTATTTGTACAAAAGGGTCTATAGCAGTTCATTTTGTGGTGGCAAAGAATTGGAAATTGAGAAGCTGCTCATCCACTGGGAATGGCTGAACGAGTAGTGGTATAGAATTGTGATGGAATACTATTACGCTATGAGAAATGATGAGGGAGGGGGAACCAAGATGGTGGAGCAAAGGCAGGGACTCACCTGAGCTCTCCCCCAAACCCCTCCAAATACCTTTAAGTAATGACTCTAAACAAATTCTAGAACAGCAGAACCCACAAAAAGACAGAGTGAAACAATTTTCCAGTCCAAGACAACTTGGAAGGTCGGCAGGAAAGGTCTGTTGCATTTGTGTGGGAGAAGAGCGCAGTCCAGCACGGGCGGAGCCATCGCAGCCCAGGCTCCAGCAGACTAGAAGCAGGCCTTGGGGGGGACTGAATCAGTGGCAGCAGCGGTGGTTTCCAGACCCCCCAGCCCACAGATGGTAAGGGGATCAGACAATGGGTCAGGAGATTTACAGAGGTCCCTTTGTTGGCACTAGGGGCAGGACCATGTTGCATTACCTATACTTAGATATGGGTCACAGTCCTGGGTCTTATTCCCAGTGTGAGGATGAGCACAAACACAGCAGAACTTGTGGTCACAGGCAAGCAGGGACCCTGGTCACAGTTTCAGGGTTGAAAAGAGTGTTTGTGGTTGCTCCCAAACCAGTGTACAGTACAAGAGAGTAGCACGCAATCTTTTCCCTAGATAATTCTACCTTGGGAGAGCCAAAAACTTACACCCCCAGAATTACCTCTGAAATCAGCTGCGCAAAAAACCTGAAGCTTGGGACAGTGTGCCCTCCACTTGGGAAGTGGAAGCCCCTCTTTAGCATAGAGTTAAAAGTCAAGCAATAGTCTGGAAAATGAGCCAATAACAGAAAAAAATTCTGACCATATAAAGTTACTGTGGTGACAAGGAAGATCAAAACACACACTCAGAAGACAATGAAGCCAAAATTCCTGCATCCAAAGCCTCAAAGAAAAATATGAATTGATCTCAAGCCATGAAAGAGCTCAAAAAAGATGTTAAAAATCAAGTAAGAAAGGTAGAGGAAAAATAGAGAAGAGAAACAAGAGTGATAAAAAACATCATGAAAAAAGAGTCAACAGCTTTGTAAAGGGGGCACAAAAAATTACTGAAGAAAATAACACCTTAAAAACCAGAATAGGCCAAATGGTAAAAGAGGCACAAAAATCCAATGAAAGGAAGACTGTCTTGAAAAGCAGAATTGGCTAAATGGAAAAAGATATACAAAAATTCACTGAAGAGAATTCCTTAAAAAGTAGAAGTGGCCAAATGGAAAAAGAGGTACAAAAGCTCATTGAAGAAAATAATCCCTTAAAAGTTAGAATTGGGTGAGTGGAAACTAATGACTTTATGAGACATCAAGAAACAGTGAAACAAAATAAAAGGAATGAAAATATAGAAGAAAATGTGAACTATCTCATTGGAAAAACAACTGACCTGGAAAATAGATCCAGGGGAGAGAATTTAAGAATTATTGGACTACCTGAAAGTCATGATTTAAAAAAGAGCCCAAATATCATCTTTCAAGAAATTATCAAGGAAAACTACCCTGAAATTCTAGAACTAGAGGGTAAAATAGAAATTGAAAGAATCCACCAATCGCCTCCTAAAAGAGATCCCAAAATGAAAACTCCCAGGAATAGTATAGCCAAATTCCAGACTCTTTGACCAAACAAGGAGCCAAAAAGAAACAATTCAAATATCATGGAGCCTCAGTCAAGATAACACAAAATTTAGCAGCTTCTACATTAAAGGACTGGAGGGCTTGGAGTATGATATTCTGGAGGGCAAAAGAGCTATGATTATAAGCAAGAATCATTTACCCAGTGAAACTGAGTATAATTTTTCAGGGGGAGAAATGGATATTCAATGAAATAGAGGACTTTCAAGCATACCTGATGAAAAGATGAGAGCTAAATAGAAAATTTGACTTTCAAATACAAGATTTAAAAGAAGCATAAAAGGTAAACAGGAAAGAGAAATCATAAGGGATCAGATAAGGTTAAACTGTTTATATTCCTACATGGGAAAATTATATTTGTAACTCCTAAAAATTTTCTCATTATTAGGACAGTTAGAAAGAGTATACATAGAAAGAAAGCAGAAGTTTGAGTTGAATGTGATGGTACAATTATCTTTAAAAAATATAATTAAGGAATGAGAAAGAAGAATGCACTGGGAGAACAGGAAAGGGAGAGGTAGAATAGGGTATATTATCTGACACAGAAGAGCTCTGAAAGAGATTTTTACAGTGGAGGAGGAAATGAAGGAAGGGAAGAGGGGAGCACATGAACCTTACTCTCATGTGAATTGGCTCAAAGAGGCTCATTTGGGTGTAGAAATATATCTTACCGTACGGGAAGGTAGGAGGGGAAGGGGATAAGAGAAGTGAGGGGTCTGACAGAAGGGAGGGCAGTTTGGGGGAGGTAAAAGTCAGAAGCAAAACACTTTTGAGAATGGACAGGATAAAAGGAGAGAGTAGGGGAAAATAGGATGGAAGGAAATACATAGTTGGTAGCCATTACTGTGAAAAAATTTTTACAGTGAGTTTCTTTCATAAAGACCTCATTTCTCAAACATATAGAAAACTGAGTCAAATTTATAGAAATAAGAGTCATTCTTCAATTGATAAATGGTCAAAGGATATGAACAGGCAGTTTTAAGACAAAGTAATCAAAGTTATCTATAGTCAAATGACAAAATACTCTAAATTACTATTGATGAGAGAAAGGCAAATGAAATAAACTCTGAGCTACTATTTCACACCCATCAGATTGGTTAATATGACAGAAAAGGAAAATGACAAAGGTTGGAGGGGATGTGGGAAAATTAAAACACTAATGTACTATCGGTGAAGTTCTATACTGATTCAGCCATTCTGGAGAGCCATTTGGAACTATGCCCAAAGGACTATAAAACCATGCAGACTAATGTAAAACCAAGCAGTACCACTACTAGGTCTGTATCCCAAAGGGAAAAAAAAAACAAAAAGGAAAAAGACCTATGTGTATGGAAATTTTTATAGCAGCTCTTTTTGTTGTGGCAAAGAATTGGAAATTGAGGGGATGCCCATCAATTGGGGAATGGCTGAACAAGTTGTGGCATATGATTGTGATGGAATACTATTGTGCTTTAAGAAGTGATAAGCAGGATGCTCTCAGAAAAACATGGAAAGACTTACATGAACTGATGCAAAGAGAAATGAGCAGAACCAGAAGAACATTGTACACAGTAACAGCAATATTGTATGATGATCTACTATGAGTAACTTAGCTATTCTCAGCAATACAGTGATCCAAGACAATTCTGTAGGACTTATGATGAGAGGTGCTGTCCGTCTCCAGAGGAAGAACTGGTAGAACCTGAATGCAGATCAAAGATACTTTTTCTTTACTTTCTCTATTTTTCTTAGGTCTTTTTGTCTGTGTTTTCTTTCACAGAATGGCTTATATGGAAATGTGTTTTGCATAACTACACATGTATTATCTATGTCAAATTGCCTGCCTTCTTAATGAGGGGAGGGGAAGGAGGGAGAGAATTTGGAACTCAAAATTTGAAAAAAAAAGAATATTGAAGTTGTTTTGACATGTGATGGGCAGGACACTTTCAGAAAAACCTGGGAAGACTTATATGAACTGAGGCAAAGTGAAGTGAGCAGAACCAGGAGAACATCCTACGCAATAACAACAATATTGTAACGATCAGCTGAAAGGCTTAGTAACTCTCATTAAAGCAACGATCCAAGAGAATTCCTAAGGATCCATGTTGAAAAATGCGATCCACCTCCACAGACAGAACTGGTGAACCTCATGTATGGATCAAATCATACTTTTTTAAACTTACTTTATTTTTCTCATTTTTGTCTGTCTTCTTTTGCAACATGGCTAATATGGAAATGTTTTGTATGACTTCACATGTATAATCAATATCAAATTGTTTGCCTTCTCAAGGAGGAGGAGGGAGGGAGAGGATTTGAAGTTAAAATTTTTTAAATGAATGGTAAAATTTTTTACATGTAATTGGGAAATATTTAAAGAAAGAAATAAAAATATATTAAAAACAAGAAAGAAAATTTAACAATTGCTTCTCAAGACCCAGTTCAAACTGGCTCCAACACATTTCTATTTTTATACTGCTTTGCTTATACTATTAACTACATAGCACAGTGCCTGGCACACAACAGATGCTTAATAAATGCGTATTTATTGATTGTTATCAGGCTGCATTGTACTCACACCCACCACGCATCTTTCCTTTTAGGTTACTTGTACTTTTGATACTTCTGAGATCATTTAACATCACCACCAAAATACCCAGAGTCGAAATGGTGGGCTTTTGAGAGGAGAGACACTTTTCTCAAAATATGTTCTCTACAGATATACCCTGGCAGCTTCATCTTCCTAGCATAGTCACATGTATGCCCATGTACCTTCAGATACATAAAGAGGTATGTATTGTACAGATAGCTATATACATGTGCCCACAAACTTGTGCAGAGATACAAAATCAATATAATTACACAATCATAATTGTGAACATACAAATGTACACATGTATACATACAAGTACATAAGCAATTAACTTACACAAACAGTTATTAAGTACTGGAGGGCAGAGCGCTGTGCTAAGACCCCCTGAGAAGATGGGGAGATGATTGAGAGTCTTTCTCTGCCCTCAAGGAACTTACAGTCTATTGAGGGGAGTGGCAGGGGGAGGATGTACACAAATAATCCTAAAACAGAAGAAAACATGAGAATTATGAGGACTATGGCACTGTTTGAGGTCCAAGGAAGGAAAAAAAATATTTGCCTGGGGTGAATCTGGCTTCATGGAAGAGATAGAATCCACATTGTGTTTGAAAATGGTGCTGGATTTTAACCCGAGAGAATGGTGCACACTCATGGCATAGCCATGTGGAGAGAGCCCTGGTCAGGAATCCAAGCGACCCATGCTCTAGCTTTGGCTCTATCGACTAACTAGTCCACACTGGGCAAGCCACGTGCCCATTCTGTGCCTCAGTCTTCCCCTTGGTAAGATCTGTCACATAAACCTTTCTCCCATTTCCACCTCTAAGGGGTGAAGGGAAAGGATTTAAGAGAAAGGAAAAAAAGAGTGGAGCAGCTGGCTAATGAAGATATACGTGTGGAAAAATTGCCAGATTTGGAAGCAGAAACTTCTTGTTGTTCGATTGTGTCTGATTCTTTGTGACCTCACTTGGGGTTTTCTTGGCAGAGTACTGGAGTGCTTTGCTGTTTCCTTCTCTAGCTCATTTTACAGATGAGGAAACTGAGGGAAACAGGGTTAAGTGACTTGCCCAGGGTCACACAGCTAGTAAGTAACTGAGGCTGGATTTGAATTCATGAAGTTAAAGTCTTCCTGATTTCAAGGCCAGTGCTCTATCCACTGTGCCACCTAGAAGACCTGGGTTCAAATCCTAATTTTATTACTTTTTATCTTGAGGCCCTGGACAAGTCACTTCGCCTCTGAGAAATGAAGGTGCTTAGACTATATAACCTTTGAGGTCTTTTCTCGTTCTATATTCTACAAAACCGGAGCAGGATTGAGGCTAGATAGCCTGGTTATAATTCGCTGGTGATAACCCAGAGATTCAGGGGTACAGACATTGGAAGGCAATATGGTACAGAAGAAAAGATGCTGAATGAGATGGACTGAACTTGGAGTCACAAGACCTAAATTTGAATCTTGGCCTTCCCACTTACTAGCTGTGTGAATGTGGGCAAGGCACTTAACCTCTAGGCTGCAGTTTGCTCAGGCATAAAACATAGGATTTGGGCTAGATGGCTTCTTAGATCCCTTTAGTTCTAAGTCAATGATCCTGTGACTCCTGAGGAGGGGAGGGTGAGGAGACATACTTAGGCTTAGATAGAATTTGCCTGGGGTACAACTTCGGACAGTTACAAAAGCAAGAGCCACAACCACATCCCTTTTTTAAAAAAAAATTCCTTTGCTCTCCTACATTCCTATTTCCCACCAGAGTTGCACAGGAAGTACAAAAATACCACCAGGAAGCATCCCGTCAGGAAATTTCTGGTTTCAGAAGCCACAGAAAATAGCAGGGATTTCAGAGCTTGGCTGAGATTGAATTTCAGGGTTTGGGAGAAGACTATGTGACTTTCTTCTTTATTCAAGAGAATCCTCTTAGGGTCAATAATAAAAATTAAATCCAGAAAACTTTTACTAAGTACCTACTGTATGCAAAATACTATAGTAAATACTGAGGGAGGGACAAAGCGATGAAAAACTCAGTCCAGACCCTCCTAGAATTGTCCGAGAGAAAGTATGTGTGTATGTACATACGTACATATAGATATACATGTGGATATGTAAATATATACATATATATGTGTGTGTATATACATATACATACATACATATACATATATACACACACACACATACACATATATATATATATATATATATATATATATATATATATATATATATATATATATATATATATATATATACGTATGTGTGTGTGTGAATGGAGAAGCATAAGAAGACTTAAGGGAACTGATTAAGTGAACCAGGAAAGCAAGATGGACAATGTCCAACTTGCAAGAGCTTTACTAGCTGGGGGTATAGAAATCAGAACAAAGGCCAAGCAGCTTGCTTAAGGTCACCGACACCACCATTATTTATTGTAATATTTATGTATTTCATGTATAAAATTGTGCTACCATTTTTTATTAAGCTTCTCTCTCTCAATCTCTCTCTCTCTCTCTCTCTCTCTCTCTCTCTCTCTCTCTCTCTCTCTGAGTTTTTTTTTTGCTTTGTTCACCTATCCTCATTTTCCCCATAAGCCCTGCAGTTTTTATTGCTCAATTGTGGATAGCGAGATGATTTGGGGGGATGCATATGTTGCATTATAGCAAACCTGACAGTACATGGAGGGGATTAGTATGATATAAGGCTGGAAAAATAGACTGGTCTCGAGTGGCTGAGGGCCTTAAATGCCAAAGTAAGGAATCTGAATTTTATTTGGTAGACAATAGGGAGCCAATGAAGACTTTTGTGCAGAAGATTAACAACATGACACCTGCCGAATCCCCCCCAGCACACACCATACCACTTTCCAGGCTTTGCCTGATTAGAGAGCTAACAAACAAAGAGGTAGTGGTTACAGATAGGCTGGTCGGTGTTCTTCTCTCTCTGGATGTTCCTTTTAAGTGATGACAGAATGATCATTAACTTGCTTCTATATGAATGAATGAGCCTGACTTCTACTCACAGAATGTTGATGAGGTTGAGAGAAGATGAGTTCTGAGCCCAGAACAGCATGGCAAAGCACAGCAAAAATACTTCGAATTTAAAGTGGGCAGAGACATCAGTAATCGTTTAGTATAGCTCGTACCTGAAAGGGATTTCCATTATGACGTATCCTATCAGCAGCTATCTAGTCTTTGCCTAAGGACTTAAAATAAGAAGAAACCCATCACCTCCCAAGGCAGCCCATTTCACTGTTAGACACCTCTCCTTGTTAGGATTTTTTTTCCTTATGCCAAGCCCTGGTTTGCCTCTTTGCAATGATCACTCATCGCTTCCTAGGTCTACCCCTTGAGGCCAATCATTCTTCCACATGACGGCCCTGGATATACTTGAAAGGGCCCCTTAAGTGCTGTTGAGTTTGGGTATTCTTCTTCATTTATGCTACAATACAGTTGGAGCTGGGACAAAGTCCAAAATAGCATTAGAAATCTGAAGATGACCTTCTGAGCTATACTTCTGCGGAAGCCCTGCAGGGGTTTGTCTGTGCTACTAGCCCCCAAATGGGACCAGGTCTGTATTTGTCAATTTGGGGAATAACAGTTATTTTTGAGGATGGAGAGTGAGACAGACAGACACAGAGAAAAACATAGAAACAGACGCAGAGACAGATGCAGCAGCCCAAGGAAGACCCGGTGAGCTCTACAATTCATGATGGTGACTCACCAAGATACTCCTCAGCATTCCCCAAAGTACACACGCAATGACTGTATTCTCAGAGGGAAAATAGCAAAGGGAAACAGGAAAGGCATTGGGACCGTCCATCATTCCTGGGGAGGCTAGCCTCAAAGGATACATGGAGGGCCTGGGACACAGGCCATGTGGCAGTAGTAGACGAGAAAGCTCCCATAGCCAGTGTGCAGAACTGGGCTGAATGTGCCCCGGACCTGGATTCCAATTCTGACTTGGCCACTAGAGAGCTTTGTGAACTTGGGCCAGTCATCTCATCTTCACCTGTGAAATGTTTTGTTCCTCTTTTTCTCAGAGGGTTATTATGAGGATCAAATGGGATTCTGTATGTGAGATTGTTTTGCAAAGAATCCAGATCCATGGAATTTTAGAGCTAGAAGGGACCTCATGGATTATCTGGTCTAACTCTCATTTTTATGGGAGAATAAGCAGAAGAGAAAGGAAGTGACTGGCCCAAGGTCATACCATGAGTGAGTCACAACTAGAACCCGTCCCAATGTTCTTTTCCACGATGCCCCTTCTGGGTTTCACATGTCATTATCATTACAATTAGCTCATTTTTTTCTTTTTTGGGGTATGGTTGAGATAGAAACAAGAAGCTCTCTTACCCTTCTTCTTTCCATCTTCAGAGTCCTACAGACTATCGCACAGGTGGATTGAAGTTACTGTCTTTTGTAGTTTAATCAAAGCGTCAGGATGGAAGCTTCTCTTCTTCTCGGTTCCTGTATTTGGAAAGCTTTTCTTTCCATGAAGCTTGGAGAGTGGGATGATTTGGCATGGTGACAGCTTTGAGAAGACAGCTCTAAAATCTGTATTGATGATAATGACAGCTAGCAGTTACATAATGCTTTAAGGTTTGTAAAACTCTGTAACCAATTGTGTCTCATTTGATCCCATAACCTTAATGGGGTTGTGGGGAGGATCAACAATCCCTATTATTATCTCCATTTTATAGATGAGGAAACTGAGGCAGGCAGTGGTTAAGTATCTTGCCCAGGTTACATAGCTAATAAGTATCTGAGGCTGAATTTGAACTCGGGTCTTCTTGACTCTGGGCCCAGTACTCTATCCATTGAACCAGCTAGGGGCCTCATAAGCTAGATGAGCGCTTCTTCAACTTTTTTCTACTATTGATCCTTTCAGTGCTTCCTTAAACTGTGACCCACAGTTTATGAAGTACTGAGTTAGATCAGTTATGTCTGCGTAGTTGTGGGCAAGAGTTCTTTCCTTCTTTCTTTCTTTCTTTCCTTCCCCTTTTCTTTCTTTCTTTTTTGTCCTTCCTTCCTTCCTTCCTTTCTTTCTTTCTACCTTCCTTCCTTCCTTTCTTTCTTCCTTCCTTCCTTCCTTCCTTCCTTCCTTCCTTCCTTCCTTCCTTCCTTCTTTCTTCTTCCTTCCTTCTTTCCTTTCTTCCTTCCTTCCTTCCTTTCTTTCTCTCTTTCTTTCTTTTCTCATAAATTCCTCCTCTTTTCTTTTATTCAAATTCTGTTTCCACATCTTTTCTTCCCCTTATCTATCTCCCCTCTAAGTAGGCATAATAAATATGGGAAGGAGAATGGGGAGAGGTTGATCGATGCATTGACAAATCAAGAGGTGGCAGTCTCCTTAATAAACACAGATGCAGAGACCCAAACGAAAAACAATAATGAACACTCAGTTGTCCCTTTAGGATTCTCATACAGCTGCCTAGCAGGGAACATCATCTGATGAAGTTTTCTGGTCCAGCACAGCATCCACAGCACCTTCTTGTCATCTTCTTGTAGAAATCCTACAACACTGATCAGCCCTCATGTCTCTATTCTTATAAAATCAAAATCGGAACCTTGGCCAATTGTCCATTATTCATTCCCCCATCAGGGGGATGAGATTCTCCTAAGGAATTAACAAAACAGTTCTTTCTCTAAAGATGCTCTGGGTTCTTCTATATATCTTATTTGTTGACTTCTCAAGGCCATTTGAGGGGTTTGTGTTTGTGGCACAGCCAGTCATCTGTTAGTCCATAAAGGATAGCTATCTTTTGGTGCATAATTCTAGCTCCCCGATCACATCTAAGTATTTGGCATATGCTCAATTTCTGCGTCTCACAGTGATACGTTGTACTTAACATTATTATTGTTTTTGCTGCTCCTGTTACTGTTATTAAATAGACAAAGATGGAGTGAAGGATAACTTGGTTAGACTATAAGGAAAGCAGCTAGTTCACTGTGGAGATTTATTACACCAGGTCCTAAGGGAACAAGCATCCCTATGCCTGAGTCATTTCAATTCCTCAAAGCAAGCCCACATCATTCCCCTGAGGAAGATGAGGCAGAGCTGGCTAACATTACCCTTAGGCATACAAAGAATGATGTGAGAGACATCATATGGCCTCGAAAGGCTCCAAATCTGTGCCCCACCAATGTGTCTTGGGGAGGAGTGCCCTCCCAACTTGAAATTCCCATTATCAGAGTCGTTCTCTTAGATTACAAACCAGAGATGAGAGCATTGTTTTCAAAAGGCTTCCATAAACTCAAACATTTGTGTCTTAGGGCAGTGGAGAGGACAACGTTCTTGCATCAGGACAGGTGAGCTGGCTATCTCTGGCTAGAAGGTAGAGAGAGAAAACGAAGTGTGATAGAGGGAATCAGAGAATGAGAAAATCCCAGTCCATGGCGGTCCTGACTAGCAGTTTAGAAAGGCAAGAGGCAATCGTGCTCATTCATTTACGCATTTGATTGTTTCACGTTATGTGGTTTCATAGAAAGTCACCTTAAAGGTCATCTGGTCATTTTCATTTTACAGATGAGGAAACCGAGGTCAGAGAGGTTAAGTAGTTTTCCTAAGGTTGCACAGATAGTGGAGAGCAGAACCTTAACTTAAATCCAGGTCTTCTGATCCCAAATTTAGGGCTTGTTCCCACTGTATGATGCTACCTTATTTATTCATTTATTCAACAAATATTTATTGAACATGGGCTATTGTAAGGTACTAGGCTAGGGACTATAGGACATATAAAAATTAACAAAGCGTGATCCTACTCTCAAGGAGATTCTACTGTAATGGGAGAGGGATCAGAGAAGAACACAAATAACTAGAAGGTAGAAAGTTCTTACAAGTAGGGATTGTTTCATTCTTTACTTGTAACCCCAGCGCCTAGGATATTAGCTGACGTATAGCAGGCATGCAATAAATGCTTGCTAAATAAATGGATATATTACATTAAAAACAGCATGAGTAACTCCCTTTTGCCTTTATCTGTCGTCTGATCACGGAAAAGTCACAAGACTACCCCTGCCCTTTACCTTAACATCTCCCGATTCTCTCCACTAATAAGAAATCAATTGTCTCAATCCCTACAATTCTTTTTTTCCACTTCTTTTAATTGTGTAATAAAAACCAAGGTTCTGGGTCCAAGACCCAATTTGTTTCTGCAACTACATAGGTTGTTAAATAAATCATTGTCTGGGTGTTACTACTCAGTATCTGTATCCTGCCATAACAAATATGATCATTGTCATAAGAAAAGTAATTTAATTGCCAGAGTACCTGGTACTTCCAGCACTTTTTATTTTCTTAGAGTGGATCTGAGATCTCACAGATTTGGGAGATCTCTTCAGTGATAGAGATCACAGCTTCACTTACATGCCAGAGAAATATGGAAGCCAAGACATCATTGGATTAGAATATAAACTTATTTGTAATATCTTATGGAGAAGAATAATAGAAAATTCTGATCAGTATTGCCTCATAAAGCCAAGAGAAGGAGTGGAGTGCAAACCCAGTTTAAAGAAAGATTAGTAGGGGCATTCTGGTGGGGAAGGGAGACAGAGCAGAGGAAGCAGCCGAGCTCTCCCAACATTCCCTTCTGAACAACTGTGCAGAATGCATCGGGAGATACCCAATAAGTATCTGTGATTTCCTATTGCTTCCATTCCAAACCTTATTCTAAAGTGTCATGAGAGTTTTAAGGCTTTAACGACATTTAAATCAGTGATACAAATAAATTAAGGGCCATGATTCGCATGCCACTCCAAAGGGTTCCTCATTTTAGAAAGGATTCATTGCACTGATTTCTTTAAATGGGGAGTTCCCTTAATGTATTTGAAGGAGAGTTTTAGTTACAAACATTAACATTAGATAAGATTCCATGAAAGACATAACACAATTAACTTGTTCCATGACTGCAGAGAGGGTAAGGTCCACCAGACTATTTTGTTTGCAGATGACACTGTGTTGGTTACAGAATGAATGGATGAATAAATAATCATTTATTAAGTGCTAACATTGTGCCAAGGACTATGCTAAGTGTCAAGGATATGAATACAAAAGCAGAGACAGCTCCTTTCCTCAAAGAGCTTATGTTCTAACAGGTAGCAACAACACATATAGGGAAATGGTAGCTAGGGAAGGATTATTTTGGCTTGGAAAATTACAGAGATGGTAAGTGGAACTTCAGAGGAGTAACAGACACAGTTTTTCCAGTATTAAGGGTGCTACTAATAAATATATGGTTCCAAAAAAGGAGAGGGATGGAGGATATATTGCATGGTGGGACTGTAGGCAAGAAGATGGCCAAGGTATAAAGGGAAGCATGGATGGGTCTGCCTAGATAGAGTAGTTCATGTGGAACAGTCACCCATCAGGACAGTGGGGGCCCAGCTGAAAGAGTTATTATGTCCACCAAAGTATGTTCTCTATTCTGAGCATCAGAATGGTAGGCGAGAGATGACCAGGGAATAAGAGGGCAGTCAGGCTCCAGGTTGAGAGTGCCTACTGGATGGGATCCCTAGAAACTCAAAAGAGTATGAACATTCCTTCTCTATCCTCTTTTAACAATCCACACAGGAAAAACCTAGTGGATGAATAATGCTTAGTGTCTAATTTATGGCATGAAGTTGGATGGACAATCTACAGAGCTCGTATGTCAGTATATACTGATATTGCAAATTTTCTAGGTGCAAAGTTACACCTAGAATTAAATAGGAGGAGAAAAACATAGCTGATTGTCTACAGGAAATTATGAATCTCCTTTAATGATCTTAGACTTCTCTATGGGAAAAGACCTATTTTTAGTATCAACATTCTATTGGTGCTATTCAGCAGGAATTAAGTCTTTGGAGAATTAAAAATGACTATTAATTATTTAGAGGGCAATGGAGAGGCAAAAAACAAATGTAAGCAGGCTGCACCATAGAATAAATAATGTCATCAGAGAAATCCATGACCAGAATGCCATCAGGTGACATAGTGGATAGAGTGCAAAGCCTGGAACTAGAAAGATATGAGTTCAAATTCAGCCACACGCACTTTCTACCTGTGTAGCATCCCAGGCAAAGGGGGACAGCCTCTTACAATAGCACAAAGATGGAAGGTGGAATTTCATGTATATCCTTCTTCACCTCTGCATCTTAGAATCCCTAGTTACCTTCAAAGTTCACATCATTTATTACCTCCTGTGAACTAAATTGTCCATGGTCAACATAGCTAATGTCAGAACCAAGATCTGAAGCCAAGATGTCTAAGCTCAGGGCCAGCACTCTATCTACTAGACCACATATAAGTGTTTGAGCCTCACAACAATCCTGCATGGAAGAATGGAAACAGGTCTCAACCATCTCCCCCCACTACCAGATAGGCAAGCTGTTTCTCAGAGAAGTTAAAACCCTTGCCATGGTCACCCAGCTGGGCAGCAGCTGGATTTAGGTCTATGGCATGGTTGGTGCCAGAATCCAAGGGATTGAGCCAGTGTGCCTTTTGGGGAGCCCAGAGTGACTGCGCTATCGGTGTTGAATCTGAGGCATTATGGCTAAGGAAGAGCTCAGAGAGGAGGCGGCATTTCAGTCTTCTAAGACCAGGGCTGTCCAGAATGTACGATTTATGCAGCCGCCCACAAGCATAGAAACTTACATAAATGCTTTAGTAAAGGAAACTGAGCTACTGCAGAGCTCTCACTAAAATGGCAAATCAAAATATACTGTCTGTTGTTTCAATAAAAACCTAAGGTCGGACAGCCCTGTTCTAGGACCACTGGAACCCTATTATCAAGTAGTGTCTCGGTTACATTGCAGGTAAATCCAACCTGGCACACAGTTATGGAGTGAGAGCTTATGAAATGGAAGGCTCCCCATAGGAGCTTTTAGAACTGTGTCCCACTGATCTGGGTTATTCAAAGTGCTCAAAACCATTCTGGCCTATTTATAGCCAGGGACCTTTGTATAGTGTTAAATATTTGTTATCCAAGGAAGTCTGTTTTGTTACACAGAAATACAGTCAAGCTGACGATGTTCTCCAAAGACCCCCACGTCCATGCCATAGCCACTGTGGTGATGCCACCACCATACCTTGCCCATGCCATTTATCGATGAATGCTGTTAGCAAGATCTCTCCATGCTTAGCTCCCACCCTCCTACCATCTAACTACCCAACTTTCCACATCCATCATTCTCTCGTTCCTTCTGAATTAGGGCTCCTTCCTTCATAAGTTCAAACTCTAAGAACAACCACAGTTGGCACTTGACTATGACTAAGCCTTGTAAAAAAAACAGAGTGGCATTATTAATAGAGAGCCAACCTTGGATTCTGGAAGACTATGGTTTAAGTTGCAGATCTGACACATACTGGCTTGTGACCCTGGGCATGTCACTAAACCTCTGTGGGTCCCAGTTTCCTAATCTATAAAATGAGATTAGACTAGGTGGCTCCTAAGGTCCTTCTAGTTTTAAATCTATGACCCCAAGTTACAGAAGAGGAGAGATTTTACATGCAGGGAGGACTCTCTCCCTTTTTTATCTGTAATTGTATTATTTGATTTGTATTGTATTAGATGGACCCTTCTAAATCTAAATCTATGATTCTACGATCCTTTGATGAAATCACAGGTCTATTCCCTCTCCACAAAGAAACCCAACCAAATTATAAAGCACTATTTGGCACATGACACGGTCATTGAACACTTACAAGTTCAGTTATATTGGTTTGGAGAAAAACAAAACCAAAAGAGAGAAAATAAAAATTTAAGGAACATTGGCAACCCTGCCAGCCACTGCCCTCAATGACTATATGGCCTGCAGTTAGTGTAAGATGGGAGATGGGAGTCTGCCCCCAAACTGCAGCCCCTCCCTCCTGTCTGGGGCAGAGGAAGAGCAGGGTAGAGTAGTAATAGCTGCACTGGGGAATAGTGAGGAGAGAGGCGAGAGCCTCACCCCGGCCAACCCCTTAGAGCAGACCCTTATCCTGAAATCATAGGTCTAGTGTGCCAAATTCACTTACCTACATTTTTTCAATGTGCCAGAGGCCGTTCACCTTGGAGACTTGCTATGGAGAGAGGGTAATTTTGACTGTGCAGTTTTCACCCTAATGTGCCATCTAGAACCCAAACTCTGCCTAAGATGCTACTCCATCATGCTCCCATTATCTATCTAATTCGGTCCTTGGAACACTCCTGTAAGATTAACGATCCTGTAAGATATTACTATCTCCATTTTACATATATGTAAACCAAAGCTCAGAGAAGTTAAATGGCTTGTTCGGTGTCACAGAAGTATTAGTAGCTAGCATGTATATTTATTAATATATATTTAAGGTTTACCTTAAAAAACCCCTAACCTGTATTATTTCAATTGTCCTGACAGCAACCTGGTTAGGTATGTGCAATTATAATCCCCATTTTACAGACTAAGAAGCTAAGACTGGGAGCCCCTTTAAAACAGAGGAAGCCTGCCTGGAGCACTCCGAGTCCATCTGACAGAATTTGTTCATTTTACAGACGAAGAAGATATAAAGTCCTCCTTGCAGGTAAACTCTCTCCTCTTCTGTAACTTGGGGTCATAGATTTAAAACTAGAAGGGCCATCTAGAGGGACCATCTAGTCCAGTCTTCTCATTTTACAGATCAGGAAACAGAGACCCATAGAGGTTGGTGACTTGCCCAGGGTCACACAGCCAGTATGTGTCAGTTCTGGGACTTAAACCACGGTCTTCCAGAATCCAAGGTTGGCTCTCTATTAACGATAGCACTCTGGTTTTCTTATAAACCTTAGTTATAGTCAAGTGCCAACTGTGGTTCTTAGAGTTTGAATTTATCATGAAAGAAGGAGCCCTAATTCAGAAGGAATGAGACAAAAGGCATTAATCTAGCAGCTTCTGGGCAGCTTTTAGCATCCATACAGCCCAAAGCAGAAGCTGATCCTTAGCCACAGCAAATCCCTAGTGGTCAGAGGCAAGGAGGGGGAGTTAACCTGGCCAGCAGATAAAGGGGAAGCCTTGGAGCCACTTCAGATGAGGAATGAAAGGCTTTCGTCGACCCAAATCCGACATCTGTGACAAGATTCCAGGTGGCAGGAATTAATGAGAACACTGTGGAAACAGAATAAAAGCCTTGCATTTCTATAGCCTTTTATAGCTTCCAAAGCACTTGTACACCCTTTATTTTGTGCATTCCTAAGAACACCGGCACCACATGAGGTAGAGAGGAAAAGCGCCCATTTTGCAGGTGACCAAACCGAGGACAAAGGAAGTTAAGCAGCTTGTCCAAGTTTGGGTAGCTGGGTAAAATCCAACTTTCAACAGTCATTGATCCATTGCCTACTGTGTGTAAAGCCTTATGTGATGTAGAGGTTAGAACAAGGGTCTCTTGACTTTTAAAACTCCTAGATTCTCGGAGATTGGTGTTGTTGTGGGGTTCAAATGAGAATGTTTACAAAGGCTTTAAGCCTTATTAATCTTATTAATGTTGTTGGCATGGTGGGTAAGCAGAATAGGTGGTCACCTAGGTCAATGAATCATTTAGCATTTATTAGGTGCCTACTGTGTGTCAGGCACTGGAAACAGACAAAAGAGAGACAGCCTCTGCCATCCATAGGCTTGCCCTAAATCAGAGAGATCCCAATAAAGCATACACAACATAGATGAAAGGTGATTTTGGAGGGGGTCAGAGGAGACAGTACAAGCTATCAGGCTTGGTGAAGGCGTCGCGAAGGAGGTGATGCCTGAAGAAAGCCAGGTATGCCCGTTTCACAGCTAGGTGGGGCAGTGGGGAGAGTGCCGGATCTGGACTTAGGAAGACCTGAGTTCAAATCCAGCCTCAGACACAAGCTGTGTGACCCTGGGCGTATTACTTAGCTTCATTTTCCTGATCTGTAAAATGGTACAGTAATAGCACCTGCCCCCCAGGATCATCGTGAAGATCAGATAAGATAACATGTGTGAAGCACTTAGCCGCGTCTGGCATGTAGCAAGCGCTACGTGAATATTGGCTACTGTCATAAGGGTCGATCGGGGCAAAGGCCAAGTGATGGGAAATGAAGTCCTGTGCACAAAGAACCACAAGAAAGCCCATGTGACTGAACTGGAGGGTGTGGGAAGGGGAGTCACATAACAGGCTGTAAAGGTAGGCTGGGGCCCTCGTTACGAAGAGCTTCCTGTGCTAAACATAAGAGTTTGTATTGGATCCTAGAGGTCATAGGGAATCGCCAGCATCTATTAAGTAGGGTAATGATACGGTCAGACCTGTGCTTCAGGAAAACGATTTTGACAGCCGTGTGGAGGATGAAGTGGAATAGGGAAAGATTTGAGGCAACAGACAATAGCTTTTGAAGGGCTCCAGAAAGACTCTACTGATGCCTGAAATTCCACCATTAATGTCACCCAGTTGGCTCGTACTGAGCCACTTACAAAGCGAATGGGATCTTAAGCTACATTAACCAAGAGATAGAACACTAGGATCTCAGCAGATTCATAATTGCCGATGACCCAGGGATCAATTGAAAGATGCATGATAGGTTTAAGTAGGTTGTAGCATATTAAAAACTCTAACTTGTGTCTGTGTGGAAATAAAATGTAAATACATAAAAAATGCCATCGAGGACGTGTGTTAGCAGAAAAGGGAGCAAGCTGGTAGACTAGCGAGAGTAAGGGACCTCGAGTGGACAGCTGAGAGTTCCAATAAGACACAGAAGAACCAAAAAGTTCTCCAGTCCTTTGGGCAACAGCTACTGAGTGGAGACTTGGAGTAGGGGGCCCACGAGCTGGCTTTAAAGAGTGCAAGGCTCTCGTTTGGAAGAGGGTGCAGACTCATTCTTTCTGATTACAGAAGGCAGGACCAAGGGGTTAGAAATAACAACGGGCGTCAAATACTTCAGGAATAGTTTCATCATAAAGAACAGCTTCCTAGGAATTAGAGCTCTCCAAAAAAGAAATGTGCCCCCTTGGTGAAGATAGAGCTCAGTACCAGGCAGCCAGGTATCTCAGTGGAGAGAGAGTTGTGCCTGGAATCAGGAAGACCTAAGTTCAAATCCCAGCTCAGACACTTACTAGCTGTGTGGGCCCTGGGCAAGTCACTTCACCTTGTTTGCCTCAGTTTCCTCATTTGTAAAATGAACTGAAGAAGAAAACAGCAAACCACTCCAGCATCTTTGCCAAGAAAATCCCAAAAGGGATGACAAAGAGTCAGACATGACTGGACAACAACAACAAAAAAACAAGCTTGTGCTGATAAGTGTTTAACAACCAGCTCTATGAGAAAAAAGGTTTAATCTGCATTATTAACATTTAAATCTAGATAATCGACAGAACAATAAATCAAGCCCTGATTTGGAGAGCTCTGGGATTTCTGGGGTGTAAGGCTCACACTGAATCATCTCTTAGGAGCCAGGTCAAGCTGGGCCTGGCACACCACTAAATTAAAATGCACGGGATAAATAGTTAAGGGACATACCCAAGATCACACATCAGAGGCTTACTAGGAGCCTCACCTTGAGCAAGTCACTTCACCCATCAGTTAGAAACCGTAAGTTCCTTTGTAAAGTGAAGATAATACTTACTCACACTAATTCACTGGGTTATTGTGAAGAAAGTACTTAGCTAACTGGAAATTTGATGAGCTACAGGCCTCAGAAACCTCCACGTCTGTGACACTGTCCCTGTCCCGGGAGAGTGAGCAGCTGGGTCGTCAGCAGACACGAGATTGGCAGGCAAGGTCCTTTCCCTAAAAGATCACTTATGATCTGGCTGTTTTCACAACCAAACGATTGGGTCTTTTAATCATTACTGGGTGGAGATGAGCACAGGAGACAGTGAAGAGACGCAGGGAAGCTTTCAGCACACAGCAGAGCTTTGAATGCCTTCTCTTCTTCCTCCTGAGCCTTCCCCTCTGGAAGAACTTCAGTCAGGGGGTGGGAGATGGGGTTCAGATCTTGGTTCTAGCACTAACCAGTGCTTTGATCTCGGGTCTTTTTGGCTCCAAGCCCAGCACTCTATTCACTATCCACTCTGCCTCTATTATCAGCATGTATGTGGATGACTATGACTGAGCCCTCAGTATAAAGCATCAGATTTGGAGTCAGGTGACCTGGGGTACTCTAGCCACCGCTCAGCCACCTGATTGCCCTGAGGACTCTTTTAATGACCTTAATGTTCCTTCTAGCCCTTGACCTCTGATTCTATTATCTATGCCCATCTTCTGAATGGTTGGGGAAGGTAGAAATGGGACTTTCATCATCAAATATTTATTGAGAGCCTACTATGTGCAAGGAACTGTTAAGAGAGATATAGATGAGAATGAAGAAAACTGCTTCTGGGACCGCAAGGGACTGGAGCGCTTGGCTCTCTCGCTTTCAAGAAGCCCATTGCTTGAGACCTCATGTGGGAACCAGATGCAGTCTTAGGGGAATCTGGCCTCAAGAGAGGCTCTTTTCCTTCAAGTTCTGTGGCTTTTTATACTCACCCTGGATTCCGATGAGGGGGTGTCACTGAAGACTTAGGTTTGGCTCACATCTAGGGCCTCCCCCAAAAGTGGCAGTTTCTATAAGGAACTAAATGTACAATATAAACCAGCTATAGGACAGCTATTTATTTCTTTCACTCAAAAGAAACCACAAAACACTGACAAGAGTGCACTGACAAAGACAAGCATGCCAGAGAAGTTACAAATACTATTACACTCTCCTTGGAGGCCGATACTTAAAACATCAAAACGTGAAGAATTTCTTTTGAGATTCTTATTCGACATTTTCTGCACTGTCTCCTTCAAAGTTCACGTTGTCTGGAAAGCCAGACAGAGGAGCTCACAATCTAGTGAGAGAGAGAACGTGCAAATGGAGGAGTACAAACAAGCTATATGCAGGATGGATAGGAAATAAACAACAGAGGGAAGGTATTAGTAGGAAGAGGGATGTGGAAAGGCTTCCTGTAGTAGGTGGAATTTAAATTGGGGAATTTTTCAGAAAAAGAAAAAGCAGGGGGCGGGGAGGGGGGCACAGCTAGATGGCGCATGGGATAAAATGCTGGGCCTGGAGTCAAGAAAGCTCATCTTCCTAAGTTCAAATCTGACCTCAGACACTTACTAGCTGTGTGACCCTGGGCAAGTCACTTAATCCTGTTTGCCTCAGTTTCCTCATCGTAAAATGAAGGAAATGGCAACCACTCCAGTATCTTTGCCAAGAAAACCCCAAATGGTTTGGAGTTGGATGCAACTTAACAAGAACAACATTTTCAGAAAGCTGAGACTTTCCAGTCTCAGAGAAGCCAGGAGGCAGAGATAAGGAGGGAGAGAATTCTAGGCAAGTAGTGTAGTCCAGCCTGGCTAAAATTTAGGATGCCTTAGGAGGAAGAGCATAGATAGGAAAGATGGACTGAGAGAGTCCCCGAAGGCTTGTAGGCATTCAAAGTGGAGGCACTTGTGTGGAGAGCCTTGAATGCCAAACTAAATAGTTTGTATTTATTTCATTCCCATAGGAAATGGAGAGTCACTAAAGGTTTTTATGCGAAGGATCACTTTTGGCAGTTATTGAAGAATTGGGAGCTAGGAGGCACAGCGGATAGAGCGTCAGGCCCAGAGTTAGGAATACTCGTCCTCCTGAGTTCAAATCTGGCCTCAAACATGTCTTGGCTGTGTGACGCTGTTTGCCTCAGTTTCCTCATCTGTAAAACGAGCTGGAGAAGGAAATGGCAAACCACTGCAGTACCTTTGCCAAGAAGACCCCAAGTGGGTCACGAAGAGTCAGACATGACTGAGAAACAGTGAGCAACAAGTCAAGAACCGATCTCAGCGGAGTAGGTGAGCCTTTGCTCTTGGACAGCGTGAGAGGCCCCCATGACTGCCCTCTGCTTTGTTCTTTCTCCTACCACTCAGGGACTGGAGATGTGGTCTTCCTTGGCCAGAGTCAACACTGGCAACGGCAAAGGCGAGACTTGAACCCAGGCTTCCAGCTCTCCAACCGCTACCTCTCCAAAGATTGCCAGGCTTCATTCGACTTCTTTCTTTCTGACTCATTGACCGTGTGACTGTAATGGCAAGCAAAGTGGGGCTTTTTGTTGTCTTTTGTTTTGGAGCGCTTCTCAGCACTGAGGCAATCAAGTACCTTTGAGCCTTGCCTTTGTTTCAATCATGAGTCTTTGATGACCTGCTTAAGTCACTGGAAGGCCTAGGTCACATGGGTTTGAGTCACATGGTTGTGACGCCCTCTGACCCTGAACAAGTGTATATATACTCTGAGGTTAGCATTTTGTGGGGGGCTCACTCACTGGAAGACTATTGTGTGATTTGACCAGACAAGACTGTGGGGGGCTGTTAAGGACCCCCTGCCCCCTTTGAAAAACCCAGATGTTGGTGCTTCTCTCTCTGGTAACTATGTATGTAATGTCTTTGACAGACAGCTAGAAGCCTGTCTGCTGACTTGTGTCATTTTGCTCTGTTTATATAAATTCTGCTTGTAATTTCTGTTTCTGTTTTCTCTCAAGTTCAGGGTGCTGACTTTTTCCCCTAAGTGAATGATATATGTAAGTTTAATTAAAGTGAGATTGTAAACCCTTTAAAGTTATTTTCCTTAGAAAAGCAGATCAAAGAGCCTGTGCTGGCAGCCCTCCTGTGTGCTGGTGTTGTTGGCCATACACAGCCACAGTAGAGGGAAGTAGCATTGTGGTTACAGTGACCCTGGGCAAAGTGTAATCACTTAACTTCTCAGTGCCTTCAAGCACTACAAATTGCAGAATAGTTTTCTATCTGTATGGTAGAGAGAGGTTCCTCATTTAGAAGGTGCATCTCCCAACATGAATCATAAGTCTTCTTCCCTCACAAAATACTAATAATGCTGGTAATGATGGCTGTCTCTGGGTCTGAGGATTTTAAAAAAACCAACTGATTTCATTAAGAGGACTTCATCCTCAGCCATACACTTGGCCTTCCACACAGCACCCAAGGTGCTGGGTAGGAACTATTCAGTGGTAATCAAATTACTCTGCAAACACCACAGCCCAATAAACTCTTCCTTTCTCCCTCACTGGAGTGACAGGAAATGAGTCCAGCAACCAACTATTAAGTGTGTAATCCTGTGTAATTACATGATACTACCTGGTATATTCCCCCACGGTCACTAATAACCAGGAGAAATTTAGACACCGAAGAGAGTAGCCTGATGTTTATTCCTTTTCAAGTGGCAAGGACATGGCTGTCATTAAAGGATTATGGTAATTTCTGGAGGACTGCCACGTGACCTTCCAGCCTTGAGGCCCCGAGATGATCTTAAAGGTCCCAAGAAGAAGTCAGATGTGATTATCCTGCCCTTGGGAACAGGATGTCATTGCTGAGGATGATTCAGCCTGGTCCTGGCTTTTCAGGAAGCGGTCCCAAGGATACCTGGAGCTGCTGATGGCTTTTCTGTGAGAGAAAATGATGCTTTCCCGGCAGACAGGAAAGGTGTTTGTTTTCCACCCCATCCTTGAATACTGCCGGCTGCCTCTGAGGCCCTCTGCTTTCCACGGAAATGAAAGGAAATGCTTTTTCCCCCTGCTCCCTCCTTCCTGTGCCTCACCTGGAATTTATAGGATCATGAGATTGTAGGCCCAGAGCGGGGGTGGGGAATCTGAGAGACACGAGAGGTCATCTAATTCAATTCTCTCATTTTACAGCTAAGGAAACTGAGGCACATTGAGATCAAGTGACTTGACCAAGGTCACAACAGCTAAGTGTTTGAGATAGGATTCAAACCTACGTCCTCTTACCCAGAGTCAGTTCACTTTCCCTGTATCAAGCCTGGTCCCTGAGGGTAGGAGAAAGAAGAGCAGAGAGCAGTCATGAGGCCCTCTTCCATCATCCACAAACAAAGGTTTGCCTATTCCTGAACTCATTCTCCATACAACTGCCAAAATAAGCCTCTCTTGATTCTCCATTGCCTATTGAAAAAAATAAAATAAAACCAAATTATTTGGTTTGCAATTCAAGGCCCTCAACTGCCAAAAGGACCTTTAAATTCATAAGATCCTGTAGAGACTCTCCAATGCCTATAGAGAAATATGAATGATTCGGTCTGGCATTCAAGGCCCTCTACAATCTAGTCCTGATCTACATTTCCTGGCTGATTTTATACTCTTCTTCCTAGGGCATTTTAACTTTTAATCTGCCTGGACTACTGACCACTCCTCAGTCTTATCTTCTCCATTTTCTACATCTAGAATCGATGAGTCTTTTTTAGGTATTTTTTTTAGGTATTACTTCCTCCATGAAGCCTTCTCTATCCCATCCCCTCCCGCTAGAAAGAAAAGGATCTCCCTCGCGAAATTTTCTTGGCACCCCTTATGTCTGGATCTCTTCTTTTCCACCCATCACATTGCATGGTGCATTGTATTTTCTACATGACAATACATGCCATCTTCTCACCATGAGGACCATGAGCGCTTTCATAGAAGACCCTTTGTTATCTATTTGCTATTACTTATATACAATATTCCATCTCGTTTTGTACAGGATGTCCCCCTTGTCTGGGATGCTCTGCTTTCTCACTTCTTTCCCTTCAAACTTCAGCTCAAGGCCCGGCCCCTTAAAGAGATCTTCTCTGATTCTCTCCCCCAAGTATTTTGTATTTATTTCATATATATAGATATATGTAATATACATAGATATATGTGGTGTATATAGATATATGTAATATATGCACACACACATAGGCACACACATGTACACACAGATACACATGTGTATGTATGTATACACACATATACTTATTTTTCTGTGAACACAGCGCATTCCCCCCCGTAGACTTTTGATTTTTTTATCTCTATCCCCAGCACCTGACATGCAATAAGAGCTAAATAAATGCCTTTCGATTGCTGGATTCTATTCCTACCCAGGAAACTCTTGGTAGAATCATAGACTGACTTAAGGTTTAGTATTGGAAGCTCACATTTCCATATACAGTGAGCCTGGGACAAGCCTCACCCTGTATTCCCTCAAAGCTGGGCTTCCTTTTTTCTCTTTCTTCAGCTCCTCCCTCTAGAATCTTGGGGCCATTGTGGTCACCCAGTAGGGGCACCCAGTGCCTTCTCCAGTGCCTTCATCCAGCACCTATTAGGCTGTCTCAGGATATCAGCAGCATTCAGCCTCATCTCCCAAAGGCCTGCTAAGTCCCTTGGGTCTCCGGGTTTCCAACTCCCTCCCTGTTGGTATTGTGAACAGCATTCTGGGGCTGGAATCTACAACAAACCTTGTCTTTGTCTCGGAGTTGCTATGTGTGCTGATGTATTTACTCAGTCTTAGTCAACAGGAGGTGCCTGGAGCTACCAGCTCTGTTATGGCAACTTAAAGAGCACATTCTTTCCTTCCTGGGCCCTCCTCTCCAAGGCTTTCCTGATTAGCTGTGTCATGCCACTAAAAAGGACTTCTTAGGATACTGAGGCTGGTGCTGATAGGTGGTCCTGGAAGTCCGTAACTCCTGTCTCTTCCGATATGGTTTTCCTCCCTCTGGGCTGAACTCCAGTCTACGTTATTATGTATTTATTATCTATCATTAATAAAAAAAATTGGGGGGGGGCACATATCCTAGATTTGTGATTTCATCCGGTGAATAGTAAACTCTCCAGAGCTGAAACTCCCTCCACCAAGGTACAGGAGTAATGTGTAATTTAAATCTTAGCGAGTTCCTTTGGGCTGCCAAGAGGTAAAGTGGCTTGCTAGCTGAAGTCACACGACTACTCTGTGTCTAAGGAAGTGAGCCGAAGGTCGTCCTGATCTGAAGGCCAGTTTGATTAAAATAATTTTAATGTCATTAATGATGTTATTATCAATAATGAAGAGCACCAGGCCTGAAGTCAGAAAGACCAAAGTTCATATTTGGTCTCAGACACTTACCAGCCTTGTGAGCCTGGGCTAGTCACTGAACTAACCTCTGCCTGCCTCCTCTGTAAAGTGGGGTAACCGTAGCCCCTGCCTCCCACCCACGAACATCGAATCATACAGTAATTGTGAAATGCTTCGCACAGTGCCTGGCACGTGGTCAGTGCTACATAAATGTCAGCCAGTATTATTGTTTCTTCTGGCCCTTCAAGGTTTAGGAGGCTTTCTCCACTAAAAATCTGGTGACATACATGGTTATAAAGATGTTGATGTCCGTTTCACAGATGAGGAAACTGAGTCACAGACCGCTTCAGCGACCTGCCCAGTGTCATACGGTTAGTAAGTATTCAGCACCTTAGACCGACCCCAGGCCTGTTGTATCTTTCCCAGGCTGCTTTTGGAGGCCCTGGAGGGCCGGAGAGACAGCGCGTGAAAAAGTGGAAATGGAGTGAAATGGGAGCCAGGAGATTCCAGCCAGCATTCGGGCTTTGCCAGTGACTCGTTGAATGACTGAGCAAATTGCCTACCTCCTGCTCTGTAAAATGAGAATAACACGTGTACAGCTAGGTCACAGAGGGGATAAGATGCTGGACCTGGAGTTGGGAAGACCCAAGTTCAAATCCAGCCAGGCAAGTCACTTAGTCTCTGTCTGCCTCACTTTCCCTATCTGTAAAATGGGAAATAATACTAGCATATAATAATAATTATTATTATATTATATTATATTTATTATATTTATTATATTATATTACATTATATTATATTATATTATATTTATTATATTTATTATATTATATTATATTGTTATACCTCCCAGGGTTGTTGTAAGAAGCATCGATTCAATTCAATAAGCATTTATTAATCACCTGCTGTATGCTGAGCTAGGGATACAAAAAGAGGCAAAAGACAGTCCCTGCTCTCAAGAAGCTAACAATCTGGTGGAGGTGACAACATACAAACAAATCCACACAAAGTGAGCTATGTACAGGATAAATAGGAAATGTTTAATACAGGGAAGACGCTGGAATTAAGAGGGATTAGGGGAGACCTCCTCTAGAAAGGGAGATCTTAGTGGAGACCTAAAGGAAGCCAGGAAGGTCAGGAGTCAGAGCAGAAGGGAGCATTCCAGGCACGGAGAATAGCCTGAAGCAGTGCCCAGAGCCAAGGGAACAGAGTGTCTTGTTTGTGGAACAGCCAGGAAGCCAGCGTCACGGGATCACTATAGGGAGGTGAGGTGTAAGAAGACTGGAAAGGTAGGAGGGGGCTAGGTCAGGAAGGGCTTTGAATGCCAAAGAGAGGGTTTTATATTTGATCCTGGAGGCAACAGGGAGTTTATTGAGTAGGGGGATGATATGAGCAGGCCTGTGATTTGGGAAAATCACTTGAGCAGTTGAATGGAGAATGCATTGGAGTGGGGAGAGATCAAATGAATTAATATTTGTAAAGGGCTTTGCAAACCTGGAGATGCAGAGGTTCCCAAAGTGGGTGATACCACCCTCTGGGAGATGCTGGAACGATCCAGGGGGACAATAGTAGCCTCGGGTGCAATTGGGGGGCCTTGAATAAAAAGAAGAGGGGGTGGTAGAAGCATAAGGAAAGAAGAGAAGAGAAGAAAAATTTGAAAAACTGTTCATACGTGTTTCATCTGTTGTGTAACAGAATTAACGCCATAGTGATTACATTATTTCCCAAATAAACACAGAAAATGCAAGTTATAACCCATCAGAGGTCAAGTCTGCCGACAGGGCTTAACAAGCAAGTGCTGGCGGGCGAGTGTGTCACCCGTTGTTGGGAATCCCAGCATGCATCAGCAGGAATATGTGCATGTAATAACTTGTTTACAATACAATACTATACAATTATATGACACAATATTGCATGATCAAAATTTCAATGCAGGAAAATTCCACAAATTTACAATAAATTATTAAATTTAAGATGAATCATCAAAAAGAAATTTACATTTTTTTGAAATGACACAAATTTAAGAAAGAAAAACATCGAAAGGTTAAAGAAAGTAGATTTTCGGGGCGGTCACTGAGTAATTTTTTTAAAAGGGGGTGGTAAGGCAAGTAAGTTTGGGAACCTCTGCACTGTGTAAATGCAAAATGATAATGATGATGATGATGATGACGACGATGATGATGACGACGATGATGGTGATGATGATGATGACAAAGACTGCCTCAGAATTTCAACGTCCATCTTCCTGTTGGGGAGTGCTCCCACCATCAGTGCAGAACTTCAGCCCCTCAGGAAATAGTCCTCTAGACTTGCTATGGCTGAAAAGTTCATCACCCTGAGGCCCAACTAGGGTTGAGCTAGGTTTGACCTTGGACAACAGATGGGTTATCCATTACTAGGGCTGGACTTGAGGGCCTTCTGGCACAGCTTGCTTATTATTGATATAGATTTCATTTATTGATTTAATTTTTATTTGTGTAGATGAGAACATGAATTTATTATGTATAACTTAAAAAATTATATATTAAATTTCTTTTTGGTTTTTTTTTGGGCAGGGCAATTGGGGTTAAGTGACTTGCCCAAGGTCACACAGCTAGTGTGTCAAGTGTCTGAGACCAGATTTGAACTCAGGTCCTCCTGACTCCAGGGCCGGTGCTCTACTCACTACACCACCTAGCTGCCCCTATTAAATTTCACATAATAGTACCAACATCACCCTACTCAGCCATGTCCCCTTCTGAACTTCCTTCACTGGCATAGAATTGAAGAAAATAGGGTCAGTGGTTCCTTGTTGGGATGAGAACTTTTAGGAGATAAGAGTGAAGGATTTTGAAAGGCTTTAATTGTAAGGGCAAAATGAGATAATTTATATAAAATGAGGGTTTTGGACCCGATGATCTCTGAGGTGCTTTCCAAGTCTAAATCTATGATCCTGCATATCCTCTGTAAGGCATTGTATGATAGTAAAATGTTATGTGCTTTTTTAAAATGGAAGGATTGGGAATAGAAAAAAAAAGTACTCAGTCGAGGGGACTACTGTCCCCCAAAAGGACAGAAAATGAGTCATGGCCTAGGCATGAGGCCCGACTTGGATCAATTCTGGTGACTGTCTAATTTTAGTGACCTGATTCCTGTCCAGACTAACTGATGACAACTAGTCATGCGTTTTTGGACAAGCTACTACCTCCCACAGTCTCAGTCCACAAAATGAGAATGTTGGACTAGAAAAATCTCTAAGGTTCCCTCCAGCTCTAACATTCTACGGCCCATGATTGAACATTCTGTGTTCTAGGGTCCCTTCCAATAGTAACAGTCTAGGACTCTGAATGGATGGAGAGGGCCTCTCCTCACCAAGGGTTTCATCAAGACTTGGGGGTGGGGGTGGGGAAAGCACTTTAGAGATCTCCGCTTTAGGCAGAAGATATGCCCTTTCTGCATGTGGCAGTAGTACAATAAGGGGGTGGGTGTTCCCCATCAAGGGACAGCTTGGCCGCTAGAGATGTCACACCAGGTGGCTGAGCTCAAATGGAAAATTTTAGTGTGTAACTTCTCATTTGACCATTTGCCACGCTCCTTTGAAGAGGTATCATCTGAATTTTTCCAAGTTGAATCAAGTTTGTCTATTGACTGACCCGATCGCTTAGGATGTTCTTTAATTTTATTTATCATCATCCTTTAGTTGGCAGTGCTTCCTAGTCCTAGCTTTGACCTTTTCAACATTTTTTTTGCTCAACTCTACCCTGTGACCAACCCTAAATTCCCTTTCCTCTCCCACTCCTGACCCCATCAGCCTCTCTCATCAATTAATACATTTTAAACAACCCATTGAGGCATTTGGAAAAAGTGCTATGAATAACAATTCTGTAATGTAGAGAATTACCTCCTTCATAAGTAGTCTCTTTTATAAGGCTGTGGGCCCCATTTGTTTTCATTTTAAGCAGTTTCAGCTGCCGTATTAATTTATTCTAGAGGCAACATGGTGTAGCAATACAGAACTGGCCTTGGAGCCGGGAGGTTCAAGTCTTATTGCCTCTCAACCAACTGCCAAGGTCATTTTTCTAAAGCATAGGTCTGATCATGCCATGCCTCCTTCTCAATGAGCTCCAAGGACCTCCAGGATACCCTGTACAATATCTGGCCTCTTCCTAGTCTTCTTATACCTCTAGGTTTTACATTCAGCCACACTGGATTGCTTGAGTGTGACACATCATCTTTTCCTTTGATGCCCCTTCACCTGAGTCTTTTGGTTTCCCTGTTTCTCTGAGACTCATATCAAAGCCTGCTTTCTGCAGGAGGTGTTTCCTAGTTGCCCAGCGGCTAATGCCTTCTGTAATGACAATTTAGATTTGTAGATCTTTCCCACCCATTAATAGGCCATGTGACTTGCTTATGTCACAAGAAGCCTAAGTCACATGTGGTGGTAGGAGCTTGCTGAGAGGAAAAAGAAAGTATGTCACAGGAAATGCTCGGAGAGAGCAGTTAGAACTGAGGGAGAGAGAGCAGATGTGTGGTGGCTGTGCTGTGAGTGATGGTTGGTGGCAAGGCCCCAGAAGAGGGGCAGAAGGTTATGGGATGACTTGGCTCCTTGCTGTGATGTCATGTTTTAGATTCTTTGCTGTTATGATTAAAGTGGACTTATTGGTTCTGGAATTTGTTTGCTGCTTGGAAGGATCAGACATATTGGTTTTGGGACCTGGTTCTCTGGTGTCTGAATAAATGGTTTACTTCTTCTACCTCCCTTATATTTTGCGATAAAGAACCACATAGGCATATTGACAATTATCATCTATATTGTGATCATTGCCTTGCTAATACACCTTCCCCCTTCAGGTTACCTTCCATCTACTCACATGGCACACTTGGTCTCCAGAATTCTAGGGTTTTCACTGGCTGGCCATTCTCCCATGACTAGGTTGCTTTTCTTCCTCATGTCTACCCCTGGCTTCCATCAAGTCCCAGGTAAAATCCCACCTCTGACAAGAAGCCTTTCCTTATTTCCTCTAATACTAGTGCCTTTCATCTCTAATTATCTCCAATTTATCTTGTCTATATCTTATTTGTACCTAATTGGTTCTATATTGTCCTCTACCTTATCTCCAATTTATCTTCTCTATGTCTTGTTTGTATATAATTTGTTCCATATTATCCCCCACCTTAGACTGTGATCTCCATAATCCAAAGAATTTGCTTTTCATTTTGTATCCCCAACACTTAGCACATAGTTGGTGCTTAATAAATGCTTATTAGCCAACTACTTTGTGTTTGTCTTATTTATAATTAATTACTTCTATGTTATATCCCCCATTAGAATATATATTTCTTGAGGGCGGAGATTTTTGTTTGCTTTTCTCTGTATCTCCAGAGCTTAACCCAGCAGTGCCTGGCATATAATAAATGCTTAATAAATGTTTTTTGACTGACTTTCTCTGTGACTGTGGGGCAAGTCAACTTATCCTATCAGTGCTCTAAGTAACTCTTTGAGATGTAAATGACATAGAAGGTGTTTATGAGCATTGATAGATGGAGTTCCCTTGTCTGGGTGCTCCCTATATTCATAAAATCATAGATTCAGTCTCATTTTGTGTATCAGGGCACAGGGGTTATGGAACCAAGTCAGAACAAGAGGCCGGAGCTCGTGCTTACTTCCATCACCATTGCATTTGCTTTAAAAATATATTGGGCTTTCTTAAAGCAGGGCACGAGTGCAACTGCCTTTTGGAAAAAAACCCCTGAAATCCTGAACCAAGAGTTATCAGTCTGCATGTTCCTGGGACTGAGCAAATACACAGAAGTGCGTGTGTGTGTGTATGTGTGTGTGTGTGTGTGTGGACACACCTCAAGGACGATAGCTCCATCCTATAGTCCCACTAAATGAACCACACCCAGTGCAGGGATCCAGCCTTCCTCGGCCTTTAGAGTAGGACCAATAACAGAATCAAAAATGCTCAGAGTGGACAAGCCCCTTAGAGCTGGGGCAGTGAGTGTGAATCCTTTCTCCTTTAAATACCACTACTACTACTACCACCACCACCACCACCACTACTACTACTATCAGCTAGCATTTATACAGTACTTTCAATATGTGATTTGGTCCTCACGATGGAGATGCTAAAATTATTCCCATTTTACAGAGGAGGACACTGGAGGCAAGTAAAGGCGAAGCGACTCGCCCAGGCTCACACAGCTAGCGGCTGAGGCAAGATTCAAACTCAGGTCTTCCTGATTCACTGGTATGACTGAGTCTGAGGCAAAGATCTTTCACCGATGAGAGGGAGAAGGAAATCTCCATGGAGGAGGTGGCCTATGACCTGGACTTTGAATAACGGATGGGATTTCCGCAGGTGGAGAGGAAGGAGCGTAGCATTCCAGGTGTAAGCAACAGTGTAAGCAGAAGCTCAGCCAAGGGAAAGGCCGAGATGTGCATGAGGGACCGTGGCAAGTCTGGCTTGGCTGCAATGTGGGAGGAATGGTTTTAACCGAGGGCCTATGAACTTTAAAAAAGGTTTCTGGTAACTTTTTCATATAATTGGTTTCTTTTGTAATTCTGTATGTTTCCTTATGCACTTATTCTGAAAAGGGGCTCACAGGTTTCACTCTACTGCCAAAGGGGGTCCACAAAACAAAAAAGTTAGGGACCCTTGGATAAGAATTTGATGGCGTTTAGGATGGAAAGGTGGGGCGCTATCAGACTGTGGAGGGTTTTTAACATCAGAGGAAGTTAGATATCTTTTTGGTAGTCATGGGGAGCCAATGATTTTTGTGAGCAGGAGAATGGGAAATGGAAAGTTCTGTGTTTCGTTTGGACTTTGTGCCTCTGGTAGCTAGCATGGCATCGTACAAATAAGGAGGACTTTACAAATGCCCATTGAGTGGATTGGACTGAATTCGATTGGATTAATACAGCAGTAAGAGTGCTTTGGGCGGGGGGGGGGGGGGGGGGGGGGGGCGGGGATAGACTTAAGCACAGACATCCTCTCCAGCTGAGGTATCAAACATTCCACTACCGCCTCCCTCCCTGGGGTAGCACTTCTGGTGCTATCCAAATCTGATTGAAATATAATTGGGAAATGCTTTACAAAATAAATAAGAATTTAATACAACATAGATAATATCACATTTTAAAATTAAGTCGCCATGTAGCCAACAGGAATCCTTATGTTTGGTTGGCTTGAGGGGGGGGGGTCCCCATTTCTATTTGAGTTTCCTTATCCAGCCTCTATTTGGATACCTCCAGTAACAGGGAACTCGCTACCTCCAAGGCATGATGCATAGGTCTGACTTCTGATTGTTAATAATTTATTCCCTAGATTGGATTGAATTCCCCAAAGACTTGCAGCCCCAGGGCTCCCAGGAACAGGAGTGGTTCTTGGGCTACCGTCCAAATCCCTGAACCCATCATTTAAGGAGAAGAAAGATAATCAATGCTCCTTCCCCTAGTCTTCCATTAACATTTTTGGATCCAAGCTTCTTCACCTTGAGATGTCAACATTAAAATGTCACCTGACACTGGTAGGGAGACTGTGAAGCCAGACTCGTTTTGATCCTGGTGTGCAAAGGGGAGTTAGTTGCGATGTCACTGTGTACATACAAGAGGCAGAATAGTTTTTGCCATCAGATGGTAGAGCCAACCCATCAGAAAGCTGACTCATAAAGAATGAGGAAGACCCAGAGTTTGAGGGAGCCGTATGTCCAGATGGCTAAGGTTTAGGGTTGGTCTGTCGGTATCTTTCCTTCTGTTTTTCACTGTCTACACTGGGCCACAGCGCCCAGTAGCATTACTTCCTTGACTTGGTACTTTGGTACCCAGTGGATTTCAGACGTTGAGAGAGACGAAATTCCGTATCTCTGGGATATTCCTCCAACATGCAAGTTTGGGTGCCCAGAAGGGTGACTACACCTCAGGTTCTAGGGTTACCCTGTGGGTTTATATTCCTAACACTATGGTTCATGAACCCCGCCCCCCCCGGTCTGATTTCCATTGACAGTCATCTAATACATAGGTGGCCCAGTGGATAGAGCACCGGGGCCTAGAGTCAGGAAGATTCATCTTTCTGGGGTCAAATCAGGCCCTGGACACTTCTTAGCTATGTGACCCTGGGCAAGTCACTTAACCCTGTTTGCCTCAGTTTCCTCATCTGTCAAATGAGCTGGAGAAGGAAACTGCCAAGAAAACCCCAAATGGGGTCAGGAAGAGGTCAGACACAACAACCCCAGAGAAGAAAATTTTCTTTGCCTTATTATTACCTTTCTCCATCACTTCTCTAAATCTAGACAATCAATACAATAATAAATCAAATCCTGATTTGCAGTTTGCCAGTTTCCCAGTTGTATAGTCTCAAACTAAAAATTTAACAATCGTCTCTCCTACTTGAACCCAGCCAGCTCCAGCATACCACTGCTTAGATTCTCTCTTATTTTACATAAGTCCCTCCTAGTTCTAGCTTCTGTGAAGGGAAGGCAGTTGGGGTTAAATGACTTGTCCAAGATAACACAGCTAATGTCAAGTGTCTAAGGCTGGATTTGAACTCAGGTCCTCCTGATTCCAGGGCCGGTGTTCTATTCACTGTGCCACCTAGCTGCCCCAACATCCTCTCTTCTAACAAAGGTCCCTTCCAGCTCTGACATCCTTCTATGGTTCGATAATTCTAAGGTACCATTTTACTGCAACATTCTATCTCCCTCTATCTCCTATAAAATGGAACCTTATTCTTGTCCTAAATGCCCCTCCCTTGCCCCAACCCCGAGGCCAATTGCTAGTATTCTCAGCCTAGCCTCTTTCTTGGGTACGCCCAAATTTCAGATTGAGGCATCTGGGCTATGTGTAACTATGCCTCTTGTGAGAAAAGCCTTCTCAAACCCCAGAGTGACTCATGACCTGGAAGAAGGGGTTTCTTATTGACAAACTAAGCCTCTAAGGAAGTCTCCTGGACTCTTGCCCAGGAAAAGCCTCTACAACCTTTTCCTGATCTTCTGGGTCTTAAACTTGTTTCTTCCCACCCATGGCCCCATTTCTAGAACACACAGAGGTTCCCAGTTGGGTAAGTTGGTATCTAGCAGCCACCTCCCTGAGAAATCCCCTTCACTTGAAGTTATACCACCTGTTGGGAAAACCCCATTTAAACTAGCCAACCCCTCTATTCTTCGTTTCTCAAATGTGTTTCCTTGATTGTTCAAGTGGCCCAATCAATTCTCTCTCCTGAATGCCGTAGAAGAAGAAGCTCCCTCTCTCACCAGAATTTGAGAGGCAGTTAGGTGTCGCAGTGGATAGAGTCCCGGGCCTGGAATCAGGAAGACCTGAGTTCAAATCCTGCGTTCAAATTGACCCTGGGCAAATTACTTAACTGTTATTTGCCTCAGTTTCCTCAACTGTAAAATGGGGATTATAATAGCATCTACCTCCTAGAGGGGTGAGAATCAAACGAGATAATATTTGTGAAGCATTTTGTACAGCTTAAAGCGCCATGTAAATATTAGCTGTCGTTGTCTTAGACATCATCTAGCCCTCCCCTCCTAAACTCAAGAAAAGGAAATTTCTTGTCCCAAAGTCATACAGTCAGAACAAGGATTTTAATTCAAGTCTTCGATTTCCAAAACCAGAGTTTTTTCCCAGATACTGCACTGTGGAGAAGCTCTGGGGCATGTGAACTATACAACTATCCTCCTAGACAGAGGAAACATCATATTCTTACTGCCTTTTTAAGCTTCAATAGGTGATCAAGGCACAGACTCTCATGAGGTCAAAATTCATATACTTGTGAGGTTTTCCCGAGTCCCAGAAAGTTCTTTCTGATGGTGTATGTGTAGGAAATTAGATGTCTTTATTAAATGTAGTGTGTGTGTGTGTGTGTGTGTGTGTGTGTGTGTGAGTGTGTGTGTGTATGTGTAGGTATGGGTGTAGGGACCTGTCCTCAGAACCAGGAAAACCTAGCTTCAAATTCAGCCAATGACACTTACTGGCTGTGTGACCTTGGGCAAGTCCTCTTAGTCCTCTAGGCAACTTGTTAGGGGTAATAAATTGCAGAGAAAATGGCAACTTGCATTGGTAAAAGGAATTCTCCCATCTTAAAGTTCACTATATTGATTACATGAAATTTAAAAAGTTTTGCACAAACAAAACCAATGCAACCAAGATCAGCAGGAAAGCAGAAAGCTGGGAAATAATTTTTATAGCCAGTGTTTCTGATAAAGGTTTCATTTCTCAAATATACAGAGAACTGAGTCAAATTTATAAGAATACAAGTCATTCCCCAATTGATAAATGCTCAAAGGATATGAACAGGCAGTTTTCAGATGAAAAAAATCAAAGCTATCTATAGACATATGAAAAAATGCTCTTAATTGCTATTTGTTAGAGAACTGTAAATTATAACAACTCTGAGGTGCCACCTCACATCTATCAAATTGGCTGATATGACAGAAAAGGAAAATGATAAATGTTGGAGATGTGGGAAAATTGGAAAACTAATGCATTGTTGGTGGAGTTGTGAACTGATCCAACCATTCTGGAGAGCAATTTGGAGCTATGCCCAAAGGACTATAAATCTTTGCATACCTTTTGATCCAGCAATACCTCTATTAGGTCTGCATCCCAAAGAGATCATAAAAAATGGAAAATAACCCACATGTACAAAAATATTTATAGCAGCTCTTTTTGTGGTGTGTAGCCATAATGGCTTTTGTTTTCTTTGAATGGCTCAGCTTGCCTCATTGAGCCTCTGGACACTGTGGCTTGCTCTTCCGGGGCAGGAGGCCCGGGGAGCATGCCGGGAAGCAGACAACTTCCTGTGTGATGAGTCATGGGGCTGGCTGAGGGGAGGTGTTAACCTCTACCCTAGGGGGAGGGGCCAACTCAGGAACCAATCGGCCCTGGTCATTTGGGCGGAGCTTGATGATGTCAAAAACCCTATAAGAGGGGAGAGGACAGCTTGAAGATTCTTCTTTCCTTTTCCGGTTGGAGCCAGCGACAGTTACATCGTCAGTTACAGCGACCGTTACATCGTCAGTTTCAGTTGCAGCTTCAGTTACAGACTCAGACACAGCTGAGGCAGGAGCTGCCAGTAGCAGAGCTGATCTACGGGAGGAAGCTGAACAAAGACTTCAGTCCAGTGGGTAATCTTATTACCATAAAAGGGGGAAACATGATTTTGCTTTACGCAATCATGCTTCTCTGTAGCCTCCTGGTTACTCTTTCAAGGCGTACTTATTGGGCCTGGAAGCTTTTGATCAATATATCAAAATGGGGTTGCTGGTTCATGGGTTGGTTACTGTGGAGCCTAAATAAATGTTTTGATTCTTCTGCCTTCTACTTTGAGAGTTTCTTATATCCGGCGATTCCGAACGTTTCAGACATGTTTATGATCCTCTTTGAGATTATAAACTCTGCCCTCCTATTACATTTGGCGTCACGAACAGGATCGCTAGGTATAAGATCTCTATTTAGAAGCAGAACAATTTCAGAGGAAGAGATGAATATCCCAGGATGGGAGGATCCATTTTATTCCTCCCTAGCAAAAGAATTGGCTAAAAAAGCTGGACCCTGTGAAAACTGGGAACCAAGGCTACGGAGAGGAGATCCTAGGGATTTGGAAAAGTGTTTACGAGAAGTTGGGATTCAGTCAGGGGCATCATTATCTAGGCAAAGCTGGATAGTGTTATCAGCCTACCGGCTAGTATACGAAAGATTGAGATTAAGTGAAAGACATGGGGGCACTCCTACCCCACAGGAAGAAGAGGAATCTCAGATAGCAGGAGACCAAACTGACTCAAATGAGAACTTTTCTATTAATGTGGCTAAGAGCAACAGGAGACCAAAAAAGCCCAGAGTGCATTTCAACCCAGCCCAGAAAGAGCCTGACTGCCTGCTTCGTCCTAGCCATGGTGGCAGAGGAAGTGAGTGGGGAGAGAATGAGACAATGTTAGGGGCTGAGGCACAAAACACTACTGGGGTTCAGGATGTGCCTCACACAGAGAATAGGAGATGGTTAAATGATCAGACAAGGGCTCGACCCATACAAAGGAGGAAGACAGAAACCCGAGGTGAAGATTCAGTTACAAGGGAAATTCAGGAAGATTTCTCACCGCAAGAGGTCACAGATATTTTGAGTAGATTCAGCCAAAGAATAGGAGAACCATTGATATCTTGGATGGTAAGACTCAGTGATCAAGGGGCCGGTGGAATATCAGTAGATGGGACAGACTGCATGAGATTCATAGGTATCAGCCATGATCCTCTAGTTCAACAAGCTTTTAGGGAACATCATCAGCAAGGAGATGGTGATAGCAGGACTACTCTGTTGGCATTAGCCGCTGTGGGATGCAATAAGAGATATGCTACTGATTCTATGTGGCCCACTGAGCACAGACCCTGGTATTCACTTAGAGATTGTATCATGAGACTAAAGGAGGAGGTAATGAAGACTGCCATTATGACAGGAACTGCAGACAAATATTACAATGATTCAATGGAACTGCCTCATAGGAATTTAATAATTAGGACAGCTCCCCCTGCTTATAAACAACTAATTTTGAATTTATTACTTGGAGAAGTAGGGAGCCGTCTTACAACAGTGATAAATAAGATTTTACAGTTATATGACTTAGGTGACTGGGGAAGGGATAGATCTCCTCGAGAGAGAAGAGTGAATAACCAGCAAACTTGGCGCCAAAGGAGAGTAACAAGGAAAGAAATGTTTACTGCTTTATTGAGAGCAGGGGTAGGTTTTGAAATGATAGATGGAATTCCAACCAATGAATTATATAGAATGTACAGAGATAAAGGCCTTGATAACAGGAGAGATAGGGAAATCAGAACTGCTCCTGCAAATGCTACAGATGTTGAACCTTCATACCCAAGTGAATCACATGAAAGGGAATACTAGGGAACAGGCCAGGCCCCAGCCCAAGTTAAGGAAATACACAGGCTGGATTGCAGACCTCACATTAACTTGACCATATATTGGAAAAATGGGTCAAGTACGGTAACTGAGGCATTAATAGATACTGGGGCCGAGGCCACCCTTATTTATGGAAATCCAGACAAGTTCAGCCATGGAACTCCTATTACCATCACAGGACTAGGAGGGACTGAAATATCAGCCAGGCAAGTTAAATTAATGATGAAAATTGGACAGTTGCCCAAGAAAGAATATAGTGTGGTTATTGTGCCTATTCCTGAATACATCATTGGAATAGACATTTTGAAGGGTATGACCTTAAATTTACCTGAAGGGAAATACCAATTTGCTGTGAGGAAAATAGGCATTAATGCAGTCTTAGTGGGGAAAATCAAGATGGATCCAATCACTTTGCCCGAACCTTCTGAAGTAATTACTTTGAGGCAATATCGTGTGCCAGGTGGGCAAGATGAAATTGCCAACACTATAAGAGAATGTGTTGAGGCAGGAGTGTTAGTCCCTACAACTACTCAATGGAACAACCCTGTCTGGCCAGTCCGAAAGTCAGATGGAACATGGAGGATGACAGTAGATTATAGACAGCTGAACAAAGTGACTCCTCCCTTGTATGCTGCTGTCCCAGACACGGTTACTTTAATAGAGAGAATACAAAAACATGAAGGGACTTGGTATGCAGTTATTGATTTGGCCAATGCCTTCTTTACAATCCCAATAGACCCCAAGCAATGGAATCAGTTTGCTTTTACTTGGCAAGGCCGACAGTATACATTTACACGCCTGCCGCAAGGATATATTCATAGCCCAACTATTTGCCACAGGATTGTAGCTGAACATTTGGATGAATTAAAGTTACCTGGTGTACAGCTTACACATTACATAGATGACATCATGATACAGGGAAAGAATATAAAGGAGGTGGAGGAGAGTTTAGCATTATTAATTGACCATATGAAAAGCAAAGGATGGGAAATCAACCCCGCAAAGGTTCAAGGGCCAGCTCAAACTGTAAAATTCTTGGGGATACAGTGGAATAGAGGACTGCGAGAAATTCTCCCACAAGCTTGACAAAAAATCCAGGATTTTCCCACCCCTACCAATAAGAAAGAGGCCCAAAAGTTCATAGGGCTGTTTGGTTATTGGAGACACCACATCCCACATTTGGGACAGATTTTAAAACCCTTGTATAAAGTCACCAGAAAGAAATATGAATTTGACTGGGGACTTGAACAAAGTAGAGCTTTTGAGGAAGCAAAGGCTGCTATTCAATTAGCTCTAGACTTATGGCCTATGCAAAATGGGCCAGTGGAGTTACAAGTGACTGTACAAGATGACTATGCAAATTGGAGTCTGTGGCAAAAACAACAAAGCCGAAGTGTACCTTTAGGCTTCTGGTCAAGGAAACTGCCCTCATCTGGAGTGCAATATACACCTTTTGAGAAGCAGCTGTTAGCTGCATATTGGGCTTTAGTAGAAACTGAGCAACTAACTCTGGGTCATGAAGTGGTATTAAGGCCTGGAATTCCAATTATGACTTGGGTAATGAGTACCCCAGCTTCTCACAGAATTGGACATGCACAAGAGGCAAGCATAATCAAATGGAAGTGGTATATTCAGAATAGGTCCAGAGCAGGCAAAAATGGAGTTTCTGCTCTACATGAATCTGTGGCGAACATTGATACTGAGAGCAATGAAAAGCCCCTTGAATCTAAGCAACAGATGGTACCATCCTTAGTGAAATGGAATAATGGATATGACGGACTAAATGAAGAACAGAAGAAACATGCTTGGTTTACTGATGGGACAGCAAAATATTTAGGACAGAAGAGACATTGGAAAGCAGTAGCCTATAACCCCTGTACAAGGAGAACTCTGGAAAGTTCTGGGATAGGTGGAAGTAGCCAATATGCTGAACTGATGGCAGTGCATCAGGCCATCAGAGCAGAGAAAGGAGGACAGTGTCATATATTTACTGACTCGTGGGCGGTAGCTAATGGATTAGCTACGTGGATGCCTATATGGAGGAATCAGAATTGGGAGATTCATGGCAAACAAGTTTGGGGTAAAGAGTTATGGGAAAATATATGGGACATGTCTTTGGTTACAGATCTGTCAGTTTTTCATGTTGATGCTCATGCAACCCTGACCACACCAGAACGTGAGTACAATGCACATGCGGATCGACTAGCAAAGATTGCTACTGAATGTATTGTCCCTACTCCGACTCCAACTGATGACCCAGCCTTAGCAAGATGGGTCCACCAGACTGCTGGCCATTTAGGGGTCCAGGCCACCCATCGATGGGCACAGGATCGAGGTATCAGTATTTCTCATGCGTTGTTAAAACAAATAACAGAGGAGTGTTGTATATGCCAATTAGAAAAAGAACGAACTCTTCCTAGGATAGTTACTGGAGAAATAGCAAGGGGAAAAGTTCCAGCCCAAATTTGGCAGATAGATTATATTGGCCCACTACCCCAGGATAAAGGATGTAAATATGTATGTACGTGTGTTGACACCTATTCAGGTGTACTAGTGGCTTGTCCTTATAAAGACGCAACTCAGAAAAACACCTGTAAAACTCTAGATATTGTAAGTTTATATTATGGAACCCCAATGCAGATTCAAAGTGACAATGGGTCACATTTCAAGGGCAAAGAAGTGAAAAGATATTGTGTGTTGAATAATATAGAATGGATATATCATATTCCATATTACCCACAAGCATCTGGGCTAATTGAAAGAATGAATGGATTGTTGAAAGAACAGCTGAGAAAATTAAGCTCAAATAATTCATATCGACATTGGAAGGATAATTTGTCTATTGCCTTACGTAATTTGAATAATAGGCCCTTAGGGGGGAGTACACCTCTAGCCAGAATGATGACCCCAAATCTGCAGATCAGAGAACAGCAAACATGTGAGATCCAAAACATTGAATTTTGGACTGTGAGGGAAGATGTCCCACTACCAAGTCCAGGAACACCCGGTTCAGCAGGATATGATTTACATTGCATAGAGAATTTTAGGTTAAATAGGAAAGAGATAAGAAAAACCCCTACTGGAGTATGTATGAGAATCCCCAAGAATCATCTTGGATGGATATTACCTAAACCAGGATTAGCGGCTCAAGGAATACATGTATTGGCTGGAGTGATAGATTCTAATTATCAAAAAGAAATTGTTGTGACACTCCAGAATATGGGTAAAAAACCCGTACAATTTTGTAGAAATGATAGAATGGTTCAAGTCATTATTATCCCCTGTAAAAAATACCCTTTGTGAAAACTGACCCTCCTCCCAAAATAACTACTAGAGGGGCAAAAGGGTCTTGCTCCATTGATAGAATAAAGTCAGGAGCTAAGGTATGGGTAAAACGGAAGCCAGATGATATTCCAAAGGCTGCAGAAGTTATAGCCCATGGGAAGGACAACACTGTAACAGTTGTCTATTCAGGGGAAAATAATTACCAAATCGTACCCCTGAACCATATATTTTACCGTGAATAGGTTATAATAATAGATTCACAGACTATTCTTTTTGTCCTTTGTTTTGGCTAACCTTGTTGCTAGTTTTGTTTCCTTCAGGCTTAAGCACCCTGCACTTTCCGGTGACTGCCTAAGCATGTAGCATTCTTGGAATTCCTGCCAGCTCGTTAAAGAAATGACCTCTGGAATGGGACTTTTTGGGGGCAGGGCCATCTCTACATCCAATTTCAGCATGAAGAAGCTATGGAAAATGAGACCTTCACCCCTCACCCCAAGATTTTGAGCCCCAATCGTTCAAGGGGGGTGGAAATGATGATAGTGTTCTGTTTACTTATTTTGTGTTATCCTTGCTGTGTTGTTTTATTGTTATGATATTATTGATCCTATGTAATGGATACAAGGATTTAGGGGTGGACATTTGAATTATTAATAATTATTTTGGGGATGATTGATTGAAGAGATTATTTTGCTGGGATCTAGGGGTGGATCGCATTTGAATCGTTAACCAATGTTTGGGAATGTCACTGAATGATATGTTTTGCTTTATAATGAATGATATGTTTTAGTTTCCTTTGTAATTGAATCACAATGTATGTTCTAGGATACATGGCTGATTAGATTATGTATCCTATAACAAGGGGTGGAGTGTAGCCATAATGGCTTTTGTTTTCTTTGAATGGCTCAGCTTGCCTCATTGAGCCTCTGGACACTGTGGCTTGCTCTTCCGGGGCAGGAGGCCCGGGGAGCATGCCGGGAAGCAGACAACTTCCTGTGTGATGAGTCATGGGGCTGGCTGAGGGGAGGTGTTAACCTCTACCCTAGGGGGAGGGGCCAACTCAGGAACCAATCGGCCCTGGTCATTTGGGCGGAGCTTGATGATGTCAAAAACCCTATAAGAGGGGAGAGGACAGCTTGAAGATTCTTCTTTCCTTTTCCGGTTGGAGCCAGCGACAGTTACATCGTCAGTTACAGCGACCGTTACATCGTCAGTTTCAGTTGCAGCTTCAGTTACAGACTCAGACACAGCTGAGGCAGGAGCTGCCAGTAGCAGAGCTGATCTACGGGAGGAAGCTGAACAAAGACTTCAGTCCAGTGGGTAATCTTATTACCATAAAAGGGGGAAACATGATTTTGCTTTACGCAATCATGCTTCTCTGTAGCCTCCTGGTTACTCTTTCAAGGCGTACTTATTGGGCCTGGAAGCTTTTGATCAATATATCAAAATGGGGTTGCTGGTTCATGGGTTGGTTACTGTGGAGCCTAAATAAATGTTTTGATTCTTCTGCCTTCTACTTTGAGAGTTTCTTATATCCGGCGATTCCGAACGTTTCAGACATGTTTATGATCCTCTTTGAGATTATAAACTCTGCCCTCCTATTACATGGTGGCAAAGAAGTGGAAATTGAGGGGGTGCCCACCAATTGGGGAATGGCTGAACAAGTTGTGATATACAAATGTAATGGAATGCTATTGTGCTGTAATGATGAGCAAGCAGATTTCAGAAAAACCTGGGAAGACTTACATGAACTGATGCTGAGCGAAGTGAGCAGAACCAGAAGAACATTGTATACAGTAACAGCAACATTGTGCGATGATCAACTATGATAGACTGAGTTCTTCGCAACGATACAATGATATAAGACAATTCCAAAAGACTCATCACGGAAAATCCTATCCATAGCAAGAGAAAGAACTGTGGGGTCTGAATGCGGATCAAAACATACTATTTTCACTTTTTTTTGTTTTTTGTTTTCTTCTTTCTTGTGCTTTTCCCCTTTTCTCCTGATTCTTCTTTCACAACATGACTAATGTGGAAATATATTTAACGTGATTGTACATGTATAACCTATATCAGATTGCTCCCCCTCTTGGGGAGGGGGGAAGGGAAGTGAGGGAAGGAGAAAAAGTTAGAACTCAAAATCTTACAAAAATGAATGTTGAAAACTGCTTTACATGTAATTGAAAAAAACCCAAAATACTATCAAATTTTTTTTTAAAAAGTTCACTATATTAATGAAGCAAGAAGTCTTAGTCTTTCTCCCTAATTGAATCAACAGGGAGAGGTGTCATAGGCAGGTAGAGCAGGTGTGGCTTCTGATTATCTAAAGTTTCTCCCAATCCTAGAAGAGTTATGGCCTGGCTAGAATGATAGGAGCAAAGAATGCTAGAGATGGAATAGCATTTAGTGCCCTCTCCTTCTGTAAAAAAGTGGGGAGCTGACACCAAGAGGGGAAGAGTGACTTCCTGAAAGTTATGGATCTAATTCTCTCATTCCCTGCTCTGTCCCCCACTCCCACCCCATCTCTAAGACACAGGGAGGGCAGGCACATTTTCAAAGAGCAATCAATCAGTCCACAAGAGGGCCCAGGACAGAACCTTTAGGAACTCCCACAGTTAGGGGGTATAATGTGGATGATGAGACAACAAAAGAGACTGAGAAGGACCAGTCAAGTAGGTAGGAGGAAAATCAGGAGAGAGCACCTGGTTATCAATCCATCAATAAACATTTAATAACTACCTACTATGTGCCAAGCCCTGTGATGTGGATGATGAGACAACAAAAGAGACTAAGAAGGACCGGTCAAGTGGGAAATCTGGATTTTACCATCGACCACTTACTCTATGACATTGCAGAAATCACTCTAACATGTCTATGCTTCAGTAATCTCACATACAGAATGAAAATGAAAGAGAGCCTTCTCCTATCTGTTGTCTAAAGATGTTGGAAGGATGAAAAAACAAAAAACAAAACCAAAAAAACCAAAAACCAAAACCATGCCACCTGTGCCTAGCTGCTTGAGAGGCAGACGCAACATAATGTCGAAGACCTGAGCTCTGAGCCCTGCACTAACACTTTCTAGATGAGAAACCCTGAACAAGGAACTCAGTCTCCTAAGTCTGAATTTTTTAGCCTGGGAAATGAGAGGGTTAGGACTTAGAAATCTCTAAAACTTCTTTTCAGTTCTAATGCTCTAAATTCATAATCTAAGGTCTCCTCCAGTTCTAACATTCTAAATCCCCATCCAACATTCTATATTTTAAGATTCCTTCCAGCTCTAACAGTCTTTTCTGTGTGCTAACATTGTGTGTTCTGAGGTCCCTTACAACCCTACCCGTAATAAGGTTGCTACTCTTTAACTCCAAGGTCTGTCTGTTTGTCCCTCTCTCGCTCCCTCTCCCCTCCCTCTCCCCTTCTCTCTCTTTCTTTCCTCTCTCTGTCTCTCTGTCTCTCTCTCTCTGTCTCTGTCTCTCTCTCTCTCTCTCTCTCTCTCTCTCACACACACACACACACACACACACTCTCTCTCTCTCACACACACACACACACACACACTCTCTCACACACACACACACACACTCACTCTCTCTCTCTCTCACACACACACACACACAATCTCTCTCTCTCTCTCTCTCTCTCTCACACACACACACACACACACACACAGACACAGGCACACTTAAGAACTGACTTCATCTTGCATGCCTTTTACAGACTTCTGGGGACTTCACCCCACCTCACCTTTAAATAAGTGTATTTAGGTGGTTTTTCTTTTAAAGGAAATTACAAAAATGATACAAAGTCTGCCTCAAATTGTTCCTCTGGAGGGGTCGCTATTATACAAGCTGAGTCCTGTGGATATCCTGAGGTGCTGAAGCTTTAACTCTGAAACAAAAATGTATTAAAAGCCATGGTTGGCTCTCCTTGAGGCCTGAAGGCTGTGGTGTTTGTCAAACCCCACTGGCCTGCACACAGGTCACCGAGTGTTTCAGAAGTTATGCTCCGTGCCCGCTACAAGTAAAATCTTAGCCTTTCCAGCTTGGCTGGGTTTATTTGATCTGTTTCCCATGTACCCAGCACAGTTTACTTTGGAACATCAGGAATTTTATTTTTCCACTTTCAAAAACATAGTCCTTTTTTTCAGTCACTGTGATCAGGAAGAAAACAAAGCCTTGAATTGTTTTTAAGGGCCGGTGGATGGAGCAAAGCCACTTACCTAATCATAAAATGTGCACATGGCCCACGTGCCCAGAGCCAAGGGAAAATATAATAAAGGTAAGCCAAGAAGAAATGAGGCAGCAGGTCTAATAAAAATTAGGCAAAAGGCCTAGAAGACACAAGGACATTTTGCCTCTCCCCTCCGGTTTGGGAGGAGGGAGGGCAGAGGAGAGGGAGAATTTTCTAAATCTGCCTCTCCTCTCTATTCCCTCATAGCCATGTAGGTCATGGGATCACAGAATGATTGTTCAAAGGGATCAAAGGCCATGCAGCGCAATCTTCTTATTTTAGAGAAGAGGAAAACTTAGTCACAGAGAAGTAAATTGTCCTGTTCAGGGTCACACAGCAAGTGTCAGAAATGGAATTTAAACCCAAATATTCTTGGCTCTTGGTCCAGTACACTATACCAACCACTATGCTTGAGGGAAGAGTTAGAAGGTCTCCCATGGCAACTTCACCCGTGTCTATCATACCTTCAAGTATTACATGTCTGTGCAGCTACCCCCTAAAGTGTTTTCTTTCATTCTGACTTCTTTCAAGACTCTGATAGTTAATAAATAATAATAATAGTATATATAATAAATATAAATATATATAGTAAATATAAATGCCTACTATGTTCCAGGCACTGTGCTAAGGGCTGGAGATACAAATAAGAAAAAGGAAGACTGTCCCTACCCTCAAGAAACTTATACTCCAATGGGGGAAGATAATACACAAAAGGAAACTGAAAAGGAGGAAGGGCACTGAAGGGTATTCTGTATGGAGGGCGTGATATTCATGGAGGAGAAACTAAGTAGAACAGCTGATAGGAAATGAAGAGAGGGCTGGAACTTCTGAGCTTTCTATAAAGGGAGACGTTGGGAGGCATTTTTTGCTTCATCTTCCAGCCCTTGATTATAGGCAAGAGGCAACTGAGGGTAGAGGCAGCTAGGTGGCACCATGAATAGAGTACTGGGCCAGGAGTCAGGAAGACCAGAGTTCAAATGTGACCTCAGTCATTTATTAGCTGTGTGACCCTGGACAGGTAACCCTGTTTGCCTCAGTTTCCTCATATGTAAAATGAGCTGGAGGAGGAAATGGCAAACTACACCAGTATCTTTGCCAAGAAAATTCCCCCCCAAAACGGGTCATGAAGAGTTGGAAGACTGAGCAACAACAACTGAGGGTACTGAGGAGGTAGCAAAACTAAAACAATCTCCAAGAAAATGAGCTTTCAGGTGATGAACTTATTCTGGGGGAAACATAATGGTGGGAATTCTCATTTCCAGTAGCCTGCCGGGCATTGTCACCTGGAATTCATTATCCTGACAGGCCTTCAAATTTAACATTTGATGATAATGTTAATAACTCACTTTTATGGGACTCTAAGCTTTAAAAAGCACCAGAAAACATGATGGCAAGTAGAGAAAGTATTTTACAAACGAGAAAGTGAAGCTCAGGGAAGGAACATGCCCTGTTTCGTAGCCAGCGAGTGTCAGAGGTGGGATATTAATCAGGTCTCCTGATGCCAAGGCCAACGCACTTTCCACTATGGCATCCCACCTCTGCTTGAGGTGAGGGACAGTTCTGTACTTGCCTATCTCCCACCATGTCTAGCACATGGCTGGGCATATATTCAGCTCTTGGCAAATTTATTATGGATGGATGAGTGGATGGGTGAGTGGATGGATGGATAGATGAGTGGATGGGTAAATGGATGGATGGATGGATAGGGAGGTGGGTGGAGGATGGATGGATGGGTGGGTAAATGGATAAATGGACAGGTAGATGGATGGATGAGTGGATAGGTGGGTGGATGGATAGATAGATGAGTGGATGGGTAAATGGATGGATAGATGAGTGGATGGGTAAATGGATGGATGGATGGATAGGGAGGTGGGTGGAGGATGGATGGATGGGTGGGTAAATGGATAAATGGACAGGTAGATGGATGGATTAGTGGATAGGTAGGTGGATGGATGGATAAATGAGTAGATGGGTAAATGGATGGATGGATGGTTAGGGAGGTGGGTGGAAGATGGATGGATGGGTGGGTAAATGGACAAATGGGTGGGTAGGTGGATGGATGAGTGGGTGGATGGACACGTGCGTATTTCTTGGCTATAATATGGTTTTGGTAACTCACCAAATGAAATATCTCTCTAATCCAAGTTGTAGAATGCGGTGTATTGGATATCCTTGACTACAACTTCCATCCAGACCCGGTAATTTGGTGCTTTGGGTCTCCATGTAGGAGGCAATTTGGAAGGTGGCTCACCAGATTTGAAGTCAAAGGATTTGGGTTATAATCCTGACTCTTTCTACTTATATGTCTTTGAACGAGTTCCTTTCACTTCTTTGGATCCCTGCTTCCTTGCCTATAAAATGAGGGAGTTGGAATAAATGACTTCTAATGTTCCATCCACCTCTAGATCTTGTGAATTTAAAATTCTTAATATTTATAAAAGAGCGGTAGAAGTGGATAAGTGGCAGGCCTTTGAGTCAGGAAGCCTGGGTTCCAGGCCTGTCTCTCACATACACTGGTTGTGTGACTGTGGGCAAATCATTTCATCCCTCAGAGTCCCAGGCGCCGAAGCTCCAAGACTCAGTGACAGACAAGCTTCTGGTGTGTGTCCTTAAAGGCCTTCTCCACACAGAGAGCCGACCAATACAGACCAATGTAGGTTATCACCTTCTGTGGCCCGAGGGGAGGTACTGCCCCCCCATGTCCCTCTGCCTTTGGCGCCGCTCCTGTCCTCCCTGCCCTGTCTTGCTGGCCTCCTGCTTCTGTTCTGCCCCAGGCCAATCTGCTGCTTCTGTTGTGATTGTCCGGTCCCCGGCCTCGAGGCCTGGCAACCCCGACCGACATCCGGCTTCTTTCCTTAGTCTCACGTTCTTTAAGGGAGGGGAGATGGCTGGGGAGATGGGAGCGCTTGGGCTTAGGAGACCGCAGGGTTTGGGAAGGAGACGGATGGATCCACGCTCTGGGTTATCCTGGAGACCGAAGACGGGAGAGTCACTGTTGTGTTGTGTTCTGTCATGTCATGTCATGTGTCATGTAATATCATACAACATGTACCATGTCATGTCATATGTATTAGGTCATCTTACATAATGTTCTTATATTATGAAATAGTACAGTACAAAAGTACATACTCTAGTATATTGTATATTACGGTATATAGTTTATCATACAACTTATACTATATAGTGTACGGTATTTAGTGTATAATATGTAATATTCAGTCATTATCAGTCATGTCCGACTCTTTGTGACCCCTTTCGGGGATCTTCTTGATAAAGATACGGGGTGATTTACCATTTCCTTCTCCAGTTCATTTTACAGATGAGGAAACTGAGGCAAACAGGGTTAAGTGACTCGCCCAGGGTCACACAGCTTGTAAGTGTCCGAGACTGGATTTGAACTCAGGTCTTGCTGACTCCAGGCCCAGCACTCTATTCACTGTGTCCCTTAGCTGCCCAGGATATAATCTATAGTATGAAATGGAAAAGGAGTGTGATATATATGCGTGTGTGTGTATGTATGTGTGTATAGACATATATGCATATGTATGTATGTGGATGTATGTATATGTGTGTGTGTGTGTGTGTGTGTGTGTATAATAGTAATTTTATATTATTTCTGAATGACTCAGCCAACCCCTAATGGAAAGCACTTTCCTGTCCTGATGAGCGCCCAGGATTTCTGCTAGGAATCAGTAATACTTACTTGTATTATATATGTATACATACACATATACGTATATAAAACACCTTGTAATAGGATATAAATTCCTTAGAGACAGAGATTGTTGGATTTTTGTCTTTGTATTGCCTCTTATGTAAGCAGTACCTTGCCCTTTGTGGGTCCTTAATAAATGTTTGATGAATTAAATTGAATTTGCATGTCTATAGTTGATAAGAAGAAAAGAATTTTTTTCTTACAACTATTCTATGTATTGGTTGGAGCAGAGTATTCCCATTGGACAGGAAACTAAGACTCAGGCCCAAAAGACATAGAACTAAGTTCTAGAAAGAGCCAGAACCAAGTCACCCTATAGACCAGGGGTTCTTTACTTTTTTTTTCATAAACCCCTTTGGTGAGACCTAAACACTCCTTCTCAGAATAAGTATTAAAATACATGAAATAAATGACTTAAGATTACGAAGGAAACCAATTATATTGAAATTAAGACATATTTATTTTCCCTATCCGCAGGAAGGGTCTGTGGACCCTGGCCAGGTCAAGGATTCCTGTTGTCGACAAACTGAAAAGTGCCATTGCTGGTTTTATGAATGGTCATAACTAAGGTAAGCAGATGAATACGCTTCATAAATTGTCTCCTTGTGTCTCAGAGGAAGAGGTGGCCCTTTTTCTTGCCAAAGCTAACTTTATCACTTGTGCCTTGGATCCCATTTCTTCTGGGAACTTGACCCATCAATCATTCTCTCTCTCTCTCTCTCTCTCTCTCTCTTTCTCTCTCTCTCTCTCTCACCTTCAGTGTTTCCCTGTCCACCGGACCTTTCTCTTTGCTTACAAACAGGCATAGGTATTCCTATTTCTAGACCTTTTGCCCTCCAATCTCCCCTTCACACACTTCTTCAAGATGACTGGCGATGGCCCTGGATGCAATGGGAGACCTTGGCCTTTTTAAGCTAAGGTCTTTCCCAGGTCTTGGTTTGTCTAAGGCAAAGGCCATTCAGTAATTAAAGGCTAGGTAAGAATTGAGGCAAAAGATGGTCTAGATGTCATTGATCCTCTTTGAGAATGAAGGACGAACAACAACACACATCACTTAAAAATAACCTTCCTAAAACTCAGGTCTGACCCTACTAAAAAATCTTCAGTGGCTCCCTATTGCCTATTCAGCATTCCCACAAAACCCTTTCAGCAACAACAACAAACAAAAACAACAAAAGGGTTGTGAGCTCCCAAGGGTAATTTAACACACTTCCCATAATATTTTGCAATCATTTACTGCTTAAGGCACCAGTGTACCACCATTGAAAACTCCCAGCGGGTTCAAGAACCACTAGCTGGGAACTGCTGGTCTATAAGATAAATTACTGTTTTGTCTATATTTTCTATATTCCTATAAGTGTGTGTCACACCAGTGTGGAGACTAGGAGGGAAATGCCTGTCCCTCTGAAGCACAAATCCCAGGATGTCAGTCAGTTGTCAAGCCCCTATTACATGCACACACTATCTCCCTGTAAGAATGTAAATACCTTGAGGGCAGGGGATGGTTTCACTTTTGTCTTTGTACAATTATCCCTTCCACATCTCGGGGTTAGGGGCGAGGTGACACCATGATCTGGAAAATCCATGCAAAATTTTTTGGCCCTCCCTCCGAGCCAGAGAAGAAATCTAAATTATTATGGTATTAAAAGATAAAATATGTTTATATTATACAATACTATACTTATATTTTATGCATTTCTAAGTTTCTAAACATCTGCTGGCCTTCACAGGTCATCTGTGGCTTCCACAAAGCTTCCCCCAAATCCCCATTTAATTTCTTATGTTGACTCCTGATATATCAAAACCACAATGGGTGGAAGTCATGATGTGGAAGGGATAACTGTATTCCTAGTACTTGGCACAGTACCTGGCACATAGTAATCATTTAATAAAGGCTTGTTGATTAATTATGAGATTCCGCTTGGTACCGTACTTTTTTATATATGCTCAGTACCCATATTAGCTTCTTGGCAACTTGAAGGCAGAGATTGTCTTGTCTTATTATTCATTTTTGTATCAACCTCGATCCGGGGCAGTGGGGTCTCTTACCCATAGGAGGCTCTTGATAAATGCTGATTGAATTCAACAAATCATCTCAATTCGTTAGGACTATGGATGAAGGGGGAGGGAGAGTATGTTACAATTTGTGCTGTTAGAAGGCAGAGAGATACTCATGAAAACACAATCCTTGGAGTAAGTACGGACATTCTCCATTTCTTAGTCAGTACCAGACAGTTTTGATAATTACTGCCTTATAATATAATTGAAGATCTCCCCCATTAGTTCCTTTGATAGTCTTGACTTTTTGTTCTTCCAAATTAATTTTATTATTTTTTTCTAATACAGTAAAATAAATTCTTGGTAAGTTAATTGGGATGGCATTGAATTATATAAATTAGTTTAAGTAAAGTTGTCATTTTTATTATATTGGCCCTGCCTACCCATGAACAATTGATACTTCTCCAATTATTTAAATCTGATTTATTTGTATAAAAAGGTGTTTTTGTAATTTTGTTTACATAGTTCCTCAACTTGCATCCTTCTGTCTCAGAGGAAGACCTTTTCGCTCTTTAATAGTGGGTTATGGAAATGGCTCTGTTTTGGGGAACTTTTTCCAGTGCTTTTCTTCCCTGAGCTTCCTAACCTGGAATAGAGTAAGGAATTGGGGCAGACGGTTGTAAGTCCTTCTCTTTAGTCCCTTCCCCACCAATAGCAATGATGACTGGAAATGGAGGCACAGGTGATCCTGGATGTGGCATCACTAACCTAGAAGATGTGGCTGCCATCTTCTGCCTTTCTGTGTCCTTTCCTGGGCACAGGTCGATGACGTCTTCATTTAAGTACTAATGCCCTCTGGTTCTAAAAGATCTGGGCAGTTTCAAGATTTCTTAAAATATGATGTTTAGGCTTTTTGGGTGGGGAGGGGGAGGGGTCAGGCTTTCAGAAAGTTAAATTATCTCTCCTCAACTGTTTTCCAAGTCAGTTGTTTTTGCTATGAGGCACTTTACATTTTCTTCTATTTTTTTTAGTCTTTTGACTTTGAATATTTCTTTTTGTCTCATAGAGCCATTTAGTCGGTTCTACTTTTCAGCAAGTGTGTTGCTTGGGTAAAATTATATACTCCTTGTGCTAAAATGCTAATTCCCTTTCCAATTCTTTCTTCCGTAGCTCTCATTTCATTTCTATTTTCTTTCCTCAAGCATACTCACTTCATTGACAAAAACATTTTTTAACTCTTTTAAAACTCTCGCTTCATCTCTTCCAGGGATTCGAGGAAATGTAATTTGTGCCTAGGCTGTGTTATTTTTTGAGGTTATGCTCATAGATATCTTTTTTCTGGGTTTGTGTCTTGAATGTCCCTGTCACCATAATAGCTTTTTATGGCAGGATTCTTTTTTATTTGCTCATTCTTCCAATCTACCTTCTAATTTCAGACTTGACCTTGGGGCTGGGCTCTGCATACTTCTGGGAGAAAGGTCTAGACTTGTTCTCTTGCTGCTTTCTTTTGATATTGAGCATTGTGTTTTTCCAGTCTCCCAGGGACAATCCAGGCTGGGAACCAACAAGCTGTCAGTGTTCCCAATGTACTCTTACCCTGGACAAAGCCAGATCACTGGCCCTGTGGTCTGAACAACAGTAGATTGCTATTCAACTCAGCCTGTATTGCTGTTCAGTTGTCATAGTCATGTTTGACTCTCTGTGACACCATTTGGGGTTTTCTTGGCAAAGACCCTGGAGTGGTTTGCCATTTCCTTCTCCAGCTCATTTTACTGATGAGGAAACTGAGGCAAACAGGGTTAAGTGACTTGTGCAGGGTCACACAGCAAGTAAGTGCTGCAGCTAGATTTGAACTCAGGTCTTCACTCAGGCCTGGTGCTCCATCCACTGTGCCACCTAGCTGTCCCCAGCCCCTATTAGCTAGCTGGAAAGCTATGCTGATTCACAGTAACAGAACTGTAGCAGAACTCTTTGCTCTGAGATTACTGCCCTGGTTATTCCACTGCAGGTTTCAGACTGGGATAGAAGCTGGAACTGAGACTTTGTTCCTGGGGTCTGGGCTGCATAGTGGCTGTTTGCTTCTGAATTTGCAGCCTAGGGCCTGTGACCAGTCCTCGCACCAAAATGCATTCCTAGGGACAGGTCCCTTCCTCAGTTCACCCTGGATCTGTGACCTGGAACTGGGTAGCAAGCTACAAAGCCCACCTGTTTCTGTACCCTCCATGAGGTCTTGGTGCCTTGCATGGGTCTACCATTTCTTCTTACAAAGCCCTGGTCCTCTAGGTGCTGTAATGCTCCATGTATTTGCTCCTGGACAGATCCCCTCCTCAGTCACCGCAGACTTGTCTGTCTTTCTCTGTCTCTCTGTGCTGACCTAGACTGGACAAATGACTCATTCTGGTTTTTTTTCTTGGATTTCTTGATCAGGATTTGGTCTAGCAGCATTTTTTACACTTGTTTGGAGTTGTTGTTGTTTGGTGGGCAGGCAGGGGTAGGGCGGAGCTCACTCTGCTTTCTTCTGCTACTCCGCCGTGTTGGCTCTGCCAGAAATATCTTTTGAACAGCTCTACTGGGAAGAACAGTGAGCATAATGGGCTATTTGAGTGTCTCGTGCTTCCTTTGTTTGTTCATTCAGGCCTGTGAGCCCTGTGAATCTTATACAGTTTCTATCATAATGGAAATAAAAAGGCTGTTCCATACCTGCTACCTGTGTCGTACATCCAGAATCTTTGTAAGCTGGTTCCTTGTCATATACATCTGGGAAGGCGGTAAACATGAACCACACCTAAGCTTTATTTTAGAGGTTTTCTCTGACAAATCCAAACGGGGGCACTAATGAACCAAAGAGACCTTGCTCCCTTTGGGATCAAGCCATCAAGATAAACTTGGCCATCAAGGGAACGCTTCCCACACTCACAGCGTCCCTTGGGAGTGTGGGAAGGGCATGGCCCCTGGGCCGCAGGGAAGCATACATTTAAGGGACTCCTAGAAGGTCTCTCTCCTAACTTGAAACATCTTATGATGGTTTCATAGGCCCCTCCCCATTTGACAGAGGAGGAAACTGAGTCCCAGGGAGGAGGGACAATGCGATGTAGTAGAAAGAGATCTGAATTTGGACTTAAAGGATTTGATTTTATATCCCACCTCTGACGCTACCTATCCAAGCATGGAAAAATCACACAATCTTCGTGGGCCTTTGTGTCTTTGTCTGCAAAATGGAGAATTGGACTAGAGGGGCTCTAAATTCTCTTCCAACCCGAGGTCTAGGATCATATGAACCTATGACCTGCCCAAACCATCCTTGTGAACAAGTTTATCAGAACTTCCTCTCCCCTACAGGACCAGGGAGCATGTGAACATCCAAGGCCTATGGTGGGGGATGGTACCTGCTTTGGCCAGCTGGCTCCCCTGCTTGATAGGGACCCAGGATACAGGCAGACATCTGTGGGGCTCAGGAGAAAACATGTTCGTGAAAGAAAATTCATGTCAGCCAAGAAACTAGTGGTTTGCTCAGTGGCCTGTGGGGTCAGTCAGGGAATAGGTTACTCTTTCCCTGGAGTGGTTTGGCTATTTGACAGAGGAATCTCCAGTTTTTCTTTCCCTTTTTACCTCCTGCTTGGCAATTTTACTCAAATCAAATGCCTTCCAAGGGCTTCATGTTTGAGGTTCGCCCTGCCTTGAGGGCCAGTGAACTGGGAGATACCTGACGACTGGGGATTCAATTTTTCCCCAGAGCCAGATGCCAGGGTTGCCTCACCACCAGCCTGGAAATTTTTCAGAGTTTCATAGATCGGAGACCAGAGAGACAAGGAAAGTTATAAATAGTCTGAAAAGACTGACTTGGGAGGAAAGACCTAAATCTAAAGAGCTCACTCAGAAAAGAGTCCAAAGGGTAGGGAATGTAGGAGGGGGAAAATGTACTTGGGGAAGAACAGAATACTAGCTATTCAAATGTAGGGGAGGGCTTTGAGTAAATATAGGGGAAGGGAGTGAACATGTTCTAAATATGTGCCATCCTGGTGCAGGGAAAACACTGGGCTACGAGTCAAAAGACATGGATTCCATTCAAGTAAACTCAATGACCCTTTATTGAGTATGCCCTATGCGCTGAGCTGTGGGGCTACTAAGGCAAAGAATGAAACAGCCTCTGCCCTCTTCCCTTACATTCCATTTAGGGAAAACAACAAAGATAAGTATATATAAAAATATGTATAGGGTAAATAAAAAATAATTTTTGGAGTGGGGAGATTATTGGATGGGTGAGAGAAGAATGTGCAAAGTCCTTCAGGTGATCCCCAATCTATGTGATGAAGGAAAGTAGGGATTTCATAAGGCAGAGTTCTAGTGGGAGTACCCCCTGGGCTCAGTTTCCAAATGTGTAAAATGAAGGGTCTTTCCACCTCTAGAACTATGATCTTATGTGGGGTTCCTATTCCTGGCTCCTTGTTCCTGGCTTGGACACTAAGTACTTTTGTGAACTTGGAGAAATGACTTTACTTTTCTAGGACATGTCTCTAAAAGGTGCATATAAGTAACCTCTGATCCTGAGCAAAAGTTCTAAGCTCTGCCTTAGTGGATTCTGATAAAATCTCTTTTTTTAGATTGTGCATTCACCTGGAATTTCCCCTGGGAAGATCAGAATGTGGCTTATTTTGTCCCCACCCAGCATTTTTCTTATAAACATCAAGCTCTGACTCCTGTTTATTATTAATGCCTGACTAACGAGTGCAGCTAGGTGGCACAGTGATAGAGTGGTGGGCCAGGAGTCAGGAAGACTCAACTTCCTGAGTTCAAATCAGGCCTCAGACACGTACTAGCTGTGTGACCCTGGGCAAGTCATTTAACCCTGTCTGCCTCAGTTGCCTCATCTGTCAAATGAGCTAGAGAAGGAAATGGCAAACCACTACAGTATCTTTGTCAAGAAAACCTCAAATAAGACAAAGCCAATGCAACCAAGATTAGGAGGGAAGCAGAAAACTGGGAAAGAATTTTTACATTTAGTATCTCTGATAAAGGGCTCATTTCTAAAATATATAGAGAAGTGAGTCAAATTTACAAGAATACAAGTCATTCCCCAATTGAGAAATGGTCAAAAGATATGAACAGGCAGTTTTCGGAGGAAGAAATTAAAGCCATCTATAGTCATATGAAAAAATGCTCTAAATCGCTATTGATTAGAGAGATGCAAAACAAAACAACTCCGAGGCACCATATCACACCTGTCAGATTGGCTAACATGACAAAACATGAAAGTGATAAATGCTGGATAAGATGTGGGAAAGTTGGAACATTAATTCATTGTCAGTGGAGCTCTGAGCTGATCCAACCATTCTGGAGAACAATTTAGAACTATACCCAAAGGGCTATAAAAATGTGCATACCCTTTGACCCAGCCATACTACTTCTAGGAATGTATCCCAAAGAGATCATAAAAATGGGAAAAGATCCCACATGTTCAAAAATATTTATAGCAGCTCTTTTAGTGGTGGCCAAGAACTGGAAATTGAGGGGATGCCTGTCAATTGGGGAATGGCTGAACAAGGTATGGCATATGAATATAATGGAATACTGTTGTGCTATAAGAAATGATGAACAGGCAGACTTCGGGAAAACCTGAAAAGACTTATGTGAACTGATGCTGAGTGAAGTGAGCAGAACCAGGAGAACATAGTACACAGTAACAGCCACAGTGTGCAAGGACTGATTTTGATAGACTTAGCCCTTCTCAGCAATTCAAGGACCTAAAACTTTTCCAAAGGACTCATGATGGAATATGCCATCCACATCCAGAGAAAGAACTATGGAGTTGAAATGCGAGTGAAGCAGACTTTTTTCTCTTTTGTTTTTTTTTTTGTTTTCTTTCTTATGGTTTCTCCCATTTGTTATAATTCTTCCATGCAACATGACTAATGTGAAAATGTGTTTAATAGGAATGTACGTGTAGTGCACATATCAGATTACATGCTGTCTTGGGGAGGGAGGGGGAGAAAATTTAAAACCTATGGAAATCAATGTTGAAAACTGAAAATAAATAAATTAAATATTTTTTTTAAAAAAAAACCTCAAATGGGGTCACAGAGAGTTGGACATGAATGAAAACAACTGAACAACATGACTAATGAGGGCCCAGTCATGGGAGCAATGTATACAAGGCCTTCATGAATGTTTGGTGAACCTGCTTCAAGCAGTGCATCATGTTGGGGAATGGAGGGGCCTAGCTCTTCATTTTAGAGTATGTGCAGCTCTTTTCTGACCATCTCCCAACTGTTTATTTTCATGGGGAAGAAAAATATTTTAATTGGCTGCTGAATTGGAATTGAACGCTTCTACAAAAGTCACTAACCAACCAAATTGCTTTCTTTCCTACCTGCTGGTCATGAGGTATATGTGGTTTGTCCTTTGTTCTTGAAGAGGATGTCAGGAAGATGATGCCATGACTTGCAAGTGAATTGGTTTTAAGTGAGGGAGGGCTGTACAAAGCCACCGGTCTCACTTTCTCCTTGAGAGCCATCTGGGTCTAGTGGCCAGATGTAGATCAGGACAACTGGAGATGGGCTAGCAAATGTGTACATATATACATATGGAGGGGGAAAGGGGGGGGGAAGAAGAGGGAGGGAGGGAGAAAGAGAAGAGGGGGAGGCGGGGAGGGAGGGAGGAAAGGACAAGGGAATAAACATTTCGATGGTGCTTACTATATGCTAGGCAATGTCCTTAAATTTGATCCTCACCACAAACCTTTGAAGTAGGTGCAGATGTTATCCCCCTCACATCATTGAGTAAATTGAGGCAGGAAGAAGTTTGGTGGCTTGTCCAGGGTCACATAGCTAGTAAGTATCAGAGGCTGGATGAGAACTCAGGTCTTTCTGACTCCAGCTCAGTGCTCTAGCTGCCATAACACCTAGCTGCCTAGACTGATGGAACAATTGCTCAATCTAGAAAATATTCTTTTGGAAGAAACCGTGAGACAAAGGGATGGATGCCCCTCTCTTCTTCGCCAGGACATAAATGAAGCCCATTTGCTTTAACAAAATTTAACAAATTGTATGAACAATTCTCTGAACTCTAGAGGGCTGGTGAGTGCTTCCTCTAAGCACTGGGACAGCTCGTGACCTCGTGGCTTCCTAGACAAGTCTTTGTCTGGGATGGACCTGCCTTATGTTTGGGTCTTCATTCTTTTAGTGCAGGACCTGGTGAGATCCTGAGAGGCTGAAGAGCCACCCAAGGTCCAGGGGCCAAGCCTGGGAAGGAGCCAGCCCCAAGGAGTAACCTGTGGGATCCAGTGGAACGGTGGACCAACGCAGTAGCTGAGCTGCTATGTCGTGTGGTAAGAGAGACTCATCCAGGGGCGATGTCACATTGTGAAATGAACTCGGTGGGGCACACATTTGTAGTCACTTTAAGCCTGACCTTAGTCTCCTGAGGGACTGAGGCAATGGGAGGTGGGGTGGGGATGTGCTCCCACTTTGGGAGGGGTGGTTTATATTGGGGGTTTACTATATCTTCTCAGTAAATATCCCTTTGTAAAAGATAATTAATGTTAATTGCTAATTAGTGCTATCAAGGAGATGCTGATCGATTAAATGAAATTGGCGAGAATATTAGCTGGCATTGGGAGTTTGATACTGGGAAGGGCACGCCAAAGTGGAGGCTTAAGCCGGTAACATTAGAAGAAGCCCGCACTTGCTCAGGTACACCCTGGAATGCTGGGGTGGGTGCCATGTTTCATCATTGCTCTTCCGGAATCATGGCCGATCATCGCATTGATCAGAGCTCTTAATTCTTTCAAGACTGTTTTTCTTTGTAATGTTGTTACTACATAAGTCATTCTAATTCTGTTCACTTCATTCTGCATGGGTTCATACAAGTCTTTCTAGTGGGCAGGGGCAGCAAGGTGTAGTGGTTAGACCAGGGCTGGGGAACCTGTGGTCTCGAGGCCATATGTGACCCTCTAGGTCCTCAAGCGACTGATTCAGGGCCGCACTTGAGGACCTAGAGGGCCACATGTGGCCTCGAGGCCGCAGGTTCTTCACCCCTGGAGGCCACTGACTTCCTGACTTGGAGTCATGAAGACCTGGGTTAAAATCCTGCCCTTAGACAAACTCAGTAGTGGTGTGACTCAGACTAGTCACTTAACTTCTCTGTGCCTCAGTAACCTCATCTGTAAAATGGAGAAGTCGTACCCGATGGCCTCTCAGGATACCCTCTACCTCTAAATCTATGATCTCAGGATGCTACGTCTGGGACTCTACCCACTAGGCCATACTGCCCCTCGAATTACTTTTGGGCATTGAGTCATCACCCTATTTGGGGAAGCTGTGGATGGTACCATTTGGAATCACTCCCAGTGACTATATTACTGCTATAATGATTTCTGGGGATTTGCTATGTGAATCACTAGTTGAGGAGATGGTGGCTGAGAATAAGATCTGGACTTGTGTACTATGAAGTGGAATCTAGAAATAATGAGCTTTTGGCTAGGGACGGAATGCAAGTAACAAGGACTGGTTAAAACTCTCCTGGAGTCTTGCAAGGACTTTGAACTGAAAAGGGAAGGGGGGAAAGACAATTACCTGCATATATCTTTCGAGCCAGACACTCCAGTGAGGAACAGGCAAAAGACAGAAAGAAAATTAGCAGTAGAGAGGCCCAGTAATTCACAGAAAATGAAATTTAAGAAGGAAGCCAGCAATAAAATCCACGCCTTTCAATGTCTATATACAAATATATAAAGCATGAATTACAAATAAGGTGAGCTAGAGATCCTAACATAAGGAAGTAAATTCATTGCTTGGAATGAGCTCAGTATCACTGAATGGGACGAGAGACTGGAATAGAGATAGGGAAAACTACCTTTAACCAAAGGAAAAAGCATGGATTACATCAGGTGCAGAGTAGCATTGCGTATTAAGAAGATATAATCATAGGAGGAAATCTAAGAGCCAGAAGAGAATTTGGGTGAAGATCGGCAGAGAGAAAATCAGACATGATGCTCTCATGGCAGCACGGAGTGATCCAGAAAAAAAAAATCTCAGAAAGGCAAGAACAATAAAATTGTTTAGGGATAAGTCTAAAGTTCTAATTTGTCTTAAAGAAATCTACTTCACAAATAAAAAGCCAGAAGAGGCATATCTGGGAATTTAATAAACAGCCAGCTCAACAATACAAAACAGCAGCCCCCACCCCCTCCCCAGACTAATGGATCTTTTGATGTTGTTCAGTCATTTTCGGTTGTGTCCAACTTTTCGTGATCCCATTTGGGATTTTCTTGGTAGAGAAATTTCCTTCTGTCACTGATTTTACAGATAAGGAAACTGAGGCAAACAAGGTTAAGTGACTTGCTCAGGGTCACACAGATAGTAAGTGTCTAAGGCCAGGTTTAAACTTACAAAGAAGAGTCTTCCTGACTCTAGCCCTTTGATTGAATCCAAACCTCACAGAACAAATCCTCTTAGTTAAAGGATTTATTCTGTAAAACTTGGACTCAATCAAAAGGCCGTACCCAAGGACCTAGGAGGCCATGTGTGGTTCCCCACCCCTGGTACTGAGGGACTAGACTAGACCAACTTCATTCTTGATGCTGTCTCTTTAAATTAGCCTAAGGTCCATTGAGGCAGCTCTTCCTGAGTTCAAATCCTACCCCTGCTCTATGTTCTGCTCTGGTGAGACCACTTCTGTTTCAGTTGCATGTGTGTGTGTGTGTGTGTGTGTGTTTGGCAGGGGGGTGTCACATTTTAGGAAAGATGTTTATAGCAGATGGAAAGAGGTGAGAAACAACAAAGTGAGGAAAATGGTACTTTTCTTAGGGATAAGGTCAGGACCCTTGGTTTCATTGGCATAGAGAAGAACTTCCCAGTTGAAGAAAGCCCCTCTACCAATGTAGGTCAGCATCTTCTCTGTAATTTAGAGTCTTAGTTGCCTAGAGAACTGAGAGCTTATGTAACTTGTCCAGGGTCATAGAACCAATATATTCTAGAAGGGAGGCTTAAACCAGAGCCATCCTGGTTCCAATGCCAGTTTTCTATCTACTAGGCAACACTTGCTTCTCATTCTCCCTCTTGATCAAGTGGAGGCGCCAGGGGTGTTTAGCTTGGAGAGGGGAACAGCTAGAAAGCCACATTTGAAGGGCTCTTATATGGAAGACAGATTAGATTTATTCTGGGCTGGGGGGCGCAGAACCAGCAACAAGAAGTATGAATTAGAGAGGAAGAGATTTAGGCTCACTGTGGGGAAAAGCTCCAAGGCTTAGTACAGTGGCTGGTATATAGTAGGCACTTAATAAATGCTTGTTGATTTGACTTATTAGAGCTCTCCTAAAGTGGAATAGGCTGCCTTGGCATTAGGGGCTCCTCCTCCCTTGAACACTACAAGGGAAGCTGGGGTGACCGCTCTGGGGAGCTGACATAGAGGTAATTTTTGTTTGGGTGTGCCTTGGACTCGTTGGTCCATTGTCTCTTCCAGTCCTGAAATTCTGCTGCCAGCTTATCTTTAGTTTCCCTAAAAGCCAGGATTCAAACTCAGGTTTTTGGCTTGCCATCCAGCCTTCTCTCCACCACCCCATGGGACGGCCCGAATGACCTCTGGGGTCTGAGGTTCCATGATTCCCATCCGTACAGGGGCCTGGGCCAAGAGCGAGCGGCATCCTGCCGAACAAAGACATCGGTTTATGCTTCGGAGGCTGAGCATGAATCTGATTTACCCTCCCACACATGTGAGCTGCCATCCGCTGTTGCTAAGCAGATAACTTTCCAGAGTCCATTTCAAGCGTTGTCATAGCAACCGCTGCCAGGGAAAGGCAGAACTCCTCAGACGATGGAGATTACGTCGGTGTGAAAACAAGTGATTTCAGGACCCAGCTTCCTGCCACAAAGGTGCTACGGGCCAGCCAGTCCTTCCCCCGCCCCTTTCACCTGGTCATCTGCGCAGTGTAGAGGAGAGCCTGGGGTGGTATCTTTCTGTTTTCTAGTGACTCCTCATCTCACACTCCAGTAAGACAGGGGATGGGGGTGCGGGATACAGAAAAAACCAAGACCTAGACAAAGAATCCAGCTGGAGCAGAGGGCTCCTAGACAAGAGAAATCCGATTGTAGAAGAAAGTACTGAAAAGTCTACAACAGAATTTAGATTTTTTTTTTTTTTGTCTAGACTCTAGAATAGAATCTAGGTTCTAGAATCCAGAATCTGGCCTTATCTCTGACACCATGCCTGGGTGATACTGGACAAATTAGTTTCCCTTTCTCAATCTCAGTATTTTCCTATATAAAAATGGAGCACAGGGTATAGGGAGCTTGTCCTGGATTCAGGGAGGCTTGGGTTCAAGTTTCACCCCAGACACACACTGGCCATAAGAAGAAGCTATTCATTTAATCTTTCCATTTCGGGTTGTTGTGGCTCAGTCCTGTTTGCCTCTTTGGGACCCCATGGACCTTATTATCCGGGGGTTTTCTCGGCAAAGATGCTGGAGTGGTTTGGCATTTCCTTCTCTGGTGTGTCACCGTTTCACAGATGAGGAACTGAGGCATATAGGGTTTAAGTGACTTGCCCAGGGTCACACAGCTAGTAAGTGTTTGAGACTGGATATAAACTCATCTTCCTGATTCCAAGCACAGCGCCCTACCCACTGAGCCACCCAGCTGCCTCCGTGTCTCAGGCCACTATAAATTGTGGAGCAGTGGGTAGAGGGAGTTTCCTCGCCGGGAGTTCCCTACACCAGTGAAATAATAAGTCTGATTCAACAAAATGGAGTTAAGGACGTCGGTTCTATCTGCCTCACCAGGCTGTTGTGAGCATTAGCATTGCCTGAATGTGAGCTGAGCTATAATTACATGATTTCCCCAAGGCTCCTTCTCGTTCTAACATTCTGATTCCCCGAGGGAAGAATTTTCTTTTGCTCCTTCCATATGCCCCATACATCAAAACTGCTCCTTGTGGGCAGAGTGTGGTGGGGAGGAGAGAATCGGAGGGCTGGGTTCGAGCTTCTCCTTCGCTGCTGAGGAGCTGTGAGTGATTTGCAGTGAGTCACTCCGTGCCTCCCACCTCGGCTTCTTCACCTGTACGATGAGCGTAGTAACACGCGCGCTGGTTCTTCTCATGTCATCGTGGTGAAGAGGGCGCTTTGTCAATTCTACTGGGCTCTACACACAGGCCTTTGTCCTTCTTTAGGCCCTGAACTTCACTCGTGCTGACCTCCGCTCCACCCCCAAGCCTGGGGGGCCAGGAGGGTGGGGAAGGAGCCACAACTAATCCTTTCATTCCCAGTTCCCTGTGGGAAAGGGTTTATTAGCCATGGGATCGAGGGAATGCTTGTCCCAGAGCCTTGGATCTGGTCGAGGACCAAGCCGGAAGCCTTGTCCAAAAGCAGGAGGGTAGAGTGGTTACAGCATCTCACGCAGAGAGTATAATGGTCACGGCTCCTCTCTGACCTCAGTATTACACGGATTTTCCTCTCCACTCTGTTTTTAATTTCTGTTCTCAGACACAGTGGAAAGGGCATTGAAAGTGAAGAAAGATGAGAGCTCTCCAAATTAGTCTGCCTCCACTAATACCTACATGAGCCCATAGTTCACCCTTTGGTTATAGTGTTATTCTACTTAGTAATTCTATTCAAGATGCCTTAAAGTGCTATTTTTATGTCTTTACCAATACCAAAGCTTAATAGACCATGTTGATAACAAAACCAATAAAGATCACATGACTATATCAATAGATAAAAGGATTTGACAAAATGCAACACTTGTTTAGGTTAAAAACACTTAAAAGTATGGGAATAAATGAACCATTTATAAATAGGGTAAAAAAAAACTATCTAAAACTGGCATTATCTGTAATAGAGAAATCTGGAGGGCTTCGAAGTAAGATAGTGGTAAAGCCACCACTATTATTTGATATAGTTCCAGAAATGACAGTTATAGCAATAAGTCTAGAAAAGGATATCAAAGGAACAAGTAAACACAAGGAGAAAATACAATGATCACTTTTTGCAGATTGTATGACGGTTTATTTAGGGTACCCTTAAGAATCAAATAAAAATTAACTGAAGCAATTAGTAGCTTTGGAAAAGTAGCAAGATATAAACTAAACCCATAAAAATCATCAATATTTCTTTATATTATAAAAAAATCCCACAGGAAGAGAAAGAGAAAGAAATTACCTTCAAAATGAATACATGTACTATAAAACCTAGTACGATACAAGAATTAAATGAAACAACTAAAAATCACCTTTACGGAAATGAAGACTGACTTAAATAATCAAAAATATATTAATTGCCCATGGATGGGCTGTGCTAATATAGTAAAAATCATCAATCAACAAGCATTTATTATGTTCCAGGTACTGTACTAAGTGATGAGGATATAAAGAAAGGCAAAAATACAGTCCCTTCCTCAAGGAGATCACATTCAAATAGGGGAGAGAATATGCAAACAACCGTGTGTGTATATGTATATATATATATGTATATGTCTATATGTAACAAATACATATCCATAATATATAAATATAATAAACAGAAGATAATCTCAGACGGAATGCATATCAAATTATCAAAGAGTTATTATACAGAATCTGACAAAATAATAACATTCATCTATAGGAATAAAGACTTTAGAATCTCAAGAGAAATAATCAGAAAAAAAGTGGAAGGAAGGGGCCTAGCAGTATTAAATCTCAAACTATACGACCAAGCAGCATCCGTCAAAACTATACGTTACTAGTAAGAAAAAAGTTTTAAGTTTATTATTGGCACTGATTACATATATAAGATACTAATGTAAGTAGGAAACAACCATAAAGCAAACTCAAGAACTCCAATTATTGGGGCAAGAACCCACCGTCTGATGACAACTATCAGGAAAACTGGAAAGTAATCTGGCAGAAATTAGGTATAGATCAACAGCTCACACCATATACTATACAACAGATACATGACCTAAATATAAATGAACCTATCATAAATATATTAGAACAGAGAAATAAATATCATTGATAACTATGGATCGGGGGAGATTCCTTGACCGAAAAAGAAATCCAATTTTAAAAAATCTGAGGCTCCGCTCCACACCTGTCACACGGGTAAAGATGACCCAAAAGGATAATGACAATTGTTAGAGAGTCTATAGAAGGACAGCATACTAACACACCATTGATGGAGATGGGAATTGATCTAACTTTTCTGGAAAATAATTTGGAGTTATATCCCCTAAATCATTGAGCTGCGCTCTGACTCAGGATTGCCGTCACTAGGCCTATAGGTCAGAGATCGAAGAGAGAGGGAGATGACTCAGGGTGCAAAAAAACTTATACTAGCTCTTTTTGTTGCCGAGATCCGAAACACAATGGGTGCTCCTCGATTCAAGAATAGTTAAACAATTTACGGTATAAGAATATAACAGAATGTTACTGTGCTGTAAGAAATGACAAAAGAGATGGGTTCAGAGAAACCTAGGAGGATGTGATTAACCTGATGCAGAGTGAAATTAGCAGAAGCAGTAGAACTGTTTGTCCAATACTACAAAATCGTAAAAGAAATATCTATGAAGGACTTAAGAACTATGAACAATTCAATGACCAGTCAACCTCCAGAAGTCTAATGATGAAGCATGCTTCTCATCTCTTGGTGGAGAGGTTGATATCCCACAAGTACAAAATGTGGCATACATTTTCAGACTGGGGCGATGTATGGGTTTGTCTTTCTTGGCTATACTTATTTCTCAACGAGGAGGGTTTTTTTCTTTGTGGGGGGCGGGGGAAGAAGAGAATTATAGTAAAGAAATAAAATAAAACAAGCTATAAACTATCCCCCACCCAAATCATCAATATTTCTATATGTTACAAAAAAACCCTTGAGAAGAGAAAGAAAAAGAAAATATTTTCAAAATAACTACATGATCTTTAAAATCTAGTAAGATATAAAAATCTTATGAATACAACCGAAAGATCACCTTTACAGAAATAAAGACTGACTTAATTAAATAATTAAAATATATTAATTGCCCATGGTTGGGCTATGCCAATACAGTAAAAATCACCAATCAACAAACAGATATGCCAGGAAAAGGAGGTGGAGGAGAAGGAGAAAGGAGAAGAAGGAAGAAGAAGGAGGAGGAGGAGGAAGAGAAGGAGAAGAAGAAAGGAGAAGGGAGAAGGAGAAGTGGGAAGAAGAAGAAGAAGAAGAAGAAGAAGAAGAAGAAGAAGAAGAAGAAGGAGGAGGAGGAGGAGGAGGAGGAGGAGGAGGAGGAGGAGGAGAAGAAGAAGAAGAGGAAGAGGAAGAGGAAGAAGAAGAAGAAGAAGAAGAAGAAGACGAAGAGGAAGAAGAGGAAAAGAAGAAGAAGAAGAAGAAGAAGAAGAAGAAGAAGAAGAAGAAGAAGAAGAAGGAGGAGAGGAGGAAGGAGAAGGAGAAGGAGAAGGAGGGAGGAGGAGGAGGAGGAGAAGGAGAAGGAGGAGGAGGAGGAGGAGGAGGAGGAGGAGAAGGAGAAGAAGAAAGGAGAAGGGAGAAGGAGAAGTGGGAAGAAGAAGAAGAAGAAGAAGAAGAAGGAGGAGGAGGAGGAGGAGGAGGAGGAGGAGGAGGAGGAGGAGGAGGAGGAGGAGAAGAAGAAGAAGAAGAAGAAGAAGAAGAAGAAGAAGAAGAAGAAGAAGAAGAAGAAGAAGAAGAAGAAGAAGAAGAAAATAGCATCAATGAAATAATTTAAATGCACAGAAGAAAGTAGAAGAAGGTACAGAAGGGAACAAATACAGGCAGGAAATTTTTGGAACTACCGAGTTAAATCGAATATGTACTTTAGAAAGCAAGCCGTGCTTAATAGAGATTTGTGGTGCCATATACAGTTTTTTCCTTGTTCTTTATAAGAAAATGTTGATGTTTGTCAAGTTTATAATAATAAAAAGAAAATTAATTATACTTGTCAATCAATTGTATTATAGTATTGTATTACACTAATATACCACAAGTTATCCAACCATCCCTCCAACGCTGGGCATTTAGGTTATTTACAGTTTTATGTAACTACATATATTGTCACTACAAAAATCTTTGAGCAGATAGCTCTTTTTTTAAAAAAAAAATCACACTTTAATTGTGTATTCTCAACAATGGAGTTCATGGGTCAAAAAGTGTCATCATTCTCGTAATTTAGTGCCTTAATGACAGATTGCAAAAATGCACAACCAAAATACATAACCAAAGAGACACAAATTAAAATAAAACTGAGGTAATGCTATCCTCGAACCCATCAAATTAGTAAAAACAATTAAAAGCCACAAAATTCATTGCTGGAGGGGGAGAGTGGTATAGAGAAACAGGTATGCTCATTCACTGTGGGTGGAATTGCAAAATTCTAAAATCTTTTTGGAGAGCGAACTGGCAGCATGCACGCTTAATTTGAATACTGCAATTACTGGAGGATCCCCGGCTTTGCTGTGTTGCCAAAGCTAAGGGCCTTTTCTCTGTTTCATCATTTATGACCTCCCTGTAGCATTTGGCAATGTTGACCATTCTTTTCTCTAGGTTTCTGTGACAATACACTCTCCTGTTCTCCTCCTGTTTGCCTGCAAGTTCTTTCTCAATCTCTTTTGCTTGTCCCTTATATCCGTGTCATGCCCGCCAGCAGTGGCTACCCCCTAAGATTCTCTCCTGGTCCTTCTTCTCTTTCCAATCTGTGCTATCTCTCACTGATCTCATCAGGTTCTATGGGTTCCACTAGGATCTCCACATAGATGATTCCCAGACCTATATTGACAGCCTTAAGTCTGTCTTTGGACCAGTAGCCACACACCACCAATTTTGTTTTGCAAACCTTGGGCCAGATGTCCCATGGACATGTCACACTCAATGTGCCTAAAATAGAACTCACAATCTTTACTCCTAAAGAGTCCCCTCTGCTGAATTTCCTGTCTAGGACACCACCCAGGCCAATAGCCTTGGTGTCATCCTCAACTCTTCCTTCACACTCACCCCATATAACCAATTAGGGGCAGCTAGGGGGCTCAGTGCATAGAGTGCTGGGCCTGTGGTTAGGAAGGCCTGAGTTCAAATCCAGCCTCAGACACTTCCTAGCCATTTGACCCTGGGCAAATAACTTAACTTCTGTTTGCCTCAGTTTCCCCATCTAGAAAATGGGGATAATAATAGCCCCTATATCCCAGTGTCGTTGTATGGATCAGATGAGTTAATATTTGTAAATCATTTAAGCACAGTAATCTGGCACATATTAAGCACTATCTAAATGTTAGCTATTATTATTATCATATTACTAAGTGCCAAATTTGGTTGCTTCTATCTTTCCAACCTCTCTCTCTCCATACACACACACACACACGCACACACACACACACACACACACACACACACACACACACACCACCTTCCCTCTATTCACAACTATATGTACACATATATCCACAGTCATACATACACATGCATACATACATACATACATACATACTTGTATATATATGTAAAACCCCTTCTCTCTTCTCCCAGATCTACCACCCTAGTTCAGACCCTCACTAACCTCTTACCTGGACTATTATAATAGGTTTCTAACTAATCTCTCTTTCTTCAGTCTTCCCCTATCCCAATCCATTCCCTACTCAGTTGCCAAGAAGATTTTTCTAAAGCATAAGTTTGTTCAGTGACTCCAACGGCTCCCTCCAAGATCAAAAGTTCACTATTAGACAGTTGAAGACTTTTGCAACCGGACTCTTTCTACTCTTTAAGTCTTCTCATATTTTACTCCCCCCTCCATAATATAATCCGACTCCATATATAATCCAACTACCCTGGTCTTGCTGTTCCTCAAATGTGACCTTTCATTCTCATCTCTGTGACTTTTACTGGCTATCCTCTGTGCAAATAATGCTCTGCCCACTGGCCTGGGCATCTTAACTCCCTTGGCTTATTCCAAACCAGACCTGTAGGTGGGCTTCCTTAATCCACCCCCAGCCCCTCATGCCTTCCCCTCTGAAATTACCTCCCTCTACTCTGTATACAGCTGGCATATATCTATGTATGTAAAAGCATGTATTTATATGTTGCTTCCCCATTAGAATATAAGCTCCTTGAGGGCTGGGATGTTTTGCCTTCCTTTGTGAACCCAGGGCTTAGCCAGTGCCTGACCCAGAAGAAACATTTACAAATCCTTGTTGACTAATCAATCTCTGCAGCTTAAAACTTTTCAAGAATCTGTGATTTTATTCATGTCCACTCTCTCCACTGTTGCAGATAATGCCCCTCCCTTTTCCCCTTATGCACAAATGCATGAAAAAAGCTTTTATTAAGTGCTTACTTAAAAGCCTTTATTAAGTGCAAAGCACTATAAATGTTAAAGATACAAATAGAAAAAGAGAGACAGTCTCTAATCTCAAGGGAAAGGCTTGGAAATCCTAAAGGGTCAATCCCAGGAAGGCCAATGAGGCTCAGTGGTTCTTAGATCTTTAAGAGATGGTCTGTGATTTTCTGCAGCCTGGTCACTTGCTAGGCTCATGTTTATATATCATGTTTGATAAAGTCAAATAGAACTGGCTCTTGAGAGCTGATCGTTAAATTTTCAGTGTGGGCTTTTATGCTTCAGAAATCAGCAAAAGCTGCAAATTGGGATTTGAGCTGTTGTTTTGTTGATTGTCCAGACTTAAGAAAGTGATGGAGAAGTGTTAACAATGCCCATTAAACTTAGAAGTGTGTCAAGTGCACATTTGCCTCTCTATAGAACCACTTGTTAAACATTTCCCAGCATACCCTGGCTCACACTCATCTCTCTAGCTTAGTAGGCCCCCAACAGCTTGTACTCCATTGGCATAGCCAAGATCACCTCCATGACATGAGGAGGCATTGGAGGATTTTAGCATAGAAAATCCTAAAATCCAGTGTGAAATTTCACTAGTTATTACACACTATGGGTTGTTATTTAGTGCAATATTTCCAGACCATGGGAACATAACTAATCATTTGTTTTTTTTTTTCCAGGCAGCTCTTTAACCATTATGGAAATCTGCACTGGCAACGCTAGAAATGAGAGCCAAGTGACAGGATTTTCTCCTCCGGGGATGCGCTATTGTGCCTTGCTAGATGGAAAAACACAGAGTAGCAAGTAGATCTCCTAGGACTCACCCAGAAAGGATGAGCATTAGACTGAATTTTCTGAGTGATTTTTTTTTTCATTTCCAAAAAGCACTTCTTGTCTGGACCATTTATTGGCATTTAATCTATGCTACCAGCATCGAGGTGACAGGACACTGGTGTTGGAGGCAGGAAGCTCTGAGCTTGAATCCCACCTCAGACACTAGCCATGCACGCCCTGTCCCTTAGGAAGTCACTTAACCGCTCCATGCCTCAGTTTCCCCTTCTGTTGAATAAGGGAATTTGATTCAATGGCTCCTATGCTCCCTACCAGCTCTAAATCTATGATCCTATGATCTTTTATGCATTAAATGTATTAAGTATCAACACAAGGCAATGAACTAGATGCTGAACATACAAGTGCAAAAACAAGACAGGCCCTTTTACTCGAGGAAGACAACATGTACACAGATAAACACAAAGTAAGTGAGACAGCTGTTGTAGCGGATAAAGAACTCACCTTGGAGTCCAGAAGATCTGAGTTCAAGGTCTAACATTGACACATATTGACTGTGATCTGGAGCAAGTCACTTAACTTAGGAGTGCCCCAGGTAACCCCTTAAACTTGTAAGTGGAAAAGAAAATGCTTCATTGGTAGAGGAAATTCCCTACACTAAAGAAAGCATAGATCTAGGTCCACAAAAAAGGGAAATTAAAAATAAATCTGGAATGTTGACTCATTAGGAACTAGGGAGATAAGGAAAGACCCTAGGTGGGTGTTGACACCTGAATTTAGCCTCTGAAGGAGACTCTACATTTCAAGGTGTGGGGAAAAGGAAGGAGAAGAGTCCTGGGGGATAGTCTTTGCAAAGGCACCCAGGGCTCTCTGAACTTCCTCGTTGGTTAAAAAGGTGGTTGAACTAGAAGATTCCAAGTTTCCTCCTGGTTAATCTCTGATCCACAATTCAAGAATTGGGGCACTGATGGTTCCCAAATGGGGGATGACAGCATAGTCATTATCTTTCTACTTTCTGCAAACCTAGCAGAATATAATAACAATAACATTAATAATACAGTTAACCCTTCCACATTGCAGGGCATCAGGGGTGTGGGATCCCTCTGATCTGGAAAATCTGCATCAATTTTTTGGCCCTCCCTTTGTACCAGAGAAGAAGTCTGAATTACTGTGGTATTAAAAGATGAATTATGTTGATATCATACAATACTATACACATATTTTATGTATCTCTGAGTTTCTAAACTTTTTCTGTGTTGTCTGCTGGCCTTCACATATTGTCTGTGGCTTCCGCAAAACCCTTCAAATTCTCATGCTGACTCACTATATGTCAAAACCTCAATGGAGAAAGTAGCCATGTGGAAGGATAGCTGTAGTTAAGTCAACAATCATTTATCAAGTGCCAGGTATTGTACTAAGTGCGGAGAATACAAATACATACAGAAAGAAAAACAGTCCCTGACCTCAAGGAGCTTTCTACTCTTAGAGGAGAAAATAACATGTAAAGGGAAGCTAAGGTGGGGAAGAGAGGGAGAAGGTATCTGCACATGCTGGAAAGAGTCTGTAGTCAGGCATGGGACCCAAAGAGGAATGAAGATCTGACTGACTGGAACCCTTTCCTTAAAATAGAGGTTTAGGGAAAGAGGCAACATGGCAGAATGGAAAGAGAGCTGGGTCAAAACCTGGAAGACTTGGGTTCAAATGTCACCTATAATACATGTTGCAACTTTGAGCATACCCCTTCACTTCTCGGAGCTCTAGACAACTAAGACTGTAGGTTGCAGAGAAGGAGCTGACCTGGATTGTTATGTCACCCAAAATTTCACTATATCTAGGAAATCATGGGTCTAGTCTCTATCCCGAATAATAATAACAATAATAATAAATTCTTCAAAGCCTAATCCATCATCCATACCATAAGAGTTAGATTTAAATAATTCCTTCCTAGCAAAAGACTTTCCAACCCAGGAGGGCTCAGTAAAGGTTGGCTGAATTACATGAAGAGGCTTTCTGCATGGACTAGAATTTTAGAGAGAGAGAGAGAGAGAGAGAGAGAGAGAGAGAGGAGTGAAGAGATAGAAAGAGAGGAGAGAGAAGAAAGGGCGAAGACAAGGTGAAGAGGGGGAGGGGAAGAGGAAGCAGGAGAGACAGAAGGGAGAGAGAGCTGTAAGGAGTACACAGGTATATCTGGGATCCTGTCAGTGTGGTTACTTTCCTACTGGAACAGATTAAGACTCCTCCATGCCTTCCAAGGTCTCATCTGTTTTCCTGTACATCCTCCATAGAAGATTCACTGAGTGCACTGGAGGGCTCCCACTGACTCTGTTGCCAATTTGAGAGGCATCACATCATTGCAGATGGGAAACCAGCCCGAGAATGAAAAAGAGCATACCGGTTGGGTGGTCCTGGCAAGCCTCTTAACCCCTTAGTGCCCTAGAAACATTCTATAAACTGCAGAGCAGGAACTGACCTGGGTTGGAAAAGGGTATTTCCTCACTGGGAGTTCCCTATACAAATGTTATTACAGACCCGGTTCAAAAAGGTACCACCATGCTATCCATCTGTTTTCCCTTTATCTAGCTGCCTCCTTTTAAATCATCCATGATCCTCATGGTATATTTTATGCTACTTCTCATAAACAAGTTATTAATGGTAACATGCGGGAGCCTGCTTACATCCACCACAATATTACCACTGTTATTTGGGTCACTTACAACTGGGATTCCTCTGAAATTGTGGTTTTCTACTCTTAGCCATATCACACTGCTGGGAAAATACTGGTGTTTAAAGAAAGGGGAATTGAGAATATTAGTATTGTACAGAGATGCATCAAGCTAGTAGAAAGAGTTAGAGGGCTAGTTCTGATACTCACCAGCTATTCCACCATGGGTCAGTCACGTAATCCCTAAGCCTCATTTCACTCAGCAGCAAAATGAAAGTAATAATATTTGGACCGTTTTTTTTCACAGAATTGTGAAGAAAGAACTTTGTAACCTTAGCAGTATACATCAACATAAAGAGAACCACACCCCCGCCCCATGAGTAAGGGTTTTTGCAATAATGAACAACTTGAGATGAGTGAAAACAATATGTAATTTCCCAATCACGAACTAGCTCTATTTCTCTTTTTAAAATTTTTGAGCCCAGGTCATTGTCCATCCAAGATAGATGTGTTGATGGGATTTGATATGGAATATGTATGCATAGGATAGAACGACTCAACTGGCAACCCATTTCAGCTACATGTTATAGTCTGGGCAAGATTTGGTTTTCATCCACTTAATTTTTTCAGTGTGAATGGTTAAGTGGATCTCTTTCTAATAGTCACTGAGTTTGTTAATGAGGCTTTTCCCCCACTTCATGAGAAGAATAATGAATTCAGGAAGAAAACATAATCTTAAAATGGAGGGTATAATAGGATTTACCATTGCAAAGTTATGAGACACTGGAACCAGGTTAATTCTTTAGCAATAATAATAATAATATTAGGGGAAATGTATATAACCTGCCAAGTACTTTACATATATTTTCAATTAATTAATTAACTAATTAATATAAAGGATCCCCTTATATTAGCGTTTGTAAAAATGGGGTAGAGGTGAAGAATGCCCTAGATTCAATGGTAGAAAAGGAGAAATGTATTTTGGCAGTATCTACACTAGTCTCCTAAACCTGTAGGCAGATTTTCCAGTACACTAACACTCATTGTCTCTGTATTACTTATTTCACCATTAACTACTACCTTGATATATGACTTGGCTAAGGTCAACCACCAAGATGGTGATAGGGCTAGGATTAAAACTCAGATCTTCTGATCCTCCTAGTCCAATGTTCTTTCTTTCACAGCATACTACCTCTCAAACAAATAAATCAATAGTGTACTAGTTTCAAGTGCTTCCCCTAGTATGGCCACTATTGGAAATTAATTATAGAACTGGCTTTTTTCTGACTTTAGCAGAATAAATCTGTATATGTGTATGTATATATGTGTAAGGAATATGGAAAGTTTGAATTGAAGCCCATCAAAGAGCATGCCTAGAGCTGAGCCCTTTTTGGTAACACATATGCTTTGTGTAACTAAGACTTCTGGTCAGTCCCCATATGTGCTCATTCCTGGAGCTAGGAGTTGTGTCAAACAGGTTTAATCACTGAGTCAAGAAGAGAGACTCACTCAGTAAACCTTAAGAGGAGTGACTCCATCATCTTTGAGCTCTTCTTTTTTTTTCTTCAAATTTTAGTATTTTATTTTTTCCAAACATGTGTAAAAACATTTTACATCATCTTTTAAAAAACTGAGTGTCAAATTTTCTCCCTCCTTCCCCTCTCATTGGGAAGGCAAGAATTTGGTATAGGTTATATACATGTGCAGTCATAAAAAACAAATTTCCATATTAGTCATGTGAAAGAAAACACAGATTCTGCCCCCCAAAAACAAGCAAACAAGAAAAATAAAGTTTTTAAAAAGTATACTTTGATCTGCATTCAGACTCCATAATTTCTTTCTCTGGAGGTGAATATCATTTTTCATCATAAATCCTTTGAAACTGTCCTTAGATCATTGTATTGCTTAGAATAGCTAAGTCATTCATAGTTGATCATTGTACAATATTGCTATTACTTTATACAGTGTTCTCCCGGTTCTGCTTATTTCACTTTGCATCCATTTGCGTAAGTATTTCCAGGTTTTTCTGAAAGCATCTTACTTGTCATTTCTAATAGCACAATAATATTCCACCAAAATCATACACTACAACTTGTTCAGCCACTCCCCAATTGATGGCCATCCTCTCAATTTCCAATTCTTTGCCACCACAAAAAGAACTGCTATGAATATTTTTGTATGTATAGGTCCTTTTCCTTTTTTTAAATCTCTTTGGTATACAGACCTAGTAGTGGTATTGCTGGGCTAAAGGGTATGCAGTTTTATAGCCCTTTGGGCATAGTTCCAAATTGTTGGAATGGCTGGATCAGTTCATAACTCTACCAATGGTGCATTAGTGTCCCAATTTTCCCATATCCCCTCCAACATTTGTCATTTTCCTTTTCTGTTATGTTAGTGAGCCAATCTGATAGGTATGAGGTGGTATATCAGAATTGTTTTAATTTAATCAATAGTGATTTTTAGAGCATTTCCCCCATGATTATAGATAGCTTTGCTTTATTCATCTGAAAACTGCCTGTTCATGTCCTTTGATCGCTTATTGATTGGGCAATGACTTGTATTATAAATTTAACTCACTTCTCTACACAATTGAGAAATGAAGCCTTTATCGGAGAAATTTGCTGTAAAAACTTCCCCCCAGTTTTCTGCTTTTCTTCCAATCTTGGTTGCATTGGTTTTGTTTGTGCAAACCCCTTTAAATTGAACATAATCAAAACTATCCATTTTATGTCCTATAATGCTCTGTATTGCTTGTTTAGTCATAAATTCTTCCCCTCTCCATACATCTGAAAGGTAAACCATTCCATGCTCCCCAAATTTGCTTATGGTATCACCCTTTATGTCTAAATCATAATCCACTCTGCTATCTGCTTCCATCCTATTTCCTCCGCCCCACCCCTGCCATTAATAGTACTTCTCTGTCCTTTCATCCTGTCTCATCTTAAAAGTCTTTTGCTTCTAACCGCCATCTCCCCCAATTTGCTCTCCCTTTTATCAGTCCTTCTCTTTTCTGTTTTCTCTTCTCTTCTCTTCTCTGCCTCCCTTCCTACTTCCCTGTAGAGTAAGATAGATTTCTATACCTAAATGAATGTATATGTTATTACATCTTTGAGCCAATTCTGACAGGAGTAAGTTTCAAGTGTTGCCCTCCATTCCATCTCCATCTTCCTGTAAAAGCTCTTTCTTGCACATCTCTTTTATGTGAGATAATTTACCCCTACCCCTTTGTTTCAACAATCTGGCTAGCAGCTTCTGTGGGGGTATAAGATTCACCCACAGCCAGCACCCAGAAAGCTGCCAACAGCACAGGTTCTTCTGATCTGCTTAATTAAGGAAAGCAAGGTGAAGGGGTTGACAAGCTTACTTTTAATTCAGCATTCAAATACCATTCAGTTAGTTCAGGGGAAAAAGCCAGCACCCTGAACTTCAAAACAAAATGCAAACAAATTTCAAACATCAACAGACTTTATCTGATTCAAGTCCCAACACATAGTTACCGGAGTTCAACAAAGTTTCAGCATCCGGGTTTACAAGCTGGAGGGCTCCTTAGCTACAGCTGCCCAGAGTCTCCTCATCAACACCATCTCCAGAACCCCGCACAAATGGCTTTGTCATCCCTTCTTATAGGGCTTCAGATATCATCAAATATCATCTGAATGACCAGAACTCAGGCTCTGGCGATTGGTTCTTGAGTTGGCCCCTCCCCTTAGGACCCTGGGAGGTTCACATCCACATGGATTAGGTTAACACGTAATGGGGTTTGGGCCTGGGGCTTAGCACCTAGTAAGGCTCACTGAATTACTCAAAGAAAACAAAGGCTATTTTGCTTATCAACACACCCTTCTCCTAGTGCATCCCTCTTTGTCACCCCTTAATTTTATTTGTTTTGGATATCATCCCATCATAGTCAACTCATACCTGTGCCTTCTGTCTATGTATATTCCTTCTAATTGCCTTAATGATGATGAAGTTTTTAGGAGTTACAAGTATCATCTTCCTATGTGAGAATGTAAATAATTTAACCTTATTGAATTCCTTATGATTTCTCTTTCCTATTTATCTTTTTTATGTTTCTCTTGAGTCTTGTATTTGAAAGTTAAATTTTCTGTTTAGCTCTGGTATTTTCATCAGGAATGCTTGAAAGTCTTCTATTTCATTGAATATCCATTTCTTCCCCTGCAGAATTATACTCAGTTTCATTGCGTAGGTGATTCTTGCTTGTAATCCTAGCTCTTTTTCCCTTTGAATATGACATTCCAAATCCCCTGATCCTTTGATGTAGAAGCTACTAAATCTTTTGCTATCCTGACTGCGTCTCTGTGATATTTGAATTGTTTCCTTCTAGATGCTTGTAATATTTTCTCCTTGACCCGGGAGCTCTAGAATTTGGCTATAATATTGCTGGGAGTTTTTATTTTGGGATCTCTTTCAGGAGCTGATAAGTAGATTCTTTCAATATCTATTTTGCCCTGTGGTTCTAGGATATCAGGGCAGTTTTCCTTGATAATTCTTTAAAAGATGATGTCTAGGCTCTTTTTGTGATATGGCTTTCAGGTAGTCCAATAATTCTTAAATTATATCACCTCAATCTATTTTCTAGGCTAGTTGCTTTTCCAGTGAGATACTTCACATTTTCTTCTATTTTTTCATTCAATTTTATTTTATTGTTTCTTAATGTCTCATGGAGTCATTAGCTTCCATTTACCCAATTCTGACTTCTAAGGAATTATTTTCTTCATTGAGCTTTTGTACTTCCTTTCCCATTTGGCCAATTCTACTTTTTAAGGAGTTCTTCTTTTCAGTGGATTTTTGTGCCCATTTTGCTGTTTGGCCTATTCTGACTTTTTTTTGGAGGCAATCGGGGTTAAGTGACTTCCCCAGGGTCACACAGCTAGTAAATGTCTGAGGCTAGATTTGAACTCAGATCCTCCTGACTCCAGGGCCAGTGCAATTTTGTTTGTTAAGGTGTTATTTTCTTCAGTGTTTTTTGTGCCTCCTTTACTGATCTATTACCCTTTTTCATGATTTTCTTGCATCGCTCTCATTTCTTTCCCCAAATTTATCTCTACTTCTCTTATTTAATTTTTAAAATCTTTTTTGAGCTCTTCTAGGAATTTTTTGAGGGCCTGATACCAATTCACATTTTTCTTTGTGGCTCTGCATGTAGTTGTTTTAATATTGTCATCTTTTGTTCTTCCCTGGCACCCTAGTAACTTTCTACAGCCAGGTTCTCTTTTCTTGTTGTTGTTTGATCATTTTTTCCTGCCTATTTCTTGACTTTTAGCTTTATGTTAAAGTTGAGCTCTGTTCCTGGAGGGAAGGGAGTGGTGATCTAAGCTTCAGGGTTTTTTTGTACTGCTGTTTTCAGATCTAGTTCTGGGGGTCTGTAAGTTTTCAGTTCTTTCAAGGTGGCCTGATCTAAAGAGAGGCATGGTCGCGGCTTTCCTGGCCTGTCCTCTGGTCTGAGAGTGACCACAAGCAATTTTTTTCTGTTTTGGAACTTTGTCTTGGGTCCCTTCTCCTGCTAGTGTTCCTCCTTGCCCTGGGACTGTGACCCAGAACTCTGCATGAGCAATGCTCCCAGTGCCTGCAAAGGGTCCCCTGTAATCTCCTTTTGACCAGTTGTCTGACCCCCTTACCTTTGTGTGCTGAGAGCTCTGCACTCCTGCCTATTCAGTCACCCCTAAGGGCTGGAGTACATCCTGTGCTGGCCTGCATCATCCCAGTGAGACAGACCTTTCCTTCTAATCTTCTAAGTTGTCTTGGACTGGAAAAATGTTTCACCCTATCTTTTTGTTGGTTCTGATGCTTCAGGATTTGTTTTGGAGCCTTATTGTTTGCAGGAGAATTTGGGAGAGCTCAGGCTAGTGCCTTCTTTTACTCTGCCATATTAGCTCCACCCTACCCCCTCTTCTTGAAGAATGGTTTTTATACCTTTATTTAAAATTTGAATTGTACTTAAAAAGGAAAAAAAGCATTCTTAGTTCGCTGGCTGGCAGTGCAAAAAACCAGGCAGTGGTAGCTTGCCAATGACAGCCTCAGATTCTTCTTTTTAAAGGGTCACCAGTGCTATCTTTAGGCCAGCCAATTCATCGAGTTTGAGGGGAAAACTTCTTTACTCCTCACAAAAGGATTAAGCACAGACTCCTGTTTGCACTTCTAAATTCTTCTCGTCTCTATTGTTGGTCCCTTACCTTTTGTAATTTCAACAATTGGGCTGGAGGGAAATCGACTAATCAGGGCATCTTAGTCAAATCTTCCCCTGCCCACACACATTTCACTGGGAAAGCAGAGATACAAGGAGGGGGCTGCTTACCAAGAAGGAGGGATGCTCTGGGCTATGAAGATGGCACTGATGAATGCTTACATTTTGGGGGCATTTAGCTTTCAAAGTACCACAAAAACAACAAAATCAATAACATTTAGTGTTTCCACACCCTTTAGAGTTGGCAAAACTGTAAAAAAGCATCTCATTTTACCCTCATGACATCCCTTCTCAGTAGGTGATATTATTATCCCAGTTTTACAGTTGAAGAAACTGAGGCAGACAGTAGTGAAGTGACTCTCTCAGGGTTACACAGGTAAGTATCTGAGGTCACATTTGAACTCTGCTCCTCTTGACTCAAGGTCCAGAGCTCTAACCACTGAACAGCTGAATAACCTGTTCAGTCCTTAGAACGAATATGTGAAGTAAGCATCATTAGCTATTTTACAGATGTGGAAACTGAGGCTGAGAGAGATGAAAGGCTTACACAGCTAGAAGATAAAAGAGGTCGGTCTCTTACCAGATCTTCTGACTTTGAGTACAATGCTGTTTCCTCTACAGGCTTTCTGTGCTTTCTCTCTACATGAAGTGATATGGATAGGGTGAATATTTTCTGTATATGTGTACTCAAATAGAGCTGTAATCTCATGCACTTGGACATTTTCTCCAAAAAATGTAGATTATCACCCCTTGTGCCTGCCCATTGTGTGAGACTCCAGTTCATGCTCTCCCATACATCTGCCAAAGGTGAAGAGGAAAAAGGAAGGTACCTAATGTGCTTTCCCTAGAAATGACAAGGACCATAGTTTTAGCACCAATATTCTTCTAGCTTGTTATATGACTGTGAGTCATGGAACACAACAGCCAGGTGGCTCAGTGGATAGAGCACTGGGCCTGCAGTCAAGAAGACCCGAGTTCAAATTCGATCTCAGACACTTACCAACTGTGTCCTGGGCAAATTACTTAACCTCTGTTTGTCTTACTCTGTTTGGAGAAGGAAACAGCAACTCCCTCCAGTATGTTTGCCAAGAAAACCCCATGGACAGCATGGTCCTCCTCATGAAGGGTCAAACACGACTGAGCAAGTCACTCAGAGAAGCACTGGATAAGTGCAAGCAGGCAGCATTGATTGGAAAGAAAGGAATTATAAGAGAGGAGGAGCAACAGAAAGGTGTCATTCAATTAAATTTAGTAAGCATTATTAAGCGCCTACTATGTGCCAGACACTAGAAATAAATATAAAGTGTAGTAGCTCCTGACCTCAAGGAGCTTATATTCTGCTGTGTGTATACACACGCACACACACACACACACGCACACACACACACACGTGTGTGTGTATATATGTATGTGTACATATATGTGGGTGTATATATGTACACATATGTACATGTATGTGTGCTTCTATGTGTGTATGTATAGGGTATATGTTCATACATGTATGTGTGTGTACAAATGTGTGTGCGTGTATATGTATATGTGTGTGCATGTATGTGGGCATATGTAGGCGTATATATTTATACATATATGTATGTGTATATATATCTATATATATCTATATATATATATCTATATATATATATGTACGTATTATTGCATGTTTCAAGAAAGCCAATGAAAGCTGCAGTTGAGAAATCTGTTGGTTTAGGAGCCCGGAAGTTCAGCTCAGACTGATGAGTTCTCTAAATGTGTTTGTGTTCAGCTATCTACATCCTTTCCTGCCAGTTTCCCCGTGACCAAATACAGCAGCACACAGTTGTGAGACATTTTAATTAAGAACCTGAGGCAGCGTACAATCTTAAAAGTGCCTTCTGAATTATAAAAGAAAGATTAAATTATTTTCAATAGCATATAAATGTTAAGTATATTTTGCTGTATTTTATTCTTTGATGATCAGTTACCCTGGGTTCCATTAATCAGACCATTCAATTAAGCAGAGCACCCAGTTTCTCAGACATTCTGGAAAAATAGACCAAACAGGAATTTGCTGTAATCATAGTCTACTGAAATGTGAGTAGTGTAAATAAATACTAATATAAATACCAGTTGGCTGTGATTTTTAGGGTTGCCAAAGAGCTGTGGATTTAACTAAAGAAGGGAGAAATTGGGCTGTTTTGATCATCACCATCACTTTTTAAAAAGGTAGCAGAATCTTAAACTGAATTAACATAAACAGAGAGTCCAGAACAGAGAAGACGGTAATTCCACTGTTCTCTGTCTTTGTTGAACCATATTTGGAGTTACGTATAGAGTTTTAGAAATTTTAGCAGAGTGTAGTAATCCTTGTTACGGACTGAGGTTGGTTGATGGCTTGAGCTGATGAGTTTGGTGCACTGAAGGGTTAAAGCCAATTGGGCACCAGCATCAATATGGTGAACCCCTGGAATTCAGGGGGTAGGGAAGAGGAGAGGCAACAGGATGCCTAAGGAAGGGCAAACCAGCCCAAGTCAGAAATCAAGTGGATCAAACTAGAAAGGAAGGAAAAAGGAAAGGAGCAGAGAGGAGGAGGGGAGGGGAGGAGAGGAAGGAAGATTTTCAAAGAGTCAATGACAAATTAGAATATATCCAGAGGAAGGTGATGGGATCATGAGGGGCCTTGGAATCATGTCATGAGGTTCATTTGAAGGAACTAGGTATGTTTATCATGAACAAGGGAAGACTTGGATGGAAGAGATACATGGTCACTAGCCTCAAGTATCATGGGACTATCCTGTAGGAGAGACTTACTCTGTTTGGCCCCAGAAGATAGAACTAATAGAGTACATTGCACATTTAAGCATTTAATAAATATGTGTTGAATGAATGAACTTGGACCAACAAGTAAGCCTTACAGAGAGGCAGATTTTCACTGATATAGAACCACATATGTAGAGCCAGGAAGGATATTGGAAGCCATCAGTCAGATCTAATCCCATAATTTTACGGATGAAGAAACAGTCACAGAATGGTTAAGTGACTTGCCCGGGGTCACACAACTAGTCATTGTCTGAGGTGAGATTTGAACCCAGGTTTTCCTTACTCCAAGTCCAGTGCCTTTTAAGGAAGAACTTGCTAAGAATTTGAGCTCCCCAACAATTGAATAAGCTTTCTTGAAAGGTAATGAGCTTTCTGTCCCTGGGAGTATTGAAGAAGAACCTCAGAGATATTAAAGAGCCGTGATATCAAACTCTGAGAGAAATGAAAGCCACTAAATGGTACATAAGGAACCTCGTGGGTAGCATATTGATTTAGAAAACCATATGTTCACATTATCTATATTCTATTCTATTTTTATTTATTTTATTAAATATTCCCCAATTACATTTTAATCTACTTCCAGTGGCTCTTATATTTGATTCTCTGCTGTAGATTTATTTCTTTATTAGGTTAGAGTTTGGACTCTGAATTCTAAAGTCTTTTCTACCTCTAAGAGTCTGTGATTCTATAAATAAGGACAAAAGTTGTGGGAGAGAACACGGAATAATGATGATGATAATGATAATAGTAGCCAACATACGGTGCTTACCATGTGCCACATCCTGTGCTAGGAACTTGGGAAATATTATCTCGTAGGTATTATCCCCACTTTACAGATGAGGAAATTCAAGGTAGACAGAGGTTAAATGGCTTGCCCAGGGTCACACAGCCAGTAAGTATCTGAGGCTGGATTTGACAAATTTGGGTCTTCCTGACTCCAGGCCTACCTCTCTATCCACTGTACCACCTAGCTGCCTCAGCTAAGGAACTAGGGAAGGGAGAAAAAAATGATTTAAAATAGACAATAAGACAGAACCAGTGAAGGGATGGAAAGGTATGAGAAAACAGATACAAGTCATAACGAGGATTTCCCAGAGTTGATTTGGGGAGATTTAATCTAAACTTGAAATATTCTGCCTATTTCCAGACTCTGGCCACGTTTCTAGATCCTAAACTGTCTCATGCTAATTTTTCTGTAATGGGGTTGGACAGTTACCAACTTGTTAGCTACAATTCTTTTCTCAGAGTTTAGATGCCTCTGTATCAAATTTAGGTTTCTAAGTGGGCTCAGACAAAATGAGATCACTCCAGAGGGCATTGGAGAATCTGCCATTGGCCTGGAAGGCAGAATCATAGAACGCAGACCTGGAAGGGAATTTAGAAAAGAGAACATCAGAGCTGGCAAGGGGCTTTAGCAGGCTCAGTGTCAGACCTAGAAGGGAGCTTAGAACATAGAATGTTAAGAGTTGGAAGGAACCATAGAATGTTACTTCTCTGAGACAGACTCGTCTGTAAGAGGAAGTTGTGTGGTGTGTAGGGGATGGAACATTGGCTGTGAAATCAGGAAGACCTGGTTTTGAATCCTACCTCAGACACTTACTGGCTGTGTGACTGGGCAAATTACTCAAACTTTCTGGGCCTCAGTCTCTACATCTACAAAATGAAATTGGACTCAATGACCTCTAAGAATTCTTCTAACTCTAGAACTTTAGAACTCTAAATTTATGATCCTAAAATTTCAAAGTTCTGGCTAGCCCTGAAAGTCTTTGGAGATATTTCAATCCAGTGCTCTCTCTCTCAATTCTCTCTTTCTCTCCCTCTCTTTAGCTTTTTCCTTCTCCTTTTCCTCCTTCCTTTCTCAATCTCTCTCTCTCTCTCTCTCTCTCTCTCTCTCTCTCTCTCTCTCTCTCTCTCCCTTCTTTTCTTTCATCTTTCCTTTCCTCCCCTCCCCTGCTCCTCGCTCCTTCCCTCCCTCCATCCCTTCCTTCTTCCTTTCCTTCTCCTTTCTTCCCTCCTTCCCTTCCTTCTTCCTTCTTTCCTTCCTACCCCTTCTCCTTCTTTCCTCTGTACTTTCCTTCCTTTTCCTTCTTCCCTCCCTTCCTCTTCCTTCCCTCCTTCCTTCTCTTCCCTTCATCCTTCCCTTCTTCCCTTTCCTCCCTTCCCTCCTTTCTTCCTTTCCTTTCTTCCTTTCCTTCCTTCCCTTTCTTCCTTTCCTTCCCTCCCTTCCTTCCTTCCTTCCTTCCTTCCTTCCTTCCTTCCTTCCTTCCTTCCTTCCTTCCTTCCTTCCTTCCTTCTTCTTTCTTCTTTTTTAATAACTGGGTCTCCCTTTCTTGTCCAGCCTGGAGATGCAGGAGCTGTTCACAGGCACAGCCCCACACTGATCAGCACAGGACCATTTCCAATCTGGGCCACTCCGCACTCCTTAGGCAGTCTGGTTAGCCCCTGTGCACACGGGCTCACCATGTTCAAGCAGAATTAGTGTAGATACCCAATCGGGTTAACCCTGTTACAGCTTAATGTCCCCAAGCTCCAGAGCTTCATAGCCTCAAAGATGACAGGCCGGAGCTACCACCTCCAGTCCAGAGTTATTTCTCTAACACCCTTCTGCCTTTTTTTTGAGGATGGGCTTTTGGTTTGCAAGACTTTGGGTGTTCTTCTTGCTGTTTTTAAAGAAGCATGTTTCATGTAAAATATTTTAAAAGGACTCTACAATGGCAACCTAACACAACTACCTAGAGTATGCAAATGCTAAGACAGAAAATACTTCTCCTTAAAATCCCTCCAGCCACCAGGTTGTTAGAGATAATCAATTATGCCAACAGCTTTGGAGTTTCCCTCCTGAGCCTGTCATATGGCTGCGTTATTAATAGACTGTCTTGATGGGTGTGTGCTGAAAAAGACTTCAAAGTTCCCCAAGTGAGGTTTGCAGAAAATTTACAGGGCCCCTTTCCCTTGGATTTGGGGTTGGGGGAGCAGAGACAACTGCAGAATTGTTCAGCCCTAAGGGCTCGTCCGTGCCCTTCAGAGAGGTTCTGTGCAGGACTGCCTGTTCTTCCCAGTCTTCCTCGATGTATGGTATGTGCGTGGTGTTATATCTGTGCATGATCTTGCACACGTACGACTGGTATAATTAGATCGAGACTTCTCTCGCCCGGAGGGAAACACAGAGAGCTGGAACTCTCACAGAAGCTTGGGGGCTGTGTGTGGTGGGGGCTTTCTTTCCTCCCTTCCCTTACATATGCTCCTCTGATTCATTCCATTTTCAGGAACATACTGAGCAGAGCTGGGGTTGGCACCACCACTGATCCATAAAGAAAGGCTTGGCGGAGAGTGCTTGAGTTTGTCTGAAAAGGACATCTGCGCAGCCCCAGGATGAGGGCTGGCAGGGGGTGGGGGGTGGGGTGGGGAATGGAAGGTGTACAGGAGCCTGGAAATGACACGTGAGCCCTTCTAGGGTAGAGGGTGACACAGGAGACCTCTTTCTCCTTCAGGTTCGTCCAGTAGACTGGTGGTCATCTAATGGTACCATGATTCTATGATCAAACATGTTCTGGGATTTCTTTCTATTTCCAACCATGTCAGGACTTGGCTATTAAATAATGGTGGGCAGTTAGAGCTGTAGAGTCAAGAGTCAGAATTTACCCAATAGTGCCAAGCCACTAGACAGAGTTAGTGGGGCTCTAAAGGTGGTGGAATAGATAAAGTGCCAGGCCTGGAGTCAAGAAGACTCAAGTTCAAATACAGCCGCAGACACTTACTAGTTGTGTGACCCTGGGCAAATCACTTAACCCTGTTTGCCTCAGTTTCCTCATCGATAAAATGAGTTGGAGAGAAGAAAATGGCAAACCATTGCAGCATCTTTGCCAAGAAAATCCCAGATAGGATCACAAAGAGTTGTACATGGCTGAAATGACTCAACACCACCACCACCAACAACAACAATCCCTCCCTAGCCAAGAAAGTGAAATTTCATTGGACGCTGGGGAAATGGACTTGGAGAGACCAAAGTCTTTGGTGTCACCATAAGGAAAACTTCACAGCAGCTTGAGCAATCCAACCATGGGACGGACTGCCTCAAGGGACGGTGAGTTCCCCAACACTTTTAATGCTGAGTAACAACCCAGGAAGAATTTGGTGAGACACCCTGGTACGGTAGAAAGAATGCTAGATTTGGAGTTGAAGGACCTGGGCTTGAACCCTGGCTCTGCCATATGCTACCCATGTGACATGGGATAAGTCATAAACCTGCCTGAGCCTCAGTTTTTCTCATCTATGAAATGGGAGGGTTGGACTACTTTGCCTCTAAGGTCCCTTCTGGTTCTAAATCTGTGATCCTTTGAGGTAGAATTGATGCCCCTCCCTAACAGAAGGTGAACTAGATGGTCTCTGGGCCCCTTCTCATTATTTTATTTTAAAACTGTGATTCTGATTCATCCAAGGTAGCATGACACAGACTGAGGGTAGTGGCTTTCTTGTAAGTAACTATAGAACCAAATTGCATCTGGCTTAGGGGTCCCATTCATAGTCTAGGCTCCTGCCAAAAAGTAGCAAAGGATTTTAAAGCCCAGAAGGTCCAGAGGCCCAAACCCAAAGTTTGTATTCTTTGTGCTAAGTGTTAGTGACATCACTGATCAACCAAAAAGGAATTGGTTCTTGGTCCCAGAGAACAGATGGTGATATGCACTTTTTCCTCCTCTCAGTAGAAAGGTAGAAATATTTATAGTGGCTCTTTTTGTGGTAGCCAAGAATTTGAAATCAAAGGGATGCCCATCAATTGGGGAATGGCTGAACAAGCTATGGTATATGAAGGTAATGGAATACTATTGTGCCATAAGAATTGGGGATGATATGGACTTCATAACAACCTGGAAAAACCTACACGACATAATGCTGGGTGAGCAGAGCAGAGCCAGGAGAACATTGTATACAACCACAGATATATGGATTCCGTGAGGACCAACCCTGACAGACTTCACTCTTCTCAGCAACACAAGGTGCAAGGACAACTCCAGGGGACTCATGATGGAGAATGCTATCTACACCCAGAGAAAGAACTGTGAAGTTTGAATGCAGATTGAGGCACACTTCATGCTCGCCTTTTTTCCCCCTTTTTTTCTTCTCTTTTGTTTTTGTTTTTGGGTTTGGTTTTTTTTTGGTTCTGTTTCTTCTTTCTCATGATTCATTCCATTGGTCATAATTCTTCTCCACAACTTGACTAGTGTATAAACTAATTCAATGCGAAGTTATACGTGGTAGTTATATGAGATTCCATGCTGTCTTGGGGAGGGAGGGGAGAAAATCTGGAACTCAAAATTATGTAGAACCGTGTGTTGTAAACTAAAAATAAAAATAAAAAAAAATTTAAAAAAAGGAAACTTCCTTTGTCAATGCAAAACAACACTTTCTCTGTAACTTTTAGCCTTAGAAAGCCACTAAGAGGATGGAGAAGTTAAGTGATATGCCCAGGGTCACCAGTGAGTATATGTCAAAAATGGGACTTGAACACAGGTTTTTCTTGACTTGGAATCCAATTCTCTGTTCCTTACTCTATGCCATCTCTCATGTATTTATTTGTTTTAATAAAGAACTTATTTTAAAAAAAATAAAAAAAGAAAGGTAGAGAACGGTGGGTGCAGAAATTTGCCGGCACTGTCAGATGCAGCCATTTGCCTAGTTCTGCTTAACTCTTTAATTCCCAAACTGTATGTCAAGGTATCCAAGGCACCTCAAGATATCTTAAATTTTTGAGGGAAACATAGCAATACCGGACATCTGTCAGATACAGTGAGAACTACCGCTTTAAGATAGTTCACAGTGTCAATGTTTCATTTTGTTCCTTCACAATCCTTTCAGTAATGTTGTTGGGAGTTCGATATTTGTTTCTGTTTATTTGTGTTTTCAGCTACATCAGTTAACTTCAAAATTCCATTTGCAATGTCATAGCTTTGTGAAGCTAGGTTTTTAGTGGTTGCTGTGATTAAAAGGGGTGAAGGGCAGCAAAGGGAAAGGAAGACAAGGGAAATTACAAATACTTGTTTCATTTGCTCCTCATAACAATCCTACAAGGCAAATGTTATCTTTAACCTCATTTTACAGTTGAAGATATTGAGGCAAACAGAGCTTAAGTGACTAGTCCAGGGTCACAAAGCTAATAAGTGTCTGAAGTCAAATTCGAACTCAGGTCTTCCTGACTCCAGTCCCAGCATTCTATCCACTGCCAAAATAAATATGGAACATGTACTACGCAAAAATAAATGTGGAACAGGAAATGAAGCTGTCCACGTCTGATCTCAATGCTTAAAAAGCTGTGTGGGGCCCAACATGTACATACATCCCATTAGTAAATAATTGTGGTGATTTAAGAAGGAAATTAAAAATATTTAATCTTTCGACTGATGTCTTTTTTCACATGTCTTCTAAGTAGTTAGGACAGAAATACCTATCAATAACTATTTTAATAATAATTAATTATTAAATAATTGTGGTTAAGAATGAGATCAAATTGCTATTTGTTCTTTTAATTTATGTGTATTTTTTTCAAACAGCTTCTAAGTTGTTAACGATATACATACTTATTAGTCTGTTTGGACTTAACCACTTTATCAACAGAAGCATTAAATATCTTTTTTGGCCTATGGGTGCTGTGAAAAAATTACTGAGACACTAAGGGCACGATGAATCAAGAAAGTTTGGTAACCTCTGGCTGTTTTATTCTGTTCTATCAGAGGGTCCAATGGGTTGGCATCTAGGGAAATATTTGATATTGTGTGTACAAGATATTCCAGCTCTCATCTCCTTTCATAGGCTATATCTCCTGCCTGGAATGCTCTCTTTCCTCACCTCCACTTCCTGGTACCATGAACTTCCTTCAAGGCTCAGCTCTAGTAACACCTTCTACAAGAGACTTCTCTGGATCCCCCAGTTGTAAGTGCTTCTTCTACAAAAAGTACATTTATTTTGTATTTAGTTATCTGTGTGTATGTTGTCCAGCCCCTACCCTCTGCAGTCAAATGTAAACTCCTAGAGGGCAAGGATTGTTTCATTTTTTTAATCACTCTACCCAACGCAGTAGTATACAACTACGTGGCACATAGTAAGCATATAACAATGGCATATAGTAAGCTCTTAGGAAATGCTTGTTGAATTAAATCAAGTTGAAATGACTGTGGTCTAAAAATCAAAAGACAGAAATCAAACTTTATTTAAAAAAAAATCTACCCAACCCAAAAAGTATCAGTCATACTATTGGACTCTGACCCTTGAATTGATATCTATGATGATTCACCACTATTTAATAGCCTAATTCTTATGCTAGAAATGGAAAGACTCAGGATATAGACTGTCAAAACACAGAATATAAAACATTTGATCATAGAATTACAGAATTTAAGAGTTGGGAGGGGCCTTAGAGATCACCCAATCCTACTTCCTCATATATATATAAAACTGACACCTGGAAAGATGGAGTGACTTATTCAACATCACCCCCCTAGTCAGAAGCTGAGCCAAGATTCAAACTCAGATCCTCTAACTCCAAATCCAGTGTTCTTTCCAAGACAAAGGAACCAAAGATTATAGAGTCTTAGAGTTGGAAAAGATTTTAGAGGCCATCTAAATGTAACCCTTCCCGTTTTACAGATGAGGAAGCCTAGGACCAGAGAAGGGAAATGATTGGCCAAAGTAATTTAATTGAATTAGTGGCAGAGCCGAGGCTTGTCTCTTGACATTTAACAAAGCACAGTCCCAGGTGCCAAGTTCTCTGCCATTTGTAAAAGGAGATTTACCCTCAAGGGTCCTCATTGAGGCTCATGACTTATCTCCGGTCAAGCAAGTACTTCATTCCTTTGCTGCAGCCACATGTTCCAAAGGAATTTCTGATGTTCCTCAGATGTATTATTCATGTCACACCATGTGGGTGAGAAATGCCAGCTGTATATTGTGATGGATGGGGAGCCTGCCTTTAAAAAGAGAATGTACAAATTCAGGATTCATAAATTCTGAGAATCATAGAATTGTAGAGTTGCAAGGGGCCAGAGGGGCTATCTGATACAAACTTCTTCTCCATGGAGGAAGTCCTTCTGCAGTGTCCACAACAGGTAGTCATCCAGCCATGAGAATCTCATTGTCAATGGGACCAACATTTACCCTGTTTCCTATATTTGAACCCTTGGGTCTGGCTCTGCTTCTTTCTTCTCCCTCACTTCGCCAAGTTCACATGAATCCTCCTCTGCATCATCTCTCAAACCTGCCCCCTCCTCTCGATTCCCATTTCTACCACTTTAGGTCCTTATTTCTACCTGCCTAGTATCTAGCATTGCCTCTTAGCTGATCTTGTCGACTCCATTTCCTTCCCCTTCTAATTTTCCTTTCATTACTTTGACAAAACAATTTTCCTTCTGTCTAGATCTGGTCGTGTCACTGCTCCTTTCAAAAATTTCCACTGGTACTCTATTGATTACTGAATAAAATTCAAACTCATTTGTTGGCCTTTGTCCTGAGGTAGACTATTCCAAAGTTGAACATTATTTATTGTTATATTAAACTAAATCTGTTTCTCCTCATCCTCCGTCCATTGGTCCTATCTCTGATCCCACGAATTGCCCTGAATAAGTCTAACTACTCTTACCTACTGTTGCTGTTATTCAGTCATTTCAGTTGTGTCCAACTCTTCATGACCCCATTTGGAGTTTTCTTGGCAAAGACACTTGAGTGGTTTGCCATTTCCTTCTCCAGTGCATTTTACAGATGAGGAAAATAAGGCAAAGAGGGTTAAGTGACTCGCCCAGGGTCACACAGATAGTAAGTGTCTGAGACTGCATTTGAACTCAGGTCTTCCTGACTCCAGGTCTGGCATTTACCCATGGCACTACCTAGCTGCTTCACTCTTCCTTATTATAACCTTTCAAGTACTTGGAGATAGCAACTATGACCCCACCCTCTATCCCTAGCTCATGCCTTTTCTTCTCCAGTTACATAGTCCTCATTTCTTTAACCATCTTCCATATGGTGTAATTTTAAGTCCCCTAATTATTCCAGTTCCCTTCCTATAGTCCTTTATAAACTTACTAACATCCTCACTAAATCTGATGCTCAGAATTGAACACAGTATCTCAGAAGTAGTAAGATTAAAGCAGAGAAGAAATATTATTCCCTCTGATCTGGACACATATTTCAATTCATTTAGTCTTCATTTAGATTAGCATTTTAGTAGACACAACACACAACTGATGTCTATGAAGGTTACAGTCTACCAAAATTCCCCAAATCTTCTTCATATGAACTTATACCAAGCCACAAGTCCTCCATAACATAGCTCTGCAACTGATATTTTGAATTTAGAACCCAGATTTAGAAATGTTACATTTATCTCTATTAAAATTCTTCTTGTTATTCTTAGCCCAGCATACTATCCTAGTGAGATAATTTTGAATCTTGATTCAGACCTCTAACTAGTAGATTATAAGGTCTGTGAGGACAGATACTATGCTTCATCTGAATTAAATCTCCTCCGACATCTAGGGCAGTGCTCTGTATATAGTAGGCATTTAATAAATGTTCGTTGTTGCTTTTGCTGTTGTAGTATCATCTGATCTCCACAAAAGTCCCATTTTCTTCATATTATTAAATGGACTCTAGGTTCTCAAAGAATACGAGAACTTCACCATGCTGCGAAGGAGACAGACCGTTGACTGAGGGATCCATTTAGGGATCCTTACTTAGCCCAACCAAGTAAATAGATCATCACTGGGAGCTAGGCTACTAGCTGGTAAATTATTTGACAATGGCAACCCATGGAACAGATAAAAATCCAAAATGTTCCTTACCCCTGAGGGGCCCCTTTGTGCTCACATGAATTATTTGTGTCTAGTTAGACCATTGACTTATTAAAACAAAAATCATATCAAATCAGAAGAAAGAACCAAGGTAAAAAGAAAATACAACATGCAGCTAAAACAAATCCAATTTCATTTTTTAAAATATGCTATTGATGTCCACACCCAATAGGAAATGGATAAGGGAACAGATACCAACACAAATTGTCATCTTCTCCTATAGAAATTTAACCACCATAAAGCAGGCAAACATCACAAAGAAGAGATTGAAATAGCCTAGAAACCACCATACCCACAAACACTTGAGTCCTTTGCCAAACACAGAGACATAGTAACCAAAAGTAACACATGTTTAAAATATGAACTCATCAACTTTATGGAGAACATAGTGGAAGATTATGAACAGAATCATCTTAGAAAACAGAGAGAAGTAGAGGGAAAGAGGAAACAAATTTACAAGCTTATTCAGCTTATCTCCAAAGCATTTTAAGAAGAAAATGGGAGGATAACAAACACATGCACAAAATGGAAAATACCTGTCAGCACTTCTATAACAAACTGTTTTCTTCATGGATGACTATATAGTTAACTCATTTGGAGTCTCATATCATAGAACCTGATGTGCTGTGTGAGGAAGTAGAAATATCACTAATGAAAACAAAGACAGGACGAATGGTGAATCAAGGTCAAGTGTATACAGAAAAGATTGGTGCAGGAGACTACATAATTTGGAGAGTGCTGAGGGATTGATTCTCAAGATAACTGAAAGAGGGGCACCCTACCAAATAAAGGTTTATTATTGAAAAAATTAATTGAGAGCATATCAATAACTATTCATCTAATTGTGTATTTCTCATTTCTACATACCCTTTATAAGGATATCTATATACGTCTCAAGGACATCCTAAAAGAAAATATGAGAAGAGAACAGGAAACCTTTCACAAATGATACTCTATGCAGACCACATCTTGATAGTCACACAATTGACTAAAAGGTACAGAGAATACTATACTAAACTTACTGTATTTATTTTTTGTTGACTATTGTTTATTTACTGTATCAATTTATTATTCACTGTATCAATTTATTATTTATTGCATTTATTTCTTGTTGACTATTAAAATACCATTTGATTTAGTAGAACAAAATGAAAATTTCTTCCAATGAGGTGTCTCTTAAACATACATTACAGTCATATGAGATTCTTTGATAGTTTTAACAAAAGAGATAAGTTAGTTTGATAATGCTCGAATTCTTAATATCAAGAGAGGCCCATGGCAGGGAGACATACTCATCAAAAGTGTTTGCCATTGTCATGGAAGTTGTCCAATGCAGAATCTATATGGAAGAGTGATCATGTGATTCTATAGTTATTTCTATAGATTGCATTGTGTTTATTGCATCAAGTCCAGAAATACTCCAGGGTCTCCTAAATGAGACTGATAACTACTTAAAAGAGTCTGGCCTAATCCAAGGAGGAAAAGCTAAGTGGGATTCTTATTGTCCAAACTATGATATGCATTTATATGGACAGTAGCAAATTGGTCCTGTAGTACATATATTTTAGACAACCACTTCAAGTAAATAGTAAGTGGGACCCAAAGCTGAGTAAGTGGAAAAGGGGAAGCTGGACTGCTTTTTAAAAAATCATACTGTGCTTTCAACAGCTCCTGAAACTTCTCTCTCAAACAAAAATGCATCTTCCATAAGGAGCCAATATGGTGGAGTAGCAGGAAGAAGTACAGCCAAATTTACCCACACAACACCTCCAAACAGATCTAGAAAATGTACCAGACTGAGTTCTGATTGGTAAATCTAAGGGAAAAAAACATCAAAGTGAGTTATTTTTCTAATCCAGGTCAGCATAGGGATACAAACAGAGAGGTCTGTCGATGTTGGGACGAAGGTCTGACTGGGACACAGAGTTTCCACACACAAGGAGAGGCTGAAAATTAGGGAAAGAAGAGTTTCCAAATACAGAAAAGAGGATCCCAACTCTTTTCAGGGTACAGGAATAGATTCCAACTGGCAGCTCTGTTGTTCACTACCCTGTTCTAGGTCACAAATCCAAGGCTGAATGAGGAGAGGACCTACCAAGAGGTGGTATTCCAGGGTGAGGAATGATCACAGGCCCTATGTTATGTACACAGCATGGAGGGAGTTCAGAAAGAAGCAGCAGGAGTACAGTAGCTATTCCAGACTCTAGCTCAATCTGAAGTCTGTAGTGGAATAACCAGGGTAGGACTCCCAGATCAGAGGGATCCTGTGGTTCTCTCCCTCAAAACCAGCAGAATTTTCTAACTGACTGGTAGTAGTTGAGTTCAGCAGCAGTCTACTGGAACTCCAAATGAGGCAAGCCCGCATGTATATTGCTCAGACCCAAACCCAGGTGAGTAAATTTGTAAGCTCAGATCTGGAAGGCAGCGATCAGACTTTGCCCTGGATAAGAGGACATGGGGAATACTGATAACTTGCTGGTCCCCAATCTGAGCTGTCCCTGAGATCTTGAAATAACACAACATTTAATTCTCCAAGAAAGCAGCATCAAGACCAACCTATACCTTTCTTCTAGAAGTGCACAAAGCCTGGCCATAGCATGAAGTCTGAAGTCAGGAAGTAGGCTGGAAGAATGAGTAAGCAAAAAAAAAAAAAGAATTGTGTCATAAAATCTTATAGATGCTCAAGACACAAATCCAGGAGAAGAGAATAATCCCAAAATATCTACAAGCAAAGCATCAGAGGAAAACACAGCTGGACACAAATTCACCTAGAATTTCTGGAAGAGATGAAGCAAAAGTTTGAAAAGAAGATGAAAAGCTTCTTTTTTTAATCAATGAAATGATAGTGCTAATGGGAAAAAAATTAGAAAAGAAAAGAAAGCTATAGAAGAAAGAATTGGAAAGGGAATTTACCTCTTGGCAAAAGAAATTAAAAAAAAAAAACAAAACCTTTTCCAAACAACAGACTCGATGAAAATTAGAATGGACCAAATAGAAGCCAATGACTCCATAAGACAATAAGAAATAATAAAACAAGATCAAGAGAGTGAAAAAATAGAAGAAAATAAAAGGCATCTCATAACAAAAACAAGTGACTTGGAAAACAGACTGGGGAGATAATTTAAAAATCATTAAACTACCTGAATGCTATAACAAGAAACCTTAAAAGAAAACTGCACAGGTCTCTTAGAAACTGAGGTCAAAGTAGAAATAGAAAGAATCCACCAATTACCTGAAATAAATGCGCAAAATGAAAACTCCCAGGAGTACAATAGCCAAATCAGGATCTTCTAGGTCAAATAAAAAAAAATACTGGAAGCAGCCAGAAAGAAAGAATTCAAGACCAGGACCACAGTCAAGATCACATAAGATTTAGCAGTCACCATTACAATGGAATGGAAAGCTTAGAATATGATATTTCAGAAGGCAAAGGATTATATAAGCTTCCAACCAAGAACAACTTACCCAGCCACACTGAATATAATTCTATAGGGGAATAAATGGACCTTTAATGACGTGTGTGGATGTGGGTATGTGTGTGTACACATATACACGGGGCAGGGGGGGGCAGAGCTATGCCAGTTTGGATCTCTTTCTCTCTCTCTCTCTCTGGATGGTGGAACAGTCACCCCCCCCTCCAAGCTAGAAGGAACTTGGATATAGATTAATATCAAATCAATTAAAGTTGTTTCGGGAAGACTGGTGCCTAAACAGAGAGCATAAATTAGTATTAATATTTTTCTCCAAATATAAGTATATATGCATATGTATGTGTGCATACTCCCATGTCTTAGTGCAATTTAAAGGTATTAAAACTTTAAACTACACTAAAAATTTTAGGGGGAGATATTCGGAATACACATACATATATCCATACATAAATATATACGTATATCCATACATATATATGTATATATAGGACAGATATTGCAAGTGGATAATTAATTGGAAGTTGAATAAGAAGACCACAGATTGCCTTTATGGAATTGCAAAGCTCTCTTAATCACCCTGAGCTTCTTCCCGAAATAAAAGCTCATCTTTTTAATACCAGCATTCTTCTAATGATGTTAGATGTCTATGAGCCTTGGAGCCCTGCTGTCTCCAAAGAATTGATGATTGGATCATAGACTGGAAGTCACCAAGGCCAACCTCATCATCTTACAGATGAAGAACTGGAGTGTCAGAGAGGTTAAACGATTTGCCCAGAGTCACACAGCTATAACACGCTTCATGGTGTCTGAAGTGGTATTGAAATCGCCATTTTCCTTTCTCCCAATCCAGTGTTCTTCCCACTATAACATGCTGCCTCTCATACTCAAATTGAAACTCAAACTAAAAAGCAGTGGACAGATATTTCGGGGCATAAGTAGGTTGCCACCCATAACAAATAAGGACTTACAAAGAGCAGAATAAATGTCATAAAAGAAAAATATGAGTGAAAAAGGATATGGGCTTTTTACATGGCTTTATGTTCCATTTGCATGTTCTCAATGTCATGAAGGTGGGACTATTAGCATAATGAGTGAGAACCTCTATGGTATATTTGTGGGAAGTCACAGACAAGAGTCACTTAGGATGGGCAGATATAGATAGGTTGTGATCAGTATTATTCAATGGAATACCCATATTGATAAATTCAGATCCATTTAAGTATTTGAGAAGACAAGGGTGAGGATGGAGTCCCGAGGCATACCATTAGAGACCTAACTCCAGGTTGACATCAACCCATTATTCACTTTGGAAGTACAATTGCTTAAGCAGTCGTGAAGCCACCTGACTGTGCCATCATCCAGCCCATGCGCCATTTATTCCAGGATATAATGGAGGCCTTAGGAACTGTATTGTTGGGTCTCTGCCCTCAAGGACCGTGGGGTACCTTTTTTTCTAAGAAGAGTCATAGATGAGAAAAGGTCCTCAGACAATTACCTAGTTAGTCCAAACTCCTCCTTTTACAGATGAAGCCAACAACCAGAAGGATAAAGCGATTTACCTGAGGTCGCACAGCTGCATTATGTCAGTTCTGACAGCAACCTAGATCTCTCACCTTCTGATCCTGCACAAAACAGATTAAGGATCACTACTCAAAGCTTCCATATATTCCATTTCCCAGTATATGTGAATGCAGACGTCAGTGTGCGTCATATATGAAGGCTATCCATAATTAAGGTAGATTTGAACCTTTCATAAATAGTTAACTGTCATACACATATTCCTACAATTTGCATTAGTGTGTCTGAACGTGTCACCTATAATTCTGTGAGAGGCAACACAGCACATTGGATAGGTGGTTAGCCTCAGAGTCAGTAAGACTTGGGTTCAAATCCTACCTCTAACATGAGCCATCAGCATAACCACAGGCAGCCAGGTGGTGCAATGGGGAGAGCAGCAGCCTTGGAGTCAGGAGGACTTGAGTTCCAATCTGACCTCAGACACTTACTAGTCTTGTGACCTTGGGCAAGTCACTTAACCTTGATTGCCTCCAAAAAAGAAAGGAAGAAAGAATTAACTGTGTGACCCTGAACAAGTCACTGCACCACTTTCCTCAGTTTCCCCAATTGTAAAATGGGGATAGTAATAGCAGTTCCTTGCAGGGTTATTGTGAGGCTCAAATGAGGCAGTATTTGTAAAGTGTTTAGCACAATGTGTGGCACACAGTAGGTACTTAATAAATGCTTGCTTCCTACCTCCTTTAAGCAAGCCATTTAACCTCTCAGTGGCTCAGACAACTCTTTAAGATTTTAAATTACAGCTGAATTTCTGAGCTTCACTGGGGGAGGAAGCTTCCTCACCAAGAGCTTTCCAAATCAGTCAGAGATCCAGACTGGAGGGAAAAAAGGTTCTACAATATAAATTAGGCAGCATTTTTGTTCATGTTTCTGAAATAAAATATTTTTAATATCTCCTTCAATTCACCTTAATTGCTGGGTTATCTGCATATATACGTGTATATGCCACGTCTGGAGGGATATGTGATATTTACCTATTGAGAATGACTAAGGGACAGAATGAATGAGAGAGAGATTAGCAGATAACAATCATGTGTTCCCCAGTGGAATGCAGCCTGTTGGGGCAGGCAACCTCATTTTTTATAGCACTAGGTCCTGACTCAATCGCTCAAAGAATTATAACTTCATAGAATGTTTGTGCTGAAAGCACCCTTAAAACTCAGAGTGTTGGAGCAAAGGGAGTTGAATGTCAAGAGTTAGAAGGAACCACAGAGGCCATCTAATTTAAATCTCTCTTTTTCTACCTAAGGAAAGAGGCCCAGAGAAATTCCTTGATTTACCCAAGGTCATGTACAATGAATGAATGCAGAGCTGTAACTGGAACCAAAGTCTCCATGGTTAGTGTTCACCAAGAGAAAATCAGCATGTGCTCTGTGTGGGGAGAACCTTTGGTCCTAGAGGAGCCATTTCATTCCTTTATTCCTTCATTTATTCAGGGCCTATCTACCTTATTCCTGGCATTGTGCTAATCAGTGTGAGAAACATGAAGAACTATAAGTCATAGCCCTGCCCTCGTCAAGTTTATTGCCAGTTGGACAGATGAGAAAAGCTGAACAACAGCACGAAATGACAATGCAAGAGACTGTAAATCGGTACCTACTGAGTGTCGAATGGATGGTACAGACAGTAAATGCTGTATGGGTCCATTTTGATTTAATAGTTATTAAGCACCAACTGTGTGCAAAGCACTATGCTAGGTGTTGGGGATACAAAAAAAATTAACCAGTTCCTGACTTTAAGCAGTTTACATTTTTCTAGAGTAACAGAAATGACAGAAGGGAGAGCATTTATTAAGTGCCTACTATGTGCCAAACACGGTGCTAAGTGTTTTACAAATATTATTTCATTTGATCCTCATAAAAAACCTGGATGGTTTGTGAGGACCTGAGCCAGATCTTTCTTTAATGACATGTCAAATCAAAAGGAGCGGAAGCATCCTGGGAAGGAGAAAGGCCCCAGAGTCAAGAAGAGTCTACAGAGGAAAAATGGAATGCTGGAACAGGCTCTCGCCCAGAAACCAGGAGATCTGGGTTTGAATTCTGGCCTTACTGTTTAGATGTGCGACCTTAAGACCTGTGTGGTCTTCAGTTTCACCATCTGCAAAATGGGCCGGGGATTGAACATCTGTTGGCATTTCCATCTTGCTTTTAAGATTTACAAAGTGCTTTCCTCACAATTACACTGTGAGACAGGTAGCAGAGGAATTAGAATTCCCATTTGACTAATGAAGAAATAGGCTAATAAATGTAAAGTGGCTTAAGACCATAAAGATTTAGGGCTGAAAAGAGACCTTAGAGTTCACATAGTCCAGCCCTCTCAATTTCTGGTTAATAATACTGAGGTCCAGAAAGGTCATTTTGTAGAATTATGAAATCCCCTTTAGGGGAGATTCTTTTCCTAAGTAGAAGAAATATTTGTCTTAAGTATAGTTTATTTTAATCCTTTTCTTCCTTGTAAGTGAAGAATTAACAATCTTTAAGGTATAGTGGCTTATAACTTTACAGCAGAGCCAAGATGCAAACCCAGTTCCTCTGATTCCAGGGCTCATAGCTGGTATTTACCAGAGACAAAACTCAAATCAAAGTCTCCTGGCTTCAGTCTTCCCAGGATGATGTTCTTACTATCGCAGGGAACTGACCACCCTCTTCCCTCCTCCCCACACACACACACCCACATAATCTCAAAGATATCTTTCATCTCTAATGGAACAATTTGATTGTCAGGAACAGAGCTGATTTACAATGACCTTAGCATTTGATGAAGGGTGAAATGCCGAGAAACTTTGGAGTATAGTGGAAACGGCTTTAACTAGGAAGATTGCTGTGGTTGAAGGAGCCAGAATAGATCCACAGAATTTTAGAGTTGGAAGGAACCTTAAGGTTGAAAGTCCAACCTTCCACTAGATGAGGAGGGTCTTAATCTTTTTTTTCTTCCTTCCTTCCTTCCTTCCTTCCTTCCTTCCTTCCTTCCTTCCTTCCTTCCTTCCTTCCTTCCTTCCTTCCTTCCTTCCTTTTTTCTTCGAGGCAATAGGGGTTAAGTGACTTGCCCAGGGTCACAAAGGCCAAATTTGAACTCTGGTCCTCCTGACTCCAGGGCTGGTGTTCTATCTATTGCACCATCTGGATGTCCCCTCAATCTTTTTTTGTGTCATGACCCTCTTTGGCAGTCTGGTGAAGCCTTCTCAGAGTGATATTTTTAAATACACAAAATAAAATATGTAAGATTATAAAGGAAACTAGTTATGTTGAAATGAAGTTGTCAAAGCGTTAAAACTCCTGGACTGGGTGAAGAGGCCGGAAGGAACGCTGCACTAAATGTTAAAAGTGCTACATTCTTAGAATCACAGAATTCAATTCAGCAAATAAATCGGATAATTATATAGTGCCAGAGTTAAAAGGAACCAACACTAGTTGTCCTAGAAAGTCCTCTAGTATAATGCACACCTAAACAAGAACCCCTCTATAACATTCCCAACAAATAATCATGCAGCCTTCACCCGCAGACCTCCGGTAATAAAGAGCCCACCATCTCCCAAGGTAGTCAGGAGCATGCTAGATAGAGCCAGCTGGTATTAGAGTCGATAGTTAAATTTTCGGTGAGTACATTCGCATCTTGGAAATTGGTAAATGTTACAATCAAGTCTTGATTTATTGTTTTGTTGATTATCTAGTCTTTAAAAAATGATGGAGAAAGTGTTGATACAGATTAAGGTGAAAAGAGCATGCTACGTTTTTGGAGAGTCGTCTGTAAAACATCTACCAGTATACCCTTTTTTTTTGGAGAGGGGAAGGCAGGGCAATTGGGGTTAAGTGACTTGCCCAAGGTCACACAACTAGTAAGTGTGTCAAGTGTCTGAGGCCGAATTGGAACTCAGGCCCTCCCGACTCCAGTACCTATGCATTACTCACTACCAGTACACCCTTGGAGATAGTCCATTTTCATTTTTTCTTTACACCAACCCCTCAATTCATCTTCACTTCATCGCTCCCAATTCTTCCCCCTACTATGGCCAAGTGTAACAAATCTAAGCCCTCTCTTCCTCATGACGGCCCCTGAGATACTTGAAGCTTATTGCCACGGTCTCTTTAAGTCTCCTCTTCTCCTTTTCATAAACCACGGTCTGTGGCCCACCCCCCTCCGTGCCATCCCCCCCGCCCACTCCCTCATCATCTTCTTCTAGCTGCTTTCTACCTTAAGACATGTGGTAGGTAGCCAGCAATTTCCGTAACTACCGTCATTCACTTTATGGTTCAAGGAGCTATGGATGTAGGAATTTCTATGTTTTGAAGTAAAGCTAAGTTATGAAAGTAGTCCCGGAATGCAACTGCATCCATTTCATACTTATCGTAACTTGAAATTGTAACTCTGACCTCCAGCCAATTTTAGTAGATCTGTTGCCTGAGCGGAAGAAATCTTCGTATTAAGCATAAGTTTATTGTCGTCTTTTCTCCGTTGCATGTTGAGTTAGTTATTTTCTTTCAAGTATTGCTGCTTGTAGTTTGCATACCGACAGTTCGACAGTTTTTATTTTTCTCTTTCACAAGAAGCTTTCCTGAGTGGGTTTTTACCTTTTCCTCCAGACCCAAGATAATGGTAGCTTCTTCCGAGGTGGTTGTCAGGGTAATGATTAGTACCTGAACTGGGCATTCTGCCTACACTGTGATAATAGCCCCCTTTCAATGTTACTGAACGTGTGCCGTTCTTGGGCCAATTATGAGAAATTGTACATTATAGGCCTCCCCATTCTTCCTACCTCAGGTAATAGTCCCCTGCATCTAAGATTGCCAAGGGCAGGGTTGGTATATAGGGGCTTGGTTGGCTAAAAGACTACTCTTTAGAAAAGACTATTTACAAGTGCAGTAACATGTATTTTGGTCAATTAGCATTCCCCAACCTTCCAGGCCAGGCCATAGGGTGAGACTTTACTGACCAAGTGTGACATATTTTCCTCTATTTTCCAGGTCGGTTGTTTTTCCAATGAGGTATTTTGCGTTTTCTTCTATTTTTTCATTCTTTCGATTTTGTGTGATGGATTTTTGATGTCTCATAGAGTCATTAGCTTCCACTTGCGCAACTCTAATTTTTAATGAGTTGTCTTCTTCCGTTAGCTTTTGAACCTCCTTTTCCATTTGGACAATTCTACTTTTTAGGGAGTTCATTTCTTCAGTGTACTTTTTTCCCATTTTGTCAATTGTATTTTTAAAGGAATTGTTCCATTTTTCTTCTACCTCTCTTTTTTGACTTTTAAAATCCTTTTTGAGCTCTTCCAAGAAGGCCTTTTGGGCTTGAGGCCAGTTCATATTCCCCTTTGAGGTTTCAGATGTGGGTATACTGACCATGTCATCGTCTCCTGAATTTGCGTTTTGATCTTCCCTCTCACCAAGATATTTCTCTGTGGTCATTGCTTTTTTTTATTCTTCTTGCTCATATGGTTTGCCTTTTTTTCTGGCTTTTAAGTTTCATCTCTGCTTCTGGGACCCAGGGGGCACTGTCCCAGACTTCTTGTGCTGGGGGCTGGGGGCTGGGGGCCTGGTTACTGGTTTTCTGTGCTGGGGCCTCAGGTGCTGGCAGCTGGATATTGTAGTGGTCTGGTAGTTTACCTGGTGCTGAGCTGGAGCTGCTGGTGGTAGCTGGTGTGTGCTTGGTGTTGGTGCTTGCCTGTTCCTCCACCCTGGGGATGAGGATCTCCCATTGGTCCACCAAAGTAGGGCTTGCTACTGGCTTATTGGGACACCTCCCATCCTGTACTGGTCCCCTTCAGCCACAGAGAGAGGGACTTTTCCTGTTAATCTCCCTAGCCTCCCGACCTAAAAGACTGCTGTACCTCATCTTTTTGCTGGCTCCTCTATTCCAGGATTTTCCCCAGGGCAATATTCTTTGGATTTTTCCAAGTCTATAAGGGAGGGTGAGAGCAACTTATTGTTTACTCCACCATCTTGGCTCCCCTATATATTCCTCTCTATAAATGAAGACCCTCTTTGCGCAGCTGGCAAGATGGCTTGATACAAGCTCATGGTTAAATCTAATGTAATTAGTCTTAGGTTCTCTTTTGACCTTCACACCTTTGCATGGTCCACTCCTTTATGTAAAAAAATCACTCAGTGCAACAAAAATCAGCTTGTCTTCATTTGAAGACAAAGCCCCTTAAAACATAAATAATAAATAAAGTTTAAAATGGAGCTGGAAGCTCCCAAAGAGCAGTGATGCCAGGTGGCCAGGCAGTGATGAAGCAAGAGAGACAAGAGACTGGAATAGGGAAAACTTCATCATATCTCACAGCAAGGCAAGCAAATATATTCATGCAAATAGTGAATTTTGTGAAGAAGGCTTCAACTATTCATAATCATATTCAATTTAGGGTAGTAGCAACCTTCTTTGCCATCAGCTCACTGTTGGTGTATGGTGGCCCCTTTCCTCTTGCCAGAAAACAAGGGTTTGTGAGCTTCCCCTATCCCATGCCTCCTGTGATCCTTCAGTCTCTCCTTCCATCTGGAAAAAACTATACTTTGCATAGTCCCCTTGCCAATAAAGGGTTATATAAACAGGAAAAATTCAACATCAAATTGGATTGTTTTTAGGAATTTTATCCAGCAGCTCTAACACAAATGCTGACACTTATATTGGCATGTCAATGGTTGGGATGAGACCAGTAAGTGCAGGCCTAGAGAAGCATACCTCACGATGGAAAGCATGGGAGTGGGAGGGGGGAGAAGGGGGTGACAGCAGTTTTTCTGTTACCTGTTTTTATTAAGCAGCTGAGATCTGGTATACTGTACCATATGCATCAGTAAATCCCTCTGGAATATATATATATATATTTATATATATATATATATATATATATTTATATATATATATATATATAAATATATATATATATTTATATATATATATATATATATATATATATATATATATATATACGAATTCTACATTTGCCTTTTAGTGGTGCAAAAGAGATATTTGCTACATAACTATCCATTTAGAGAGCATTTGCTGCTAAATGTTGGAGACTGGGTGGGAAACACTGATTGTATTTCCAGTCTTTGGAATTACCCCCACAAACCCAGGACAATTTAGTGCCCAGAATTAAACAGAACTACAAATGCGATCTGACCAAGGCAGAATACAAAGGGATAATTGCCTCTAAAGTCCTGAATATAACATCTTTCTTAATGCAGACTAAAATTGAAATTTGTGTGTGCGTGGGGGGCAGGTTGTTACCATTTTTTATAGTTAACTCACTGAATCTGCAGTTCATTCAAATCTCCAGATCCTTTCAGACAAGCTTCTATCTAGTCAGGCTTCTCTCGTCTTATACTTGTGAAGTTGTTTGTTTTAATCCAAGCGTGGAACATTATGTCTATTAAATTTTATTTTACTAGATTGGGCTCATTGGTTTATCTTGTCAAGATTTCTTCAAATCTCAGCCCTGCAATCCAGTACAAATTTGATCTGCTTGCCATCTATGACAGTTTACAAGTCATTGATAAAAATGTTCAACGCTATGGAGCTAAGCGCAGATCCCTGGGGCATTCCACTAGAGACTTCCATTTGAGTTGAAGTCAAGCTATTAAGGACGATTTTTTGAGCCCAATGTTTCCAATAGTTCTGGTTCTACCTAACTGTACTACCTGTATCGTCAAACTCACCTGTCTCCATTTTGTCCACCAGGATATCACAAGAGATTTTGTCAAACATTTTACCGAAGTCTAGGTAAATTATATCAGCAGCATTTCCCTGACCAATCAGTCCTGTAACCTTGTCAAAGAAAAACAGAAATGATGTAAGTCTTACATGACATGTTCTTAATGAAGCAATATTGGTTATAAGTGGATCACTACATCTGTACTGGTGTCTTTGGACTGTTCTCCCTTTTCTTCCTTGTGGGATATGTTTGTTTGAGTCTTTAGAATTTCATTTTTGAGAGCCATCCATCCTCCACAGAGTAGGGAATTTTCTTTTCTCTGAATCTTTGCTGCTTTTCCTAAATCGAGGATGTATGTCCAACTATACCCGGTTTGCCTCCCCTCCATCCCAAATTCAAGATAAAATGATTACTTCTTCCCAAGGTTTCCATAATTTCTATTTAAGCTACAAGTTCCATCAGACCCAGAATAGTAATTTCCCTTGTAACTTCCTCCATTTTCTGAAGAATCAAATTATCACTAAGATAAGCCAATATTTACTTAGTTACTCTGCTTTTGGGGTGGTGAGGAGGAAGAAAGGGGGAGTGAGATGGGAAGAGAGAGAGAGAGAGAGAGAGAGAGAGAGAGAGAGAGAAAGAGAGAGAGAGAGAGAGTTCTATCATCAGTTATCTGGATAAATATCCATTACTACTCTACCACTTCTCCATACCAGGTTTGCAATCTGTTGCCTGCACTCATCTATTTCCTCCTTCTGCCCAGGTGGTCCACATTACACTCATGATAGCATTTTTGTTTCTTTCTCCACTGATTTTCATCTAAACACTCTCAAATATGCCTCCGTAATATAGTTCCTTGATTTCTTTACATGAATATATGTTCTTATTAACAATGACACTCTGCCTTTTCCCATTTTGTCTTTTCTATTTCTTGTGAATAAGGTAATATCTTCCCAGAACCATATCCCAGTCAAGGTACTCATCCCAATAAGTCTCAATGATATCAACAAAGGCTACATTTGTCCATCTTGCTTATTAACTATAGTTTATGCACTTATGTTTAGGCAATTTAGGCCCATAAATTTTATTTCTGGCTCCTTTCTTGGAAATTGTCTCCTTTAAATTAGTTGGGCTCTTATTCTTTCCCATATCTTAGAGATTGAAGTCTCAGATGTTGCTGGATAAATGCACAATCTCAAATAAATTAGCCCCTCTAGTTCCATTTCTTCCTCTGTAAAATGACATGGTTAAACTAAAACAGAAATTTGCAACCTTTTATAAGAGAACATTTTGTATATGTAATGGGGATAATCAATTTCCTGCCACACACCCTCTCCCCATATCTGCTCTGCTTCTGAGTTTGGCAATCCTGGCCACTTCTGGATGTGCATGTGCTCATCGATGAAGGATTTGGCACTTACGGAGGACACTGCAAATCCTTTGGTCCCACTGATGGCAGCAGTGGTAGGGAATGTGTCAAAAGAGGATTGGCCACTGAACCAAAAAGAGACACCCACTGTGGAGGCTTTATTTTATTTTAATTTTTCCCCTGATGAATGTTGATGCAAAAATTGTATTTTATTTTACATTATTTCACTTAATAATATTTTACTTTTCCAATTACATGTAAAGATAGTTTTCAATATTCACTTTTATAAGATTTTGAGTTCCAAATCTTTCTCCCTCCATCCTTTCCACGATGACAAGCAATCTGATATAGGCTATGCACATACAATCATATTAAACATATTTCACTGCGGAGACTCTAAAGGGAGAGATGACCTCCGCTCTCACCCTCACTTTCACTCTGCCTTTCTGCAGAGCTCAGATTGAGAAATCTGGAAGCTCCACTTGACATTCAGGGTGCATTTTTTAGAGTTCATCCAGGATTTCATTAATTTTTTTTATTTTAGGCTACATCAATATGGGGAAGAGGAGTATAATTTTTAAAAATTGCATTGGTAGGGGGGGTTTCCTCATTTAGGCCTTCCCTATATTGTTGAAATCACAGTTCCAGTTCCTATCCTTAATCTTTTTGTTCCAACGTATATTGCACTACCACTATTAGCAGAACTCTATTTAGCACAGAATCTAGAAGCAACTAGGCCAACTGAACCCTAGAGACTTGTACAACTGTCTGGAGTGGTAAGTGGTTGACCAGGCTACTCAGTTTTTAGGGAACTGTATGAATAATAATATAGATAGACCCTCACTGTGCCTGGAATGCGCCCCTACATATACTACAAGGCTTCTTCAAAACTCAACTCAGATACCCACTTCTGCAGGAGGTCTTTCTTGGTCCCACCTACTGCTGCTGCCTTCTCAATGAGATCCATCCCATTCCCACCATGCGTACCTGACATGTACAGAGTTGTTAGCATGTTGTCTCCCTTACTAAAATGGGAGCTCCCAGAGTGCGGACGCCATGTTTTTTGTCTTTCTTTGTATTCTTAGTGCTTAAGGAAGAGCCTGCCATACAGTAATTGATTAATAAATGTTTGACTAACCAAGGACTGGTGACTTTAGGGATTACCTATAGACCAACTATGAAGAGGGCACTATTGAAAAGGAATCTAAATAATGTTGTTGCTGGGTCTTTCCAGTCACGTCCAACTCTCTGTGACCCCATTTGGGGTTTTCTTGGCAAAGACCCTGGAGTGGTTTGCCATTTACTTCTCCAGCTCACTTTGTAGATGAGGAACCGAGGCACACAGGGTTAACCCTTGACTTGTCCAGGGAAACACAGCAAGTAACTGTGTGAGGCCCAATTTGAACTCAGGTCCTCCTGACTCCAGGTCCAGTGCTCTATCCACTGCACCACCTAGCTGCCCCTCTTTAAATAATACGGTAGACTCTTTTTTTCTGGGGGGTGGGGGGAAGGCTGTGTGGTGTGTGTGTGTGTGTGTGTGTGTGTGTGTTTGTGTGTGTGTGAAAAGTACTGAGTGAAAGTATAAGAAAGACAGTATAGGTTCTATTTGCCTGAAACCCTGGTCAACGTGCACAAAGCTATCTAGAAAGGGAGGCAAATACCCTACTTCTGGCCAGAAGTCACTGAAGGAGATAAAGCCCATCACAGAGAAAGCAGAAATCTCTGGCATCTGCAAGGAGTCTGCCTGGGAGTGTCATCCCCCTCTTTGACCAGCAGCCCGTAACAGTAGCATGGGCTTTGCCCGTGGGACAGTCAGGCTGACAGGCAGTCCACCCAGGGAAGGCAGCTTAGTATAATGGAAAAAGTACTGGATTGGGAGGAGGAAATCAGAAAATTTGGCTGTAAATCCTACCTCAGACATTTACAGTCATCCCTTCCACATCACGACTTTCCCCATCGCGGTTTCGATATACTGCAGGTTGCCATAGGAAATTAAATGGGAATTTGGCGGCAGTTTTGCAGAAGCCATAGACAACACACTGCTGGTGCAGATGACACACAAAAAGTTTAGAAACTCAGAAATGCATAAAATGTATATATAGCATTGTATAATATTTTATCTTTTAATATTGTAAACACTCCATAAAAGAAAAAGAAAAAATTGAGACTTGTTTTCTGGTATAGAGAGCCAAAAAGTTTTACGTGAATTTTCCAGATCATGGGGGCGCAGCACTGTGTTGGTAAGCAGAATGGCCTTTGTTTTCTGTGAGTAACTCAGTGTATTTCAGTGAGCCTAGCTAGGTGCTGGGCCCCAGGCCCAGAGCCCTATTAGGTGTGGAACCTATGTGGGTGTGAATTGGTGACTGGGGTGGGGCCCAAGATGGGGCTGGCTTAGGGGAGGTGTTGACTCCAGAGCCATGCCCTATTGGGTGGTAACCTAATCTATGTGGATGTGAACTTCCCAGGGTCCTACGGGGAGGGGCCAACTCAAGAACCAATCACTAGAGCCTGGGCTCTGGTCATTCAGATGATGCTTGATGATATCAAAAACTCTATAAGAGGAGAGAAGACAGCTTGAAGATCCCTTTTCTGTTGGAGCCGCACTGGTGGCACGTGACTCTGGGCCAGCCCTTGTTCCGAGCTCCCAGGCTGAACCTAGATGTTGGTAACTATGAATTGTATTGGGTCTGTCTGTTGATGTTTGTACTTTGTTTGTATTTGTTCTGAAGTTCAGGGTGCTGGCTTTTTCCCCTGAACTAAGTGAATGATATTTGTGTGCTGAATTAAAGTAAGCTTGTCAACCTCTTTAACCTTGCTTTCCTTATTAAAGCAGATCAAAAGAACCTGTGCTTTCCCAGCGTGCTGGCTGCTTTCTGGGTGCTGGCTGTGGGTGGATCTTACACCCCCACAGAAGCTGCTAGCCGGACTGTTGAAACAAGCACCCCTAACGCCTGTGATGTAGAAGGGACGGCTGGATGACCTGTGTGATCTTAGGCAAACAATTAACCTCTCTGTGCCTCATTTCCTTATTGGAAGAATTAGAGGATGGAGCTGCTTGGCCTCTAAGGTCCTTTCCAACTCTCTATATAAGACTCTATGAATATCAGGCTTGGGGTTTTCAGAGGGGAGGGATTATATCTGCTAACTTGTCAAGGAAGTCTTAAATGATGACTGGCTAGAATATGCCAGAATATGATGCAGGAGCCCCAGAGGTAGAGTATCTTAGGTAATTACTAGAGAGCATCAGGGAGTCCAACCTTGATATGATGTCTACCAGGATTATCACAGTTTATGAATGTTTGTTGAATGCTGGGTAGCTGCCAGCTAGGTGAGCAGAGAACCACCAGCTAAGGATTCTAACTGGCTCCAAAGAGGAGGGAAAGAAACCTTCCAGCTTTGTCCTAAGGTGGTCCTAACTGCTAGAAAAAGCAGAGATCGCTGAGAGCAAAGGAGAGAAGTCACAGGAGGGGCTAGCTGTGGCTCCCACAAGCTGTCTGTGCTTTACAAATGAAGGCCATGTCAACAGCTATAATGAAAATATTTTGTGTCATTCAGTTGTGTCCATCTCTGTGTGTCCTCGTTTGGGCTTTTTTTGTAAAGATGCTGGAGTAGTTTTGCTACTTTGCCTGAAACCCTGGTCAACCTGCACAAGGATATCTAGAAAGGGAGGTAAATACCCTACTTCTGGCACCCCTAACCCCTGTGATGTAGAAGGGACAGCTGGATGACCTGTGTGATCTTAGGCAAATCAATTAACCTCTCTGTGCCTCATTTCCTTATTGGAAGAATCAGAGGATGGAGCTGCTTGGCCTCTCTCTATATAAGACTCTGTGAATATCAGGCTTGGGGTTTTCGGAGGGGAGGGATTACATCTGCTAACCTGTCAAGGAAGTCTTAAATGACAACTGGCTAGAATGTGCCAGAATACAATGTGGGAGCCAGCTCATTTTACAGGTGAGGAAACTGAGGTAAGTAGGATTAAGTGATTTGTCCAGGGGTACACAGCGAGGACACATTTGAGCTCAGGTCTTCCTGACTGCAGGCCTAACACTCTATCCACTGCACCCGGTGAAAATAATAGCTAGTGTTTGTACAGCGCACTTTAAAGTTTGTAAAATGTTTTACCTACGTTATCTCGGCTAATTCTCACAACAATTCTGTGAGGTAGGTGCTACTATGTCCATTTTGCAGATGAGATTGAGAAGAAGAGGAAGGACTTATCCAAGATCACATAACCAAGTAAGTATCTGAGGCCGGATTTGAACTCAAGTGTTCCTGACTCAAAGTTCATACCCTAACTACTGGGCCATCTTGCTCGCTCCTACAAAAGCAGCAGCTGCTGGGTATCATGACCAAAAAAGTCCTAATGCAAACAGAATGTGGATGAGGCAAGTATCTGAGCCAGGCTGCAAACTAGAGCCAAGAATCCAGGGGAAGTATTTTTCCCAATGGGACAGAGACACTGCTTTCACCAGAAATTGTCGGGACTGTAATACAGAGGAAAGAATACTGGGTGTGAGTCAGAGGACTCAAATCCCAAGCCTGGTTTGAATTCCAGGCCAGTCATCTGCAACACGTATGACCATGATCTAGTTACTCTGGGCTTCGGGTTCCTCATTTAGAAAATCAAGGATTTGGGTTTGATGTCCTAAAGCATGCCTTCCAGTTCTACATCTTCCCTACACTGGCCCAGGTACTTATCACCTTCCACCTGGATCATGGCAAGGGATGCCTAACCGGTCTCCCAGCCTTCCTGAAATTTCTTCCCTCTCCAGTTAACTCCACGAGTGTGCCAAAGTGATATTTCCCAAAGCATACGGCTGACCATTCAACTGTCCTACTAAGAAAAACTCTGGTGGCTCCCTATTGCCCAGAATATAAAAACTCCTCTGGCATTTAATGCCCTTCACAGTCTGGCTCCTGCCTACCTTTCCTGATTTATTACACATTATTCTCTGTCATGAACTTGACTATCTAGCCAAACTGGTCTTTCACACATGATATGCCATCTGCTCTCTTCATTCCTTTGCAGTGTCTGTCCACCATGCCTGGAATGCACTCCTTCCTCACCTCCAGAGTTCCTTCAAATCTCCCCTGAAATGCCAACTCCTACAGGAAGCCTTTCCTGATCTCTCTCAGCTGCGATCTCCCCCTCCCCCAAAACGCACCCTCAGAAATGACTTTGTATTTACTTAAAAGTGTCATAGAAATAGAAATAGAAATTCCTTGAGCTCAATGCAGATGGAGCTGTTTCATTTTTATTCTTGCACACCCAGTATTTAACAAAGTGCCTGTCGCTTAGTAGGACTTCATCAATGCTTGTCAATCTATGGGTCCTCTCTGCTCGTGCTTTTGGGGCATTCCCTGTTGGGACTTCTAGTGCTTTGGGAAGGTTGTTTATGGAGGGATTGGGACTGACCCCTCTGGGGATGGGGAAAGAAGATGGCTCCTACTTCTGTTCTTTACTTGTTATAGTAAATTTGCTTTCAGTTTGAATGTTTATTAGAAGATTGTTGCTTGGTGGGAGTGGGGGAGGGGAGGGAGGCTAAGAAGGTAGAAGAGTCACAAATTAACCAAACTCATATATGCCCCATTTTAGTCATAATGATATCATTAGAGAGGTCCCCAAGAATAAACCCAATCCAACTGCCAGGAATAGAAGGGGTCTAGGAATTCCACCTGGCCCTTTGGCTAGACAAATTAGTATATTACTAATAGGAAAGATCAAATAATAATTCTGTCTGGGGAAGGCCTTTGTTATAATACACAAGGGTGCCTAGGGATCTGAAGGAGGGTCCTGAGGCAATCTGATTATGTTATTCTTTTAGAATAGCTGTGCAATAAATCTGTCAGATTAGCTAATTCACCTCACAAGGCAGAGAAGACTGTTGTGTGGGAAAGAAGAGAGCTACAGAGAGAAGGAGGTGGGAAGCTGAACAAAAAAAGGGGGGACAGGGAGGGGCTACTGAATGGAGACAATGATAGAAGAGAGGAGGCCTTGGCAAGTGGTCTGCTCCACCAGATTGTCAGCTCCTTGAGGGCAGGGACTGGCTTTTGCCTTTCTTTGTATCCCCAGCACTTAATACCATGCCTGGAATATGGTAATAACTTAATAAATGTTTATTGACCAAAAACTGACTTATTGATGCAAATGGGCCTCTGTGCTTTGGGCAGGGAGGAGAAGCAGATACATGACTCTAGGCCTGAGGTTTATTCAGCTCCAAGGCTAATGGTTCATATTAACTCATTGTTGGAAGTAGTTAAGCATTACACCTTATTTGAGTCACTAAGCTGGTCACCCCAGGACCAGAAAACTTGTGGGACCCAAAAGTTCTGTGTTGTAAAATCTATGGTCTAAGGCCTCTTATAGCCCTAAGAAGCTACATTCTAACATTCTACATTCTGAAGACCCGGCCAGCTCTGAAACACATTGATTCTACATTTCTGGCTCTCTGTATCCTGCAGGCTACACGCAGCAGCAGTAACATCAGTATTGCTGTTATGAAATGGATTTCCATCCCCTGCTGTGTTTTTTTTTCTCCCTGATCCTTTTTCCTTATGACATGGGTTGAAACATCATGCTTCTGCTGTCTCCACAGACCCCCCGCCTCCCCTTTCTTAATTAGACATAACCCCATTTCCTCAACCTTTGTGCCTCATCTGGTCACCTGTGGGTCCTCTAAGCTCACAAAAGAAGCCCGGATGCGGGAGTCAGACGATGACGACCAGGATGAGAACTGCTTTTCTTAGCGGGAGCAAACAGAGAGAGCTCGGATTAGCCTGAACAGCTGCTACGAATTCAATAATCAACTGTTCTGCAAGGAGGGGGGAAAAGCCCATTCCCCCACCCCCCTCATCCTGTAGCAAAGGAGAACAGGATGCCATGGCTGCCAGGCTCACAATTGAAATCTGCCCACACAGAATAGCAAATTCCCCTCGGCTTGAATTTAAATGTGCCTGGTGCTTGGGAGCTCTCTTCTTCCTTAAGCATGTACAGGCATCCTCTGGGTTCTACTGCTCTCCCACAGCAGGTGAGGCTGCTGCAGTAGGACTCCTCCCAGTGGGGTGCTGCCTCCCTTCCATCGCGGTAAGAGGGGGTCCAAGGGGTTGGATGGGGTTATTAGTGTTGTTATCGTTGGGAATAGTAGCTCATATTTCTACAACCCTGTGAAGCAGGTAATGCAGGTATGATTGTTCCCAATTTATATGTAACAGGCCTCCCACTCAACCCGTGGGAATCAGGGCCAATGTGGAGGAAACATTCTGCTGACGCCCTCCACACCCCCCTGCAGTTCAGACTCTCCTTCACAGACCAGGCAGGAACCAAAAATTGAAGAGTAAAGCATTTAATTGAAACACACGAACACAATAGAAAATAGGGAAAACCATACAGCAAGGCCATTTTTAGTCCACCATAAATAAACAAGAGAACACTCTCCCACAAGCTTGAGCACCAACGAGGAACAAGAAAGTAAAATCCTACCACCTTTCCCAAGGAAATCTATGCAGAAGGGGAAGGAGGACTAGCTTCCATAGAACCAGAACAATGCTCTGGGCATCTGCTTGTCTCCCAAGGTGTCGTTTGCCAAAATTCCATCTCTGGAGCTATCATTGGTTGTCTTTGAAACCAAGTTTGTGCCCCTTCCAGCTTAGGCTTCTTTGCTGCTGTCCCTTGGAGCTCCACCCCATTTCTAATAACTGCCCCTTCTGTTAATCTTTTCTATTCAGTCTATCCTGGCTTGCGGGTCTCGGGCAAGGGTTAGGATTCTCTTAGATTCAGACCACCCATGGGCAGTGACAGGGGCTATTCATCACATTCTTCAGTCTGTCTTTTCACCTGCCTCACAGCTCGTGGTGGTGTGCAACAAAGAACTGTAAGACACCTTTCTTAAGTCATTAGATTGGAAGCTTCTTGAAAGCATGGACTATCTTTCGCCTCTTTTGGTATCCCCAGAACTTAGCACAGTGCCCAGCACATAGTAGGAGCTTAATAAACATTTATTAAATGAATGAATGAACGAATTGAATGAATGAATAAACCCTCTCCAAAGAAAGTCCTCAACCCTTATTCCTAGCTGGGTTAGGATGAGTGACTTCCTTTTATGTCTTCCCTATTTCATAAAACAGGCAGCATTCCTCCCCATACAGTCTCCAACTTATGCTATATATTTCTAAGATCAGTGGCAAAAACATACAGGCAGCCTCTTGTCGTTGGTCCTTTTGACTCCTGACATGACCCTCTCCCCCTAATGCCAATAAACTCTACCCTACCTGTGGCATTCCTACAGTCATGGTCATAATAAAGGTCTGATGCCTTTATTGGTATGGGCAGGTAGGTGGCACAGTGGATAGGGTGCCAGGACTGGAGTCAGGAAGACCTAAGTTCAAATCCAACCTTAGACACTGACTAGCTACGTGACCCTGGGTAAGTCATTCAACCCTGTTTGTCTCAGTTTCCTCATCCCTATAATGAGCTGGAGAAGGAAATGGCAAACCACTCCAGTATCTATGCCAAGAGAACCCCAAATGAGGCCATGGAGAGTTGGACACAACTGAAAATGACTCAGCAACAACAACCTTAATTGGTATTGGAAAGGCATGTGATATAAAAACAAAAGACAAAATATATTTCAAAAATAGAAATGTGAATATTATTATTAATATCTACCATTCTTCAACCCAAGTCTTATACTCCAGCCAAGACAGTTTTCCTACCTATTCCTGGCATACTCCTGACTCATTTCTACTTGTATGTTTTTGCACGTACTGTATTCTCCACTTGACATTCCTTCCTGACTACTGTCTTCCTTTCTAGTCCTACCCATTCAAACCCCAATGACTTTACATATGTAAAGTCACACACACACACACACACACACACACACACACACACACACACACTGGATATAGATGAGGAAGCAGAGCCTTGGAAAAGTTAAGTAAACTTGTCTAGAATCACAGAGATTTAAAGGTTTGCATTTAAGCCCAGGTTTTCCAACAATGCTCCTTCCGCAAGGTGTGAGGTGAGGACAAGCTGTGGGTGGAAGCTCTGAGCGCCCCAACAGTGTTGCTTTTCTAGCATTGAGTTCTGATCATTGGGTGGGTAATCCCATCCCTCTCCATTCTCATCTTTCCTAACTCACCTAACCGTTGATCATTATATTTGCCAAGGGCTTTAAGGTTCACTTAGTCCAAATCTCTAATTTTATAGAGAAGAATACTAAGGCTGACAGAGAAGTCACCTGCCCCTGGTTGTACAAGTATTTAATGGGGATGCTAAGACTAAAACCCAATTCTCCATATTTCTAGATCAGGACTTTTTCCATGACCTGGCATCGATTCTCTGAATTGTGGAAAGTTGAGCTTCAGTGGTATCAAACTAAAAAAACAAACCCGAAACACAAATGGCCGCTAAACTGTACATAAGGAGCCCTGCAGGCTGCACATTGACTTAGGAAACCACACATGCTTATACATTTCTTTTTTAAGTTAATTTCTTTATTTGTTAAATATTTCCCAATTACATTTTCACTTGGTTCAGGCTGCACCTAGGAGAGCTGTAGGCCATATGTGGCATGTGTTTGATATCACTGAGCTAGAGGACAGGTAAGGTGGCTTCCAACTTTAAATTTCAACGATAGTCTTGGACCCACCACCGCCAAGCCCATCTTCCTAAATTATCTGCTCAGAAACTTTCCATGACTCCACATGAGGATAATGACTGACTCCTGTGTCTGGCATCAACACACCTTCATTATCTGATTCCAGTTTGGCAGAAAAGGGATGAACTTGCAGTCAGAATTCTTCTGAGACTCTCACTGATGCTTACTAGCCATGTCACCATGAGCAAGCCGCATAATTTTTACTCATGGGTAAAATGAGAATCCTTACAGAATCACAGCTTCAGAGCAAGAAAGGACTTTAGTAGAAGCCAGTGAGTCCAAACCACTGATTTTATAGATGATGAAACTGAGACCCGGAGAGATTAAGTGAATTACCCAGAGTCATGTAGCTAATAAGTTTCTGAGGCAGGATTTGAACTCAGGTCTTCCTGACTCTAAGCCCATGCTCTATCCAGTGTCACCCTTGGTAAATATTAAAGTCCTATAGAAAAGTGAGTTTAAATAAAACAGATCGCTGAAAAATTATAGTAACCAAAGGTGACCCCAAAGAAGAGATGTCAGAAGGTACCTTCCCTACATTCTTTGCGGAGGTGAGTGCCTATGGATATAGAATACTACATATAATGTCAGATTTTTTTGATATGTTTGTTAGTTTTGTTGGACTGGTTTTTTCTCTGTATTATTCTCTGTTATAAAGGATGGCTCTATTTTGGGAAAGTATGTGCTATAAAAACAAAAGACAAAATATATTTCAAAAATAGAAACGTAAATTATTATTATTAACTCATCTTCTAGCATTCTTCAACCTAAGCCTTATGCTCCAACCAGGACAGTTTTCCTAACGGTATCTGGCATACTCTTGACTCATTCCCACCTGCAGGCTTTTGTACATACTGTATTCCCAACTTAACATAGCTTCTTGACTACTGACTTTCTCTCTAGTTCTACTCGTCCTTCCAAGCCCAGCCCAAGTCCTTCCCAGATTATTTTGTGGCCCTCCTTTCCTCTGAACCCCCAAAGCCTTCTTCTGTCTGTCCCACTCATTTGGCACTTACGATGTTGTGTTATTGAAGAGTTTCCTTGTATGTATCTTAATAGGATCATGCATCTTGTTTCCCCTCCTCGGTTGTGAGGGCAAATACCAATCACATAATCAATGACACGGAAGATTTGCACAGTGATGCACATTCATTTGAACTTCACAAAACTCCTGTGAATTGGTTGTGAAGACAATATTCCTAAAATGTAGCTCCGGCACTCCCTTCTTCAAACATCTTTGGTGGCTCCCTATGGCCCTCATTCTGGAATGTAAAACCTTCCACAATCTGACCCTGAATCTACCTTTCCAGACGTTCCATTTGGCTCCCCGTCATTCGTTCTCCATTCTGGACGATAGACCTGTACAGATGTTTGCAGCATGTGCCTCTCTAGCTTCCTTGTCTTACTACAGAGAATGCCTGGAATGCACTGACTCCTATTGCCTTTTAGAATACCTGTCTCCTTCATCACCCAGCTCAGGTGCCACCTCCTCCAGGAAGTCTTTCCTGATTCTCCCCTCCCCCCCCAGTTATTACTGTCCTTTTTCTCCTGAAATGACTTTGCAACATTTGCTTGTAATAACAGCGAGGTTGGCAAAGCCCTTTACAGCTATTATCTGACTTTGGCGCTATTACTACGCTCATTTTACAGACGAGGAAACTGAGGCTGAAAGGGATAACCTTGCTAGTATCTGAGCCAGGATTGGAAACTCACTTCTTACTGATGTCAGGTCCAGCGCTCTCTCCTCTGCAAGACCTACCTGCTATATTCTTCCAGTAGAGTGTAAGGTCTTTGAAGGCAGGGACTGTTTGGGGTTTGTGTTTGCCACTGTATACCCGGCATCTAATCCATGCTTGTTGAATTAATGTGCCCATTTTACAGACTAGCAAACTGAGGCTCGGAGAGGTTAATAACTGGCCCGTGGCTACACAGCTAACAAATATTTAAACTCAGGTCTCAACAGCTCCTAGAACAAAGCAGGCACTTAGGAAAGACTAACCTGAATTAAATTGGAATTCGATTCATCTTCTTTTGAAAGGTAGTATGTATTTGAGGCAGCTGGATGGCTCTGTAGATGGAGCTCTACATCTAATGTCAGGCAGGCCTGAGTTCAGATCTGGCCTCAGACATTCAGTAACTGGGCCCCTCACTTATCCTCTGTCTGCCTTAATCCACTGGAGAAGGAAGTGGCAAACCCCTCCAGAAACTTTGCCAAGAAAACCCCCTATGGGATCATGGATAGTCCAACACAACTGAACAACAACAAAATGTGTGTTTGGGGAGTGGGATTGCTCTACCAGAAAGCCCCTAGAACAAAGGCAGGAAAGAGACTCTTTTCCCACTGAACCAGAGGAGCACCTGCCTTTTCTCCCTAACGCTAAGAAACTTTAACCTTATCTTCTTCCCACTTTTAGAGACTCCTGAGAATTGGAGCAGGGAACACATCTGTTTGCCGGGGGGTGGGGGTGGGGTGTCCTTTTGAAACTTTTACTTAATCTCCATCCTTCTCTCTCCACCCTCCCTCCCCTAATCCTCCTTCTCTCTAACCCTCATTCACTCTCCCTCTCTTTTCTTTCTTCCTCTTTCCCCTCTGTCTCCTCCTTTCTCTCATTCCCCTTCTCTCATTCCTTTCTCTCCCTCCTTCTCCGTCCCCTTTCTTCCAACACTTCCTCTCCTCCTACTTCTTCCTCTTCCTCTCCTCCTCCTTCTCCTTCGGACCTCCTTCCTCTCCTCGTCCCTCTCCCTCTCCCTCTCCTCTCCTTATCTCCCTCTCTCCCTTACTTCTCTCCAGTTTCCTCTCCTTGTCCTTCTAACCCTCCCTTTACTCCTCCCCTTCCTCTCCTCCCCTTCTTTGTCTTCCTCTTCTCCTCCTTCAGACCGCCTTCCTCTCCTCCTTCCCTCCCTCTCTTCCTTCTTCCTCTTCCTCCTCTGACCTCCTTCTCCTTTTCCATCTCCCCTCCTTCCACTCTCTCTCCCTTCTCTCCCTCCTTCTCACTCTTCTGCTCTCCCTCTCCTCTTCTGACCTCCTTCCTCCTTTCTCTCTCTCTCCCTCTTGGACTCCTAATTTCTCTTCTCTCTCTCTCTCTCTCTCTCTCTCTCTCTCTCTCTCTCTCTCTCTCTCTCTCTTTCTCTCTCTCTCTTTCTTTCTCTCTCTCTCTCCCCCTCTCCCTCCTTCACCCATGCATCTCCCTCTCCCTTGTCCACGCTTCCTTTCCTCTTCCCATTTCTCTTCCACCTTCCATCTATCTCTCTCTTCGAAGAAGGCCAGACAAACTGAACCAAACTTTGAGCTCAGCACAGACGGGTGTGGGGGCTGTTGTGGGCAATCAGCCCGGATGAAGGCTCACACTAACTTTCTCTTTCCAGTTTCTTGGAACCCGGATGCACCTGCTGGGTTTACAGGTGGCCCGGGAGGTAGGCGCTGTCCCAGAGTCCCTCCTCATCCTCCCTCGTCTGAGTCACTCGCTCCTCCAAGGGTAAGTTCGGCAATCCTGCAGTCCCATAGGCTTGGCTACCTCAAGTGCCTGGAGGCTGGCCAGCGGCTCTCAAACCCCACCCACAACCTCATCTTCTCTGAATAGCTGTCACTTCCTCACATCCCACCATCCTCCCTGGATCCTTCTCAGAATAATCTGCAAGGAGGTGAAGCCTTCTCAGAGTCCCCCTTCCTCCCCGGAAATGCCAAGTGGGCCATGCTGCCATTCAATGTCCCACAAGTGAAATTCTCCTGTACCTTGTCCGTAGTGTGATAATCTTATCGAAATCTCTATTCGTTTATTAAGTGCCTGCTGTGTGCATGGTGCAGGGATAAATTCTGAGGGGGAGATACAAAGATAAGACTTGGTCCCTAGTCTCCAGGAACTCATAGCCTAGAGACCTAATCCAATCCAATAAACATTTATTAAGCCCCTACTATGCACCAGGCACTGTGCTAAGCACTGGGCATATAATTAATGAAAAGAAAGATAGTCCCTGCTCTCAGGAGTTTATAATCTAATGGGGGGGGAGGGGAGACAATACACAAAAGGAGTCAGGAAGAGGGAGGGGGAACACCATGGGGTACCTGGCATGGGCACATCTTCTTGTGGAGTTAAGCCTGGCAGAGCAGCAGGTGTAGAGTGGAGTGAACAGAAAGGTCCAGTTTCTGGACTTCTTAGAGTAAGAGCCATGGGTGCGAGTTGGATACTCCATCTTCCAGCCCTCCAATCCAAGGGGAGAGAAGGCTTGAGTTAGATGCACGGAGATGAGATCAGAGGTGGTGAGTGAGCCCGCAGGTAAGGACTCGAAGGTGAGACACCTGCACATAGAGCTCTAATATCGTATGTGAAGCTCTCATACTATATATGATGCTCTAATATTATATATGATAATGAATAGCATTTACATAGTCCCTTAATGTTTGCAAAGTGCTTTTCGTGTATTATCTTATTTGCTCATCACGACAACACTAAGAAGTAGGTGCTGTTACTATCCCCTGAGGTAACTGAGTCTGGAAGGGTCCAAGTAGGAGACAGGATTTGAACCCCAGGCTTTCTGACTCCAAGGCACTAGCCTACCCACCATGCTGTCTAAGTGCACCAAGAAGAGGTCTGAGGGGGAAACAGGTAAGGTTTCCTGGAGGAGGTGGCATCTAAAGGCGAGGTAGGAATGTAGCGGGTGATGGTGGCAAGGCTAGGTACTTCAAGCGGAGGCAATAGTAAAAGCTGATGGGAGAATACGTAGAAGGGACGTCAGAGGCCACATAATCCAGATCCCTCATTTAACAGGAAGCTCTTCTTTTCCCCTCTTTCCCCTCCCAATTTGGGGCACGCTTAGCTAGCGTTCCAATCAAGCACATGGAAGCTTGGAGCAGGATCTGTCCCTCTTCCCTTCTGCAGAGCGTGAGTAGATGGATATTCTCCGGCAGCCATGATGACTCAGGGGCTTGGATTATGTGGTGATGAAAAGCCTTTTGGCTGCTGGGTCAGAAACGTTGTGGACATGATGGAGGGATGACTCCTACCCCTCAGGCCTCTCTTCCTGCCAGTCTCAAAGTCTAAACTCTCCAGAGGATCTGATGGGGGTGCAGGGGGAAGCCTCCAGCCAACCTTCAGCTTTAAGGTCATTGTCTCCTAGGTAAACCTGTGTCTGGGATGGGGCAACTTCCCCAACTGTGGTTCGTTGTTACTGTTTTTCCTCTTTGATATCTGGCCTTGTGAACCCTCAAAAGGCAGCTGGCATCTTCTATATCCCAGGTACCTGAGCAGCGGAGCTGTGAATACCAGGGCAGTTTGGATGGCAACACCAGTAGAAACATATTGGTTGAAAGGGAAAGAATCCTTTCAAGGAACTACCAGAAAAAAGAGCCTTCTCGATATAGATTAGACTGTGCTGGGGGCAGCTCAGTGGTACAGTGGATAAAGTGCCAGCCCTGGAGCCAGGAGGACCTGAATTCAAATCCATCCCCAGACACTTACTAGCTGTGTGACCCTAGACAAGTCATTTAACCTTGTTTGCCTCAGTTTCTTCCTCTGTCAAATGAGCTGGAAAAGGAAATGGCAAACTACTCCAATGTCCTTGCCAAGAAAGCCCCAAATGGGGTCATGAAAAATCAGATATGACTAATCAAAAAAAATCAGACTGTGCTTAGTAGAGGTGAAATGTGAAATGACAGATTACTTATTAGCCCTCAAAAAGAAAGTGTAAATGTCCCAACGAGGTTTCAACATGATCCTGTAACAAGTTACTAGACTCTAGCCTAATCTTTGTTTAGTATTCCCTTTTCTGTGTCTGATACAAGTTTGTACTCTGGGGACCTCTGTTATACTTTCTCCCCTTGAATAAGAGCCAAAAGTAAAATTAGTCCTCAGGCATCTGAGGTGACAGTGGAACTAAAGCATTGGGTGTGGGGAGTGAGGGAGGGGGCTACATTTCCCTATTGAGAAGATAGGTAATCCCAGAGCAGTGAACCCAGAGCATATTGTGAGGTCAGATGAAGGACAGGGATTGGCACAGGTTGCTAGCCTCTTTGGCCAAAGCCCAAGTGCTAGATGCTAATAGATACTGAGGTTTGCGGAGGGGAAGGGACTTGGCCACCGTCACACAGATAGGGTCAGAGATAGGATTTAGACCTAGATCTTGTTTTTCCAGCACCGGTATTCCTTCTATCGTACCACATTGGGGCAGAGTATTCTGGAATGCACAGAGAAGAATGATATGGTTCCAAGTTCAGGGCAAAACTTGCTTTGGTGGCCAGGAAATTTCTGCCTCCATCTCTATTGTCTTGTTTTCCATAGGCAGCACAGTGCCAGATTTTTTTTTATTTTTTAAAATTTATTTAATATATTTAGTTTTCAGCATTGATTTTCACAGAAGTCTGAATTACAAATTTTTTCCCCATTTCTACCCTCTCCCCACTCCAAGGTGGCATATATTCTGGTTGCCCCGTTCCCCAGTCAGCCCTCCCTTCTGTCACCCCACTCCCCTCCCATCCCCCTTTCCCTTCTTCTCTTGTAGGGCAAGATAAATTTCTATGCCCCATTGCCTGTGTATCTTATTTCCTAGTTGCATGAAAAAACTTTTTTTGTTGTTGTTGTTTTTGAACATCTGTTTTTAAAACTTTGAGTTCCAAATTCTCTCCCCTCTTCCCTTCCCACCCTCCCTAAGAAGGCAAGCAATTCAGCATAGGCCACATGTGTATCATCATGTAAAACCCTTCCACAATACTCATGTTGTGAAAGATTAACTATGTTTTGCTCCTTCCTAACCTATCCCCCTTTATTGAATTTTCTCCCTTGACCCTGTCCCTTTTTGAAAGTGCCCTCCCTTCTATCATCCCCCTTTTTTAATCTTCTTCCTCCTTCTTTCCTGTGGGGTAAGATACCCAATTGAGTGTGTATGGTATTCCCTCCTCAGGTCAAATCTGATGAGAGCAAGATTTACTCATTCCCCCTCACCTGCCCCCTCTTCCCTTCCTACAGAACCACTTTTTTCTTGCCACTTTTATGCGAGATAATTTACCCCTTTCTATCTCTCCCTTTCTCCCTCTCTCAATATATTCCTCTCTTATCCCTTAAATTGATTTTATTTTTTTTAGATATCATCCCTTCATATTCAACTCACCCTGTGCCCTTTGTGTGTGTGTGTGTGTGTGTGCACAATCTTATAGAAGTGAATGTTGAAAACTAAAAACAAGTTTTTTAAAAAGAATATAACCTCCCTGAGCGCAGGGACCTTCTCCCTTTTGTACTTGTATCCCTAGCATCTAGCAGAGTACCTGGCATATAGTAGGTGCTTCATAAATGCTTAGTTATTTATTAATTGACTGGAGAGCCTTGAATGTCAGATTAGATAGTAGGCATTTAATAAATACTTCTTGGGTTGTGCGGGTAGCCACAGTTTCTACATTTATGAGCCCAGTAGTCGTGCAATTCAATGATCACATTATATACATACATGTATATGTCACAAGGTCATACGATTTGATGAATGTGTTATATGTGTGTGTTTGTGTGTATCCACACATACGCGTATGAATGTGTGTGTGTGTATATATATATATATATATATATATATATATATATATATACACATATGTATGTATTTTACTCTTTTCTAAGACTGAGAGGTGTTTCTGAGGGATAGCCCTAGGTTGCTACTGGTTACATAATTGGAGGAAGACAGGACTCCTAATTATGTGAGACATTGCTGATGTTTCATACACGTGTAACCAGACTATCCCTCAGGAAACCTGCCCTAGGCTTGGTCAGAAGGACAATTACAGACAGGTTAGATAGATAGACAGAGAGACAGACATATGTGTGTATATATGTACACAGACACACACAAGCACATTATACACACACACACACATAAACACACATATATATACACATACATGTATATAATTTCCAGCATTGAGACATTTTTATAGAAGGTCGTGGATATCACCTCAAATGTTCAATTAAAAATATATATTTACTAAGCATCTACTTCATGCAAGGACTGTTCTAGCCTTGGAACACTCAGAGATGAAATAAAATAACTGGACTGTGCCATCAAAGTGCTTAAAATACAATTGAGAATTTGGGGTCTGGAAAAAGGAATAAAATATGCTTCTTCCCTCTAGGTAGAGAGGAGGTAGAGACTACAGATTCAGAAGGTTGCATAAGTTGTTGGATAAGACTGCTTTGTCAATTGATTTTGTCTAAACTGTTTTTCTTGGTTACAAGGGAGGAATCGGCAGAGGTTTTCCGTGGGGAAATTTTCTTGTTGAGTTGTTTCAGTCATGTCTGACTCTTTGTGACCCCATTTGGGGTTTTCTTGGCAAAGATACACATGCATTTCCTTCTCCCGTTCATTTAGCAGATGAGGAAACTGAGGCAGACAGGGTTAAGTGACTTGCCCAGGGTCACATGGCTAGTAAGTGTCAGAGGCCAGATTTGAACTCAGAAGGAGGAGTCTTTTTGACTTCAGTCCCAGTGCTCTATCCATCGCATTACCTGGCTTTTATGGGGAAAGGACTGGTGTAAAAAACAAAAGGCGCTAATAAAACAGTAACGACAAAAATAAAACCTAGCCGAGAGACCAAGTACACAAATAACCATGATATGAAACAAGATGAAATAAAGGCCAAGAGATCCATGAAAAGTTCTATGAGAACTTTGAGGAAGAAAAGATTGCTTCCACTGGAGAGAAAAGGAAGGCTTTCTAGAGAAGGTGGTAGTGGCGTTGGACCTTGAAGGAAGGGAGGTGCTTCAATGGGCAACTCATAAGTGGGAAGAATCCATCTGGAGCATGAGCAGGAAGGGACATGGAGATGGGAAAGGGCGGCTTGAGTACAGTGATTTAAAATGGTCCATTTTTAACTGGGAAATAGGCTTGTTTCCCTTCGTAGCCCTTAGAATCTTATAAAATTGTAGAAATCGAAAATTGGAAAGGGTCTTGGAGATCATTTTGTAGGCATTAAAGCTCCTGTCTCCATTATTTACCACCTATGGTACCTTGGGCAAATCACTTTACCTTTCTGGGCCTCCGTTCCCTCATCTGTAAAATGAAGGGATTGGACTAGATTATCTCTGATATGCTTTCAATTCTAAATCCTATAAATTATTGTAAGTCCACTTAATTTTTTCATTAAAAATACATGTTTCATTAAAGTTTTTAAAAAACAAAACAAAATACTGCAATCACTTTTCAATCCTCCCTACCTGAACCCCCACCAATAAAACCCTTTCATAAGGCAAAAGCGCAGGTAGACAAAACAAACCAATGTGCTGGCCATACTTGACAACATATGCCTCATTCTGCAAATTGTAGTTCACCACCTCCCTGCCAAAAGATGGGAGATATGTTTCACCGTCTGTTCTCCAGAGTCAAAATTGGTCACTGTATTGATCAGAGGTCCAGCATATTATATTGCTGCTTCCCTTTACATTAATGTGAAAATTATTTTCTTTGTTCTGCTCACTTCTCTCTGCATTGGTTCTTATATGTCTTCCTAGTTCTCTCTGAATTCTTCCTCCTGGTTGCACAATAATAATATTTGATTCTTCTCACATACTATTTGTTAAGCCATTCCCTAACTGATTGTGTACCCCTCGTGGTGCTGATGTGATCAAAGATCTTCCCTGCCTATTCACTAGGCTTCAGGTGGAGCTAGTTAAGGGAAGCTTGAGTAGGAGAGGCCTGTTTGTAGGCAGTCCTGCACCCTTTTGCTATTAGGTGGTAAGTCCCCGACCTACATCCATTTGCTACTAGGTGCTAAGCCCCAGGCCTACATAGGGTATATATGCCCTGCGGGTATCCATTAAGCTCAGACTGGAGACCTGCTAAGACCAGAGAGCTGGGAGAGAAGGAGGAGAAGAAGAAGAAGAAGAAGGAGAAGGAGAAGGAGAAGGAGAACTGCAACAGAGGGCAGAGAACTGGAAGAGATGGAGAGACAGAGAGAACTGGCAGGGCTCTGAGAACTGTAAGGGCTTCCAGAACTGCAGGAGGAGAGGACACAGGCAAGCAGACAGTTAGGACTCGTGAGTGAGTGTTTATGGGAAGGCCCTAGCAGAAGGAAAGTTATAGGATGGCTTGGCTCTTTGCTGTGACACTGTGCTTTAATCTCCTTGCTATTACATTGAGGTGGACTTACTGGTTTTGGAATACAATTACTGCTATGTCGAATTGGGGTTATTGGTGTTGGGATTTGATCCTCTGGTATCTGAATAAATGTTTTGCTTCTTCTGCCTTCTATACAGAGAGTCTCTTATACTTTGCGATTCTGAACTATACAGGCATGTGCATGGTCACCATCGATATCATGAATCTTGCCTTACACCCCTTTGTTTACAGTTTTTGCTACCAAAAAAGTGCTGCTAAGAATATTATTGTATACGTGTTATCCTTCATTTTACAAATGAGAAAATTGCAACTGAGAGAAGTGAGGTACCCACGTTGACACAGAGGAGCCAGGGCAGGGGCAGGGCTTTACTTGTCGTCACACACACACACACACACACGCACAGCCTCAGTTACAATGGTTCTGCCAGCTCTGAACTTTTCTAAACTTGTTTTGAAGCTATTTATGTGTTCTTATTTATTTGTTCAGGTACGTTCCAGGATGGGCTGTTTCGTAAGTTTACTGCCCACTGTGTGAAGTAGGATTTCCTTTGATTTATCCTAAATTTGCCTTTTGTAAGCTTCAAAGCCAGCCTTGGAGCTTTAACGTTCTAGGCTACGTGGGACCGGTCCAAAGCTACCCTCTTCGTACACTCCCACATTGTGTGAGCTTGGATCCAATTTTCTCCCAGCCTCAAATTTCCAACCTAAAGAATTCAAATTATTCTATTCTTTTTCATACAGCCCTTCACTTCCCCCACCTCCCATCCTGCAACACCACATAAAATAAATACAAAATGCAACCTATCATGTGCGCTATGCCCTGACTAGCACAACGTCTAAAGGAGGCATGTTATTCATTGCCCGAGTAAAGTGGAAAGTGTGTCTGCTGGTTCAAATCCCACCTCTAATATTTGGTGGGATTTGAACCAGCAGACACACTTTCCACTTTATTCATGTCCTGGAGAAGCCTGACTCTACAGAGAGGGTATCAGCCTCTTCTTATGCTTTCTGGCTTGTTTTCCATTCCCATCCCTACTCTCTTCTGGTTATTATTGCTGTCCAGTCGTGCCCCACTCTTCCTGACCCCATTTGGGGTCTTCTTGGCAAAGACACTGGAGCGGTTTGCCGTTTCCTTCTCCAACTCATTTTACAGATGAGGAAACCGAGGCAAACAGGGTGAAGTGACTGGCCCAGGGCCACACAGCTGGCAAGTGTTGTCATTCAGCTGTTTCAGTCGTATCGCACTCTTCCTGTCCCCGTTGGGGAGTCTTCTTGGCAAAGATCCTGGAAGGGTTTGCTGTTTCCTTCTCCAGATCGTTTGACAGATGAGGAAATTAAGCAAACAGAGTTAAGTGACTTGCCCAGGGTCACACAGGTGGGAAGCGTTTGAGGCTGGATTTGAACTTCTTCCCCCTCTTCCCAGTAGCAGCGGGAGCACTGTGCAGAGAATAGGGGCTGCGTGTCCAGGGGAGTGTGAGACCCGATCTCAAGTCCCTGGATGACTCTTCTGCACAGATGACCAAGACGCAGCCCTGAGATATATGTTTGTAGCAACCTTAGGAGGCTGAAAAGGCAGGAGCCCCTGGGTCTGTGTGTGATTGTCCAGCAGGATTTCAGGGAAGAGAAGGTGAGCAGCGTTAAGAGGATACTCCAACTATTGCTGTTGTTTGTCCTTCATTCTTTGGTGTTTTTTTTTTTGTTTGTTTTTTGGCAGCGCAAGTGAGGTTAAGTGACTTTCCCGAGGTCATAGAGCTAGTAAGTGTGTCCAGCTTCTGAGGCCGGATTTGAACTCAGGTCCCACTGACTCCAGGGCCGGTGCTCTACTCGCTGCACCACCTAGCTGCCCCCTTTTGTCCTCCATTCTTGAAAAGGGCCACGACATCTGGGGGCTGACGCCATGACTTGCAAGTGAGTTGGATTTAAGAGAGGAAGTGCTATGCAAAGTCACCAGCCTCACTTTCTCCTCCAGAGCCATCCGGGTCCAGTGGCCAGATATCTATCAGGATGACTGGAGATGGCCCCCCTACTCCGGGTGAAAGCACAAAGAAAGCCCAAGGCTGTGTATAGTTTGCCAGGAGGTCCAGACCTGTGCATTGCAAAGAAGATATGTCTGTTCATCAGTCCCATCAGACTAACAGGAGAATGTCATAGGAGTGAGGAGTTACTTTATCATGATTTAAGTATTTGTAAGTGCTTTTGAGTCTTTTATGTTTTAAGCATTTCTTTTGTGGTATAGGAAATACACGATGCTGTCTCATATTTAATATCTACTGTTTTGTACAGTGAGAACCTTTCTAGACGTAGCCCTTTTGGGGAGGGTCTAGACATGAGCTATGCCTAAGTTTTGCTCAAGAGATTTTCTCTAGAAGAGAGTAGGGATGGGAATGGAAAACAAGCCAGAAAGCATAAGAAGAGGCTGATACCCTCTCTGTAGAGTCAGGCTTCTCCAGGACATGAATCTTGACCCCACAGGAGTCCAGAGCTAGGGTTCCTTATGGTAATGAGTGCTCCTCCTGAGTCATACACTTACAATGAGGGGATTGGACTAGGTGACCTTTCCACCTCTAAATCTATGATCCTTTACCCACCCCCAGTAAGAAATCCCTTAAAGGCCTGGCTGGCTTTGCTAACTCCCCGTTAACACTGTTGACCAATCAATCAAGCTGTGACTTAACAAGCATGTATTAAGTGTCTGCTGAATGCCAGGCCCTATGCCAGGTGCTGGAGCTACAAAGACAAAGGTGAGAAAAGTCCCCGCCTTCGAGCAGTTTACAGTCTAGACAAATAAATGTATACTGACTTCCCGCATAGAGACTCCACACCAGTCTCAGTCCCAGACATCATAACACTAGTGTGTACCTTCCAAGAGAATTAGGATTAACAGGTGAAACCTCAGATAGACCTTCAAAAGATAGAACGTGGAAGCAAAAGTACACAAGACCCTAATAATGTCATCAGAGAACATGAAGTCTGGAGAGACACAGGAGATTAGAACCAAAAGGGACCATGGACCGTTGTTGCTGTTGGTCATTTTCAGTCATGTCCGAATCTTCTTGACAAAAATATTGAAGTGGTTTGCTATTTCCTTCTCCAGCTCATTTTACGGATGAGGACACTGAGGCAAACAGGGTTAAGTGACTTGCCCAGGGTCACACGGCTAGTGTCAGAGGCCAAATTTGAACTCAGGTCTTCCTGATTCTGGCTTTGTGCTATATCCACTACACCACCCAGCTCTGAAGGGACTTCAAAGATAGAAGGTGAGGGCTATAAACAAGGGTGTGCTGGAGCCAGCTCATACTGGCTTCAGAGACCTGATTGTTAAATTTTCAATGTGAGCATTTACACTTTGGAAATACCTACCAAATCAAGGTTTGATTTATTGTTTTGTTGATTATCTAGGCTTAAGAAAGTAATGTGGAAAATATTAATAATGGGGATTAAACTTAAAAATAAGTCTTGCCTATTTTTTTTTCTTTTGGAGAGTCCATTGTTAAATATTTACCAGTACACCACAGTCCATAAGAGACTGTAGAGCATAGAATGTAAGAAGTGAGAGGTCTCAACTCCCAACTCAATGTCCTTTGCTTAGAATATAGGATAGGAGAACACGCTTAGTATATAGCGTATTAGAGTGAAAGAGACTATGGAATATGGAATGTTAGCGTCTGGAGTGACTTTAAAACAGAATGTGAGGGCTGTTAGAGACCATAGAACCATAGGTGAGAGGTCTCAGCTCACAATCCTCTACTCATTCCACTAACCCATGCTGCCTGGGAGGCCGACTCCCATCATTAGAGCAAAGCAGCTGCAAATAACCAAACACACTTAAAACTCTCCAGCAGAAAATAACTAAGTAATTAGTAGCAGGTTGTTTATTGGGGAGGGAAATGCAGCAATTAGAAAGCCATTTGAGGGAAGCTATTGAAGTTGTATGATGAGCCCAGAAGGATGCCTTGGGATATCTGTGAGCAGCATTTCAATCAGACAGGTAGGAGAGGATCCTGAACTATGAAATGCCATCAAAATAAATCATAGCTAGACAGGTGTTTGCCCATAGGGCCTGCCTGGTATGCTGGGATTGCGGGTGATAATGGTTGTGGTTGAGTCCGTGTCTGGAGGAGGACTCCATCACATCAGGATCCTGGGAAAAAGCCCAAAAGGCTGGCAAGCAAGAGGACAACATTTCAGAGCCTGGCACACAGACTGTTGTTTCCTGGAGTTCTGGTGACAGATGTCTCCTTCGGGCTGAACTCGCAGCCCATGGCAATCAGGGGACAGCCTACATTCTGGCTGACAGAAGAGGTGTTGAAGCCGGAGACAGGAGAGAATCACAGCATGTGGGAGCTGGACGGGACCTCAGAGATCAGAATAACTGATTTATTTAGCACTTTAAGGCTAGTAACCCTGAGAGGTAGGTAGTAAACAAGGATGGCTTTTGAACTGCTGTTATTGGAGATAATGCATTAGTCGACCCGCCATCTTAAAGTCTCAGCCACTTTATCCAGAGCATATCTCAAACCCTTGAACGCTGACTGTCTGTGCTGTATGACTCTTGTTCATGGCTTCCCATAAAATCTCCTTTAAGAATCCACCCAACTTCCCTGGAGGTCTTCCAGGTCTCCTAGCCCAAGAGTACAAGCACAGGGTTCTGGCCTTTGGTCAATCTTTACTCACACTCCACGACCAGGTGTAAGTAAGGTGGATTTTAGTGTGTGAGGTGGATTTTGTCTTCTTTCTCAGAGTTTAGTTTCCCAGGATCCATGGCCATAACAATCTCTCTTTCCCAGGCTCATGACTTGTAAACATCTCCACCACGCTTGCACAGCATTATATAATGATAAATAATATAAACATTCATGCTTAAATTGTAAATATCCACTGTGACTGCACAGTGAGATGTAATGATGAGATAAAGTGAACTCGTGAGGCTATTGCCTTCTTGGCAATATGCCTTCTTGGTCTGTTGCCCTATAAAGCTGGTGGGCACTGGTCAGTGAGTGGGGAACCCTTAGGGTTGAATGCACAAACTGGAATGCTGTGTGTGCCCTGATTGGCCCCCATCAAGGCTTGGGAGGAATCGGTGTTTGCCTCAACCAGCCCCCATTGAGGCTAGAGGGGAGTTAGCGTGGTGCACAAGCTGTGCCTGTCTCAATTGACCCCATCAAGAAGCAGTTGCCCCCCAACCTTCTCACTGGGTGATTAGGGAATGTTGTAGGAGTCGATGCTCCCATTATCAGCAATCTTCTTGAGAAGATTAGACTAGAATAAAGTAAGATTATTAACTCCTTTGAAGCTTATCCTTTTTGTGTCATGGATCCCTTTGACAGACTGGTAAAGCACATGGACCTCTTTTCAGAATGTTGTTAATTCATAATTTGTTACATAAGATTGCGAGGGAAAATAATTATACTGGGGTATATCAAAGTTATCAAAAGTGATCAAAAATATATACATATATACATACATATGTATGTATTTGTATATATATCAATCAAGCATCCATGAACCATATATATATGTGTGTGTGTGTGTACATTTGTATGTGTGTATATCCATCTTAACCAAGTATCCATGAACCATATATATGTGTGTACATATGTATGTGTATATATGCATCTTAACCAAGTACCCATGAGCCATATATATATATATATGTGTGTATATATATATATATGTATATATCCATGAACCATATATATGTACGCACACACAAACTCTCTCTCTTTCTCCATACACACACACAGACACACACACATATACACACGCACACATGGTTCTTGAATGCTTGATTAAGACAGATATAGATAGAGCTATATCTATACATAGAGAGCTATAGATACACACACACACACACACACAGATGCTTGGTTAAGAACCCCTGACTTACAAATCAAACCTACAAGAATTTATTAAATGGTTGCTATGTGCCAGGCACTGCGCTAACACAAACAAATAAATAAATAAATACAAGCAAAAGGACAGGCAATCCCTGCCATGAAGGAGATTACATTTGAACATGGAATAAAACATATAAAAGGGAGGTTGAAATGGGGGGAAAGGAAGGAAGGGGTCAATGGAGAAAGAAGTTTCAAGGAGATTCACAGCAATGAGAGTGCTGGGGCCTGGGGTCAGGAAGGCCTGAGTCCAAATCTGGCCTCGAACACCTACTAGATGTGTGACTCTGGGCAAGTCACTTAACTTCTATTTGCCTCAGTTTCCTCACCTGTACAAGTAGTATCTACTTCCAAGGACTGTTGCTGAAGATAAAATGAGATGATATTTATAAAAGTGCTTTGTGAACCTTAAAGCACTATATACATGGCTCTGCTGCTTCTTACACAGCGTCCAGGTGGGGCAATGGATAGAGTGTCAGGCCTAGAGTAAGGAAGGGTCATCTTCCTGAGTTCAAATTCAGCCTCACACTCTTACTAGCAGTGTGACCCTGGGCAAGTCATTTAACCCTGTTTGCCTCAGTTTCCTCACTTGTCAAATGAGCTGGAGAAGGGAATGGCAAACTACTCCAGTACCTTTACCAAGAAAACTCCAGATAGGCTCATGAAGAGTCAGACACAACTGAACTGCTTCTTCTTCTTCTTCTTCTTCTTCTTCTTCTTCTTCTTCTTCTTCTTCTTCTTCTTCTTCTTCTTTTTCTCCTTCTCCTTCTTCTTCTCCTTCTCCTTCCCCTTCCCCTTCCCCTTCTCCTTCTCTCCCTTCTCTTCCTCCTCCTCCTCCTCTTTCTCTTCCTCCTCCTCTTCTTTCTCCTTCTTCCTCCTCTTCCTCCTCCTCCTGAGTTTCCTCATCTAACTCACTAGCCACATGACCCTAGACCAGACTCCCTTGGCCTCAGTGTCTTCATTTGTAAAAAAAAAGAGCTGACCTTGATGGTCCCAAAAGTCCTTTCCAGGGCTACATCTATGACCCTATGATCCTATGAACATATATGGTGGGTGGCAATAATTCATTTCAAAATTAAATCCAGCAAACATTTATCAAGAGCCCATTCTGAATGAGGCATTAAATTTGAGCACCCAGAGGACTGGAACCAGGAAAAACCATGTGTGTTGCTTTCACACTGAGGAGCTGGAAAAGTTCTATGAGGAAGGACAGTGAGGGTCTAACATTTGTTGATGAGTGTATATGGGGAGTTAAGGTACAGTAACATGGAGCCCTGGGAGTAGGCACAAAGTTTATGGAGTCCTACAGTGGAAGAAGTAACAGGATGTGGAGTTTGGAAGCTCCGTTATCTGTATGACCTGGGGCCAGTCCCTTCATCTGGGGCCTCGTGTTCCTTGTCTATCAAATGAGGGTGATAGTCACACCACAGATCTCACAGCATTGTTGTGAGGAAAGTCCTTAGAGCGCTTATCTAAATATGAGCTACTAGGATAACATAGATTGACTCTGGACCAGTCTCTTCTGGCTTGGTCCATTCCATGTCCCCCCCTCCCAGGGTTCTCTCATACCCTGAGGAGGTTGGGAAGTCTCTGTTTTCTGCCTTTGGCGTAAGCCCCTGCTGATTGTGTCCCCTTTCTTTCAATTTTAGGGACCAGTGACTATCACCTCAGTTCCATCCAACCACTTGACATCTGATCAACTTTTACAAAGGAATATTTATTTCAAAGATATAGCAAGAAGAAACATATAAACATTTTCTCCAATGTCTTGGGGCATGTGCCACCCCGGTCCCTATACCACCTATTTCTCCGGGGAGGGGATTAGGCTCACATCTTAACTCAGTTCCTACATAGCACTAGTCCCACCAAATTCAAGTCTGGGCTAGCAACTGGTATCTTTGCACTACAGGGTTTCCCTGCTGGGCTGGCTACAACAGCAGACCCGGATATCCCATGGCTGGAGTTCCCAGGTCAGGGTCTCCCCTCCCCATATATAGAATTGAAACATACCAAAACCCAGGCCCTATTCTCTGGGCCACATGGCCTAAGGGGAAGGACAGGTAGCCCTCAGACCCTCCCTCCTTTCCACATGGCATCACCTGCGGTGAGTGAAGGACAGCTTTGTCCTCAGACATGAATACGGGAACAAAGGCCAGACTGTGTCAGTCAGGCAATTCTAAAGACGTAGACAAGTCCGGCTATGCAGCCAATGGAAAAAAATGTTGCTTTCAACCGCACGGTAGGCCAATGCAGAATATCCACGTATATATATATATATATTCATATATATATATATACATATATCAGTTCCCTTGTCTCCCAGAAGAAGGTCCCCTAGCATCTCCTATGTGGGTGACGGGTGACACCATCTAGGCCTCTGCCAAGCTCCCCTTTAACTAGTATTATTTTCTGTTTCATGGATCAATTAACAATGGCTATTAATAGGGGCAGCTGGGTGGCATGGTGGATAAAGCAGCAGGCCTTGGAGTCAGGAGAACCTGTATTCAAATCCAGCTTTAGACGCTGCTTAGCTGTGTGACCCTGGACAAGTCACTTAACCCTGTTCGCCTCAGTCTCCTCATGTGTAAAATGAGCTGGAGAAGAAAATGACAAATAGGGTCATGAAGAGTCAAAAATTACCAAAACAACAATTTTTGCAGAACACTTTAGAGTTTGCAAAGCTCTTCACATAAATTTGACCCTCACGATAGCCGTGTGAGACAGGTGCAAATGAGAAAACTGAGGCTGGAAAAGGTGAGGTGATTTGCTCGGTGTTATAAAACTACTAAGCATCTGTGATAGGACTTGAACTCGGGTCTTCCTGATAGCAAGTCCAAGATGCTATCCATTCTACCACCTAGCTGCCTATCAGATATCTAACAACAAACCCGATGCACAGACTAGAGAGCTGGTCTTATAGTTAGGAAGCACTGAGTTCAAGTTTTGACTTTGACACATAGTGCTATGTGGTATCCCAGGCAATGCTGCGTCAACGAACAAGCATTTATTAAGTGTCAGGCACCGTGCTAGGTGACGGTGACACAGAAGAGGATGTGAAATAGTCCCTGCCCTCAAGAAACTAATATCCTATCAGGAGACACAACATAAGCACATATAAGCGTATACAAGGTAAGTTTTTCTTTCTGGAGTGGGGGGAAGGCATTAGCATCTAGAGGGAGTCGGGAAGGGCTTTTTAAAGAAGGTGGTATTGCATACAGTACTAGCTACACTGCGCAATGATCGGCTATGATAGATTTAGCTCTTCTCAGCAATGCAATGATCTGAGACAACTCCAAAAGACTCAACAGGATGGAAAATGCTCCCCACATCCAGAGAAGGAACTATGGCGTCTGAATCCCAACTGAAGCATATTATTTTCACTTTATTTTTTGGTAGTTTTTTCCCTCTGTTCTGTTTCTTCTTATGCAACATAACTAATAGGAAATGTGTTTTACATGATTGCATATATACAACCAGGGGCCATCTCCAGTCATCCTAATCTATGTCTTGCCACTGGACCCAGATGGCTCTGGAGGAGAAAATGAGTCTGGTGACTTTGCACAGCCCTTGCTCACTTAAATCCAATTCATTTTCAAGTCATGACATCATCTTCCTGATGTCATGGTCCTCTTTGAGAACTAAGGACAAACCACAACAACAAACATATATAACCCATATTAAATTGCTTACTGTGTTGGGGAGCAGGGAGGGAGAAAATTTGGAACTCAAAATTTTATTTAAAATTTTTTTTTATTTAAAATTTTGGAACTCAAAATTTTTATTTAAAAATTTTTATTTAGAAATTGTCTTTACATGTAATTGGAAAAAATAAGATACTATTTCAAGAAAAAAATATAAGGAAGGTGGTACTTGAGCTGAGCTTTGAAGGAAGCTAGAGATTATAGGAGGTGGAGTTGAGAATGGAGTACATTCTGGGCATGGTCAAAGGCATGGAGACAGGAGGTAGGGTGTTATGGGGGAGGAACAGTAAGAAAGCCAGTCAGGACCATAAAGTAGGTGAACAGAAGTAACATATAATAAAGCTAGAAAGTAGAGGTAGGAGCCAGATCATAATAGGGTTTAAATGCCAAACACAGAGTTTGCATTTATCCTAGAGTTAACAGGGAGTAAATGGAGTTTATTGAGCAGGGGAATAAAACTGCCAGATTTGTGCTTTTGGGAAAAGTTATTTAGACAGCAGTGAAAATCGGATTGAAGAGGGCAGGAACAATTCGAGAAGACCGATTAGTGTATATAAGCATAGGCCTGCACAGAGCTGAGGCAGGCGTGTGACTTGTCTCTGGGGAAGGGCCAATGGCAGTGCTTACCCCAGGGTATCCTGGCATACTCAAGCTCAGGCTCTTTGCATACCTATGACCAGAACTTAAGATGGAACTACTGAGCAGGGGAAGAGACTTTTCCACATGGGAGTTCCCTACTGAGATGAAATCCTAGATCCCGATCCTCCCTTCCCCCAAACCCCCACACTAGTAAGGCTCCTTACTGTGAGTGTGGAGGTGGTTCTAGCGCCAAAAAGACCAACGGAAAGCTGTGCTCACCAGCCGTAAATTATATACTTACAGAAGTTTATTAATGAGATCATTAAAAACAATAAGCACCTTGACAGCCACAGTAAACAATGGCTCTGTTTTACAGCTTTAACCTTTATCAGCCCCAGCTCTGATGGTGCCAGGAGGATCTAGCTGTGCTGGAGATGGAAAAAGAAGTCACCATCATCGCTATAATAATATGGTAATCATATATCATATTTGCATGATACTTTACAATTTACACTTTCCTCCAGACAGACTTGAGAGAGACATCCACAGCACTAGGAGTTTCAGGGGTCCTGAAATTCTAAAGCCCCAAGAGACCTTAGAGATCATCTGATTTAACACCTTCATTTTGCCACAGAGAAGCCCAGAAAGGTTAAAAGACTGGCCCAAAGTCATATAAGGTATTGGTTACAGAACCAAGGCTAGAACCCAGATTTTCTTACATTTTCTTCTAAAGAAATAATTGTACTCTGTTTATTTTGGTGTTCCTTTTTTAAAAGTTTGAGTTCCAGATTGTCTCCCCCGACCCCGCCACCCACCGAGAAGGCAAGCAATACAATACCAATCATACACACGAAGCCACGCAAAACATATTTCCGTATTAGCCATTTTGGGTGGGGCTGGAAGCAAGAAAAATAAAGTGAAAACAGTATGCTTCAATCTCCACTCAGAGTTCAACACATCTCTGGATGTGGATATCGTTTTTCCCTTGTGAGTCTTTTGAAATAGTCTTGGATCATTGTATGAATTAGAGTAAGCCTTTCACAGTCGATCGTTACAATGATTTTATTACCGTGTACAGTTAGAACTCAGATTTTCTCACTACTCATCTAGTTATCTTTCCCTTGTAGCGTGTTGGTTCATCAGCTCCATTTCTCAGGCATGGATCAAATCGCAGAAAGATTAAAAAAAACCAGATAGGTGGCCCAATGGTTAGAACGCTAGGCCTAAAGTTGGAAAGGCCTGAGTTTGAATCCAGCCTCAGACACTTACTAGCTGTGTGATCTGGGGAAGTCACTGGACTGCTCCATGCTTCAGTTTCCTCTGCTGTGAAGTGAGGATCATAACAGTCCCTGCTGCCACAGCCTTGTTGCGAGGGTCAAATGAAATAATCTATGTAAAGTCCTTTGCGAACTTTAAGAGCTAGGTGAATGCTACCTATTATTACTAATAAATAACTTGCCCGTAGTCATGGAAATAGAGTGCTTTCCAGTCCAGACTTGGGCCCACGTCTTCTGACTCCAAACCCAGTGCTATTTCCACCCCACCACAGTTACCTTTCTCACAAACACACATTTACTAAGAAGAGATCTGATCTTACCGCCTCTGCAAACAATTCACAACCACAGTGGGCTCAGTTTCCTCATTTGTTAAGTGATGGTATTGGGTTAGAGGACAGCCAAGCTCCTTTCACAACTCATGGTATGTGATCCTGTACAACTCTATAGTAACATGTTTAATACTGGGGCAGCTAGGTGGACCCTGCAGTCAGGAGGACCTGAGTTCAAATGCGGCCTCAGATGCTTGACACACTAGCTGTGTGATCTTGGGCAAGTCACTTAACCCCAGTTGCCCTGCCTTCCCCCGTCCAAAAAAACTGTAAAAAAATATGTTTAATACTCCTCTGTGGCCTACATTCACAAAAAGGGATAGGAGTTTATACTACATTTAAAGAAACAAAGTCAACTATCATTCCTTCTGTTTCACAATGTTTTAGAAATATTATTAGCTAGTGCAAACGAACAGAAACGTGATGTGCAAACTAAGGGAATAAGTATTGGCCACACTGACACTAAAATATCTCTTTTTACAGAAAATGTTTGCAAATGTATATATACACATATATATATTTAAATATAAGAAATTGAACAACTGAAGTGAACTAAAGAAATAAATGACTTTATCAAGGTATCAATATGAGAGACAAAAGCAGAAAAATCACCTATATTCTAATGTCTAACAAAATTCAAGTACAATTAATAAAAATGCATTACTTATAACCAAAAAAAGAAACAAGATACATGAAAAGTATTCATGTAAATATAATTAATAGCAGAGAGGCATTTTCCCTTCCTAGTCCTGGGCTAATGTTCTGATACCAGTAATTTTTTAAAAGCTTTCATTGTCTTATATTATTGATACTCAATAGGCTGTATCCCAAAAGTAAGTTCATCCTTCATCTGCACATGGAAATGATGTTATAAAAGGAAGATTGATCTTTGGGAAGGGGGGATGGGGAGTAGAATGATGGATTTCACTTCCCAGCAGGCATAAAGAGGAAGTTCAGTCTTTCCAGTCATGTTGGTGACCCCATTTGGGGTTTTCTTTGCAAAGATACTGGAGTGGTTTGCCATTTGCTTTTCCAGCTCATTTGACAGATGAGGAAACTGAGGCAAACAGGGTTAAGTGGACCCAGGGTCACACAGCTAGCAAGTGTCTGAGGCCACATTTGAACTCAGGTCTCTAGGCCTGGCACTCTATCTACTGTGCCTCCTATCTGCCCCGTAAAGAGGAAAGGGGAGCTCCAAAAAAAATCAGGCGAGGAAGAATACAGTCGTCAGTGAAACTTTGGGAACAATTTCTTGCTTAAAAAGTGGGACACTTCTGCTGAGTTTGTGACCATGTGGAACAGCGAGATAAGGTAGGGAAACATGGGAACAGCAGTGATTAGGCCAATCTAGAGTACTTTTTGGAGACAGCACAGCCAGAAATCAGGGGGAAAGGGACAGATTGCGGACCAGTGAGCAGTGCCTGCACATAGTAGGTGTTTAATAAATACTTGTTTGTTTGACTTGATAAGCAGGTGGTCAAGGCGCAGATAGGCTTTTCAGTTCTTCAGGCCCAGGGCTCATCCAGGAGTACATGGTGCCTACAGAAAGAGACTGGCTCATTGATGACTTTCCTTATCCCTGGTCACTTTCCTTGTCTTGTGAATTTTGGAAGATTTGCTTCCCAAGGTATTCTGCCGTGTGTGTGTGTGTGTGTGTGTGTGTGTGTGTGTGTGTGTGCGTGCGCGTGCACGTGCATGTGCACGTGCTTACACATGTGCCTGGTAAGAAATGGGAGAGCACTGTATTAGACAATGTGGCTTCATTATTCATGGCTGGCTCATGTAAATGCTTTATTGCTTCAGGAAAAATAAAAGGCCTTTCAAAGTAAGTGGTACAGGCAATGAGGGCTGCAGGACTCCAGAGGAGAGAGGCAGAGTAATCGGAGGAAGCTTCATTCAATTTAAGTAATTTCAATTCATTCAATTTAATTCAACAAGCATTAATCAAAAAGGTCAGATCTGAACTGGGTCATGAAGGATGGATAGGACTCCAGATTCACTGTGTCCTGAGGTAAATCATTACATCTCTTTGGGTCTCAGTTTCCTTATCTGTAAAATGGAGGGATTATTCTAGATGACTTCTGAGATTGCCTGCAGCTCTGAATCTGGATTTATAGTTATTAGACATTAAATGTGTGGTTACTAGCTATGTGGTCATAGACAAATCACTTCTCCCTCCTGAACCTCAAATCCCTTATCTAATAGAATGAGAGGATTAGACCAAAAGATTCCTGAGGTCTCTTCCAGCTCTACCACTCTCTACAACCTGTTCAAGCCAGCCTGAATACTATATGATGGTTCCAATGTATCCTTCTAGGCTCTATCATTCTGTATTCTAAGATCCCTTCTAGCTCTAGCAACGTTCTTTCATATATGTTCTACTGCTCTATCTTTTAAGATCTCCTCCAGATCCACTGTTTTATTTCTAATACTCTGTATTCTTTTTTTTTTTTGGAGGGGGGGAAGGCAGGGCAACTGGAGTTAAGTGACTTGCCCAAGGTCACACAGCTAGTAAGTGTGTCAAGTATCTGAGGCCGCATTTGAACTCAGGTCCTCCTGACTCCAGGGCCAGTGTTCTACTCACTGCACCACCTAGCTGCCCCTAATACTCTGTATTCTAAGGTTCCTTCAAAATACATTCCAAGTTTTGTGTTCTAAGACTCTATATTATAAAATGTCTCTTCAAGACCTAACATTCTATGTTCTATAAGTCTAAGTGACATTCAAAATCCCTGGACATTTTGTATTACCTGTCTCTTACAATGGCCCAACACCATTTCCTTTGCCTACTGAAGGGTCATAACTATGCTTATAGAAATCAAATCAGCCCTGTTGGCCCTCTATCTTTGGAAAAAGTAAATAGCTTCACTTATGATCTCTGCTGCCTCTGAACAATTGCTCCAGTAAAAATGCCTCTGCCCGGACAAGGTCCCCTTCATCCCTCTAAGGAGCTGTTCTCCTTGGCTGCTGTTTCCTGAATTCCTCTGCAGACTGTATCAGAAGGTGCTTCCTTCCCCCATTGGGTCCTGCACTTTTGTACTCGCCCCTGCTGGGGAGTGAATAGAAGGTTGGATGTGTAACTGGCTAGCAGCAGGTGCCAGGTCAGATTTTCTTTTTTCAGCCTTTCTCAAGCAGAAGCCAAATGAAGGCAGGTGGAGAGAACCAGAGCAAAGGGCGCCAGGGAGAAAACAAAAGAGGGTCAGGTTTCTGGGCACCCAAGCGGGAAAGTGTCCTCCAAGCATAAGGGTGAATGGATCAGATTACTCTGGGGCACCCAGACAGGGAACTCCCAGCTCTCCCAGGGACAGCCTTATTGTCTAAAGTTTATCAGAGGTTAGAACCACAAAGGCAATAGCTTCTGTGTTTTGGAGATAGACTTTGTCAAAATTCCCAAAACAAATGCAAGTCAGAAAGAAAGAGTTAGGAAAAAATGCTGGATTTACAGTTGGGGGCCCTGGGTTTGAGTCCTAGTTTTGACATTTGCTAGATAGGAAGAAGAAATACCCTCTGCTCTCCAAGACTTCACAAGACAGAAGACACAAGACAGAGATGCGTGAAGAGATAGCCAATCATAACAGCTCATAATGTATTTACAAAGCAATCTCCATCACAACAACCCTATGAAGGTAGAAAGTGCTATGATTATTATAACACCTATTTCAGAGATGAGAAAACTGAGACTCATATGGTTTTATTCCTCTGAGTATTATCACACCATACATATACTTCAATACTTCGATAGATTATGAGTTCACAGAATTTGAGAGTTAGAAAGGACCTTAATGACCAGCTAGTCTGGGATATCTGGAAAAGAATCCCCTGTAAAACATACTCAATAATTTCTCATTTAGCCTGGGTTTGAAGACCTCCAAGGAAGGGACACCTACCCCCTCTCTATGAAGTCCATTCACTCTTTGGACAGCTCTAATTATTAGGATTTTTCCACCGACATCAAGCCTAAATCTGCCTCTTTGCAATTTAGTGAGGACTTCCTCCACCAACCAAGAAGCCCATCATCAAACTTTTATTAAGCACTAGGTGCTGTCCTAGGTACTAGAGGTAGAAATATAAAAAGGAAAGTCTCTTTTCTCAAGAAGTTTACCTTCTATTAGGAAAAACACGTACATATATAAGTACCCACAAAATATATACACAATAAGTCCAAGAACTGGGGGTAGGGGAGGAAATCACTGTTGTGAGGATGTAGGAATCAGTGTTTAAACTGAGTTCTGAAGAAAGCTAGATTCTAAGTGGAAGAGGAGAGGCACAGAGGTCAGAGGTGAGGGGACTGCCTACAGAATGGGAGATGGAATGCAGATAATAATCCCATCCACAGTTTAATAGACTATTTCATGAATTTCTTTGACTGAAAAACAAAAACATGACCTAGAGGTTTTCAAACTTCTGGGGATGAGTTTCTGAACTTAGCCAAGCATGTTCTGGCATGAAAGACCACATGTCTATTTCTGGGCTCCTACTTGAAGTCTTTCTAAATTGATGCAGTCAATTGGTATAGCCTTGGAGATCCCAGGGTCACCTCCACACCCCAATGAGGCATCAAAACTAAGACTTTAATGGGCTTGGCATGTCACAGATAATAAATATTTGTTGAATGACTGCATTTATTTATTTCTTTATTCTTCACTGGAGTGTATCTGCCAGTGATGGTCATGAGTTGAATACACAGAATGTCCTTGAAGTTATGAGGCTAAACAGTAGCTGAGGGGTTGGGAAGTGTTTGTGCATAGGTATGTGTATGTGTAAATAAAAGCAAAAGAACATTGCCTTGTATGCATGTGTTTAGGTTACAGGAGGAAGCATTCAGTTAAAGTCTTCTTGAAAAGTCGATTGTTCTAAAAGCATTGCTGGTGAAAGTAAACAGACTTTTTATTCATGGAGACCGGACTAAAAAGGTCCCGGGAGTTCCTGGCTAAGAACAGAAGGTAGCAATATGTTCTAAACAAGGATCATCTCAACATGCTCAAAGTCAACCCAGTGAGATGCTTTGGTGGTCCTGTGCCTAGCACAGTGTTGACAAATGTTATGTGGTTAATAAATGCTTGGTGATTTATGGATTGTTCCCCACCCACTCTCACATGTCTGCTCCTGGCCCCCTACTGTCAGACTAGATCTGAATCCCATCATACAGCCAAGTATCCTTCAGTTAGCCCCAGAATGTACACAATATGCCTAGACCTCATAGCTTGTTCCTGTCAAGTTCTTCTAACCTCCTACTAAATCTTTCAGTGTGCATTTTAACTGGAGCCCTTCAGTGACAATGGCTCCATCTTTTTCACCAAACCCAGGAAACGAACTCTAATGATGGGTATATCAAGTCAAGTTAGAGGAAAATGTCAGGGCCCCTGTGACTAGCCATGAGGAAGAGGCCAGGAAGCCCAAGCTTTCGAGATATTCAAACTTTCTTTTGTGTTTTCCCATTTCTCCCCCATCCCCTGCCACCCAAAAACTAACTAACTAAACGAATAAATAAAAGACATCTCTGTTGAAAGATACTGAAAGTAAAGGAAGCCTGGTCAGAGAGGAGCAAAATCCCTTTAAATTCAGGGCAGGACAGGTAGACCACGACTAAATGGAGAGGACTGAGCCGTGCAGGTTAAAAGGCATCAGGTAGTCCAAGGTGGCCCTGCCCCCCACCCCATTTTAAGCAATGCTCCGACATAGAAACCTGGAGGCAAGAGCAGCTGTACCCATGATTCAGATAAATTCTGCCAGACAGGAAGATGTAGTTATCAGCATTGCTCACTCCACACTGGTATATGCTCTGTGGAAAATATTAGCAATCAAGCCTCAAGCCTTGACTGAGACAAACACCCCCACACACACAAGCACAGAAATTCTGTGTTGATCATCCCAGTCTCTGAGCTCACCAATTCTTACTCCATTTCTGTGCCCAAACACACCCAAAACACACACTCAATACAACCCCTTTCCTTATACCAGGACTCACCACACCTGGGCCAGCCTGCAACCACCTTTCGCCCATATCCATGGGCCTTCTGGCTATTTGCTGCTGCCTTTAAATGCCTCCATCACAATTGTAATCAGTCATCTTTAGCTACTGCCACAAAGGCAAGGGGAGAAGTTGTGGAGAGAAGATGGCAAGAGAAATCATGGGAGCATAGATTGAGATCTGGACAGGACCTTAAGAGGCCGATGAATCCAGCCCTCATTTTATAGATGACGATTTTCTTGAACTCCAGTACCGGCATCTGCCTTCTCTGAATCTCATAGCCTTCCAAACTCCTGGCAAAGGGCAGCAGAAACAGACCTTTCCTAGCTTTTGTGACCAAAGACTTCAAAGAATTCTGTCGCATGAATCCACTGACCTCAGACTGACACTACTCTGTGGACTTCCCACTCAATCAACAAACCTTCATCCATCATCATCACCATCACCATCATCATCATCATCATCATCATTATTATTATCACATAGTGCTTTAAGGCTTGCACATTACTCTATAGATATTATCTCATTTTCTCTTCGCAACAACCTGGAGAGGGAGGTACTATGAGTATTCTCATTTGGTGATGAGGATTAAATGAGGTTAAATGATTTGCCCAGGATCGCAGAGTCAGTAAATATCTGAGGCAGGATTTGAACTCCGGTCTTTCTGACTCCAGGTGTGCCGCGGCCCCACCCACCTGACTGTTTTATGAGGCACTACCTCAAACCACTGACTAAAGCCTTTGTGGTGTCTGCCTATACTATTGTCTCACCCAGCTTGCTAAACTCTTCATGAGCCACACCTGTCATTTGGATGGATGACTGGATGAGAAAGTGCTAGAGACACAAAGCAAGACGCTCCCTGACCTCAAGGAGTTTATACTCCAATGGGGGAAGATAACACATATAGAGGGTGATTGGAGCTAAAGGGCAAATGATTGACCTGTCCTTTCTAGGAATGCTGCTGCTGATTTGATTACTAATCTCAGAGCGAGGGTTGGAAGTAGGAATGAGGAATATCCTCTCAATAACACAGCATGGAGGTGCTCAGAACATGACACAGTGCTTCTAAGACCAAGCAAGGTAAAGGAAATTAAGGCAAGTGTGATCTTGAGCAAAGCACACTAGCCACGAAGTCAAAGGACCTAGATTTACATCCTGTCACTGGCTCTTGTTACCTATATGACCTTGCGCAAGTTACTGCAATTCCCTGGGCCTCGGTTTCCTCATTTGTAAAATGGAGAGGTTGGATTAGATGGCTTTTGGGGTCCCTTACAACTCTTCATCTATGATCCTATTGTAACAGGGACTAATATATGTACAGAGCACTTCTCCCATATCTGGAGAGGATGGAGATCCTGCTTCTAGGAGAGTCGCGATGACCAGTTATGGAGATGCTTTGGAGAGACACTGGAGCATGCATCGATATTTGGGAACTGGTTCTGGTCTGCTCACCATATAGGGAATTGCAACCTTTCTGGTTGCATAGCCAGAAATGGGGATACATTAAAAAAGGTCTTAGTCAAGCCTTAGCATCCTCTTTGGTTCATTTATCTTTGTCTTCTTTCCCTTTCACAGACGATATCTGATGAAAAACCATGTTATAAAGGGAGTGAACCTCCCCACTGATGTCAACCTGTGATCCCACAAAGCAGGTTTTGAACCTCTGCTTCTGTGTTTTGCCTTTTCCATTTGAAAACTATGACCATGTAAGTTTCAAAAGGTCAAAAGAGCAAGTCTCCATGCATCGGGAAATTTGGACATACCAGAGTCCTTACTGTCAAGTTTTTACAGATAGGTCAATATTAATGCCAGGAGGAGCAAGGAGTGACCTATTGGTGGGTGGGCTACATGGGCTCATTAAGCAGCAATGCCATGTTTAGATGTGAATTTGGTGGTACCAACTTTACATAGAAACTGTATTAAGACCTCAATTGGGGAATGGCTAAACAAATCATATGAATTCCATTATATGAATATAATGGAATACTTTTGTACTATAAAAATGAGGAACAGACGGATTTCATAATAACCTGGAAAGACTTATACGATCTGATGCTAAGTGAGGGGAGTAGAACCAGGAGAACATTATACATGATTACAGACACACGGAATCTTTGATGACTAACTTTGATAGACTTGCCTCTTCTCAGAAATGCAAGTTTCTAAGACAACTCCAAAAGACTCATGATGGAAAAAGCAATTCACATCCAGAGACAGAATTATGGAGTCTGAATGCAGATTGAGGCAACCTATTTGCTCTCTTTTTTTTTGTTCTGTTTCTTCTTTCTTGTGATTCATTCCATTGGTTATAGTTCTTTTTTACAACTTGACTATTGTGAAAATACGTTTAATGTGGAGGTATATGTAGAACCTATATCAGATTGCATGCCATCTTGGGTTGGGGAGGGGAAGGAGAGGAGGGGGAGAAAATTTGAAACTCAAAAACTTGAGGAACTGAATGTTGTAAAGTAAAAGTAAAAATTAATTAATTAATTATTTTTAAAAAATGTATTAAGAGTGAGTCCATTTGCCCTAGAGATAGACGAAGCGGTCACTGTAGGGGAGAGTCAATATGCCCCCAAGGTGTTGAAAGAAAAGTTTGTATTTGTGTTCTTGCTATGTAGTTGAAGCAAGTATTCCTTTGTAAAAGCTAATTGATGTTAAGTCAATGGAACCAGGTCACTCAGTCACTGGTCCTTAACAGGAAACCCAACTGGTTAGGGGCTCAAGTCAAAAACATTAGAGAAGGACCGCCCCCAAACCCTAAAGGTATTTCTAGAAGCCCTAGCGGGGAGATGTAGCAGGAATCACTCTAGGATAATGAATCAAAGAGCACTGGTTATATGCATTATAATCCTATGAATGCCTACCAGTCAAAATCCAGCATCACAAGGGTGGGATTCTAAGGTCCAGTCAAAGGTACAGGCTGGAGAGCAGGTGGCATGGCATGGAGATAGCTGGAAAGAACCAGGCAAGCTAAGGTAAATGCTCACCAATCAGAACCAAGGGTCACAGCAAACACTACTGGCTAGATGGCCTAACAGCAACAACTGGATGAATCATGGTGGATGGGGACGCCCATTTGGTCACAAGCCAATGTTGTGTGCATAGAACAGAAGTCACTACTAAGAAGGAAACCTATTTTCCTTCACTCTCTCTGTGGCTTAGTCTTGTGCCCTGGCTGTTGCTACAGGGAGATGTTTTAGTATCTAGTCTCCATTGATTCTTGACTTCTGTCACCTCCAGAAAGTTCCTTCAGTGTCATTGTTCACCCCATTCCCCTGAATTACCTAGCAAACCAGCTGCTACAGCCAGCCTGGCTCACCATTCTGCACCACCTAGTTTCATAGCATTATTTTTAATTTCCAAGATGATTCCAACTTTCAGACAGAGTTGCCAACAATGAGGCACCAGTGGTTATGGATTGTCATGCACAATGGTGTTACCCCTACCAGATCCTGAGAATGTGGCTACATAAAATAATGTCCAAGAAGAAAGGAAAGGTTGTAATGACCAAAGTATACATCGATGGCAGCACAGACCTTGCCAATGAGACAACCCTACTGTCCATTGGGAATGGGAATGTAATGGGCAAGCTTACAAGTATAAAGGATGAAGACCAATAAAGTCATTTCTCACAAAGTTCATTGGCTGCTGAGCTAAGGCTACATTATTTTGTCACTTGGGGCCCTACTACACTCACGAAATGAGGGCCCTTGTAGAACTCTCCATGTGGCTCCCACCTGACTGGCCCTCATTGGACTATCCTGTGTTCCTCATCTCCAAACATGGAAATCAGGAGCAATTGATTCCTAGTTGTCTGACTGCAGATGGTGTTTGTGGAAGTGACTGTACTGATTTTGCAAGGTGCAGAGCTGAGGTTGGTATGTTATTTCCCCCTCACATTCCTGCTCCCCACCCCTTACCCCATTACTGCCACCAAGGCCACTCTAAACTAGACTCCAAATATGGCAGTTCTCCAGAGGATTTGAAGACAGAATGTTTCAGCAGGGCCATTTATTAGCAGAGTCACCCTGTTTTAGCTGTGAAATCTTTCCTCTGGCACATCCACTTTACTATAGTACTTCTGTGTTCCCATGTCTGACCTACCTATCACATTTCTCCCCTGCTGCTGTTTTGCTAAAAAAAAAAAGAGAATAAGTAATAAATAATTCTCCCATTTTTGTAGGATTGTAATAAAAAGAACTTTAGTGATTTTTTAAAAAGTGTGGACAAAGTGAAACTTTTTCCAATAAAATAATACAGGACATGAGGATAACCGGGTGAATCCTGCCTCTGTGGATAGGAAAGGTTTCCTCCAAGTATCTATTCAATGGCAAGATGAGGAGTGGTATACTTAGGGGCAACAGCTTGTGAAAGGAGAGATAGGGTCAAAAAAGATATGGATGAGATCATAGAGGGGATGGTCAGCCTGAAGAAGAACTGTAAGAAGTAGAGGGTAGAATGGGGGAGATTAATCAAGAGAGGTAGTCTGGGACCAGAAAAGAGAGGACCGATCATGTGACAAAGATGGTACCAAATAGGAGGACCAATCAGAAAGGACGTAGAAGACAATGCCCACACCACCATCAAAACTCCACAGTTTCTGGAAATTTTTGTAAAGCAAGGAGGAAAGCACAGCATTGGTTCAGTAAGCAGATAGACTTCCACAGAGTAAAGAGACAAAAAAGAGGAGAGAGGAGAAAATGGAAAGAAGAGAGGCTCAGTGAGTGGTTCTTTGAGGGTAAACTATTATTAGGAGTGAAAGGCAAAAAATGGGCCTATCATTCTTAATGTCTGTGTAGAGGATATTTTAAAAGGGCTATGACAACCCCAGATAGAGAGAGAGGAACATCATGCTCTTATAAATTGGAACCAAGGGGGAGAACAAAAATTGGCCTCTGTAGAGTCAAAGTGATTATCTCAATAGATAAGGGGCCCTGGGTAAGAAAAAAACCAATGTCCACCAGAATTTGGCTTCAGGCAGAGCCAGTCTATGGAGAGAGCACCATATGTGTATGTGTGTGTATGCATATATATATATGTATGTATGTATGTATGCACACATGCACCCATTTCCAGAGTTTTGATTTCTTTGGTACCAACAACTCCAGGTGAGTAAACACCTTCTTCTGAGGCCGGTCATCACCTTTTTTCAATTTATCATCTTAAAGACTTGCTTGGGACAATGAGAGATTAAGCGACTTGGCCACAGTCACACAGCCATTACATGTTGGCAGTGGGACTTGAACCCATGACTTCATGACTCCAAAATAGGCTCTCTATCTGCTACACCATCCTTCCCCTTTTCATATTCTTATTTACTTGCAACAACACTTCTGGAGAAGTGATTGACAAGGGGGAAAAATCTGCATATCAAATATTTTTTAACAAGGGTCTGATATTTAAGAAATAGGCGACTAACAGAAATATATGACTGAAATCCATTCCAAAAGAGATTAGATCATCAAAGCATATGAATCAACATGTCTCAAAGCAATTGTACATGATTAACAACCATATGAAAGAGCGAACCAGTCACCGATAATAAGAGAGATTCATGTCAAAACAGTTCTAAGTTTTCATCTCACACCAAGCAAATTGGCAAAGATGACAAAAAATGGAAACAGTCAGTGTTGGAAGGTAATGGAAAATGGGCACACTAATGCACAGTTGGTAGGTCTATAATTGGCTCAATAGTTTTGGAAAGCAATTTTGCAAACAGACTAAGAAAGCTACTGCACCGTCTCTATCCTTTGAACCAGAGATCTCATCGCTAAGCATCTACCCCCATAGAAGTCAATGATAAAAAGCAAGGCTCTGTGGACATAAATAAATAAAAATATTTATAGAAGCACCTTTGGTAGTGGTAAATAACTAGAAACAAAATAGATGCTCACTGATTGGGGAACGAATAAACAAATCGTGGTATATAAGTATAATGGAATATGACCGTGCTGTGATAAAGGATGGATGTGATAAATACAGAGAAGCATAGGAAGACATATGAACTGATGCAAAATGAAGATGATGATGATGAAAATAATCATTATTGCCATTATCCAAGGAAAGGATACAGGCAAAAGTTCCATTTAGTTTGCCCCCTCTTCAAATCCATCCAAAAATAGTGGAAAGGCTAAACAATGGAACAGAGTAGATACACAATATACTGAAGCAAACAAACACAGCAGCATAGTGTTCCTTAAAGCTAACGACCCCCATTGTCGGGGAAAGGATTCATTATTTGAAAAAAATGCTTGGAAAACTGGAAAGTAGTTTCGAAGAAATTAGGGATAGACCAACAACTCACACACACACTAAGATGAACTCCAAATGGGTGTGTGGCATAGACACTAAAGGGGACATCATAAACCAGAAGAGCAAGAAGGACCGTAGATAGGGGAGGCATTCACAACCAAATAAACGATAGAGACAATCACAGAAGAAAAAATATTCAAATTTGATTATATAAAATTTCGAAGTTCTCAGATAAACAAAACTAATGAAGTTAAAATTAGAAGGGAAACAAGTAGCTGGAGAAAAATCTCCAGTGAATTTCTCTGATAATGGCATCATATTTGAGATGTAGAAAGAACTGACTCAAATTTTACTAAGAACCATTTCCCAATAGATAAATGGTCAAAGGATATGAACAGGCAGTTTTCAAAGGAAGATATTCAAGTCATCAACAACTAATGAAAAATGCTCCAAATTACTAATAATTAGAGAAATGCAAATTAAAGCAATTGTGAGTTTCCACCTCATACGCATAGCAAGATAACAAAAGAGGTAGACGACCAATGTTGGAGGGGCTGTGAGAAAACAGACACATTAATGTAATGTTGGTGGAGTTGTGAATCGATCCAGCCATTCTGGAAAACAATTTGAAACTATGCCCCCAAATCACTAACCTGTGCACAATCCTTTGACCCAGCTGTACTGCTACTGCTAGGTCTAAAGCCCAAGGAGATCAAAGAAAGAGGAAAATGACCCAAATGTACAAACATATTTATAGTAGGGTGTTTGTTTGTTTTTTGTAGTAGCAAAGAAGTAGAAATCCAGAGCATGACTACCTACTGAGAAATGGCAAAGAAAATTCTGACATAATAATGTAATGGAATATTGTGCCATAAGAAATTATAAAATGGACAATTTCAAAGGAAATTGAAAGGACTTCTATGAATTGATGCAGTATCAAGTGAGCAGAACCAGGAGAAAAACGCGTAAAAATGACATGTGAAAGACTTTAGAACTCTGATCAATCAAATGATAAAGCAGAGGACTGAAGATGAAACATACTCCCCACCTCCTGCCAGAGAAGTGGGCTTAAAATGCAAGCGAGACATAATCGATGTGGGAATTTGTTTTGTTGGCCCATGTACTGTTATGAAGATTTTTTTGGTTCTCTTTTTCTTTTTTTAAATTGTTCAGTTAGAGAGAGGGACAGTGGAAGGCAGAATTAATACAAGCTTTTAAAATAAATTAATTTTAAAATGCCCATCCTAAACCTAGATTGCTTTAATTAAATTCAACAAATATTTATTAAACACCTGTTGGTTAACGAAAAGAGCATTGGATTTGGAGTCAAACAACGTGGTCTTCAATCCTGGTTCTGCTGTCATCTATGTAACCTTGGGCAACTCACTTAACCTCTCTGTTAACTAGTATCTTCATCTGTGAAATAAAGAGGTTAGACTCTATGACTTCTGATGTTCCTTCAGGTTCCAAATCTATGGAAGATACTCATAAAAATAAAAATAGCTCACATTTTTATAGCACTCTGGTTTACAAAGCACTTTAAGGACCCTGTGAGGTAGTACGTAGTAGAGGTATGAGGGGAGAAAGGGGGTAGGGGTGGGGAATGGGGTTCATGACCTGAAATTTCATCAGGTATGGGAACTCCCAGTATGAAAACTCCCTCCACCAATGCAGCCCAATAATTCATCTGTGATTCATCATCTCAGAGATCTGCCCAGTCACAAAGATATGTTTTAAAAGCAGGTCTTTGCCCAGTCACAAAGATATGTTTTAAAAGCAGGTCTTAGGGGCAGCAAGGTAGCGCAGTGAATAGAGCACCAGCCCTGGAGTCAGGAGGACCTGAGTTCAAATCCAGCCTCAGACACTTGACACTTACTAGCTGTGTGACCTTGGGCAAGTTACTTAACCTCAATTGCTCTGCCTTCCCCTTTCAAAAAAAAATAAAGGTAGGTCTTGAACCCTGGTTGTCCTAGTTCCAAGGCTGGCTCCTTGTCCATACATAAGTGGTTAGGTGGGGCACTGGAGAGAACACTGGACCTGGAGTTAGAAAATCCTGAGTTTAAATCTGGCCTCAGGTATTTACTGGCTGTATGACCCTGGGCAAGTCACTTGTCAGTGTGTCAATTTCCTCACCTGTGAAAATGGGGAGGTTGAAATGTTCCTATTTCCCAGGGTTGTTACAAGGAGCAAATGAGATAATATTTGTAAAGTCCTTTACAAACCTTAGAGCGCTCTATAAAAGTCAGCTACTATAATTATTATTAATGAGAGAGAGGGAGGGGGGGGCATTCTGGTGAGTCTGGAGATGAAGCGCCTCATGCAGGGGACAGCAAGCAGGCTTTCGTACTGGGGTCTAAAATATATGTCATGAATAAAACTAGAAAGACAAGCAGGGACCAGGTGGTGAAGGGCTTTACATTCCAAACAGAAGATTTTGATTTTGTGTTTGATCCTGGAGGTAACAGGGAGCCACAGGTGTTTATGCAGGTGGGGAGGGCAAGGGTAGTCAGACTATCATCAGTGGAAGTATTGTTATCCTATAAACAAGAAAAGTGGGGCCCAGAGAGGCCAAATCATCATTACAGGACCATAGGGTTTCAAACCAGAGAAGACCTTAGGAGAAGATCCCCTCGTACAACTCCCTCACTTGTCCGCAGCCGCAGAGCTGGTAAGTGACAGAAGGGGGCTCTAACCCAAGGTCTCCTACCTCCTAGCCTAGTTCTCCCTTCATTACGATGTCTTTCCATTGCCCTTTCCCTGCCTCGTGAAGCCACATACACAGTGGCTCTTGAACCGACCGTGCTGCCTCCCTCAGACACACCCCAAATGAGCAGCATTCATCAGATTGCTAGACTTCCTGTCTAGAGGCGTTCCAGGCATATAGGGAAACGAGCTGGGGCTGTAACATCTGGCCTGTTTCCATCAACTTGTGGTAGTATTAACCCTCCACCCACCAGGAGAGCAGTAGCACACCCCAGGACTGAATGCATTTCAATATGCAGCAAAAATTGAGTCCGTTGGTCTCCTCAGTACAATGTGCATAGCATATAGAAAGGACAGGCCAGCACCAAAGCCCTGTGTGTGCCGCGGCAGACGGTGGGCACCTTAGACTCGTGGGGTCCCTTTGAAGCTCCCTGCTGGGCTTGGTGTCAGCCCTCAGTCAGGGATGGCTGAGGCTCCGGGCCCTGGATGACATGTAGACTGAGGCCTAACAGGTCTGGGATTGTCCCTGCCTGGAGCGTCGGCCAGTCTGACATTTTTAGGAATCTCCTTAAAAGTCAGAAAAAAAGAAGAACAAAAAATTGTTTTGAAACAAGGCTTCTATTCCAGGGAGCCTCCCAGACAGTCTCTGTAGACTAAACTTACCTCGTGACAACAGGCCAGTGAACTGAGGCCATCTCTGCTCAGAGAACCATGAAATATCGACGCTACCAGGGCCTTAAAGATTATCTAATCTGACCCATTAATTTTGTACAGGAAGAAACTGAAGTGCTGTGATTCACCCAAGGTCACACGGTCTTCCGATACGCTACACTTTTTTCATTATACACCCCTAGGAGGCAAAAATTGCTTGAGCAAACATCCCCACCATACATATATTTTACTTATTTACACATTATATATGTATATATGGACTGCTGTGCTAATGTACGCATATGTCTACTGTACTAATAACTATATGTGTTATGATACATATTAATTTTTAAAATTTAAAAGATGAAGGTAAAAGAAATTCGAGCAGATTAATCATTTTGACTATTATAAATACCCAAATTAACTACAATGGACATATGAAGGAAGATACTATCTGTATCCAGAGAAAGAACCGATAAATGTACAGAATGATTTTACATATATGTACATATCTTTGTCTAATGGTAGCCATCTCTAGGGAGGAGGAGGAGGGAAGACAAAAAGGTGAAAAAAAGAAATTTACATTTATTATATATTTAAAAGGAATAGCAAGTTGTACATAAGAGATCTGCAGTTTCATGTTTAATCACCTTTTTTATTACACTATGCTATGTAAATGCTTGTTTTGTTCCATAAATTAGATGTAAAATAAAATTTTGAAAAGAATAACATGAAGATAAAATAAATTTTTAAGAAGCTAGGATAAAGATAAAATAATATATGGTCCAAGAGTCAAAAGGGAACAACTGTACTTTATGGAGTAGGCAAAGGACGTAATCTGAGCTGTTCTTTGGGAGATGAAGGATTCAGGATGCAGAAGGGGACATATAATTTTTAGACATGGCAAATGTGGGAATTTGTTTTGCTTGCCTATGCATATTTGTTACAAGGGTGGTTTTTTATGGAGGGGAGGTGTAGAAGGGAGAAAATGGATTTTTGCTAATAAAAAAATTCAATTTATTTTTTTCTTAAAGAAAATAACCTTGGAATTTGTACTGAGGATGAATTAGAGGGAGTGGAAGCAAGGAGGCCAGTGAGGAGGCTGTTGTAATATTTTCCGTGGGAGGTGATGAGGGCCTCTACAAGGGTGGTGGTTGTGTGAATAGAGAGCAGGGAACAGATGAATTGGAGGGCCTGGAGAAGATGAGATTTGGCAACTGATTAGACTTTCTTGGAAAGGGACAGTGAGAAGTCAAGGTGACACCAGGTTACAAGCCGGAGCAATTGACAGGATGGTGGTGGTCTCAACAGAGACGGGGAAATTCAGAAGAGGGAGAGTGTGGAGGAAAACTCATCTTATGCTACTCACTCTTTCCCACTAAAAATATGAAAGTGTGTGTGTGTGTGTGTGTGTGTGTGTGTTTGGTGGGTTTGGTGGGGGGAGGGTGTGCTCACTCACTGTCCAAGGATAGGACCAATGCTGTGGGATAATGGAGAGTCAGAAGGTGGAGATGCTGCTTAGCATTAGGATCATTGAATTTTGTCTGCCCAGCTAGCCGCTTCGTGGGACTGGACGGAATTAGGACCAGCTCTCTGAGCAGTCCACTCTGGAAACGGGAGGCCAAATGGGGAAGGCTCAGAGTGGGGGAACACTGAAGAGGAGTAGAGACCAGCCCCAATTAGCTATGGGGGGGGGAAGCTGGAATGTGATCCACCCGTGTAATCGGTTGATCATAAAACCCTTTGGGGTCAAGTTAAGGCCCCCTTGGGCTCATCCTAGCGACCTGCTCTCCATACCTCCTGCTCTAAAGCACAATTCTTACATGACCCTTTCCAGAAAACTTTTCTTGGTGCCTCCACCACCATCCCTCGACAGTAAGTAATGACATTTCCTTTCCTCAGAACTCACAGCTCTTTGTCTCTTCCTTATGTGCCTATACATTAAGATCATAGCTATTGAGCTTCTAAGGGACCTTCAAAAGGTATCCCTCATTTTACAAATAAGGAAACTGAGAGTGAGTTAAGCCATTATGTGATTTGCCATGGTTGCAAAGGCAGAGAGAGAGAGAGAAATAGAGAAAGAGAGAGAGAAATAAAGAGAGAAATAGAGAAAGAAAGAGAGAGAAAGAGAGAGGAAGAGAGAAATAGAGAAATAAAGAGAGAGAGAGATAAAGAGAAGGAGAGAGAAATAGAGAAAGAAATAAAAAGAGAGAGAGAGGGAGGGAGGGAGAGAGAGAGAATATGGAGTAATGAATAAAGAACTAGTCTTAAAATCAAAGAAGCCTGAGTTTAAGTCCCAACTCTGAGATACACTGTCTGGGGAAACCCTGGATACATTGCATAATCTCTTTTAGCCCCCAGGCAACTGCATAAAGTTACAATTTGAACAGTGGGTGCCAACTTTCATCAGGGAATTCCCTCCCTTGACTTGACTACACCATTGGAATTGGTACAGGAAATTCCCTAAACCGATGGCATTATGAGTCCCAGTCAAAAAGAAAGCCTTAACTAGTAAATGTCAGAGGCAGGAGGTGAACCCAGCTCCTACTGATTCCAAGGCCAATACCAGTCACTATTCCATGAAATTTATTTTCATTATGGTTGGGGTTCTTCTTTTTTTTCTTGCATGTGTCATATCGCCTGCCTTGCTCAAGTATAATTATTATAAAGGCAAAGATTGTGCCTCATCTAACTTTTTATCTATCCTAATGTCTCATATCGGGCTTTTTGCACAGTAGGTACTTAATACACATTTCTTAAGCTGAATTATTCATCTTTGTATCCCCCAGAATGCCTTGTGCATAGTAGGCATTCAATAAACAAAAATTTTTGTTAGAAGATTGAAAGCCAAAGAAAACCCCAAAGGAAATTCCCAGGAAGGGAAACGAGCCTGAAGCTTCCAAAGAGGAAAGGGCTGGCTGGTGTCTCAGTTCACACCAAGTTCAACTAAAGAAAACATTCTAGGCAGCTGCGGTATAATGGAAAGACAACACTGGTTTTGGAGTCCAAAGACCCAGATTCAAATGTTGGCTCTTACTGCCTTTGACACTTGAGGCAGGTCCCTTAATGTCTCTGGGTTTTTTGTTTTGTTTTTAAATTTTTAATCTGTAGGTTGGGAATAATATTGTTCCTACTTATCCCAGGGGATTATTATGGCACTGGGGGAATGAATGAAGGAATAGCCATAAAGTACTTTGTAAAGAATGCTATAATTGTCAGATATTGCTATTGTAAATCCAATCTAGGTTGTCTTTCCCCTCTTAGAAACATGAAGCAGCATGAGAATGGGTGGCTTGCTTGGGTCTATGATTCCCACCCCTTGTGGGGACGTGGGTGCGGGAAATGGGCCCAGAACTGAAGAGTCTCAGAGTGGAAAAGGACTTCAGGCACCCTCTAGTCCAACACATAACTGGAGAAGAATCATCTGTACAACATATCAAAAATATCCAAAAAGGGTTATCCGGCCTTTCTTTTTTTAAAGACTTCTAGTACGAAGGAGGGCAGCTGGGTGGTGCAGTGAATAGAGCGCCAGGCCTAAAGTCTGGAAGACTCATCTTCCTGAGTTCAAATGTGGCCCCAGACACTTCCTAGCTGTGTGACCCTGGACAAGTCACTTCACCCTGTCTGCCTCAGTTTCCTCATCTGTCAAATGAGCCAGAGAAGGAAATGGCAAACCGCCCCAGTATCTCTGCCAAGAAAACCCCCAATGGAGTCCCAGAGAGTTGAACACAACTGAAAAATGACTTAACAACAAACAACAAAAATTTCCCTGAAGGCAGGGACTGTCTTTTGTCTCTTTCTGTATCCCCAGAACTTAATGATTGGCTGATATTGATTGGTTTCAAAGGGATAATTTTCAGCTTGATATAAGAACACTTGGAGGGATCAGGGTTGAATGGGTCCCTTGGGGAGGATGGGAGAGTTTTGGTAGTGGGTTCACCTTTGTGGCGCAGTGGATAGAACACTGGGCTTGGAGTCAGCAAGACCTGAGTTCAAATCCAGCCTCAGAAACTTCCTAACTGTGTGACCTTGGACAAGTCATTTAACTTCTATTTGCCACTGGGGATGAAATGGCAAACCACTCCAGTGTCTTTTTTTTTAGAGGGGGAAGGCAGGGCAGTTGGGGGTTAAGTGACTTGCCCAAGGTCACACAGCTAGTAAGCATGTCAAGCGTCTGAGACTGAATTTGAACTCAGGTCCTCCTGACTCCAGAGCTGGTGCTTAACTCACTGCGCCACCTAGCTGCCCCCACTCCAGTATCTTTGCCAAGAAAACCCTATGGGCAGAGGTCCACAGAGTCATGAAGAACTAAATGACTGGACAACAATAACAAGCACCTTTGCTAGCAGTCCTCATATCGTAGAGGGGACGGTTTTAGCATTTTTCAGGTGTGGGTTTGGCCATACCTTGGAGGTCTCCTTCCAACTGAAGTCGAGGAGGAACCTTAGCAGCCCCTGAGCCAAGGCAATTTGTGTCTGCGTTTCCCAGCAGAGAGTTGGTTCCCACTGGAGCCAAAACATTGGCATCTTCCTTTAGCTGAGTCTCAGATGGGCAAGGGAGAGGAAAGAGAGGGAGGAAGGAAGACCAGGAAGTACGGAAGATGCTGAGCAGAAGTGAAGGGGAATCTAACAGAGGAGATGAAAGAAAGGAAGGGGGGAAAGGAGGAAGAGTCTGGGAGCAGAAAAACAGAAGCCCCAATACTGTAGAAGCAGGAGAGGAGGGAGAGTAGAGAGAAGAGTACAGGAGATGGAGAAAGAGGCCTTTGGGATGCTTCCCAGTCCATGTGGCAAACAATACATAGGCGATGAAATACAGTTGGTTGATTTAAAAATAGGCCCTAATACAGACAGACCCGCAATTATTCCACATGGTAAGATCCACCCTCTGGGGTGCTGAAAACTACATTTTCTGTTTTAACTCAATCAGCTGGCTGAGGATATAGAAACTATAAGGTTCAAACCCTTGAAATTCTGGCAGCTGCAGAGAATGAGTAGTTTCCAGGGAATTGAGGGAAATCTTATAAAAAATCCTCATTTTTCTTTTCTTGGCCCAAATACTTGCCTTGATCCAGGTCTGTAGACAGAGCACTAGAAAGGATTGTAGAGATCGTCTAATCTAGGGCTTCTTAACCTGGGGTCCAGGAACCCCAAGTGGTCTGTGGATGGGAAAAAAATTACATCTTTATTTTTGCTAACCTCTAACTGAAATTAAGCATTTTCTTCAATTATTTAAAAACGGTATTCTGAAGAAGGGTCCATAGGTTTGACCACACTGCCAAAGGGGTCTTTGACCCACACAAACAAAACTTAAGAATCCCTGATCTAATCCAATCTCTTGTTTTATGGAAGAGGAAAGTGAGTTTCAAATATGTGAGGTGATTTTCTCCAAGATACACATGGAGTCAGTGGAAGAGCCAGCATCTGAATCCAAAGCCTCTAACTTCAAAGCAAGTTTCTTTCCATCACAGCTCACTGCCTCCTTGGTAGGAGCCCAGCCAACTTCCTCCACAGCTGGGGGAAGCAAATTGTGTGCCTTTCGAGTATACAACGAATGAGGGATGAGCACAGCAGAAGGAACAACCAATCTGTCAGTTGGACGATGACGGCCAGTTTGAAAATGAAACCAAGGTTTCCAAGCAACATGCTTGGGGCCAAGAGCTTTCTGGATTTTTCCCTTACCTGGAGGAGTGGGAGGAGGGAGGGGGTGGAATATAAGTGAGAGGCTTAGAAAGAGAGTAGAGACAAGGTGTGGAGGTTGAATAGAACCCAAAGTGGGCTGCGCAAGGAAAGACAATGTTAGAATCAAGGGAAACAGTCGAGTTTCTCATGAGCCATACTGCAGTTCTCCATTCTCTGCCTGGGTCCAATGTAGACCTGAGTTAGCCAGGCAGGCAGGGAGACAGGCACCCTTCGCCCCCTGGTATGCGGCTGGGCAAGCCATCGTTGAATACTCCTATTCTCCTTCCCCTGTTCTTTCTAGCAGCGGCTGGCTAGGGAGACGGCAGGGAGGCAGGAGGACAGGGAAAATGGAAGTACAGGTGACAGGATTGGGGGCAAAGGGGGGCAGAGGGCAAGGAAGCAGAAGGGCAGAGGAGCATGAATAGGAAGAAGAGGGCATGGGGGTATAGAGGTAGGGAACATGGAGACAAGAGAGCAGACAAGCCCCCACCGCAGCAACAGCACCCCGCAACTGCTTTGGGGGGTTTTTGGTACCATCAATAAATAAAATAAAATATTTTTAAATATTGTTTATTCCGTGTCTATTTTTATAATGTACGTGATATGTTAGCATAGCAATACATGGAGAAAATTCACAAATAAATATACAACAAATTGTGGGTGGGATCCCAAATTTTTTTTTTAATTTATAAGGGCATATAATCAAAAAAGTGTTGAGAGCACCCGTCTAGGGAATGTCTCCTGAGATGTCTTGGCTACTTCAAAGGCCTTTGAAAACCAGTGCAGAGAAAATAAAGGAGGGGTTGGGAGGGAAATCCTTGCCTTGGCATTTAATTGCCGAGATATGCCATGCCAGTCACATCCGAAGGGCATGAATAATATACCTACAGAGCTTCAGAATCAGAAAAAAAGAACATTCCTCGGTCTATTTTAAAAAATACCCCATAGCCAAAAATAAGCCAGGCAGGCTTCCTTTGGGCCTTATGCTTCTCCTTCTTAGCAAGAAGCTTTCCTCCAGTTTTCTGAAAGGCTCATGAGAGACCCAGGGGGTAACTCCTGGGAAGCAGGGACTAGAATTAAGTGCCCTGAGCACTGCAGCTAAGGACAGCAATAATAATGCTGATACTGAGACACGGATTAGACTTGTGATTTCTTGGGCCTCTGGAACTCCCAGGTGAGGAAACTCCCTTTACCAAGGCAGGTAGCCACGTATCCCCTCTGCAACTTAGAATCTTAGAGAAGTGCCCAGGATCACACGGTCAGCGCGTTTCAGAGGCGGGACTTGAACCCAGGTCTCTTTGGCTCTAAATCCAGCACTCTAAGCACTAATCCACGGTTCCTTCCAGTGACAATAGTGTTGCATTTCTAAAGCGCTTTAAAGTTTACAAAGGGAGTTCCTCACAATAATACTGTAAACTAGGTATTAACGCGTATGATGATCCCCATTTCACAGATGAGACAAACCAAGACAAGGAGCTTTTAAGTGACTCGCCTAAGGTCACGTAGCAAGTCTAGAAGCGTTTATTAAATGGCTACTGTGTGCCAGGCAGGGAGGTTGAGGCTGGGACTCAAACTGGGGTATTTTTGTTCCAAGACCGCCTCTGCTGCGCCAGGCAAGGCTGCACATCAATTATTCATTCTGGAGAAGAGGCTTATATGAAATGAAGTCATTCTAAGCTTTTTTAAGCTAAATAGCTCCCAGCATAGTGTGGTATAGAATGAGGATAACCGAGGGAAACTTGAGAAATTACAGTAAAGTAGGTTCTTGCTTAATGGAAAGGGAATCTTCCTTATCATTGGAGTCACTCAGCAATGGCACAGACTGCCTTGGAGGGGGCCTAGAGTATATGGGGGAGGGGGGCAGTGTGGAGCCCGAAGTCAGGAAGACTCATCTTCCTGAGTTAAAATCTGGCCTCAGACACTTCCTAGCTGCGTGACCCTGGGCAAGTCACTGAACCCTGCTGGCCTCAGTTTCCTCATCTGTAAAATGAGCCGGAGAAGGAAGTGGCAAACCACTCCAGTGTCTGTGCCAAGAGAACCCCAAATGGGGTCACAGGGGGTCAGATGTTGCTGAAATGACACAACCACCACCACCACATATACATCTATAGATATATGTGTGTATATATATATATATATGTATGTATGTATGTATGTATGTATGTATATGTATATGTATATGTATCAGGGTGTCTTAACCTTGGACGGTCTTGTGAAGCCTATAAATGCTTTCTCAGACTGATGTTTTTAAACAATTGAAGGAAATGTTAAATTTCAGTTAGGGGTTAGTGAAAATAGGTGCATAGTTTTGTTTTGTTTTGTGCCCCATTAGAGTTCGTGGAGTCCCTGAAATCTGTCCATAGATTCCATTGGTTTAGACCCCCTGGCTGGATGATCTCTCACTGGGGATGTTGTGGGAGGGGTTCAGACCAAGCGACCCGTTGATGCCTTAGGAAGACAGCCTAGGAGGAGATGGGGAAAGGTCTTGAATTTGACATTAGAGCATTTGGTGTCAAATCCTGATTCTGCCATTTAATATCTGTGCGACCTGGCCGTGTTATTTAACGTCTCGACCTCAGAGGCAAAGGCCTACAGGGGAAAGGGCCTGAGATCCTGGGCCTAAGCCTGACTCTTCTACCTGACAGCCTTGGGCAATTACTCTTCCTCTGTGGGCCTCAGTTTCCTCCTCTGGTAAATCAGAGGACTAGAACGAGTTCTAATGCTAATTGAATCTAATGGAATCCCCAGCTCTAAAGGATCCCACGACCTCCAAGATCCTGCCCAGCTCTGTGAGTCTGAGTCTGACCACACCTGCCCTGCCAGTTTCACAAGGTGGACATGAAGGTCAAACGAGATAATGCATGTGCATGAGCGCTTTATCAGGTGGGAAGCACCTGAGCACAATTCTCCCTCAGAAAGGTTTTCGGTTTCTGGCTCATTTTGCCATCGGATGAGTGGTTTCTGTGGCGGCTGTCTGATGGAGAATCTGTAGCCCAGGCCCTCAGCCTTGTTGGCAGGAAATGTCTCATGTTTCTGGGAAACCCTTAAAGTCATCAGCAGAGTGTGGGGGGGGGGGGGCGGGGGTATGTGTGTATAGAGGGTGTGTCTGTGTATGGAAATGTGAGTATATGAGGGTGTATGGGTGGTGTGTATGGAGATATGTGTGTGTGTGGGGTGGTGTTGGGGGCATATGCTTGCGTGCTTTTGTATGGATGTGTGTGAGTATGGGTGTGTGTATGGATGGGTATGGATGGGGTGTGGGGCGTATATGAGGTGTGTGTATATGGGGGTATGTATGGATGTATCTGTGTGGGTATGTGTATATAGCGGGTGTGTTTGGGGGTGTGTCTGTGTGTGGAAATGTCAGTATATGAGGGTGTATGGGTGGGTGTGGGTGTGTAGGTGTGAGTGTATGGGTGTGTATGGGTGGTATGTATGGGGATATGTGTTTATGGGGGATGTGAGTGTATGGGTGTGTGGGTGGTTGTGGGTGTATATGTGTTTATGGGTATGTGTGTATAAGTGGTGAATGTGGGAATGTGTGTGTATAGGGATGTGAGTGTGTATGGGTGTGTGTATGGATTATGTGAGTGTGTTTTCTGGGAAGAGGTCCATCGGCCCAGCCGAGCTCACTGCAGAACACGTATCAGATTGGCAGCAAGTTTTCCCAGAACATCCCAATGACCTGTAAGAAGATGGCCCTCTTGAACAAAAAATGGGAAGGATCAATGACTTAAGGATGTGACTGCAATGCTCCTTAAATGAAACCTCTGCAAGAGTTGCCAGTCTTGGCATTTATTATTCATCGAGTTATTGGAGGTTGGGAGGCAGGGTAGGAGAGAAGGGAAGAGAGTTAATTTGTTTTACGTGGGCCCAGAGGCCTGGGTGCTCTTTTCAATCCATCAAAATAAAAACCAAGCAATTAGTAAATAATTGAATGAAATTGATTTTGTAAAAGGCAAACAAATGGGTGGTGACTCTGTTTGGACTAGCGGTGATTAAAAGACTGTAGGTGAGATAGGAGGGGAATGAAAGCTGAGTCTCTTAACAGTGTGGGGTAGATAGAAAAGCGCATCTAAACTACAGCCCCTCAAATCTACAGCTGGATGCTGAGTGACAACCAAATCATTCAGTCACATTTTTGGGCTGGAACAGCTGCCCAAATGTGCCCAGGACTAAGATTGAAATATGGAGGCGGTCAGATTTAGTGAGGGGCTGTCTTAGTGCTACACATGCCTATGAGGGTCTAGTATTCATCATGGTGTGTAGGAAAGCAAACTGGCTTCAGAGTTGGAGCACCTAGGTTCAAATCCTGCTTCTTCTACTTGCTAGCTTGTGACCTTGGGCAAGTCACTTAACTTCCCTGAGACTCAGTTTCCCCATCTGTCATATGAAGGGGTTGGACTAGGTGGCCCTTCCACTTGTAAATCTCCTGTGATCCTCCAAACCACAGTGAAAGAGACCAACTGAATTGGTTGGTTCTATCCTTCTTGTTCCAACTTGTTCCAACTATTAGAAGCATCTATTAGAAGTAGTACCATTAAAAACATCCTCACAGGATCTAGAAAATGTGAGGCAGAGTGGAACAATGGAAAGAGGACTAGGTGCCAGAGGATCCAGGCTCTACCACAACTCCTGGTGAGATCTCACTCAAACAAATCACCTTCTCTTGGCCTTGGCTTAGATAGGTAGACAGATACCTAGATAAATGGATGGATGGATGGATGGATGGATGGATGGATGGATGGCTGGATGGATGGATGGGTAGGTAGGTAGACAGACAGATGGACAGAGAGATGGTCAGATGGATAGATAGATAGATACGTAGATACATAGTAGATAGATGGATAGATGGATGGATGGATGGATGGATGGATGGATGGATGGATGGGTAGGTAGATAGACAGATGGACAAACAGAGAGATGGATAGATAGATAGATAGATAGATAGATAGATAGATAGATAGATAGATGGATGGATCGATGAATGGGTGGATGGATAGATAGATAGAGAGATATGGACAACCAGAAAGAGAGACAGAAGTATACACAGTGACAGTGACAGAGAGAGAGAGAGAGAGAGATGGACAGATAGCATTTATTAAGACTGGCACTTTGGTAAGTTCTGAGGATATAAATATAAACAAGCAAGATGGTGTTTGCCTTCAAGGAGCTTACATTCTAATGGGGAATATGATATACAAGGGCAGCTAGGTGGCACAGTGGATAGAGTGCTGGCCCTGGAGTCAAGAAGATTCCTTTTCCTGAGTTCAAATCTGACCTCAGATACTTCCTAACTGTGGGCCTTTGGCACATCATTTAACCTTGTTTGCCTCAGTTTCTTCATCTGTAAAATGAGTTGGAGAAGGAAATGGCAAACCACTCTAGTGTCTAGGTCCCAGAATCAAGTCCAAGATTCTAGTAGGAAGAGGATGAGGATGAGTGCAGTGTAATGGTATGTTGATAGCCATAAAATTTGGCAAATGGACAAAATCATCTCTAGGGTCCCTTCTAGCTCTAAGTCTATTTGTCAGTGAACTAGAAATTACTCTAGACATCATCTAATGCAACCCCTTCCCCACCCCGATTTTATAGATGAAGACACTGGGACCCAGAGGTTAAGTGGTAGTATTATGGGTATTGTAGGTAGTAAGTAACAGATTCAGCACTTATGACTTCAGGTCTTCTGACTCCAAATTCTGTGCTCTTTCCGCTACAATGCAATATGCACTTTCAAGCTTTAACATTCTTCACTTTCCCTTTCCTTCCCCTCCCCCCCCCCCCCCCCCCCCGCCGCCTTAAATTAGTTCCCAGCACTGTCAGGCCCTCATCATCTAAAATATCCTCCTTCCTGGTCTCCCCACTTCTAGCATCTTCTCCTTCTGATCCATATTGCACATGCCTCTACTATTTCTGATCCTGAGAGATGAAGCAGCATACATAATAATCCCAAGAAACCAGCCCTGCCTAGAATTGCAGACGGATTCTGAATAGCCGGAGGCAGTTAGAACTGCCAGTCAGACTCTGGAGGACAAAAGGAGCTGGGAACCTTTTACAAATGCACCATTGCAGCCTAGGCAGACCCTGGGTACCATCGAATACACCAGTCATAAGGAAGGGTTGTACATGGGGTTTGGTAAAATTCCTTTGGTGTTTAAGGGGTTGTATTCATAAACCTACCAATCGATGCTTCTGTCTATATATCCCCTATCCTCCCAAATGGAGACTATAAATATATCGCTTGGTTGTTGTTTTTTTATAGAGTTGTTGCAAGGACCAACATGGAAGTGATTTGCAACTCAAACATGCTATATAAATGAAAGTTTCCCTTGTTGTATTATCATTATGACAATGGATGGTCCCTGGAAGTAAACATCATATTTATTACCATATATGTCACCATTTTATTCTGCCTTTAAAGGGAGAGATCCTTCACTGCCCCCCCCCCATTTCCATGGATAATTTATTTTTTTTCAATTAGCAAGCATTTATTTTCTCTCCCTTTCCCAATAAAAAAACAACTTTGTAATAAATATACATTGTCAAGTAAAACAAATTCCCAGATTGTCCATGTCAAAAAATGTATGACTCATTCTGCATCTTGAATTCATTAACTACCAGTTGGGAGTTGGGTAGCATGTATCATCATTGTTTGCCTAGAATTATCCTTGGTCATTGTTTTGATCAGAATTCTTAGGTCTTAAAAAGTAGTTTGTCTTTATGGTGTTGTTATATAAATTGTTCTCCTGGTTCTGCTCACTTCACTTTGTATCAGTTCATACATGTCTTTCCAGGTTTCTCTGAAACCATCCTTGTCATCATTTCTTACAGCACAATAGTATTTCTATATACTTTGTTTGGGGAGCTAGGTGACACAGATAGAATGCTGGGCTTAAAGCCAGAAAGAGTCATCTTCCTGAGTTCAAATCTAGCCTCAGACATTTGCTAGCTGTGTGAACTTGGTCAAGTCACTTAACCCTGTTTACTTCAATTTCCTCATCTGTAAAATGAGCTGGAAAAGAAATGGCAAACCTCTCCAGTATCTTTGCCAGGAAAACCTGGATATGACTGAAAAAAATGACTCAATTTTGTTTAACCATTCCCCAATTTGTGGGTACCCCGTTAGTTTCCAGTTCTTTTCCATGATAAAAAGAACTTCTATAAATATGTTTGTAGGGGTCGTTTTCCTTTTTGTTCAGTCTCTGTAGGATTATAGCCCTAGCAGTAATAGCTCGGAGTCAAAGTATATGCACAGTTTAATTCCTTTTTAGGCTTAGTTCCAAATTGCTTTCCAGAGTGGCCGGGCCAATTCACTTACCTGCTTTCCAATAGCCCCTGTAACATTTGTCATGTTCCTTTTTTTGTCATCTTTGCCCATCTGATAAGGCAATCAGAGTTGCTTTCACTTGAATTCCTTTACTTATTAGAGAGTTGAAGCATTTTGTATGGTTGTTTATGCCTTGAATTTCTTCCTTTTATTTTTTTTTCTTTATAACAATAAATTCCACAACCATTTATTGTGTCTACTATCACAGTGGATAGAGCATCATGCCTGGAGTCAGGAAGACCTGAATTCAAATCCAACCTCAGACACTTACTAGCTGTGTGACCCTGGGTGAGTCATTTAACCCTATCTATCTCGGTTTCCTCATCTATAAAAATAAGCTAGAGAAGAAAATGGCAAACTGCTCTCATAACTCTGCCAAGAAAACCCCAAATGAGGTCATGAAGAGTGGGACATGATGTAAAAATGACTGAAAACAAACAAACAAATGAAAATGCACAAGTCACTGAGCTGTGTACTGGGAATATGAAGACAACAAGAGTCTTTTTCCTTAAGGAGAGTATTTTCTACTTAATGGGCTCCCCTCCCAAAAATAGGCACTTTTAATTTTATTTTTCAGTTCCAAACTTTCTCCCTCCCTCCACCCAAAGAGGGGAAAGGGGTTCTTGCCAGTGGATGAAAGAGGTCAGGTTGTCGAGGATGTATTGCTAAGGTCCCCCACCATCTGAGCCTATGTAACTACAATGGCTACTCGCCCCTACTGTGGCTGTGTAAGGCCAATAACACCAGCACACAGAAGGGCTGCTGGCGCAAGTTCTTTGATCTGCTTTTCTAAGGAAAGCAACTTTAAGGAGTTAACGATATCACTTTAATTAAACGTACATATACCATTCACTTAGTTCAGGGGGAAAAGCCAGCACCCTGAAATTCAGAGAGAATATAAACAGAAATTACAAGCAGAAATTATATAAACAGAGCAAAATAACATAACTCAACAGACAGAGCCTCTAACTGTCTATCCATAGCAATACATACATACATAGTTATCAGAGAGAGAAGCACCAACATCTGGGTTGTTCAAAGCCAGGGGGCTCTAATGGCTACCCAGAGTCTCATCTGGTCAAATCACATGACACTCTTCCAGTGAGTGAGCCCCAAGGAAAATGCTAACCTTAGAATATATATACACACTTCTTCAGGGTCAGAGGGCATCACAACCATGCAACTAAAACCCATGTGACCTAGGCCTTCCTGTCACTTAAGCAGATCATCAAAGACTCTTGATTGAAGCAAAGGCAAGACTCAAAGGCACTTGATTGCCTTAGTGCCGAGAAGCACTCCAAAACAAAAGACAACAAAGAAGTCCCACCTTACTTGCCATTACAACCTATCAGCATCTATTGTATCAGAAATTTCAGTTGAAAACCTCATGAGTTAAAATCCTAGCAGCCAGGCCTAGGAGGAAGCTAGGAGATCACATGGTTCAACCCCTTCATTTCATAGGTGAGGAAGCTGAAGCCCAAGGAAGAGAAGTGATCTTTCAAACGTAATCACACAGCTAGTCCATGGTAGAGACAGGAATTGAACCCATTAATGGCAGAGCTATGTCTAAAACTCAGGTCTCCAAACTCCCAGATTAATACTGTCCACTGAACTTCTATACAAAGATGGCCTTTGTGGTAAGAGCATCATCCTAACCATTGCTCCCAGGGCTAGACTAGTACTTCTTAAAAGGAAGGAAACAAGCATCAGTTAAGTGCCTACTGAAGGCCATGTACTTTAAAAAATTTATCTCATTTGATTCTCACAACAACCCTGGGAGGTAGGTGCTATGGTCGAGGAAGCTGAGGCAAATACATGAAATCTAATTTGCCGAGGACTGCACAGTAAGTAACTGGCTGGGGCCAAATTTGAATACAGTTCTTCCAGTGCTCCACCCACTGTGCCACCTAGCTTCTTCTTAAAAGGTATTGAGACCATCCTCAAGACTTGGTTGGTTCAGAGGACTAAAGACAGATGGCACGGCAAGGCAACTATGGTACTTTGCCCCAGGATGCTGAAATTTAGTGAGGTACTAACAGTCCTTAATAGATTTAGCTTTGGAATTCTTGCCCTGGTGCTTACCTGTCCAGATTGGTGAGTCAGTGGGCACAAACTCACATAAGTGTCTATATCTAGCCAACCTATACCTAGTGTTGAGACAAATGGCGTGGTTGGCAGGATATGCCTTTAACAGGAAAGCATGGCATTTTGGGGTACTGGGTTGGTTGAATGTTTCCCTGTTTTTGGACTGCTCTTTGTACTTGGAGTGGCTATGGTTCTGTGCAGCCTCAGGAGCAACAAAGTCCTCATGGAAGTGCTGGGCATGGTTTCCCAGGGGCCAGAGCAGGAGATAATCCCTTCTTCCCAGAGCTTAAGCTGATAAGCCTGGCCCCGGAGGACTGTGCTGAAAGGGTGAATGTCTTGAGATTATATTGTATATGGAGTTTTGAAACAGGAGTGGAGAATGGCCTTGGAGACTTGGAGAATGGCTTTCCTACAGATTTGGCAGGAGGGGCTGGTGAGGAGAAAGAAGAAGCAGATAGCGGCTGCCGAAATATTGATCCAGACAGAGCAGTGCGCTGCCTTCCAGCTGACTTTGGTGAGGTGAGCAAAAAGATGGAGAATCACCTACATTGCCATCCAGATTCTGGCAGAAGCCAGGAGGGGCCACCCAGAACTAGACAACCAGGAACCCAGGGGCTTGGAATTCAGCCCTGGGGCAAGATGGAAACTTTGCAGCAAGGCACTGAGTCTGCCTTTTTGGTCCCTTCAGCTTGGGCTGCTCAGGATCCAGGAGGGAGATATGGATTTGTTTTTATTGGGGTGAAGGAAGTGCCTTGGACCCCCCAGGAACCCTGCCCCATTGGCTTTTATCATCTAGTCGCCCCTCAGGACTTGGAACCAGGGACTGGAACATAATGGGGAGAACAGACCCCAAAAGAACTTTGTTTGGACTCTTTATTTGAAATTGGGGCTTTGGGTGCCAAGTGGAAGCCTGCAAAGGCAGTTTGGGGAGAAAGAGACATCCCCAAGAGAACTCTGTTTGCTTTAGGACTTTACTAACTAAAGCATGCCCATGTCTTAGGGTACTGGGAAAAAGCCTGCAAGGGCAGGGTGATGCTCAAGAAGTACTTTATGAACTTAAAAGATTAACTTGCTTTGACCTAGGGGTGGACATTTGAATTGTTAACAAGTATTTTGGGAATGATTGATTGACAAGATTATCTTGCTGGGACCTAGGGGTGGGTCATGTTTGTATTATAAACCAATATTTGGGAATGTCACTGAATGATATGTTTTGCTTTATTATGAATGATATGTTTTATTTTTCTTCGTAATTGGATCACAATGTATGTTTTAGGATACATGGCTGATTAGATTATGTATCCTAGAACAAGCAGTGGAGTGTGTTGGTAACCAAAAATGGGCTCCTTAGCACTTAGTTCAACAAGTGCCCTTGAATAGTTTGGCTTTTGTTCCCTTTGAGTAATTCACTGAGCCTTACTAGGTGCTAAGCCCCAGGCCCAAACCCCTATTAGGTGTAAAACCTTAGTGGGTGTGGATTGGCAACTAAGGTGGGGCCCAAGGTGGGGCTAACTCCAGGGAGGGCCTAGTTTACATGTCTGGGAGAGCAGAGGCTTTTAGGCCACATGGGTTTAAGTCGCCTCTTTGTGACAATTCTAGGTCGCGTGGGTGAGTCACATGTGTCACTCACCCCTGACGCTGAAAAAGATATAAAAACCAGGGGTTGGCTGTGTGTTCTTTGGAGCTCTCTTACCCGCAGCAGTGGTGGCGAGCGTGACTCCAGGCCAGTCCTTGTTCCGAGCTCCCAGGCTGAACCTAGATGTTGGTAACTATGAATTGTATTGGGTCTGTCTGTTGATGTTTGTACTTTGTTTGTAATTTGCTCTGAAGTTCAGTGTGCTGGCTTTTCCCCCTGAACCAAGTGAATGATATTTGTATGCTGAATTAAAGTAAGCTTCTCAAACCCCTTCACCTTGCTTTCCTTAGTTAAGCAGATTAAAAGAACCTGTGCTGTTGGCAGCTTTCCCAGTGCTGGCTGTGGGTGGATCTTACACCCCCACAGAAGCTGCTAGCCAGATTGTTGAAACACCTAAACAGAGAGGTTTGTGGACACTTGGAGCGGAGTCATCTTATAGAGCATTTCAGCGCCAAGGAAGAACAAGGCTGTATTCTGGAGCAAGATAAGGTTCCAAATTCATACTGGCATTCCATGACTTCCTATAAGGTGTGAGAACAGGCACCAACTGGCAGTCAAAGTCAATATCACGTATATTTTAGTAGCCAGCACCGTAAAGGATCAAAAAGCTTGGAAAGATTTCAGAAGGCAAAGGATCTAGGCTTATAATCAAGAATAACTTAGCCAGAAAAACTGATTATAATTCTATAGAGGAAAAATAGATTTTTAATGAAATAGAGGACTTCCAAGCATTCCTAATGAAAATACCAGAAGCATGCAGAAATTTTGAAGTGTAAATACAAGAGTCAAGAGTAACATAAAAAGGTAAAAAAAAGAATGAAGAATCAGGAGGGAGTAAACATTGATAAACTACTTATATTTTAATATGTGTCCCCTCTAAACCCTATTATCATTAGGGGTCATAAAGGGAATCTATTTAGAAAAATGATTTGGAACTGGTTCTGTTCTATCTTGAGGATCTTAAAAGAAGAATGGAAAGGGAGGGGAAGAAGAATACACCTAATGTATTCCCCAAAATTACCTCATATAATCAAGGTGTAGACATATATACAAACAAGGGGAGGGAGGATGAGAAAAGTGATTGGCACTCTCATCTGAATTGGTCACAGAAGGTAGGAATACGCAAACACAGAGCTGGATACAGAAATACATTTCGCTCAACAGGGAAGTAAGAGGGAGAAAGGGAAAGAAAGAAGAAGGAGTTGGAGGGTAGATTAAGGGAGGGATTAGACCTAAGGGAACCTCTAAATGAGGATATACAAAAATATGTATAATTTTTTTGTGGTGGTAAAGAGTTGGAATCTGAGGGGGTATCCATTAACTGGAGAATAACTGAACAAGTTATGGTATAGAAATGTGATGGGATACTATTATGCCGTAAGAAATGGTAAAGGGGACAGTTTCAGAGAAACCTGGGAAGATCTGATGGAGATTGAAGTGAGCAGAGCCAGAATAATTTATAGAAAGACAGTATTGTAAAGCCAACCAATTTTGAAAGCCTTAGAAACTCTGGATAGCATAATGACCAACCACAATTCCAGAGAACTAATGATGAAACATCATGAGTAGCAACTCATCTCCTAATAAAGGTGAAAAACTCAGAGGGCAGAATGTGACATAGGGTTTTTTGGACATGACCAATGTGAAATTTGTTTTGCTTGACTATATATGTTTGGTTTTCTTTCTCAAGGAGAAAAAGTTGGGAGGAGAGGAGGAATTTTGATAACTGAAAAAAATAAAATTTTATTTTAAAAATAGTTTAGGAGGGAGTCTAATCTAGTCTCCCATTCAATGCATCCCTGACTCATGTTGATTCTTTTCCTGCTTACTCCTGGTATTGCTCACAGTCCAATTAAAAGAAAAAACCATCCAACTTACCTTTCATATGTTTTGATTTTTTAACTTAGAGATCAGGAATTGTTAACCTTTTTTTGTATTATGGGCCTCTTTGGAGCTCTGCTGAAGCTGATGGGTCCATTCACAGAAAAATATTTTTAAATGAATTTTAATTTTAAATGAATAAAATGCAAAGGATTGCAAAGGAATCCATATTATAGTGAAATATAGATATCAGAATTTTTTTTAAAACCAAGTTCATGGACCCTAGGTTAAGAATCATTAGAAGAATGATCCTTGCCTGCTTTGTGGAAAACAAATTCACACTAATCACGCCACACTGAGTCAGCGTTATTAGAGGAAGGAGTTGTTCCACATAAGTGGATTTTCCACATGCAAGAAGCTTACCCCTTTTAAGGGCAAAATTTTTCCTGTTAGTCATTTTTGACAGAAATCTCTCAAAATGGATTTGGTATTACTTTTCCTTCTTACGCAAAGGATATAAAATATAATATAATCTTTTCTTGATTTGATACAACTTTTCCTTCTTAAGCAAAGGTTACAAAATATAATATAATCTTTTCTTGATGACTCAAGATTATCATTTTGAGCATTAATGATTACATTATGTGAAAATACAGCGATGCCCTCAGGGCTCCTGAATGTGGAGGACTGTTCTTTTCTGCGTGAGGTGGCCCCAGATTGCTTTACACTTGCTGCTTTTGCCTTTGCCGTCTCAGAAGTTCACATCATTTCTCAGTGCCTATGATTCTTTTTTTTCTTTATTTCTTTATTTTTTTTAGCACCTATGATTCTAACAGCCCTCCCCTCCCCCTTTTCTCATCGCTCTTGTTTGTTGTTGTTGGGTTGTTTCAGTTGTGTCCTACTCTTTGTGACACCATTTGGGGTTTGCTTGGCAAAGATACCAGAATGATTTGCCATTTCCTTCTCCAGCTTATTTTACAGATGAGGAAACTGAGGCAAACAGGGTTAAGGGACTTGTCCAGCATCACACAGCTAATAAAGCTCTAAGGCCAGATTCGAACTCCTGAGGAAGAGTCTTCCTGATTCCAAGCCCGGCGCTCTATCCACTGTGCCACCTAGCGCCCCTTGCCCTCCAACTTCTGCCATTAATCTGATGTAAGAACAAAAATATTGCCCCAAAAAAAACACAGATAAACAAGCTTGTTGAGTCAGTGAACTTAATTTTACATACAATGACCAAGTTGACACACTTAATGGAAAGAAGTATTCCTCTCCAAAGTGTTATCTACCACTTCTTCACTCTTCCCCAACTCCAGCTACTTCTTCTGAACAGCTGAGGCTGTGAGAAGGGAGACCTCCCTCAGTAGGGTGGTGCAACACTTAAAATGATGCAGTTTCTACATGAATGAACTCAGCTCACAGAAGTTCTATTATAATGTGAGAAGTAGCAGCTGCCAACATCCGATCATCTAAATAAGGCCTTCACCAACAATTTTATGCCTCTGGATACACTTGGGTCATTCGTGCCTCGGAACTGCAGCTCTGGGTCCTCTCTGACTGGGCTCAGATTGGAAGGCTTCTCAATAAAAATTTAATAGTGATTCAGGCCTAGCAAGGCCTCATGCCTTGAAGACATCGAGATTTGGCTCATTTAAAGTTCTGCGCTAGCATTATTAGTTCACTAGCAAGCGTTGGACGAATGGAAAGAATCTAAACCACGAAGCAGACGTTAAAAGAGACAGCGAGGTGTACGGGGTAAAAGTGCCGGGTCTGAGACCAGGATGACCTGAATTCAAATCCAACCTCAGAGGGTTGTTGTCGTTGGCCCTTGTTTCTCAGAGGACCAATGATATCAGGAGGGTGATGTCCCTCACTGGCCGTGTGACCCTAAGCAAGTCGTTTAACTACAGTCTGACCTATTTTCCTCAACTATAAACTGGGGATCAAAATAGACCCTGCCTCACAGGGTTGTTGCGAGGATCAGCTGAGATAATCCCTGTATGTTGCCTGAGCAAAGTGGCTGGCAAACAATAGGCACTTAATAAATGCTTACTTCCTTTCCCTTATTCCCTTTATTCAGAGACACGATCACATCTGAAGAACAGAAGGCTATAATTATAGACCACTTTTCATTGACAGATATTTCTTTTTCTAGCCCCCTCCTCAAAGGTGTCCTCGCAGACCCCATAGGACTCCTGGCACCAACAAGTCAAATCCCCTGCGCTTTATTCAAAGCTATCATAGGTCCCAAGGCCACACCATTGTCGGCTGTCCTCCTCCTTGAAATCTATCCTCTTTCTCCCGCAGGCATTCCCTCTTAGCCTGCATTTCCACCTCTTAGCTCTCAGTCTTCCAGGGGAATCTATAGGACACTTCCAGATTATTCAGGCATCCACCGTTCCTGGCTTGACTACGGAATACCCCAATATTCCACTGGTAATGGTGGTACTGGTAGTAGAGGTAGCAGCACCAGCAGTAACAGCATCTATACAGTGTATTGAGGTTTGCAAAGTACTTTATAGATATTATCGCATTTTACCTTCACAACAGCCCTGGGAGGTAGACGCTATTATCATCCTCATTTTACATATGGGGAAACTGAGGCCGACGGAGCTTAAGTGACTCGCCAAAGGTCACACAGCTATTGTGTCTGTGAGGCTTGTTTTGAATTCAGGTCTTCCTAAAGAGTAGCTGGCTGGTTTCCATTCTTCCTAGATTCTATACTTGAAAGGATGGTAGGTTTAGAATGAGAAAGAGACCTCACGGGTCAGTTGTTCCATCTCCCTCATTTTACAGACCAGGAACCTCGGAGGCCCAGAGGAGTTAAATGAATTACCCAGGGCCAGACAGGGAGTGAGTAACAGAGCCAGGCTTTGAACCCAGGTCTTTTGACTCTAAATGCAGCGTTCTTTCCTCCATACCATGAGGCTCACTCAGAGATCAACATTCCACAGTCATAAATTTCACACCCACCCCACCTCTGCAATGACACAACAGAGGTGCTTTTTCTCAACTCTTTGCCAGGACCCTTTTTGTTGTAGTTGTTGAGTCGTTTCAGTAGTGCCTGATTCTTCAATACCCCATTTGGAGTTTTCTTGGCAAAGATACTAGAGTGGTTTGCCATTTCCTTCTCCAACTCATTTTAAAGATGGGGAAACTGAGGTAAAGAGGATTAAGTGACTTACCCAGGGTCACACAACTAGTAACTGAGTCCTCTTGACTCCAGGCCTGGTACTCTATCTACTGCGCCACCTAGTTATTCAATATAATGTAATCTCCTTGAGGGCAGGGACTATTTCATTTTTATCTTTGTATTCACAAGCCCTTAGCACAAGATACAGCCTTCACTAGGCACTTAATACATGCCTATCGATTGATAGGCCTCATTAATAGAACGATAATATCTGGAACAAGAAATGGGATATTACCTCCATGATCTAACCACATCTGGAGTACTCATCAGTGAATGGTACATTTGAGGGAGGTCATTGACAAATAGAAGCATGTAAAGAGGAGGGCAACTGTAATGCTGAGGGAACTGGACCCTTCCTTACTGGGACCATATGAAAGAACTAGGGGACTTTAACCTAGAGGAAAAAAAAGACTTAGCAGGTACAAAGACCAGTCTCCAAGTATCTGAAGGTCTGTTGTGTGGAGTCATCTGTACAGAGATTGTCATCAAAGCCATGGGCAAGGACAAGCTCACCAGGGGAGACAGCATAAAGGAAGAAGTAAAACGGCCTAGGATAGAATGTTGCAGAATGCCAAACTTTAAGGCGCAGAAGGAGAAACGGGAGCCAGTAAGAGGCAGAAAAGTCACTTAGCTCTTACCAAACACCACATTCCCTCCCCCTTCTTTCATTCCTTCAGTGATGCTTAAGTGGTCTGAAATGTTCCCTCTTCTTCAACTACATTAGCTAATTAGCTCATTACTTACACTTTTGGTCGGGCACTTGACACCATAGAGGTAGTTTGCTTACATAAATAATTCAGGTACACACTTTCCATCATGGTTAGAAGACAGAAAGAGCCTGAAAATGCTTCTAAATGGGATGGAAGCATCAAACGACCTACCCAGAACTTCTCAGTAACATAATAGATAACTGAGAAGGAATGGTCTTGTAGTATTCCATGACAAACCAGACCTTCTCCAGACACCTTCATTAATTCACTCAATTATTCAAGGATCATTCAATCAAGGTCAGGCTTATCAACTTGTCATTCAAAGGCCTTTCTCTAGCTCTTACCTCCCAGTCCAGTTTTACTTTCCACTGCTCTCCAGTTTGGGGTACATTGCTTTCCCTTTTCAAGCCTTTAAGGTTTGCAAAGCACTTGCCCGATGACATGCCCTATTGCAAACTCAAAGTCAAATACAGAAACTCTATACTAATGGGGCCTTAGAAACAGTGATGGGAAACAAAAGTGTAAATGACCTTCCAGTTGGGACTCAGCAATCAGTCAATAAAACATTTATTAAGTCTCTACTATGTGCCAGGCACTGTGTTAAGCCCACTGGGAACACAAAAGGGGCCAAAAGGGAGTCCCTGCCCTCAAGGAGCTTACAATCTAATGAGAGAGACAAGTAAACAAATATGAACAAACAAACAATCTGTAGGATAAATAAGAAATAATTAAGAGAGGGGTAGGGAAAAGCTTCCTATAGAACAGGGCTGTCCAACCTTAGGTTTTTATTAAAACAGTAGAAGATATAGTTTGATTTGCCATTTCAGTGAGAGCTCTGCAGTAGCTTGGCTTCATTTACTAAAGCATTTATGTAAACTTCTATGCTTGTAGGCCGGCCGCATAAACAGCCCTGCTATAGAAGATGAGACTTCAGTTGGTACTTCAAAAAAGCCGGGGCAGCCAATTGGCAGAGATGATCCCATATGAGGTAGGCAAACAATCAATCAAATATTTATTCAACATCTTCTCTGCGTAGGTTTCTGTACCAGAGCCTGAGGATACAAAAACAAAAAGGAAATAGTTCCTGCCTTCAAGGAGCCCATTTTTGATCATAATATCCCAGAATAGTTACAGCCAGTAGTATGCTGGTATATGTTTAACAACCAGCTCTCCCAAAATGCATAATGTACTTTTAAGTTTAATCTGCATTGTTGGCATTTTCCCCCATCACTTTCTTAAGTCTGGATGATCAACAAAACAAGAAATCAATTCCTGATCTGTAGTGTTTGCTCATAGTGAAAATTTAGCAATCAGCTCTTCAGAAGCCAGTTCAAACCCCTGCCACAGCCCTAAATAAATTCTCATGCACCCAGTGATCAAACAAAGCAGAGAATCAAATAAGGCAGAAAACTCAAATAATCCGAAGGGGTTCATAGTATCATATAATTAGATCTGGAAAGTATCTCAGCTAGTCCCACTCCCTAATTTTACGGGTGAAGAAATGCAGGCTCAGTGAGCTTAACTGATTTTTCCAAGGCCACACCCAAGGAGTAGAGGAGAATCAGAATTCCAACCAGGTCACCCGACTCCAAATCCCACACTCTTTTCACTGCTCACACCTCTGGGCACTGCTCACTCATACTGTTGACCTCAGCGATGACCTCATGTGCTAATTAAGATCCTGAAGGACCTTCTGAATCATCCTAACGCTAACTCTCGTTTCTGTAGTCCTTTCAAGTCTACAAATCACAACAACCCTTACGAGGCAGGTTATTTAAGCGCTGTTGCCTCCATTTTATAGATGGAGAAACCGAGACCCAGGTTGGTGAAATGGACTGTCTCTAGATCACCCTGCTAGTCTGTGTGTGTCCTGGCTGGGATCAGAACCCAAGCCGCCATCATTCTTCCCACTATAGCACACTGCCTAGCCTGACTGGGGAAGGGAGGACTGACTCTTTGTGTCTGACTCTTTGTGGCCCCATTGGATCATAGCACGCCAGGTCTTTCTATCCATCTCCTGAAGCCTGTCCAAGTTCATGTGCATCGTTTCCATGCCACCATCTATCCATCTCAACATTTGCCTTTCCCTTTTCCTTTTGCCTTCCCTCTTTCCCAACATCAGGGTCTTTTCCAATGAGTCCCATCTTCTCAGTATGTGGCCAAAGTCTTTAAGCTTCAGCTTCAGTATTTCAGCTTTCAGTGAATAAATTTCTTCAAGTATTGACTGATTCGATTTCCTTGCTGTCCAAGGGACTCTCAAAAATCTTCTCAGCACCACAATTCTGTGGCACTCAGCTTTCCTTACAATACAGCCATACATTGCTACTGAGAAAACCATAGCTTTGACTATATAGATCTTTGTCAGTGAGGTGACGTCTTTGCTTTTTAGTATGCTGTCCAGATTTGCCATAGCTTTCCTTCCAAGGAGCAAGCGTCATTTAATTTCATGGTTGTAGCTGCTATTTGCAGTGATCTTTGAGCCCAAGAACGTAAAATCTGACACTGCTTTCACTTCTTCTCCTTCTGTTTGCCAGGAAGTGATGGGACCATTTGCCAAGATCTTAGTTTTGTTTTTTTTTAATGTTAAATTTCTAGCCAGCTTTTACACTTTTCTCTTTCACCCTCATTTTTAGTTTCTCTTAACTTTCTTCCATCAGAGTTATATCATCTGCATATCTGAGATTGTTGATATTTCTCCCAGCAACCTTAATTCCAGCTTTTGAATTCATCCAGCCTGGCATTTCACATGATGTACTCTGCATATAAGTTAAATAAATAAGGTGACAATATACAGTTTTGTTGTACTCCTTTTCCAATCTTAAACTATTTGTTCCATGTTCAGCTCTAACTGTTGCTTCTTGGCCCACATACAGGTTCCTCAGGAGACAAGTAAGATGAGCTGATACTGCCATCTCTTTGAGGACTTGCTACGTTTTGCTGTGATCCCCACAGTCAAAAGCTTCAGTGTAGTCAATGAAGCTGAAATAGATGTTTTTCTGGAACTCCCTTGCTTTCTCCATGATCCTGCAAATGTTGGCAATTTGGTCTCTAGTTCCTCTGCCTCTTCAAAAACCAGCCTACTCTTCCAGTAATTCTTGGTTCATATATTGCGGAAGTCTAGCTTACAGAATCTTAAAGATAAGCTTACTGGTGGGTGAAATGAGTGTAACTGTTTAGTAATTTGAACATTCTTTAGCATTGCCCTTCTTTAGGATTAGGATGTAAACTGATTTTTTCCAATCTAGTGGCCACTGTTGTGTTTTTCCAAATTTGCTGCCATATTGAATGTAGCACTTTAACAGCATCATCTTTTGGGGTTTTAAATAACTCAACTGGAATGCCTTCATTTCCATTACACTTGTTGATAGTGATGCTTCCTAAGGCCCACTTGACTTCATTCTCTAGAATGTCTGACTTTAGATCAGTAACCACACTATGTGGTTATTGGTGGTAAAATCTTTCTTGTATAGTTCTTCTATGTATTCCTGCCACTTCTTTTTAATCTCTTCTGCTTCTATTAAATTTCTGTCATTGTTGTGTTTTATCATTACTCATTTTTGTATGAAACTTTCCTGTGATATCTCTAATTTTCTTGAAGACCTCTCTTATTTTTCCCACTCTATTGTTTTCTTCTATTTCTTCACATTGCTCATTTAAGAAAACCTTCTTGTCTCTCCTTGCTGTTCTCTGGAATTTTGCATTCACTTGGATATATTCTTTCCCTTTCTCCTTTCCCTCTGACTTTCCCTCTGACTTTCCCTCTTTCCTCAGCTCTTTGTAAAGTCCCATCAGATGCCACTTTGCTTTTTTGCTCTTCTCACTCTTTGGAATGTTTTTGTTGCTGCCTCCTGTACAACAGAAGTTTAATCTTTCCATCGCCTCATTTGACCACATCCAGCTTACCTTGGTTCATAGATCTTACATTCCAGGTTCCTGTGCAATATTGATCTTTACAGCATCGGTCTTTCCTTTCGTCATCAGATGCATCCACAGCTGAGCTTCCCTTTGGCTTTGGCCCAGATGCTTCATTAGTACTGGAGCTACTTGTAGCTCCTCCTGGACACCTTCGGACCTGAGGGGCTCATCTTCTGATGTCACCTCTTTTATCATTTTAGTATTGTCCATTGGGATTTTCTTGGCAACAATACTAGAGTAGCTTGCCATTTCCTTCTCAAGTGGATCACTCTCCACTATGACCTGTCAGTCTTGGGTAGCCCTGTATGGCATAGCTCACAGTTTCACTGAGCCACCCAAGCCTCTGCACCAAGATAGGCAGTGATCCAGGAGGGATGTAGAGCCTTTCTATGTGCCAAACACTGTGCTAAGGAATTTACAAACAGGGTCTCATCTGATCCTCCTACCTGGGAGGTAGGCGCTGTTATTATCCCCATCTTTACAGTTGAGGAACCTGAAGCAAACAGAGGTTAAGTAATGCCCAAGGTCACACAGATAGGAGATGTCTGAGGTTGGATTTGAACTCACATAAGAAAGAGCAAATTAGGCACACTCATGAAGTGATGTGGAGAGAGGAAAGCTGTGCCAAGAGATTAGTATGCACAATGACATCCATAATAATCTCCCCAATTCTCTTTGGACATCACTTGGGATTCCATTGGTTGTAGGGAATTCCTAGTGGGGAAAACTCTGACCAGCACAGATCAGCAACTACTTTGTAATTCATAGCCTAAGACAGTCACCTGGAAGTACCTTACCAGCTGGCAAAGGCAGGACTTGAATTCAGGGTGGTTTTCCATCCCCTATGCAAAGCTGATGTTATGTAAATTTATTAGAAACTAAGACACAATTGAATTATGATAAATTTTAACAAGTAATCTCAGGCCAGAAGAACCTTTAAGGACACATGCCTTCCTTTTTCCTGTAGAGAGTTGGGAATGACACATGTCAGTCAATAAGCATTTATTGAGTGCTTACTATTTGCCAGGCACTGTGCTAAGCTGTGGTGTGATATGTAATTTACCAGGGGCAGCCACTGTGTTGGTTGTTTTAAATGTTGGTGGTTTTTTTTCCCTATTAAAAGGAAGGGTTCACTGGTGGGGGAGGCAGTGTTAAGGGTAAGTGACTGGCATAAATACAAAAGGCAACTATAAAACTGTTTTTTAAAAAGGAATAAATTAGACACAATATGATTTCTTTTTAGCTAAGGGTATTTTGCCATATTAGGATTTTTTGCTCAAAAAAAAAAAAAACCGAAGTCACCCACATATGATTTTCTCAATCATAATATTCAGTAAATGATAATACTCTTCTAGTCATTCTTGGGAAAGGAAATTTAGAATATTAGAGCTATAAGGGGCCTGAGAGATCAGCTAGTCTAATCTCTTTATTTTACAGTTGGGGAAATTGAGGCCCCGCAAGGGAAAGTGATTTGCCCAACCTCACTCAGCCAATTAGTTAGGAGCAGAGCTAAGAAGACACCCAGGACCTCCTGACTTTAAAAATTTGGGTTTTTTTCTTCCTACCACCCAGAGCTGTCACACTCTTGAGGCAAGGCTGTTCCTAATGTTTGGCTTCTGGGTGCTGCATTCAAAGCTGTTGGGGCCCACATGGTAGGCCTTTACATGGCTCACAAAGAAGCTTGGGGTACAAAAGATGACAAAGCCCTTTGGAATGAATGCCGTTTGAGGTTGCTAGGATACACACCTCTCAGCAAGGCGCTGTGATCGGCTTGGGTTTGCCAGGAATCCACTGTATTATGGAAAGCAGAACTAGACGCTTAGCACCAAGCAAACACAGCCTCCCAGGAAGGACAGAGGCACCGGATACCCACCAAAATCCCCTGCCCGAGATAGCATGAAGGGTCTCCATGAAGCTCTTTCTAGCCAGGAAAAAAAAAATTCTTTCACACAGTCTGGTCAGACTCCTAAAGGGTATAAACCACAGTAATTTAGTAGATATGGCCTGGAACAGGAAAGACAGGCAGGGAATGCAGGAAATAATATGACACAGTGAAAAGATCATGATAAATCTGAACAAGGAATCTCATAAGCATTTATTTTTTTAAAACATTATAAAACATTTTCATTTAAAATTTTAAGTTTCTAATTCTATCCTTCTCTCTCCCCCTCCCTGAGATGGTAAGCAATCAGGTGTAGGTTATGCATGTGCAATTATGTGAAACATTTCCATATCAATAAGCATTTATTGAGGATTTCTTGGATTTGGAGTCAGAGGGCCTGGGTTCAAATCCCAGGTTTGCCACTACATGACCTTAACCAAGTCTTTTCCCTTCTATCAGCCTCCATTTTCTCATCTTTAAAGTGAAAACATTGGATTCAGTGGTCTTTTTTAACTCCAGACCTATGATCCTGGGCTCATTCCATTTCTAGTTGTGTGTTCTATTCCGTCGTATTTAACCCTTCATGACCCCACCTGGGTTCTCTTGGCACAGATACTGGAGGGGTTTGCCATTTCCTTCTCCAGCTCATTTTACAGATAAGGAACTAAGGCAAACAGGGAGACTAGCCCAGGGTCACACAGCTAGTAAGTGCCTGAGTCTGGATTTGAACTCGGGAAGAGGAGTCAGCCTGGCACTCCATCCACTGGGCCGCCCAGCTGCCCCACTCCCTGTCTAACCACGGGCAAATCCCTTCCAGCTCCTGGGTCTCAAGGTCCTCCTCTGTAGAATGGGAGGGTTGAGTGAGATGATCGCTTAGGCTTCTGCCTTTGATTTCATCACTTAATCTTGCCAACCTGTAGCAGACACCTAACAAATAAATGCATGGTAAAGATCAGGGGAAGGTGGAAAGAGAAGGAAATAACCATGGACATCACATCTACTCCATGCCAGACACTGTGCTGAGCTCTCATGTGGTCTGGGAGGTAGGGGCTGTTATTAGAGTCATTTTACAGTGGAGGAAACTGAGGCAAACAGAGGTTAAGCATCTTGTCCAGGGAAGTGTGGTAGGTACCATTCCTCTAGTATTTCATGAGTCTAGATTAATGTTCCAAGCAGGGGTGGCTTCCCATCATCTTTCCCACGGTCATTAACCATCACCAGGGTTTAGAACACACAGTCTCCGAAGAGTCTCGAGCTGAGTAATTCCTATTAGACCACTGGCTAGGGAGAATGACTTCCTAGTGTCTCTTCTGCCAGGAGGCGCTATTGAAGGAGGATTGTCTCCTCCCCACAGCTGTGTGGCCACGGACAAGTCACTTAACCTCTGCGTGCCTCAGTATCCTCAACCATGAAATGGTGATAATAACAGCACCTACCTCCCAGCGTTGTTGTGAGGATCAAATGAGATGATCTTTGTGAAGAGCTAAGCACAGTGCCTGGCACACAGTAGGTGCCATATAAATGCTTATTCCCTTCCCTTTCCTTCTTCCCTGATTTTCATCATAAGTTTGTGCGGTACCTACTATATCCTGGCAAGATTAAATGACTTCTAAGATCAGAAGGGAAGCAGAAAATTGAGGGGGTGGATTTTTATAGACAGTTCCTCAGATAAAGATCTCATCTCAAATATATAAAGAACTTTGTGAGATCTGTAAGAATATGAGTCATTCCCCAAATGATAAATGGACAAAGGATATGAACAGGCAGTTTTCTGAAGAAATCAAAACAATTTGTAGTCATTTGAAAAAATGTTGTAAATCATCATTGATTAGAGAAATGCAGATTAGAACAACATTGAGATATCATTTTACGCCTATCAGATTGACTAAAACGAGTGAAGGGGAAAGCAACAAATGTTGGAGGGGATGTGGAAAAATTGGGACACTAATTCACAGTTGGTGGAATTGTGAACTGATCCAACCATTTTGGAGAGCAAGCTGGAATTATGCTATTAAACTGCCTACACCCTTTGACCCAGCAATAACACTACTAGGTCTATTTCCAAAGATGGTTAGGGAAGAAGGAAAAGAACCTATATGTCCTAAATTATTTATGGCAACTCTCTTTGTGGTGGCAAGGAATTGGAAATTGTGGGGATGGCTGTCAACTGGGGAATGGCTGAATAAGTTGTGGTGTATAATCATGATGGAGTGCTAGTGTGTTATAATAAATTATGAGCTCTATGATTTTAGAAAAACATGGATAGACTTGCATGAAGTAATGAAGAGTAAAGAGAGCAGAACCAAGAAAACATTGCATACAGTAACAACAGTAATGTTTGAAGAACAGCTTTGAGTGACTACATCATTTTGACTGTTATAAATACCCAATTAGCTACAAAGGACCTGTGAAGGAAGACACTACCTGCATTCAGAGGAAAAAGATTACAAATAAAAGTATGCATAGGATGATTTTACACACATATGCATATTTGTGTCTAATGGTAGCCATCTCTAAGACAGGGGGTGGGGGAGGAAAAAAAGGAAAAGAATACTACATGATAACTTTGTTAATATTTAAAAGGAATAGCAAGGTGTACATAATAGATTTGCAGTTTCATGTGTAATCATCTTTTTTTCTATTCTACTGTTACAGAAATGCTTGTTTTATTCTTAAGTTCAAAATATTCTTAAATTCAAAGTTCAAAATAAAAATAAAATAAAAATAAATTTTAAAAGCTCAAAGTAAAATAAATAATTTTTTTTAAAGTTTAAAGGGCCTGCCTATAGGTATACAGGGAACAAGTGATAAAAGTGGAATTTGAACCCAGGTGTTTCCAGATGTTACAGCCAGATACATCCCAAGATAATACAGCTACTACTGATAACCAGCATTCGTATAGCATGTTAAGGCTTACAAAGTACTAGATAACAGCCCTGGGAGGTAAGTGCTGTAATGATCCTCATTTTATAGATTCGGGAACTGAGACTTAGAGAGATCAGGTGACTTGCCCAAAGACACCCAGCCTATAAGTGTCTGAGGCAGGATTTAAACTCAGGTCCTCCTGATTCCAGGGCCAGCACTATTCCCTGGGCCTCCTAGCTGCCTCAGATGTACCCTGGGCCCCAGGACCCCCTCCCTACCAAAGCAGGGAGTTTGAGAGTAGAAATAATACAGATAAGCTGGTTAACTAAAGGGGAAGGGAGAACCAAAACAAGTCAGAGTGTGATAGTCTGGGAAAGTACTAAGGGATAGAGGTACTGGATGTCATAATGAGGGTGAAAATAAGCCTACGAAGAGGAAGGCATAGGGAGAGATAGGAAGAATGAGAGGATATGACTGGGTAAAGGAAATGGAGACTTCCTGAACATGGAAGTAGAACACCTGAGGGTTTCATTGGAGGAGGTGGTTTCTGGAGTAGGCCTTGAAGGAAGACAAAATGATGCTGACAAATAGAGATCAGAACAGACATTAGGACTGTGTACAAGCACGGAAGCAGGAGATGACAAGACTAGGAAAAGCAGGCAGGACTGGATGAATGGCTAAGACTCTAGTCTAGTTAGAACAGAATGGAGGGGAACAGTGTAATATGAAGCTGGGGAGATCTATTGAGGCAGATTATAAAGGACCAGTTACAATGGCTTAACCTGATCAGGCTAAAGGCTTTGGGGTATCACGTGGGCATCATTTTAACTGATTTGCATTTCATGTACCCCTTGGACGCCATTGTATAAGTCCCATGACTTAAGGTCAAGTTCATCTCCCCTTTGCTCCACCATGTTTAGCAGACAAAGACTTACCAAGATGATGCTGACCCCCTATTGGCTTTACAATGCCACATGCTGACCCTTACTGGAGCAGAGGCAATGAAAGGGTGTTTGAAAGTCAAAGACTTAGATAGCTGGAGGAGATGTTTTTACACATGAGGGACCCGAGGCCAGAGTGGGGAAGTCACTTGCCCGAATCTACAAGTAGGTTCTCAGGAAAGCAAACAGGAGGTGCGCTAGAAAGAAGCCTGGGCTTCAAATTAGAAAAACCAGATTTGAATCTGAATGTGACCTTGCACAAGTCACCAAAACACTCCATGGGGCTCAGCTTACTCATATGTAAAATGAGAGAATTGGATTACATGATTTCTCTGGTCTTCTCCAGCTCTAAATTCACGCTATAGATCCTACGAGTTCCCAGCATCTCAGTGTTCTGATCTACAAAAGTAAAACGTTAAATGAGATAAACTCTGAAATGTTTTTCATCTCTAACATTTTGTGATTCTATGACTTTTTCCTTTGAAGAACATTTCTGTGACTGAGCTGGAACTAGGTCCCTGGGGAGAGGGTGGGGAGAGGGAAGGAGGGAGTGAGGGAAGGAGAGGGAGGGAGGGGGAGAGAGAGAGAGGGTGGGGGGAGGGAGAAGATGATGATGATGATGATGATGGAAGAAGAGAAGGAGAAGGAGGAGGAGGAGGAGGAGGAGGAGGAGGAGAAGAAGAAGAAGAAGAAGAAGAAGAAGAAGAAGAAGAAGAAGAAGAAGAAGAAGAAGAAGAAGAAGAAGAAGAGGAAGAAGAAGAGAAGAGGAAGAAGAAGAAGAAGAAGAAGAAGAAGAAGAAGAAGAAGAAGCAGACGAAGAAGACGAAGAAGAAGAAGAAGAAGAAGAAGAAGAAGAAGAAGAAGAAGAAGAAGAAGAAGAACGGAGAGAGAGAAACAGAGAGACACACAGAAAGACAGAAAGAGGAAAGGACATCAGAAGGAAGCAGACAGACACACAGAGAGAAAGACAGACAGAGAGACAGAGAGAGAGATGAGAGAGAGAGAGAGAGAGAGAGAGAGAGAGAAAGAGAGAGAGAGAGAGAGAGAGAGAGAGAGAGAGAGAGAGAGAGAGCGCTTGCCAAAATGATTACAAAATATCTAGAATTCTTTAAAATTCACCTGCTGAATCCACTATCATTCAGCTGCTATGAGAGTAAGCCAGCTCCCTGGCTTCTATGCTGGTTCCTGGGTGCAAAGAGAGATGAAATTCTGACATTCACAGACAGTCTTCTTCCCATTGTAGCAGCAGGTTTCCCACATCATGCAACAGATTCTGGTTAAGATCGTGTACCAAGAACAACTTCATTCCTGACAATCCATTTACACTGGAACCAAATGAGTATCATTGGTGCTAGAAAAGATTAAATATCATCATCTGGTGACTTCTGAGCTTCTCATGACCCTTGTATGGGGGCAGATGGTGTTGATCCACTCAGATTTTCTGAGTAAACTTTTTATTATCTAAAGAGTGACTAGGCTTCCATCTTCTTCAGTCTAGGGGTGGAGCATCCTTCGCGCATCCTAGACCAGAGCATCCTAGAGACCTCATTTTTTTGGCCCTATGCTTTACTTTTAGCTGATTTGAGGACTAGACCTCTAATTTCATGAGTGCAAGAACCCCTAAGTGAGGAAACTCCCTCTTACAATGCAGGTTGGCACCTTCTGTGCAATTCATAGCCTGACATTTGCTTACAGCAATTTTCCCAGAGTCACACAGTCAGTATGTCTCAGAGGTAGGATTTGAACCCAGGACTTCTTGGCTTTGAGACAGACTTACTTCACTGCTATGTATCTCATAGAGTCATATGATAAATACAATCCATATCCATATAAACAGATGAGGTCATCAGTGATAAACATGTCATATGTGCATAAATTTTTTTTCTCCTATGTTAGTCTCTTGGGTTAGACACAAATTCCTATTGCTATGGTCCCTCCATCTGCTCTGGAGAGCAAGGATGTCTTTTATAGGCTCTTTTATGGCTACCTCAGAGATCATCTAGTCCAACTGTTTTAACCAAATGAGGAGCCTGACAACCAGGTAAAGTGAATGGCTTGCCAAAGGTGTTGTTGCCTCTAAGTGGCGTGGGCAGGATTTGAACTCTTCCAACTCCAAATCCTGGGCTCTTGCCATTACACATGACAATCTGAGAAAGCCTACAAAGACAACAGAGTTTGGGGTCAGGAAGAGAGGTGGCCAATGCAGACCTTCTAACAAGCCTTTAGAGAGTGTCTCATTGTTTCAGGACCTTGGACAAGAATGTGATGGAAAGAGCATTAGACCCCAAATGAGGAGATCTTGGTTTGAATACTGGCTCTGATTCTTGTTAGCTATATAGCTCCAAACAAGTCATTTTACTTCCTTAGGTAGCTAGTCAGTGTAGCGGATAGAATCTGAGCCTGGAGTCAGCAAGACCTGAGTTCAAATCCAGCCTCAGTCACTTACCAGCCGTGTGACTCTGGGAAAGTCACTTAAACCTGTCTGACTCAATTTCTTCAACTGCAAAGTGATGATAATACTAGCTGCTGCCTCCTAGGGTTTTGGAAGCATCAAATAAGATAATACTTGTAAAATGCTTAGCATGATGTCTGACACATAGTAGGCACTTTTACTGAATGCTTTTTCCCTCCCTTCTCCTTCTTTGAGCCTCAATTTCCTTTTTCTGTAAAATGGGTGTGATAATTGTTGTGCCACTGACTTCATAGGGTTAGAGGAAAGAACTTTGTCAACCTTAATGTAAAATGAGTTCTTGTTGTTATTGCACAGACACTAATTCTTTTTGGACTGGGCTTCTGATTCCATGGACATAGGGAGATCCCAGGGAGGAGACTTCCTCTACTAATGCCAACTGACAACCACTCTGTAACATAGAGTCTTCAGAAGTGGCCTAGGATTGAAAAAAGACTGACAAAGGGAAGTGACAGAGAATACAAGAGAAAAACTAAAAAACAAAAAAGATGAAGAGAGAATACGTGAATCAAAACCTAGCCTAGAAGCAAATAAACTAACAGAAAGAACCATAAAGACAGAAAGAAGGATGAATATGTCTGCAAAAGGCTCCAAACAAAGACTATCATATTAAGGAATATTACTTCATAAAATAGAATGCTGAGACCTCCACAAAGAGCATGGGTCAAGAGCAAAACCCTCCAGAATAGTTCAAAAAAGAAGCGAAACTTTTAAAAGAAAAATTAGGAATTATTTTCTAATTTAAGATGAAATTAAACAAACAACAAAGTGGAAAAATTTATACTTAATGGAGAATCTCTCTGAAGTAGAAGCTCAATAGAGAACAACAAATTTGTAAGCAAAAAAAATGCTGAAAGGGAAGAACAATTGACAGAAGAGAAGCAAAAGACAATGACATAACAAGAACATATGAATTCTATACAAACCAAAGAAAGGGTGTACAAAGATATCTTAAGGATCATAGCTCTCCCAGAAGAACATGACAAGATAAAACAGAATGCCATAATATAGGAAAAATATGAGAAATCTGTCCAGAACTTTTGAATACAGAAAACAAATAATTGATTGAGAGAATCTACAGGTGACTACCAGGAAAAAAAATCATATATTAAACTCCAAGACTATGCCCAAAGGGCAACCAAATTGTGCATACCCTTTGATCCAACAATACTACTACTAGGTCTGTATCCCAAAGAGATCACACAAGTGGGAAAGGGACCTGTATGTACAAAAATATTTATAGCAGCTCTTTTTGTGGTGGCAAAGAACTGGAAATTGAGGGGATGCCCATCAATTGGGGAATGGCTGAACAAGTTGTGGTATATGAATGTAATGGAATACTGTGCTGTAAGAAATGATGAGAAGGCAGAGTTCAGAAAAAAAACTAGAAAGGCTTACATGAATCAATGCTGAGTAAAGTGAGCAGAACCAGAAGAATGTTGTACCCCGTAACAGAAACATTGTGTGATGATCAGCTTTGATAGATTTAGCTCTCTTCAGCCATACGATAGTCTTAGACAGTTCCGAAAGACTCATGATGAAAAATGCGATCCACATCCAGAGAGAGAACTATGGAGTCTGAGTGCAGATCAAAGCAGACTATTTTCACTTAGTTTTTTCTTTCTCCTGGTTTTCCCTTTTCTTCTTTCACAACACAATGTGTTTAGTATCATTGTACATGTACAACATATCAAATTGCTTACCGTCTTGGGAAGGCGAGAGGGAAGGGAGGGAGGAAGAAAAACATTTAAAACTCAAAATCTTACAAAAGTGAATATTGAAAACTATCTTTACACATAATTGGAAAAAATAAAATACTATTAAGTGGAAAAAATAAAAGGTAAAATATTCCAAGGCATATAACTTTAACAATTTTAATATTAAAAACAGAAATGTTAGCAGATTTGTATCATTTCACATATATGTCATCTTCCTCCTAGTTTTTCTCTGTAAAAACTTCTGGGATGATCTGGTTTAGTTGGATGTAACACCAAGACTCATCTTCTCCTCTGATCCTTTTTTATGTCTAGCAATATCTTATTACTTGTAATCTTCCATGATCCTTTCTTGTGACACTTTGCAAATGAGCTTGTACTCAGTCTAAACTGATGTTTTCATTGGCTATCGTATCTCTCCACTTGGGGAAAAAAACCAAGTTTTTACTGCATAAGGCAGTTTCTAGGCTCCTTTCCTTCCTTGTTTTTGTGATTGCTTTATGTCAATTAAACTTCTCTGATAAAAATCGGGCTCTTTATTTTTACCCGTTTCCTTTTTTTCACTATATTGGCATGACCCAATTATGAATACTGAATCTCTCCAATTATGTAGATTCAGGGATTCTTGACATTTTTGTGTCATGGACCCCTTTCGCAGTCTGGTGAAGCCTAATACTGCTCTGGCAAGTTTCTTACATTCACAATTGATGGGATCACTAAATTTCGATTAGAAGTTAGCTAAGATAAAGATGTGATTGTTTTCCCACCCAAGTCCACAGACCCTCCCTGAAATCCATACTTAGACCTCCAGTTAAAGACTCATGATTTATATCTACTTTTATTTCTGTGAAAACTGTTTTGTAATTACTTGCATTTAAATAAGTCCTAGGTGTTTCTCAGGAGGTTAAGATCTAGATATTTAATACATTTTGTTTTCATTTTAAACGGAATTTTTCTGTTTCTCCTAGCTAATGATTTTTGGGCTGTTATTTGATATCTTGCCTCTTTACTGAAACTATTCAGTGAATAGATTAATATTTTTTGTCGATCTTCTGTGGTTTTCCAAGTAAACCATTATATTATCCACAAGTGAAGATAATCTTTCTTCCCCTTGGCTAGTGTTTATTCCCTTAGTTTCCTTTCTTTGTGTTATGGCTACAAGCTGGCATTTTTAGCACCATGTCGAATAGCAATGAAGGCAGCGGATGAGTCTATCCTCTTATTCACTCTTCTACTCCTTTCACTGTGGAAACAGAAAAGATACATATAATACTGGGTGCCATTTTGCATTTTTCTTTGCTTCATGGGTTGTCATGACCAAATAATTCACCCCCTGGAACCTAACCTGAGAGTGATATGCGTTTCTGTGTTTAGCTATGTTGGTTCTTGCATCACAGATCCAGTCTGTTTCTAGCTCTATACCTGGGGCTTCATTCACCTTCTAGAACCTGCTACAGCTTACATTGCTTTTGAGAACCCAGTGTCACTTCCATACCACACGGAAACATCAGAGTAAGATTTCATGAACTAGGGAAAGAGTAAGGGCTGAAGATAAGAATTGGATGGGTGATTTCACTGATGTGATGTGAGTAATGACTCTCTTCCCCCATGCAATTTACACTAGTTTTTCCTTTGAACATTTTGAAGTCATCCTTGAAATTTGGATGGCTCAGGAGACTAAAGGCTCAGGCTATTGATATGACTTCCTGGTCGCTTGAGTACAAAACAGCTATAAGTACATTCAAGCATGCTCTGATGTTTGGTTGGTGGACCACAATGGGCAACTCAGAGGCAGGGAGGGCTTTAACTGACTGTATCCTCTAGGGGTGTCCTCAGTACACATCCTCATTGAATATCCTTCTCTTGCTGTGGCTAAGAGTATATCTTTTTCGTTAACTATTAAATGACTTAAAAGTGTCTCATTTCATTCCAATTTCAAACTTAAATTACCCAGGGACTGGCCTAATAAGGCAAGCCCATCCTGGAACAATTGATATAATGAACTCCTAGGTAAGAAAATGCCAGGTCAGCCACTTAGAGTTTCAAAAAATTGCCTGAGGGCATTTAGAGGTTAAGTGACTTGCCCAAGGTCACAAAGCCTCCATGTTTCAGAGGCAAGACTTGTACCCGGGTCTTCCTAGCCATGGCTCCTATGACGTGTTGTTTTTCTAGAGAAAGACTAGTTTTGCAATAACAACAACCACACACACACACACACACACACACACACACACACACACACACACGGTATCCCAAAAATCTTAGTGTCATTTTAAGCTATTAAAACTTTAAATTGTTAAGTTACTGAAGCTTCAATTTAAATTATTAAAGCTTAAAACTGCACTAAGATTTTCTGGGGCACCTAGGTGGCGCAGTGGATACAGTGCTGGGCTGGAGTCGGGGAGGCTCATTTTCCTGCGTTCAAATTTAGCTGCAGACACTTCCTAGCTGTGTGACTCTGGGCCAGTCACTTAACCTTGTTTGCTTCAGTTTTCTCATCTGTAAAATGAGTTGGAGAAGGAAATGGCAAACCAGTCCAGTATCTCTGCCAAGAAAAGCCCAAACGGGGTCACGAAGAGTTGGATGAGCCTGAAATGAACAAACAACCACAAGATTTATGGGATAATCTGTATAGCTCTTTTTTTAAATGTTTTATCAACATTCTTCTTTTTCTTTAAAACATCACTGTCACTTTCTAATGATTCTCTTCTCTCCTGTCGCCTAACCTTCTCCACCTACCCAGTCTTATAAGACGTAAGTAAGCAAACCAGCACACTGGCCAGGTCTGAGAACGTAACACTCGTTCGTTCCACACCTCTCGTCCAGCGCCTCTTTGCTGATAGGCAGGAGGCGTGTTTCGCCATTGAGTCCTCTGAGGGCATCCATCAAAGAATCATAGGATGCCATTCCAAAGCTAGAAGGGACTTGGCCAATTTCCTTGCTTTACAGCTGGGAAAAGCAGGGCCCAGACACATGAAATGATAGACCCGCCTTCCAATTTTTTTTTCCTCTTACATTATGGTGAATCATCATGTAAATTGTTCTCCTGATTCAGCATACTTCACAGTTATCCGTCTAATACTTTATAAAGCACCTTCCTCATAACTCCCCGAGGTAGGTAGTGCTAAGTATTATCACCGACACTTTTGTTCTTGTTCAAGCGTTTCAGTCGTGTCTGGCTCTTCACGACCCTGCTTGGGGTTCTCTTGGCAAAGGCGCTGGAGTGGTTTGCCGTTTCCTTCTCCAGCTCATGTTACAGATGAGAAAACCGAGGCAAACAAGGCTAAGTGACTTGCCCAGGGTCACACAGCTAGGCCAGACTTTCAGATGACTCTTTCTGACTTTAAGGCCCAGCGCTCTATCCACTCTGCTACCTAGACACTTTACAGGTTGGGAAAATGAGGCTTAGAGAGATTAACTAACTTATGAATTGACTTATTCAAGGTCACGCAGCTAGTAAGTCTGAAAGTCAGGATTTGAACTCCTATCTTCTGCCTCCCAGCCCAGGCTTTTCCTCTAATAGCTGCCAAGGAAGATTACATGGCCTCAAAGGGGCATATGGGAGACCTAAGAAACCTTGAAGACATAGAATCCTAAAATTACAGAATATTGGAACTGGATAAGACCTTAAAGATTATTTAATCCAAATTCCGACTTTTTCCAAAAAGAAAATGGTCCCAGAAGGAGGACTGGACTTGTCCATAATCACGCACTCAGTAAGGGGGAGATACAGGACTCAGATCCAGGCCTTCTCACGCCTGGTTCATTCTTCTTTTCTATGTCATCCTTCCTTCCTACATGGCTAACTCCCTGCATAATCACCTTTTCTCGTGCCTTCCTCCAGTGAAACATTTTTTCTTGAGACCAGAGAAGCTGCACTTGGGTGTTGCTCATCTCTGTCCCTCCAAACCCTTCAAGTGCTATGAAAATGAAAGTCATTCTTTTTCACATGAGAATTCTTCTTCTTCACTCCTTCTTGTTCTTGTTTCGTTCCTCACTGGGCTCCACTCCTCACTCTCTGGACGTTCTCTGTCATGCCTGTGAGTCTGTACTGTTCCCCCTCCCCTTTCTGTTACCTTTTACATGTTGGTCCTTTCAGATGTTTTAGTCAAGTTCCACTCTTTGTGACCCCATTCAGGGTTTTCTAAGATACTGGAGGGGTTTGCCATTTCCTTCTCCAGCTCATTTTACAGATGAGGAAACCGAGGCAAACAGGGTCACACAGCTAGTAAGTATCCGTCTATCCATTGTACCACTATATTGTCTTCTCTCATTAGAATGTAAGCCTCTTGAGGGCAAGGATGATCTTTCTGCTTTTATTTGTATTTCTAGCGGTTAGCATAGAGCCAGGGGTACATAAATAAATACGTTTATTTAATAACTAATCTAATAAAATAATAAATAAAATAATGTAATAAATAATACATTTTTGTTGACTTATTGGCTCTCTGGCAGCAAAGTGAGGTCTCATCTGGCATGTTTGCTGAAGATGGTAGGGAGGGGAATGATGGTAAAGTCGGCCAAAAGCAGAGAAAGAATACTTCCTTAGGAGTCTTCTCAAAGTCCAGGCTTTTTCTTTTATTGTTGCCAAGGAACACTGCATGACCCCCAGGAGACACCCATGTGACCTAGTGAATTAGAGGGCTAGACTTGGAATCAGGAGCCCTGAGTTCAAATCCTGCCTCAGACACTGACTTCTTGATGGCTCTGGGTAAGTTACTTAACCTCTATTTCCTTCAGTTTCCTTATCTGTAAAATACCTTCCAGGGCTGTTGTGAAAATAAAATGAGATAATACATGCAGCAAATAGATAAATGTTAATTATGGGAGACCAAGAAGTCAGGATACCTGGGTTCTAACCAGTGGTGGGACTCAGCCAGTTCGCACCAATTCTGTAGAACCGGTACCTCGTGTTAGGTTGGGTTCCCCCAACCAGTCGTTAGCACCTGCCACATCAGCAGCAGGGGTGGAGCCTTGGCTGGGTTCCCTGGAGAACCGGTTGTTAGTCATTTGAATCCCACCACTGGTTCTAACTCAGCTACTAACAAATCATATGACCTTGGGTAAGTCATTTCTTCTCACTGGACCTCAGTTTCTTCTCCTGCCAAGTGTGTTGAGGTGGGGGGATTGGGCTATGTGATCTCTATGGCTCCAACATATTATGATCTATGATCAAATGAGATAAAGCATATAAAGCACTTTGCAAATCTTAAAGTACCATTAAATACCAGCCATTATTATTATTAAATATTATCATATTATTATTAAATATTAGTCATTACTAACTAATAGTATGAAATTTCCGGATCAGCAGAATAAGCCCTAGACATTTTGTTCAAGTCAGGAGACAAATCTGAGTCCTGGTTTCTAGACTTTCTCTCTGTTTGACAATAAATAAGTCAGGTCCCATATGCCTCAGCATCTCTCCTATATATGAGGATGATAATCCTCACTACTTAATTTTATAAACTTTATATGCTACACGAGCTCACGGCTCTGTCACTAACTAGCTAGGAGAACTTAGGCAAGTGGCATCCCCCTCCAGACCTTAGCTTTCTCAGCTGCAGGGCATGTGCATCAGACAAGATTCATCCATTCATTAATCCATCCACCCATTCATTCAACAAGTAATTGTTACATGTCTAATAAGGTCCAGGCACTGTGCTAAGTTACACTGGGGATTCAAAAGGAGAAAAAAAAAATCTAGTCTTTCCCTTATGGAGCTTACATTCTAAAGGGGAAGAAGGGGGAAAACAATATATACACAGAAAATTATATACAAAGGAGCTACAAAGTACCTTCCAGGAGGAAAGTACTGGAAACTGGGTTCTCTAGATAGCACTTCCCTAGTTAGGCATTGCTGGGCTTTGAAGGAAGTCCACGATTCCATGAAGAGGAGATGGGGAGGGATTTCATTCCAGGTATAGGGATCAGCCTGAGAAAAATCACAAACGATGGGAATGTCCTATGTACAGAACAACCAGGCCAGTTTGGTTAGACTGTAGAGCTGATAAAGGAGAGGGATGTACGACAAACCCCCAAAGGCAGTCTGGGCCAGACGGTAAAGGTCTTTAAAGAACAAACAGAGGTGTTTGTGTTTTATCTTAGATGCAAGAGGGAGTCACTGGAATTTACTGAACAGGGGAAAGACACAGTTAGAACTAAGCTTTAGAAATGTCGATTTGACAGCCTTGCAGAAGGTGGATTGGAGAGGGGATGCCCAGAGACCAATTAGGAGTCTATTGCTATAATGGTCCAGGTGAGAGGTGATAAGGGCCTGGACCCGGGGCGTTGGTTGTGTGAGGAAATAGACCAGGTGGGATGCAAGAGACAGCTCGGAGGTGGAATGAATAAGACTTAGCCACTGCTTGGCTGTGAAGGAGGAAGAAGATTCAGAGATGACTCATAGTAGGATTCTTACCTCGGTTCCTAGAAGCATGATGGTGTCTTTCACAGAACTAGGGAAGTTGGGAGGGTGGCAGGATGGGTGGGGAGGGGGAGATTTTGAGTTCTGTTTTGGGCACGTTGAGTATGAGTTACTTGTGGCGTATCCAGTTAGAAGTGACCAATGAGCAGGACTGATGAGTTCAGGGAAGAGATCAGGGCTGAACCTACTTAGATCTGAAAGTCTTCAGCATAGGTATGATCATTGAACCAAGGGGAGATAAGGAGAGCTCAGATGATCTCCAAGACTCCTAACAGTTCTAACATTGAATGATTCTCCTTTTATTTCCCCCAGGCCCACTTCCTATGGATATCCTGAAAATGGAGAGTGTGTCTCCACTGAAATCCCCAGTCTCTTTCTCTCCTAGGCCTTGTCCCCCAGAGACAGAAGTAGAGGGAATCAGGAGATGAGAGGCTGACAGTTTCTGCTCTGTAAACATCAGCACTGCCAGGTTTTAAAGGCCCATGCAAAGCCTACATTAGAATGCATTGCAAATGCGAATGCAAAAGAAGGTCCCAGCAGCAGCCAATGAGATTCTGTACTGATGATGTAATGCTGCTTCCCTCAGTTCTTTGGTCGAAGGTGCTGCCACTCCAGAGTCAGTGAGAGGTATTGGTGGTTGGCTTTTGAGGTTTAAAGATCTCCTCTCCCAGCTAATTTACAATTCTGGATGGAAAATCTGCTCTGTCCTTCAGAGCATCCATCCTTCTCCACTGCACCAAGCCTGGAGGGGAGGCTAGAACTTGGGGGCTCAGGGCAGAGGCCCCCCAAAGAAGCAAGCTGGGTGATTGACGGGTGGGACGATGCTCCTAGCAAATCTAGTCACCTTGTCGAATGAGACTACACTCTGGGACCCAGAAACCACAAAGGAAATTCCAGGCTGCTTTTTCTGAAGTTAAAATGGCTTCCGACTCCAAAGAACCTAGACAGGCCCTGGGAGATGGCTCATAGGACCATAGGTTTAGAGCTGGGAAGGACCTTTAGAGGGCATCTAATTCAGCACCCTCATCTCCCAGGTCTCAGAGAGGCTCAGTGGTTTGTCCAGGGTCACGCAGCAAATACGTATCAGAGGCAGGATTTGAACCCAGGTTTTTCCTTACTCAAAGTTCAGCATGCTACACACCCCATCTTGCTCACAAACAGATGATCCTCCTTTGTGCGGCTTTTATCAGCAGTGCCCAGCAGGCACACACCGTCTGTCCTCATTCTGTCCTTCCTTGACTTTTTCCCTCATTCCCCATTCCAGTCACTAACCCTGGGTAAATAACCCATGCTCTGTGCTTCCTCTGGCTGTGGACAACTGCAGATGGCCATTTGTCTGACAGGAGCGACCGTGATCTTCTTCTTAGGGTGGAAGCTAGGACTCTGCCTGGCAAACATAGGTCTGCCGAGAGCTTTAAAAGGAACTTGTCAGGTTCTGGTTTCTTCAGCAGCGCCCACCCACACTGGCACTGAATCTGACTTCTTTTCAGATTCGAATTCTGCTGAGAAGGACTCAATTCTGGGTCAGTTTCCAAATGGCAGAGACAGAAGCGTTGGGATATCTGTGACTTAGATCTGTGTTGGAGGTGAGAACATACTTTCATTTTCCCAACTGGCCACTAAAAAGGAGGGGGGACATGCCCCCAAGGAGGGGGCCGAGAAGGTGGCACAGGAAAATGGAAGAGTTCTCTTTCTCTCTGGGACCAATAACTCTTAAATACCCCTCAGAGCTCGCTGCAAACTAGTATGGAGAAAGGGGAAATGACTAGGCCAGGGTCAGGAGACCTGGGTCTCAGGCCTGGCTCTGCCATGCCAATCTGGGCGTATCATTTCACCTGTTTGGGCCTCAGTTTACCCACATGTAAAGTGAGGGTGATAATGGTCATATGCTCATATGTTAATACCATCACAACCATGAGGAGAAAAGGAGAGGAAGTAAGCGGGAAGTGCTGTGGAAGAGAAAAGGCTTTCGGGTAACTTCCACCTTCTCAGAGGCTGCACAGTCTTATTAAAGCCACTCAAAGATGGCACCACTTCATCTCGCTCCATCCTGAACCTACCCGATGCCCAAAGGAATTACCTCTAATCGACAGCCCTTTGTTTTGTGTTTCCACTAGAGCCATCTGTTGTCTTATACCAGGGAACTAACATGGTTTCCTGTTGCCCACTGAAGAAACCTCAAAGCCTTAAGATAGCATTCAAGGCTTTCCATATTTTAAGTACACCTTCCCTTTCTACCGCATAGTCTATGTTCTACCCAGACTGGATTACCCACAAAATCCTATATGTGCCCCATGTTTTCTGGCCTCTGTGTCTTTGTTCATGCTGATTCCCACACATGGAATGTCCTCTCTGTTGAAATCCTACCCATCTTTCAGAGTCACCTCCTCCAGGAAGCCTTCCCTGATGCTCCTAGTCAGTAATAACCCTTCCTCTCTTGCACCTCACCAGCATTTTTCTTGAACCTGTCTAATGTACTTGTATTCTACTGAAGTTAGTTGTGTATGTGTCATAAATTTCATAGCCGGCAATCTCCACAGGAGAAACGACCTTGTTGCATCTAAACCTTACCTTCCTCCAAGGACTTAACATAGCACTCTATAGGCTGTAATTTAATACATCAAGGATTTATGATTTCATCAGCGTGGGTGAGCACCACCTGTACCGAAGGAGATACCAATTGTTTTCATGCCTTTGTACATTGTCTGCATTAGCTGTTGTCACTGGGGGGAGAAAAGCTCGGATGCCAGTGCCTAACCCCCTGGCCACAAGCCTCTGAACAAAGCTGGGTTGATTCTCAGAAGACAGGTGCTTGGCTTATCACCTGGAATCACCTGGTTAAAACCTGTCCGGCAGAGGAAGTGTGGTACAGTGGAAAGAGAAAGGACTTGGACATAGGAAGACTTCCTTTTGAATCCAGTCTCTCATATTTACTAGTTGTGTTATCGTGAGGAAGTCTTTTACCTTCTCCTGCCTTCAATTTAGAATACCTGGTTTCCAACCTTACTTCTCATACCACCATAAGACCTATGGGAAAGTTGTTTGGCCTCTCAGTTTCAGTTAGGAAGTTAGAAAACAATGATGTAGATGGTCTCTGAGGCCCACTTCTGTTGGATCTGTGAACTTCTTTAGATAGACTGGGGCGGGGGGAAAGGAGGGAAAAGGAGAAAGGGAGACAGAGAAAGGGGGAGGAAGGAAAGGAGGGAGACAGAGAAAGGGCGAGGGAGGGGAAGAGAGACAGGGAAAGAGAGAAGCCATTTCAGCATAATAGGTTTCTTTGGCAATCCTGTATACTTTATTTTATGTATTTAAAAATATTATTGAGATGGAATTATAGGCTCTACCAGACTGCCAAAGAGGTCTATGACACAAAAAAGGCTAAGAATTCCTGAGAGCCATGACCCTCAGCTGTTAAATGGTGACAATGACTGCAGTACCTACAACACAAGGTTGTTGTGAGGTTCAAACGATATGTCAAGTGTTTGGTAAACCTTAGAAGGCTATATAAAATGACCATTAGGAGAAGCCGTGCTATAACAAGGGAAGGGCAGCCAGGGCTTTGTCCCATCAAGGGAGAGCTGTGCTTCCTCTCAAGATGCTCTTCCCCCCACAGTGATCCAAAAGTCAATGGCTTCAGAGTTCTCTGCTAGCCCATGCCCCTTCGTGAGTATGGGGGTGGAGCGAGATGAGCCCCCATAGAGGGAGAAGAAGAAGAGAAGGAGGAGGAGGAAGAGGAGGAAGAGGAGGAGGAGAAAAAGGAGGAGGAGAAAAAGGAGAAGGAGGAAGAAGAGGAGGGGATTCACTAGACATGCGAGGTCAGGAGAAAGGGGGAATGGACAGTCCTGTACTTTTGTACCTGAGGTCAGAGTTTCTTTTCTGGGGTCTATCTCTTAGCCACCCCCAAACTTCCAACCCCGTATATACCCTTGCCAAAACGTGTTATTATGCCAAAAAATAAAAGCTATTAGCCAAGTTTTTGAGTACCTAGAGTCCTCTTCCTAGTATTATGAAGCATCAGAGGACTGTGGTGTGGTGTCCATCACATATTAGGTGCTTCATAAACGTTTGCTGAATGTTTATTCCAATATTTCTTACTGATAATAAGATATAGTAAGATGATAAGATAACAGTAAGAGTCCACACTGACTGTGCCATCCTGGGCCAATGACCTAACTTCAAAGTAATCTAGGCAACTCTCAGCCCCTAAGCAGCAAGAAAGGTTGTTGTTGTTCAGTTGTGTTCAACTCTTTGTGGCTCTGTGGACCATACTGTCTATGGGGTTTTCTTGGCAAAGATACTGGAGTGGTTTGCCATTTCCTTCTCCAGTGAGTTAAGGCAAACAGAGGTCAGGTGACTTGTCTAGAGTCATACGAGTAGTGTCTGAGGCCAGATTTGAACTCAGGTCTTCCTGACTCCAGGCCCAGCACTTTATCCACTGAGTCACCTACTTACTTCCTAGGCAGAGGGTCAGTGTCTTGCCCAAGGTCATACAGCCAGTAAGAGTCTGAGGCTAAATTTGAACTCGGGTCTTCCTGACTCCAGGCTCAGCACTCTATCCACTGACCTTCTGTCCATCTAGCTGCGCACCATAGCTGCAGGAAAGGTACTGACCTGCATTGGTAGAAGGAGTTTCTTTGTAAGGGAGTTGCCTGTACTTTTGAAATTAAAGATCCAATCTCCATTCCTATCCTACTAGTAAGTGGGATTTGTTCAGTGATCCTAATGGAACAGCTGAGTATGTCTGAGGACCTGGAACAATTTCTACACAAATCATCTCTGTTAGTACCAAGGTAGAGACTTATAAGAGATTGGAGGTGTATGTTAAGGGGGAAGAAAAGAGGCTAGATACATAGATTAACAGCTGCTTTAAACCATTTCCTGAGATATTATTCCATAGAAGATAGTGCTGAGAACATCATTATGTAAGCAGCCTGTTACCCAGGCCAAAGCCTTTATCGAGCTCGTCTCTCCTTGGCCCTCCACAGGGAAGAAGCCCTTAGTCTTCAGGAGTGATTCTAAGAAAAGAGAAAAAATCAGAGGAAACCAGCAAATGTCACTCTCTCTCAGCATTGGTCTAAGAGGTGGTGACCCCCAGACACCAAGGGGGCTGACTGTGGAGGAAAAACAATGACCCAGGCACAGAACACATGTTTATCTCCGAGTTCTTTTATTCTTGGAATATGCCAACATCCAGGCAGGAGGTGGATGGGGAATGCAGCTGGCTGGTTGACCAGCAGACCGGAGCAGCTACCTGCAATCTATTCCCCACCCCCACCCCTTCCTACCCCCATCCCTCCAGTCCAGCCAGCTCTGCAGTGCAGAAATAAGGGCTCTCTACACTTTGATAAGTGTTTTCTTGTCTGTGCCAGCCAATGCATGCAGGCAACAGGGACTGTTAATAAAGCCGATTCCCACAGTAGACCGCAGAGCTGGCTGATGAGCGGTTTCCATGTTGCCCAGGGAGCCCAAAAGAAGCCGGCTTCTGTCCCAATCACGGCCAGTCTCTCCGGGCTCTAACCCCCTCCCCGCTCCCAGCTCTTAAAGGAATAGATCAAAGCCTTGACCCACATCAGGATGCAGAGAAGGAAACTCATTTGCTCTGATTTCTCTCTGCAGGGGACGAGGGGAAAAGCTGGGGTAACAGTAGTAGTAATAAATTAGCATTTATATAGGCTTTAAGGTTTACAAAGTGCATTGCATACATACGTTATGGTCAGTGACCCTATGAGGTTGGTGCTGTTATGACCCCCATTTTAAGGGATGAGGCAACTGTGGCAGAAAAGGGTTAAAAAGCTTGCAGAGGGTCACACAGCCTGAAAGTGTCTAGGGGGGGATTCAAACCCAGGTCTTCCTGTCCAGCACTTCCTGTCCAGCTGCCTGTGGTTATCCCTATCCTGACTGGATGTACAAAAGGACACTCTTCTGTCATGCCCCCATCACAGGGGTGGCAGGCCTTGATAAAGGAGAATGGCAAGCTGATTGTCCCACCAGCTGGTCCACAAAACACTGCACTCCCAGGGCGACTCTTCCAGGAATGCTCCTTCAGGCCTTAGACCTCACAAAGCAATTGGTTTTGAACTTCTGTAAGGCATTCGCGGGCAGCTAGGTGGCACAGTGGGTAGAGTGACAAGCCTGGACTCGGGAAGACTGATCCACCTGAGTTCAAATCTGGCCTCAGACACCTACTTACTAGCTGTGTGACCCTGGGCAAGTCACTTCACCCTGTTTGCCTCAGTTTCCTCATCTGTAAAATGAGCTGGAGAAGGAAGTGGCAAACCACTCCAGTGTCTGTGCCAAGAAAACCCCAAATAGAGCCAGACACAATTGAAATGACAACAATGCATTCTTCATGTATTATCATTGTCTGTGTGGGGAGTCCCGGCTCCCTGGTAGATTGTAATCTCTATGAGGGCAGACACCGCATGATGTGTGTCTGGCATGATGCTTGCCACATAGAAGGCACTGAATAAATACTTGTAGAATGAATCCACAAATGGAGAAGCAACATGGCCCAGTGGATAGTTGGCTTCAGAGCCTGGAGGACCTGGCACATACTGGCCACGTCACCCTATATAAATTTCAGAGAAGTTGTTGATCTGCATTGGCAGAGGAAGCCAATCAACAAGAACTCCCTAAACTGATGAAATCATAGGCCAGATAAAAACAAAATCCAGGAATGAATGAATGAACCTCCAGCCGGCCGGTTTCAGAACTAGAGAGAGGGCTTTTGTATCTTCTCCCTTCCCCCATCTCGCCTTAGCAAGACAAGCATTTTTGTTGCTAATAATTCCTTCCTTTTAGCACCCAAGTACTTTGTCCTTCACATTCAGTCTCTCATTTGACCCCCAAAATAGCCCTGTGAGGTGGAGGAAAGGACGAGGAAACAATCGTCCGAACCCTGAACCTCAGAGTTGGAAGGACCTCAGAGGGCTAACCTCTACTTGGAGCACCAATCCTGTTAGTCACATCACCAACAAATGGTCCTCCTGCCTCTGCCTGAAGACCTTTGGAGGACTGGGAACTCTCTATCCCCCAAGGCAGTCCGCCATGTTGTTGGAGGGCTCTAGTTATTAGGAAGTTTTTCATACTGATCTGAAATCTGCTTCCATGAATGGAGCCCATTTGATTGATAGGAAAGTCTAGCTTAAGAAGGGTTTGTTCTGCTACATGCCTTTTCTACTCCAGCTTTCACCTATTCTTCAGTTCTTACTATCTCCTCCTTACCATGGTCCTACTCTCAAATCATTTTCATCCTACCAGAAACTTGGACTCAATCCCTGACTCCCTCAGCTCTGATAGATCAGTTTTCCCTTTCCATGCCAAGGCCCATGCCGAGGCCCCACTTCCCAGGCCTCTCAACACCATGTCACTATTCATAAACACCCCCATGTGTTTTCCAGATCCTCTTAAGGTTTTGTCTGCCTCCATTAGAATATAAGGTCCTTAGAGTTGGACAGTCTGTCTTGCGTGTGTGTGTGTGTGTATATGTGTGTGTATATATATATATATATATATATATATATATACATATATATATGTATGTATGTATGTATCCCCCCAGTGCATGTTTTAGCACAGTACATAGCAAGCACTTCATAAATTTATCTGTCTATCCATCTATCTATCCATTCATCCATTTATCTATCCATCCTTCTTTCTTTCCACTTATCTACCCATTCATCTATCCATCCATCCATCCATATATCTTTCTATCTATCTATTTAGCTATCCATCCATCTATCCATTCCTCTTTCTATACAGGAAAAAGCGCTCGTTTGGGAATCAGGGGACCCGCATTCATGCTCTCAGACACTTACAAAGTGCGTTGCATGCGTACATTATGGTCAGTGACCCTATGAGGTTGGTGCTGTTATGACCCCCATTTTAATGGATGAGGCGACTGTGTCAGAAAAGGGTTAAAAAGCTTGCAGAGGGTCACACAGCCTGAAAGCTGCGAGATTGAGGGCTCTGTACCTCATCCTCCCCATCTGTCCATTCAAGATAGTCTTTGTTCTACCTGTCTCCCAGAGCTATTGTGAGGATAAAAATGAAGCCATGTATGTAAAATCCTTTGCAAACCTTAAGGTTCTATATAAATGTGAACTACCCTGCAAGTTCATGGTCAAGCTTGGACTAGAACCCACATCCCCCCTCTTGGTCCAGTGGCCTTTCCACTGGAGCAAGGCAACTCATAAGCACTTTTCATAGAGGTATTCAATGAGCGACCTTTCTTCACTGTCACTCCCCATCCTTCATTGTCCTCCAAGGAGAAAAGATGGGTCTCATTCCACTCCTTTTTGCAAGTGGTCCATTCTGGAAGAAAGCACCAGTGGGTATACGAAAGGTTACTCTGGAAATGACAGTGAGTGTTGGGGGCCTCCAGGTCATTATGGTCTAGAGAAGAGAGCTCTGGCCTAGCATTCAGGAACCCCAACTTCAGCTTCTAGTCCTACCATTGATGAGTAGTGTGGCCTTAAGGAAGTTCCTTTTCCTCTCTGGGTCTTAGTTTCATCATTCATAAAATGAAAAGATGAGTTAAGATCAGTGTTTCTAAGCTCATACTATGCTACAGATTAGCAGAAGATTATTTAGATCTCCCCAACAGGAAGTCAGGGGGCATGACTCCAAAAGATGGGAGCTAGTTGAATATGTCAGCTTTAAAAGTTTGCAGGTTTTAAGTAGTAAAGCACTCTGCTGGTGAAGCTGGTAAACTAGTAAAACTATAAAACTACAAAACTAGGAATCACTGAAATAGGTGACTTCCCTTTGCAGCACAGGTAGGTGGCACGATGCATAGAATGTGGGGCCTGAAGGCAGAAAGACTCATCTTCTTGAGTTCAAATATGGCCTGAGACACTTACTAGCTATGTGACCCTGGGCAAGTCATTTAACCCTGTTTGCCTCAGTTTCCTAATCTGTAAAATGAGCTAGAGAAAGAAATGGCAAACCATTCCAGTATCTCTGCCAAGAAAGTCCCAAATGGGGTCGTGAAGGGTCAGACATGACCGAAGCAACTGAAAAACAAAAAGGAAGGTCCCTTTAGAACTAAAATTCTGATTCTCAGGCAGCTCCAGACAATAATAACACTAATAATTTACATCTGTAGAGAGCTTTATGTTTGGAAAGCACTTTTCTCCAAACTATCCTATGAGGAACTTAGTGAAAATATTACGAATCCATATATATGTACATATCCATATATATGTATGTACCTACGTGTGTGTATGTGTGTGTGTGAATTTTATATATATATATATATATATATATATATATATATATATATATATATATATATTTCTAAACAAATTCAGAGAGGGAAAATTCCTCAGCCAGTTTCACAAGCTAGTAAACCACAGAATCACAGATTTTCAGGGATGAAATGGCCCTCAGATATCATCTAATCAAACCCTTACCTGAACAGGAACCCCTTCTACAACATGTCAGACAAATGAAGATAAAGCCAACCACTGCAGAATTCCAGGTATCAGGGAGGGATCAGAAAAGTTGGGACACTTGCCCATGGGCGCACAGCTAACAAGTTGTCCAGAGTTCTTTCCACAATCTCAGGCTGCCTCTGTTAACAGAAGTGCTAAAGGCCCCGGGAGGTCAGCGTCAAGAAAGATGATGGGGAGGTGGGTGGAGAGGATAGAACAGATAGGAACTACCCTAGTTATGTGTGGGGGAAGGAGAAAAAGCTGGGGATGGAAGGGGGAGGAAATACATGCCACCCAGGCCCACCTTCCAGTAGAAACCGAAGAGGAGAGAATGAAACAGCTGCGAAATGTAGATGGGAGCAGGCCAGCTCCGGGAATAGAAAACTCACCTCTTAGAAATGACTAGGCAGCATTTCTTAGTCCCTCCTCCTTGCACCCAGAGGGGGAAAAAAAACAATCTATGCTCTTGGGAGAATTATGCCTTCTCCCCAGAGCCAGCTCACCCCTCCTCCAGCCTTCCCCCAGACACTAAATTCCAGTTTCTCTCTGACTAGAATTCTCTCCTATTCCTCGGTTTCTCCCCACCCTGGACTACTGCAACTTCATTCACTAATCACTGGAACCAACCTTCAGGGATGTCCCTACAGGGTGCTGCTTAATGGGTGTGATTTATTGCCCACTTTTCCATTTTTTATTTATATTTATAATTATTTTAATTTATATTTAAAATTTTTTGCTGCCTTTCTATATTTCCCAAAATTCTGCTTGGTTGACAGAATCTGAAACTAGAAGGGACCTCAGAGACGGCCTAATTTGAGTCCAACCCTATTTGAGACACATTCCTAGAATCAGAATTGGGAGAAACTTTAGATAGCTGTCAGCTATCCTCTGGGGAAAGCTGGGTGCGGCCTTTAGACCGAGTCCAAGTTTTACAGGACAAATCCTTTTATTAGGGGGATTTATTCTGTGAAGTTTGGATTCCCTCAAAGGGTTGCACTTGAGGACCTAGAAGGCCACATGTGGGCTCGAGGCAACAGGCTCCCACTCCTAGATTATAGATTTGGCTGTGGTAATGGCAGCTAGGGGGTGCAGTGGATAGATTGAAGCTGGATTCAGGAAGACCCATCATCCTGAGCTCAAATCTGGCCTCAGACATTTACTAGCCATATGACCCTGGGCAAATCACTTAACCCTGTCTGCCTCAGTTTCCTCATCTGTAAAATCAGTTGGAGAAGGTAGTGGCAAACCACTCCAGTACCTTCACCAAGAAAACCCCAAATGGGGTCACAAAGAGTCAGACGTGACTAAAATGACTCAACAACAACAAAAAAAGAAAAGCACACTGTACATAATAGAGATCTTCATGTATAATCCTCTTTTTCTGTCCTAACATATATAGGCAAATGCTCGTTTTATTTGGTGATTGTTAAATCCGGGATTAAAAAATGATAAAATTCAAAAGATAAAATAAAATCCAAGTCGGTAGTTGCAAAAAAAAGCTAGAGAGACCTGGAAAGGACGTTAGGGAAAATCTAAGGCAACGCTTTATTTTATAGATAAAGAAGTTGAGAGCAAGAGAGTTTAAGTGACCGGCCCAAGGTCACCTAGGTAGTTAGCGACAGAGCTAGAATTCAAACCTGAGTCTTCAGATTCCAAATCTAGCCCTCTTTCCCTTGCAAAGTGATGACTAGCAGATCTAGAACCAGAAATGTTACCGTGGCAAGGGTTATCTAAGCCAACCCTTTCATTTGACAGTGGAGGAACCTGAGGCCCAGGGAAGCATAATTACCTGCTCACTGGCATACAGCTAATGAGTGATGGAGCCAGGCCTCCTGATTCCCAGCCCAGTGGTCTTTCTACCATACCTGCTTTGTCCAACTCTTTGCCTGATTCAGGAATCCACTTAAGAAGTGTTTTCTAACAAGTCATGATCTGTTCTCTGCTTAGATACTTCCAATGACAGGAAGCTCACCATTTCACAGGAAGCCTCTTCTATTATTGGACCACTTATATTTAACAAAAACCTGCCTTCCTGTACCTTCCACCTGCTGCTCTAATACTTCCCTTTGGGACCAAGCAGAGAAAGTACCTTCTTCCCTCTTCCACAAAGGCCTGGAAGAAGTCATTTGGTCCAACGCCATCATTTTGCAAATAAAGAAATCAAGGCCCTATGCCACATGGGCAGTAAAAAAAAGGAGTTGGAATTTGAATATGGGTCCTCTGGCTCCTGAGACAGACCATTTCCACAGCATCATGCCTTCAAATACTTAAAGGCTGGCTAATATGGAAATATGTTTTGCATGACTGCACATGGAGAATCTCTATCAAACTGCTTGCCTTCTCAAGGATGGGGGAGAGGAGGGAGGAAATTTGGAATTCAAAAATGTTTTTAAATGAATGTTAAAAATTATTTTACATGTAACTGAGAAAAAAATAAAAATATTCTTTAAAAAATACTTCAAGTCAACCCCCAGTAAGTCTTCCCTTCCTTCTTCAGGCTAACATCCCCAGTGAGAAGTAGGAAAGATGCTGAGAGGGAGTAGTGGGGCTCCACTGTCTAATTAATGTGCTGCTCACCTCCGTATCTCCCCTCACCCCAGAGAGGCTAATGCTTAGTCCTTGCTGACACATGACAGACAAAATCCCTGGACTCTATAAGCTGTATCAGATGGGAAGGGAGTTGAATCCTAATGTTGCTATAGAAGAGAATGGGAAGTAAAGAAGGCTGAGAGGAGAGAGAGAAGTCAGAGACAGAGAAGGAAAAGGTAAGGGGGAGAGAAAAGGAGGGAGGAAGAGAGGAAGGAAAGGAAAAACGAAGGAAGGAAGAAAAGATAGGAAGGAAGAGAGGGAGAAAGGAAGGAGGGAAGGGAGGGGAAGAAAAGAGGAAGTAAGGGAGGAAAGAAGGGAGGGAGGAAGGGAGGACAGAAGGAAGGCAGGAAGGAAGGGAATGAGGGAGGGAGAGAGGGAGGGAGGAAGGAATGAAGGGAGGGAGAGAGGAAGAGAGGGAGGGAAGAAAGGTGGGAGAGAGGGAGGGAGGGAGGAAGGGAGTAAAGGGAAGGAGGGAAAAAGGAAAGACAGAAAATAAGAGGGGAGAAAGATGGAAGGGAAGAGATATAAGAAAACACGGAGGAAAAAAGATGAGGGAAAGAGGAGGGAGAGAGAAGAAGGAGGAAGAGGGAGAGAGAAGGAAAAAGGGAAGTGGAAACGTTTTATAAGTTTCAAAGTGAATTAGGAAAAAAATTCTACCAGGGTAAAAACTGAGACATACCCAACCTTATGGTGCCTCAGCCACCCTGACCTCTGGTAGGGCAGGAAGGATGGATGGCTTACACAACAAAGCTTCTAATTCCATTGGGCTAGTCTATTATGCCCATGGAGGCTGCTTCTTGCTGCTTTTCCACATTCATAAGAAAGGATCTGACTTGATTGGAAATAGAGATGGAGCAGAGAGATCAAGCATTTATTAAGCACCAACTCTGTGCCAGGCGCTGTACTAAGAACTTTACAAATACTATCTGTTTGATCCTTATTACCACCCAGTTAGTAAAAGCCTGAGGCAGAATTTGAACTCAGGTCCTCCTGACTCAAGGCCCAGCACCCTATCTGCTATGCCACCTAGCTACATCTGAGGGTGCCATCACTTTCTTCCCACTCCCTCACTTCCTTATCAAAAATCCAGAGGCTCAGTTGGCCCAGTTGAAAAGGTTGTGACTCATGCACTAGGGAAAAACCCTGGGAACCACCAAAGGCTGGCCAATAGAGAAGTGTTTGCTGGGCACCTGTTATACGTCCAGCCTGTACCAGAGGCTGCTGGAAGAGAGAGGAGCCTACAAGGAGAAACTGAAAGGACTAGGTCTGCTGTGGCAATAGAAGGCAGAGATTGGTCTCTACCGACATCGAAGAGGTTTGTAGAACTCTGCTGACAGATGAGGTAGTGGCTAGAGTGCTGGGTCTGAAGCCAGAAAGACCTGAGTTCAAATCCAACCTCAGACACTTACAACTGTATGACCCTGGGCAAGTCACTTAACTGTTTTGGCCTCAGTTTTCTCATCTGTAAAATGAGCTGGAGAAAGAAAAGACAAACCACTCCAAGCATCTTTGCCAAGAAAACCCTAAATGAGGTCACAAAGAAGCACACGAGACTGAGCAACACTGACATAAAAGTAGTTGTTAGAAGAGGGGGATGAACAAGAGAAAAGAAAGAAGTTGTTTCCAAAAAGCTATTTATTTTGATACCTGGTATTTGTAGAGTAATTTTTAAAAGGGCTTTGATTGTATCATTTGACGCTCACAAAAGCCCACATTTTACAGATGTGGAAACTAAGGCCCAGAGACGTTATTATTGTTATTATCATAATCATAATTATTTTAAAGTTTACAAAGTGCTTTCCTCATAATAACCTCATGATAGAGATAGTGCAAACATCAGTTCTCCCATTTCACAGATAAGGAGAGTGGAGCTCAAAAAGATTAAGTGATTTGCCCATAGTTACGAGATGACAGGGTAAAATCCTCAAACCAGGTCCTGTGGCATCTAATTCATTGAATGGCTTTCTACTATACCCTACCTTCACCATGAGTACATTGCACGGGGGGCAGGGGGAGTCAAGGGTTGGGTGTCAGGGGGAAAGTTGAAAGACTGTGGTGGGAGGGGGGCACAGGAGGAAGAAAATATACAGAGCCCCAGGTTCCATGATGCTCCGGAAGAGTGGTGCTGACTTTCAGAAAAATGGTTTTGACGGTCATACGGATGAATTTTCCCTGTACTGTCACCATGGAGACCTTGGAGCCATTTCCTTCATTAGAGGTTTGTGAGGCTTAGGTCAGGCACAAGTCTGAAGCATGGGCTGAGAAAACATGCCAGACACGGATAAGTACTGCTGTGTACGCTAGGATCTACATGGTCTTGGAGGAATCTTCCAGCTCCAATTCCTGTGACCATCTGATTTGTTGTTCCACATGACATAGAACGTTAGAACTGGAAGGGACCTAAGAACACAGAATGTTAAAAATAGAATTTTCCTTCATTTAAGCTTCTTCTTTTCAAACTCCTTCTATCTTTTGTATCACTGAGACCCGGATCCCTCCAGACGACATCCTTTTCAGTGCCAGTAATGCCTTCTCTCATCCTCCCCCTCATCCCTCCTCTGATGCTTCCAAACACTCCCTTGACCGCTCTCAGAAACCTCTGCTAATCTGAGGTGCTGGTGCTCTCTATGCAGATTTATTACTCATTCTTATAGCTTATCATCCTCTGGTCGTGAGGTCGTCCTGTCTCCTTTTTCAGAGAGTTCAGTGTCTGGCTCACAGTCTCCATCTCTACCTCGACTTCTGCTGTCATAAGAGGAGATTTCAGGATATCGAGGAACGTTCCCTCAAATTTCCTAACCTCCCATTTCCTCAGTCTACGGGCCTCCCATGACTCACCCTCCATCCTCCCTCAGCTATGCACAGGACTGGTCGCACATTTGATCTTATTAGCCTCAAGTGTTCCACTGCCAAGATCACAAACTCTGAAGTTCCTTTCTCCAATCGTAATCTCCTCTCAATCTTGCTCCCCTGTCCCTCTTAAAACGGCCTTAAACGCTTGCTAGCTGCGTGACCCTGGGTAAGTCACGTAACCCCTCTTAGCCTCGGGTTATCCATCTACAAAATGGGATGGTGGTGGTGGCGCTGATGCATAGGAGGAGGGGTGGTGTCTAGAGCAGGCACAGCCTGTCACAAGAAAGCTGAAGTTCTCATCTCAAAAATAATGCGCCTTCTTCATCGGGTTGTGGTGAGGGTAGAATGAGATAACCCCATGTAGGAGCAATTTAGATCTGAAGATCTTTCCCACCTATTGATAGGCTGTGTGACCTGCTTACATCACGGGAAGTTTAAGTCACATGTGGTGGGAGGAGCTTCCTGACAGGAAAAGGAAGTGATGTCACAGGAAATGCTGAGAGTACGGGCGGTTATGGCTGCCAATGGCCGCCATCATGGTTGTTAGAGCTGAACAGGCTGACTTAGCTGTACTGTAAGTGTTTTGGGGGGAAGACCCCAGCAGGGGGTCGGAGAGGTTTTGGGATGGTGAGGCTCCATGTTGTGATATTGCATATGGAATGTTTCACTGCTCTGGTGGATTGGATAATGGCTGGTGGGATGTGGTTCTCTGGCGTCTGAATAAATGGTTCGCTTCTTCTACCTTCTAGGTGGAGAGTCTCGTAGGCTTCCGATGCAGAGCCGCAGAATCATCATCTATATCGTCATCATTGCCTTACCAACACACCCTACGGAGAAGATAAGTGAGATAAGCTTATGTGTAATTAAATAAGATAACATCATTAAAACCCTGTATAAATGCTACTGTCTATTAAGTGTTAGGGTAACTTTTCCCCCTGCCCCTTCAGCTACTTTTTATACGTTGTCTTTTCTCCTTAGAATGTAAGCTCCTTGAGGGCGGGACTTTCTTTTGGTATCTCTATTTTAATCTCTGCATTTGTATTTGTTTGTATTTGTTTTGGCAAATACACATTTACAAATGCAATTGCCCACGACATAGCACAGTACCTGGCACACAGTAAGCACTTAACAAATGCTTGTTGCTAACTGCCTTCCTATTGTGCCCTTTTACTTCCGACCACACAAATCTCTTCATTTTGTACCATTTTTATAATATTATCATTATCTGTGTTGGGGTCTTATGACCTTAGTAGATGGTAAACTCCCTGAGGGCAGAGACCATATGACGTCTGCCTAACATGAGTATGCAAAATTAGGAAAAGAAAGTCATCCTGGAAGCCAGGAAAACTTGAGTTCAAGTCTAGCCTCTGACATATATGTCCTGCATGACTCTGGGTAAGTTATTTAACCTGTCCATACAGTAAGATGAAAAGAAAGGTGCTGGCCTGCATTGGTGGAGGAAGTTTCCTTATCTGGGAATTCCTTGCCCATCTCATCCCCACAAAAAACCCGGACTCTCATCCGTATTGCTGGGCCTCTCTGGTATGCCCCAGAAGCATTTTCACACAAAACTAGGAAAAGGGATGAGAGGCAGGCATAACCTGGGTGCTGGGTATAAAGAGCTCCTTTCACAGGAAAACCATCCTCCCTCTTCTTCCTGCTTTAGCCTGAGATCATTTTACCAGGGCCCATCGGCCGGCCTCCCCTGGCTGAGCCAAGGATGTAGCCTGTTTCCCTTTATCAGCTGTGATTTGATTACATCTTTGTCTCTCCAGTTACTGGGATCCAGATGTATCCTCTGCTTTTTGCCCTCTTGCCTCCTGCGATAAGATCTCCATCTACCAGGGTTCCCCCCTGCCCCTACACACACACACACACACAGCACGCACGCACGCACACATGGCTAGTTTGTTATTTTTTTTTCCTTGAAAGATGACAAAGCTGTCCCTGTGGTTTGATTGGCCCAGCTGCCTTCCTGGTGATCTCGGTGCTGTATTGACATGGCTTCCTGGTTACCTAAAGGCATAAAAAAGACCAGCCCATGTGGAGTCAAAGCCCTTCACGCTTGGCAGATGTCCAAGGCCTCCTGAGTCACCACACCCTGCCCTACTGACCAGATATGTTTCCATGCGGAGATGAGGGAGGCCCCCTCTCTCCAGGCTAAGCCCTGCAATATCCTCATGAAATATCCTTTCTAGATTATAACTAAGTAATCCTCCACTTGCTAACTGTTGAATGATCTAGAGAGTCTCATTTGAATTGAACACTGAATCTAGAATAACAGGGGATTGGCCTGAGTGAAGACAGTGCTTTGCACCTTTTTATTACGGTTCAGTCATTTTTCAGTCCTGTCCCACTCTTCATGGCCACATTTGGGGTTTTCTTGGTGGAGATACTGGAGTGGTTTGCCATTTCCTTCTCTGGTTCATTTTAAAGATCAGGAAACCGAGGTAAGCAAGGATAAGTGACTTGCCCAGGGTCACATAGCCAGCAAGTGTCTTAGGCCAAATCTGAAATAAGGAAGATGAGTCTTCCTGACTTCAAGCCCAATGCTCTATGCACTAAACCACCTAACTGCCCCTGCCTTATACCTTGTCCCTTTCCTTATGCACTTGGGTGTCTCAAGTTAAGCCTTATGCTTCCCCTTGTATGAGTTTAAAATATGCCTGTAATGAAGGCCTATTGATTGTTTGCATTACTGGCATTTCCGCCTCTTCTGTAAAGATCTCTATGTTGCAAAACTCACTGTGACAGTCTGGGACACAGAGGGACCTGTGCAAATGACCTTTTTTCAACTTGACCTTCCTTCAGAAGGTTCCTCTGTTCCTTGTAAGAACAGAGAATCACAGGATTGGAGAATTACAAAATCGAAGGATATTTAAAGGGTATCTTGTCCCACAAATGAGGAAACTAAGGCATGAGAGGTGAAAGGAGCTGCCCAAAGTCACACAGGTCGTATGTTGGAGCCCAAACTCAAACCCCAGCCTTTTTGGCACCAAGTCAGTTATTTTGTAGCTCACTCTGAGAATTGCAAATGGAAAGGCAGAGACAGAGACTAATTAGGAGGTGGGCAAGGGAGGAAGGGGAGGTTTGGAAAGGAGACTGGAAAAGAACTACAGAGTCGATGAATCAGTAATAGTCTAAGGAATAAATTATTCATTATTAACCAGACCATATGTTCAGATTTGGACAAATATGTGAGCGAGGGTTGTGGTGCATGAAGTTATCCCAGCAAGAGGGGAAGGACTCTGATAGCTGACCTAGTCCTTTATAATTAATTGCCCAGACCTCCTGTTCCACGGAATGGGAAATTAGGGCATCTGTAGCTGCCACATTGGAGAAGATTGACCCGAGTCGATTGTTTTGTCTCTGGTAGTCAGGGACACCCAATTAAATAGAAAAATCCCTACAAGGGACTTTAACACTCAAGCCGAAGCACAGACCAGGCAAGAGAGCCTGTACCACTGATAAAGATGGCATGTCTACTCCCCACGGTCACTCAAAATGGGTATCCTGCCTCAGTGATCTTTGGCCAGTAAGTCATAGTAACACTACTCCTCACCCTTTCTAATAATACTTTGGATGACACACGATTTAAATACGATGGAGTCCTTGCCCTCATTAATGAAGGAAAAAGCATTTAATAAGTGTTTATTGCCTAGTAGGGATATAAGACATAAACATAACTACAATGTGCAAAAATGCACATTAAGGACAATGTAAAGAGGTATAAAAGCACTATGTGAGATAGGAAGGGAAAACTTTTTACCAACAGGAGAGATTTGTGGAGGAGATAGCATTTAAGTTAGGATTTAGAAGATGGGTAGAAATTAAACAAGTAAAAAAATAGGAGGGAGAGAGCATGCCAGGCAGAGGGAACTACACGAGCAAAAGCACAGAGGTGATAGAGTCCAAGGTACATTCAGCAGCACAGTGTAGTCCAAATTAGCTAGAACCTAAAGGGGGTGGGGCGGGAAGGAAGACTGAGGAGGGGAAAGGAGGAGTGCTGTGAAATAAAATTGGAAAATTAGTGTTGCATGAGATGGGAGAGAAGCTGGATGACCACTAGTCAAACATGTAGAGATTTCTTTTGGGTATGAGGTTTACTACATGGCTGCTAAGACCCTTCTAAAGCTAAAATACTGTGGATCTGAATAGGAGGCAGACCCCTGTGGTGCATCCATCCCTCCAGCTTCTATTTGGTCTTCAAGGCCTCCCATGGCAGTCCGTTCCGTTTTGGGATCAATTCTAACCATTAGGAAGTTTTTCCTGATATCAAGCCTACAATTTGCCCCTTTGCATCTTTCACTCATTATTCTTATTTGTGCCCTTTGAGGACAAATAGAAATGAGTCCAATACCCCTTTCCCCGTGACAGGCCTTCAAATTCCTAAAGACAGTTATCATTTCCATCCCCCTTCCCCAAGCTAAATGAAATGGTTGCTTCAACTAATCCTTAAATCACACAGACTCAAGGCCTTTCATCGTGATGGTTGCCTCATTCTGGGTGTTTTCCAGCTTATTAATGTCTCTCTAAAACTTTGTCACCCAGAACTGAGCCTAGTGCTCTTGGTGTGTTGTGACAAGGGCATAGTACAAAAGGATGGAACATACTCAAGACCACAGTGGTCACCCCACCACACTGTTGGCTCACATTGAGTTTGTTTGTCCACTAAAATATCAGATCTTTGTCAAATTGTCTAATCTTGCCTCCCCTATCCTGAATTTGTGAAGTTGACTTTTTGAACCCATTTAAGAGTTTACGTTTATCTCTGTTGAATTTCTTTTTGTTAGATTCATTCCGATGTTAAATTATTAGAGCTGGATTGGATTTGTGAAGGCCTTGTTGAGGCCTGAACTGGTACTGGTTTCTTGGGCCTACTCCTCTACCAGCCTCTGCCCTCTCCTGGCCTTTATTTATTTATTTGTCGGTCTATCTATCTATCTGTCTGTCTATCTTTCTATCTATCTATCTATTTATCTATTTATCTATCTATCGTGGTTCCAGATTTGATGGAGGGCCTTACTTCAGAGTCTTCAGATTTTTTTATCATTTATCTTTCTGGGGATGGTTTCTGATATTTGTTGGAATTTATGTTGGAGAGCTGGGCTCCTCTATGACTTTGCGTGTCACTGGACTTGGGGGAGAATCAACTGGTCAGGGACCAACTCCCCTTTCCTTGAACCCTAATACATAAATATATGTACATGTTATCTTTCCAATTAAATTGTAAGCTCTTTGAAGGGTGGGGACTTCTTCACTTTCGCCTTTTCACTGCCCCAGTGACCAACATTGTCGGTACTTAATAAATGCTTGTTGATTGACTGATTGTCAGGCTAGATTGATTTGTTGGTTACTTCTTTTCCTCTTTTATTCTTTGTTTAAAAAGAATGGCTCAGTATAAAGCTCTGCATACCCTTTGATCCAGCAATGCCACTTCTAGGGCTGTATCCCAAAGAGATCATAAAAAAAGGAAAAGGACCCACATGTACAAAAATATCTGTAGCAGCTCTTTTTGTGTTGGCCAAGAACTAGAAATTGAGGGGATACCCGTGAACTGGAGAATGGCTGAACAAGTTGTGGTATATGAATGTAATGGAATACTACTGTGCAATAAGAAATGATAAGCAGAATGGTTTCAGAAAAACCTGGAAAGACTTACATGAACTGATGCTGAGTGAAGTGAGCAGAACCAGGAGGACATTGTACACAGTAACAGCAACATTGTATGATGATCAACTATGAATAACTTAGCTTTTCTCAGCAATGAGATGATCTAAGACAATTCCAAAAGACTCATGATGAAAAATGCTATCCACATCCAGAGAAAGAGCTATAGAGTCTGAATGCAGATAGAAGCATACTATTTTTACTTTGTTTTTTGTTTTTTTTTTCTTTTTCGTGGTTTTTCCCTTTAGTTCTGATTCTTCTTTCACAACATGACTAATGTGGAAATATGTTTAATACGATCGGACATGTATAGCCTATATCAGATAGCTTGCCATCTTGGGGAGGGGGGAGGAGAGGAAGGGGAAAGGATGGGAAGGAGAAAAGCTTTTGAAACTCAAAATCTTATAAAATGAATGTTGAAAACTAAAATAAGTAAATAATTTTTTTTAAAACAATGATTCAGTGGGGAGGGCATTTTAGAGAGAAATATTTGGAAATGAAGACGATATAAAAAGCAAATAGTATTGATAAAAATTTTAATTTTTTTATAAAGAAAGATGCCAATAGTTTAAATCTAATCCCACATGTATGAATGTTCCCAGTATTGTCCTGGGCATTTGGGGGTAACTGGGGTTTGGGGTAAGTGGAGGGATATACTAAAGACATTTGGTCACTGCCTTCAAAAAATGGGTAGTCTAACTGGAGAAACCAAGAAGTTAAAGTCTCTTCCGTGGGTAAGTGAGGCCTCTTCCTAGAAGTTTATACTGTTCCGTGCTGAAGGCTACTCTGTGGGAGGACATGAGCTGCCTTGGAAAGCCCACAACTCTTTGTTTTCCTGCGAAAGCTGCTACAGAACAATGGGACAGGATGTAATTAATCGAGAGGCATCTTGACATGTGCGATGTATAGAGGACTAGCCTCAGAGCTGGAAGGCCTGGGTTCAAGTCTCACCTTTGATACATACTGACTGTGTGACCCAGGACAAGTCACCTAACCTCTCATCATTCTACACAGCTAACAAAGACTATTAAGCTGCAGAGAAGGCGCTGATCTACATGGGGAGAGGGGGTTTCCTAACCTGGGAGTTCCCTATAATAATGGAATCACAGGTGCGGTCCTTCTCGCTATCCCCATAATTAATTACCCAACCTCTAAAGGATCATATTTAATTCTGGGCACCACATTTTTAAGAAGAATGTTAACAGACTGGATCAGGACCACAGCAACAGCAAACCCGAGGTGAGAGGGCCAGAAGCCAGGCTCGAATAGGAAATGCCAACTGCCCCCCTTACTATCACCAAATAATAATGATAATCGGCACTCATATAGGTTTGCAAAGCACTTTACAAATATCTCATTTTTATCCTCAAAAACAACCCTGGGAGGTGGGTGCTGTTATCACCCCCATTTTACAGATAAGGAAACTGAGGCAAACAGGTTAACTGACTTGTCCAGGGTCACACAGCTCATAAGTGTCTGAAGCCAGATTTGAACTTAGGAAAATGAGTCTTCCTGACTCTAGGCCAGGCGCTCTATCCACTGAGCCAGTTAGCAGTCTCAGCTGTCTCCCTTACTACCACCGAATAATAATTATCATTTGCATTTATGTAGTTTTGCAAAGCATTTTACAAATATCTCATTTTTATTCCCAAAATAACCCTGGGAGGTAGGTGCTATTATTCCCATTTTACAGATGAAGAAACTGAGGCAGACAGCAATTAAGTGACTTGAACATAGCTGGTAAGTCTGAGGCTAGATTTGAACTCAGGTCTTCCTGATTATAGGCCCTGTGCTCTACCCAATGGGCCACTCAGCTGCCTCTATTTGGACATAAGAACGTATTATATAAATATCTGAAAGGTTGTCATGTGGGAAAAGGATTAGATGGGTTCCCCTTGGCCCCCCCAAAAAAAGAACTAGGATTATGGGGTAGAAATTGCAGAGGTCATTTTGAGTTCTATATGAAGAAGTTTCCTAAAATTAGAGCAGTCCCAAAGTGAAATGAGCTGTCTCAGGAAGCCGTCAATTCCCCAATCACTAGAAGCCTTCAAACAGGTGCTGAATAACCTCTCATCAGGGATGTGGCAGAGAAGATTCCTGCTCCTGTACACAGGTTAAACAAGAAACACTTTCAAGTTCTCTCCATCTCTGAGATTCAGTGATTGCATAGAATATAAAAACACATTTAGGGGTTTTCCTAAACAGCCCAACAATAGACGGAAGAGTGGTTGACTAAACGGCCAGGCAACAGAGTTTGTGAAGAAGTTTGATAACATAATGGATAAAGTGTGGCTAAGGTATATGCTGGAGCCAGCTTGGTTCTTGGCTGATGGTTAAATTTTCAGTGTACTTCCACAAACACTAGAAATCAGGTTTGATTTACTGTTTTGTTGATTGTCTTTAACTCCAGTAGCAGGGGTCTTTGGGTTTCTCAAACACCAAGCTACTGTGGGGAAAAAATCCTTGCAGCAAATTTCTCTGATAAAGACCTGATATCCAAGATATGCAGGGAACTGATTTAAACATATAAGAACATTAGCTATTCCCCAACAGATAAATTGTGAAAGGACATGAACAGGCAGTTCTCAAGAGAAGAAAAGCAAGCTCTCAATAACCATATAAAAGAAAGCTGCAAATTATCAATAATAAGAGAAATGCCAATTAAAACATTTCAGGTTCTGCCTCATGCCTATTACATTAGCAAAGATGATATAAGAGGAAAACAAGAATTCCTGAAGGAGCCGTGAGAAGAAAAGCACACTGTTACACTATTGGTAGAGCTGTGAATTTGTCTAACTACTCTGGAAAGCAATTTGAAGATATTTGCAAGAAGTTACAACCGTGCATGCTCTTTGACCCATGAATACTAGGCATATAGCCCAAAAAGGTAAAAAAAAAAAGAAAAGAACATATTGTATATGTGAAAATACTAATAGAAACACTTTCTGTTGTACAAAAGAACTGGAAACAAAGTAGATGCCCATTAATTGAGCAAAAAAAAATGATGGCATATTATTGTACCATAGGAAATGATGAAAGGGAAAGATTCAGAGAAATCTGGGAGGATTTGTATGAACTGTTACGGAGCAAAGCAAGCAGCACCAGGAGAACAATTTACATAATAATGGCAACATTGTAAAGAAGAACAATTTAAGAACTACCATCAATGCAATTGTCAACCATGGTTCCAAAAGACTGATGATGAGTCATGTTTCTCACCTCATGGCAAAGAAATGATGGAATAGAAGTACAGAACAAGATAGACCCATTTGGGATGTAGCCAATGTGGAGATTTGTTTCATATAACTATGTAAATAACTACATTTGTTCCAAAGGAAGGCTTCTATATTTGGGGGGGAGTTGAGTTGGGGGGCAATGAGTAGGTAGTCATAGTTATACTGAAAAAAAAAGAGGAAAAAAAGAGTATCAATAAATCATTTAAAAATAAATAGAATGACCGCATGTGTATAATATATCAAATTGCTTGCCTTCTCAAAGAAGGGGGAGGAAGGGAGGGAGAGAGAATTTGGAACTCAAAAATTTTTTAAATGAATGTTAAGAATTTTTATTTACATATAATGGAGAAAAGTAAAATTAAAATTAATTGTATTTTTAAATAAAGAGAAGAAAGCAGAAAAAAGTTCAGAAGGGAACAGAAAAAGCAGGGCAGTGTTGGAACTACCATGTTAAATTTGAAATCTCAAAAAATGCAATCTGTAGTAGAGATTTGTGGTGTTGTATGCAGTCTTCTTTTGTTCTTTGTACAGGGGAATATTCATTTTTACTCATGTTTTCAAGTTCATAATAATCAAAAGAGAAATGTGGTTCTTAGAGAATACAGTAGGGTAGGAGAAGAAGTTTTCCTCTATTCCTCTCTCCACCCCCACCACCAGCAACAGCAGCCAGCAGCAGAAGCACCTAGCAGCATCTAGAACATAAAAGTCTAGCTGCAGAATTAAGCAGAGTCCAGTTGGTTAAAGAAATCAAGCGTCAATAATCTGAAATTGTGATGCTGCTCAGTGGATAGCCCACCATAGAGAAGAGACTCCTGCTGATCCTTGTATGTAGGTTCTTTCCAAAAATGAATTTGGAGTACCCTGGGGAAGGATTTCAACTGAGCCTAAAGCATGAGACAGTGGAGACTGCAGCCAAGCAACAGAGCTACAGCCCTTATCCAGGTGCAGGCCCAGAAGGCTATGTGAGAATAACTTGCCCCCAGAGCGTCCTGCTCACAAGAATCAATAAGACATCATGAGAAGAAGTAGGGAGACCCTATGGCATTGGAGAATAAATTGCCTTGGTTGTATATGTTTCTTATGTGTATGTCTCTACACTTGTGAGCCCTATGAGCATCCACTCTTACTACTGAGACTATGTATGTATTTACAGAAGACTGTGCCCCAGGCATATGTAGGACATATTTCATTGTAATTTTCTATGTCATTTCAGCAAATGCCTTTGATTTGAGCTAATTTTGACATCTGGTTGATTATGAGAAGGTAAACATATTGGTGGGGGCTCATGAGCCACAGGTTTAGGAGGGTAGATCTAGAAGGTACTTTGAACCTCAGTTACCTGAACTTTTGAGGGTCCCAGCCTGTGAGTTCAAGTTAATTGGGGAAAGTAGTTCAAGGGGTACAAGTTACAATATATGCAGTAGTATCTCAAAACAAATAATGATTAATATGGACTGGTAAGGTTAGAGAAGTCTTAATGGGTGATGTGGAACATTTGAAGAATATGAAAAGAAGAAGGCAGTGGGGGCATCATGAACTGTGGAAGAACCTCTCATCTTCTTACTCCCTTTTAGACAGTGTCAGACAGATGCAAATAAACCAGTGTGGTTCAACCAAGAGTCCTGGAAGTTGTAGCCTGGCTCTGATACTCTTTCTCACTGGTATACAGGCCATTTCAGAAGGGAAGAGGAGACTGCGGAGGTGTGCTAGAGCCAGTTTGCACCAACTCACAAGAGCTGATTGTTAAATTTTCAATGGGAGTATTTACACCTCAGAAATGGGCAAACACTACAAACTAGGGCTTGAATTATTGTTCTGTTGATTGTCCAGACTTAAGAAGGCAATGTAGAAAAAGTGAAGAATACAGATTAAATTTAAAAGTGTACTCTGTATCCTTTTTTAAAAAGAGAGTTGGTTGTTAAACATTTACCAACACACCCCTGGAAGACTATGAGCAAACATTTAGAAGTAGGAAAGCTCAGTGGGGTTTATAATAGGGGAGCAAAGGAGTACTCTTCTTTAGTGTTTATATTCTGATTTGCATACCATTGGCCTATGTACTTGTGGTCCAGCGGAAAGAGCATAAGATTTTAAGTCAAGAGACCCTGCTCCTTGCTTGTTGTATGGTCATTTCAGTTGTGCCTGAATCTTTGTGACCCCATTTGGGGTAATTTTTTTTGGCAAAGACACTGGAGTAGTTTGCCATTTCCTTCTCCAGCTCACTTTACAAATGAGGAAACTGAGGCAGACAGGGTTAAGTGACTTGCCCAGGGTCACACAGCTAGTAAGGCTGTGAGGCCGTGAGTTAATGGCATTCCTTCTTTGAGTCTCAGTTCAATAAAATGGAAGTGATAATATGTGTATTATATTTCTTGGCAAGGGTATTGTAAAGAAATGTACTTTATAAAAAGTGGCTTTGCAGCAGAAATGAGTCTTCTTACTGGCCACACTTCCTGGTGCATGGTGACACTCAGCCATCTAAGTCCCTTCCCCCCAGCTTTGCTGCATGAACCAAACAAGGCCGAAGCCAGCTGGAAGCACTTCAGCTCCATTCAGATGATTTGTCTGGACTGCAGGGGCAGTGCTGTACCACCTGCACCAAATGAATAATTCTGAACTTTGGTGCTAACAAATGTAAATGGATTTGTCTCTGTCCCTTTGCCCTCCCTCCCTTTCCACAATGCCTTTGGCGGATTTCATTTCAGAGCAATCATCACCTCCTCCTATGGAGCCCCGGAGAGAGACAGGTGCCCTCTTCAAATGGGGCTTGGTCTTCCCCTGCCCCCGGTCCTCTGATATACCTGACGGGTATGGGTTTAGAGAGCATGGAACCTTTGAGGTCAGCTAATCAGCCCCTTGTGGTTCAATGGATAGGGCTCTGGACCTGGAGTCAGGAAGACCTGAATTCAAATCTGCCCTCAGACACTTACTAGCTGCGTGACCCTGGTCAAGTCACTTAACCCTGTTTACCTCAGTTTCCCCTTCTGTAAAATGAGCTGGAGACGGAAATGGCAAACCACCCCAGTATCTTGGCCAAGAAAACCCCAAATGGAGTCACGTAGAGTCAGACACCACTGAGCAGCAACCACAATCTAGCAAGCTCCTTCATTTTGTAGACGTAGAAATTGAGGCCCAGACCGGTTAAGTAATTTTTCTAATGTCACATAGATGGTAAGTAGGAGGATCAGGATTTGAATCTGGGTCTTTTAACTACAAATCTAGTGTTCTTTTCGCTATACCACATTGGCTGGTTCCTTTTTCACCTTCAATATATCCTATGTGCCTTCTGACCTACCAGGGCTTAGAAACCTTCACAAACTCTTCCTAGAGATCTCGGTTTCCTCAGCAGCTCTGCCTGAATACAAGATGGCAGCCCATGTGTGAGCATGCAGGAAATACATGGCATAGGACAGCAAAGAATGCTCCCCTTGGATCTGAGTTCAAATCCCAACTCTGTCAGCTACCATCACCACCCCAACTATGAGCTTGAGCAAACACTCAACATCTGTGGACCTCAGTTTCCTCCTCTGTAAACTGAAGGGGTTAGCCTCATGATCTCTAAGGCCCTATACAGCTCTAAATCTCTCAGGTGGCAGGATAGCCTCTTGCCTTTCCAATCAATCCCATATACCCTCGCTATATCGATCCTGCTAAAACATTTACCCTTTCATCCCCCTACTCAAAATTCTCCAATGGCTTTCTAGTGCCTATGATATCCAAAGTCCAGCATTCAGGTTACTCCAAGATCTAACCCTAAGCTAACTTTCATTCGCTCATTCCTTAAATGTCTACTATATACAAAGCCCTTTGCTAGGTCCCAGGGAAGTGAAATAAATAAATAAGACAAAGTTCCTGCAATCAAATAATTTACATTAACAATAGCTCACCTTTTTATAATATAGAGCCAGTTGCACAGGGGTGCGAGCTGACACACACACACACACACACACACACACACACTTTTAGGGTGGGTCTCCCAGGGAATGGGTACCCCAAATTCAAGGTACTCTAAAGGTTCACATTCCCTAAAGTCGTGGTTCATGAGCCCCTACCGAAATATTTACCTTTAGCAGTCAGCCAGAGGACATCGTCAAAAGCAAACACTTTTCATGAAATGGCGTCCTTAGAAAAGAAACAAGGAGATGACCAAAATTTCCCCTCTCCCTACCCTATACCTCTCCCTAGCTACTAAGCCCAAAATCAGTAGGAAGAGTAGAGACACACATGGAATACAAATGACCCATAGGGAGAGGCACACGTGTTGGGGATACGTGGAGCCAAGGTAGATGTGTGGAGGGGTACTCTAAGGCTATCTAGTGATGCCATTTCACCATTCACACATCGTAGCGTCCCTTCCTGTCTGGTAGACTCCATTGGATAGGTCTCATAGTCTCTGTTAGCGCAGTCTCCATTGCTGCCTGGCCCTGCTCAGCTGGTCTCCACCATTTTCTGTGCTATCAGATACTGCTCTGTTCCAGGGTAATCTCCACCAGGTGCTGCTCATCTATGGTTTCTAGCTCCTGATTCAGCTGAAACTTGGGGCTCTCCCTTCCTCAGGGAAGAGCAGGTCCTTCTGTACCTTTTAAAATTAAAACTGATAGGCTTTTTTTAGCTCATCTAGAAAAGTCTGAAACCACAATTGGGGGCCAGCAAAAAGTCTCTCCTTCTTCCTCTAAGAGCTACATTTTTTTTAAAAAGAAAGCAAAATTCACACACATATTTTGAGCTTTTTTTTTAAACTCCTTTTCCTGATCCAAGGGCTTGGACCTTCTGTCAGGGATCTTATCCTAGCTTGTGGTGAATATGCCATAAACCTCCCAATTTTCAACCTCTGTGGGCTAACCAGGGGAGAGGAACCTGTGTCCTCTAGGCCATGTGTGGCCTTCTAGGTCCTTGGCTGTGGCCTTCTAAGTCCAAGTTTACAGAACAGATCCTTTTATTAAAGGGATTTATCTGTGAAGTTTGCATTCAGTCAAAGGGCTGCACTTGAGGACCTAGAGGGCCACATGTGGCCTAGGGGATGCAGGTTCCCCACCCCTGGGCTAACCTATAAAACAGGTAAGAGTTACCACCTCATTGACTACCAAACGGCTTCTGTGGTTTGAATTTTAGAGACCTAAAATGTCTTTTGTTCTCTCATGTAGATAGGTAAGTGGGTGGTGAAAAGACACAGATGATTTATTAAACCCAAGAGGCAAGGTCATTTTTCTCTTCTCCCTGACTAACCACGTTCCTGGCATTTTCATGTGTGTACAACCAGCCCAAAGTCTCAGAAGGACCTTGGGCACTCCTTTAGATTAGTATTCTCCTCTATCAAGAACTTTATATGTGTGTGTATGTGTGTGTGTGTGTGTGTGTGTACATACATATGTATATATATATATATAGTCCTGGGAGATAAAGAGGGATTATTTGCCTGCTTTACAAATGAAGAGAAGGGATCTAGCTAGTAAAGTAGAGCTTCAGGATTAGAGCCTCCGTCTTCCAGCTCCAAGTCCAGGATACTTTCTGCTATCTCTCATGTTGTTGTTGTTGAGTCATTTCGTTCATGACGAGATGTCTACGACCCTATTTGAGGTCTTCTTGGCACAGATACTGCAGAGGTTTGTCATTGCCTTCTCCAGTTCATTTACAGGGTTAAGTGACTTGCCCAGGGTCACATGGCTAGTAAGTGTCTGAGGCCAGATTTGAACTCGGGTCTTTGTGACTCCAGGCCCCGTGCTCTATCCACTGCATCATCTAGCTACCTCATCCCACAGGCTCACAGATAAATAGAATACAAATCAGAGTGTAAGTATGTAAGAACAACCTCCCACTACTCACCAATAGGTACTTGCTACTCACCATTCCCAGAACCCTGGAACTGCTTTCTGACCTCTCTCTTTGCTTGTACTAGTAAGCATCCATCCTGCAATGGACCCCTCTGCACATAAATGAACAGTCCCATTCACTAGTGTTATGAATAAATAAATAAAAGTATTTAAATTGATGATAAATAAGGTAAATAAGCAAATAAAATTATCGCTGCATACATCATGGTGATTTACCACTGCCTCCAAAGATGAGCAGCACACAGAGACCATTGATAGGCACATGGTGATAAGTATAGGGAACATATAACCAAAAAGAAACTCCAAGAGAAAACTGGAACAAAAGATGTCATCGAGAAACTATGAGACAAGAAGGAAAGATGGGCTGGCCACGTGGCAAGAGAGAGGGATGACCAGCGTGGTCCACTGATACCCTGGTGATATGAGGAGAAATCAAGAAAGACTTCCAGTGTATTTGGTGGTGGTTCACCCTTGTGGTGAACTTTTGGGAGAATGTGGACCAGAATCGCAACACCCAATGAACAGGCACAGCTGTCTTGTGATGTTCATCGTTGGAAGGAACTTCTGAATTGATGAGTATTTTTCCTCATGACCACGCTAGGAAGTAAGTGGTATAAACACCGTTCAGAAGATGGCAACCTTAATGATGAAGGGCCTCAAGTTCATGCTGCAGGAAGTTTGAGGATAAAGGAACTAGAGATGTTTAACATGAAGAAACGAAGACTATAGGAGACATAAAGACTATTTTTAAATACTGGAAAAGTTGTCAGTAAGGACTAAACCTGTGCCATTTGGTCACAAAGGGCAGAACTAGGAACAATGGGTGAAAGTTACAGAGAAATAAACGTAGGCTTACGTCATTTGAGTGATATATCCCGAAGTGGAATAGGCCGCTTTGAGAAGTAGAGGGTTTCCCCTAAAGCACAGACTGGATGACCACGTTTTGGGTACATTGCAGTCACAATATGTATATTGTATAAGATGACATTTGATGACTATATTGACCTTATTCAGGTGTGACTTGTATTAGTCAAGCTATCAAGAAGTACTTCTCAAGTGTTTACATGTGCCAAATGTTGTGCCAAGCGCTGGTGATGCAAAGAAAGGCAAAAAGACAATATGTGTCCTCAAGGAGCTTACATTCTAATAGGGGAGACTGTGAAAAAAGCTAGATACACATAAGACGAGACTCAAATTCTGAGATTCTGTGATGTGTAGCCTGGAAAATGAAGGACTCAGGGGTAGGATGGGGTGGGATGATAGTCATCTTCAAAATACTAATTAATTTTGGCCCCAAAGGTCAGAACTAGAACTAAAGAGAAGACACAGTTCTCAGCTTAACATAAGAAAAAAATTCATGATTATGAGTATTCCAGACTGAAATAGGCTGCCTCAGGAAGCAGTGAGTTCTTCAATAAGCAGCTGGATATTGACTGGTTGGGGATGTTGTAGAGGGCATTTCTCTTCAGGAACAGGACCAAGTAGACTTCTAGATGACTGCCCAGGTCCCCCAGCCCCACCCCTGGATCTGGTTCTGAGATCCTATGATTGGGAGCAGAGAAGGGGAGAGAGGGTTAGAAAGTTTTTTCAGTGTCCTAGGTTTCAGTCTAAGACCCAGCACTGGCTAAGGACTTTGACGTGAATTGGATTTTGAAATAAAGGTCTCTCTGTCTCTGTCTCTGTCTCTCTCTCTCTGTCTTTCTGTCTGTATTTCTCCCTCTCCTTTCAATAGCTTGAGAAATAGAAACCCTTCCTACCTTGGCCGATGACTGCATTTAATAATAATAAGAATAGTCAGCATTTATGTAGCTTTTTAAGGTTGCAAAGCACTTTACGAACATGATTTCATTTAATCCTTGAAACAATCCCAATCTTATCATCTCCATTTTACAGATGAGGAACCTGAGGTAGACAGAAGTTAAGCGCCTTCCCCATTGTCACACAGCCAACAAGTGTTGAAGAGTGGGTTTGCAACTGGAGAGATTAGAGAAAAGCCTCTTATAGGAGGTGGCCAATGAGCTGAACCTTGAAGGGAGCGAGGAGATCTGAAAGGGGACAGGATGGCATTCGAGGATGGCAGTCATGGAGGATAGCCTGAACAAAGACTTAGAGGCAGGAGATGGAATATCATGTATGGGGAATATCAACCAGGCCAAGTTTGACTGGGAATAGAATGTGTACAAGGCAGAGGGATATGAAATCTATCTAGAAAGATGGGTCAAAGAAAGACTATGAGAGGCTTGAAAATGCTCAACAGAGGAGTCTACATTTTATCCTTTAGACAATGGATCTTTCCCCTGATTCAAGAAGCCACAGGTGTTTCTTGAGTAGGGAAGCAATATATTACAATTGATACTACGATAGATAGATGGATAGATAGAGAGATAGATGGATGGATGGTTGGATGGATGGATGGATAGATAGATAGATAGATATAATATAGCTATGATTGAGCTATACTGGTTATCAATTTGACAACAATATGAAGGATAAATTGAAGTGGGGAGAGGCTGAAGATAGAGAAACTAATAAAGATTCCACTTCAGGAATCCACATACAAAGGGGTAAGAGCATGCACTTGGGTGGTGACTGTGTGAGTGAATACATGGGGGCAGATGTGAGATATCTTGCCCGCCTACCCAAATTCTTTCCATCCTTAGTGGCCTACCTCAAATCACACATCATCCAGGGAGGAGTCTCTGATTGCCCCATCCCACAGTAAACTTCCCTTCCTCTTACTGTTAATATCACCTATGTTAGCATTTATTTATCCATGGGCGCTACAGCTGAAAAGAACCTTAGCTCTCGTATTGTACAGATAGATGTCTGAAGCCCAGGGAAGAGATATAGCCTGGGTCACACAGCTACTTAAGCTACAGAGTCAGGATCTGAACCCATGTCTCTTGATACCAAATCCAATGTTTATTAAAACACTGTTGTATCACACTGCCCTTGATAAAAGTTCGTTGATTCATATAATTTACTGTCTTGCACTGTTACTGAACCGTTTCGGATACATAAATGCCTTGTCTTCCTGGCTCCCTGAAGACGGAGGCCATATAATTTTTTTTCTCATTTGTTTTCTTTTTTTTTTTGCATTTGTTTTCACACAAGTCACTTCCCAATAAACAATCCCTCTATGGTACCTTCCCTTAAACATGGATTTAAACAAAACTACCTGAAACTTGCAATCTGTAGAACCTATGACCAATGCCATGGAAATACCCTAGGGTGTTCCCTTCCGGCTCATTATTGCCACAGAGCAGACAGTCACACATCCAGCTCTTGTCTCTCTGCTCTCTGTCTCAGAATCTATGAGCCTGGAGCTTTTCCAGAATTTGGGCATTATCACAGGTTTATGAAGCCAGCACCATAGTGAGAATGGGGCCAAATTCATCATGAGGTTTCTGAGTTTGATGTTCACAAATACTGGAGTCTTCTTGGTGGCAAACACACATTAGCAGAGAGCTCTCTTGCTTAGAAGAACCTGTAACTGATACAGGGCCCTAGACTGGGTGAAAGGAGTCTTGGTTGGGGGGAGGGGTCCCCATTCTGTCACTTGCTGATTCTGTGGCCTCACTAAGTTCACTTCTCTAGGCCTCAGTTTCTGTATCTCTAACTATAGAGGTTAGACCAGATAATCATTAAGGTCCTTTCCAGCCCTGAGATTTCATTACTGTTCAGATCTTAACCCCATAGCCTGGCCAGGTTTCCTGCCCTATCTTAGTTCTCCCTACTCACATGCTGTCCTAACAATCATCGCTCCAGGGCTGTCATTGGGTTTTTCTACTTAATAAAAAGTCTATATTACAATCAAGTAAATTTTATATATATATATATGTTCATATATATATATATATATACATACAAAGATATACACACATATCTATATCTATCTGTCTATTTATTATTAGAACCCCATTGTGCCAGAGCTAAGTTGGCTACACCTGCTCTTCAGGGTTCTAGGGTACCCCGAGGGGTTTGTGGGTGCCTCTTCTCTACTGACAACTTAGGTCCCCGCTGGCTGTTTCTCCCATCTGCTCTGATAGCCACTAGTGAATAGTAACCCCCAGTTCTGTCTAACCCCTTAACATCAATTAGCTTTTGCAAAAGCTAATTATATTTACTTTAAATTATATTATATTTATGTCATATTTATTTCAAAGATAAAGCAATAGCAAAGGCATAGTCATTGACAGTACCACCCCGCCCCCTCCAGCCGCTGCAGTATCTCAGGAATATATTCTCCTCTGCCACACTTTGGAGTCTGGGAAGACTGGGCTCAAACTTAGCTCATTTCCTACATAGTAGTATAATCCTCTGTTGATTATTTCAAATGTATCACATATATATATATATATATATATATATATATATGTGTGTGTGTGTGTGTGTGTGTGTGTGTGTGTATACATATATGTGCATATATATACATACACAAATACATATATACCTGTGTGTGGAGAGAGGGGGGGAAATAGAGAGAGAGAGAGAGGGAGAGAGAGAGAGAGAGAGAGAGAACTTGCACATGGCCATTTACACATTCAAGATCAGAGTTTCTGATCCCTTCACTTAGAAGGGAAAAGAACAAACTCAGAGGCCATAAGGCCCATTTCTTGAGGCTACATGGCCTTGGGCAGGGGTGAGGGGAAGGCCTCCAGGTCTTTCCCTCACAACATTGTCTCTGACCAGGTACCATCAGCAAAAGGGTCAAATCCCCAGAGTTCAGCCTGACTCAGGCCTCTTTGGAGACACCTCCTGGTCCAGCTAAGAAGCCATTTAAGGAAAAACTTCTCCTGGGACAGTTAGATAGCACGGTAGACTGAGCACCAGCCCTAGAGAAGGACTTGAGTTCAAATTCAGCTTCAGACATTTACTAGCTTTGTAAAACAGGGCAAGTCACCTAACCCTGATTGCCTCCAAAGAAAAAAGAAAAAAATTCTCCTAACCACGTTGTTAGCAGATCTGAACTAGTTTCAGAATATCTACGATTGCTCAAACGTCTCTCCAAGGCATTTCCATGTCGCATCATCGTGACTCTCATGGAAGCAGGTTCATCAGCCTGTCACACAGGGGAAGTCGCGTCAGCTGAGCTCGCTGGGGCCCTAAGCTCAGTCAGTTCCTCCGTTCCATAATGACAATACTAGCTAACACTTTAAATTTTACAAAACACTCTGCGTGGATTATCTCAGTCAATCCTCACAATAACCCTGTGACTTAGGTGCTGTTCTATTCCCCCATTTTATAGACAAGTAAACTGAGAAAAGTTAAGCGATTCGGCCAGGGACACACAGCTAGTAAGAGTCTGGGTCGGGATTTGGGCTCCAATCTTCTTGACTCCAGGCCCAGCGCTCTATCTATGATACCACCTGGAATGAGAAAGACCTGAGTCTAAATCCTGCCTCCCCTATTTCTGAACAATTTGACCCCGGATAAGTCTCCTAGCCTCCCTCAACTTCAGTTTCCTTTCCTGTCACATGACAGTAATAAGCATCTTCACTCATACTTCATATATGTAAGAAGCTTTGCAAACTCTAAGGTGCTCTGCAAATGTTAGCTGTTCTTACGCTGCTACCACCAACATCCCGGCGTAGTTTGGGCGCGTCCCATTTGAAGAAAATCCAATATGTGAAAATCCAACCGTGCAAAGCAGGCTGAAGTGGGACTCCTGAGGAATTCCTCTAATGATGTCCCCTCAGATGGAGATTCATGCCACCAAGAAGCCTTCTCGGTGAAGGATGCTTACGCAGCAGCTGTGTGGTCTCATGCTCCTCATTCCCTCACTGAAGGAAATTAGATTAGTCTGGAAGGAGTAGTTCCTCACCGAGCCATGTTGATTATCGGCTGAGATCTTAATCTCCATCAGGTTTGTTCTATTATCTTCTGTGATATTGTGCTTCATTTATTAGTGTTGGGGTGGCAATAAAACCAGTCCGACGGAGTCTGGTTAAGTCTCAGAATCATAAAATGTTAGAGCAGAGAAGGACCTCTGGGATCATTTAGTCCAACTTCCTCATTTTAGAGAAGCAACATAGCATAGGAGACCGAGGGCTGGACAGGCAGAAAGGCCTCAGTTCAAATCTCATCTGTAACATTTACTAGCTATGTCACCATGGAGCTTCCATTTCCTTATTTGTAAAACAGAGATAATCCTTACAGTATCAGATGAGATAATGTGTGTGAAGAGTGTTGCAAACTTGAAAGCATAATATAAATGTCAGTTGTTATAATTTATTACTACTATTATTTTTCAGGGGAGGAAACTAAGACCCAAAGAGTTGTTTTATATGGACTTACTTAGAAGTGTCAAAGAACATGCTTAGGTCCCAGGAGTGAGGAACCTGCAGCCTCGAGGCCACATGTGGCCCTCTAGGTCCTCAAGTACGGCCCTTTGACTGCATCCAAACTTCACAGAACAAATCCCCTTAATAAAAAGGATTTGCTCTATAAAACTTGAACTGGGTCAAAAGGCCACACCTGAGGACCTAGAAGGCCTTCCCCACCCCTGGAACTATTAAACTCTTCCTCAGACAGTGCCCAGCAGAATACTCTTCGTGTTACAGGTACCGTTCTTAGTAAATGATTGCTGAAAGACTGAATGTAGGAGTGGCCTGGCCAAGGTCACTCAGCTCTCTAGTGGAAAACTTGGAACCAGAATCCAGGTCTCCTAACTTGTAGTCTAGAGTTTTTCCTACTTCTAAACTAAGCTGCTACATCCGCATTTAAGGCAGTTGTATCAGATGAATGGTGATGACTGGGCGGGTTTGCCATAGAAACGTGTGTGTGTGTGTGTGTGTGAGTCAGTGGGAGGAGGGGTTTGGATAGTCACCTTAGAGCATTGTAATATTATAATAATATTAATAGTATTTATACAGCACTTTAAAGTTTCCCAAGTACCATACACACATGTATATACATACATATATAACATTGGTCCCATTCATATGTATAGTCACACACACATATATATGTGTTTGTATATATGTATGTGTGTGTGTGTGTGTGTGTGTGTAGTATGTGTGTGCATAATGTGTGTGTGTATAAGGGTGATTTACTCAGTCAAGTCATTCCCTGCCCCCCCCCACTTAAAGTGAATGATAAGATGCTCTGGTACTTTAATAAGGTGAAAGCAAGTCTCAATAAATCAATCACAAGCTTTAGACAAAGTTTGAAAAGTGCCTGGAACAGGAGTGATTTTGCACAAGGAGAGTATTTGGATAGAATGAAGCAAGTTTAGAAAAAGATGGATTGCACAGATTGGAATAAATGTGACAACCTAGTAAAAAAAAAAAAACAAACTCTGAGAAGGAACATCTTGGGGATGGGGGAAGGCAAGGGAAATGAAGGACCTGGAAGACTTCTCAGAGAAGGACCATCAGAGCCTTGAAGGACCTAGAGAATTTTGGACTTCCCAGAGAAGGACTGTTAGAGCCTTGAAAGACCAATGTTGGACTTCCCACCTCCCTACTGGTGTCCTAATGGCTTCCCTGAAACAATTGATGTCAGTGTCTGCATGGGAAGCCAAGGACAGACTAGATATAGACTCATAGCTCCTAAAGAAGTCCAGGAAATAAAGCTCACAATGTCTGAAGAAGAACTTCTTGAACACACCACGAAAGAGAAAAAAGGACTTCGAGCTGTGAATCACTCTTTTGCCACATATGCTCTCTAAGCTAGAGCCCACTTTCCTTTGGACTCTCTCCCTCTCTCTCTCTCTCTCTCTCTCTCTCTCTCTCTCTCTCTCTCTCTCTCTCTCTCATATATATATATATATATATATATATATATATATATATATATATATATATATATATATATATATACACACATATATATTTGTGGAGAACTATGTCACAGTCTTTTGGGGAGTTGTTCCTACTCTACCACTTTATAAATACTCCTTCCTAAAGGTTACTTGGGTCTGACTAAATTGATCCTCATCAGGTAACCTTGTAAGGAAGAACACTAGTGGGGACTCACGAAAAGATACATCCTAGTCTCTAAGAGAGGATATAGTGGCCCAGATCTGGACATCCAACCCATCACTGGGAGTGGGTAAGTGGGAGTGGAGGTTTAGAGAGTTTCCTTAGAGCATTATATAATTAATAATAATAATAATAATTAATAATATGTAGTACTGTAAAATTTACAAAGCACTTTATGCACGTTATCTCATTTGAGCCTCATGACAACCCTATTAGGTAGGTGTGATTATTCTCCCCAGTTTACAGATGAGAAAACTGAGTCTTGGTTTAAATGACTTATCCTGGGTCATACGACTAGTGAGTGTCTGAGGCACGATTTGAATACAGGTCTTCTTGACTCCAGGAGCTAGGCTCTACCCACAGCATAACTTAGCTGCCATAACATACACATACATACACATATACATATAAACATACATGCATGCATATACATATATGTACGTATCTTTATTAAAGTCTGATAAATTTTATTTTATCTTTATTTATTTTAATTTTATTTATCTTTATTAAAGACTGATAAATCTTCTCTTTCTACTAGGTGGCATAGTGGATAAAGCACTGGACCTAGAGGCAGGAAGACCCGGGTTGAAATCCTGTCTCAGACACATTCTAGCTGTGTGACTGAGCAAATCACTTAATTTATGTCTGCCTCAGTTTCTTTGTCTGTAAAATGGGGATAACAATAGACCCACCTCCCAGGGTTATGAGAAGCAAAAGAGATGTTTGTTAGGTGCTTTGCAAACCTTAAAGCGTTATATAAATATTATTATCCTCATCATTCTATTGGTAAACCAGAAGGTATGATAGTCAGCTATAAGAAGAAAACAAACCTCTAAGTAGAACTTAAAAATTCATCGCTTAACTCAATTTGTCAAGTGCTAATCAGACTAGATGATGCTTTCTTTTGGGGGCTAGCCCAAAACTTATACACAGTTTCTAGCTGTTTATTTTCTCCTTTAGCCTACTATAATTTCTTATCACAATAAAGTTGTTGCTCGTGTCCTTAACACCACACCCCTCTTCTGAACTCTCAGAGCTCTCCCTTCTGGCACCGCTGTCAGGGAGGTGTTGATCTCAAGTTTTCCAAGAAAAGCTCTTCCCATTATGCTAAGTTCTGAATTTCCATCTCTTTCCGGCTCTCTGCTGTTTAGCCAGATCACAAATTGAGCATAGAAGCATATTCTAGTAGTGACAGAGGACTCCAACCATCTGTATATCTGCCCAAGATAGCGATACATCCCTCCGCTAAAAACGGACCAGCTGATAAATTCTTGACTTGCCATGATGATCATTTCATATTCCAGAAGGTGGATAAAATGATGAGTAAAACTGCTATTCTGGACCAGATCCTTCCTAATACAGAAAAACTGGTTAGTGAAGTAGAAATAATGGGACCCTTGAGAGCTGGTGAATCTCTGGACCTTATAATAGATAAGATGGGGGGGAAGGGTATGGAAAAATACTTTATTATTTCTCATTTATTAATATTGTTTGAATTGGCTCGATGTGGGATAAGAGCCTAATGTGCAGCCAAGATTTTAGAAGAATGGACTTCAAAGAGCTTAGAGTCAGAATAGGTATAGCCCCATTTCCCGAGACTTTATAAGGGAAGTAGACGCCGTAGTAACAGAAGTCTCTCGGGAATGACATTTTGGTGAAATAACTATTATTTATATAGCACTTTTAGGTTTGCAAAGAGCATTAAACAAGTGATTCTGATTAGGAAGAAAAGGGAATGGTGTTTAAAGAGACAAAGGAAGATAGAAAGGGAGGGCGGCTAGGTGGCATGGCCCTGGAGTCAGGAGGACCTGAGTTCAAATCCGGACTTGTGACCTTGGGCAAGTCACTTAACCCCAAATCGCCCTGCCTCCCCCCCTCAAAAAAAAAAGATGAAAATAGGGAAGCCATGTATCAACTCCAATCTTAAAAGTATGGGTACAAAAGATAGAAATGAGATAGCTGTATGGCTCGGTGAATAGTGCCAGACCAGGATTCAGGAAGACCTCAGTTCAAATGTGGCCTCAGACACTTACTAGTTGTGCAACCTTGGGCAAGTATCTTAACCTCTGTTTGCCTCAGTTTCTTTATCTGTAAAATAGGGATTAATAATAGCACCTTACCTCATAGGGTTATTAGAAGGATCAAATGAAACAATATTTGTAAAGTATTTAGGACAGTGCCTAGCATATAGAAAATACTATTTAAATTCTTAGTTCTTATTTTTGTTATTATTAGGTAACAGTTCAATTGAATTCAACTTAATAAGCATTTATTGGGCACCAATTATGGGCCCAAATATGTGCCAGGTGCTGGGGATATAGAGAAAAACAAAGCACTACCTTCCCTCAAAGAGTTAACATTTGGAGGTGGGGAGGCGGAGGAAGTAGGGAGAGACACAACATGTCCATAGATAAGTAATTACAAAATAAATGCAAAGTAGATGCAAAAAGATTTGGTGGGAGATAGGGGATAAGTGTAATTGGAGAGTTCTGGGATAGCCTACCTTGGGAGAAGGCCCTTGAGCTAACCCTTGCAAGGACCTAGATATTCTGAAAGACCGAGGTGAGGAGGAAGAGCATTCCAGGCTAACAGGACGGCGAGGCGAAAGCCACGGATGCAGATGGAATATTGTGTACCAGGAACAGCAGCAAGTAAGCCGCTTTCACTAGAACAGTGTGTGAGTGGGAGTAATATGAAATCAGTCTGGAAACATAGATCGGGGCCAGATTGGGAAGGGCTTTAAATGCCAAAGAGAGGGAGGATGTATTAGGTGCAATAGGGAGTCACTGAAGCTTCTTGAGCAGGGGAACGTGGTGGTCAGACCCAGGGTTGTGCTGGGGCCGGCTCCTACTGGCCCTTGCAAGCTGGTTGTTAAAATTTCAGTGTGAGCATTTTTGCCTAGGAAATTGTCAAATGCTACAAATCGGGGCTTGATTTATTGTTCTGCTGATTGTCTGGACTTAAGAAAGCAATGGACAAAATGTTAATAATGCGGAATAGACTTCAAATTGTTTCCTTGTGCATTTTTTTTCAAAGAGCTGGTTGTTAAACACTGACCAGCACCCTGATGTTCAGACCTATGCTTTAGGAAGATCACTTTGGCAGCTGTGCTTTAGGAAAGGGGGAGACCTAGGACTAGTTGACTAGTTAGGTCCATGTGAGAGGTAATGATGCCTTGAACTGGAATTTTGACTGGGGGGGTGTGGGGTAGGGGAGAAGACTATGGATACAAAAGTTGTTGTGGAGGTAGAATTGGGAAAACTGGGCAACTGTCTGAAAAAGGGAGTGATTAGAGTAGGGATGACTATGGAGTCGTAAACATAGGTGTACAGAAACAGAAATCTGAAAGAGGGATGGCCTTCAGGGGAAAGATAATCTGTTCTGTTTTGGACATGCTGAATTTGAGATGTCTGGACAGTGAAAAGAATGCCAGAATTGGAGTCAGAAGGCCTTTCCTACCAAGACAAATTTTATATGAACAAATCCTATATGAATGTTTATATAGGCACTATATGAACACAATTACAAAACACTTTTCACACAAATACAGATCTAAACAACTGGAGGAATATTAATTGTTCATGGATAGGCTGAGTCAATAAAGTAAAAATGACAGTTCCACCTAAATTAATTTACTTATTCAGTGCTATACCAATCTATCAAAGAATTGTTGTATAGAGCTAGAAAAAATAGTAACAAAATTCATCTGGAAGAACTTTTAAAAGGTCAAGATTATCAAGGGAATCGATGAAAAAAAATATAAAAGAAGGCAGCCTTGCAATTCCAGATTTTAAACTATATTACAAACAGTAATGATCAAAACAATCCAGTACTGACCAAGAGGTAGAGTGGTGGATCAGTAAAATAGACTAGGTACACAACACACAGTATTGAATGACCATAGTAATCTAGTGTTTGATAAACATCAAAGATCTAGGCTTTGGGGACAAGAACTCACCATTCGACAAAAAATTGCGGGAAAACCTGGAGAGTAGTCTGGCAGAAACTAGGTATAGCCAGCATCTCACACCATCTATGAAAATAAGATCAAAATGGATAAATGATTTAGAAATAAGGGGTGATGTCATAAGAAAATTAGGAGAGGATAAAAAATTTTACCTGTCAGATCTATGGATAAGGGAAGAGTTTATGACAAAACAAGAGATAGGCTCATGGGGAGGGGAAATGTATAATTTTGATTTATTGTTGTTCAGTTGTGTGCAACTCTTTGTGATCCCATTTGAGATTTTCTTGGCAAAGATACTGGAGTGATTCACCATTTCCTCCTCCAGCTCATTTTGCAGATGAGGAAACTGAGACAAACAGTAACTGGCCAGTGTCACACACCTAGTAAGTGTCTGAGGTCAGATCTGAATGCAAGTCTTCCTGACTCAGCACTCAGCACTCTATCCACTGTGCACCTAGCTGCCCTGATTTTGATTACATGAAATTTAAAAGGTTTTGCACAAAGCCAACACAACCAAAATTAGAAGGAAAATAGGAAACTGGGCAGGGGGGAATTTTATAGCAAGTTTCTCTGATAAAATCCTCATTTCTCAAATACATAGAGAACTGAGCCAAATTTATAAAAATGAGAACCATTCCCCAATTGACAGATGGTCAAAGGACACAAAAAGGTAATTCTTAGAAAAAGAGATCAAAGCTATCAATTGTCACATGAAAAAATGCTCTATACTGATATTGATTAGAGAAATGCAAATTAAAACAACTCTAAGGTACCAACTCATACTTGTCAGAGTGGCTAACACGAGAGAAAAGAAAAATAAATGCTGGAGCGGATATGGAAAAACAGGGACACTAACACATTTTTGGTTGAGTCGTGAACTGGTCCAGCCATCTTGGAGAACAATTTAGTACTATGCCTGATGAGCGATAAAACTGTGAATACCCTTTGACCCAGCAATACCACTGCTAGGTTTGTATCCCAAAGATTAAAGAAAAAGGGAAAAGACCTACATATACAAAAGTATTTATAGCAGTTCATTTGTGGTGGCAAAGAATCGCAAATTGAGGGGATGCCCATCCCCTTGGGAATGGCTGAATAAATTGTGGTACATGATAGGGATGGAATGCTATCGTGCTATAAGAAATGATGAGCAGGATGGTTTCAGAAAAATATGGGAAGATTTATATGAACTGATGCAAAGTGAAATGAGCAAAACCAGAACATTTTACACAGTAACGGCAATATTGTGATGATGATCAACTATGGAAGACTTAGCTACTCTGATCAACCCATTGATCTAAGACAATTCCAAAGGACTCATGATGAAAAATCTATCCACCTGCAGAGAGAAAACTGATGAACTCTGAGTGCAGACTGAGGCATCCTTTTTTTTCATTTCTGTATGTTTCTTGCTTTGCTGTTGTTGTTTGCAGCATGGCTAATATGGCTAATATGTTTTGTATGACTATCACATAATTGATATCACATTGCTTGCCTTCTCAATGTGTGGGGGAAGAGTGGAAGGGAGGGAGAGTATATGGAACTCAAAAAATATTTTAAATAAATGTTAAAAATAAATAAATTTAAAAGTTAGAAAAAAAAGATGGCATCTTAGAGATGGAGAGGGAAGAAGTGTCCTGAAAACTGAGGAAGGGGTGAGTATCCAGGAGGGGAGGGTGCTTAATAGTATCAAATGCTGCAGTGAGGTCAAGAAGAATGAGGAACCTTAGATGGAGCAATTCTAGTCTAGTTGTGAGAAATAAGCAGGAAGTGAGAAAGTAAAGTCAGTGACTGTAGATTACTTCTTTTCTTCCTAGGCTTTTGGCAGTGAGTGGGAGAGGAGATACAGAACAATAGTTTGAGTGAATGGAAAACTCAAGGGCAGGGCTTTGTTGTTCCTTGTTGTTATTGTTTTTAAGAGTGGGGATCTCCAGGAATGTTTATATATATAGCAGAGGAAGAATCAGTAAGTAAAGAGAAACTGAAGATTGGCAAAAGAAAAATGATAATCACAGGGGCAAGCCTTGGGAAGAGATTCAAGGGGATAGGATCACAGGCAGTGGTACAAGCATAGACCTTGGCAAGGAAAATGGCCACCTCTCTTCTGAGGGCAAAAGAGTAGAGAACAGAAGAGGATATTGAGTGACTTTGAGGTGTAGAAGTAAGGAAAAGAAAGAAATCACACTGAATGGGCTCAATTTTACTGGCAAAATATGCACTGAAGTCCTTAACTGAGGGCGAGTGGGAAGGGCAGTGCTAGTGTCCTGAGGGGAGAAGAAAAGGCTAACAAAGAATGTCATAAAGAGTGAGAGATATTGGGAGTCAATGAGGGAAGAATGCAAAAAAGTGATGGGCTTATGTAAGTATAGTGTCCAGAATGAGCTACAACTGGAATTAAATGCTACAGATAAAAAAGATTTTGTGTGTGTGTGTGTGTGTGTGTGTGTGTGTGTGTGCACACATGCTATATTAGGGGTATAAGGAGGATCAAAATAAGGATAGAACTCTTGCCTGTGATGGAGAGGAAGATGGTAATGGATGATGGAAAGATGATAGAATTACCCAATTCTTGTGCAACAAATGCAACATCTAAGGATAGATCTAAGAACAAAGCAAAAGCAAAACCAAGGGAATGAAAATCAAGAAAGACCACAGCAGAAACCAAGAGCAGAGACCAACGACTGGAGCAAGACCAGATGCTGCACTCCTGGCAAGGACAAAGCTAACACTGACAGTAACAGGAAGGTCACGCTTGTTTCAGACTTTTGGGTGAACAAAACCTTCTCTCTGTTTGATGTCTTGTGAACCACAGTGCTTGTAAAGAGATTTGATGGCCACGCTCTAGGTGAGTTCAATGAGTTTAGAGATCCCCAAAGTGTACCCTTACTTTGACTTCACTTTCCTTCCTTTACAATTTTGATGCTAAAGATAAATGGTTCAGTGTTACACCAGCCTCTATTCTCAGACCTCTTTGCCCCTTTATCCGAGTCATGCCTTGCCATACTCCAACCCTAAATTACTCCCACCATACACTCCTCTGCTCTTACTCACATATCACTGAATTATAATAATAATGATAATAGCCAGCATTTATATGGTGAATTAAGATTTACATAATAATATATCATATTATTTAATTTGAACCTCAGTTGCCCTCTGAAGTAGATGCTATTATTATCCTAATTTTTTGGAGGCAATCAGGGTAAAGTGACTTGCCCAGGGTCACACAGTCAGTAAATGTCTGAAGGTGGATTTAAACTCAGGTCCTCCCGATTCCATGGCCGGTGCTCTATCCACTGTGCCACCTAGCTGCTTCCCTCATTTTAAAAGATAAAGAAATTGAAACTGACAGTGGTTAAGTGATTAGCCAGGGTCACATAGCTGGTAAGTAGCTAAAGCAGAATTTGAATTCAGAACACCCTGACTCCAAATCCAGCACCCCACCACTATGCCATCTAGGTGCCTGCTGTGGTACTGGAGAAAATTGCATAACTAGATCCAAAACAAACATTTTATCTGATCTTAACTGGTCTCTCACTACTGCAAGGCAATCCTTTTACTCTTCACCTAATTGATTTTCCATCACGTTTCTCCGGTGAATTGGATTCCCGATGTTCCAAAAGTGCCCGTTCCAAATCTTGCCTTCTGTCTTCAAGCCTCCCACACCAACTCCCTCAGTAGAGGACCTTGCCTCATACTTTACCGAGAAAACAGAGGCCATTCACCTTGTGTTCCCTCCTTATCTCTACTCTACATTTCAAAACCCCTTGACACCATGCCCCTTTTTCTCATCCTTTACTCCAGTCTCTGAGGAACATTCACCTTCCTCTTTGTTGAGACCCATCCCTCCACATGTACCCTTAACCCCACCCCTCCATTCGCCCCTGTCAGATTGACTATATAAGCTCTTCCATTTCTCTCAATCTACCAGCTCCATCTCTGCAAACACACCCATGTCTCCCTCATTCGTAAAAAAAAAGCCCTCACTTGACCCTGCTATTCCCTCAAGTAACTGTCTCAGTCCTTTCTTCTCTTTCACAACCCAAATCCTAGAAAAAGCTATCTATACTTAATGCAGACACTTCTCCTTTTCTTCTTAATCTCTTGAAATATGGTTTCCAACCTCATCACTCAACTGAAACTGTTTTCTCCAAAGCTGTTAGTAATCTCTCAAATTGCCAAACCCAACGGCCTTTTCTCACTCCTTGTCCTTCTTGATTTCTCTGCCTCATTTGACGCTGTTGACCAGCCCCTTCTTGTGGATAATCTCTCCCAGTTGGGTTTTTGCGAGAGTGCTCTCTCCTGGTTCTTTTCCTGTCTGACTTTTCCTTTCCTGTGTTACCTCATGCCATCTCCACAACTGTGAGTGTACCCTAAGGCTCTATTTTGGACCCGCTTCTCTGTTCTTTCTACATTCTCACTTGACAACCTCATCAAGTCCCATGGTTTTAGTTAGCATCTCTGCACATGCGACTGCCAGATCAATGTATTCAGCCTTGGTCTCTATCTTGAACTTTATTCTCAATGACCAATTGCCCAGTGGATATTTCCAAATTTTCGATTCCTGTATACATCTCAAATTCAACTTATCAAAACAAAACTCATTTATCCTTGCCCTGAAACCCATACCTTCTCCAAACTTCTCTATTTCTGTCAAGGCTACCACCATTCTTCTAGTCACCTAGGATTACAAACTTAGTGTTATCCTCAACTTCTTCTCCCCATATCCAATGAGCTGCCAAATCATGTCTTCCCAACTCCATGTATGTAAGGAATATTGGGGTGTATAGAGTGTTCAGGGAGGATTAGCACCTCTTGTGTGAGGACTTGCTAAACCCTTTTCAGGCCTGCTCATCCACCTTTGGTATCCACCTTTCACCCAACTCTTACCTGTGGCTCCAGGAAGTTATAGCATGTGCAATGGTCACACCGCAGTAAACCATCTTGGCAGGCTGGCAAAGCCATGTTGAGGGTAACCAATAGGCCTCAAACCCATCGGTGAGTTAGGGGAGTGTGAAGACCTCCACCAGGAGAATGGGCAGATGAGAACAGTTTGTTCCAATGTCCACAAAAGGGGCTAAAGCAGGTGTTGTGGAGCGCTTAGAGCTTGGGCAGACATCAAAGATGCCAAGGTCATCCACTGCATCTCGGGCCCTCGCCAGTTGTCCTGACTTTTGTTTTGCCACTGAACTTCAATGGCTCTGGAAGACAGAGTGAAGCCGATTTTGCCGCTCTGCCTCACTTAATCCAGTTCACATGCAAGTCAAGACCTCACCCAGTGATCTCACTGGTCCTCTTCAAAAACAAAAGACAAACAGAAAACAAAACAATATGCAAAGACTGTAAGCTCCTGGAAGGAGGAACTGTTTCATTTTTGTCTGCACACCTAGGACCTCGCACAGTTTTTGACATGGAGCACATGCTTAATAAATACCTGTTACTTCACTGCTTGCTTGGTAAGGGTTAGAATGGAGATTCCATTACTCTAATACTTCTATGACTTCACTGATATGGCTATTCCCTCCAGTGATGCAGATTGCAGCATACCTATTCCTACTGTGTGACTCTTGTCCGAGTCTTCCCACAAATTTGCCATAGAGTTGCAAAGGGTTGAGAAGGGGGAGAGGAAATAAGAAAAGAGAAAAGATGAGTATAGACAGTTTTTTATATGAAGACCAATGAATATGCTGGAAGTTTCCCTTGCAATTTCTTGATATCAGAAAAATGCCCATGGAGCACAGGGGCTTTCCATCAATCATCCTTCACTCTAAAGAAATTGCGTAGAATAAAAATGGAAAAGAGTAGTTACTCAGTGGGGGGGCGGGGATTTTAAATTTATCTCTTCTATTTCTGTGCTGGTCCTCTCCTTTCTGCATTGGTCCTCCAGCCTGAGGTACTGGAAAGAGCCCTGGATTCAGAACTTCTTTTTAGTTCCAAACTAACCTATCTAGGCTTCATTTTCTTCATCTATAAAATAAAGATGATCATCCCTGCAGTACCCACTTCACAGAGCTGTTCTGAGAATCGGAGCTGGAACTAGCATGGGGTAGCCAGAGCTCTGTGCCAGTAACAGATAAAGATGGCACATTTTCGGGGGGGGAATGTGTTCTCCTCTGCTTTTCCATCCCACTATGTCCTCTGGAACTTTCCTCTATGGTTAACAAAGTTCTCTTTGTCTTAGATCTCTGCACTTTCCTTCTGTCTCCTGGTGATCACTGAAACCTAGATTTCTCCCCAAAACAACAATATCTCTTTTCACTCTCTCCAAGGATAGCTACTCCTCTTCTTGACATGATCTTTGACATACAAGACCAAGAGAGGCAGTGAACATACCCCTTGCTGCCTGCTGCCAACGTCAGACCCTCCCTCTGTTAACATTTCTCAGCAAACACCTCTCCTCCTTTCAAGTTAATTCCAGATCCTTGTTGCTGCCATGTATGGACTCCCAGGTCATTCTCCCTCTTCCCTAATATCAGGTAGTGCAGTGGATAGATCACTGGGCCTGGAGTCAGGGAGATCCTGACTTCAAATCTAGCCTCAAACATATACTAGCTGTGTGACCCTGGGCAAGTCACAACCCTGTGTGCCTCAGTTTCCTCACCTGCCAAATGAGCTGGAAAAGGACATGGCAGTCCACTGTGGTATCTTTGACAAGAAAACCCCAAATGGGGTCACAAAGAGTTGAATATGACTGAAACAACTGAACAACAATACCTTTCTTCTCTGTCCTCTTCCAACATCCTGACTTCCCAATTCCTCGTCTTCCTCAAACCCGTGACCTCTATCTGCACTCTATCTAAGCCGTGAATAAAGTGGCCTTGCCTTGAACCTAGACACCACCCCCCAAGTAGAATTTGTTTGAGGGGCTCAAATTCCTAGTTATATAACTTGAGTGAGGCTCAAACTCTTGGTGTGTTATGACTATCAAAGAGAAGGCCTAGAGGTCATCTAGTCCAATCTCCTCTTATAAGAGAGGAAAATGAGGGTCCGGGTCATACAGACAGCAAGCACTGGAGGCAGGATTTGAATCCAGGTCTTCTGACTCCAGAGCTAGGGCTTTTTCCACTGTAACACACTAACTCCTTATGCTCTTCTCTCCCCTTCCTAGACTCTGCCTTTTGGGGCCCTGAAGCTGAGAATGGTCAATCAGTCCGCAAGTGTTGCTGTTCAGTCGCGTCAGGCTCCTCATGACCTCACTTGGGGCTTTCTTGGCAGATACTGGAGTGGAATGCTATTCCCTTCTCCAGCTCACTTTATAGATGAGGAAACTGAGGCAGACAGGGTTAAGTGACTTGCCCAAGGTCACACAGCTAGTAAATCAGAGGCCAGATTTGAACTCAGGAAGATGAGTCTTCCTGATACTAGGCCCGCTGCTCTATCCACTGCACCATCTAGCTGCCCGCAAATATTTACTGAGCTCCTACTATGTGCCTGGTACTGTGCCAGGCACGAGGAAATGGTAGAATGATATTTATAGAAGTGGAGGGGAGAGCAGGAGAAGACAAGCAGGTAAAGTAGAAGCAGGGATGAGGAGAAAATGGAAGCTACAGAGTGTCAGGACATTAGGAGATGGCCTGTTTTCCAGAGCTAAGGCCCAGCAAGCAGGCTGTGCCCTGAGCTTGGCATAACAACAATCCTTTGTGCTCACCCTCTAGATGATCTCACCCTCTGTCAAAATCACATTGTGTTGCTTCGACCGGCACCAGGTGTTCTCCGAGCTCGGGGAAGCACTAGACAAGGACCCGTGTTCTGGTCCTGAAGCCCTGCTATGAATCAGACTCATCTCCTTGTTGCTGATACCCCTCATTGTCAGGGCTACAGCTCACTGCACAGCCATTGGTGTAAGTATGGAGATCCCCCCACACTGCCTCGGGTCCCTCCACACGTGTCTGCTGTCTCATCACTGACTCTGTGGTCTCTAGCCTGTTCTGTTCTGCTCCGGTCCCCCACAGGTTAGAGACTGAGGCTGGTTCGGTCCGGTTGACAAGAGTAAGATACATTATCAGTTCAAAGCTTTAGCCTCATTAGCCAACAAGAAGGTTTCATCTTCTCTGGAGCTTATTCCTACATCCTCAGCCTAAAAACACCATGTGCAAATTTCTTACCACCCACCACTCGGCTCTGATGTGCTCAGCCTCAAAAGTAGGTAGAATTGCTTTTTCAAAGTGAGCCGCACATTTGCGCGCGCGCACACACACACACACACACACACACACATAACCCACCATCGCATATAATAAGCCCTTCATCCTCAATAAAAACTCTCCCAAGGAATAAAACAGAGGGAGAGAAATTCGCCCAACTGCAGGTGCATCTAATGTTCGGGCAGGGGCATAAATAGCATGTGCTCAGTTCCATCATTCTCCTCTCCACCTCAGCAGATGTGACCCTTATTTTCCTCAGAATAAATTGCCACACGCTCAAAACAGGCAGGGGATTTTACAAGCATCCCCACTCTGGAGGCCTGTAATTTGCCAGAAATTAACAATGTCTAACATATACCAGTCTCCTTTTGTTCACAGGCAGGAGACTCGCGGGGAGGGGGAGAGTTGAGTGGCAGGGGCGGCAGAGAGGAGCAGCTTGTGTCTCTGTAACTTGGAGGAGCCTAGGGACCAAGGTTGAATTTTCCATATTGCCCAGAGAGCCTAGAACTATGACAGATCCAGAAGCAACCCTTGACAACTCCTCAAAAAATCACTTTTCCTTTCTCACTCGGTCATGAGCGGTGCCCCCTTGTCCCCCCACCTTCATCACCACGCACACACTCTGTTAGTGAACCCATGAGATGGCTTTATACCGCTAGTTGGGGTCCCTATTTGTTCAGTTATCTCTGCTTCCCTCTCTGTCTCTTTCTGCCTCTGTTTTCTATCTCTGGCTCTTACCATCTCTCTCTGTTTCTGTCTGTCTGTCTCTACATATCTATATCTATGTATATACATATACACATCTATATCTGTATACATCCATATAGATCTATATGGACATACAGATACATATATGTATACAAATATACACAAAAATGTATATACGTGTATATGTATATCTATATATCCACATAGATCTATATCCAGACATAGCTCTACGTGGATATATAGATACACATATATACATATACACAAACAAATATATACATATATGTGTATGTATGTATATATATCTATATAGATGTACATCGAAACACAGACATAGATCTATATGGATATATATATAGATACATGTTTTCTTCTTCTCTCCCTCATCTCTCTCCATCCTCCCTCTCAGTAAGAAAACTAAGTGGGTGGAAATGGGGGGGAGTCATTTCCAGTACTTCTATTGAAAATTAAGATTTAAAAAATTTATTTTATAGGCTCCCCAAGATCTTTGAAATCTCTCTCTATGCCTCTTGGCATCCAGACTCTGAATTCCTTTAATGGTGATTGGCTATCACTCTTCCAGGATGGCAGCTGCGCCCATGGGGAAAAACCACATTGATTTTCTGTGTTAGCCAGTCCATCTCACATCTAAGCTAGGGTCAGCTGGTCAGTTGCTGAGGAGGAAGCAGTCACAGCAATGGAGTGTCAATGATGCATTGTTCTCATTCATCAGTCCAGGGCTCATGCCCCCATGATAGATTAATGTTATCTATCTATCACCGAATCCATCCAAGTTTTATGATGCATTGCTCCACGGCCACCAGTGCAAGGGAAGATGAGGCCTCACAGACCAGAGAGGTTTAAAATTCACTAGCATTAATGAAAAGAATCCTTCAAAATATTTATGAATAGATACAAATGAGGGAAAGCAGATGAAGAATAGAGAAGCCAATTGCTAAAAGAAAGCCTAGGAAAAATAAGGGAGACCAAGACAGTGATCACAGCCCTAAATGTAATGCAGCCCAGAGAACATTGACCTGCCTGAAGGAGAGGGTACAGTGATAAGGATAAGATGAAGATGAAGGAAGAAACGGAACCACTGTTCTGAGTGGATGTCACAGTGATAATGGGTAACAGTCTCGTTCTGCCCCTTCTTAACTCATTTTCCTTTTATTTCCTCTTCAAAGGACAAATAATAATCTTAGAACTGGGAAGAAAGGATTATAAAACACAGTTAGTAGGAAATTGAAATGCAAGAAAAATGGTGGTAAGAAAGCATCGAGGTTGCCTCCAGGAGTCAGTTTTATTTATTGAAAAGAATGCTACATTTAGAGCCAGTTGGAGGACCTAGGTTGGAATCCCCAGCCTGCCATTTACTAGCTAGGTGACTAGCTAACTAAATTATTTAACTTCTCTGGCCTCCAGTTGACTTATCAATAAATGAAGTTATTGGACCAGAAAGTCGCTTTTAGCTCTGAAACCCTGGAATCTTCAGTCAGCTCTGGACAAACAAAATCCCATAATATTAAAAGAATTTGAAATTTGGATTATTGAGCTGCTGTCACTCATCTTTGAAAAATAATGAAGACTGAAAGACATACAATGGGAATGAGGAGGGGAAAATGTCCCAATTTCAAAAAAAGGTCCCATCAATTGGGGAATGGCTGAACAAGTTGTGGTATATGAATGTAACAAAATATTATTATTCCATAAGAAATGATGAGCAGGTGGACTTCAGAAAAACCTGGAAAGATTTATATGAACTGATGCTGAGTGAAGTGAGCAGAACCCGGAGAACATTGTACACAGTAACAGCAACATTGTGCAATGACTAACTTTGATAGACTTGGCTCTTAGCAATGCAAGGACCTAAGACAACTCCAAAAGACTCATGATGGAAAATGCCATCCACATCCAAAGAAAGAACTATGGAGTCTGAAAGCAGATGAAAACATACCATTTGCTCTCTCCTTTTGTTTTGTTTTGTTTTGTTTTTCTTCTTTCTTGTGATTCCTCTCATTGGTTCTAGTGCTTCTTTAGAACATGACTAATGTGAAAATATGTTTAATATGAATGTATATGAAGAGCCTATATCAGATTGTATGCCATCTTGGGGAGGGGGAGGGGAGGGAAGGGGAGAAAATTAAAAACTCAAAATCTTATGGAAGTGAATGTTGAAAACTAAAAATAAATAGATTAATTTTTTAAAAGAACAACTTTGAGTGACTAAGTCATTTTGACTTTCATAAATACCCAAATTAACTAAAAAGATTATATGAAGGAAGATGCTATCTGCATACAAAGTAATGGAAGGAGACACTAGCAACTGGAGAAATTAGAAAAGGTTTCCTTTTGGAAGTCACACCTGAGCTGTGCCTTGAAGGAAGTTAAGAATGCTCTAGGGGCAGAGGAAAAGAGGGACAACATTCCAGGCACTGCCAACTCACAAAGTTGGAAGAAGGAATGTCAGACATAGGGGGAAGGATGGCTAGTTTGGCCCAAATATAGAAAAATGAGGGGGAGTAACGTGAAATTGGTCTGTTCAAGAAAGGCTGGCACCTCTAGTGTGAGGGATTGTCTAGCCCTTTTCAGGGCTGTTCATTCACCTTCGGTGTCTACCTGGCACTCAGCTCTCACCCGTGGCTTCAAGAAGCTGTCACATAAGCTGCAGGCACACCCCAGTAAACCATCTTGGCAGACAAGCCAAACCATATTGAGGGTAACCAATGGGCCTCAAACCTATCAGTGAGTTAGGGGAGTGTCTACCCCAAGCACGTGAAGACCTCCACCAGGAGAATGGGTCGATGAGAACAATTTGTTCCAACAGCCATGAAGGTGGTGGAAGCAGGTGGTGTGGAGCGCTTAGAGCTTGGACAGACATCAAAGATGCCAAAGTCATCCACTGCATCTCGGGCCATCACCAGTCATCCTGACTTTTGTCCTGCTGCTGGACTTCAATGACTCAAGAAGAGAGAGTGAGGTTGTTGACTTTGTAGAACTCTGTCTCATTTAAGTCCAAAGCATGTGCTAGTCAAGACATCATCCCATGAAGTCATTAGTCCTTTTCAGAAATGAAGGACAAACAATAATGAGTAATTAGGTAAATTTCTTCCCCCTTCCCATAGATAGTAAGTTCCTTGAGACTATGTCATATTAATTTTTCTTTTATTAAATACTTTATTATAAAATTAACATTGAACATCAGTTACAACCAACTCTTCTTGTTTAGTAACTATTTACACGTAAATTAAATAATTTTAACATTGTGTCCCAGCAGAGAACATGGTGTCTTGTGCACTGTAAGTGTGCAATAAATGTTTGCTAAACGACTGGCATGTTTAGCAAATTCAGGAGAGACAAAGCAGCAAGGAGGGAGAGAGAGCCTTGGATTTGAGTTAGGATCCAAAATAGCTTGTCGAGTTAGATCTATGGGCCAATAAAGACACGTGTAAAATTTCACCTACTGTTCAAAAAACTGGCAGCACAAGATGTAGAAGACAAAGTAAACAACACTTTGTATGGAAAAGATCTGGGAGTTTTAGTGAACTGCTAACTCAGTATGAGTTGTATGCCACCATACGACATGGCAGACACAAACAAAGCTAATAAAATATCAGATTATTTTAAAAGAGACTTTGTACAAAACAAGGAAGGTCATAATTCTATAATGCTCTACCTCAGCCGAACAAATTTGGAGCATTGTGTTCAATCCTGGGCATTATATTTTAGGAGGGTCATTGACAGAGAATTATGCCCAAGATGGTTTGGATTGGAACCATGATACGCTATGACCTAGGGATAGTTTGCATGGAGAAGAAGACTCAGAGGAAATATGAAAGCTGTCTTCTCTGACACTTCCCCCACCCTGGTATGAGCCTTCATCACCTCGCTCCTGGACTATTGCAATAGCCCGCTGGTTGGTCTCCCTGCCGCGTCTCACCACACTCCAGCCCATCTTCTGCTCAGCTGTCAAAGTGATCTTCCTAAAACAAAAGTCTTACTCTGTCACTCTCCTACTCGGCAAATGCCAGCGGCTTCCCGTCCACCTCCAACATCAAATACAAAATCTTCATAACCTTGTCCTCTCCACCATGTTTCCAGTCTTCTGACTCCTTCCACTCCCACCACACACACAGACACTCTTCAGGCAAGCGACGCCGGCTTCCTTCCTGTCCCCCGAACAAGTCGCTACATCTCCCCTCATCTTGGGGCATTTTTACCGCTGTCCCCAATGCGTGGGAATGCTCTCCCTCCTCATCTCTGCCTCTTGAGTCCCCGGCTTCCTTCGAGTCCTAGCTGAAATCCAGTCTCCTACAGGAAATCTTCCCTGATCGCTCTTGTTTCTAGCGCCTTCCTTCTGTTGATTATCTTCACTTTTATCCTGTACGCAGCTTGTTCATACCTAGTCATCTGCATATTATTTCCCCCATTAGGTTATAATGTTTTCAAGGGACTATCTTTTACTTTTCTTTGCATTCCCAGAATCCAATATGGCTTAGTAAATGTTTATTGACCGACTCACTGACTTCTATTTGAAGGGCTGTCTCGTGGAAAAAAGATTAGATTTGTTCTACTTGGCCCCAAAAGGCCAAACTAGAAGTACTGGTTGGAATTTGTGGAAAAAACAAACAAACAAACAACAATAAAAAAAAACAAACTAATTTCTACCTAATCTAACTTCCTAACAATTAGGACGATCCGGGTTTCAAAGAAACCCGGGATGATTTGTATGAACTGATGCAGAACGATGAGCAGAACCAAGAATACAGTTTGTGCAATGACAACAAAATCGTCACGACAAACAACTTGGAAAGACTTAAGAACTCCGCAATGAAATAACTAACCACAAGTCCAGGGGACAGATAATGAAAAACTGTTGCCCACATCCTAAGAGAGAGAAGCGATAGACTCAAGATGCTGAATGTGATGTATGTTTTTGGACACGACCCATGTGGGAATTTGTTTTGCTTGACTATGCATATTTGTTAGAAGGTCTTTGTTTTAGGTGGCTACATAGCACAGTAAATAGAACTCAGGAAGACCTGAGTTCAAATCCAACCTCAGACACTTTCTAACAGTGTGGACCTGGGCAGGTCACAGTTTCGATCTGCCTTATGTTCTTCATCTGTAAAATGGGGATAACCATAGCATGGACCTCTCCTGGTTTTTGTGAAGGTCAGATGAGATAATGCTTATAAAGTGCTTCGCAAATTCTAAAGCACTATGAAAATGCTAGCTATTATTTCTCCCCGGTGGGGAGAGGAGGTGAGAGAATGAGAAAATAAATGCTTGTTAGTTAATTGAAAAAAAATTAATAGAATTTTTTTTAAATTAGGGCACCCTAAAATTGGAGTGGGCCATTTCAGGAAGTAGTGTATTCCCAGTCTCTTGGAGACCTTCGGGTGAAGGCTGAATGACCACGTTTTCAGGATGTTATCGACATAAGTTCTACTCACATTATGGTTGTATTAGATCTCTGAGATCCACCCCAATTCTACATACAAAACACTTTGGTGCATCATAAAAATGAACTCAGTTTGGCCCAAAGTCCTGGGTTTCACAGTTCCCAAATCTTGCCACATTTTACCAGATTCTAATAGTTGCTAGGCTAGCTCCCAGGCTTCACTGAGAAGAAAATCCCAATGTTCTGGGTTTCAGGGACCTGGAACTACAGACATTTCAGGATATAAACATTAGGTACAACTTTATCTGTCACTCAGTCTGTGACCCATTAAGGGAGAGAGTCAGTGAAAACCCCCAACCTAAATCAACCTTTTTGACGCTTACGGATATATATGTGTATGTGGATAGTGGATAGATGGATGGATGGGTGGACGGACAGATGGATAGAGATTATAAATATTTATACATATATATATATGTATATATATATATGTATATAAATATATAAAATTGCTGAACATCAGCCTCCCAGCACACACTGATTCTCCCTCATCATTCCTCCCCCTCTTCTTTTTGTCCCATTTAGTCCATTCCAGATAGAATTTCTCAATAGAATCAAACTCCTTTACAAAAATTCAGTGTTAGCCCTCCCCTCTAGCTAATTAGAGAGCACACCCTGTCTCTTGGGATTAAGTTTCTGTAAACAGGTAGGGAAGACAAATAGCATGGATAGCTTACTTATCATTTATCTCCAACCTGCTTTACATTAAAAACTCCAGAACTTCCCACTCCCACAGTCCCTAGGAGTTCTACTCCAATCTTAGGATTTTAAAAAAATTAAGTCAACAAACCAAAAATATATGTATATGCTTGTACATTTATTCTTACTATATTTTGAAGTAAATATCCCTTTGAAAAAGCTCATATTTGAAAAACATCATATTAAGTAATTAAGTAGAACTAGGCCCCCTAACAAACATGGAATACTGCTAATAGTGGCTCAAGCTAATGGCCCCAAACCCCTCAGGCCTGGCTCAGAGAAGAAGCCAGAACCAGCATGCTCCACTTACATGTATCCTGTTTGATCCTATCCCCACCCCCACTCCCCAGCCCAGTAGAATGTAATTTCCTTCAGAGAAAAGATGGGGGTGGGCGGAGACAGTTGGTCATCACTGCAGTCCCAATAATTGGCACAGTGCCCTGTACGCAGTAGGCGATTAATAAATTTTTATTTTTAGTCAGATTGAACTCTACACCATCCTCCTATTTCTGAGGCTAATGATTTACCCCATAACATCATTTTCTAGCACCTCCTTTCCCTTTTTTTGCTTCTTTCCCTCACTCCCACTGTAGAAATGTCAAGAGGATGGAAGAGATATGGGCTAGGCTCTCAACTTCTCAGAATAAGGAAGATAAAATTATTGATGCTGTCATTGGCATTAATTAAGGTGGCAGCTTCTGTTAACTTATTAGCTAGAGCTTACATTCCTGTTAAAAACAGGAAAGAAAAATAGAAACAGAAGAGTGTTAGGGATAGCACCGGAAAATAAAATTAAAACAGAAATTTTAAAAAAACCTTTTGGAATCATTTGGAATCATTAATATTATTCAGTATAAATGGAAGGGACTGGACCTGTGGTTTCATTTCTGTTGGAAGCTCTCAGATGAGGAAACTCCTTCTTTCAATGAAGGCCAGCGCCTTCTCTACAACTACAGTCTTAGAGAACTGCCTAGAGCACCCTGAGGTCAAATGACTCACCTAGGATCACACAGACCTTATGTGTGGGAGGTACAATTAAATTCTAAGGCTAACTTTCCACTATGCTTGAGCAGAGTAGGCATTTAATAAATGTTTGTGGAATTGAATTTCTTCTTCTAGAAACAAAAGGCTTGGACTAGTTGACCTCTGGGGTCCCATCTAGTTCTGACATTCTTTGATTTCAGTGTTTTTTGTTTGTATGTAATCTCCCCTCAATTGTGCAGTAAACTCCTTGAGAGTGGGGAATCTATGTTATGAGTCTTTGTAGCCACCAGACCCCTAGCCTAATAATTCAATAATTACTGAATAATTAAATATTAATTAGCAGATTTATTTATTTTATTTGTATATTTATTATTATATATTTAATTAACTAATTATAAATAATTATTGAACTGTATAGTATGATATAGTGGGAAAAGCACTGGCCTGGGAATCAGACCTGGGTTCTAAAACTGTCTCCTCTGTTAATTGACTATATAATCTTGGACAAGGCACTTTGCCCTTCTAGGTCTCCATTTTCCCTCCCCTAAAAGGAAGAGATAGCATGAGGTGATCTCTAATATTGCTTCTGGATCTAATATTCCATGAGCTCATGATTCAATGAATTGAATAATAAAAATGAAGCAAAGTAAATAATTGCCTGGGTTGGGGATAGGATTAAGAAAATAAGTAGAGATGATGCTTTACTAATTCCCTTTAAACACATGTTCATTATAAAAGGCATTAAGGCAGCTGTTGGTGCAGTGACTAGAGCGTTGGGCCTGGAGTCAGAAAGACTTAAGTTCAGATTCAATCTCAGACTCTTTCTGTAGCTGTGTGACCTTGGGCAAGTCCTTTAACCCTGTTTGCCTCAGTTTCCTCATTCGCAAGATGAGCTGGAAAAGGAAAAGTCAAACCACTCCAGTATCTTTGCCAAGAAAACCCGATTAAAGGGGCCCACAAAGAGTCAGACACAACTGAAAACAACTAAAGGACAACAACAAATAAGGGATAGAAATAGGTTGTTGTGAAAATCAAATGAGACAATTATTAAATGCACTTAGCAGGCTTGCACATAGTAGGCACTTAAAGATACTTGTTCCCTTTTTGTGGTATGATGGAAAAGGCAACCAATTCTGGAGTCAGAAGACCTGGATTCAAATCCTGCTTCTGTCACTACCTGTGTGACCTTGGACAAATCACCACCCTCTCTGATGAAGAGCTGGGCTAAATGGTCTCTAAAGTCCCTTCTAGCTCCTGGGGGAAAAGGCGCTGGTTATTTTCACCTTAGTGTTGGGCAGGACCTTGGAGGTTATCTGGTCCAACTCCCTTCCCAGGGCATAAGTCCCCTCTGTAAAAATGCCAGAAACCTCCAAAAACAAGACAAAGAAGGGGAAATGCTCAAAGCTAAAACAAGAGAGAGGGAGCAGCCAGGTGGCACAGTGAGTAGAGCACCAGCCCTGGAGTCAGGAGGACCTGAGTTCAAATCCGGCCTCAGACACTTGACACACTTACTGTGTGACCTTGGGCAAGTCACTTAACCCCAATTGCTCTGCCTTCCCCCCTGCAGGAAAAAAAAAGAGAAAAAATAAAACAAGAGAGAGCTATAAAGTGGTCAAGAAAAAGAACCTTGGAAGATTAGTTGTTCATTTTCCCAGAATCTCTATCAGTAGGATAAATAGGTCTTAAATGATTAGGGCTGACCCAGCCTGGAGGCAGAGGATTAGATGACATCATCTCTTGGCATTTCTCTCAGCTTTATCACTTCTGCAGCTGTGACAAACACTACATCTGTGCTGTAGGATCTGAGGAGCAGAGCTCTAGAGCTGGAAGGACCCTTCGTTTTACAGATGAGGAAACGGAGGCCCAGTAGTTCGGCAAAGTCACGAAGACAGCAGAGACAGATTTTGAATCCGTATCTCCTCCCTCCCCTCTATACATTGCCCTAATGGATCCCCAGAGAGGCTGGCAATGGCATTCTTCTATCTTTCACATTCCAGTTCAACAAACCTTTATTAAGGACCTACTAAGTGCAAGGTTTGGGGCAACTAAGTGGCACAGTAGATAGAATGCTGGGCCTGGAGTCCGGAAGACCCCAGTTCAAATGTGACCTCAGACACTTGCTAGCTGCATGACTCTGGGTAAGTCGCTTAATCCTGTTTGCCTCAGTTTCTTCATCTGTAAGATGAGCTAAAGAAGGAAATGGCAAACCACTCCAGTTTCATTGCCAAGGAAACCCCAAACGGAGGTCACAAAGAGTCAGACACAATGGAAACTACTGAACGACAACAAAAAGTTCTATCGAAAGCATGCATATGTCCAAGAGAGATTCATTTCCAGGATGACAGCTCATACGGTAAAATCCTCATGGTTTCATGATTAGTATCTGGTTTGGTCTTTGATAATAGTGATGATGATGATGATATTAATTGGCATTTGTTTATTGTTTTAAGTTTTAGTCGCATTATCACATCTGGTCCTTACGACATCCCTGTCAGGTGGGTTTTGCAGATGAGGAAACAGAGGGCCAAAATCACAAACCCAAACCTTCCTATTTCCTGGTCCAGCATTCTTTCGACAACACCAAGGATTTGCCGTATACCACCTTAATGTAGTCCAAACATTGTATTTCAAGCAGAAAATATTTCATTTTGATTCAATGACACAAAGAGCATATGAAGTGTTGGTAGATTTTTTTCTGCTTTTAACTAAATTGATTGGAAAGGGGACAAAGCAAAGACAAAATGCTGACAAGGACAAAGGGTACAATGGAAAAAGCCATGGACTTGGAACCAAAAGGCCTAAGTTTGACTCTCTCACATATCAAGTGGCTCTAGGAGAGTTGTTTTACCTCTTAGAGCCTCAATTTCCCCTAAAGGGGGTAAAATAATCCTTGTAACATTTATTTATCTCATAGGACTCTTTGGAGAGAAGTACTTCATAAATTTTTAAATGCTATAGAAATATAAACTCTTTAACATGATTTTTAAAAATCATTTTTATTTATTTTGTTAGATGTTTCCCAATTACATATAAAAAATTTTAACAATCATTTTTGAAAATTTTGTGTTCCAAATTTTCTCCCTCCCTCCTGCCCTACCCCCTTCCTTGAGAAGGCAAGCAATTTTATTTCAATTGTACATGTGAGGTCATGCAAAACATTTCAGAATTGGCTGTGTTGCAAAAGAAAATATCATCTTAAAAAAGACTTCAAAAATCAAATGACAGAGATGGAGGAAAATTTTAAAAAAATAAAAATAATCCAAGAAAAACCAGAAGGTCATGAAAGGAAAGTCAACCAATTAGAAGAAGAGATCCAGAATCCCAAGGAGGAAAATGATATCTTGAAAATTAAAATTGGGCAAAGTGAAGTCAGTGAAATTATAAGAGATCAAGAAATAATTAAACAAAACATGAATAATGAAAAAATAGAAGAGAAGGTGAAACATCTTATAAGAAAAAGAACAGATTTGGAGAACAGATCAAGAAAAGAAAACATAAGAATAATTGGACTGCCTGAAAGTTCTGATCAAAAAAAGAATCATGATATAACAATACAAGAAATAATTAAAGAAAATTGTCCTGAAGCATTAGAACAAGGCAGGGAAGTAGAAATAGAAAAAATCCATCAAACACCACTTAAAAGAGATCCCATGAGGAAAACTCCTAGGAATATCATAGTCAAATTCTGAAACCCCCAGCTCAAGAATAAAATATTAAAAGCATCAAGATTTAAACAATTTAAATATGAGGATGCCACAATTAGAATTACACAAGCAGCAGAGACATTAAAGGACCACAGGTCTTGGAACATAATATATCAAAGAGCAGAAGACATGGGACTCTGGCCAAAAATATCATACCCTGCAAATTTAAGTATTATCTTGAATGAAAAAAAATGGACATTTGATAAACTCTCAGATTTTCAAGACTTTGTTAAAAAAAAATCCTGAACTTAATAGAAGATTCAACATACAAGAACCAAGAGACTGACCTTAAGGGATTCATAAGAACAGACTGTTTACCTTTTATATAACGTAAAAGGTAAAATCTATGTCTAAGATTCTTATTAATAGTTTGCAAGCTCATAAAAAGGGGGAGGTAAACCTGACTATGATATGAATTTAAAAAGCAAAACCATTTAGAAACAGCTAAAAAGAATAACTTTTATACAAAAGAGGTGCAAGAGGAAGAAAGAATACAGAGGATTTAGATTGGGGAGGAGGCCTGGTAGTTCTGGTAACCTACTTTCATTGGGAATGGGTTTAAGAGGGAACGATATATAGATATAGATATAGATTTAGAAGAGTATAAAAGTCTTCTAAATTTAGAAGAAATAAAATGGTAGGGATATAGTGAAGGGGGAGAGGACAAGAGAGGGATTTTTTAATTTATATTTTTTTATTTTTAGTTTACACCACTCATTTCCACAAGTTTTTGAGTTCCAAATTTTCTCTCCCCCTTTCTCCTCCCTCCTACCCCCCAAGATGGCATGTAATCTGATATAGGTTCTACATATACCTTTGCATTGAACTTGCTTACATAATAGTCCAGTTGTAAAGAAGAATTATAACCAATGGAATGAATCATGAAAAAGGAGAAATGAAAGCAAAAAAAGAAGGAAAAAAAGGTAGAGCAAATAGTTTGCCTCAATCTGCATTCAGACTCCACAGTTCCTTCTCTGGATGTAGCTAGCTTTTTCCATCATGAGTCTTTTGGAGCTGTCTGAGCCTTGTATTGCTGAGGAGAGCCAAGTCTATCAAAGTTAGTCATCACAGAAGCAATATGTCTGTGGTTGTGTATAATGTTCGCCTGGTTCTGCTCCTCTCACTCCGCATCAGATCATGTAGGTCTTTCCAGGTCATAATGAAATCCATCTGCTCCTCATTTTTTATAGCACAATAGTATTCCATTACATTCATATACCACAATTTGTTCAGCCATTCCCCAATTGATGGGCATCCCCTTGATTTCCAATTCTTTGCCACCACAAAGAGAACCGCTATAAATATTTTTGTACATACTGTTCCATTTCCCATTTATATGATCTCTTTGGGATACAGCCCTAGAAGTGGTATTGCTAGGTCAAAGGGTATGCATATTTTTATAGCCCTTTGGACATAGTTCCAAAGTGCTCTCCAGATTGGCTGGATCAGTTCACAACTCCACCAACAATGTAACAATGTTTCGATTTCCCCACATCCTCTCCAGCATTTATCATTTTCCTGTTTTGTCGTGTTAGCCAATCTAACAGGAGAGATGTGGGACCTGAGAGTTGTTTTGATTTGCATTTCTCTAATCAATAGTGATTTAGAGCATTTTTTCATATGACTGTAGATACTTTTAATTTTTTCCTCTGAAAACTGCCTGTTCATATCCTTTGACCATTTCTCAATTGGTCAATGACTTGTATTCCTATAAATTTGACTTAGTTCCCTTCATATTTTAAATATGAGGCCTTTATCAGAGACATTGGTTGTAAAGATTCTTTCCCAATTTTCTGCTTCCCTCTTAATCTTTGTTGCATTGGCTTTGTTTGTACAAACATTTTTCAATTTAACATAATCAGAATTATCCATTTTGTATTTTGTAATGCTCTCTATCTCTTGTTTGGTCACAAATTCTTAAGGAAGGGATTTTTAGAGAGGAGAATGAGGAAATAGGTCAAAGTGGGGTATAGAAGGGTGTTTAGATTTATGGGAAAGGGAGGACAGGGGAAGGATCCTTGGAGGGTGATAGGCAAGTAATAGGAGGGCAAAGATAATAGATAGAAGTAAGGTAGAGGAATGAGGAGGGATAGAAAACAAGATAAATGCACAAATATAAAAATAAAGATCAGGAGTAGAATATGTTTGGAAAAGTATATGTCTTTATATGTGTATATATGTATATGTGTATGTATGTATCTATAGCTATAGAGAAACATATCTAAACTTTATTGTAATCTTTGGGGGTAGGGTGGGGGAGGGAAAAAAAGAACAAAGTGAAAAAATGTACTTCAGAGAACAAAAGAAAACTCACAAGAAAGCAAAGAAAAGATGGACAATTCTCAAAACAACGTATTATTTATCACGGAGGCTTTCTTGAAATTAAAATCTATTGTTATATATTTTGAATTCTCTCTCACGTTCTGCTATGCACATGACATGCTTTTTTTTCTTTCTTACTTTGTATTTAAGTTTCAATATTTAAGTCTATGATATGTTTGTTCCTTTTCTCTATTCTGTATTTGTGTTCTGGCCCTTGAGTCTAAAATTAAATTAAATTTGTAAAAAATTTAAAATGAAAAAGAATGAAAACACCAACAAAATAAAACAATAAAAGCGATAAAAAGTTTTAAAAAGAATGCTTCAATTTGCATTGAGAGTTAATCAGTTCTCTCTCTGGAGGTGGATAGCACTTTTCATCATGGGCCCTTTGGAATTATCTCGGATCATTGTCTTGATCAGAGTAGCTCAGTCTTTCATAATATTTTTACAATATTGCTGTTACTCTGCGCAATGTTCTCCTGGTTCTTCTCACTTCTTTTTGTATCACTTCATGTAAGTCTTCTGCTCAACATTTCTTGCAACACAATAGTATTCCATCATCATCACATACCACCACTGTTTAGCCATATCCCAATTGATGGACATCCACTCTATTTCCAATTCTTTGCTACCACAAAAAGAGCTGCTATAAATATTTTCATACAAATAGGTATTTTTCCCTTTTCTTTGCGATCTTTGGGATACAGACCTAAAAATTGTATTGCTGGGTGAAAGGGTAAGCACAGTTTTATAGCCATGTGGGCATAGTTCCCAATTGTTTTCCAGAATGGCTGGACTAGTTCACAACTCTGCCAACAATGTAATAGTGTGTCAATTTCCCCACATTCCCTTCCGCATTTGTCATTTTCTTTTCCTATTGCATTAGCCAATCTGATAGGTATGAAGTGGCATCTCAGAATTGGATCTGCATTTCTCTAATCAGTAGTGATTTTTTTTGTGGCAGGGCAATTGGGGTTAAGTGACTTGCCCGAGGTCACACAGCTAGTACATGGGTCAAGCGTCTGAGGTCACATTTGAACTCGGGTCCTCCTGACTCCAGGGCCGGTGCTCTACTCACTGCGCCACCTAGCTGATTTTGAGCATTTTTGCATGTGACTATTGAGAGCTTTGATTTCTTCTGAAAACTGCCTGTTCATATCTTTTGGCCATTTTTCAGTTGGGGAATAGGTCTTGTTTTCATAAATTTGGCCCTGGTCCCTATATATTTGAGAAATGAGGCCTTTATCAGAGACATTCGCAAAAAAAAGATTCCTAGGTTTCTGCTTTCCATCTAATTTTGGCTACATTAATTTTGTTTGTGAAAACATTTTTTTTAATTTCATGCAATTAAAATTATCCATTTTATATCCCATAGTCCTATTTATCTCTTGTTTGGGCATAAACCTTTCCCTTATCCATAGATCTGATAGCTACAGTTTTCCATACTCCCCCAATTTACTTATGACATCACCCTTTATGTCTAAACCACTTATCCATTTTGACTGTATCTTGGTATATGGTGGGAGATGTTGGTCTCTCTCCAGTTTTCCCAGCAATTTTTGTCAAATGGTGAGTTATTACCCCAAAAGCTTGGATCTTTGGGCTTATCAAACATTAGGTTACTACAGTTATTTACTACTATGTGTTGTGTACCTAATCTATTCCACTGATCTACTGCTGTGCTTCTTAGCCAGTGCCAGATTGTCTTAATGATTACTGTTTTGTAATACAATTTGAAATATGGAATTGCTAGGCTAACTTCCTTCTAATTTTTTTTCCTTGATTCCCTTGATAATCTTGACCTTTTGTTCTTCCAGATGAATTTTGTTACTATTTTTTCTAGCTCTATAAAATAATTCTTCGGTACTATGATTGGTAAGGCACTGAGTAAGTTAACTTAAGTAGAATTGTCACTTTTGTTATATTGGCTTGGCCTATCCATGAGCAAATGATATTTTTCCATTCATTTAGGACTATCTTTATTTGTGTGAAAACTGTTTTGTAATCATGTTTATGTAATCCTGGGTTTGTCTTGGCAGATTGACTCCCAAGTATTTCATATTGTCTGCAATTGTTTTAAATGGAATTTCTCTTTCTATCTCTTCCTACTTGGATAGCTAGCATTTCTAGTACAATATTGAATAACAAACATCATTGCTTCACCCCTGGTCTTACTTGGGAGGCTTTAAGTTTATTCCTGTAGTCGATAATGCTTCCTCTTGGTTTTAGATAAATATTACTTATTCTAAGAAAAGCTCCATTGATTGCTACACTTTTTAGTCTTTTTAATAGGAATGGGTGTTGTATTTTGTCAAAATCTTTTTCTGAATCTGTTGATATAATCATATGATTTTTGTTGGCTTTGTTATTGATAAGGTAAAATATGCTGATAATTTTCCTAATATTGAAAAATCCCTGCATTCCTAGTATAAGTTAGACCTGATCATAGTGTATGAGCTATGTGATATATTGCTATAATCTCCTTGATAGTATTTTATTTGTTTGGCATTTATTTGGAAAGTTGAGGTCCCCCACTAGTATAAAGTTTTTGCATCGATATTCATTAAAGGAAAGTGGTCTACATTTTTCTTTCTCTGTTTTTTTTGCTTTCCCTGGCTTAGGTATCAAAACCATATTTGTGTCATAAAAGGAATTTGGTAGCACTCCTTCTTTACCTATTTTTTTCAAATACTGTATAATATTGGGGTTGACTATTCCTTAAATATCTGGTAGAATTCACTTGTGAATCCATCTGGTCCTGAAGATTTTTTTCTTAGGGTGCTCATTGATAGCTTGTTTAATTTCTTTTTCTAAGACAGGTTTACTTAAATATGCCATTTCCTCTCCTGTTACTCTGGATAGTTTACATTTTTGTAAACATTCTTCTATTTCACTTAGATTGTCAGTTTTGCTGGCATGTAATTAGACAAAATAACTCCTAATAATGGCTTTAATCTCATCTTCATTGGTGGTTCATTTACTCCTTTCATTCTTGATACTAGTAATTTGGTTTTCTTCTTTCTTTTTTAAAATCAAATTAACCAATGGTTTACCTATTTTATTGGGGTTTTTCCCATAAAACCAGCTACTAGGTTTATTTATTAGTTCAATTAGTTCAATTTTAATAATCCCCTCCTTTGATTTTTGTGATTTCCATTTTGGTGTCTAATTGGGGATTTTGAATTTGTTCTGTTTCTAGTTTGTTTTTTTTTTTTAGGTTGCATGCCAAATTCATTGATCTGCTCTCTCTCTCTCTTTTATTATTTATTATTAGAGATACAACTTTTCCCCTAAGTTCTTCTTTGGCTGTATTTCACAAGTTTTGGAATGTTGTCTTATTGTTGTCATTCTCTTTAATGAAAATCTTCATCATTTCTATATTTGTTCTTTGACCCATTCATTTTTTAGGATTTGATTATTTAGCTTCCAATTTGCTTTTAATCTATGCTTCCATGTCCCTTTATTAAACATTATTTTATTGCATTATGGTCTGAGATGAGTGCATTTGCTATTTCTGCCTTTCTGCTTTTGATTGTGAGGTTTTTATGCCCTAGTACATGGTCAATTTTGTGAAGGTGCTACATACAGCCAAGAGAAAGGTTTATTCCTTTCTGTCCCCATTCAGTTTTCTTCAGAGGTCTGTCATATCCAACTTTTTTAAGATTCTATTTATATCCTTGACTTCTTTCTTATTTATTTTATGATTAGATTTATCTAGCTCTGAGAGGAAAAAGTTGCGGTTACCCACTAGTAATAGCTTTACCGTCTATTTCCTCCTGTGATTCCTTTAACTTTTCCTTTAAGAATGTAGATGCTGTACAATTTGGTGTATATATGTTTAATATTGACATTACTTCATTGTCTACAGTTCCTTTTCGCAAGATGTGGTTTTCCTGCTTATGCCTTTTAATTAGGTCTATTTTTGCTTTTATTTTGTCTGAGATCATGATTGTTACCCTTGCCTTTTTAACTTCAGCTGAAATATAATAGATCCTGCTCCAGTCCCTTATTTTAACTCTGTGTGTATCTCTCTGTTTCAAGTGTATTTTTTTGTAAACACATTGTTGGATTCTGGTTTCTAATCCATTCTGCTATCTGCTTATGTTTTGTGGGTAAATTCATCCCATTCACATTTGCAGCTATAATTAATAACTACACATTTCCCTTCTTCCTATTTTCTTCTGTTTATCTTTCTCTATTTTTATCCTGTCCCTCCTCTAAAGTCTGTTTTGCTTCTGACAACTGCCATCTTTTATCTGCCTTCCCTTTTCTCACCCCTACCTTTTTTCTTATCCCTTTTGCCTCTTATTTCCTTGTTGGGTAAGATAGATTTCTATTACCAACATTTTCCCCACTTTGAACCAATTTAGATGTGAACAAAGTTCAAGCATTTTACACACACACACACACACACAATGTTGCCATCTACTAAAAAAGCTCTTTCTTGAGTGCCTCTTTTATGTGAGATAATTTTCCCCATTTTTCCTCTCCCTTCTTCTTCTCCCCGGGTATCCCTCTTTCTTGTCTATCCATTTCTTTTACATCATCCCAATATAATCGCTCACTTCCGCAACCTCTTTCTATGTACAATCCTTTTAAATTCCCTGATAATGATAACGTTCTTAGAAGATATATGTATCATCTTCCCATATAGAAAGGAAAACAGTTTAACCTTATTGAGTCCCCTAAGATTTCTCTTTGATGTTTGTCTTCTTATGCTTCTCTTGAGTCTTATATTTGAAAATCCAATTTTCTATTCAGCTCTGATCTTTTCATCAGAATGCTTGAAAGTCCTCTATTTCATTAAATATCTCTTTTTTCCCTTGAAGGAGCATATTCAGTTTTGCTGGGTAGGTTATTCTTGGTTGTAATCCCAGCTCTTTTGCCTTCCAGAATATCATATTCCAAGTCCTCTGCTCCTTTAACTTGGTAGCTGCTAAATCTTGTGTGATCCTGACTGTGGCTTCACAGTATTTGAATGGTTTCTTTCTTGCTGCTTGAAGTATTTTCTCTTCGACCTGGGAGGTCTGGAATTTGGCTCTAATTTTCCTGGGAGTTTTTATTTTGGAATTTTCTTCAGGTGATCAGTAAGTAGCTTTATTCGATTTCTATTTTTCCTTCTAGCTCTAGGATACTGAAGCAGTTTTCCTTGATAATTTCTTGAAATATAATGTCTACGCTCTTTGATCATGGCTTTTGGGTAATCCAGTAATTCTGAGATTATCTCTTCTTGACCTGGTTTCTAGGAGAGTTGTTTTTCTAATGAGATATTTCACATTTTCTTCTATTTTTTTTTCCATTTTCTTGGCTTTATTTTATTGTTTCTTGATATCTCATGGAATCACTATCTTCCACTTGCCCAACTCTAATTTTTAAGGAATTATTTTCTTCAGTGAGCTTGTGTACCTCCTTTTCCATTTGTCCAGCTCTGTTTTTTATAATGTTATTTTCTTCAGTATTTTTGGTGCCTCTTTTACCAGGCTAATTGTCTTTCATAATTTTCTTCCTTTGCTTTTATTTCTTTACCTAATTTTTCTTCCATAACTCTTATTTGATTTTGGAATCTCTTATTTCTTGTTTAAATTTCTTATTTTCTCCTACCATTCTTATTTAGCTCTTCCAGGAATTCGTGTTGGGCTTGTGTCCAATTCACAGTTTTCTTTGAGGCTTTACTCATAGATAGTTTGATTTCATTGTTTTCTTCTGACTTTATGTCTTGATCTTCCCTGTCATGATAGTAGCTTTTTATGGTCAAGTTCTTTTTTACTGTTTGCTCATTTTTCTACCCTATTTCTTGATCTGGCAATTTATATTAATGTTGGGCTCTATTTCTGCCATGGATGGGGGGAGGGTAGTGTAAATTCTGTCTCAAACTTCAGGCTGTTTCACACTGCTATTTTCAGAGCTAGTTCTGGGGGGTTGGCAGGTTTTGGTGCTTCCAGGGTGGTCTGGAGAGTGGTGCGGTTACCTTTTTCTTGGTCTGCACTCTGGTCCTTACTCAGGAAGGGCCCCTGATCCCTTGGGATATCAATTGATACTGCTTCTCAGGGACCCTCCTCTCTTGGGAACAAAAATGATACTGCTCCTCAGGGTCCCTGATCTTTTGGGGCCAGAAGTGATACTGCTCCTCAAGACTTTCACTCCTTCTTGACCTAAAGAGCTCCTCTCCAACCTTGAACTCTGACCCAGATGTGGGTATAGACAATGCAGTTGCCAAATAGTGTCTAGCCCTATGTCCAATACTAACACAAGGATACCCTGTAATCTCTTTCTGACTATTTGCCAGGTCCCCTTACCATCTCTAGCTTGAGAACTTTTGAAGCTGCCACTGATTCTGTCTCTACCATCTAGTCCCACCACTGGTGTTTCATCCGCATGGGCTCTGGCCAGCCTCCTCTCTCATGTCACAGATCTCTCTTTCTGACCTCCTATGTTGTCTGGAGCTGAAGAATGTCTCACTCTGACTTTCTTTTGGCTCTGCTACCCTAGAATTCAATTTGAGGCATTATTTTAAAGTTGTTTGGAGGAGAAGGTTGGGGAAAATCAGCTGAGTGCTTTCTCTGTTCTGCCATCTTGGCTCCCAAAGCTTGTGATTTTACAAGTATAGAGAACTCCCTATTAGAAAACACTATGTACCAATGCAGCTCAACACCCATTCTGCAATTTGCAGTGTCGGCAAGATTTGTACCCAGAACTTCTGGAATCTAAGGCCTCTACACCATTGCTTACTGTTGTAATTCTCAAATTACAGGTCATCGAATCATACAGAGAAACCACTTGCATTATTCATTTAGTTAAATCCATAGACATTTTTAAGTGTCTACTATACGCTAGGCACTGCACTAATCAATGGGGATGCAAAAAGAGGCAAAAGACTCATCTATTTATTAACAACCATTTCTCGATTGCCTAACCATGAGCCAAGTACTGCATTAAGTGGAAAGATATAAAGAGAAAAGTAATATCTGCCCTCAAGGAGTTTACATTTCATTTAAGGGAACAACATGTACACCGATATCAATTAATTACGTAAAAAGACAGAGACAGAAAAAGAGAGAGAAAGTAATGAGTAATTTAGGGGTGCCATTGGCACTAACAAATGGGGGATCAGAAAAAAACTTCTTGTAGGATGGAGTATGTGACCTTGACCTTGAGGAAAGCTAGAGATTTTGGGAGGCAAAGGTGAAGAGGGGGTGCATTTCAGACAGAGGGGAAAGCCTATGCAAAAGCACAGAGGTAGGAGATAGGATGTCAATACTGGGAACAAAAAGTAGGCCAGTTTGGCTGGAACACAGACTGCCTAAAAGGGATCCTTAATTCACGGAGGATTAGACCCAGCAGCCCAGAGAGAAGTAGTACCTTGCCTAAGATCACATAGCAAGTTAATGGTGGAGCTAAAAAACAAACACAAACAACTTGGAAACCAGATTCAAGTTGTAATGTTCAGAAGACAGTACTTTCCCAAGACCTTAAACCACTTCCTTGTTGTCTGTGAATGGGTGGACAGGGAGGTGGGGAATGAGGAGGAAGGCCACATCCATGTATTTGGTGCCAACTCATCTACTGATGTCCTCTTGGCTTCCCAAAACCTTTTAGACTAAGGACATCTACAGAAGACACTTGGGCAAATTTTTATTAGTAAAGATTCTCTTTGGGAAATTCCAAACTGACCTTTTGCCAACTTGTCATGGGATCAATGCTTGGAGGATCATAAGGGCTTGCCAAAAAATTGTCCTCCCACGATTAAAACCATCTTTAAAAAAATAGACTCCTTAGGCACACCTTGGGTGCCAGTCATAGGCATTGCTTTTTAACTAAATGAGAAAAATCCACCACAAAAAAAAGCTGATTCATGACTCCAATGGCAGAGCATTTTTCCAAATGCCCCATTGCTCTGCTCTCAACATGACAACATCCTGATCTGAAGCTTTCACTGGCAAGGGAAGGGCAGGGAAGGGCAGGGAAGGGAAGGGAAGGGAAGGGAAGGGAAGGGAAGGGAAGGGAAGGGAAGGGAAGGGAAGGGAAGGGAAGGGAAGGGAAGGGAAGGGAAGGGAAGATTTTCTTGTCTGGGCCAGGTCTAACTCAATCTAGTCCAGTCATTCAGATTCAGGCTTAGAATGCAATAAGGCAGTTGCAGACCATAAAAAAAATAGAAATAACTTTACTGGTGACAAAGTATAAAAAATGGATACAATTCTCAAGGTTTAAAACAATAAAAATCAGATAAAATCTTTACTCCCTTTCTTTCAGCACCTATCCCCCACAGCAACAGGCCACACAAGGTCAGAAAGGAGTTCCAAAAGATATGGCGGAAATGCCTATAAAACCTCAAAATTCCACTCTTCATAGCCTGGGTTCTTTATGCCTCAGGCAGCAAAGAAGCCAAACAATCTGACCACTTCCTCTCTCTTAAAGGACCAGCCTGGACAACATAGAAACATGCTTCTCCCACCATACTTGCTCCATTAGATTGTAAGATCCTTGAGGTCAGGGACTGTCTTTTGCCAACATTTAGCACAGTGCCTGGCACATAATAGGGTTTAACAAACGTTTACTGATTGGCTGATGATCTCACTGCTATTAATTGCTGATGTAGCAAGTTAGGAGTTGATATATTAGTTAGCAAGCATTTAATTGACCATCTGCACTGGACCGGGCATCAAATCATTTACTGACTTCTTGTCATCATTGGGAAATCACATTTCCCACAATTCCATGCCAGTTTTCTGGTCCATAAAATGGAGATAATTGAATTATCCTACATCTGCAGTGTGTTAGAAGGCATTTGGAAAGAGGATAAACTTATTACAAAGCATTTTACAAATGTAAAGCGTAATGCATAAATAAACAGACAGTAATTCCTCTAAGTTTTGCCCTTAGCTATTACAAATACTCCGAGATATTTTTTCCTCACTTTGAGAACTTAAAAATTATGATGACAATGTGTTGTTTACCAGCAAATTAGTGGATCTGGAGAAAAAGAAAACTATACTTTAAACCCTCAGATTTTTGCATTAAAAAAAAACAAATTTTATTCCACTTTACCCTAATGTTGTCTGTCTTCTTCCAGATACTGTTTTTTTTTCTTTCCAAGCCCAGTTCATGCTTAGCTAATGGATATGAGGAGCAGGGACATATGGACAGCAGAAAGGGATCATGTAATCCTACCTCATTTTACAGTTGAAGAAACCCAAGCACAGAGAGGCAGATATAATTTGTCAAAGGTCACAGCAGCAATTAGTAGCAGAGAAAGGACTGGAACCCAGATTCTCTGGTGCCAAATCCAATACCGTCTCCATGTCCCATCTTCTGATTTCCTGGAATATTATAGGGATTCTGCAGTTAATAGCATTATATAGTTAGTGGATATATCGTTGATCCCACAAGGACACTGTTACAAGTGGGCATTTGGCCAGATGGTGCGGGGCTGGGGGAGGGGGGATTCTCGCTTAATGGATGGTGATTAGAGGAAATTAAGAAGCCCAGAAAAACCTGAAGAAAAATGTCGGGGTCCAAGATGTGATCCAAAGAAAGGTTATGCCAAATACCTTACAAGAGTCAAGTCAAAGATTTATCAAAGCTAAAGAAACGAGAGAGCTAAGTAGAAATCGCCAAATAGATCAGAGTGGTCATTACAGCGTGGACCAAAGGAAACCCTCAGCAAGGGGCTGGTTTACTGGTCTTTTCAATAAAGGCGACGCGTCAGCAATAATAATAATGTTTGTGTAGAGCTTCCTGTGGGCCAGGCCCTGCTAAGCACTTTTTACAGATGAGGAAACTGAGGCTAAGTGATTTGCCCAGGGTCACACAGCTAGAACATGTCTGAGGCCAGATTTGAACTCAGGTCTTTCTGACTCCAGGCCCAACTGCACCACCCAGCTGCTTTATATTGAATCATCAGCAAATATTTACAGACTAGTCTATGAGGGAATACAGAAGAAGATAATACAAGCTAGGAGTTCACATTTCTGTGATGCTTTCTCTGCAACATGTCGCACTCAATAGAGCATGAGCTCCACCAGCTCGGCACGTTTCACTTGTGTCTTCGTATACTCTGCACCCAACATAGTGTCTGTCATATAATAGGCCCTTATAAAAGCTTATGGATTAAACAAGAAGTATGTAGTCCAGCTTTTCCCATTTTGCAGGTGAGGAAACTGAGTCCCAAATGACTTCTCCATCCTGAAAAACTTTCTCTTCACTCTTCTGTCCCATCCTTTTGCCACCATTCTCTGCTAAACTCCTTTAAGAAGAGAACTATACCTACTGGTTTCCTCACTACCTAGTCACTTGCTTCCTTACAATCTAGTTTCCAATGACATCCATAATTCTATTGAAATTGTTTTCTCTGTATAGTCACTCTATACAGTGACCTCCTAAAGACCAGTCCAATCCTTTTTGGGGACCGGTGACCTTTTATTGTTCTTAATTTCTCTGTAGGATTTAAAACTAATGACTAACTCCTACCCCTCTGTCTTTTTGGATACTTTCTGTCCTTGGCTTCAGAAATCTACATTCTAGTGACCTTCTCTAACCACTCCTCTTCCCAACCTCTTCCCAATCGTTTTTGTAGACCTAGTATCTACCATAGTGCTTGGCGCACGGTAAGCATTTAATAAATGCAGCTCCAAGTTTCGTCTTTAGCCTTCTCCCCTCTCTGGAGTCTCTCCTTTAACAATTTCATTCATTCATACTGCTTAGAATGTCACCTTTATATAGATGATTCCCGTATCTGTATCGTCAATACTGACCAATAGTTTATACCTCAGGCCTGCATCCCCACCTGAATGTCCCACCAATACTTCAGAGTCAACATAATCCAAAATCAAGTTTACTATTTCCCCTCCTAAACTTGCTTTTCCTCCTGACTTCAATATCTCTGTCAGTTGTATTAACACTCGCCCAGAATTTCATATTTGCTGCTGCCTTTGTATCTTCCCTATCCCATGTCTCCCCAAACCAAGAAGTTACAAAGACTATTCAATCTACCTCTATAATCTCTCCCTCATCTAGCCCTACCTCTCCATTTCTTCTCACGCTACCCTAACTCGAGCCCTAAATACTCTCCTTGACTCTACTTTTCCTCCTTTCCAAAGCATACATTACATCACCACCAGACTAGTCTTTCTTATGTGCAAATCTAGCTATGTTCTGCTGCTGCTGAAAATCCTCCAGTAAGTCCTTCTTGCCTCCTGATTAAAATGGAAGCTCCTTTGCTTCTGAATTTAGAGTCAGGGGACCTGGGTTCAAATGTTGGCTGAGCTGCTTAGTACCTCTGTGACCTTGAGTGAGTTACCTGTGTACTAGTATTAACCTGACGGTGTGATGATCAGGGTCATTCAACCACCCCTATTGGTCATTTACATTACTACTCACTTTTTGCCCAGGTGTGCTTCCCTGGTACTAATATGTTCCTATTCTATTCTGTGAAACAGCTTCAAAGGATTTGTAATTCTTTCTTTTTTTTTAGCTCCAAGCCTCCAGCCAGAGACAGTACTTCTGGCAAAACACCTAAGTGTTATATCTATCACTAAATCTCCTCTAATAACATATTCCTCTCAATTTTCTTCTCGGAAAAGTATATCTCAACTAGCAAATGCCTATGGTTAATGCTAGATGAAGTAAAGATTTAAAACAAAGAAAGGTAAACAGACTTTCCCTATGCCCAGGGGGAAAAAAAAGCTCCAAGCTCCAGTGAAGGAACTCAAGGGGAGAAAAGATAGACAACCTTGTGACCTCTAGTCTAATGGAGTTTCAGCCACACAGCATCTGTCCCAATATGTCTCATGCCTGGTCTGCCCCAGCAGCCCCACTTTCAGAGTCCTGACCCCTTTCCTAATGGGGGTTGCTTCAGCCTGTACATCTGCCCTCTCAGTTCCATGGGATTTCTTAAGCCTACCATTCTCCAGTTCCATGTATCTTCTGTTCAGCCCATGAGGAGCTGGTTTCCTCTTCAAGTCATTTTTTCTGGACTTGGTGACTTCTAAATCTGTCATCATCATGAGGCGTGATCTATAATTCTTCATTCTACTAATTCATGTCTCAGAAGGGATCTCCTAGGACAGGTACCTCTTTTCCAGTGAGTTTAACATCTCCTGTCAGCCCTTTTTCGGTGATTAGGTCTTAGATCTCAAAGGACATTTTTCTTACTTTCTTTTCTTTCCTTTTTATTAATTATCAAAGGACATTTCTTTACACTTAATTTCTCTGTGCCTCAGTTTCATCATCTAACAGAAAATTTCTAATGTCCCTTCCAACTCTATATCTATGAGGCCCCTAAGTAGCATAAAGGATAGATAACACTGGGCCTAGAGTTAGGAAGACCTGAGTTCAAATCCAGCCTCAGACCCTTGCTAATTGTGTGCCTCTTGGCAAGTTACTTCACCTCTGTCTACCTCATTTTCCTAGACTGTAAACTGGATATACTCATAGCACCTACTCCTCAGCATTGTAATGAGGACCAAATGAAATCTTTACAAAGTACTTAGTGCAGTGCCTGGCATATATTAGGTGTTAAATCCTTATTTCAACTCACCCTTATCAGATTGGCTAACCTGACAGCAAAGGAAAATGACAAATGCTGGCAGGGATCTGGAAAAATTGGGACTCTAATGCACTGTTGGTGGAGCTATAGACTGATCTGACCATTCTGGAGAGCAATCTGGAACTACATTCAAAGGGCTAGAAAACTGTGTGCATACTCTTTGACTTAGCAATACCACTACTAGGCCTGCATCCCAAAGAGACCAAAGAGAAGCGAAAAGAACCCATATGTAGAAAAATGTTTGTACCATTTAAATACGAAAAAAAACAGCAGCTCTTTTTGTGGTGTAAAAGAATTGAAAATTTAGGGGATGCCTATCCATTGGGGAATGGCTAAGCAAGTTGTGACACATGACTGTGATGGAACACTATTGTGTTATAAGAAATGTTGAGCAAGATGGTAGGAGGTCACTGGGGAATAAGATCTTCCCTGTCCATCAATAAGCCTCACATGGAGCCCATTAAGGGAAGCTTGCTTGCTTGTAGGAAGGCTTACACACTTTTTTGTCAATTTCTAATTAGGCACTGAGTCAGGAAGATTCTGGCTCTGAGCCTATTAGCCAAAACAGTATATATTCTGAGAGGTGAGCTTTGGGAGCTCATTTACAAGAAAAGTCTTGTGATTCCCTGGTTGAGACTCTAAGTGGTTGCATGTTCAGGGCTCCCCGACTGCTCAGAGGTAAAGGCTCTCTTGATCCAGTGGTGAATGTAAAATATACATAGCAGAATTGTCTTGATTCAGGAAGGAGAACCCTATCTGTTGGTCTTTATTTCTCTACTCTGTATTTTCTCTGTTTGTATTTTATGTAATTAAAGAAGATTATTGACCCCTGAAACAGCTGTCTTTCCTAGTAAAGCAGATAAAAGAACCTTGCACTAGCAACCATCTTGGGTATGCCAGTGTGGTTGCCATTACAGTTTCAGAAAAACCTGGGAAGACTTACATGAACTAAAGTAAAGTGAAGTGAGCAGAACCAGAAGAATATTGTACCAACTGTGAAAGACTTAGCTGTTCTGATCAATACAATGATCCAAGACAATTCCAAAGGACTCATGATAAAAAATGCTATCCACCTCCAGAGAGAGAACTAATGAACTCTGAATTCAGAATGAAGTATACTTTTTTCACTTTGTTTTTTTTCTTGCTTTTTTTCCCCAACATGACTAATATGGAAATATGTTTTGTGTAAATTCACATGTTTAACTGATATCATATTGCTTGCTTTCTCAATGGTTGGGGGAAGGGTAGGAGGGAGGAAGAGAATTGGGAACTCAAATTTTTAAAAATAAATGTTAAAGCATAATTATTTTAAAAATAAATAAATATTTGTTTCCTTCCCTTATTGGGGTGGGGGGAGGGGGCAAAAATATAGTCTAAAAATGCAGTAGAAAGAACCCTTGGCAAGGAGTAGGAAGACCAGGATTCTAATCCTGCCTCCACCACCTACTCCTTTGTTACATTCAGGGTCTCCTGCCTTCCATTGTTAGCTATATGTGTATGTGTTCTTGTGTTGTTTTCCCAATTAGATCTTCCATTCCTTGAGGGTAGGAACAATGTCTTCTCTTCCAGAACTGGGTACAAATGCTTTGCCTCAATAAAGATTTGCTGTCTGATGATAATAATGATGATGAAAATGTCACTTTTGTTGAAAAGATAAGCAACCTTCCCAAACCTAGTTATATTTTCATGGAGATGTAATTTAACTTCCCTGAGCCAGACTTCCTGCATTTGTAAAATAGGGATAATAATACCCATCCTCTATATCCCCACAAGGCTTCTGGCATGATAAATTGATAGGATGGAAATGGGAGAGTGTCAGGTATGATCTCAACTAGATCAGCCCCGCACATTTATTTCCAAATCTTTAGATCGTAGAAGCAAAATAAAATACTTTAGGCCATGAATTCATGATCTCAGAGAAGAGGAAAAATATCTGATTCTCATCGAGCCTCACACACATTTGACACAAGAATCTGCCACCTTCCATAAACATCAGGGTTAACTCATTACCAGGAGACAGGGAAGGTCAGAGGTGGGCTTGGTTTTAGATGATTGGCCTCAGGCCTCGGGGGCTCACCGATATCTCACCATCCACTGATGAACCAGATGGACACAGCCCTGCCTTGGTCCTGGCCTGGAGGGTGATTTTTTTTTTCCTGTTGTCTTTCTGGCTTTTTACCTTTCTGAAGCCAGAATATGAGCTGGAGGATTTAGTCTTTTTGCATTTTAAATATTTATTCAGTGCTTAATTTAAACCCCTGAGACTTATTCTGGGGGTTTGGCTTTCCACTCAGCTGGAGAGATGCAGTTATTTCTGTCCCCACTCAGTGTACATACACCAAGCAAACTGGTTATCCAGACTAATGCGGTACAATGGGATTTTCGTGTTGTTGGTTTATTTTTTCAAGTCAACAACAGTGTTTCAAGGTATTAAGCTGTTGTTTTAGCTTTTTCAATGCTAGATGGTCTCCATAGCAACCATCAAATTTGCTTCCTCCCTATCTTGAGTTTCCCAAAGAAACTGTCAGCCAGCTCTGGGTACAGCCTGAAAAATGTTAATGAGCAATTCTTGCATCTTAAACAGGCTTAACAGAAAGGTTTGGTTTGGAAATACAAGTGTCAGTGGGCAAGGAAAGGGAGAAAAGGGAAGAAACTAAATTTGAAGGTCACTCCTTTATCCCAGGTCTTTAGACTAGGCTCTTCCCCCTCCTCCATTCCCCTCTCCCTGGAGAGAACATCTGGGAAAGGATCAGGCATTCTAACAGGAAGTCCTTGAAAAATCAGGGCATAGAATTGGAAAAATACAAAGATTTGCTCAAGAAATTGAGCTGGTCCTAAAGATATGAGGTAGGCAATGAAGGTACTCCATCGACCATGTGGAGCAGACTTGTACAAACTGCCCCATGCCCACCCTCCTGCTTCTAAGAAAGCTAGAATTTCCTGAAAGGAAATTCAGCATCTCATCTTGTCCTCCAGGAGGACATGCCCTGTGTATGTAGACCTGCTCATATGCGAGAGTATATATATTTAATGGGGGAAACAATATATAGGGAAGTGGTGGCCATAGAAGGATTATTTGGCCTGAGAATTCACATGGATGGTGATGGAACAATAGGGCAGTAGATTTGCATGACCAACTGAATGGTCTCTTTTGCTTAGAGACCACTGAGGTAGGTAGGTGTCCCCGTTTAGTCTGTCCTAGCTCACCGGGGAGCCTAACCAACTCAGCTATGGGCCATTAATGGTAGCAATGAATTCTTTCCAGGGTTCCCACTAGTCTTGGGCTATTTTGTAAACAAAAAAAGTTGCCCATTCTCTTCACAACCAAGTACAGAATATCTTTTCATCGATTCTAATAATTTAGGTCTCCCTGAATGCCAAGATTCCTCAACAAAATACTCTCTCCTTGTTAAAGGTCTTAACAACAAATTCAAGCCTCATACTGACTGACATTTGTTTCTGTCAACAGTCCTCCGAGCTCATGTAGTGAGGTGGTAAGCTGCTTTTGGCTTCTGTCTCAGATAAAAGACATATTTGGTTGTGAGTCTCAGAGACTCCAAAGCACAAGTCAATAGACAGGGGAGGATCTCACCCAAACATCATCGGACGGGGTGTGAAACCAGAACCATCATTCCTAATAAGGTTGTATACATGTACTAGGAATGCCCCACGTTGTCCCCATTTACTGTGGTTGCCCTTGAGGGTAGTATAGTCCCAGGCTTCTCAATGCCAACCAAAGCTAACATTTCAAACACATGGGCTTTCAAAGGCCCTGTCTTGGTCTAAAGGGATAGAAGGAAGTCCACACACACTGAAAAAATATTTTCCCCATGCTACTTTAGCTACCATGGAAGCTTTCTGCTTCCTGGTTGGATATGCCTGTGCCTAACTGGCGAAATGGTCTCTCACCATCAGTATATTTTATGTTCATACCATCTTCCTCCAAAGGTAGAAAATCAATGTAGACAAGTTCTAAAGGTTTGCTGGTACAAAAGCAGCACCTACATTACTATGGAAACAAGAGAGATTCAGGCAAACAGCATCCCAGAATTCACCAGTTGGCAATGATTTTGAACTTGGACTTCTGGGACTGTGTCTTGGGAGATTTCTGCGAGAGAGGAGCTAGAAGGAAAGAGCTGGGGAGTTCATTCTCTGTCTTGGGCCCGTGTGGGCAAGCCAGAGTCGAGCAGAACGCCGTCTCCAGGCTTATGTTTCTCTGCTCTCTTGCAGATGCTGCTGAAGGTGCCATTGCTAGATATTTATGGTTATTGTTTAGTCTTTTTAGTTGTGTCTGAGTCTTCATGACCCCTTTTTGGGGGGTTTTCTTAGCAAAGATACTGGAATGGTTTGCCTTTCCTTCTCCAACTCATTTTACAAATGAGGAAACTAAGGTGAACAAGGTTAAGAGACTTGCCTAGGGTCACACAGCTAGTAAGTATCTGAGGCCTTTCTGAGTCCAAGCTCAGCTTTCAATCCACAGAGCCACCTAGCTGCCCTATTACTAGATATATATTCTCTAAATATGCAGCAAGAGCTAGTAGTATTTTTCTTTGTAGACAACAAGCATAACTTTTATATTCTTGGTGACATCTGTAGCCAGCTTGGGCAAATAAAATCTGTTTCTTCCTAGAGCTAGGATCCTCTCAACCCATATGTCTGGGCCTATTTTGTAAACAGGAAAGTTGCCCAGTTTCCATACCTAGGTATAGAGTATCTTTTCATCAATTCTAATAATTCATGTCTCCCTAAATATCAAGTTTTCTCAGCAAAATGTTGTCTCCTTGTCGAAGGTCTTAACAATAAATTCAAGCAGCAGACTGACATTTGTTTCTGTCAGCAGTCTTCTGAGCACATGTGAGTTGGTAAGGTTAGGAGGAAAGCTGTTTTCGGCTTCTCTCTCGGATGAAAGACGTACTTGGTTGTGCAATGTTTTTGTGGCCACAGAGTGATAAGCTTCTAATATCATCAACTACTTCCTGGTACCGTGTATGAGATCAGCCACAGTGCAGTGCAGTTCTCTATTGCAAAGTACAAACTTCTGCAAATGACTCTTCAGTGAGTTGTCCTCAGGGAACTGAATAGTACACAAGGCTCTTTATCACCACTGCCTCCTCACTTTTTGGCTTATGTGACTTTTCTGAGTCCCTCATTTACTATCGGATCTCCATCTAATGCCAGTCATCCACAGACAACTTAATTCTTTTTTACCTTCACTGGAGACAAGGAAAATCGGTTCAGTAGCATGACACTCATTCACATACAAGGCTGGTAGAAATAATCCCAGACTTTCAGCCACACTACCACTTACCAGGTCCCTGAATGTTACGTAATAGGTTTCACTCCTTTAGATAGCACCATAGCTTCAATGTCACACTCCCTTCAGACAGAGCTTCTGTATCCACATTCATCTTCCCTGGTTAGTTCCTCTCTAATGCTGTGTAGAGGCTTCAATGGGGGCAAGCTTGCTCCCCTTCTTCTGGAAGCATTTTAAAACAATATCCTTCAGGATGGTACATATAAGTCACTTGCCTACATGACCAGTTGGAGCATGGGGGACCAAAAACTAAAGTGAGGCTGGCTCAGGGGTACTAGCATGGAGAGAAAATAGGATAGTAAAAAGAGGAATCTGAGAACCTGAATTCAAATCTTAATTCTTTCCAGTCATTATCTGAATGACCTTGGAAAAATCACTTCATTTCCTCTAGATCTCAATTTCTTCATCTATAAAATGAGGGGGTTGGATCTCTAAGGTTCCTTCCATCTCTCAATCTGTTATCTTATTATACATACGAATGAGTGATTTGGACCTCTAGGGTACCTTCTAGATCTAAAATCTATGAGCCTTTGCCTATTTCAATATTCATTCTACAAACATTTATTAAATACCTATCCTGTGCCAGGTATCTGTGTTAGGGACTGGAGATTCAGAGACAAAACTGAAACGGTACCTGCCCTTATGGAGCTTACATTTTGTTGGGGAAGGGAGAAATATGTACACAAAAATAAGTGAATGCAAAGTAATTTTGAAAGAAAATGCATTAAGAATTTGGGGTTGGGACAGGATCCGGTCTTTCCCTTTTCTCATTTCTAAGAGTCCTATCCAGGCACAGACCCAGAGAGCAAAAAGGAATCGTTTGGCTTAGTTTTTGAATGATGCCAGCAATTTCTCTCTCATTTTCCCATTTCTCACTCTCTTCCTTGGACATCTAAAGGAATGTCAGCCTGGGTTCAGCAACAGAAAACAAGGAGCCTGCTTTATGCCACATGTGACATGAGGAGACATTCTAGGATGAGGTTGTGCAGTGTGAAAGCTTCATTTCCCCTCCTATCTCAAGGTCTTCCCAAACTTTGGACCTTCTCAGAGAACATCATTTCAAATTTTTTTAAAAAATAAAACCTTAAAGAAAAAGAGAGAAGGGGTGGGTGGGAATCCTCCTTAGAGATGGTGATGCTGACTCTTGTGAACTGTTCAGAGATGAAAAATAGGTTGGTTACCGAAGTATTTCATATGCTGGGATCTGAAAGATGCAGCTTGAGATGAAAGAGGAAGTGTGGCCTAGTAGAAACTCTTAGAGGCACATCCTGACTCTACACTTGTGTGACCACAAACTGGTCACTTTTCCTCTCTGAAGCCTCATTCTCTCCCTTTTTTCCCTTCTGATTTATTTTCATTCTGAACTGAACATTTACCAGATAAAACAAGTGTTTTCATATATTTAGGAGCGGTTCCTAACTGTGTTTGTGTCATGGTGCCCTTTGACAGTCTGATGAAGTCTATGGACCCCTCCTAGGAACAATGTTTTTAGATGCACAAATTAAAATGCAGAGGATTACAAAAGAAACCAATTATGTTGAAATTAGTTTTTGAATTATTTTTTAAAAACATGTTCTTGTATTTCATGTTAAGAACCCTTGACCTAGGACAGAAAAAGAAGAGAGTACATGAAACTACATGTCCCTATTATGTATGTCTAGCTTTTCTTTTGAGCCTCATTTTCCTCATCGGTAGAATCGGTGCCATAGTAGTGCTTACACTAACCTACCCTCTGGGATTATAGATGTGAGGAAAGTTGTATAGAAATATGAGTAGTTATTATTAAAAGGCTAAGGAGAGGCAGGAGAATCTGATTGTCCTCTGTAGGCAAAAGGGATGATGAGGGGGTAGCTCCATGTAGTTCACAGTCAAGACCTGTAGCTAATGAATATGCATATCAGGCCTGCCTTGGTGCGGCTGCCTACCTGGTATGTATGACTTGGTGGGACTGCCCATCACAGTCACTTCTTAGGGAGCAAGCAGAGATCATGTGTCCAAATCGAGTTAATAGCATTATTCACTTGGGAAAGGGCAGTTTGTACCTTTAGTATTCCAATCAGCTCATGAGCTAGTCTTTAGTTCCTACTTGCATTCCAAAGCCTTCTTACAGAGTCATGACGAGCTGTGGGTGAATAGGGTGGGGTGGACTTTCTCCTTGGGGTGATGGTTATCTCTACACCTCATCTTGAAGGATTCTGCTGGCCAAAAAGCTACCAAAGCTATACCAAAGAGGTATAACCTATTTCACTCCCCCCACCATACAGTCAAGAGTGGCCCTCTCTCAGTCCTACCTTCTTCGCAATCGCACATTTATAAACTCAAGAGGTGGGAAGGCAGGATTGCCTTCTCCCCAGGCTTGACTTCGCGCGCGCGCGCGCGCGCGCACACACACACACACACACACACACACACACACACACACAGAACATGCACCCACCCTACCTCATATTCCCTGCATATACACACACTATTTTTTGCCCCAGGAGATAAAACTTCTACTTACACCTCTACTGTCAAAGGTAGGGAGTCATTCTGCCCCTTGGGGATCGTGTGGGTCTAGAAATACTCAGATCTATAAAGCTCTTTTCAGTTCCAGATTCTATGGACCCGACCAAAACTTTCATGCATTCATTCACTTATTTCTTCCTTCAAGAAACAGTTATTAAGTGCCTGCAGTATACATAACATTGTGGCAGGCACTAAGAAAAAGACAAAATTTAAATAAGATAGGGTCCTACTGTTACACGGCTAGATAGAATAGTAACAAAATTCATTTAGAGGAGCAAAAAATCTAGAACAAGCTTTCTCAACCTTGAGTCCCTTTTCTGCTTTTTTTTTTTTAAAAAATTGAAAACTGTGTTTTAATAGTTTCTTTTATAATCCTATACATTTTATTTTATGCATTTATAAACAATATTCTGAGAAAGGGTTCATGAAACTAAGAAGTTAAGAAATGCTGATCTAGAATATAAAAAAGTAATGAAAATGGTGAGAATGAAAGGAAGGATGGGCTTTCTAGACCTCAAACTCTATTGTAAAGTCACAATTATCAAAACCATTTGATATTATTTAAAAAATAGAAAATTAGATCAATGAAACAAACTAGACAAAAGGAAATTAAAAATAATGGACTTTAGTAACTCAGTTTTTGATAAGCTTGAAAACAAATTGCTTAGGAAAGAACTCCTTATTTGATAAGAACCACTGGGAAAACTAGAAAGCAGTCTGGTAGAAATTTGGCTTAGGCCAGTCTCCCATATTCTATAATATATTCAAAATGGATACATGATCTGAATCATATCATACTAATAGAAGACCAAAAGACTATATACCTTTCACAGGTATAGGGAGTAGATGAATTCTTAACTAAACAAAGCACAGAGGCAATTGAAAAGATAAAATAGTTTGAAATTGAAAAACCTCTACACATAAAATTAAAGTGTCTAAGATAAGAAGGGAAGCAGTGAATTGGGGGGGAAAGTCTCTACATTGAATATCTTGGATCAGACTTTATTATCCCAGATATATAGACTACCAATAGAAGTATATAGGACCAAAAGCCATTTCCTGGTAGATAAATACTCAAAGGATATGAACAAACACTTCTTAAATGAAGAATTGCAAACTGTCAACAACTACATGAAAAAAAATGTCCCAAATCACTAATAATAAAAGAAATACAAATCAAAGCAACCCTGAGGTCTAACCTTGAACCCAGCAAATTGGCAAAAATGACAAAAGGTGAAAATTGTTGACATCAGAAGGGTCGTAGAAAGACAGGTACACAAACACATTGTTGGTACAGCTACGAATTAATACAAACATTCTGGAAAGTAATGTGTGATTATGCAAATGAAGTGGCTAAAATATATATACCCTTTGACCCAGAGGGTTCATTGCTATTTATTTACCTCTAAGGAGGTTATTGACCAAAAGTGGTACGTGGATATAATAAAACATCATTGTGCTGTAAGAAATGGTGAACATCATGAATACAGAGAAGCAAAGAAAGACTTACATGAACTGATGCAAAGTGGAGCCAGGAAAACAATATAAACAATAATTATAACAATACAGATGAAAAGAATAACCACAAAACAATGAAAAAGAATGTTGTGAAATTACAAAGAAGAAGCTTAAGCCCAGAGAAGAACTACTAGAAGACATTTAGGTGGTGGGCTGAGCTACCAGCCAATAATCAATCAATTAACATGTATTAAGTGCTTACTTTGTGCCAGGCACTGTACGAAGTACTGAGGATACAAAAAAGTAAGACAGTCTCTGTCCTTAAGGAGTTTACAATATCCATGGATATAGAACATTGCATAGAACATGATATTTAATAGATAGAGGATTTTGCTATTTTTTTCTCTTTTCCTTTTCTTAAAATCCTTTGTTATAAGGGATGACTTTCTGGGAGGGAGGAGGGAAGAATATAGGGAGAAATCTAGGCAATATAAAATAAAAGTTATCAATAAAAATCTTAAAAAAAAAAAGCATAGTCCTAATGATAGCCAATGGGTTGACTTATTTTGCTTGACTAAGTTTATTGGTTATTTGGGGGGAGAAGGGAACTGGTAGACGGGGTAGTGATGGCAAGAAAAAAAGGAAGCAAGAAAGAGAGAAAGAAATAAAAGAAGGAAGGAAGGGAGAGAGGGAAAGAGAGGGAGGGAGAGGAGAGAGAGGGAGAGGGAGAGGGAGAGAGAGGGAGGGAGAGGGAGAGGGGGAGGGGGGGAGGGGGGCAGGAACAAATAAATGTCAATGAAACACTTTAAAAGACACAAAACAGAACAGAAGGAAGCTGAGAATGGGACAAATGAAAGGTTTTTTTTGATAATTTCATATAACATCCTTTTCTGTTCTTGTATATGTAAATGTTCATGTTTGTTGATGTTTGTTAAAATCATAATAAAAAGAAGAATTTAATTTAACTAATTTAAAAAGAAGACATGATCCTTGCTCTCATGAAGCTTACCCATCCAAGATGGGGCTAAAAGGCAAACATAGTCAACTATAACAAAAAAGATAAGTTCTTACAATATAAAACTAATTAGAACACAAAACAAAACATAAACAGAAATAAGAACTTCTAAAGGAGGATTCTGGGAGGATTTAAAAGAAGCCTCCAGACGATGTACTCTGTGTTTTCATGTTTTAAACTTGTTTTGCAGAAGGGAAAAACTCCAGGCAATTGTCAACACACCTAATACAGCAGTGCCTGGGGTCAGCCGCCCACAGTTAAGCCTTGTGAGCAGGTGGGTTCTGCCTCTTACTGAGCAGGTGTGTTTTGAGTCTATAAGCATTTTCCTGAGCCCCTTCCAAGCCTCAGAGGAGAGAAATATCAGCAATCTGGCCACTTGCCATACAAGTTAGACCAAATCGGGCCTTGTTCAAGGAAAGATGGATCTGGGAGACAAGGGAACCCGCAGTGTTCAGTGAGGCTCCGTGTGCCAATTTTTCTACCTCGCTGCAACCTTAACCCTGATGGGGGAAAAGCATTTAAGGGGATTTAGGGCTGGAGGGGGACCCTACTCCAGAGTTTCTTAACCGCAGTCCATGAACTTGCTTCAGAAATATTTTGAAAACTGTATTTCACTTGGGTTTTTATTATTTTCATTTGTAATCCTATATATTTCATGTCTTTAAAACTGTGGTGCTAAGAAGGGGTCCCTGGGCTTCCCCAGCCTGCCAAAGGAGTCCCTGACACATACACAAAAATGTTAATGACCCCTGATCTAGACCAACCCCCTCCTTTTATACAAGAGTGGGGCAGTGATTGATATGAGATCATGCAGCTGGGGAGCCACAGAGCTGAGAATCAGACTGGGGGTATCTGGTTCTCAACTCAGTCCTCTTTCCCCTGCACCACAGTCTCTGCTGAGTCATCTCATAGTTCAGCCAGATGCAAACTGAGGAAGAGCAGCTGGAGATTGACAGTGGACCACAGGTGCAGGAGGTCCCTGGTGGGGTGTGCCGCCTTCTCACTGAGCATCACCCAGAGCTATAGATTGGAGGGAAGCCTTCTGGCATGCTTAGAATTGTTCTTGTAAAAATTCCTGAGATCCTGGCATGAGTAATGAAAAATAGATTCAGAGGCATTCAGAGGCAGGGCCAACTTCAGGCAGGGTGGTGCCCAGGACCCAGGAGGCCTGGGGTTTTTACCCCTGCCTCTACTACTGAATTAATGTTAATTAATTAATGGCTTCCCTGGGCCCCGGTTTTCCTGTCTGTGTTGCATTTTGTTTTGTTTTTGTGATGGTAAAGCAGACCATCTTTTCTCTCAATTCTTACCTAGGCCTTAGTCATTGAATGGGCTTTGCCTCAGATAAACTGAGACCAGGGAAACTCCTTTTAATTTAGAAAGGCCAAGGTGACCCACTGCATCTTGGGCCATTGCCAGTTGTCTCGACTTTTGTCTCACCACTAGGCTCTGATGACTCTGGAGGAGAGAATAAAGATGGCGACTTCACATAGCCCTGCTTAACTTAAGTCCAATTCACGAGCAAGTCATTGGTCCCCTTTGAGAATGAAGGACCACCACCAACAATAGGGTGAAGGACAAGTTGAACTAAATGACCTCTAAGGTTCCTTCCAATTCTGATATTCTGTGAGGCTAGGCCCAAATGGAGGTAGGATTAATCTCTTCATTGAGTACAGTTCTTGTCTTGCCCAACGTTACATCTGGGCTTCATGACAGCCCTTTGAAGGAAGGAGAGTAGGTACTATTATCCTTATTTTTCAGGTGGGGAAAACTTACAGAACCTCAAAACTGACCCAATCCACATTGGGCCTAGAACCTCCTAAAGCCAGCCACCCCCAAAATGGATCATCCGGCTTCAATTTAGGGAACTTCAGTGGTGTTAAACCCACTTGGCTTGTAATAAATACTCATTGATTGATTTACTCTGGGACTATTTGGATAACAAGTTTTCCCAAAGTCCCAGAGCCAACATGTGTTAGTGGCAAGACTGGAACCTAGGTTTTCTGACTCCCAGTTCAGAATGAGTGCCACAGCTGACTCTTTCATACCATACAGCCAATCACACCATTTAACACCTTTGCCCATCCTACCAGGTGATTTCTAGGGTCCCTTGTCCAAAGCTACCTACAATCTAATTTTCAAATTACACCATTAGTCATTCCCTCCTTTGACCATCTTTCTATTGGTCTTTTCTTTTAAGAGAAATTGGAGGTAAACTAAAATTTCTTTTAAAAGAAATCAGGAACAAGAATCAAGAGAAGCATGAAAAGGTAATCAAGAAAAAGAAATTGCAAGGGACTTACTAAAGTTGAACTGTTTTGTTTACATTCCTACATGGAAAGATGATGTGTAGGATTCATGAGACCTCAGTATTAGGGTAGTTGAAGGGAATATGCATATATATGTTTATGTATATGTATATATATATATGTGAGTGTGTATGTATGTATATATGTATGTGTGTGTGTATATATATATATAGAGAGAGAGAGAGAGAGAGCGGGCATAGGGTGAGTTGAAGAAGGGAAGATATCTAAAAGAAATAAAATCAAATCAAGGGATGAGAGAGGAATATATTGAGAGAGGGAGATAGGGAGAGATAGAATGGGGTAAATTATCTCGCATAAAAGTGGCAAGAAAAAGCAGTTCTGTAGGAAGAGAAGAGAAGGCAGGTGAGGGGGGAATGAGTGAATCTTGCTCTCATCAGATTTGACCTGAGGAGGAAATACCATACATACTCAATTGGGTAACTTACCCCACAGGAAAAAAGGAGGAAGAAGAAGATAAAAAAGGGGGGGGGATGATAGAAGGGAGGGCAGATGGGGGAGAAGGTAATCAAAAACAAACACTTTCAAAAGGGGACAGGGTCAAGGGAGAAAATTCAATAAAGGGGGATAGGAAGGAGCAAAATATAGTTAGTCTTTCACAACATGAGTATTGTGGAAGGGTTATACATAATGATACGCATGTGGCCTATGTTGAATACTTGACTTCTTAGGGAGGGTGGGTGGGAAGGGAAGAGCGGAGAGAATATGGAACTCAGAGTTTTAAAAACAGATGTTCAAAAACAAAAAAAAAAAAGTTTTTGCATGCAACTAGAAAATAAGATACACAGGCAATGGGGCGTAGAAATTTATCTTGCCCTACAAGAAAGAAAGGGAAAAGGGGGTGGGAGGGGAGTGGGGTGACAGAAGGGAGGGCTGATTGGGGAACAGGGCAATCAGAATATACGCCATCTTGGAGTGGGGGGAGGGTAGAAATGGGGAGAAAATCCGTAATTCAATATCTTGTGAAAATCAATGCTGAAAACTAAATATATTAAATTTTTAAAAATGTGAAAAAAAATAAACATTATATTCCTAAGATTGCCCTGAAAAGAAAAGAAAATAAAATCCTCAGCTGTCAAGAAAAAAAAAAAGAAATCAGGAAGACTCACCTTTGTGAGTTCAAATCTGTCCGCAGACACATACTAGCTGTGTGACCCTGGGTAAGTCACTTAACTCTGCTTGCCTGTTTCCTCATCTGTAAAAGGAGCTGGAGAAGGAAATGGCAAACCACTCCAGTATCTTCATCAAGAAAACCCCAAACGGGGTCACAAAAAGTTGGACACATTAAAATGACTGAAAAACAACCACCCCTGGAATAGATTTGAGTCCTATCCCTTATGAGTATTTTTCAGATCTTTCTGTTCTCCCTCTATCCTACCTCCCCTTTCCCCTAACTGAAAAAAGAAGAAAATCAAAATTCTTGAAACAAATATGCATAACTAAGCCAAAAAAGTCCTTCACTGGTCACATCCAAAATACTCCAAGCTCCTTACCATTGTTTATGACCCTGGATAAGTCACTCCCCCTCTCTGAGACTCAGAAAATGAGCGGCTTGGATCAAATGAGCTTAGTTAAATGACTCCTTCCGGTTCTGAATCCTACAATTCTAAACAGGAGGGAAAGAAGGTAGAAGAGGCCCCAAAGACAAACTTAGCCTCTTCACAATATTCCAAGGACTCCCTCCCACCCCCTAGCCAGCCAGAAAGGCTAGTTTTTTTCCACCAGGACAGCAAGAGCTTGAATGGGGCAGGGAATTTCACAGCTGATATAGTCTGCTGACCACCGAAGACACCTTGCTTCAGTGACCCCCTCCAGTTTTTTCTCTCATGTTGTAGTTTCCAAGTGGCCTCTAGATAGAGAAATAACTAGAACTACACAGTAGGACAATAAAAAATTTTGAGGCTCCTCATTTTGAATATTGCTTCTTAGCAAGAGGAGAAATTGGAGGCAATTGCCTTTCTGGTATAATAATGGCTCTCAGCTTCAGATTTTTACCTCCAAGATTGTGGCCCACGCAAGTGTAGCTCTGACCTGAAACTCATAAACACTGACTCCCCAGGGTCCTCAGGCGACTCTGTTTTTCAAATGGATAAGGCTTGCTTTGCAATATACGTATATTCTTGAAAAGGTTGCATTTTTTGCTATCCACATCCAGAGAAAATACTATGGAGTCTGAATGCAGATCGAAGTATACTATTTTCTCCCTCTTTTTTTCTTTCTCATGGTTTTTCCCTTTTGTTCTGATTCTTCTTTCACAACGTGACCAATGTGGAAATATGTTTCATATGACTGTACATGTATAGCCTATATCAGATAGCTTGCCGTCTTGGGGAGGAAAGGAAGGGAGAAAAAAATTGGAGTTCAAAATCTTACAAAAGTGAATGTTGAAAACTATCTTCTGTGAGTGGAAAAAATAAAATACTATTAAGTGGAAAAAAATAAATAAATGTTAAAAGGTTGCATTTAAAAAATGGAATGCTATTTTATGCACACTGGGGACTCTTCCTATTAAAATAAAGGTTCCTAACCTGAGGTCCATGAACTTGGGAAGGTTGTGTGGATAGATGTCAGGGAGGCTGTGAATGTGGAAGGGAAAATATTTCCATCTTTATTTTACCATAGTTTTCTTTGTTATCTTCTGTGTTTAAAAACATTGTGAGAAGGGGTGCACAGGCTTCATTAGACTGTCAAAAGGGTCCATGACACAAAAAACAAATAAAGGAGCCTCATATTAAATGGAGTTTGAGAAATTCAGAGTTGGAAGGGGCTTCAGAAGGAATTTCTCTATGATGCTCTCAACAAGTGTCATCCGGCTTGTGTTCAAAGACTGCCTGTGATGTGCCACATACTACCTCTCCCTGCAGTTAATTATAAGGAAGTTTGTCCCTAAAGCGGCCTTTCTGCATCTTTCACCCTGAGCTCCTACTTCTGCTGTTGTTGCTCTTCCTTCGTTCTCAAAGAGAACCAATGACATCAGTGAATTAGATTTAAGTGAGGCACCAAAACAGAATTCTAATCCCCTTTCCTGTGACATACCTTCACATATTTGAAGAGAGCTGTATCGTGTCTCTAAGACTACATGAGGCAAGCAGCACACTCTGAGCAGGTCCTTCCAAACCAGAAAGACCTTGATGTATGTCTGTCACCCAAGGACCAGTCTAAGGACAGCTAATAGAGAGATGGACCTGGAGTCCAGAAGACCTGAGTTCAAATCCCTGTATGATCCTGGGCAAAGACACTTAACCATCTTGGTTTCCTCATCTGTAAAGTAGGGAGAAGTGCAACTATCTCATAGAGTTGTTATGAGGATCAGAAGATATATCAGCCACCCTCTTCTCCTTGATACTCTCTTCTGGAGGTTTTTGTGACACTACTCTCTCCTGGTTTTCCTCCTATCATCAGACCATTCCTTCTCAGTCTCCGTTGCCGGTTATTCATCCAAGTTGTAGCTGATAACCATAGGTGTCCCCCAAGGCTCTGTCCCAAGTCTCTGTGCTATTTCCCTTGCTGATCTCCTCGGCTTCCATGGATCCAATGATCGTCTCTATGCAGATGATTTACCCAACCCAAACCTCCCTCCTGATGGCCAGTCTCCCATTTCCAAATGCCCATTAGACACCTCAAACTATACGTCCTGTAGACATCTTATACATATGCAAAATTGAACTCGTTATCCTTCCCTCCAGATCCTCTCTTCTTCCTAACTCCGCCCCCTCGTTCTCCCAGCCACCAGGGCTCACAACCTTGTAGTTATCCTCAGCTCCCCTCTCCCTCTCACCCCCACCCCTACCTGTTCCTAAGTCCTGTTGAGCCTCTCTCCATAATGCTTCTTTCATATGCCCAACTCCGTGCTCTCCTCTGACACTGCCACTGTCCTAGAGGAGGCCCTCATTTCCTCACTTACACTATTTAATAACCTTCTGTTGGTCTCTCTGCCTCAACTCTTTCTCCACTCTGATCCACCTTCTGCCCAACTGTCAAAGTCATCTTCCTGAAGCAAAGATCTAACCACGTCACCCTTCCCACCCCCACCCCCCATTCAATAAAGTCCAGTGGCTCCCTCGTACCTCAAACACAAGTATAAATACTTTTGTTGTTGTTCCGTTGTTTCAGTCACGTCCAGCTCTTCAGGACTCCACTTGGTATGTTGTTGTGTATCCTTCATTCTTGAAGAGGACCAATGACATCAGCAGGGTGAGGTCCTGAATTGCGAGTGGATTGTATGTAAGTGAGGCAGAGCTGTGCAAGTCATCAGCCTCACTCTGTCCTCCAGAGTCACTGGAGTCCAGTGGCGAAATATAGGTCAAGACAACTGGCAATGTCTCCAATGGAGCAGGAAACCTTGGCCTTTTTAAGCTAAAGTCTTTCCCGGGTCTCGGCTTGTCTGAGGAGGCAATGCCCATCCAGTAATTAAAGGGGAGGTAAGAATTGAAGCAAAAAATGGCCTAGTTTGCCTTCATAAAAGAATCGATCTAGGAGAAGAAGACTCTCAGGGTTTCTTGGCAAAGATACTGGAGTGGTGTGCTATTTTCTTCTCCAGCTCACTTTACAGATAAAGAAACTGAGGCAAACAGGGTTAAGTGGCTTGCCTAGAGTCACCCAGATAGTACATGTCTGAGACCAGATTTGAACTCAGGTCTTCCTGACTTCAGCACTCTCTCTATCCAGTGCACCACCTAGCTGCCACAAGTACAATTATATATAATATAAAGTCCTTTGTTTGGCATTCAAAGGCCTTCATAATCTGAAACCTTCCTACCTTTCCAGTCTTCTTACACATTACAGCCCACCCCCCACCCCCACATATTCCATGATCCAGTGACATCTGGCCTCCTTTCTGTTCCTCTCAAAAGATACTCCATCTCTCAACTCTAGGAATTTTCACTAGCTCTACCCCATGCCTGGAATCCTCTTCTCCTTTTCTCCACCTCCTGGTCTACCTGGCTTCTTCCAAGGCCCAGCTACAATCCCACCTTCTAGAGAAAGTCTTTCCTGATCCCCCTTAGTTCTAGAGACTTCCTCCTGTGATTACTCCCATCTTATACCATCTATATCTTGTTGTTTGCATGTTGTCTCCCTCACTAGGCTGTGAGCTTTCGCCTGGCACATCACAGGTGCTGAATGAATATTTGTTGACTGACATATGTAAAGTGCTTTGCAAACCTTAAAGTGCTATACAAATATGATAGAGACAATGGTAATTGAGTTCAGAAAAGCTCATCTCCAGAAGGCTGGCCACCATAGGGTGAGCTGTCCATCTACAGCAACTCGGGAAGATTGTCTTCCAACACGGGAGGGATTGTAAGCTGTGTCAGTGTATTGTAGGAAATATCCACACTGATGAAATAACTTATAATTCTATTTCACTTTAATACTTAAAAGGCAATAAACTCCCCACCATCTGAGATCAGTGGTGAAGACACTGAGGCTCAGAGGATTTAAATGACCTGTCCATGTTCACACAGCCAGTAAGTGCCTGATGCTCAGAGTCCGAGTCCAACATGCTTTCCATTGTCTCAAGTTCAAAGATCCTTAAAATACTGGAAGGGACCTTAGCTGGAAGACACCTTAGAGCACATCATCCTTTGTTGTCGAAGAGGACCAATGATATCACAAGGGTGACGTCTTGACTTGGGTGAATTGGATTGGAGTGAGGCAGAGCTGCACAAAATCCTCAGCCTCCCTCTTTCTTCCAGAGTCATCAAAGTCCAATGGCGAGATGAAATGGAAACAGAAGAGCACAGCAAGCCAGAGTATTACTGGGAGGGACCTTGGAAATCATTTAGTTCAACCTCCCTAATTTTGAAGATGAGGAAACTGAGGACCAAGATAAGTGATCTGCCCAAGGACATGAAGCTTGTTAGTAACATCCGGGACAATTAATTCCCAAATACAGGTTGTATAAATCAAGCTTTCATTTTTTTTCTTTTGAAAAGAATCAAAATTAATGTTTGGAATAAACAGCTCCTCTTCGCCTGAGTTCCTAAAAATATCTTACATACATCTTCAAATGTGTCTAATTTCCTTCCCAGTCCATAAATTACCCACTGATGTGCAGCTGTTTCTTCCCAAGCTGCTACCCACCCAGCCCTTGTCAGGTGAACCCCGTCAGAGGCCCCTGTTGTGTGTAGAGCACTGATCTCACCTACCCTACGCTAGAACCACATGCTCACGTTAAGTATCTTCATTAGGAAGGATTTCTTCATAAGGCAGAAACAAAAGCAAGAAGCAAAGATGCATGAAACGTTCCATTGGAGATAATAAGCATAACTATTATAGTACCTTGCATCAAATCTACACAGGCTTTTCAAGATTGCACAGTGTTTCCATGTCTATCGTTCATCAAACACTGAGTGATTGCTGTGCACAGAGTACTCTGTTTTAGGCACTAGAGGAAGTTGATACAAAGTGCAGCTAAAACTTGAGTGTTTCTACTCCCAAAGAAATCAAAGAAAGAGGAAATGGAACTCTGTGTATAAAAATATTCATAGCAGTTCTTTTCATAATGGCAAAGAACTGGGAACTAAGAGGATGTCCATCATTCGGGGAATGGCTGAACAAGTTATGGTATATGAATGGAATGGAATGCTATTGTGCCACGAAAAATTATGAAGGGAAAGATTTCAGAGAAACCTAGGAAGACATTTATATGAGCCAATTACAGAGTGAAGAGAGCAGAACCAGGAGAACAATTTGTACAATTGACAATAAAATTGTAAAAAACAGTTTTGAAAGACTCTAGGATCTCTAATCAATGTAATGACCAGTCACAATTCCTTTGGACCAATGATGAATTGTGACACCTGCCTCCTGACAGAAAGGTGAAATAATAAATAATGGTTTTAAATGCATAAAATAAAATACAGGGGATTACAAAGGAAAATGAATTATGCTGAAATAATTAGCAAAAAAATTTAGTCAAGTTCAAAGACCTCAGGCTAAGAACATTTAGTCTAGTCCAACCCTCATATTTTATAGATGGAAACAGGTCCAGCTATTAAGTGGTAGATCTAAGACTTAGATCCAGGTCTCCTGACACTAAGCCCAGCCCATCATTATCACAATCCCTAATTTCTTCAACTGTTTTTCATATACTCGAGCCATTCACAATGCTAGTTGTCCTCCTCCTAGTCTGCTCTGGTTTATCAATGACTTTATTAAAATGTGGTGCCCAGAACCAAACACAATATTCAGTTATGGTCTGGACAGTCTATTCGTGTAGCCTGCAATTACTGAGCAGAAACACCACTTTGGTGGCTTACATTGAGCTTCCAATCAACTCACACAGCTAGACATTTCTCATGAATATTAAGTCAGGCTTCCCCCAAACACTTCTTGTTCACCTGATTTCTTGCACTTAAATTGAGAACTTTGAGTTTAGGATTATAGGATTGTAGAACTAGAAAGGGCTTGAGTGGCATCTAGCCCACCCTTCCCCCAATTTTGTTGTTGTTTCAGTCATGTTCGACTCTTCGTGACCCCATTTGGGATTTTCTTGGCAAAGACATTGGAGTGGTTTGCCATTTCCTTCTCCAGCTCGTTTTACAGATGAGAAACTGATGCAAAACATGGTTAAGTGACTTGCCCAGGGTCATACAGCTAATAAGTATCTGAGACTAGATTTGAACTCTGGAAGGTAAGTCTTCCTAATTTCAAGTCCAGTGCCCAAGCTGCCCTCCCCTCATTTTAAGGAAATTTGCAACAGATCAAATGACTTACCCAAGGCCGCACAGGTGATAAATAATAGAGTTAGAATACAAATAATCTTTAATTTCCAAATGTGGCATTTTTTTATCCTCAACCCACAATCCAACTTGACCAGGTCTCTTTTAATATTTGTTCTGTCATAATGTAGTAAATGGTCCTCACTATTTCATGTTACAATAATATGCGCATTATTTTTGTCATAGAAAATAAGGAAAGCAATGTTTTCCTTTAAGTAACTGAAAGAAAAATGGAAAAGAACAGTGTCAAGGCCAGAAGCTGGCAGCATACACCACTAGAGACCGTGTTCCTGTTAGCAGCAGTCTATTAAGCAGAACTCATTGGGCCTAGTCATTCATCCAGCCAGGAATCCACCCAAGTGTACTAACATCCAGAGCCTAGCATAGTGCTTTGCACGTAGTAGGGATTAAGTCAATGAGGATTGAATTTGTCAAATTCATTTGAATCCCCTGTAGGTATAAGTGTCTCCGGTGCAGGGACTATTTTATGTTTGTCTTTATTTCTCCAGAGCCAGCCAGTGTCTGGCACTTGAATTATATCTCTCTATAACCATACTGCGAGACACTTTATCAAATGCCTTGTTGAATTACCAGGTCGTCAGACTATAGATCTGGAGCTGAAGGAACAAGATGACTTTAGAAATTACCTAGTCCAACTGCCTCAGTTTACAGATGAGGAAACCAGAGGCCATGAGAGACAGAATCAGGTTTTAAACTTGGATTCTGTAATATCAAGTTCAGCACTCTTTCTTCTATAAGATATCTTACCAGATATCTTAAGCATTCTCTTGGCCTGTCAGTCTAAGAAGCCCACAAAAAGGGGAGGGAGGGAGGGAGGCTGTTGAAACTTGGTCATGTGCCAAAGGTTTCTGGATATTGAGTTATATGAAAGAGAATCACAAACAAAGAAATAAGACTATGGAAACTCCAAGGGCTAAAACGTTTTCCAAGACCCACTGGTTTGGGTAAATGGGGTAGAGGGGCAATCAGTGTTCTAGGTTGCTCATATGTGATGAACACTTAATAAATGTTTGTTGGCTTGAATCATTCCATCTTGTTCACAATCGCTTCACGAGATACTTGGCCCATTGCCTTGTGGGATTCCAGATAACCTGCATCTGCAGCATTTCTCCTTTCACCAATCAGCCTAGGAGACCTATCCAAAAAGAAATGGCGAGAGGGGGAGGGAGTAGGCGTTTGAAACTTTATCAGATGCCAAAGAGTTTCTGATCTTGGAGGATGTGAGGGGGTGTCACAAATAAGCAGAGAAGCAAGAAACTCCGTGGTCTGCTTTGTTTTCCAAGAATCGAGGGCTTGAGGGAAAGGAGGTAGGGGCAGTATTCCAGGCTGCTCCATTCCCTGGCCCCTCCATGAGAATTGAGTCCCTCTGAGAGGGGAGGTAGGAGGGCGAGAAAAACACAGGAAAGGCTATTTGATGGTGCCCATTGTAAGGCCTTTTTATTTGTTTGCCTAAAGTGAGAATATCAGCAGGTACTTCCCTCAATAGTTCTCCCCCAGTCAGGGACTGGAGCCATTAGGGCTGTTTTGAAGAGTAGTTTGGGAAAAGGTTCAGGCAGGTCTCAAAGACCTAGGAAGACACAGGGTCAAGGAGGTGAGAGTTAGTAGCACAGGCCAGAAGGAGACACCAGACGGAAAGAGCACTTGGGTAGGAATCCTAGCTTAGTTAAAGTCAAGTTAACAAGAACTTATGAAGGACCTACTATATGCCAGGTGCTGAACTAAGTCCTGGGGCGAAAGAGGCAAAAAAATTAGTCCTGGCTTTTAAAAAGTTCACAGTCTAATGGGGGAAACAATATGCAACCAATTGTGTACAAACAAAATATAGGTAGGATGATTTGGAGATAAATCAATAGAGGGAAGGCACTGGTTCTAAGGTACTAAGGGGGACAAGGAAAGATCTCTTATAGAAGATGGGATTTTAATTTGGTCTTGAGGGAAGCCAGGCAAGCCAAGAGACAGAAATGAAGAAGAAAATAATTCCAGGAATGAAGGACAGTCAGTGAAAATGCCCAGTCGGTAGAGAAACGGCAAGTCTTATTGTAAAAACAGCAAGGAGGCCGGTGTCTCTAGATCGCAGAGTGCGGGGTGTAGGTGGGGGTGTGTGGTTAGGTGTAGGAAGACTGGAAAGGCAGGTAGGGGTCAGCTTAAGAAGAGCTTTAAAAAACCAAGCAGGGGATTTTATATTTGATCCTGGAAGTGATAAGGAGCCACTGGAGTTGATTAAGTAGATAGACAGGGGTGACATGGTCAGATCTGTGATTTAGGAAGACCAATCTGACAGATGAATAGAGGATGGACTGGAGTGGGGGGAGAGACAGAGAGACAGAGACAGAGAAACAGAGAGAGAGAGAGAGCTGAGGTAGAGGGAACCACCAGAAGGCTATTGCAATAGGTGAGGGAGGCCTGCACCAGAGTGGTGGCAGTATCACAGGAGAGAAGATGGCAGAGAGGAGAAAGGTTATAAAGGTGGATAACAGTACCACACTGGCTACTTATCTACGTGATCCCTTATAACTTTACATCCTATGATAAGATTCAGTGCCTAGAATAGATGCTCTTTGCTCTGATCTTTTTTTATATAGCACAGGTGGATCGGGGTTCACAGGTGTGGTCTAATAACTAAGGCCCAGCCCGTTCTCTGTTCAAGCATGGGCAGAGGGCTAGACCTCTCAGAATGATGTTACCCTAAAGTCCCTTACAGATCTAAAATTCTAGGATTCTGTTGGTGAATAGAACTGATTCAATCGCTCTGACCTAATCTTTCTATGGTTAGGCTACAGGCAATGTTTAAAACGAGGAAGGTCTGCCCGCGTAATTATAGATGTTTGCCCCAAATATTACTTTGGATCTCTACTGTTTCTTGAAGGTTCACCCAACATGCTTGCTGATGCAGCACTGCTCGCTTCATACTCAGCTTTGGAGGGGGACATACATAGGGCATACATAGGGCAGCTGACTACTTCTGTTTGGGTTCTGTTGACTAACGATGAGGAGCTGGATTTTCTAACACTGTCATGCATGAGCCCTCACCAGTATGTTTCCTATTTTTTATCAGCCAGTAGTCTCAAGTAGCTTTTTGAAAAGGGTATATGCTAAGGTGTGAGTAAGTAAGAATTATCAGTACAAAACATTTTGTTCTCAAAGTCCCTAAGGAGAATGGAGATTAACCTAAATACAAGAATGGTAAGGCATACATATAGGGAGCATTAAATGTGTTATCTGCTACTGGTCCCTTCACTCTGATGACATGGCAAGTGGAAGTGGAAAAGAAAGAGATGGAGAAACTCTCCTTCTCAAAAGGGAGGGTTCCATCTCACAGGTTTGCTCAAACTGGAATTCTCAACTCATGAATTTAAATCTTCCACCATTGGGCTGGACACCTAAAAACTGCTGAAATTCCCCTTCTAGTTAAAGCTTCAGGACACAGTGATTAGCTCTTTTAGTTAGCCAGTAATTTTTCTCTCCTTTCTTGAGCCCAAGAAGCTTGCACCTCAGGGTGTAAACAATCTTGTTGACACATCATAACCCTTGATTAATTCTGGAATTCAATCAGAGGCATTTTTCACCTGATAAAGGTAACAGAGTAAAGAGAATTTTGTTAATTGAGATGATGAGTACGGCACATACCTCACTGTATTGAGTTTCATTTTGTTGCACTTTGCGTGTATGTGTATATATATATGTATATATATATATATATATATATTTTTTTTTTTTTTTTTTTTTTTTACAAATTGAAAGTTTGTGGCAACCCTGCATTGCACAAGTCTATCAGTGCCATTTCTCCAAAAGAGTGTGTCTCATTTTGGTAATTCTCCCAACATTTCAAACTTTTTCATTATTATTACATCTGTTATGGTGATCTGTGATCAGTGATCTTTGAGGTTACCATTGTGGTTGTTTTGGGGCACCATGGACTGTGCCCATATAAGATGGCGAACTTAATCAAGAAATGCGTGTGTTCTGACTGCTCTACCGACTGGCCATTCCCACGTCTCTCTCCTTGCACTTCCCCGTTCCCTGAGACACAACAGTATTGAAATTAGGCCAATTAATAACCCCACAATGGCCTCTAAGTGTTCAAGTGAAAGGTAGAGTCAATCGATGAGGAAAACTTCATTGTTGTCTTATTTTAAGAAATCGCCACATCAAACTGTCAAAAGCTAAGACCCTGCTTCAGTGTCTATATATAATTTAAGTTTGTACCCACTCTTCCAAGGGGAAATATACTCTTGGTGAGTGCAAAGCGGCAGTGCACTTTAAGTTTGTGGGGAAGTTTTTGTGTCAACTGTTCTTGCTTTACCTTCTTAGTAAATATCTTTTTAAAAAAAATTTAAAAGCTAAGACTCATACATTGTCAATGTTAAAAAAAAAAAGGAAAGAAAGAGAAGTTGCCCCAGCCACCCCAACCTTCAGCAACCGCCACCCTGATCAGTCAACAACCATCAACGTCATGGCAAGACCTTCCACCAACAAAAAGATTATGACTCACTGAAGGCTTGTATGATGGTTAGCATTTTTTAGGAATAAAGTATTTTTTAATTAAGGCATGTACATTGGTTTTTCTAGATATGATACTATTGCACACTTAATAGACTAAAGTATAATGTAAACAACTTTTATTTGCACTGGGAAACCAAAATACTTGTGTGATTTGCTTTGTTGCGATACTCACATTATTGCCATGGTCTGGAACTGAATCTGCAATGTCTCTGAAGTATGCCAGTACCACACCTCCCTTGGACTGCTTTGGTAATGCTTCAAAATAGCTGCAATTCCATCGGTAAGATTACTATGTTCACTGACACAGACCCTCCATAGCCTAGCAAACAGTATCATGAGTTGCTGTGGCCAAACGATTTATCACCCTGTGGTTGGTCATCCATTCTTAAGCTTCTCCAAACTTAGCTAGACTGGTTCTTGGAAGACAGAAGCAGACATTGGGCCCATATTGAAAGCCTTTCCAGCTTGGTTGGAACTCCCCGGATTTGCACTTCAGTGGTACAGCCCTGGAGAGCCCAGGGTCACCAACACACCAAAGTGAGACGTTGAGAGGAGCCCTTCAATGAAGGACCAGACGTCCGTGATGAGAAAACCCCGTATGAAAAAGGAGAATGTTTCTCCGATCTTGGTTTGTAATGAAAATCTGTCATTTAGCAGGTGGGACCACCTGAGGCAAATCATTTCACTTTGAGCTTCAGTTTCTTCATCCTTAAAATGAAAACATGACATCTAAGGTCCCTTCCGATTCTAATCATCTGTTGTCTGAAAAACAAACAAAAACAACCATATACTGTTGTAGAAAAGTACTTTTACTCACATCATCCCATTCACTCTTCTCAATAGTATAATTGAGGCAAAGAGGGCAAGGATTATCACCTCCATTTTGCAAATAAAGAAAATAAGAGGGGCTGCTAGGTGGCGCAGTGAGTAGGGCACCATCCCTGGAGTCAGGAGGACCTGAGTTCAAATCTGACCTCAGACACTTGATACACTTACTAGCTGTGTGACCTTGGGCAAGTCACTTAACCCCAATAGCCCTGCCTTACCCCTTCCAAAAAAAAAATGAGACTGGGAGGGTTTAAGTGACTAGCAAAGTGATGGAATTGGGACTTGAACCCAGGTCTTTTGGCTCTAAGCCTAGTCCTCATTCCACCATATCATAATGATTCCCGTCTACAGATGTAGTTGAAAAGGCGTAGGAGCGACCAAACATCCTTTCTAAAGCAGGTCCGCAGGGTGAAGACGTCAGCTTTGTGGTTGCCCTGCCCCCTTCCATTTTGCATATCCTGTCACCATCTTGGATTGCCTCTTACTTGTGGTTGGCCTCAAGCTTTTGTTTCTTAAAAGGTAGGGTGAGGGAGTGGTTAGAGAGAGAAGAAGCCCCTCCTTGGCAACAGGCTTTGTTATTGTTGTTGTTTTGTCATGTTCACCTCTTCTTGACCCTATTTGAGGTTTTCCTGGCCAGAGATACTGGAGTGGTTTGCCATTTCTTTCTCCAGCCCATTTTACAGATGAGAAAACTAAGGCAAATGGGGTTAAGTGTCTTGTCCTGGGTCACACAACTAGTGTCTGAGGCCAGATTTGAGCCTGGGTCTTCCTGACTCTAGACCGGATACTCTATCCACTGTACCACCCAGCTTCCCCAGGGACCGGGCTTAGATGTGGGTTAAAGAAGCTTGGTATGATTTCAAGTGTGATTGCAAGGTTTTTATACCCCCTCAAAAGTCTCCCACACGTTGGCTGATGCCTGAAGTTCTTCCATTTAAATTGTGTTGCTATAGCAATGTGTTACTTTAGGCAGTACGGGGTAGTGGATAGAGAGCCAGCCTCAAAGCCAAGGAAACCTAGGTCTGAGTCCTATCTCTGACATATACTGTGTGTGCCTGGAACCCACGGCAAATCTCTAAGACTCTCTAAGTGGCAGAGAAATTGCCAACCTGCCCTAGTACAGGAAGTGTCCTCTCCTGGGATTTTACTATGCCAATAGAGTCATAGGTCAAGTCCCTACCTGACTTTAATGTAAGCCTTTGGTCCTTGGTAAAAGTGCAACCCCGCCCCAACCCCAAGGGTAGGACTTTAAACTATCACTCATTCACACCTTCCTTATATGCTTCTCAGAGCCTTTCTCGAGAGTAGATTTTTATGGGGTGCCATAAAGGCTTGAGTATTGGGAACAGGGAACATCACTAGTAAAGCAAGGAAAAAGGTGCAGAAAAAGGAGGCAGGGGCACTGGAGACAAATTCTAACTATTGCACAGCCTGGGGGGTGGCATGGGGTGAGGAGGAGAAAGGGCTGACCCTGTCCTGACTCTTACAGCTCAATCCCTCCCCTCCCCACCCCTATTCCCAATGAGCTACATGGCTATTTGCCACTGGTAGTTCTGACTGCCTCATTTTTGCCATGCATTGGCAGCTGTGACTGAGTAACAGTGAAAAGATGCCAATTTTCCCCAGTGACATTTTGGGATATTATGGGCTTTTACCTGTGAGTTCAAAGGGTGACTGCAAAATTCTCAGAAAAAAAAAAATTCAATTCACTCGAATTTTAAAAAGGGAGAGGTGATAACTTTTAGCATAAGGAAAGGAGAGCATAGGATCACAGACTCAGAGCTGAAGGGTGTAACAATAATGTTGGTAGCAGCTGCTATGGAGGTGAAAGACCAACAAGACCAACAACAAAAGCACAGAGGAGGGCTGCTAGCACAGTTCCTTTGATCTGCTTTTCTAAGGAAAGCAACTTTAAGGGGTCAACAATCTTATTTTAATCAAACATACATATATCATTCACTTAGTTCAGGGGAAAAAACTTCAGAGAGACTACAAACAGAAATTACAAACAGATCAACAGACAGGCTTTTATCTGTCTGACCAAATCACAATACATACATAGTTACCAGAGAGAAGCACCAACATTTGGGTTTTCAAAGCCAGGGGACGGGGGGGGGGGGGGGGGGGGGCGGCGCACCTGCACGGCTTCAACGGCTACCCAGTGTCTTGTCACCAACACTCTTTCAATGAGTGTGCCCCCAAAGGTAAAACACCAACCTCTGAGTTTATATACACTTCTTCAGGGTCAAAGGGAATCACAACCACGTGACTCAAACCCATGTGACTTAAACGCTTGCTCAGGGTCAGAGGGCATCACAACTGTGGGACTCAAACCCGTGTGAACTAGGCCTTCCCTGACATAAGCAGGTCATCAAAGACTCCTGATTCAATCAAAGATTCCTTAGTGCTGAGAAGCACTCCAAAACAAAGACAACAAAAAATCACTTAGCTTGTGATTATATTTGAACAGCAAACTCATCAAAGGTACTTGATTACCTCAGCATTCCAAAAGAGAAAACAGTAAAAAAAAAAAAAAAAAAAAAGTCCCACCCTAATTACCTCAGCTTCCATTCTAGTTCAGTCCCCTCATTCTACAGATGAGTAAACTGAGGCACAGGGCAGTTAAATAATTCGCCTAAAGTCACACAGACAGTAAGCTCCAGAGGTTGAATCTGAACTCAGTGGAATTCTCTGACCCCATAGCCAACCATCTTTCCTCTGTACTACATTTCTCACCTCTCCAAAGGTTGAGGAGTCCTTGGCATCTAAGATCCCCGTCCCTGCTGGCAATCCAAGAATGTAAAGGCTATATTGTTTAACAAGACCCTTATTCTGAGGACTTTAAAGGACTTCTAGAGACAGCTACAAAAGTCATTATCTCGAGATCTACACCTGCAGCTCAAGAAATATGTTGTGTGCTTGGTACAGATGTATACAGCGCCGGATTTACTGATTGGGAGAATGGAGCTCTAGACCAAGCTTCACTGCTGGCTTTGTGATTGGGTGCAAGTAATTTCCTTCTCTGGGTCTCAGTTTCCTCACCTGTAAAGCGAAGGACTCAGACTGGAAGTTGACAAAGGTCCTTGTGTTAATACCGAGGGCCCTTCCAGCTTTAGCCTCCTAGGGAGGTAGTATGGCTCTAGGGGAAGAACACTGGACTTGGAGTCGGCAGAACTGGAACCAACATGCACTAACTGTGTGACTCCTGGCAAGTTATTCAAGTCCTCTGGGCATCAGTTTCCCCAGCTGTAAAACAGGGATAATTATACTTGCACTACCTAATTCCTAAGGCTGTTGTGAAGATTAAATGAGACGATGTTTGTAAAGTGCTTTGTTAACCCTAAAATATGATAGTTATCAGCTCTGAGGATGATGATGACGATAGCGATGTTTATAACTAAAGTGGGAATAGTATTTTCACTGCCCACCTCACAAGGGTGCTGTGAGGAAAGCAGCCAGTAAATGGCGAAATGCCGTTGAAATGTGAATTGTCATTATCTGCTAAGGTCCCTTCCAGCTTTAACGTCCCACAATACCATGACTGCCAATTTCACTTACTCTGATTGGCACTCTGACTTCGGCTTCAGGGGGACTGTTTCTATTAATACCAAGATCCAATTTTAAAATTCGCATCCTCTTTTTTGATCTATATATGAAATCGAGTGCTACAAATTAGAGATGCTGGAATGTCCGATATGTTTTACTTATTTTTCAAAGTGAAATAAGTAGATACATGGAAAATTACAAGCCTACAAAGCCTCGGTAGCAATTTGTTTGGGGAGAATGTCTATTTGCTAGCAAATGGAAGCAGATGGGGGCTGGGGGGTGTCGAATCAGAGTCTGCTCCAATTTGTCAAAAAGGAATCAGGTCAGCCAAACCTTATTTCCTTTCTTAACAAAGTAATTGGATTGCACATGGAAAATGCAGGATATGGGGTATATCTTGACTTTTGAAAAGGCTTTTAGTAACGGTTCGCATGATCTATCCACTGGACAATTGCTAAAATATGGTTGAAAGGCACTTAACATGTTTGGAAGTGATATAAAGTTGGCAAGCACTATGGGCATTTTGAAGGCCTGGATTATAGTTCCAGGTGATCTGGGCAAGTTGGAGGAATGCCCACATAGTGCCCATTAGCTACTACCAGGTTCAGTATAGTTGCTTTGGGAGAAATAACTATTCAAAACTCATGACCCAAGACCCCATATGTTGGATCACTATTGGATCACATCAGAGACGAATAAATGCAACGGGAAAAAAAGCATTTAATTAAGAAATGTAAGTATGCAAATGAAGGAGTAAAACATTCTCTTCACTTCTATGCAGAGGAATGCAATGCCCTATCTATACCTTCAGGATTAATTCCCCTACACTCCTGGGGAGATGGGGTAGGTGGGGACAGTAGTTTCAGATCTTTCAGTCCCAGCGGTAGATCCTTAGTTGTTTCGTTCAGTTGTTTCAGACTCTCTGTAACTCCATTTGGGATTTTCTTGGCAAAGATACTAGAGTAGTTTGTCATTTCTTTCTCCAGCTCATTTTACAGATGAGGAAACCGAGGCAAATAGGGTTGTGACTTTCCAGGGTCATAGAGCCAATAAGTGTCTGAGGCCAGATTTGAACTCTGGTCTTCCTGACTCCAGGCCCAGCACTCTATCCACTGTGCCACCTAGCTGGTAATATTGTTCTGTCTGTTTCATGGAATAGTTTTCCTGGGACAACGATAGGGGAATAGGATGTGGGGGGAAGGGGGGGAAGAAAGAACCCTTGCCTTTGTTCTAGAATTATCAAAGTATAAACTCAACACTGTGGCTCAAGGACACCATGTTCATAGCATTCCAGGTCAACAAGCATTTATTAAGTGCCTGCGATGTGTCAAGCAGTGTACTAAGCTTTGTTTCCTCTCTCCTTACTCTTAGCAGGAATTCACATCCACTCCACTTTGTCCTTTTGAGTATCCCACATTGCAGTGCACTCCCTCATCACTGAGTGTGCATCTTGATCATGTGACCATAATGTGGGCTCATGCACGCCTCAAGGATTGTGGAAGATAGAGTCCAGAGAAATTTCGCAAAGAACGATGCGCTGTTGGCCTCAAGCACCACGACAAATGAAATCCTCAGATGTTCCCTCTATATTCTGACCAGATGGGGGAAAGTTTTGTGATTAATGTAAAGTACTGCTGAATTCAATGATTCTTAAAATTTCAATTTCCATAGGTTCGTAGAATTTTGTAGAGCTGGAAGTAACCTCAGAGATCACAATTCAGGGGGCCCATGGAAAGATTTCAGCAAGTCCATGACCAGTAGTGTGCTGGAGCCAGCTCGAACCAGCTCACGAGAGCAGATTATTAAATTCTCAGTGTGAGCATTTGTATCTCAGAAATCAGCAGATGCCACAAATCAGCTCTCGATCTATTATTTTGAAAGCAATGGAGAAAATTTTAATAATGCAGATTAAACAAAGTGCATCCTATGTGTTTGGGGAGCCAGTTGTTTAAACATTTACCAGCATGTTTCTGAGCATGATCCCACGCTGGAGACTCCAAAAAGAAAAGTAGTTCAGGGAGGATGGAAAGCTTTAAAATATAAATTTCTGATTATGCAACTACAAATCATCTTGATCAGAAACAAGGTTGCCAGGAGGGCAGATCCTCAAAAGAAAACAATGTGGCTGCACAGGTGCCTCTCTCTGACAAGCTCAAACTGTAAAAAGACATATACAAAAGACAGAAGCAGAGGCATAGATAAGGACTAGCGTAGGCCACCTTCCTCAAATAACCTCAGCACGGGGCCCAGCACTTAGTAGGTGCTTAATAGTTGCTTGTTTCCTCTCTTCCTTTAAACTGCACATAATAACGACCCCTACCTTCCAGGACCCAGTGAGATAATATTTGTAAAGTGCTCTATAAATGCTAGTTAGTAATAGTAGCACTAATAAGAACTTGCAAGGCTTTGACGTTAGGAAAAGCAGACGCCCAGGATGTGCCGAGGGGTACCCAGGACAGCACCAGCAACAAAAACTTCTAAAGAGATGCGTGGTATAATTGGAAGAGTTTCTCTCGGACTTGGAGTCAGAAAATCTGAATTTGAATCCCAGCTCTGATGACTCACTGGGTAAAGAGAAGCCGGCCACCTAACCTCTCGGAGCTTCTCATTTTCTTCCTGATCTATATACCTGCAACATTCGTACCCCTGCTTCACAGGGTCATTGGGAGGAAAACTCCTTGCAAACATCAAAGCCTTGTAGAAATGCAAGCTCTTGTTAGTGCTACTAATAATAATAATAACTAACATTTATATAGCACAAGGCACCTCAGGGCGCAGTGAGTAGAGCACCAGCCCTGGAGTCAGGAGGACCTGAGTTCAAATCCAGCCAAGGAAGCTTGACGCACTTACTAGCTGTGTGACCTTAGGCAAGTCACTTAACCCCAACTGCCCCACCCCACCCCCCAACAAAGAAGACAAAACAAAAAAAAGGTTTGCAAAGCACTTTACAAATATCTCGCTGCGTCCTGGAAGGTAGGGAACAAGCATCATGAAGCACCTCCTCCGTGCCAGGCACTATGCTAAGTGTTTTACAAATACTATTTCATTGATCCTCATAATAACCCTGAAAGGCCTGTGTGACTATTACCCTCATTTTACAGATGAGGAAACCGAGGCAAGGAGAAGCGAAGTGACCTGCCCAGGGTCACGTAGCTAGCCTGAAGCTGTATTTGAAGCAGGCCGTCCTGACTCCAGGTCCAGGGCTCTGTCCATTGTGTTCACAACAAAAACAAGGAAAGACGGTCCCCCACTGCTCAGGACAGATGGCATGACATTAGCAGATGAGAGAAACAAAGTAGAACCATTCACCTTATTCTCCTTTCTCTTCTGTATCGAGTATGGGTCTTCAAACCAGAAAAAGCAGGACAAGCGTCATCAAGAAGGAAATGGAATTTGAGATGTAGCATCTGCCAGAGAAACCCTACCCTAGGGTGGCTGCTGTTATCCCTGAATGACCATGTTCCTTTCCCCCTACACACACACACACACACACACACACCCCTTAGAAAGGATCCTTCCTCTTACGAAGAAAAGCAAAATAATTTGAGTGAAAAAGGAAAATTATTGCCTTTTTTGATACACGCTAGAGGATAAAAACATTAATAGGCTGCAACATGATGTTCATAAATAATCTTACCGTAGGATGTGTGATTTGGGACAAGTTTTTGCTCTTATCTTTATTAACATGAAAACAAGACTTTAGAATTTTGCCTTTGAATTATTCAGGTCACCACCTAATTGTGCATAAATGTACATGAGCAGGTCCACTCTCACAACCATGACCTAAAAACCCATCCTTGCAGGGAAGACGGTAACTTTCTTCCTCTCGTTGAGTTACTAAAGGCAAGACATTAAATGCAGACAGAATCCCCTGCCCCCTCCCTTTAAATCCATTTCAAATGGAAGATTTACAAGGAGGATGGAATTCTTTTCTGACTCCTTAGCTTGAGGCTCCAAGATGAGATCCGAATTGCTAGAAAACAGAAATTTCCATTTCCTTCTAAGGCATCCGGATTCACTGATTTCCTGGTGCCACCTTGCTCAGCTCAGAGCCTCTGCTCAAAGCAGAAATATACATTTTCCCTTTTTTCTCCTGTCTAAAAGAAAAAAGAGCTTCGGAAACCTGATGACGTGGTCACTTCATTTGATCTCACCCAGCTCCCACGAGAGCTTTCTATTTCTGTTAGATTCCTGGGACAAAGATGGAAAGTGAGCTGACCAGCCTTTTAATCACCAGTTTCTGTCCTCTGTTCCAATATTGTATCACTTTTAATAGCAAGATGACATCTCCACCCCCCCCCGCCCCGCTCTGCTTTCCCCCCACACACCTCTGCCCCAGTATGACTGCAGATTTTAAAATAATTTCATCAGCTCAAAACACAGTCTCCTAAATTCTAGTCTCAATCATCTGTAAAACAGAGGGGTTAAATGATGATCTCTCAGGTGCCCTCTAGCAGAAGTGACCAATATGTGGCCCTCAGGGAGCATGGGACACATACCCTCGAGTGCGCACTCGACTCACTTCCTTTTTTTTTTTAAATTTTTTTTTTTTTGGCAGGGCAATTGGGGTTAAGTGACTTGCCTAAGGTCGCACAGCTAGCACATGTGTCAAGCGTCTGAGGTCGAATTTGAACTCAGGTCTTCCTGACTCCAGGCGGGTGCTCTTCCCACGGTGCCACCTAGCTGCCCTCGACTCACTTCTTAAAGAGGTCTATTCACTGAATGGGCGCTGCCTCAGTCAAACTGAGAACTGGAAAAGACCTTAGCTCAAAATGGCCAAGGTCCCTCACTACATCCTGGGCCTTCTCCAGCTATCCTGATCGATATCTGGCCACTGGACCCACATGGCTCCAGAGGAGAAAGTGAGGCTGGTGCACACAATGGAGACTTTGCACAGCCCTCCCTCCCTCAAATACAATTCAACCGCAAGTCACGTCATCATCTCCCTGATGTCGTGCTCCTCTTCGAGAACGATGGACAAGCCACTACAAAGCAGAACAAAATGTAATTGGGAAATATTTAACTAAGTAAATAAAAATATGATATTGCTGTTAAGTTGTTTCTGACTCTTTGTGATCCCAAGGAACATGCTGTCCATAGGGTTTTCTTGGCAAAGATACTGGAGTGCTTCATTATTTCTTTCTCCACTGGATTAAGGTAAACAGGAGTTAAGTGACTTGCCTAGGGTTACACAGCTCGTGTGTGTCTGACGTGGATTTGAACTCAGGCTTCCTGGACTCTAGGCCTAGCATTCTATCTACTGAGCCACCTAGCTTTCCCCAAAACAAAATAGAATATAAGTAATGTTTAATACATGGTTTTCTAACTCAATACGTGGCCCATGAAGATCCTTCCTTACATAGGGATTAGTGGCCTTCCCATGTGAGTTTTTTGACAGCCCTGCTCTACGGCATTGCCGAGCTCTGAGGCTACAATTTCTTGAATTTTAAAATCAAAATCAAGCTTGGCAAAGACTCAAATTGTTAGAACCGATTCTGAGATCAGAGAGGCTGATTCCCCCCAAACACAGAAAGCCAGTGAGCAAGCTAGAACTGGAACCAGAGTTTGGACTTCCTTCCACCACACCTGGCAGCTGCTCCCTTTCTTTAGATCAGAGCTTAGACTCCTGGAACCAGGTGGGAGGCAGCACAGTAGAATGCAAACGGAATTCAGAGTCAGAAGACCCGGTCTGAATCTCAGCTTTGCCATTTGTTATCTGGGTGATTATGCACAAAAGTCATTTTTTCTCCTGTCTGGGCCTCAGGTTCCTCTGGGCAGCTAGATGGTACAGTGGATAGGACACTGGATCTGATGGCAGGAATACCCGAGTTCAAACCCTACCTCAAATACTTACTAGCTGTGTGACCCTGGGCAAATCACTTAACCTTTCTGCCTCAGTTTCCCTATCTGTAAAATGGGGATAGCAACAGCACCTGCCTTATACGGTTGTTGCTGATAACATGTAAATCACTCTGCCGACCTTGTGGTACTCTATAAACGCTAGCCAGCATTATTATTATCTGTAAAATGAGGCATTTGATGTTGTTGTTCAATCATTTCAGTTGTGTCTGACTCTCCCTGACCTCATTTGGATGGTTTGGTTTTTTGGGTTTCTTTTTGGAAAGATACTGGAGTGATTTGCCATTTCCTTCTCCAGTTCATGTTACAGATGAAGAAGCTGAAGCAAACAGGGTGAAGTGACTTGACCAGGGTCACACAGCCAGGAAGCGTCTGAGGCCAGATTTGAACTCAGGAAGTGGAGTCTTCTCGATTCCAGGTCTAGCCCTCCGTCCACTGGGCCACCTACATGGCCCTTAAGGTCTCTTCCAAATCTGACTCCTATAATCCTTTGATTCTAAGGCTAGAAGATGTTTCAGAGACATCAAGGCCAGACCCACCCAACCGGAACACAAATCCTCTCTGCAGCATCCGGAGTCGTCACCTGCTGGAAGACCTCCAGAGATGTGAGCTGCCTTCCCTGCACTCAGCCTCTAAGATGGAGTAGGTGAACAAGAGAGCTCCAGAACGACCCTGATGTTTGGGGGGGATGAGGGGGAATGGAGCTCCTGACTCCTGCCTTTCCTCAGTTTCTAGTCAGGGACAGAAGAGAAATCATGGATGTTAAGCCACGGGGCAACAAAAAGCCTGAAAAGAAGGGAGTGACCTCTCTCTGCTGGGGCATCACTGGATCCAAGGCCCGCCCATCAGACTTGACCTCAGGTCCTGCCCTTTGCTACCTTGTGATATTGGGTACTTTTTTACTTTTTACTTTACTTTTACATTTACTTTTGCTTCTTCCTCTAGAAAATGAGGAGCATGGACTACTTAATCGCTATCCTTCATAGCTCCAAATCCTGTGATTTAAAAAAGGTTCTAACAGGATATCCCAAAATGCCGTTCTTCATATTCTTCGTGATACTCACACGTCAGTGGTAAGACTTGCTAAATAACCATATGTTCCTGCCGTTTTTATATGTTAAATTAATTTGAACTTAAAAGATTCATAACATCTTAGCCCTGGAAGAGGACTATTAGTCCAAGGCCTTTATTTTGTAGGGGCAGCTAGGTGGCACAGTAGGTCGTGCACTAGGCCTCGAGTCAGGACCTGAGTTCAAATCTTGCCTCAAATACTTACTAGCTGTGTGACCCTGGGCAAATCACTTAACCCTATTTGTCTCTGTTTCCACAAATGTAAAATGAGCTAGGAAAGGAAATGGCAAACCACTCCAGTATCTTTGCCAAGAAAGCCCCAAATGGGGTCACAAAGCGTTAGACACGACTGATCCATAACTCGTTTTGTAGCGGAGACCCAGACTGGTAATCTGCCTCATGCAAATCCCTACTGGTGATAAGTAGGATCACCGGAGACTGCAAAGGAGCTGACCTCGTTTAGTTCAACTCTTCACTTTGTAGTAAAAGGACAGCGGAGATCTAGAGGAAATGAAGTGACTTTCCCAAAGTGGAGCTGGGATTCCTATCTAGGTCTTCTGACTCCAAACCCAGTGACTAGAGCTGGGGGATTCACACCTAAATCTTCTGGCTCCAAATGTTCCGCCACAATCCATCTTCTGCCTAAAGGTGGACCGCATAAAGTGAATGAACTGCATGGAGGTGAGCAGTTCTAATGCCAGATAACCATCTGGATACTTCTTTTAAATCCATCCAGTCCAAGTGACGGAGGATCACCTACGTCCGGCCTCTTCCTTGAAGTCAAGTCATTAGCCCGAGATCATCTGACAAGTTAGTGACAGATAGGTTTCCATTTTTTTTTTGCAACAGAGATAAATGATCAGTATTTATCTTACAGGTCAACTAATCAATACTTGTTGATTTCAGGTCAGATTTGGGCTAACAACATAAGCATGGGAGAACGGGAGCTTTTTCCCATCTTGTTCATAAAGTAGCTACCCCATACAGAGTCACCTTGACCCTAGCTGTTCCCTACGCACTGATACCTCAGCTGGTTATCGGGCTCAGACCAAAGAATGTTTCTAGCACGAGGCCAGCACTAACTGGCAAATAGGAAAATGAGTTTTGCTTCAGCTGCATACACATTGAATCCAGTTCTACAAAGAACAAGTTACTGTAAACGGTAACCATGTAACATAAAGGCCACAGTGGATGCAGAACGGGTTTTCTTCGCTCCTTTTTAGCCAGAGGCCTCTGGCATTACCTTACACAGAGCATGGGTCTAAGTTGTGTAGTGTGGAGAGAGTGAAAGCTTTAATAAAAAAAAAAATCTAAAAACCTATAGACTTCACGGTTAGAGATGAAAGGCTGCAGAAATGTTTATTGAATACAGTGTCAGGTTTATAAATAAACTTATTTACAGTATTTCCATAAGTTGGTCCCCCATCAAAGAGGTGGTTAAACCTCCACACATTTTGATCTGTTACAGAAACTTTCAATTACATCTTTTCCAAAAAGCCATTATGAAGGGCAACTTTGGTAACAAAAGAACCACTATGAGCTTTGCTACAGAAGTGTTTAATGGATATAATACTGAATTTGGGGAGGGGAAGACACCACTCCACACATTTCACTACTTTCCACTGCAGATACACATGGGAGAGAGCATGTACTCTCCCCTAAAGTCAATTTCAAGGGGATAAAAATTGCTAGCTGAATGGATGAATTAAGACAAATTAGTGGAACCTCGCTGTCAAAGGATGAGCAAGCAGTTTGGGGGTTGCACAATAAAGTCAAATTGATTGAGTAAAAGAAAGACAGGCTTGACCAGATTTACATTCTTTGATTAGGAATAAATTCCCAGTATGTTGCGGGAATCATTTGCTACTGCTTTGACACAAAATACATCAGCTCTAGACCTGCTGGACAGCCATTACAATATTGTTACAAATACAATCAAACATGCATTTTATAAAGAGAATATAAAAATATGTACAGTAGCTAATTTTCACCAATTAAAGTGTGTGCAAAAATTTTTTGTCGAAAAAAAAAAATCAGAAAAAGCCTTCCTTGGCAATAGTGCATCAAAAACCCATCTGAAATACCAAGATACGTTTGCCTCTCTCTCAACACTTACCCCCAAACAGATGGAGAACAAAACCATGAGAAAGTGTTTGCCAAGTACTGAGTGGTTTTATGGCGTGTCTTAGGCTAAAGCAGGATGCCAGTTAAGACTAGTGACTTTATATATAAATATATGCATATATTTATAAAGCAGGAAGGGTTACGGGCAAGAGCAGTTGGGAAGTGCTAACACAAATCCATGAGCAATGTCACTAGCTCACAACTTACTCACTCAAAAACATTCACTATATCCAGTTTCTGTTTACACCAAACACTTGATCCTCATCAAAAAAAAAAAAAAAAATGGGTTCCTTTGTCTCTACCCAAACACCATGAGGGGAAAAGGCTACCTCATATTTGCCTACTTCTCACCAGCTTTTTTCTTCACTTCTGCACATTTATTGTTGGTAGACATTCTTTGGGGAAGGTGCCTGGGTTTGGAACAGGATGCTAACTTCTCAAAAGGACCCAAAAGCTAAAAATCAAGTCTCCTAGATAATAGCACTTGAATCAAAAAGCCCCATCAGCTTTAGGAAGGGTGAGTTGGAAAAGGCTTGTGATTCGCTTTTTTTTTTTTGACATCACCTCTCCTAAAACTAGAAAGTCACTGACCGAGGCATTTTTAAGTCATCTTGTCACAGGTTTAAAACCAGAGACCAGGCCAGGAACCAGGCTATTCTATGCCTCCCTCCTCCCCCCTCGATACACATACACACACAGACAAAAAACATCATAGGCTATCAAGTTATCAAAATTCCTAGCTAGAGCCATTCCAGTAGCAATTCCAGTGTGGGGAAATCCCCAGCACCAGAAAGGATCTAATGTCTAAGCCATTATTCACAATCACCCTGCCCAAACACGGATTTTTTCCCCATGTATGGAGAAACAAGCAGTGATACTTAATGCTCCACGGACTTCAGTAACGTACGAAATAACCACTTAAGTTCTTTCCACCCTCAGGTTGGTCACTTTTAGCCACAAAAAAAAAAAAAAAAAAAAAAAAAAGCAAAAGCAAAGAAACCGATTGGAGTTTTGCCACACCACACTGTTCCTAACCGTCCTCTGGCAGAAACATTAGCAAAAGCCGCAAAATGCTTCTTCAGGAATCAGCCCCTTCATACGTTAGTTAGCTGCGAAGGTAGCAGACTCATTCTCAGATTTCCCTAGCAGTACCCACCATGCCCAGACAATATAACTGAAGAAATTTCACACAGGAACTAAAAACTACAAACTTACTAATTGGATAGAACTATTTAACACATAGAAAAATCTAGCCTCCTACAAAGCGTGGCCACCTTTAATGCAACATGGGTTTAAAGTGACTTTTTTTTTCGTATGAGCTGATGCCATCACAAAGGTTGGTGTCAGCACTTTCTAATAGTTTTGGTTACAGGGTTTATAATTAGACACAAAATTCACTCCAGGCTGGAGTTCTACTTACAAGCTGTGAACTAGCATACACACAGAGGGCACAGTTCTATTTGGAATAAATTAGAAACGTAGAACACATAGAGGGGGGAGATTTTGGGGGAGGGGATGAAAGAGAAGAAACCCAAACAAGATGCTACGTGAACAGCATGTATAAATTAGCTGTGAGTTGCATGGTGAAAGATAAGTCTTTTAAGCATAAAGAGATTCATTTAGAAAAGTGGCCTACTGCTTCTATCACACACAGCAAGGATTGAGTTACACTGCCATACTGAATCGTGAATCATGCCTTTCCCATAGATGGTGTCAGTAAGTTACATAAAGCAGGTTATTAGCAGCATGTTTTAAAGGAATCCCAGGTACATGCTTTAGAGGATAGATGTTTCTTCTTCAGGCCACTCTGCCTGAACTGATTCACTGCTATCAGGAAAATGGCCAACTAGACTTAAGTTTTTATTGTCTAAAAAAAAAAAGCCTGTCAGTATGTTTGTCTCTAGTAAATATCTTAGGACTCAGAGATTAGTTCTTACTACTGGGGAAGGTGGAGGGGGAAAAAACCCAGAGGTCCGGGTATCTGAAAACATACTGGTCTGCCAGCACAATACTTCCCCTCCTCCCCCAACCCCCCAGCCTTCAGCTGCCCTGTCCCCATTTAAATTTCAGCTTTACAAAGCATTTAAACACCACTTTAAGTTAATGGTCTTTTATTGGAAAAAAAAAGACTAGCATTTACAACTTGGAATGGACATAAACTGTAATATCTTGAACAGCGATGTTGATAGTTGTGCTGAAGTCCACAGCCTACTCTGCCGGCTCCAAGTCATGGTACAGAAGGTTTTAAAAATAGAGAGTCCAAAGATGCTCCCTTGGTGAAGGTTTCTTTTCAAAAATTTTGTGTGAACGGTAACAGCCTGACATCCGTTTCACTATAGTGCAGTGCAGACAATGCTAAACCAATAGAAACACAGACATGCCATCCAGAGTTTGAGATCACCATTAGGGTTTGGAGCACACTTAAGTACAGAAGAACCACCGTTAGGGCTACATCTTGAAATTCTGCATCCTTCAACCATTTTGCTGCATACCATCCTGAGGTAAACCAATTTTACTTTATTGTATTGACTTTTTTTTTTTAAAGTAACCAGCTAGGACAATTTATACTAACAAATTGAACTAGATAACCCACGTGGGTAACATTTTTTAATTTTGTTTTTTTGTTTTTCTTTTTTTTTTCTTTTTTTAATACAAATGTCTGACTGTGCTCAATTGTCAAGCTGCATGCATGAAAAACTGGCCAGCCCAAACAGTGTCATAATCATTAGCAAATGGAACTTGAAGGAGAGTCCACTAAGTGCTTCCTTATCATTTAAGGTAGTAGTACAAGTACTTATATTGTAAAACTCATGTGTTAATTGGATCTTTTGGGGACAGGACCACCAACCAATACATGCAGATTTTTTTTTTTGTGGACAGAAGGTACTTTTGACATTCAGTTTTGCTATACAGAAACAGAATGAATAAATGAACTTTTTTTTTTTGCAAGAGGTAAGTAAAAGATTCAATTTGATTCATCTAGAGGGGGAAAAAAGGTGAGAGGAGGTCTTCATTTTGCAGTCATCATCTGTACGATTCTGAAAGACAAATAACCACAGCTTTTGGTTATCTTCAAAGCAACTTTAACTCAGTAAAACATCTCAATGTACTTTGTGTAAAAGAAAACCCAGTATCTAAGAAGTCGAGTACCTTGTCTATTTTGCTAACAAACAGAAAAAAAACCCCACACTGGAGAAGTCTGGTAGTGGGCATTTTACCTTCATAGTTGACTTGTCCGTCTCCATCAATATCTGCTTCTCTGATCATTTCGTTCTACTTCTTCATCTGTTAGTTTTTCCTCCTAAGTTTGTCATTACATGACGTAGTTCTGCCGCACTGATGTAGCCATTGCCATCCTGGGAACAGTTAATGAGTATTAATGAGTATCCTTCACACAACTGTTCTACGCTCAATCCATGCTCACATAAACAGATCTCCATTTTCTAGGTCTACACTCTGAACCTGGGTCAGCTGTAGCAGCTCAGGACGCGTTAAAAAGTCCCATCCCCGTAACCATGAGAAATTTCTACCCCAGCACAAATACAGACATTATTCCATGAAGATGAGACGCTGGAAGGACCGTTTGAAAAGCTTGGTAAATGGGGATGTAGGTCATTTAATAATTTGTTTAAAGCTGCTGTTTATAACACAGACTCAGCAATACCTTGTCAAAGACTCGGAATGCCTCACGGATTTCTTCTTCACTGTCTGTATCTTTCATTTTTCTAGCCATCATGGTCAAAAATTCAGGAAAGTCGATAGTGCCATTACCTCAAAAAACAAAAACCCAGAAAGCAGGTTATTCATTTGATTAAAAATTGTCTGGCTTTTTTGGTAAGAATACTCAGTGACACCATTTCAGGACCAACAGATACTTTTAAGCGTTTCCTAGCCGGCAGACCACTTAATTTCAGGACAGCACCTTTTAATACAAAGAAATCCACAGATAAAAGTACAAAACCGACTCCAAAATTCCACTGTTCCATCACTCATGCAACAAAACAAGAAAGAACAAATGAACAGGAGATATCACAGTATCGTATGAGCTGAGTCTTCATGTTCCCTAGAGCCTGGCTCCTGAGGGAACAGATGTTTCTTCTTCCATGTTTGCATCCACTCAACTCAGTGGGAATTTATAGAAGCCTAAGTAATGCTACTGATCACCTAAGGATCACAGACTAGAATGGGCCTCAAAGACAGGCCTTCTGATACCATCTCCTTCACCACAATGGTTAATGTGAAACACATTAAATTTGGAAGAAAAGGACGAGAACTGAAATAAGAAATTTTGTTCTTTCCCCTGTGGCCCAAAAGTCTCATTATCATACTTCTCTCTAAGGCCTCCCACCCACCTTTATAAAGGACATTAAGGTGATAATGGAATCACAGACTTGGAGCCGGAAGGTGCTTTACAATACAGAATAACGATAGCTGGCATTTGTATAGTGCTTGAAAATCACTTTGTATGTACCATCTCATTTGTCCAACCCTGGGAGACAGGTGCTGTTATCCCCATCTTACACGATAAGAGAGCTGATTCTGGAAGAGGCTGCCTGAAGCAGGATCTGAACACGTATCTCACTGATGGCCCGTGATGCCCAGACCCACACACCATCCCACTTACTCCACCTTGCTGACTTCAGAGGTCCTCTAGTCTGATTCTCCATTTTATACTTGAGGAAACTAAGGTCCAGAGGGATTGGCTTGCATAAGGTCACACAGGTGGCTGGGAAGCAGACCTTGGTTCTCACTCAAGTAGTCTAAACTTCTTGGTCCAGGACGCTTTCCCACCGTACCCCACTGTCAATCAATGGCCACCAATCTTTACCGATTTACTTAATTATCTTTCATCCTTAAGATATTTGGGAATTTCACATATCTTGGAACCGTGATTTAAGACACCCTCTTGCTCTATCAAAAGAATCCTTACTTCCCAACCATCTTTCACTTTTATCGTAAACGCTTCCAACTAGGAAAAAAAGTGACTTTTGCTTCAAATGATAAACTAAGTTATTAATGTTAAGTGAAAGGAACAAAGTCACAAGAGACTAACAGTATCACACACACTGTTAGCACTTCTAGGTATGGTTATCCTTTCTGGTAAGTTAAAACTAGAACACACTCTCTAAAACTCTATTGCCTTTTGGGTTCAAATGATAAAATTCCAACGTATTTTATATATGCAGTATTTTTAAAAATAAACAACAAAAATAAGATATTTATTAAATTATTTTGGAGTGGCCAAACCTCATAGCTACTGCCCTTAAATTCTTGATTACGCATGATCATTCCTCGTTACATCAGTTGTACTTGGTACAATTTTTGTCATATCAAGGAGATGAGCTTCCCCAGTCTTTTTTTAATAGTTTTAGGGTAGAAGTAGAGAATCACCTAATTGGTCTAGATACCTAAACACCTCAGTAGGCCAACTAATACAATTGAAAGCTACTAATTAGGTTTTACTTTCCAAAACAACTGGAATGGAAGCCAGAGTGATAAGTAGACAGGATACCAAATTAGTATGAGATAAACTGATTTAGACCTAGCTCGGGCATTTACTCTCCATGAGCCTTGCAGAAATCGTTTCCTTTCTGAGTCTCAATTACTCTGTCAAACACAGTGCCACCTTCCCCCTTACAGTCATACTGCTATGAATAGCAAATGATAATGTACACAGAGAACACAACAGAAAATATAAAGTACCCGCACAAATGTAAGGTATATTAAGAAACCCTACGAACTGAACCCTTTTACAAAGAACACCCACTCAAATTCACCCATTTAACACTTGCAAATGTGGTTCCTGCTCATTGATCCAACTAACAAGTTTTAATATACAATCCAATTAGTCATTCTGAAAAATCTTAGGCTAAGAACTGCTAGTCCTGGGTCACTGTTTGCTTGTACATACTCTTCTGATACTAACCTCTCAGGTTCATTTCTTCTCTTGTAAAGCAGCTTTCCAGGGCTGACTCTCCTTGCCCTGCCCCACCCCCATTTTAAACTATTAGCTGACATCTCCTCAGTGCTTGCTTACTTAATTATACCACAGCTGAGGTAGATATTGATATGGACCCAAAAAAAGGCTGCTTAAGGGAACAAGTGAGAATCTTGTGATCCTACAACTGCACAAGTTCTTTTAAATGAAAGAGACCATTTCTACTTCCTTTGTATACCTAAGGACCTAGGAACAATGTTCTGCATGTGAAAGGCCCTCAAATGTTGACTGATAAAATGTTTTGTGTGGATATTAAAAAAAAAACAAAAACAAACCACAGTGACCCAGGAACTAGGAGAGTTCAAGCTAGGTAAGCAAGGAGAATGTAATTTTCAGATGATAAGATTGTGTTATCACTTGTGTAGGGAACTTTCCAGTGTGCAAAGTCCCTCTAGTCTACAGACTGACAACTCAATCTATTAAGGGACTTGCCCAAGGCCAACACAGCTGGCAGTGTCAGAGGCAGGACTTCAATCCACATGCTCTGCACTGCCAGTCTAGGCCTTCTATCTCCTCTATCTCTAACCTCTTGGAAGCTGCTTCAATAGGCAAGGGACAATAAAGAACTATGCTTCACTTTCATTTCTTGGTGCAGAATCCATGATTACCCTCATGAAAGGTATGAAGACATAAGCAACTACATAAAAGCCCTTTTATGTATTTGCTCACGGGCCTGAAAGACAGACTTAGAACATGTTCTAACTGGAGAAAGTTACACAACCCCTGGAGCTCATTTCAGATTTCCAAAGGCCTTACCATCAGCATCCACCTCATTGATCATATCCTGTAATTCTGCTTCTGTTGGATTTTGACCCAATGACCTCATGACAGTTCCAAGTTCTTTTGTCGTGATGGTGCCATCGCCATCTTTGTCAAATAGGGGAGAAGGCTTCCTTAATTCTGAAAACAAAAGCCACCACACCACCTCAGTCTATGGGTCTTAATCAAGAACACTGAAGTGTCTAATGCTTACCTAATCAGGATTTTCCAGATTATTTGAAAAAAACGTCCTCATACGAAATACTCTAATAAATTTTTTTAATCACACTACCTTTTCATAGAAGCCTAAAATTCATACATAGTATTTATGGTCATATTTCTTCTCTAGTAACAGATTTGAGAGTTATGAAAAATGTCTATATCTATATATGTAAACACACACATATATATATTAGTTTGTAGTTTAATAGTTATTCCTAGGTATGCTTACAAGCAGAATATTGGAGAACAGAACTAGATATCTCTCTCTCAACTCCCTAACCAGCTATAAATTTAAAAAAAAACACACCAAAGCCTTTCTTTATTACAACTTTGTAGATAGACCATAATGAGTCAACAGGGAATTATTCACACAGGCCTGCAAAAACATTTAGAAATGAGACTACCTTAAATAAGGATTCTGCAGACACGATCAACAAAATATGACTAAAGTTAAAAAACAAACCAATTTTTACCAATGACACTAGAGACTGCTTTCTAGCTTATTTCTCAATCATTATAGCTCCAGAGAGATCAAACATATTCATTTCCATTTAGGTTACTTCATGACAGGACAGCACCACACAGACTTTCCAAATTACTAAAAATGAGAAATTAATAATTGAGAATCTCAACTCAAACTTCAAAGCAGGCAATTACAGTATGTACACTTGTCATTTTAAACTCTTTCAAGGGGAACAGATTAGTTCTACCTTACTTGGTTCATTAGTTGATGAACCAAGAAGGAGCAAATGCACTAATTAATCGGCTTGGCTTGTTCTAAGCAGCTCCCGAGGAGCTTGGGTGAAACAGGAAATTCAAAGTTAGACGGCATCCAACAATCTTCATGCATTATCTTCCTTTCACCTAACAGGTCTTTGTTACGTTACATTTGATGTTATTGCTTTCTTTCATCATGGATCCACCCCCAGAAAGACTGGCTGTGCCTTTCCATTCAATACTCACTACCTCTAGCCTGCCAGGCACTTCCCATCATCAGTGACACTCACCAGCAATCTGCTCCTCGGTCAGCTGATCAGCCTATATGAAGAAAAGAAAAATGTTAAAATCTAATGCAGAAAGTCTGGGATCATGCGATCGGCATTCCAGCTATACTAAAAGTATTGAAAGCTTGCAATTAGCGCAGTGCCTCCAACACAGTGGGCTCTTAATAAGTGTTTGCTGATTGAGTTTTCTTCCCTGCATGGTCTGTGACCAAAAAAGCCCTTAAAATGAAAAAAGAATCTTTTGCAAAATCCTAAAAATCAGCTACCAGAGCAGAAACACAAGCCACAGGGAATACATTGTATTCAATTTTAAATGTATTGCAGCAAAAAAGTGACAGTGGCTATTTGCTTAGGAAGTTCTTTCTGAATAGGTAGCTTATCTTATCCGCTATGAGAACTTTAAATAACCAGAAGAGGTCAGTGCTTGACTTGATATATTATTTGAAAAATGGCACCTCTGGTGGCAGAATGATTTTTAGCATCAAGTTAAAGGTATCTAGAGAAGTGAGACAGAAGAGTGCCATCTACCGAATCATTAATACAGCTTCCTGCAGTAACCACTTTTTGTCATCCAAGAAGTGACCCAGCCCAACTCTTTTCGGCTAGAGAGCTAACAGGATCGTATCCAGGTCTAGGCTTTTATAGTACCTTGAGTATTGCTGCTGGCGCTCTAAATACAGGTTATGTAATTATACTGTATTGGATATAAAAGCATGTTAATCCATTTATAGGAGATGCATTTAAATGGGGAAAAAACCAAATGTATACCAATGGCTTTGTCCTCCACCCTCAAAGCTTCCTTTTAATGTAATAAATGCTTTCTGGTTATTTTAATTAGGTAGTTATTTGTTAAAAGCCTACCACTTTATAATGCTCCCAGCCAATTACCCAGCAACAAAGAGAATGTTTTTAACTTAGTTGCTACAGAACACAGTAACATTAAGGTTATTGAAACCTACACAATAATTATTCATCTGCCTTTCTCTGTGGGGAAAGAAACTATTATGTTTGCTGCAGAACATGCACTTCACCCATTTTTAAAGTATCACAAGATTGTCTCATAATCAGAACCAAACCTATAAATGGCAAGAAATCTTATTTTCACCTGCACTGTTTGGTCTATGGAAACCACAAACAGAATTGGAGAGCAAGGTTTATTACTATGTATCTTGCGTTTAATTAAGGACACCTTATGGGTATACTTGCAAAATAATTCCTAATAGTTTTTCCTTGATAAGTCATGCATGAAGGAAACATTTCTCTCTCAGGGTCTTTCACAATAGTAATCGCGTTTGAACTTAAGTTTTCTGATCAGTAAACAACTTGGAAGTGTACATTCTTAACCCCAGTAGCAATCAGTTGGCTTTCTTTGATCAAGTGAAGCAGTCACGATGATTTATGTAACGCTACCGGAGGAAGGTCTTTATTGTACAACAGAAAAGGCCACACCTTATCCTACAGCCAGGAAGAAAGGAACTGCCAGCTCCACTTCACCAAAAAAAAATTATTTAACATATTGGAGCTATGGAAGAGTATGGCCATTATAAGGCATCCAGCAGTTTGCTTTCCCTAAGCAACTGCCTCCCGACACCACCCCATCGCCCTGACTACCAGGGCAAAGGTAGTAACACTGGAGCAATGACCCCACCCAACCAAGCCATAAAATCCTGTCCCAGTGATGTCAGTTATCCCCAGAGGAGGGGGGTGGTGATGGAGGAAGGGGGTTGTGGAAAACACACACCCAGCACGGCCCATAATCACATTTGGCAATCTACAGGCCGGCAGGAACTGCAAAGAGAGAGCGGAAACCATGGAGGGCATCTCCCCCCACAGACCGGGAAGTAACACTGAGCAGGGCAGGGAAATGCGGCTGAAAAGGAGCGCAACCACGACCAAGTGAAGTGATGACTGCGTACTAGGAAAAGTTGAGATGACGAGAAATTGTGGGAGGCTTGGAAGATTCTAGAAATGCAGAGAAGGCTAATAAGCGTGTGCCTCGACACTCGGGTTATAGCACCCGGGACTCGGGAGCTTCCCCTTTCCAACCACTGCAGCCACTGTGTTCACCACCGGCCAATAATCCCCACTCCTCTTTTCTGCCTCCACCTACCTCCCACCCCCTTCTGGTCTCCCAAGCCGGCAAACCGGCGGCAGCCTCCTCCAACACCCTCCATCCCACTCCGCAGCCGCCTCCTCCCAAAGCAGAAACTTTGCAGTCTCTAATGGAAACGAAGCTGCTCGCCAGCTCCCCTCAACCTCCTCCCCCCACCTCCCGCCTTCCCCGCCCCAATTAGCGCGCAAGCGAGAACGCTTCTCTAGGGAAGGAGGAGACCTCATGATGTAACGAAGCCCACAAATGGTTTTACAGCTGCGTTTTGGGGGTAGGAGGAGAGGGACACATTGCAATAACTGCAGAGCCCCCACCCCCCCCTAGGCGCAGTGCAGCTCCGCTGCTTCCGTCCTAACCAAGACTCTCCCCCGAAATCTCCGACATCGCCGCCCCCCCCATTCCTCGCTTTCCTGCCCCCACTCCACCCTTTCCAGTCTCCTAGCTTCCCTCCCCCAACTCTCGTCCTGCGCGCCCAAGAATGGTAGAGCAGCGGGAGCCTCTGGTCCAACCTCAGAGGGGTGCACATGTGGGCGATCGGGGAGTCAGTCACCAGCAGTGAACGGGTACTGCGTCTCGGTCAGGGAGGCGACAGCCCCGGAGGCACAAAAACCCCGAAGCCCGAGTCCGGCCCAGGCGCTATGCGCCAAAGGCTCATTCATTCTCTGGATAGCCTGGGAGGAGAACGCGTGCATCATTCCCAACATTCAACCTCACTGCCATTCCCCCGAAGCTAAACTGCAACCCGCCCCGACGCCCTCCCCCCCAACCCCCCAACCCAGGCAATCATCTCCCCCTCCCCCAGCCGCTGCCCTGCGACTGCCTCCCCCGAGGTGAGAGGCGCGCTGCAGGCAAGGCACTGCAGGCAGCCGGGGGAAGCGTGCGTTGGTTGCAGTGAGGGGCTAGGCGGAGGGAGGAAGGGAGGGAAGAGGAGGGGGTGGCTGGGCTACAAGAGGGCGCAGATGCTGCAGCAGGTCCAGCGCCCATGCAGCTCCACAGCCCACGGCGAAGTTCAGCGCGGAGGGAGGGAGCGAGGGAATAAAAATTAGAAACTCCATTGCAAGGGAAACACACACACACAAAGCACTTCGAAAATGCATCCCTATTATTCGCACTTTATAGCGAGAACCGGAAGACAAAATTAAAAGGCAAACCCTTCCCCCTCCCAAAAATAAAAAGACAACAACAAAAATGGGAAATAAACAAGAACTTGGAAAAAGGGGGCGAATAAGCGCAAGCAGCTGCTACGACAGCAGGAGCCACCCCGACCTACCATTGTGCGCGAGAGGGGAGAGAGGAAGGAAGCAACGAGCGAGGTTGCCGATGCCGCTTCGGTGGGAGTCCGCTGCACTGACGCTGTGACCACCGGCCCTGCGGCAGCTCCGGCCTCCGACGGTGCTCACGAGGCTGTTGTAGCTGCCCTAGCTACCACCGCTGCTGCTGCTGCTGCTGCTACTAACAGCCGCCACCGCCGCCCGAGTAACGGAGCCGCCTCCTGCAAGCCACTTCCCACTGCAAGCGCTGGAGGTGTGATACTGCGCTGCGATCCTCGCTATATATAATGCGATGTATCCCTCCGCCGGAGCCTGGGGATCGCAGGCTGCGAGAGAGAGGGAGAGTGGCTGCGGCGCGGCGCGTAGCCTCGCCCCTAATACGTTCCCCCTACCCGCCCCCCTCCCTTTCCTTCTCCACCCTCCAGAGGCCGGGCCCTCCTCCTCCTCCTCCTCCTTCACCTCCTCCTCCTCCTCCTCCTCTTCCTCCTCCTCCTCCCCTGCTCTGTCAACTCCGATGGGCAGCTAGAGGTAGGGGAGAGCGAGGCATTCCCTTCCTTGTACCCACAGGCTAAAGCAGAAGGGACCGCACCTTGGCATGAAGTGCAGCAGAGAGCTCTAGAATTGGGGTGGGAATCCAGCACTGTGGCAGGGAATGATAGGGAACGGTCGGTTTGCAGGACGTCTGTCAGTGAGGTTTGGGTGGCATAGGTGCCCTGCGATAGCCAGAAAAGGTAAACCCCGCACCCTCGCCCCTAGATCTCCCTGCGGCAGTACTCAGCCTCCTGATTGGGAAAGATGCCCTTACTGCGGTGGTCTCTATGCAACTCGGAATCTGGGAGTCTTAACTTTGCTCGCATTGGCATTGCAGACTGCTTCGTGGGACCTAGTCTATTGAAAAAAAAAACAAAACTGTTGCCCCAAGTGCTACAAAAACTGGAGGAGAGGGGATTGGGACTACTTGGGGAAGGGGAGGGAGGGAGGCAGATGGAGTTAAGCCAGAAATGAATTACATCAAATGTAAAGCAACATCAGAGGTATGCTGGAGAAAGAAAAACCAAGCTACAATTTTATGGTGGAAGAAGTTGGCTGGAGGTTTTCTCTCCATATTTGTTCCCCTAGTTTTGAAGGCTAGCTAGAGGTGGGAGGGATTTGCTTTGGCTGTCAATTAAACTTTAAAATATTGAACAGCCTAATTCTTCGTGTCTTTCCACTAAATAGTCCCCTCAGTAAATCTGAATTACATTTGCCCTTCCCCTTGCTGCTTTTTCGTCTTTTATCTGTGTAAAAACACCGTCTATTTCAGTTCTAAGGGCACCAAAATCTAATGTATTAATGACTTGCAAAGTCATGTCTTAAAAATATATATTTTACTTATCATGGATGGCAGCAGCAGCAGCTTTACAGCACATATACATAAAAAAGGGCAAATACTAAAAATCCGGAAGAATTCCACCCCCTCCAAACTATGGCTTGATACATTCATAACTAAGGTCGGGCCTTCTAAAATGGCATTTTATCTTTAAATTTACTTTACCTAAGGTGTATTTTGAATTGCACTGCAAGCTAGCAAAATGGTATTTTCAGCCATTCCACTTAAACACGTCTTGTTTTTTATCTTACCAAAATACTATAGTTTCACTTCTTGAAAGGGCGGACCACAGAATTTGATCTTTTGTTTACAAGGCCGGGGCAACAGTTGCAAGTTATCCTTCGCTTAGTCTTTCAGAGAACGTTGCAAAGTGTTTGATTGGCGTGGTGGACTAGAGAGTGTTTTGCTTGGTTATGTTTGCTTCTGATTGCAGAAAAATATTTGCAAAAAAATATGAATGTTCCTGTACCTTGCAGAGACCACGGGATTTAATAGGATAACCCTATGCAAGCCACCTATGCAATTAGTTGGAATAGGATTATAAATTTCTTAATGGATCTGCTTCTGGAATGCCATAGAAAGGCTGAACCTTCAGCTCAATTTAGAGTGATTTCTAGAACGAACTAAAGATTACCATAACCTTCCTTTTTCATTTAGGAATACATTATTCCCTTTACAAAATCTACAAAGAAATCTTAATTCTATGTTCACTGGGAGCTGAAGATGTGGGAGGGGGAAGGAGGAATTTTAATGGGAATAAAGTGCATGTTTTAATGGGAAAATTGTAAATAAGAAAATAAACAAAGGGGGCCTATAAAAATCAGTTCAAAGAATATTAATAACCCAATGCTTTACGGGTCTGAGAAAATGTCTAAGAATGATTCCATTGCTTAATAATTTACTTAGTTCATCAGATATTTTATACTCATCTTTTTTCCTAAGTTTTCCGAGTTAAATGCAACTTTTTCATGTCATGCCTAGTATAAGTAATAGGATATAATTGATAGCATTGGAACAATAAACAATATTAAAATGTAAAGCAAATTATGATTCTATCATGTTTTTGTAAGCTTGGGTCATTCTCGCCTCAAAAATTATTCACTTTCTAAAATAACATTTGTTCTTCTATTCAGCAATTCACTTAGCTTTAATTGTGCTCAAAATACAATTCAATACAACTCTGTGTGTGTGTGTGTGTGTGTGTGTGTGTGTGTGTGTAAAACATACTCATCTTGCTCAAAACTCAATCTCCAAAAGGGAAATAATTTCTTACTTAATACAGTAATGCTTTGATTATGATTCTTCATATTATAAATCAGTTAAGAGTTTCTTTTGGTCATTCTTTAATATATGAAAGCTTATCTTAGCCGTTACATCTGTTGGGGTTTTTTTTAATGAGGTCATGCTTTACTAAGTTTTATGGCTAATTTGACACACTGAAATATAAGAAGGTCCAAGTGACTTGCCCAAGATCTTCCAGTGAGTCAGTGCTGGAGCATAAAGTAATTAAACTTGGGCCCTATTTTGCTTCTTCTTTTGGGGTTCCAACATTAGATTTTATATGAATGAATCAGAATGATACCACTAACAAATCTTTCAAAGAGCAGTTTTTTAAAGTGTCCTAATTCAGGAGGTAGATTCTTCTGGATGACAGACTGCTCCTTGCCATGGACTCAGTTCTTTCTAAAGTCAAACAGAATCCTGAAAGTTAATACAACCTCCCGAAACTGAAGATAAACAGGAAAACTGGCATGGGAGCCAAGAGACCAGAGTTCTAGTCCCAGCTTAGTCCCTAGCCAACTGTGTGAGTTTGAAGTCAGTTCACCTCTATGTGCTTCAACGTCCTCATCTGTTAACAAGTGAAGTTATACAAGATAATCTCTAAAGTCTGTTACAACTTTAAAGACTCTTCCACTTCCTATGAATTTAGATTATAATTCAGTGAGGACTAAAAAAGTCCATGTAACTAAGGCATTTAAGTGGAACTGGTCTTATGGAAATGTTTAAATGCAGTAATGTTAAATGTTTAAAAACAGAATGCAAAGTACTATGAACACAACGAATTGAACAATGCAAAAACACAATTCATAACACCCACAAAGTTCAGGAAGGGCTATGGAGTCATGTCCCAGCATAGTCTCAGTGGGCAAGATGCGTTATAATCAAATCCTCCTTTAAAGTCACAAAACCACTCGCTTGATCAGCTACTTAGAAGAATATTCCCCTAGAATTATTCCATGTAACACTTTTTGTCTTAATATCATGTTTTTTTGCAGAACCAATTAATAATATTAAGTGATATATTCAGTTCAACAAGAATTTATTAAGCATTTGTTACGTGCCAAGCACTATCTTAGGGTCTTGGGATACAGAGACGAGAAAGCAAAGCAATCACTCTCTTCTTATGTTCTCCTGGGGGAACAATATGTATACAGATAGTAAATGTAAAATATATTCAGAATAAATTCAAAGTAATCTGGGGAGAAAGTACCAATAATTGGGGGGATGTTATTTGAGGCACTGTGGTATAGATAGGTCACTGGCCTGAGAGTCGGGAAGATCTGAGTTTGAATTCTACCTATAATTATTTGCTAGGTGAGCCAGAACAGATCGTTTAACCCCTCTAGGCCTTAGTTGCCCATCTGCAAAATGAGGGGCTGAACCTGATGACCTCTAAGGTTCACAATGTAAGTAGCATCGTATTATTGCATTGCATGTTTATTTCAGAGAGCCATAAAATGTTCGTGCTGAAAGGAGCCACAGAGTTCCCCTATTGGAGCCCAAGCTCCTCACTGCACAGACAAAGAAGGATGCTCAGAGTTACATGACTTGCTTGCCCAGGGTCACGCAACTAGTTTAGTGGCAAAGCCACTAGAACATCCAACTAATTGTTCCCTATCCATTGTTATGTTCACCTTAGCCCATTGCACCCCATTTTGTCATCAACTCTCTTGAAAGTGTCACAAAACTGTCTGTAAGTACTGAATCAGGAGAAGAATGAAAATAAATAAAGTGCAGCGATGATTGGAACCACAACAAAATCAAACTGGCACATAATGATCAGAGTCTAATGGCATCTATCTCATATTTAAGGGACACCATTATCCCATGTACTGAGATAAGAACTTTGAGTTAATATGTTATACAGAAATAGGTCTCCATAGACTGATTTGACCAGCACCAGGTATTCTCTGAGCTCAGACAAACACTGGACCCATGTTCTGGTCATGAAGCCTGGCTATGAATCAAACTTACCACACTGTTGCTGCTACCTCTCATTGTTAGGGCTACAGCTCACTTCCAGGCCATAGGTATATGTATGGAGATCTCCCCCTACGCTGCCTCAGCCCCCCACTGGGTCTGGGCTTCAGCACTTGTGTCCTTGCTTACAATCTGTTTCTCTCACTTTGAAATTAAAATTCGGATTGATTCATGACTCTCCCATCTCTAGCCTGTTCTGTTTGACTCCAGCCACCTACAGGTTTGAGGCCGGTTCAGTCGGGTCCACACTACTGATGTCTCCCTCAATTAATTAGTGTAGTGCTCGGCACACAGTAAGTACCCAATACTTTTTCATTCATTTATGTCTCCTTTCATCCTATGCTTGTACTTTTTTAAAAATCCAAATGTAATATTTTACATTTATGAATGAATGAAAAGTCATTTATTAAGAATTTACCATATATCAAGCACTATGTTAAGCTCTGGGGATACAAATAGAAGAGTGAAGCCAGTCCCTTCCCTCAAGGAGCTTACATTCTACTGAAGGGAGTTAATACTTACAGGAGAATGGTACCAGAAAGGGATTTTGGTTTGGAAAGTTACAGGGATGGTGAATAGATCCACAGGAGTATAGATCAACACACCCTTTCCAGTTGTAATGGTAATATTTGTTTGATTATGTTTCCAGAGCTGGAAAGGAGTGGGGACAATAGGTGGGGAAGAAGGAGATAGGTGGAGGGTACAAGGCAAAATGTCTGGGGAGAAGATGGCTGGGGAATACAGTGAAGCATGACTAGAGTCAGTCTTACCTTAACATGTAGTCAATGAAGTGAGGTACCCCTCAATTAGGACAGCAGGATCCCAGGAACAAAATTCTGAAGGGAAAAGAGTAAGTCCTCCAAGGCATGGTTTCTGATCCAGGCAGAACGTTGGCTACAGCAGATTTCATCCTTCTAGCTTTAGGCCATCATTCCAGCCTAAGGAAATCTTCTTGGGTCTAGGTTTTGTCATCTATTCAGCATATTAATCTCCCAAAAGATTAATCTTCCTAAAACATGTGACTTCACTCAAAAACTTTCAGTAGCTTCCTAATGCCTGCATGATAAAGTTTGACCTTCTTAGATCGGCATTCAGGGTCCTCCTCGATCTGGTCTTACCTCTCACTAGTCCCTTATACAGAATGGCCTAATAAAAAGAGTCAGAAGGCTTAGGTTTCTGTCCCAGGTCTGCCACCTAGCAGCTCAGTACTTTGACAAATCACTGAAGTTTTGAGAAATTCAATTACTTCACCCATAAAATGGAGATAGCAATAACTGTAGTACCTATCTCACAGGCATATATGGAAAAGTAAAAAATTATCTACTCGTCCCTCAATTTATGCCTAATGCTTTACCACCTCCATACCTTTGCTCACAAGGTTCCCACTGACTGGAATGGCCTCCCACCCCTTTTCCTTTAAGGTTCAGTTATAACCAAACTTCTTGGAATCAAAGAGCTTAGAAATGATTTAGTTCAACCTAAAGGCTAGTGGCTTGTCTAAGACTTTACAGGTAGTTTATTCAAGGCCACAATGCAACTAGATAAATTAGGCCCAAAGGAGTAAAAGGTTGGGCTGGATCACATTTGGGAAATGTTGCAGGGCTTTCAATAATTTCAAATGGCTTGCTGCCACAAATGCTCATGTCTTTGACACTAATGTTCCATTGGTACAATACAATACAATTTTGGAAAAAGTAAAATAACAAATAGCCCAAAGAGCAATAAAAAGAGTCATGATAGGCATAAATTGGCTATATATAAATTGGCAAAAATAACTTGTATGCAAGAAGTTATGTAAAATACATGTGACTAGGTCATGTACCAAGAAAAATATGGACAATCTAATGCTTAGCATAGTGCCTGGCACACAGTTGACATGTTTATTGATTGATTGACAACCCACATGGCATACTGGTACTTCCCAAGATATTAAAATAATCAGAGGAAGGTTTCCAGTCTTTTGCGGTTGAACTTTTGTATGTGTGTGTGTGTGTTCTATGTGGAATAATGGACACAAATCACACAGGAGAAGAAGATATGGAGAGGCTCTGCTGTGCATTGTAGAGAGTGTCCATTCTAATGAAATGATGCATTCACCACAGTGTCCAAGTATACAGTGAATGCCTACTTCATTCAAGGCACTCTGTTAGGCGCTAAGGGGAATACACTCAAAAAGTTTACAATCCAGGAGAGAGAAGAGATAGATACTAGAAAAGGTTATTAAATATATAATAAATGGCATAGATAATAAATGCTTTAGAAATTAAGAGAGTTAAGGAAGGCTTCACTAAGAGACAGAAGAGTACATAATAACAATAAAACTCACATTTAAATAGTGCTTTGAGGATTTGTTGTTCTTCAGTCATTTCAGACCCTGTTTGGGGGTTTTCTTGGCAGAGACATTGGAATGGTTTGCCATTTCCTTCTGCAGCTCATTTTACAATGAGGAACTGAGGCAAACAGGGTTAAGTGACTTGCCCAGGGTCACACAGCTATTAATTGTCCGAGGCCAGATTTGAACTCAGGAAGGTGAGTCTTACCTTAGCTTCAGGCCTGTCATTCTATTTGCTGCACCACCTAGCTGCCAGGCTTTGAGCTTTACAAAATGCTTTCTTGAGAACAATCCTATGATACTAAAACAATGATTTTGGTCCTCTTCTAGAATAAAGGACAACAAACAACCACCTCTGTGACTTTTGATAAGTCACAACCTTTTTGAGCTTTCATTGTTTTCTTTGTTTTTGTTTTTTTCATTTATAAAAAGAAGGGGTTTGACTAGATTGCCTCTGAGTCCAGTTCTAAATCTATGCTCCTCTGAATCCCTTCTGAAACATAAAGAGAAAAGCTACATGTGATTAAAGGGAAGAATTGTTCTCCTACATCTGGTCTTAATCTGCATCTGTCTTTGCTGGATCATCATCCATATCATGCACCCTAACTATGGGTGTACTTAAAGGCTTTGTCCTAGACCCTTTTCTCTTCTCTCTTCCTACTCTATTTCTTGGTGACCTCATCAGCTCACATGGGTTTAATTGTCGTCTCTATGCTGATGACTCAGGTCAAGCATTAGAGCTTGGATCTTCTACCAGTCATAACCAACTGCCTATTGAAGATTTCAAACTCAATATCCTGGTGGTAGCTCAAACACAACATGTTTGAGCCCCAAACTGAATTCATAGTCTTTTCCCCCAAACCAGCCTCTATTCTTCCAAACTTCCCTGTTTCTGTTGAGGGCACCACCATCCTTCATACCTCCTGTGTTCTCCTCACCTTCCCTTAGCCCACATAGCTGACCAGCTGCCAAATCTTGTTCTTCTACCTCCGCATCTCTCAAGCCCCTTCTCTCCAGTCCACAGCTATCTCTAGCCCAGGTCTTAGGCACCCCTTGCCGGGACCCTTATAATGGCCTCCTAATTGGTCTCCTTGCCTCCTATCTCCCCACTCCAGAGTATTCTTCACACAACTACTAACGTAATTTTCCTACAACACTGTTATGACCGCATCACCCCTCTACTCAATAAACTCCCAGGGCTCCCCTATTGCTTCTGGGATAAAATACAAATTACTGTTTAACCTTTAAAGCCCTTTGCAACCTTCCCCGGCTTAATTTTCCATGTATTGTTCCCCTTCATATACAGTGATGTCCACACATGCTGTTTTTCTTACTTCTCATATACCTCACCTGTTCCCCTGCCTTATTATTAGCCGGCCCCCATTCCACACTTCTTAGAATTCCTGGTTTCCTTAAAGGCCCGGCTCAATCAGTACCTTCTATATGACGACTTTCCTGCTCCACCTCCACATCCCCAGCAGCTAGGACCATCCCACCAAATTATCTTGTATGTACCTGCATATGGATGTTTTCCCCAGCTAGACTGTAAATGTCTGCAGGACAGGGATTATTTTATGTTTGTCTTTACTTAATTTTGTATCCTCAGTACTTATGGTTATGATTCTCAAACTTTTCTGTCTTCAGGACCTTTTTATAAGCCTAACAATTGAGAATGCTCTAAAGAGCTTTTATTTACATGTTTATAGATACTTACTGTATTAGAAATTAAGACAGATGTTATAGTATTATTATGAAAACAGTTCAGACCTCAAGGATGCCCTGTTGCAACAATCTGGCTAGCAGCTGTTGTGGGGGTGAAAGACCAACACAAGCCCAACAACAAGAACACTGCCAAAGCCCAGGTTCTTTTGATCTGCTTTACTAAGGAAAGCAAGGTTAAGGGGTTGACAAGCTTATTTTAATCCAGCATACAAATATCACCCATGCAGTTCAGGGGAAAAAGCCAGCACCCTGAACTTCAGAGCAAAATACAAAGTACAAACATCGACAGACAGACCTTGTCTGATTCAAATCCCAATACATAGTTATCAGAGTTTAACAAAGTCCCAGCATCTGGGTTTACAAGCTGGAGGGCTCTTGGCTACAGCTGCCCGGAGTCTCCGCATCATCGCGCCACCAACCAAGAGTGAGAGCCTTGCGCAAATAGCTCTGTCTTCTCTTCTTCAGACGTCATCAAACGTCATCTGAATGACCAGAACTTCGGCTCCTATGATTGGCTCTTGAGTTAGCACCTCCCCCTTAGTACCCTGGGAGCTTCACACCCACAGAGGCTTAGCACCTAATAGGGGTTTGGGCCTGGGGCTTAGCACCCAGTAAGACTCAATGAAATACACTGAATTAATCAAAGGAAACAAAAGCCAAACTCTTCAAGGGCACTTGGTTGAACTGAGTGCTAAGAGCCCATTTTGCTTACCAACACATGCCCCAAAGGGAGTCTCCAGATCATACGTGGAGAACTGGCCGAGAGCACAGTAAGCAGCTAACAAATGCTTGCTAACTGATTGCTGCTAGGTCACTCAATTTTCCATTTCTCTTTAGAAATAGGATAGGAAGGTGAGTTTAAATGGCTAGTGACTACTAATGAACTGATTCTTCCTATTCTGACCATTACTCATATGGAGGCTTTTGAAGAGGTCTAATCAAAATGATGATGGTAGCGAATCATACGTTTCTAGGGGTGCTTGTGACCCCAAAATACTGACACGCCAGGTCCTGCTGAAAGAATTCGACTCAAGCCTTCTCAGCCAAGGGAAAAGACAAAGTTTATTAGGGATTTACCATAATGGGTTGTCTTAAGAAATCCCACCCTTTGTGACGCCTGTTTCCACAAGCGGGCCAGATTGAATCTGAGCACCTTCATGGAGGCAAGATGGAGATTATATACACAAAGATTGTAGGAGGGATTGAGGGGTGGTCTGGGGTGACTAGAGGAGGGCTTTAGGGAGCGTCTTGAGGAGGAGTCTAAGGAAGACGAGATGAGGTCAGACTCCAGGAACCAGGAGAATGGGATTAAGGGTGGGAAGTAGCTGGACAATAAAGGGCGAGGCTAGGTAGAGATTTGGGCCTAATGATAATGTAAGGCTTATGGTTTTAGGGGAAGGCCAGATCTAGTTGGAAGATTCAAGGACAGTTCAAGGGGGCTCCCAGAGACTGTATTCCAGATTCAAGGGGGTTCCCAGAGACTGTGCCCTGATCACTTTGACCAATCTTAAATTAGGGTGGGAACTGCTGCTTGGCCACCCTACCCCAAAACATTCCCTCTCTGCTATGAAATTCTTCACATTTTCACATAGATCCTCTCCCTGACTCCTGCAGTGGAAAAAATTAGAATGAGCAGAATTTGACACGATTGGGAAAGTGGAACTGATTTCCTTTAAGTAAAGGTTCTTCTGGAGTTTCTTCCATTTATTCTAACTAGAGACCCTGGGTCGTTTTTTAATAAACCTTGTACCCAGAGATGACTGCTGTGGTGGTAATGGTAATGACTTACTCTGGGAATCATGATTGCATTTGAAATCATTTCTGTACTAAAGAATGATTTGTATTCCCTAAGGACTGTAAGTTATAGGGCTGGATTTTGGCATTCCAAAATTCCCACTCCCCTATTACTCTCCTTAAGTTGATTGATTACAGTAACTTAAAAAAAAAAAAAACAACCCTCCAAATTACCCAAAAGTTTTTTGAAAGGAAAAAAGTATAACAACTTTTCAAAAACATGTAATTTTAGCTTTCAGTTTTAATATCTAAAGACCAAGGTCCCTGGGTATCTTCTCCTGAAAAAGACCTCTGTATATGAAGACCTTTAGAATAAGTACAATCCTAGGAGAGCCTGATATCTAAAGAGAGGGGAGCACCCTTTTCTAGCATTCCCTGGCTCATTATGCCCTCATCCCAGAGTAGAACATTAGAGGAAATTGTTGAAACAAATTAGGAATGAGTCTCCCCAAAAGGGACTCACAGAGTCCTTTCTAAAAGATACTTAATATACAAAGAAGATCGAATATAGAAAAACTACATATTTCTCTACCACAAAAGAAACGCTTAAAACACAAAAGATGCAAACATGTGCATTAACAAATACTTAAAACATGAAATACTTTGTGAAACTGCTGAATAGGCATTTCACTTTCACCTCTGCTCTACATGTCCAAGGAACTCATTTATGGTCCCTATCTTCTGGAAAGTATGAGCCTCTTTGAAGAGTCCTTTTAATCGGTAGCATCCTTTCAATGATCAGCTTCTCCACCAATGAGAGATTATTATAAAAAGATCATCTCCTTTGAAGCGATTAGTACTTGGAACTAACACAGAAGTTGCCAACTTCTCAAAAATAAGAAGTTTCTACCAATGCTAACATCTATTTCAGGATCACTGGTCACCTGTGTGATGAAACCCAAGTCAGAAAAAGGCAGTCAATGACTTGAGGTCTAGCTGGGATTCTGTCAAAGTAAACATATGCACTCTCTGCCATATGCATTCAGCTGTCATAACTGCCCCTGGAGAGAGGAAGAAAGAGGGAAATTCCCTCTCTTCTCCTGATAAAAATCTGAGGAAGAACTATCAGAATCCTAAACACATATTCAGGAAAAGATAGGCATGGAAAAAAAAAATTTAAGTCTACTGGGTAGGACTTCCCTTTGGCTAAGTGGTCAATCCTTTCTGGCATAGCTATCCTTCTCCTCACCACAGGGACCAAGGGAACAACCAGGAGTCTCTGGTCTTGCATGCACCTTCCGCAGAAGAGGAGCAGGCTTGATACTCCATCGGAAGTGCCTCAGCCAAAAGACATATTTATTCACTGGGAAGGGATGAAGTATAGGTTTCACACCAAATATGCTACATAGGTTCCTTATAGTCCCATTCCCACTCATGCTCCTTGGGGTGACCCCTAATTCAATCCTCTGCTACACTGGTTTAAATGTCCACTGTGGATGATGTCTAGATAGAAGATCCATCCTCTGAGTCAGGAAGATTTGGGTCTACGTCCTGACTCTGTCATATACTGGCTGCAGGGATCCACGGCGAGTCTAAGACCATGAATTACAGAAGATCTACAGTTTCCTTTCAGGAAGCTCCCTATACCAATTAAATCAAATGTCTGGACTACAAATGTGTGTAGACACGTACAGGTGCATATGTACACATGTATATATTCAAATATATAAATGTCATTTTTAAAAATTGCCTCCTGAATACAGAGGAAGTATTACTTTCAAATCAGGGTCAAATTCAGGCATAAGGATAATGTTTGAATTATCTCCAAGACTTTCTGAAGAATTCGAGAAAGCCTTTAATCTTTTGGTTTTGTGTAGTGCTGCCCCTCGACCAGTGCCCCAGGCTTCCTTTGGCCTCCCTGTATGCCCACATCCACTCCCACAGAATGTTGCTATTAGTGACTGGAAAAACTGATTTACTTTACAATTTCATGTTTAAATTCTGTCTCAACTCTAGAAAAGTTTAACATTTGCAACCATTGGAGGAAAGTTGGAAATATGGCAAATATTTAAAATAAATAATTTTCTGTTGTTTCAGACTCTTTGTGACCCCATTTGGGGTTTTCTTGGCAGAGATACTGGAGTGGCTCGCCATTTCCTTCTCCAGCTCATTTTACAGATGAGGAAACTAAGGCAAACAGGATTAAGTGACTTATCCAGGGTCACACAGCTAGTGTCTGAGGCTGGATTTGAACTCAGGTCTTCCTGACTCCAGGCCCAGCAGCCTGTCCACTGTAACACCTAGTTGCCCCCAAATAAATAACAACTAAATATTTCTGCCAATTTTATTTTAAAATTCATAAATATGAGCTTCTTTTCATTTTTTTTTTACCTCAATTTAGATTGACAAATACAAATGCCCATGATAAAATCCCCATATGCATCCACTCCATATTTTTGGCCAGAGCAATTCATGAACATATTGATCCAGGTATATCACCAAAACATTTCTGTTTCTCAAATCTTAAATAAAAATAGAAAACCAAAAGAGTTACTTAGCAGCACTGAGTACTTTGTACCTTATCTAGTTGGGAGCATGTCCTCTGAGTTGGCTTTTACAGTGGTGACATGGGTTTCCATTCAGCCATTTTCACTTTATCACCTACTCCCCCTTGTCAGCAACTTTTGTTAGGGTTGGAGGGTGGAGGGTGGAGGGCGGAGGGTGGGGGTGGAAATCACTTGGTTGTTTAGGAGTGCATGAAAATGATTTTGAATTTTTCTTCCACTGAAAACTAAAAGGTGTCATAGAAACTAAAACAACAGCATTATAAGCTAGCCAACTGAGTTAATGAACCCAGTCATAACTGTTTTAATTAATTAAGGTTATAAGAGTTCAGATTTTTTAGAAGCCAACTTCAGTCTTACATTGAAAAATAGGGGGATTACTTAGGTTAGCACTTTGCTAAGACAATAATTCAGAATTTTATTAAAAACATGACATTAAATAGCCACGTAACTTTTTATTTATTTTTCCAAAAGCTCCCAGAGTAAGCAAAATGCACAACTACATAAGGATTTTATTTCACTACCTGGCTTCTAAGAATTTCTGGGAACCAGAAAGGGAAACACTGCCCAAAGAAGACTGAAGCAAAGAAACCTAAGATAATGCTTTACAACAGGAAAGTGTCAGCAATTTAAATGAAGGTCAAAGATTTTAAACAAGCAGTATAGATAAGGCCTAAGCACTGTGAACAATTCAGGATAGCCTATCCCTATATGAAAACAAAGTCCAAAAACAAAGTAATCTCGCTGTTTTTTCCATAGCCATTTTGAGGCCTGGAGAATTGTGACATTCCTTTATAGGGGTTCTTAACGAAGGGTCAGTAAACTTTTACAAAAATCTATATTTAATAATTGGTTTCCTTTTTATATATTTTATTTTATTCGTTTAAAAACATTCTGAGAAAGGGTAGATAGAAAGGGTAGATCTGCCAAAAAAAATGGTTAAGAACCTTTGCTCTCCAAGGGCTTTCTAATTAATAATCTTCCCACAATTAAAATATTTGATTAAAGCTTTTAAAAGACTAAATGCAAAAAAGAGCAAGATACAAATTTTAACCTGATTTGACTGGGATTTCAAAGGTGATATGGTTAGAGTGTCCTAATACCTAGAGAGCCTCCAATATTCTTCAATGATCTCGAAAGGAGATTACAAGTGTCTTGGCCCTGTGTATTAATACATTATGTTTAATTATACAGATTGAGAGCTGAGCTCACAAGAATTCCTCCTCCTGAGAATGATGCTGTATTTTAAAATGCTTAAAATACAGTGGTTTAACCCTATTTAAGCTGAGAGAACCCACTTTTTTTAAATTCTAAAGGACGGCCTCTTCGAAAACTTAGTACAGGACATCATGGATAGGTAAGGAAATGACCCCCCACCCCGCCCCAAAATAATAAAAGAATAGAAAGGAGAAAATGAGCATTTTGTTTGAGCTGGGAGGGTTCTAATAATTTTTCTTCCAAATTTTTGTGACTCCACCAAAAGAAAAAGTAATGACATATAAAGAATTGCTTTGTGGCAGGCTCTGATATATATGGAAAGACATCAATGAAGCACCCTACCATGATATTTTCATAATTAAAAATTGAGAACCTCATAATTCAAATTGTACTGAAAGATAAAAAATGATCCCCATCTGATGCACCTAGCAGGTGCTCAACGAATACTGATTGATTCTTTTGGCAGCTGGATTAACATTTCATGTCAAGAAGATACTACTGGTCTTAAGGAATTTAACTGCCACCAAAAATAAGCACCTTACTCCATATTTTCAGAAACCAGTCCAATATTTAGTTAAGTTGAAGCAAAAATTACACAGTCTTAAAATTACGAGATAAAACTGTAGACTACTTACATTTGGATAGCAAACGTCTGTTATACATATAGTAAACGCAGCCTCTCTGGGCCTGTTTTCTAAGATAGAGAGAATATAGTCATACCTACCCTATCCATCTCCCAAGGTAAGTATTAGAATCGAGTAATAATGAGTTCTCATTTCTATACTGTTTTATGGCTTATAGATATGTACGTATATGTATACACATATGTACATACATACATGTTGTGATATCTATGTTTGTAGCTAGTTATACTAAAACAATACTATGATTAAAATTTATATCTATTAGGCTTTATAATTTTCAAATCACTTTCATATCCATGATCCCATTCAATCTACCTTCATAGAAGGACTATTGTGAGCAAAGCTAAGTTTTACATAGAGGAACAGAATTTTAGAGTTGAAATCAACTTTAGAGACCATTAAGCTCTTTGAGGGCAGGAACTGTTTTAGTTTTCTGTCTTCCTATGTATCCTCAGTACCTAGCCTTGCACAGAGCAGGTGTTTAAATGAAATCTAAACCAACCCCCTCATTTTACAGATGAGGAAACGAAGCTAAGAAGTGATTGGCACAGTTCAAATTCACTCTTACCTCAGATACTGTACAATCTGGCATGGGTCAAATATTCCTTATGGTGTACACATGAGAAAAAAGTGGCATTATTTATTTGTACAAATTTTTTTCTGATGAATAACAACAGTAATTGACACTTATATAGTCTTTGAGGTTTACAAAACACTTTACATATATTACCTCATTTACTCCTCACAACAAATACTCCTGGAAAAATTGTTAAGATATTCATTTATTTGTCAAGTGTCTTTTTAGGCCTAATACTAGCCATCTATGAAACAGAAAATCACAGCTTTTTTCCTTGAACAAAGGTTTTGAGTAAGAACCTAAGAGACAGAGATAGAAAACAACAGGCACTGCAACTAACAGATATAACCATATATTAAGAAAAAAAATCTCTACACAAGTAAAATGCAGAAATGGACACATGGATGAACACCCATAGCTGTGATCTTCAAAAGAGGATAATAATGAGCAATAAAGTTACCGTCTCTCATACTTTGAAAGTGATGCAATAGAAATAATGCTTCTAAATGAGTCTTTCCACGCATTTAGAATGCCAGTCTTCTCAGCTTCTCTCAGCTTAAAACCAGTGGTGGGATTCAGCCGGTTTGCACAGGTTTGGCAGAACTGGGACCTAATTTTAGGTTGAGTTTGGTGAACTGGTTATTAGCAGGGGTGGGCTTGAGCCTGATGGTCGGTGGCAGCGGTGCCTCAGCTGGATTCTGGGGAGAACCAGTTGTTAATTTATTTGAATCCCACTGCTGCTCAAAACTAAAAATTTTCATGCTAAAAATTAATCTTTTAAAATAGAATAGTAGCTGGAACTTTTAGACTTAAAACAATGGTGGAGTAAGTCACCTTAAAGTGCACTGGAGAGACATATGGTAGGTGTGTGTAGGAGACAACATGTTGCCAAGAAAGCATTGTGGAGAAGTATTGTAAAAGACATTGTCAAAGAAATGTATGACCAGAAAAAGGGGTGGGCTAGATCTGTATCAAGAGCAAGAAATAATCAATAAACGATTGTTCTCCATTGGTTAGGAAATCTAGAAAAAAGGCCTGAAACACGTTGGGTTGTGTGTGTATGAGGATTTGGATGTGGTCAGAAGCTGAAGAGAGGTATGTACAGGTTGTGAACTGCCATATTAACAGAGCCCACAAAAGTCTGGAAGTAATGATGGAGCTTCAGTTTGGAAGAATTACACATAATATGCATATACATATGCATGCATATTACATACATACGCATATTACGGGTGTTCACATACACACATATATATGCACATGTGTATACACACAGACACACACACACCTCCAGTGTGGAAGACCTATACCCCTTCCAAGGGCTGAGTGGCCAACAACATTCCACCTTTGAACATTTGTGCTGCGCTTTGAAGACACTTCCACAATCCAATGTCTCCCTGTTACCTCTTGGCTTAAGTATAAACTGCTTTGTTTGACATTCAAAGTTCTTCACAACTGACCTCTTCCTATCTTTCTAGTATTCTTATACATCATTACCCTCCACACCCTCTACAATTCAGCCATTACTTGCTGCTCCATTTCCCATCTCTCTGTCCATACACTGGCTGTACACCTGCTTAGAATTAAGTCCCTTTTCATTTCTGAATCTTAGAATCCCCAGCTTTCTTCGAGACTTAACTAAAGCACCATCTTTTGTAGAAGACTTGGTCATCCCCCTCCCCCATGGGCACTAGTGCTTTCTCCTTTACATGTAGCTTGTAAGTACCAATTTATGCACATGTTGTCTCTCAGTAGAACGTAAGCTTTTTGAGGGCAAGGGCTTTTCTCCCCCCATTCTTTCTTTGCATCACCATGGTTTAACAGTGTCTAGTACACAGTAAGTGCTTAATAAGTATTTGTTGATTTATCGATGGAAGATAAAGTTCCCTAAATGTTATCAACAGTTAATATTATGGAATCAGAAATGTCAGGGTTAGAAAAGCCTTCAGAGGCCACTTAGTCTAACCCATACTTCAACAAGAATCATAGGATCATAGATTTAGAGGTCTAGTCCAAACCCTTCATTTAACAGAGTCTTATTCAGCCTTCAGATGAAATATAAACCCATCTGTTTGGCTTTTAAAGCTCATTTACAACCTAGCCCCAACCCACCTTTCCAGTCTCATATATATTGCTCTTCCCTTCCAGCATTCTAGACCCATAAGACAGCAGTCTGGTTATATTGGTCTTCTTGGTGTTGTCCAAACACAACACTCCAGTCTCTTTGCCTTTGCTTTCCTTGCCCTGTTTTCTGGGGATGAATTCCCTGCTCACCTCTGCCTCCATAGAATCCCTTACTTCCTTCAAAACTCAAAGTGATGTGTAAATGAAGCTTCTCCGCCTCTCCATTGTCCTCTCTTCTTAAACTACCACGAATTTATTCAGTAGAAACATATATATGTGTGTATATATGTCTATCTATACACATGGGTATACGTGTATGTCCATATTGTGTCCCCCAATAGAACGTGATCTGCTTGAGGGTAAGGATTGCTTAATAATCATTGTATCCCTGTACCTAGCACACGACCTGATAGAAAAGGCACTTTAAAAATGCTTGTTGATTGAAGACAGCTATGGAGTCCTGTGTTTTGTCTTTTCCGGGCAAAACATCCTCAGTTCCTCCACTCAGATCCTCACAAGGCCAGAATGGCAGGTTTTATGTTGACCTGGTTGTCTTCTCCTGGATAATCTCCAGATTGTCTATGTCTTTTCTATAATGTCACGCCCAGAAACGAACATAATGCTTCAGATATGTGCTGACAGAGTATGATGGGACTATGGCCTTTCTCGTTCTGGACACTGCGTCTCTAATGCAGCCTAAGACGGAGTTAGTTTTCTTGGGTGCTATATCATACTACTGACTAGCATCGAATTTGTAGTGCACCAACACCCTCAGATCTTTTATGATTATGTTTCCTAGTCTCTTTACATATTGGGACCTATTGCCGGCATCAAAGGACCTTCTGGAAGAAATATTGTACCAAATCAGCACTGCCCTTTTAATGTTATATTTAAGGGAAGGTCACCTGGCTTGAGGCAGGCTGGGCAGTATTGTGAAAAGAACCTGGAACCGGGAAGCTAGCAATTCAACATTTAAGTCGTCCTGGACAAGCCCCTTAACTTCATTTTTCTTATCTTTCGAAATAAAGGGTTGGACTAGCTTTAAAATTATGATACTAAAGCCTTTTCCTTTCAACGCACATTATGCTAAAAATTCCCTACTGGGGAAGACACACAAGAGAATAAGGGGGTTAGGAGTGAGATACAGCTAGGTCTTTTCTATGTGTCCAGCGGCCATAAGCAGGTGCTGGTTAGTTGCCTTCACCGCATTTCCTGCTCCCTAATCTAGTAAAAGAGCTGGCCCGCTCTGCAGTTTGGTAAAAATGCCAAGCAGCGATCCCACGAAGAACGTCCGAGAAGCCCCGGCTTTACGCCGCAGAGCTCCGCTGTTCACGCGGCCGGCCTCCTGGGCTCGGTCTCCCCAGGACTGCGGGTCCTATTAGGATGCGTCGATTACACAGTAACAGACATAGCTTCTGCCGCTAGACTCATTGCAAAGCAGTCAGCTGCCCGGAGCTAAGCGCTGCTGCGAGAGATAAGGGAACCGCATGATGGAAAGGAACACTAGCCCTCTCTGTGAAGTGAAGAGCTGGGGAAATGAGCCCAGCTGCACCAAGGGTCCCCAAATCGGGAGAGATTTCTTATTCTGCCACCCGGCTGGCTCTCAGGGGGTGCCAAGCATGAGTCTTTTCACAATACGCAGCTGCCAGGGAGACAAGATCGACCGGCCAGATTAATGGAAAACTGCTAACCCTAATCAAATAAGGGACGGTGGGAAGTCGGGCTGGGAATCGCCCGTGGGGTTCTAGGTACAATTAAAGCTATCTAAAAAAACAAAAGAAGAAGAAAAAGAAAGGAAGAATGGGGAGGGGAGGTGGTTACAGCTGAACCGCAATCAGCCGCCGCCTGGGAGCGCGAGCACTTAACCCGCATGCGAATTAAAGAGGGGAGGGGAAGGGGTGCGGCGAGAAGGAGGGCGCGCTGTGCAGGGAGGTACTATATTCTCCGGCGGAGGGGTATCGCTTCAGTGACTCAGCCACAACTCACAACACACGCCCCACACTGGAAAGCCGGTTGCTTAGTTGGCGCGCGGTCGAGGCGCCTCTCTGCGTTCCCTTTGTCAAGGGCGGCCTGATAGGCCAAGACGACCCTGCAGTGGTTTGCCGGAAAGAGCCGACGCTCCCGATTGGTCGCGTCGTACCTGCAATGCGTCAAGTCGTGATGGCAGCCGGCGGCGCTTGGAGACTCTCGGCTGTGAATGGCTGAAACGGTTCGCCCCGCCCCCCGAACCCGGTCTCGCTCTGCCCGGGAACCTTTTCGTGGGGAAGGGCTACCGCCTAGCGGCCGCCATCTTTACTCATGGCAGTGGGCTTGGCCGAGGACGCTGAGTGGCTTTCTACACAGGAAATGGCTCTGCGTCTAAAGATTTTATTTTATTATTTTTTTGATGTTTCGCCTACCCCTTCCCCCAGTATCTCCTCTCCGCGTAGCTGGGGTGGGCGGACTGCTAGGGCCGGGCAAAGTCGAGCGCAGAGGGCGTGGGAGGCGGCCCTGAGGGGCGGCGGGTCCCATCCCTCTTCTGAGGACCTTGTCCAGCCCCGAGCTGGAGAACCTCGGGCAGGAAGTGGCGGGAGGAGCGAACCACAAGTGCCCCCTGAAGCTCTTCCCCAGCCCCTTCCCTCTTGCCCCGGGAGGGCCGTTCTCCCAGGCTGTCGTTCTAATTCACAGCGAGTGAAAAGTGGCTCCGTAGGCCGGGGCGGGTGGCGAACCAACCTCCCTCCTAGCACGCCTGGAGCCCGGCCCCAAGGGCGTTGGGGCTTTGTCCTTGCGTGTGCTCGGAATAGAAAAGACCGTCCTGGAGAACGTTTACGGACCTGCCGGGGCTCCAAGCGAAGAGACTAAAAAGCATCGTTTTGCCGTCTCCCTCCCCCACCCCCATGGTCATTAGTGACCTCTGGTCAAGTCGAAAAACATTGCTTGAACACCTACTCCGTTATGAGGATAAAGCGCTTTGCAGATCTTAAGCACTATAGATCCTAGCTATTGTGTGCCAAGCACTGTGCTAAGTGCCAAGGATACAAAAAAATCCCAAAGGCGACCGACAAATCTCCCCAGAAGCTCAATCCTAACAGGGGAGACCACAGGCAAACAAGATGGTATGTTCAGAACAGTCGTGGAGAACCTCGGAAAGAATGTCCTGAGATTGAGAAGGAGCCCTTGCTCGATGGGCCATTTTTCACTCTCCCCTTTTACGGCCTTCCCACCCAAACTCTCCCATAAATAGGTCTGATTCAGCCTGGAATCTGGGTTACTAAGTATCCTGGCTCTACCCGGGCCAGCGCGGTGGGTGAAAGTGATCAAACGTGGTGCAGAGGGCGGCAAGCAGAGGGCTGGGGGCTGGGGACGGATGAAAGCCGCTGCGGGAGCTGTCGTGGTTGGTGCGGAGGAATAGGTCTGTCGATTTTCGTTCGGGGAGCTGGAGGTGAGGTGGCTTCTGTTAGGTCCAAAGAGGGATTCGAGTCGCCTTGGTGTGCCTGTCGCCATGACTACAAGAAAGAGGGAGTTGGTGAATAATGTAAACCAATAAACCGGGGAAGGGCAGGTTCCTTAGAATGGGTGAAGCTTTTAAAGTGATTAGCACCCCCCAATGTATTTTTCAGAAATTGCTCCCTGGTCTTTACCCACCCGGGGTTTATGTACCCGGTGTTAATTTTCTAATTACCGGCGTTGAAGAATAGAGTTCTTTGATTGCAGTTTTTTCCGAATTAACATTTGCAAGTGGCTGTGATGCCCTTTTGAATGTAAGAGGAAAAGTTAGTCTTTACCTAATCTTAACAGTTGTCATTTTCCATTCATTTCAATTAGAACGTCTTTCGGAGTGGGTAAACCATCACCGTCCCTCAAGAAATTCTGCTTTAAAATTAACATAGCTTTTAATATATATAATATATATACATATAATATATATACATACATACATATATATATATATGAGTATGAATGAGAGGCCTGAATTAGTTAATATTTATTGTGAAAGAAGCAAAACCAAAGATTTGCAAAATCTCCATATAAAATTTATTCGTACCTTTTAAGGACAGTCATTTGGTGTGCTGTTAGTATCATATGTTCTACATGTTAAAAGCATGGCATGTGTAGACATTACAGTATGTTTGCATTATCTTTTTGTATCAAAATGCTTATGCTGGTAGGCCCTCGAATTAGAACACCTTTTCCCCCAAATGAATTCCTCCTTCAAGCTTTTCTATTTCTGTCAATGGTACCGTTTTTTCACCCAATCTCCGAGGTTTGAAAGCTTGGTATTATGTGTGACTCTTTCTTCTCCCTCATCTCATGTCCAATCAAGTGCTAATCCTCATTACTCCCACTACTGTCTCTCTAAAATCAGTTTTCTTCTAACAGGTTTTCTTGCTTCTACTTTCTCAGCCTTCCAATCATCCTTCACATTCCTGCCAGACATTTATTTTCCTTATGCACATATCTAGTTGTACCACTCCTCTGGGCAGAACTTTTCAATGGCTTCTTATTGCCTAAGGCAGCAGTCTCTAAACTTTCTTGATGACACATCCTTCTTAATTAAAAAAAATTGAGCATGTGCTCCTGATATATGCATATTTATTTATTTACAAAATACATATTTATTCCCTTATACTAATAATTATATACATTTTAAGTGTACAAAATTAAAATTTAAAAGGAGATAGATGAAATAACATGACCATAATAACAGTACAAAAGGCTCTTGCTCATGAAAGTATTGATTAAATATGCCTCATTATTTTTGAAAATCTTTAACACGGATACAGTTATTCAGAGGTCTGGTTCTAAGTTTGGTATATTTTGAGACTTGGTTTTGACGATTATCATCATCACTGAAAAAGATACCTTGCAAATACATAGACATCTAACTGGAAGTGCACCTTTCTCTGTGCTTACTAAATTATGATAATTTTTCAATTCCATCCATCTCTTCTACTGTTGTTCAGTTCTTGGGAACTAAATGGAAGGTATCACTTTTTTTTTTTCTATTTGATACAAATGGATTCAAAACTCATTGAAACTCTTTGAAAGCTCATTAAACAGATTAGAAAATTTTGTTTTAAAGTTTTTAAAGTGTACATATATGAACGTTTTTATAGGTAACACATCATTTTCATTAATCCATAGATGCTGAGAATTTCAGAGGAGAGGGTAGTGAAGGATAGCTGATGCCGCTAAGAAGTCAAGAAAGATGAAGATTAAGAAAAAGGCCAATAGACGATGATTGATAAGTCTCTGGTAACTTTGGAGAAAGCAATTTTAGTTAAATAAGAAGTCAAGTATAAAAAGGAGGATGAGAACTTGGAAGATTTGAAGGATGGTGGTACCCTCCATGGGAATAGGGAAGTTCAGAAGTGGGTGTTGGGGGAAAATGCTTACTCATCCTGTGCTAGTCCCACTAAAAAATGAAAACTACCTGTGGGTGGGGAGGGGGACAGATTCATTCTGTGAAGTTTGTATTCAGTCAAAGGGCTGAACTTGAGGACAAAGAGCGCTACATGTAGCCTCAAGGCTGCAGGTTCCCCACCTCTGAAGACTAATATTTCCAACTCTCTGTTGTATGGTAGTTGATTATACCATCAGCATTTTAAGCTTTACCTGAATAAAACTGAAATGAGCAATGCTTACCTTAAACCTTGTCCACTTCCTGGCATCTCTGTCAGTGGCACCATCATTTTTTTTTTTTTTTTGCTACCTGTGATTTTAACCTCAGAAATCATCTTTTCTATCTCCCTTGTCCTACATTTTCAGTCAGTGGCCATGTCCCATAAAAAAAACCAAAACATTTTTCTTTATAAATTTTGTTTTAACTTCTGTTGATATCTATGTAACACATATAGACTTCTTTTTGGAGGGGGGTGAGTGGAAAGGTCCTTATTTCAACTCCCATTCCCACTGGCACTTCTAGGAGTAGGTAAGGGGTTGCTTTCACCTCGAATTCCATTTCTATGTGTTCTGCCTAGCAGCAGCAGCTACAGTTAGCTCGCTTATATCATTGGTTGATCCAGTGTTTAGCACCCCACTATCAATTTAACAATTGTTTTAGTAAAAGTAATTTACAAAAAATATTTGCCGAGGAGATACAGCAAGAACAGAAGTACAACATATCTGCCCCCCTACTCCCTCCGCCCCCTAACCCTCTCTGCATCCTGAAACAAGGACACACTCCCTACTCTACCACCTTGGTCTCTGGGAAGAATGAGTTAAATCTTACAGTGGTTGCTACAAAGTATTTGGCTCCCCAAGTTCACTTCTGAATGTGGCATAGCCTCTGGACTAAGTTGATCTGTTACTTGCAGGCCTCAGTGTAGATCCACTGCTGGGATGTATAAACCAGGTTACTCCCCTGCTCTGTCCTGGCACACTAGGATTGGCTGCTGGCAAACTGGTATGGACCCCAGTTCTGAATCTTTGGAGCTTCACTTTTCTAAACTTTCAAAGCTCACAATATCACAGATATCTCCAATATTCCTTCACCTTTGAGCAGGAAAGAATAGACAAAAGAGAGACAGGAAAGCATAGACAAGATGTGCTCCTGGCTTCATGTCAACTGATAAGAAAGGGCCTCAGGTCCCTTCCCCACCCACAAGGCCACAGCAGTTCATAGTCCTCTCTGAAACACGACTAGGGACAGGGATCCATGGGCCAGTTAGTGTCTTTTGTATGCGTGTTCGTTTCCCAGCTCAGCAGTCAGTCAAAAGGCTTTTTTTCTTTATCAGTTAGTAAGCAGAAAAGAAAGCAGTTACAAATGTGAATAGCCTGGCTTTTCCATTCTGTGTCATCAGGTATTTCCAAAAGCTTCCAAGAACTCAGGACTATGCTTACAATAGCGAGTCCCTCATCACATGTGTTAAAACATATAAACAAGAACCAAAGGCAATACAATAAATTTATAAGCAAAAACAAAATACCAACAAACTACTAAAGGAAAACGTAAAAAATGATTAAATAAAATGACATAAAAGGTGGTTGCAAATGATTCTACATGCGACTATATCCTATTATTTGCCAGTTACTAAATGAAAACTGTGTATTAACTTTAACAAAGTAGTTCCAACATTGTCCCTTGTGAGTTTTTCTGCTGGTTGATATTATCTTGTTTGTTTATTTTGACATATTCTTTCAGTTTTATCTCCACAATATCTCTTGAGTCTTCCCTTTTTACCATTCCCAAGGCCAGTACCCTAGTTGGGAATGCTATTACCTGGACAATGCAGTAACTTTCTAACAGTTTCATTTGTTTCTGATCTTGTTTCCCTCCAATTTATCTTATGGTGTGCTTGCATTACCTTTCTTATTGTAGAAAGGATGCTGGATTTGGGTTCAAATCCTGTCTCTGCCACTTACTACATGTATGACCTTGGGCATGTCATTTAAACTCTCAGGGCTCAGTTTCCTCATCTCTATTTGAATTAAAGAACCTCTAAGGTCCCTTCCAACTCTAAATCTATGATACTCCTTCAGACTCCATTGCTCTAGACACTTTATGGGCTCTCATTTGCCCTGAGAATAGCGTACAAACCTTAGATGGCATTTAAGACCTTGCACGGCCTGGTTCCAGTTTATCTTTCCAACCTTATCTCATGATACTACTCATCACATAATTCATGAAAAATGTGAAGCATACATAAAATTTTCACCTTGTACAGAAAAAAAAATAAAATGTAAATATGAAAAACAATTAAAAAAATACTAGTCATTATACCTTAAACTGGTTGCCTACTTTTTTGTACTTTTACTCATGTTGTTCCTTATGACTGTCTTCCCTCCTCATCTCTACCTGTTAGCGTCCTAATCATCTTTTAAAGGTAGGCTTAAATGCTGCCTCCTCTATGAAGGTTTCCTCCCCTTTCTCTCTCACCTTTCCCCCAAGCAGGAAGAACTTTTTCCTTTATTTGATGTCATAGCACTTTGTTCTTCTCACATTGACCCTGTCTTAATTTTATCTGTAAATAAGTAAAATTTATTTTTTAAATTTTAGTCTCAAAGACTAAAAGTCACAGTTTGCTGACCTGCATTGATAGCAAGACATTTCACACCAGGGAATTCTATATACCAATGATATCACAGGTCTGGACCTTTACCCCTCCAAAACAGAAATCACTTACAAATAAATGTTATTTGACTTTTCTTCATTTTTTTAGTGACTGTGTGACAGTAGTGGGTTATAGTCAGTCATCTAGATGCCATTCTCCTTGGAGAATCTCATCTGTTAGCCTTAATTTCCTCATTTGTAATATGGGGATAATAGCACCTACACCACAGAGTTGCTGTGAATAACAAATGAAATAATATCTGCAAGGGGCTTTATAAACATTAAAGTACTAGATAACTGTTATTGCTATCATCATTATTACATTTGTTTGCCATAAATTTCATTCAATTTATTTATGGAAATATTTATTAGGTCCTGACTCAGTCACTTTGAGATGAATGAAAAACTGGAAAGATAGAGTTTCTGAGTAATTAACAATTTATTAATTAGGCCAGCTAATAATCAGTAAATTGATGGTCAGTGGTTTCTCTCAATAACTAAAGACAAAATCATGGAGATACTAAATGCTTTAAATACCTTTGTAAAATGGGATGCCCCTGACAGGAGAAATCAATCCTGATTGGTGGACATTGAATGAAGAGGTGGGCTAAGAGTCTTCAGCTTCTCCTGCTGACAACATGGCTTGATTATGAGACTCAGCCCTTCCAGCAATCTGGATAGAGGAAGCCATCAGACCACTCTGGTTGGTTTTCTCCTTCATGAGCTGGGTCACACTAAATTTTAATAAAAAGGTGCCAGGACAGGGCTGTTCTCCTTGGGGCAAGAACTGGCCCAGTCTGGATTCTGTTTACACTTACCCCCTATCCTGATTGGGTGGGGTCTGGCCCAAGATTGTAGAGCCTGTTTCCTGAGCTTTAGGGGTAATCTCCTTAATCAACCATGTGTAATAACAATTTAAATTTGAAGATCTTTCCCACCCATTAATAGGCCATGTGACCTGCTTACTGCACAGGAAGCCTGAGTCACACGTGGTGGGAGGAGCTTGCTGAGAGGAAAAGGAAAGTGTGTCATAGGAAATGCTGAGAGAGAGAGAGAGAGAGAGAGAGAGAGAGCAGTTAGAGCTTGTAATGTTAAGCAGGGTGGGACTTTTTTACTGTTTTCTCTTTTGGAATGCTAAGGCAATCAAGTGCCTTTAATGAAACTTGCCTTTCAAATGTAACGGCAAGCAAAGTGGACTTTTTGTTGTCTTTTGTTCCGGAGTGCTTCTCAGCATTAAGGCGATCAAGTGCCTTTGATGAGGCTTGCCTTTGTTTCAATTGGGAGTCTTTGATTGAATCAAGAGTCATTGATTGGAAACAACTTATATGATGTGGTGCTAGTGATTAAAGATCTTTCCCACACCCTTTTGAAAGTAGATGCTGAGCCCTCAGGGCCCTGAACAGGGTATAAGTACTCTGAGATTGGCATTTTGCTTTTGGGGGCTCACTCACTGGAAGAGTGTCCTGTGATGTGACCAGATGACACTCTGGGGGGCTGTTAAGGAGCTCCCTGGCTTTGAAAACTCAGATGTTGGTGCCTTTCTCTGGTAACTATGTATGTAATGTCCTGGTCAGGCAACTAGAGACCTGTCTGTTGATTTCTGTGTGTTATTTGCTCTGTTTATATAATTTCTACTTGTAATTTCTGTTTGTGTTTCCCCTGAAGTTCAGGGTGCTGACTTTTTCCCCTGAATTAAGTGAATGATATATGTATGTTTAATTAAAGTAAGATTTTTAACCCTTTAAAGTTGCTTTCCTTAGAAAAGCAGATCAAAGAATCTGTGCTAGCAGCCCTCCTATGTGCTGGTGTTATTGGCCTTACGCAGCCACAGTAGCTGCAAGCAGCATTGTTATTACAGAGCTGAGGGAAAGAGCAGAAGTGGCTGTGCTATGAATGTATTAGTTGGAAGGCCCCAGCAGGGGGCCAAATGGTTTTGGGATGGCGAGTCTCCATGCTGTGATATTGTATTTTAAGTTCTTTGCTGTTATGATAAAGTGAGCTTACTGGTTTTGGGAGCTGGTTGCTGCTTGGATGGGTTGGACTTATTAGTTATCGGATTTAGTCGTCTGGTGTCTGCATAAATGTTTTACTCCTTCTACCTTCTATGTGGAGAGTCTCTCATATGTTTCAATACAGAACTACATAGGCATATTCACAATTATCATTGATGTGTTTATTGCCTCATCAATGCACCATGTCCTTCAGAAACTGACTGACCTACTGGGGCTGGGCCCATTGGATCCTAGTTTAATAATTGATTATTAATATTATAGCAAAATAATAGTTTCAATGTCCTATGGCTACATTAACAGAGCTCTAGAGGGAACAACCAAATCTCTTCATAGACAGATTAGATAGATAGATAGATAGATAGATGACAGATATACATATACACACATGTATGTATACATATGAAATAGAGTCAAAAACCTGTTCTGTAGCACTAGTCCTACCACTAACAGTATAATATTAGAAAGACTACTGAACTTCTGGTCAGAAGATGAATTCGAATGCTGATTCTAAAATTTAATAAATATATAGGATCACAGATATAGAACTGGAAAGAACCTTAGAGGTCATAGAAAACAGCCTAATTTTGCAGATGAAGAAATTGAGGCTCAGAGAGAAAGTGGCTTGCTCCCAGGTTTTCTAGGTAGTAAGGAGAGTCACCATTTAAACCCCAGTCCATGGTCTCCAAATCCAGTGTTTTTTCTATCGCACCAGGGCCCTTAGGAAAATCATTTAACCTCTCAACGTCAGTTTCCTCATTTACAGAATGGGAATAATAGTGATATTCTTACCACCTTCTTCACAAGTTTTTGATGAGGAAAGCACATTGTAAGCTTTAAAACAACTTAAGTCAATTTGACCTACAATTAATTAGCATTATAGATTTCACAAAATAGCCTACTCTTTCTTGGCCTCTATTTTCTCATCAAAAATGAAAGAGAAGATGATCTTTAAGGTCTAACATTTTGTAATTCCAAGTGCATCAAGAAGTTTAGAAAAAAAGTGCTATGAGAATTATGAGATCACTTCTTCCTACAATGAATCAGGAAAAGCTGATTCATTGAGATTAGGATATTTGAGATGAATTTTGAAGGAAGGGTAGAACTTCAATAGGCAAAAATGGTGGGTTCAAAGAATAGGGGATGAACAGATTGGTGTAAGGTAAGGCTGGAAACGTAGATTGCATTTAATTTGTACAGAGTGATATAATTTATCTACATATTCATTAGGAAAATTAATCTGGTAATGTGAAGGATGGATTGGATCAGGCGTGTGTGTGTGTGTGTGTGTGTGTGTGTGTGTGAGAGAGAGAGAGAGAGAGAGAGAGAGACAGAAAGAGAGACAGAGAGACAGAGAGAGAGAATGAGAATGTGAGAATCTATTTAGGTGACCTGAAGTAGCAGGAGATGGAACCAACCCTTGATTTTTGAATCATGCAAGGAGAAGACAGAGTCTGGCCAAGGACAGAACTGGCAGTGGACCACCAGGAAATTAAGAAAGAAGACAGGGATTATGGCGGAGTGTAGGATCCAAAACTAAACACCCTAAATAGAGTGGCAGTGTCAGTAGCATCAATACCACAGCAGTGTCAGAAGCTATCAAGGCCTATACACCCCATCCAAGAGTATAGGAGGGGACTGGCCTAAGTAGTATAAAACCTCAAAACAGTAACAGGCTGAAAGTATGAGTACACAGAAGAAGAAAAAACTGAACACAATGAAGGAATACAATTTTAAAAGAAAAACCCAAGGGGTAGACCTAGTAAAAAAAAAAGCATAGCCCCACAAAAACTATAAAAAGAATCTCAGAGAAAAAAAATAGTTGAGTCACAAGGACTATAAGCATACTAGGAAGAAATGAAGCAAGAAGTAAATATGAAATTAGATGTTAAATGTGGATTCCTAAGGATTAAAATTGAAACTTTGCCTGATCAATGACTCCATGAGACAGCAAAATATATTAGAATATGTATATATATACATACATGTAAACAACTAAACTGGAAAGCTTGCTAAGGAGAGAAAATTTAAGAATCATCAACTCCCTGAAATCTATAATCAAACAAGAAACCTAAATACCAGATTTTAAGAAACCATAAAAAGAAAACTGCCCAGATCTATTAAGACCAGAGGAAAAACTGAGCATAGAAAAAATTCACTGGTCACACCTGAAAGAAAGCCCAAACTGAAAACATCTTGGAATGTCATAGCCGAAATATCAACCTTTTAAGACAAAGGGAAAAGAATGCAAGAAGTCAGAAAGGAAACAGTCTGAGTACTAAGGAACCATAGGTGGGATCACATAAAACTTGCCAGAAATTACTTATAAAGGAAGGAAAATTTTGGAATATGATCTTAAAGGCAAAAAAATTGTAAAAATAACAGATATTTTATTAAATAAAATTACAACAATGAAATAGCATGCCAAAATTTTTGAGAAGCACTCAAAGACACTCAAAATCAAAGAATTTAAGAGTTGGAAGGGATCTCAGCAGCATCTAGTTCAACTCATATACAAAATAATCCCCATTATAACATAAATAGTAGTCATCCAGTATTTATTTGAAGACTTCCAAGGAGGAAGAAATCTCTCAAGGCAAGTTATTCCATTTATGGACAGTTCTAATTGTTAGGAAGTTTTTCCTGACATCAAGCCTAAATTTGCCTCTTTGGAACTTTTCCCATTGCTCCTGGTTTTACCTTTTCCCTGGGGGAAAATTTATATCTCTATGCCCCAGAAACATAACATTCAGTGAATCCAAGGATGCTAGTTATTAATGTAAGAATAAACTATTTGATAAAAACTCCTAGGAAATCTAGAAAGCACTCTGACAGAAATTAGGTTTAAACCAACATCTCACACTATATTCCACAGTAAGGTCCAAATGGATATGAGTTAGAAGTAAAAGGTCATGTCATAAAAAAGAAGAAGGGAAGGATGTATCTTTTATAACAATGGATACAGGAAGAGTTCTTGACCAAATATGGGTTAGAGAGTGTCACAGGAGTTAAAATGGACATTTTTTTTTATTACATAAAACTGAAAATCTACTGCACAAACATAATCAATGCAGTTAGAATTAGACTGGAAAAAAATCTTTGCAAAAAAATTTCTCTGATAAAAGTCAGCTATCCAAGATATATAAGAAATTGATACATATGCAAAAAATAGATAAATTATGCCAACCAACTATCAACATCACATAAAACAATGTTTCAAATCACTCATAATAGAAATTCACATTAAAAAACAGATTTTTGAGGGGACAGAGCCAAGAGGGCAGCTGGAAAGCAGGGACTTGCTTAAGCTCCCCACCCAGGTCCCTCCAAACACCTATAAAAATGGCTCTGACCAAATTCTAGAGCTGCAGAACCCACAAAATAGCAAAGGGAAGCAGGGCTCCAGCCCAGTACAGCCTGGATGGTCACTGGGAAGGGTTTATTGCATGGAGCGGGGAGCAGTGCAGAGCAGAGCCCAGCATGGGCCATGCCAGGACCAACCAGACCAGAAGCTGGGAAGAACAGGCATAGCGCCCTGAATCAGTGAGCTATGGCAGTTACCAGACTTCTCAACCCACAAACACCAAAGACAACAGAGAAGGTTAGTGGGAAAAGCTGCTGGGACAGAGTGAAAGGCCACCACCCTGGGGGCGGCCACCACCCTGGGGGCGGCAGAGGTGGTACAGCTCTGAGGCTGCTTCCAGAGCCACAGCTGCAGTTGCCTCTGGCCCCAGGCCCACCTGGTGGGAGAAATTAAGCAGTGGATTAGAGCAGGAGTGCAAAGCCTGCTTTGCCCTGACTGGATCTGGGCTGCAATCCTGGTTGGTGGTTCTTGGGGGAGAAGGAGCACTGGTGTGGCAGAGCTTGTTGTGTAGAAGTAGCTCTGAAAATAGCAGTGCAGTCCCTCAAGCTTGGGACAAAGTTCTCTCTACAAGCAGTCTTACACCAACAAAAAGCTCAGGGGTCAAGTAATTGGCTGGAAACATGAACAGGCAGCAAAAATGGTCTCAGATTCAGACTCAGACTTTGGAATCTTTCTTAGGTGACAAAGAAGACCAAAACATACAGCCAGAAGAAGTCAACAAAGTCAAAGAGCCTGCATCAAAAGCCTCCAAGAAAAATATGAATTGGTCTCAGGCCATGGAAGAGCTCAAAAAGGATTTGGAAAAGCAAGTAAGAAAAGTAGAGGAAAAATTGGGAAGAGAAATGAGAGAGATGCAAGAAAACCAGAAAAAACAAGTCAATGACTTGCTAAGGAGACCCAAAAAAATATTGAAGAAAATAACACCTTAAAAAATAGACTAACTCAAATAGCAAAAGGGCTCCAAAAAGCCAATGAGGAGAAGAATGCCTTGAAAGGCAGAATTAGCCAAATGGAAAAGGAGGTCCAAAAGACCACTGAAGAAAATACTATCTTAAAAATTAGATTGGAGCAAGTGGAAGCTAGTGACTTTATGAGAAATCAAGATATTATAAAACAGAATCAAAGGAATGAAAAAATGGAAGACAATGTGGAATATCTCATTGGAAAAACCACTGACCTGGAAAATAGATCCAGGAGAGATAATTTAAAAATTATTGGACTACCTGAAAGCCATGATCAAAAAAAGAGCCTAGACATCATTTTTCAAGAAATTATCAAGAAGAACTGCCCTGATATTCTAGAGCCAGAGAGTAAAATAGAAATTGAAAGAATCCACCAATTGCCTCCTGAAAAAGATCCCAAAAAGAAAACTCCTAGGAATATTGTCACCAAATTCCAGAGTTCCCAGATCAAGGAGAAAATATTGCAAGCAGCCAGAAAGAAACAATTTGAGTATTGTGGAAACACAATCAGGATAATACAAGATCTAGCAGCTTCTACATTAAGGAATCGAAGGGCTTGGAATATGATATTCTGGAGGTCAATGGAGCTAGGATTAAAACCAAGAATCACCTACCCGGCAAAACTGAGTATCATGCTCCAAGGCAAAATATGGATTTTCAATAAGATAGAAGACTTTCAAGCTTTCTCAATGAGAAGATCAGAGCTGAATAGAAAATTTGACTTTCAAACACAAGAATCAAGAGAAGCATGAAAAAGTAAACAAGAAAGAGAAATCATAAGGGACTTAGTAAAGTTGAACTGTTTACATTCCTACATGGAATGATGATATTTGTAACTCATGAGACCTTTCTCAGGATTAGGGTAGTTGAAGGGAATATACATATGTATAGACAGAGGGCACAGGGTGAGTTGAATATGAAGGGATGATATGTAAAAAAAATAAAATTAAGGGGTGAGAGAGGAATATGTTGGGAGAAGGAGAACAGGAGAGATAGAATGGGGTAAATTATTTCACATAAAAGTGGCAAGAAAAAGCAGTTCTGTTGGAAGGAAAGAGGTGGCAGGTGAGGGGGAAGGAGTGAATCTTGCTCTCATTGGATTTGACTTGATGAGGGAATAACATACACACTCAATTGGGTATCTTACCCCACAGGAAAGAAGGAGGAAGGGGATAAAAAAGAGGGGATGATAGAAGGGAGGGCAGATAAGGGGAGGAGGTAATCAAAAGCAAACACTTTTGAAAAGGGACAGGATCAAAGGAGAAAACTGAATAAAGGGGGACAGGATAGGAGGGAGCAAAATATAGTTAGTCTTTCACAACATGAATATTGTGGAAAGGTTTTGCATAATGATACAGGTGTGGCCTATGTTGAATTGCTTGCCTTCTTAGGGAGGGTGGGTGGGGAGGGAAGAGGGGAGAGAATTTGGAACTCAAAGTTTTAAAAACAGATGTTCAAAAAAAAAGTTGTTTTTGCATGCAACTGGGAAATAAGATATATAGGCAATGGGCATAGAAATCTCTTACCCTACAAGAAAGTAAGGGAAGAGGGGGTGGGGTGATAAAAGGGAGGGCTGACTGGGGAACGAGGCAATCAGAATATATGCCATCTTGGAGTTGGGGGAGTGTAGAACTAGGGAGAAAATTTGTAATTCAAAATCTTGTGGAAATCAATGCTGAAAACTAAAAATATTAGACAAATAATAATAATAATAATAAAAACTGAGATTTATGCCCATAAGATTGGCAAAGATGACCCAAAAAAGGGAAATGCCAATTGTTAGAGTGCTGTGAGTATACAAGCCCACCAATTCAATGTTGGTGCTGCAAAGTGATCCAATTATTCTGGAAAGCAAATGGAATTATATTCCAAAAGTTACTTATCTTTACATACCCTGAGACCCAGTAATAGTGTATTCAACCCTTATTTATCCAGTTCATGTAAGAGTGAGGTCATGAGATGGTAGGCTTATTCCCCCAAAGATATGAAAGAGGGAAAACTCAAATGTACAAAAATATTTATAGTAACACTTTTTATTGAAGCAAGGAACTGCAAACTAAAGAAGTTCTCATCAACTGGGGGTGACCAAACAAAGTATGGTATATTAATATCATGGACTATTATTACTCTGTGAGAAATAACTAAAGGGACAGATTTAGAGAAACCTGGGAGGACTTGTATGAACTGGTGTAGAGAGAAATGAATAGAACCAGAACAATTTATATGATGACTAGAACACTGTAAAATAAAACAACAGTAAAACAAAACTTAAGAACTATGATCAATGTGATGACCAGTCAGACCTCCCCAAGACTAATGATGAATCATGCTTCCCAGCTCTTGGCTGAGAAGTAACTAGATATGCAGAATAATGAGACACTTATTTTCAGACACAGCCTGTGTGTGAATTTATTTTGTATGACTATGCTTATACAAGAAAGGGCTTTTCTTTATCTTTTTGTTGTTGGTGTGGGTGGGGTTGGGGAAAGGCTTGTGATAGTGATACAAAAAGAAAAGAAAAGAAAAACATTAGAATTAAGAGAGATAGAGAAAAGCTTCCAGTAGAAGGTATGATTTTAGCTGGAAGCCAGGAAAGTCAGGAGGTGGAGATGGGGAGGGAGAGTATTCTAGTCAAGAAGGACAGCTGGTAAAAATGCCCAGAGCCAAAAGATGGCATGTCTTGTTTGGAGAAGAGCCAGGAGTTTATTGGACTAAAGAGTACATGGTGGGGGGGAGAGTAAAGAACAAGGTGGGAGGGATGGGGGGGAAGGGGGGCAGGAGGGGAGGGGCAATATAAGGTACAAGAACTGGAAAGGTAGGGGGGTAGGGTATAAACAGTTTTAAATAGAAGAGGATTTTACATTTGATCCTAAAAGTGATAGATAGGAAACCACTGGAGTTTATTGAGTAGAGGGGTGATGTGGTCAGACCTAGGCTTTAGTAAAATCACTTCAGGCAGCTGAATAGGGAGTGGGCTGGAGGGGGGAGTGACTTGAAGGCTTGTAGAACAACCAGCAGGCTACTGCAATTGTTCAGGTACAAGGAGATGAGGACCTGTACCAGGGTGGGGGCAGTTTCAGAAGAGAGAAGAGGGTGTATTCAAGAGATGTTGTATAGTTGAAATTAATAAATCCTGATAACAGATTGGATATGGAGGGGTGAGAAATACTGAGGAATTGAGGATGACACCTAGGTTACGAGCCTGGAGAACTGGGAGGATGATGGTGAAAGAGGGGAGATTTTGAGGGGAAAGATAATGAGTTCAGTTTTGGATATCTTATGTTTAGGATATCTACTAGGCTTCCGGTTGGAGATGCAAGACTATAGAGATCAGCAAAAAGGTTAGGGCTAGATAAATAGATTAGCAAACCATCAGCACAGAGAAGATAATTGAATTCATGGTGATGAGATCACCAAGTGAAATAATATAAAGAGAGGAGAGGAGAGGGCCCAAAACAAAGCCCTTGGACACCCATGATTAAGAAGAAGGACTTGGAGAAAGATCCAGCAAAGGAGAATGAGAGGGTCAGATGGGTAGGAAAAGAACCAGGAGAGACTAGGGTCCCACAAACTTAGAGAAGAGTATTGAGGAGAAGAGGGTGACCAACGGCGTCAAAGGTACAGAGAGATTGGAAAGATGATGATTGAAAAAAGGCCATTGGATATCAATGCAAGTCGTGTCATCATTTTCCTGATATTATGGTCCTCTTTGAAATGAAGGACAAACACAATTAGGTCAGTATTAGTGGAAATAGAAGGAGAGAATATTAGATGTTTTCAGAATGGAATCAACAAGATTGATAACAAATTCTATAGAGAGGTAAAGGGGAAGAAAGAGTAAAAAACTATACCAAAGTTATAAACATGGGAGACTACCATAAACTGCTCCCTACAAAATAATACCAAAAAGACTCAAGTCTCTTTTATGGAATCTGCTTCCAATACTGAGATAATTGCTAGTGTTTGAATTTCTCAGGATTATGATTATAAGGTAAAACCTAACATTTCTTCACTGACATTTAGAATGGCAAAGCCATATTCAAATGTCCAGTATTCTTTGAAATATTCATAGGGCAAGAGTTGCAACTCATTGACTCATAGAACTTGCAGAACCGTTAGACTTGTAAGGGATCTTAGAAATTCACTACTCCAATGCTTTTATTTTACACATGAGGAAACCACACAAGAGAGATGAAGTCACTTGCCTGAGGCCACATAGTGTCACAGCTAGGAGTCGAAGGATTGAAGATCTTTTGACTTCAAATCCAGCACTCTTTCTATCACCCTTCATGGTTACTGACATTCCTAAGAACCATCTTTCGGAATCTGGTGTGTGAATCTAACAATTTGGCAAAACTGCTCTTTTTTCCCTCAAACTATTATTCCTTTCCATTTTATTCTTCCCAGAAAATACGAACAACCCTAGGATTATAGATTTGGAGATGGAAGATACTGTGGGGTCATTGTAATCTAACTCCCTCATTTTGAGGAAACTGAGGCCCAAAGAAAATAAATGACTTATGTAAAGCCACGCTAGCAGTATGTCATAATAGTGGGACTCAAAGCCAAATCCTCTGACTCTAAATCTAGCACTCATTAATCCAACCCAACTGAAATCTGTAATTACAGGTAAACAGAAATATTTTACTTTTCTTCCCTCTTAATTCATAAGCTGGCTTTGGCCTTGCTTGTCATTTAACCTCTCTCAGCCTCAGTTTCCTTATCTGTAAAATAAAAATGTTGGACTAGATGACCTCTAAGGGCCCTTCCATTTCTGATCCTGCGATCTATGATTATATTTTTAAAATGCTTATTTTAAAAACATTTCTTATAGTAGACAAGTTTCCTACCAGTTTACATATATTATTTTTTGTTTGAATTGATGAAAGTGAGTATTGTGTTACAAAGTTTGTAGTTAATTGCATTACCGAGCTGCTTAGCTTGAGGCACAGCAGGTACTCTGACTCTCTCTCTGTTTGTGCTGGTGCTCCTAAATTTGCATGAGCAAATGCTAATTTTTGTTGCATCCTGGCTGACAAAGGGGAATCCCCTCTAAGGCGCCCCATGAGACACATCCATTTGCTTCAAACTTGGTACCAAAATGGGGGTGGGGAAACCCTGACAGCTAAAAACCTCTCTTTCCTGCCTATGCATAATTATCAGTGATGGAATAATTGGAGACCCAACAATGGCTACAAATATCTACCACTCCTTGCCTCTGGCTGGAACCTGTTGTTTTGATGACTATTTTTATAGCACAAAAACAAAGCCATTGCAGTTCAAAGGAACTGTAAGTTTCCCAAAAGGAGGCAGATTTCACACGCCTTCCAGGAAACTGGGATGAAGGATTGCCTCATACCTTGATAGAAGCCTCTAAAATAAAAAAGCCTATCTGATTCTAAGGTTAAACATTTCTTTAGCTTATAAAAAAACATAACCTGTAGGAATGGAATTTTAACATATGTGAAAATTATAAACAAGAAGCATTTATTGTGCAAAGCACTATTGTAGTACTTGGAACAAGACAACTTGGTACAGTCAAGAGCATGAGGCTGAGACTCAGAAATACTGGATTATGGTCTTAATTCTATCACTGTCTTGTCATGTGACCATGAGCAAGTCACTTTACCTTTTCGAGTCTCAATTTCCTCACCTGTAAAATGAAGGAACTGGACAATATTATCTCCAAAGTCCTTCCCAATACTAATAATCTCAAAGGGATAAGGCATAGCCCCTACCATCTAAGGTAGGGGTTCTTAACTTGGGGTCCATGAACATGTTTTTAAAAAATATTTTAATAACTATCTTAATGTAATTGGTTTCCTTTGTAATTCCATGGATTTTATTTATGCATTTCAAAACATTATTCTGAGAAGGGATCCATAGGCTTCACCAGACTGCCAAAGGGGTCTTATGCTATAAGCATAAAAAAGATTAATAATTTCTGATCTAAAGTCTAGTTTGGGTAAAAATAATAATAATAAAAAAAGATGAGAAGGAAGATGAGGGAACACTCATGTTCAAATGCATTTTTTTAAAAACATTTATTGAATACAACCTATGTACAAGGCACTTGGAATATGATTCTTGCTATCCAGATATCATATGTGTGCATCTATATCTATCTATATACACATATATGCACATATATATGTATACATCTACACACACACAGATATACATATGGCCAGGCCTGGACCTCATGCCCTCTTTGGACTGCATCTTCCAGAAGCCTGTACATGAGTGCTACAGCATGATGGCATCACTCATAATGCGCTTTGGTTAATAAAGTTGGTATGTGGACTTTAAAAAAATGAATATCTTGAGGTAGGCTAATGTGGGCAGGTATCAGAGAGACAAAAAGGAAATGTAAACTGTTTCTAGACCATGCTATGTGTAGGAGAGTTGGTGGCAAGATAAGTGACCTCCAATTCTTTAGAAATGTGAGTATATCCTAGCTGCTATACCAAGGTGAAAGGAAGAAACTAAGTAGAATCTCCCTGTACTAGTCCCTAATACCGTTCTGTGAGTGAACCGTGTCCTTCTGTTGTGATGAGAAAATTTAGTGGTTGGTTGAGAATGGAGACGAGGGCTCCTTAGAGACACGTGGGGTGGTAACTGTGTGGAAATAGATGCTGAAATGCGTTGTAACAATGTCTTCTTACTGCTTGCTTTTTTTTTTTTCATTCAATACCTTTTGCTAAGCCTTTCAATCATGAACCAATTCCATGTAAAACCATAGCTCGGGATTTTGGACCATGGATTACATTGGAATTCATTTCTATTTTTCTTCCCTCACTATTCTCTTTTTTTGAAAATTTTAAAAACATTTTGAACTTAATCCCCCTCCCCCAAAAGAACATTTCCATATACAGAGCAGAACATGAAAAAGAAGATTCTAGATGAAACAGTAAATTTCTGTTTCATCCCATTTGCTTGAAAAAAGTTTATAATAACCCCTATATATTACTTTCAAAACTGTCCTACTTGTACATGCTTCTTTCTTAACATCTTACTTTTCTCTTCTGTGTATTTTTTAAAACTGTTACAAAAATATTTTTTAAAATGTTAAAAAAAAGTGGTCCTTTTTTTTTTTGGTATCACTATTGCTAACCTCATCCTCTAGCCCCTCCCCATCCATAAATAAACATAATTAAGCAAAATAAATTCACATGGAGCCTTATCAAAATATGTGTGTTTCTGTACCTTGTTTCTATCACTTCTCTGTGAAGAAATGAGTAACATGCTTCATCCCAAGTCCCTAGCAGATATAGTTGGTCATTGCATTTTCTTAAGTTTTTCAAATTATTTTTCTTTACAGTGTTGCTATCCTTATATAAATTGTTCTTTTGGTTATATTTACTTCACTCTACATCAGTTTATCTTCAGGATTCTCTGAAATAACCTCTATCATCATTCCCTCTACTACAATAATATTCCAGTATAACCAACTAGGATATTTTGTTTAGCTGTTCCCCAATTGTTTAAGAAGCAATCTAAAGCATCTCCTTAGATTCCAAATCTATTTGTCTCCTTCCCCATTTAACTCTGCCTTTAGTATCAGGAAGTTTGTTTTACATCTAACTGTTCTCTTGTTATTATCTTCCTTATGCACATTCCAACTATACCTGCTTGTTTCTCTTTTGGGCTTAATGTATTTCTACCCCAAATTGTTTGTATATGAATATTTGTCTGTGTATGTTTTTGTGTGTCTTCAACCCTCCTTTGTCAGTCTCATGTGAGTGAGGTTCATCTGATGTTCACCCACCACCCCCTCCCCAATTCTTCCACGTTTGTATGTTCTTCTCGTATATCCCAGTTATGAGAAATACAAATTTCTACCCCTTTCTTTCTCCTTTCTACACTAGTGTATTCCTTTTACCTTCCTTTCTCTTCCCCTCTTCAAACTCTCAAAATAGAACTAATCCACCCTCAGGCCCTCAGTTTTTCTTGTGTAACTCTCTCAACAATACCCTTTGTAGACATTAAAGTTCTGAAAGAACATTTGTTCCTTCATCCCTTATATTACCATTGTATCATCATATAGCTACTTCCAACTGCTCACATAAATTTATCATTCTAAATTTCTCTGGATTCATGTGTTTATATTTCAAAGTTCCTACTTAGCTCTGGTCTTTTCATCAGAAAGAATTGAAAGTCCTTTCTTCTGTTAAAGATTCATTTTCCTCTCATGTAATATACTGAACTTTGCAGGACAAGTTATTTTGGGTTGTAAGACTATCATTTTTACCTTTTGGAATATGGTATTCCAAGATCTGCTCTTGCTTTTAGTTGAAGTTACCGTATCTTGTATGATCATTACTGTATTTCGTTGGTACTTGAATTGCTTCTTTCTGAATGCCATTAGTATTTTTTCTGTGTTATAGGAGTTCTGGATTTTGGATATGATATTCCTAGGACTTTTCCTTTTGGGATTGCTTTCAGAAGATGATCAGCATATTCTTTCCATCTTTACTTTATACTCAAGATCTAATAGATCTCAGCAGTTTTCATTTGTGATTTCCACCAATTGCCTCTTGAAAAAGATCTCAAAAAGAAATATAGTGTCCAGATCTTTTTTTCATCATGGCTTTTAGAGAGTCTAATGATTATTTTAAAAAATTATTTTTTGGTAATTTAATTTTTTTGAATTTTTACTTTTAGTTCCAAATTTTCTCCCACCTGCCCCTCCCTTACCCATTGAAAAGGGTTAGAAATACAATACCAATTATGCATGTCAAGTCATGCAAAACATATTTCCAGTGTGGAAGCCAAGAGGGTGGGGTGAAAACAGGGACTTGCTTGAGCTCTCCCCCAAATCCCTCCAAACACCTACAAAAAAATAACTCTAAACAAATTCTAGAGCTACAGAACCCATGAAATAACAGAGTGAAACAAGTCTCCAGCCAAGATGGCCTGGATGATCGCTGGGAAGGGTCTATCGCACTGTGCTGGGAGAGGAGCACAGCCCAGTGTGGGCCACACCAGGACAGACCAGGCCAAAGCAGAATGGGCTGAGCAGGCCTCAGGGCATTGAATCATTGGCAACTGAGTCAGTTTCCCAACTTCTCAAACCACAAACGCCAAAGACAATGTAGCAGGTCAGTGGGAAAACTGTTGGACCTGGGTGAGAGGGGCACGGTCCAGCCCCATCCCTGGGGTGGCAGTAGTAGTAGCAGTGGTGGCTGCTTCTGGAGCTCCAGGCCCACAGACAGTGGGAAGAATCAACTGGCTGATGAAAGCAGGAGTGTAGGGATCTCTTTGCTGGTACTGAGGCAGAGTTCTCTTGCTTTGCCCTGCTTGGATCTGGGTCACAGTCCTGATTGGAGGTCCTTGGGGGAGGAGGAGTGCTGGTGTGGCAGAGCCTGTGGTGGCTGTGGAGAGGGAGTCCTCCTGGTAGTTACACAGCAGAAAGGAGTGTTTGCACTCACAGACCAGAGCACATGCCAGGAGAGGAGTATCATACCACCCCAGAATAGAAGTAGCTCTGAAAATAGCTGCACAAAACCTCTGAAGCTTGGGATGGAGCACTCTCCACTCTGGAAGCAGTCATACCCTGACAAAGAGCTCAAAAGTCAAGTAATTGACTGGGAAAATGAGCAGGCAGCATAAAAGGACTCAGACTATAGAATCTTACTTTAGTGACAAAGAAGGCCAAAATATACAGCCAAATGAAATGAACAAAGTCAAAGATTCTACATCAAACGCCTCCAAGAAAAATATGAATTGGTCTCAGGCCATGGAAGAGCTGAAAAAGGATTTGGAAAATCAAGGAAGAGAAGAAGAGGAAAAATTGGGAAGAGAAATGAGAGCAATATAAGAAAATCATGAAAAATGAGTCAACAACTTGACAAAGGAAACCCCTCAAAATACTGCAGAAAATGACACCTTAAAAAATAGACTAAACTCAAATGGCAAAAGAAGTTCAAAAAGCTGATGAGAAGAATGCCTTAAAAGGCAGAATTAGCCAAATGGAAAAAGAGGTCCAAAAGATCACTGAACAAAATAATACCTTAAAAATTAGAATGGAGCAAGTGGAAGCTAGTGACTTTATGAGAAATCAAGAAATTATAAAACAGAAACAAAGGAATGAAAAATGGAAGACAATGTGAAATATCTCATTGGAAAAACCACTGACCTGGAGAATAAATCCAGGAGAGATAATTTAAAAATTGTTGGACTACCTGAAAGCTGTGATCAAAAAAAGAGCCTAGACATCATCTTTCAAGAAATTATCAAGGAAAACTTCCCTGATAGACTAGGATCAGAGGATAAAATAGAAAGAATCCACCAATTGCCTCTTGAAAAAGATCTCAAAAAGAAAACTCCTAGGAATATAGTAACCAATTTTCAGAGTTCCCAGGTCAAGGAGAAAATATTGTAGGCAGCCAGAAAGAAACAATTTGAACATTCTGGAAACACAATCAGGAGAATACAAGACCTAGCAGCTTCTACGTTAAGGGATTGAAGGGCTTGGAATATGATATTCTGGAGGTCAAAAGAGCTAGAATTAAAAACAAGGATTACCTACCCAGCAAAACTGAGTATCATGCTCCAAGGCAAAATATGGATTTTCAATGAAATAGAGGATTTTCAAGCATTCTTGATGAAAAGACCAGAGCTGAATAGAAAATTTGACTTTCAAATACAAGAATCAAGAGAAGCAGGAAAAGGTAAACAGGAAAGACAAATCATAAGGGACTTACTAAAGTTGTACTGTTTACATTCCTACATGGAAAGATGATATTTGTAACTCATGAGACCTTTCTCAGTATTAGGGTAGTTGAAGGGAATATACATATATGTAGACAGAGGGCACAGGGTGAGTTGAATATGAAGGGATGATATGGAAAAAAATAAAATTAAGGGGTGAGAGAGGAATATATTGGGAGAAGGAGAACAGGAGAGATAGAATGGGGTAAATTATCTCACATCAAAGTGGCAAGAAAAAGCTGTTACAATGGAGGGGAAGAGGGGGTAGGTGAAAGGGAATAAGTGAACCTTGCTCTAATCAGATTTGGTTTAAGGAGAGAATAACATACACATTCAGTTGGGTATCTTACCCTACAGGAAAGTAGGGGGCAAGGGGAAAAGGGGGGGATCATAGTAGGGAGGGCAGATTGGGGGAGGAGATAGTCAAAAGCAAACACTTTTGAAAAGGGACAGGGTCAAAGGAGAAAACTGAATAAAGGGGGACAGGATAGGATAGAGGGAAATATAGTTAGTCTTTTACAACATGACTATTATGGAAGTATTTTGCATAATGATACATGTATAACCTATATTGAATTGCTTGCCTTCTCAAGGAGGGTGGGTGGGGAGGGAAGAAGGGAGAGAATTTGGAAATCGAAGTTCTAAAAACAAATGTTTTTAAAAAAAGGGTTTTTTGCATACAACTGGGAAATAAGATATACAGGCAATGGGGTATAGAAATCTATCTTGCCCTACAAGAAAGTAAGGGGAAAAGGGATAAGGGTGGGGATTGGGGTGATAGAAGGGAGGGCAGACTGGGGAAAGGGACAATCAGAATACATGCCATCTTGGGTTGGGGGGGAGGGTAGAGATGGGGAGAAAATTTATAACTCAAAATCTTGTAATCTTGTGGAAATGAATGTTGACAACTAAAAAAAAATTTAAAAAAATAAAAAAATTTCCATATTAGTCATGTTGTGAAAGAAAAAACTAAGTAAGAAAATGAAAGAAAATATGCTTCAATTTGCATTTAGAGTTCAGTTCATTATCTGGAGGGGGGTAGCATTTTTCATTATGAATCCTTTGGAGTTATCATGGATTATTATATTGATCAGAGTAACTAAGCCTTTCATAGTTGATCATCATTACAATATTGCTGTTACTATGTAAAATTGTTTGCCTGGTTCTGCTCACTTCACTTTGCATCAACTCATAAGTCTTCCCAGGTTTTTCTAAAACCATCCGTTTCATCACTTCATAAAGCAAAATAGTATTCCATCACAATAATATACCACAACTTGTTCAGCCATTCCCCAATTAATGAGTATCCCTTAGTTTCCAATTCTCTGCCATCACAAAAAGATGTGCTATAAATATTTTCATACATGTGTTCTTTTCCTTTTTCTTTGATCTCTTTGGGATAGACACTTAGTAGTGGTTTACTGGGTCAAAGGGTATACAAAGTTTTCTAGCCCTTTGGGCATAGTTCCAAATTATTCTCCAGAATGGTTGATCCAATTCACAGCCCCACCAATAGTGCATTACTGTACCTATTTTTCCACATCTCTTCTAGTATTTGTCATTTTCCTTTTCTCTCATGTTAGCCAATCTGATGGGTATGAGGTGGTACCTCAGAGTTATTTGAAATTTCATTTCTCTTAAGGATTTAGGATATTGACTGTTGATAGCTTTGATTTCTTCTTTTAAAAACTACCTGTTCATATCTTTTGACAGAATAAAATACTTCTTAGGTTATCTCTCCTTGACATGTTGATTTTCTGGTTCAGTTTTTTTTTTACATCAGATAGCTTATATATTTTTTTCAGTCTTTTGATTTTGTTCTCTCATGGAGTCATTAATCTCTATTCCATTACAGTTTTCAGGGAGTCACTTTCTTGAGTAAGATTTACCACTTTCTCTGGTGGAGAAAGCATTAGAGACCTTGGAGCCCCTGGACACTGCAACATTGTACTGGTTGGCATTGTATTAATTGCTGCCTGCTACTTCCCATGATTTTTAAGGTTTCCACCATGGAGCTTTTTGATCTCTTTGGAGCTTTCTCAAGGGGGCCTCAGCTTTTTCTGTTTTCAGCCACAAAGCCATATAGATTACATGGGTTCCATTTCTCGTCACAATGGTTCTTGCTTTGCTGGAGAAGCACCATTTCCTATTGCTTATAACTGACATTTTGTACAGTTCTGGAGTAGAAGAAGTTATTGTATTTTCTCATTGTGTTTATTTTTCATCTTTGTTTGGTCTGGTTAGAACTTGAGAGTTTATTAGAGTAGGTATGTGGGAGCTCTGGTCTACCTCCTGTTTAGGCAGTCACATTGGTAGGAAATATACTACTTTTTTGTGCTAGTGTGAAATAATTTTAAAATTGTTATAACCTTTTCAAATTCCACTTGCTCTGAGTTACTTTATAGTTATTTGTGCTGTTTTCCCTTAAGAAAGAGGACTGAAATTTTTTTTTCATTTAATATTCTGAATACTTTTTCTTAGAAATTTTAGTTAAGCCCTTTTTTTCATCCAGATCGCTGTTGTGGTAGAAACTTACTTGTCATCCCGTTATCATGTCCTTCCATAAGAATTTCAGAATTAAGAAATCTCTCACAAAGAAGCAGAAGCAAAATCATTCCATTCCTTAGAGGATTTGACTGAAAACTGGCAATAAGATCAGGTACAACTCAAAAGAGGTAACAATGGAGAAGGACAAAGTTGGCTTTATAAAGAACACGATGACATATATATTTATTCTGTACTTTTGACATTCTAGACTTATTTCCTCCAAATGAATGTTATTATTTTTTCCAACTTTTTAAAGCATTCCTTTGGTTGTTTGATTGGTATGACACTAAATCAAGTATAAAATATATTAATGAATATGTATTAACATATGTTTATTACTTCCTTTTTTTTAAGTCTGAGCCTACGATTTAATTTGTATAGAGGACTCAGGGTACGGAAACTCTCTCTACCAATATAGATCCAGATTCACAGCTGTTCTGAAACTTGGAGTCTTTGAAATACACCTGGGCACACAAAGAAGAGAGAGTTATTTTATCTTAGAGTCAGGGCTTGAACTGCAAAGTTTTCCTGACTCTGAGGTTGGTTTTCTATGAATTAACCATTATGCCTCTTAAATACATTGCCTAATTTGCTATCCTCATCTGATAGATGTTTTCTGATTCTCTTATTAGCCAGATAGCAATGCTGCATATTTTCTTATTTAGAACAATTAGTATATACTTAAATTGTATTTTGATGAAATGCAGTTCGGCCATCTGATGGATCCTAAATGACACTACCAAAAATGATACATTTGTTTATGTAGACAATATCTATGCATTGAGAATACCTGCTTGTATTTTTTATTGTAGTTTCAAGAGGATTTTCACTTTACAATTTTTTTCCTGTTGTGTTTTCCCTTTAGAGTAATCTGTTACTTTTACTGTTAAAGTAAATTTTGGAAACTTTTCCACTCAAATTTTCCATTAAGCCTATTGTTGCCAATAATTATTAGGAAATGAACATTTCCTTTTCAAAATGAAAATCCGTAGTTTTTTCTTCTTTGAAATATTTTAGAACAAAAAGTGAACTTTTCTTTTAAGTGATTGCATGGTAATTGTGATCATACATCATTTATGAAGGATATGATCAGCTACTCATCCATTGTTGTAAAACATAAGTCTTTTCTTTTTTTTCCTTTTAATAAAGCTGAATAATGATGAGGATCTGTTTTTCTGATGCAATTAGGATAAGTGTTCATAGAAATCACTCCCTCAGTTTTCCTGCCAATATGCATTAGTATTTATCTTCTGTCACTGAAAGAGCCTCAAAAGACAAGCTTAGGTTTGTGGATTTAAATAACAGGAAATCTTTTCCCATCTTAAAAAGGGAGTGACTATTTTTCTCCCACAACAACAAAAAAAAGACAATAAAATACATGTTCCCTGATGATTTGTGGATAGGGTTGCTCTCCAACCAAATTTATGGATTTAAATAGATCCAAACACAAGTTAATTCATTCCTTCCTAAGTTCCAATTTAGATAAGTTTCACAAAACATTAATGACTAATCAATGGCAAAAATAGTGACTCAGAAGCTTAAAAGAATATTGATTCCAAGCAACATGCTGTATACTCCCTGCCAATTGATTTTCAGTACAACTAAATGATTTTAATTATTAATATCTTTATGAGTTGAGACTTGATTATCTTAGATCCAATAAGAAGTAACTGTATTTGGCTAATTAAATCTATATGGTATATCATAGCTAATCAATAGGCTTAGATTGACTCCCTGAATCTGCATCATGCATAGAGCAAACTATATCTATCATAAAGAAGTTAATATGGGTACCAGCCCCACCATTTTAGCTACACAAAGCCTCTTTTAGTGCTGGATATAAAAATTGTTTGAGATTAGTCTTCTTTCTTACAAGTTCTCTTAGGTTAATATTTCTGCTAACCATTTTAACTTAATTATAATTTTTTTTTTTGCATTCTCTCTCCCTCTTGGTCAGGCCAAGTCCAGTTTATTGACTTTCAGGACACAGTAAAACACTATTGTCCAAGTTGGCCTATTCAAGTGAATAGTATGTTCTTATGGAATGACTATAATCATGCTGTGTTATGCTGCTTGTTTTAGTTGTATGTTTTTGGATTTTGTACTTATGCCCAGAATTTTAAGACATTTTAAACAAAGTAAGAAATATATTTTTATAAACATAAAAAATAAATTGAGATTCAAATAGTCTAGTCAAAATTTCCCTGGGGGGAAACCATTTTGTGTTCAATTTTAATTTTTTAAAAATTCTATGGTAACTTATATTTGTTTCTATACTACCAATTAAAAATATGTGAAATGGTTTTCAAAAGAATTGTAAACTATAAACAACCACAAAAACAATGCTCCAAATCACTCATAATAAGAAAAATGCAAATAAAAATACCCCAAGTTTTTACTTCACACCCAGCACATTTGCAAAAATGCCAGAAGATAGAACTAGCCACTGCAGAAGGGGTTGTGGGAAGATAGGAACACTAAAGAATTATTAGTGGAGCTATGAAATAATACAGCCAGGCTGAGCAATTTGGAATTATGAAAATAAAGTGACTAAAATGTCCATGCCCTTCAACACAGAGATTCTAGTCCTAGGCATATACCCTAAGGAGGTCATTGGTAAAACGTCCACATATATACCAAAATATTTTTAGCAAGACTTTTTGTAGTAACAAAAAGATAGAAACAAAATAAATGCCTATTAAATAGGGAATAGCCAAACAAATTGTGATATATTATTATGAGAATATTATTGTGATGTAAGAAATAATGAATATGATGAATACAGAGAAATGTGGAAAGACTTACATGAACTGATACACAATAAAATAAGCAGAGCCAAGAAAACAATATACATAATGACTACGGCAATGTTAAACAGAAAGGACAACTACCACAAAACATTTGAGAGTGAATGTTATAAAATTACCAAGAACACATATGGCTCTAGAGAAGATATCTACCACCATTCTTTTGCACAGGTGGGAGGTCTATGAAGTTGGAACATCACATTTTTTTGGATGTATTGATTGGTTTTGTTAATTTTTTCTCTTCTTTCCTTTTCTCTCTTTTTTCTTATAGAAAAAAATTCTTTATTCTATGGGATGACTCCCTGGAACACACATGAACATATGTAGTGAAGAGAGAGGGTTGGTCTTAGGTACCACATCTCTCCTGTCAGATTGGCTAACAGGACAAAACAGGAAAATGATAAATGCTGGAGAGGATGTGAGAAAATTGGAACATTGCTACATTGTTGGTGGAGTTGTGAACTGATCATCACAGCCATTCTGGAGAGCAATTTGGAACTATGCCCCAAGGGCTACAAAAATGTTCACACCCTTTGACCCAGCAATACCACTTCTAGGGCTGTATCCCAAAGAGGTCATACAAGTGGGAAAGGGACCCATATGTACAAAAATATTTATAGCAGCTCTTTTTTGTGGTAGCAAAGAATTGGAAATCAAGGGGGGTCCCCATCAATTGGGGAATGGCTAAACAAGTTGTGGTATATGAATGTAATGGAATACTATTGTGCTGTAAGAAATGGGGAAGATACAGACTTTATAATAACCTGGAAAGACCTACATGATACGATGCGGAGTGAGAGGAGCAGAACCAGGAGAGCATTGTACACAACCACAGACACATTGCTTCTGTGATGACTAACTTTGATAGACTTAACTCTTCTCAGCAATACAAGGTTCAAAGACCGTTCCAAAGGACTCATGATGGAGAGAACTATCTACACCCAAAGACAGAACTACAGAGTCTGAATGCAGATCAAGGCAAATTATTTGCTCTCTTTTTTTCCTCTTCTTTTTTAGTTTTGTTTCTTCTCTCTCATGATTCATTCCATTGACCATAATTCTTCTTTACAACTTGACTGTTGCGTAAATAAATTTAATGTGAAGGTATATGTAGAGCCTATGTCAGACTACATGCTGTCTTGGGGGGAGGGGAGAGGAGAAGAAGGGGAAGAAAATTTGGAACTCAAAAACATGTGGAACTGAGTGTTGTAAACTAAAAATAAAAAATCTAAAAAAAAGAAAAGAAAAGAAAAGAAAAGAGAGGGTTGGACCGATCAGGGCTCCACAACCTGTGGCCCACGGGCACACCAAAGGAAACTTGACATGTTAGAATTCAAATAGAGGAGTGTGCCCTGGCTGGTCAGTAGTCTGAAAATTATGTCTTAATTAGGAAAGGTTAAGGATAGATTTGTGAAAGCTATCCTGGCATAGTCACGGAAGAAGAAAGTTGGTCTTGGAATCTAAAGACCTGCGTTCAATTACCATCTACTGGGGCCCGAGAAAAAATGTAGCTGTTTTCCTCTATGTTTTTTGTCAGCCACCCGAAATCCTTTGGCATGCTGTAAGCGGTCCACAGGCTGCAGGTTGTACAGGTCTGAACCTGATGATCTCCAAGGTCTCTTCTAGTTCTAAATGCTATTAAACCTATGACAAGCCATACAACATGACAGGTCACACAGAAAAATCACTAAGTAAATACAAGTAGAAAAAAATGTGTTTTTTTTTTAGGTTGTGAAAGTCATAGGATATAGCTCTTAAATGCTTCTTTGAGACTGAAACTTTGTCTTTAAGAAGGATCATAACTTTAAAATTACATTACATAAAATAACATTTAAAAGTACATTAATTTATAACTACATATTGAGTTCTCACCTTTAGCTTAGGTTACTTCATTTTCACTCTTACAACTGGAATATTCTAGCGACTGTGAAACCAAAAATAAAGTTGCCATCGAATCTATACCTCTCACTGAAATATGCAATTAACATGTTTCTTTTTGGAGAAGTGCTAAGGTAAGGAAAAGGTAACAGGCTATCTCAGACTGTAAATTCTGAGCCCACTACTTATATAAATTTCCATGTAACAAGTCATACAAGGAAGAACTGTAACCATTAGAAATGCTATGTTGAGAAGTGGACTTTCTTGAACTATCAGTCACTGGAAATATCCAAACGGTCTAGACAGATGACCACGAGTCAAAAAATACTCTCAAAGGAATTCCTGCTGTAGGAGAGAGATGACACTAGATGACTTTTAAGGTCTATTCCAATTCTAAGTTTCTACAATTCTCTAAAGGAATTTTCAGTAAAATTGATCTTTGCCTAATAATAGTAAGGTTCTGGTTTTCAGAACCTTAAGTAAGTTCCAGAAGGACTTACATGCAATGGACCAAAAGGTCCCATCCTGCCTCCTAACTTCCCTATTTCTCTCTGGTTGATTCTCTCTTCAAGCCTCTCCTACTACCCACTCCCTCAGCCCTTACAGATAAAGACCTTGACTCCTACTTTAGTGAGAAAGTTGAAGCTATTATTCACGACCTCTTTCTTTTACCCTTTTCCATATCTCACAGCCCCCTTGGCATCATCCTCCCAAACTTCTCTAAACGTGCCACTGATTCCATCCTCTTCATATTTTCTAGCATTTTACACCCCACAATCATCCCCTTATGTTGTCTTTATTTTACTGGTTCCTTTATGGCTACTAAAATCTTCCCAGGTTCAAAACTACCTTTAACTCTTTCTCTTTCTGGACACGTAAAGTTAGTTGTCAAATTCCATTGAATAAAACTTTGAGATACCTCCTGAATCCATCCCTTTCTTTTTCCCCAAATTAAAAATATATGTAAGATCAAAGAAGAAGGAAAAGGACACAATCACATACACACGTACATACATACATACACACATATGTATGTACACTCCAGCGGCTTCCCATTACCTCTAATATAAATATAAACTCATCTGCTTATCTGTTTAAAACTCTTCACAACCTAGCTCCAACCTACTTCTCTGAGCTTATGCATTATTCCCCCGCATGCACTTGATAATCCAGACAAACCAGCTTTTTTTCTCCATATGTAACTGTCCATCTCCTGCCTCCATATTTTTGCACAGGCTATCCCTCATGCCTGGAATGCACCCTCTCCTCACCTCTGCCTGTTAGAAGCCCTATCTTCAAAGCTTAGCTTAAATGCCTCCCTCTACGTGAGGCCTTTCCTGCTCCCCACTAGCTTCTAGTGCCTCCCCCCAAAATTACCTCTAATACATTTTCTATATATTTTACATCTTTATATGTATTATTTCCCAATAGAAAGTAAGTTCTTTGAAGGTTGATGCTGTTTCATTTTGTCTTTGTATCCCCAGGGTAGGCACAATAACTGGCATGTAGTAGGCACTTAATAAATACTCTTTGATTGATTAATAATAGAGCACTAACTAAAGATCACAAGAACAATAATAATGTAACAAGCCCCTATGATATAATGTGTATCACTGTTGTCTGTGTTTATATCTGATCCCTCTCCTAAACTGCAAGCTCCATGAGTGCTGGAACATTGTCTTACCCACAAGTTTACACACACACACACACACACACACACACACACACACACACCCCAGTACCAAGCACACAGTAGGAACTTATTGAATGTCTGTTGAATTAATCTTGCTAAGGGGATATAGAACCAAAAAATTAGTGAGCCCTAGAAATTTTCCTTTCTTGAGAAATTTCATGTAATATAGAATGGAGAAGCACCATGAAGACTGTCAGGAAGCAGGGGAGGTGGGATGAGTAGGAAAAGAACAAATCAGGGGTATGCTAGAGCCAGCTTTAATTGGCTGGCAAGAGCCAATTGTTAAATTTTCAGTGTGAGAATTCATGTCTTGGAAATCAGCAAATGTTACAAACCAGGGCTTGAGTTATTGTTTTGTTTGTCTAGACTTGATAAAGTGACAGATAAAATGTTAATAATGCAGATCAAACTTTAAAATGTGTTGTGTATACATTTTTTTTCTGGAGAGCCAGTTATTAAACATTTACTAGTATATCCCTATGACAATCCCACTACCCTACCTCTCTCTACCACCACTACCCTAGGGAAAAGACAGGACTATGGGACTGACTCTGTCAGAGGAGTTCTCATATTTGGAATTACAAGTATTTGGGCTGGGGTATTTGCATATATCATTGAAGGTAATGATCGATCCTATCAGTACTTGGGTTTTTTCCCTTCTTCAAAATAAAAGTTTCTTTTGTAATATTGTAAATATTATGCTTGTAAGTGGGGAGCTGGTCTCAGTATACTGAGGACATCTGTTTTAGGGTCTATTCTAACCAGGACAGTTGCCTGGTAGTCCATCTTATAGATGCAAGACACAAAAGATATGAAGCATTTAACAAAAAATGATGAGTGAATGTTAACCTGTGTGAGGCAGCTATAGTATGACTTAAAGCCTGAAAACTTTCTTGGGAGAATTGAGTTAAATTATGAATTCAGGTCATAAACAGACTTTGGCATTTTGTTCTTTGTATCATCTCATCATCACCTATGCAGGGGAGAGTTTTTCAGAAATTCAGCTAAATCCACGAGGAGCAGGTTTATATGAAAACAGGTTCAAAATCAACCATGGCATGAGCCAGAATCTCTCCTCACTTCCTATTCTCCCTCCTTTGCTCAAAGCTCAAAAATCATAAAATTTAGTTCTGGATGCAGCAGTGACAGATAACACCCTGCTTCCACAACTGGGAACTTCCTGAGGAAGCATCCCTAACACATGTCAGAGATGGGATTTCTACTAAGAACACTCTACCACCATCACCCCAATTTCAGACGAGCTGCACACCCCCAACTCAACCTAAATGCAGAATGGGAGGAGCACAGAATCTCTCCTATCTCCTCCTGGCCACAAAGAAGATCCTTTAATAAATCTTATTTGGATATGTTAATTCAAAATAGTCCATGGATTTTCCTCATTTCCTCTTCTAATTTGCAAGCTGGCTTACTACATAATTACTCATTTGGACAGAACTTTGCTGACCAATGTAGGATTTGAAATGAGTAAGAGAAACTGATCAACTCCTAGATGAACAAATATTCAATTAAAACTCCTAGAACTCACCCAAGGAGCCCTCTTTCAAATTGCTGCAGTAAATGATCCTAGGGGATACACATATGAATTGAGACTTATAAAACAAGAGAAGTAAAAAGCATATTCCCGAGTGTGCGTGCAGAACCTTAATGTCACGAGAATCTGAGACAAGGCTTACGATAATAACTCACGTTAAATGGATTATGTGCATAAGTCGCTTTACAAACCTTAAAGTGGTATTTAACACAATATTGGTGCTATTACACAACATTCCTCACAAAAACTTTGTTAAGTAGATAATAGAAGAATGAGTCTTAGGTTAGGTGACTTGCTCGTTAACATAGCAGCCAATAAGCTTGGAAGTCGAGATTCGAACCCAAGTCTCCTGACTCCAAGTCCAGATAGCTTTCTACTATATCATGTTGCTTCTTGATATTGTAGTTCTAATAATTTCCTTGTAGCTGGTTTTCTTGACTCTAGTCTTGCTCTTCACACAACTGTAAAAATAGTCTTGCTAATTCTCAGTTCGGACCTGGTCATTCCTCATCTCAAAAACCTTCCGTCTGAGATCTCTTATTTTCCTTCCTTTGTACCTTTCTGTGTCCTCATCCAACCTCTTTATCTTTTATTTCAGACTTCTAAGGTTGGAGCCGTCCTCTTCCTTGCCACAACCCCTTTAGTTGTGCCCTTAATCTTAGTCCCTTCTTCTCCAGGGACTTTCCTTCTCCTTCTCTCACTTTCAAACTCTCTCTCTCTCTATTACTTCATTAATGCAACAAACATGTATTAAGTACTATTATATGCAGATCAATCAGTATGCTAGGGGCTAGGAAAGATACTTAAAAAAATCTCTTGTCCTTGCAGAAATACTTAAGCCATGGTTTTATATATCTCCTCTCCCTCATTGCTGAACTTCTAGAAAAAGTAGTTTTCATAATTGAAAACTAGTCTGGCAGAAATTGGGTTTAGACCAATATCTCACACTATAGGCCACAATAAGCTTCGAATAGATACATGACTTAGGTTACATGATAAATTAGATGTGTGAGAAATGAATATTGCTCTCTTACATTTAGTAACTAAGTATTGTATCAGGACCAAGGTTTTTTCCCTTTTCTATTTCCTCATTCAGAAACCAACCTGTGTGGGAAATCTCCCTCAGAGATTTACCCAGGCCAAGATCTAACCGGACAGTAAGAGAAATCCTAAGCTTGCTCATCGTGTTTGCTCAGACAGGTCTGGGGAAAGGTTGATTCTCCCTATTATCAAGACAGGTGATATGGAAATTGGTGTCTTTTTGACCGAGATTTGAGTGACCCAAGTCAGGTACCCCAAGACCTTCATTTTAATATACCCACACCTCCCATCATGTTAACCAAGTTAACCAACTGAGTTGACTTCTATCCCTCAGGAACACCTACTCTTCGAAGAGCATATAAACTGTGACCCCCACCTCTATTGTGGGTCTTTGGTCTAAGAGAGACAGACAAGTGACCATCTTTTTATTAATAACCTGCTGGCTTTATCTATAAAATGATTAAATTACCCAGAAACTATGTCTCTTAAAGCTTTTTAATCATCACAAAGGAGTAGAGAAAGATGACTCTCACAAGTTTGACAAGGGGAAGGATTTTTCTTTTTAACCAAAAAAGGGATAGAGAGGCTGATAGTAGATAAAATAGACAATTTTGATTACGTAACATTGAAGTTTCTGCACAAAAAAATCAGTGTAGTTAGAATTAGAAGGGAAAGAGTTAACTTGGAATGAATCTGCATAGCAAAGTTTTCTGATAAAGGTCTGATATATAAGATATAAAGAACTGATTTAAATATAGAAGAACAAGAGCCAATAGCTAAATGGTTAATGGATATGAACTGGTAGTTCTTAAACACACACACACACACACAGTTAAAAATACCCAGATAACTATATGAAAAGATATTCCAAATCACTAATAATAACAGAAATGCAAATTAAGACAACTTTGAATTTCCCCTATAAATCCATCATACTGGCAAAGATGACAAAAAAGGAAAATGATGATTGGTGAAGGGTTTGTGGGAGGGCAGATATACTAATACACTGTTGGTGTCACTGCTAATTGGTCTAACTGTTCTGGAAAGCGATTTGGAATTACACCCACAAAGCCACTAAACCGTGTGCACCCTTTGCTTGCAGCTGATTAGAGTGAGTTTCAGAGAGTAGTGGAGGATGACACTGAGATTGCAAGCCTGGATGACTGGGATGATGGTGGTGTCCTTGATGGTAGGAGACGTTTTGAAAGGAGGAAGGTTTTGGGGAAAAGATAATGAGTTCTGTTATGGTTGGATTGAGCTTGAGATGCCTATAGATGTCCGGTATGAGAAGTCCAAAAGGTAGTTGGTGATATGAGACTGGAGCTCTGAAGAGAGGTAAAGGCAGGGTATACAGATCTTGGAATCACCTGCATAGAGAGGATATTGAACCCGTGGGAATTGATGAGACCACCAAGAGAGACAGTATAAAGGGAGAAGAGAAAAGTGTCTTAGACAGCACTTTAGGGGACAACAAAATCAGTCAATAAACATTTATTAAGTACCTACCATGTGCTAAGCAATAGGGATACCAAAAAAAGGCAAAATAAAAACCCTAAAAGACCCCTTCCTGTTCTCTAGGATCTCACAGTCTAGGCAGAGGAAACAACATGCAATCAGTTATGTACAAAATAGATCAGAGATAATCAACAAAGGGAAGACACTGGAATTAAGGAGGATCAGGCAAAGCTTCTTGTAAAAGGTGATTCTAGCTGTGACTTGAAGGATGCCGGGGAAGTTAAGAAGTAGAGATGAGGAGGGAGAGAATTCCAGGAATAGTTAGTAGATGAATATCTAGCAAAAGAGACTAAGGAGTGGTTAGACAGGTAGGAAGAGAACTAAGAGTAGTGTCAGAAGACCCTAGAGAAGAGAGAATATCCAACAGAAGATTATGGTCAACAGTGTGAGGAGCTGCAGAAAAGTCAAGAATGATGAAAAATGAAAAAAGGTTATTAGATTTGGCAATTAAAAGATCATTGGTGATTTTGGAGAAAGTAGTTTCAGTTGAATGATGAGGTTGGAAGCCAGACTGCAGAGGACTTAGAAGAGAGTGCCTGAGAGGAGAGGAAGTGGAGGAGGGGAGTATAGGTATCTTTCTGAAGGAGTTTAGCAACAAAAAGGAGGAGAGATATAGAATGATAACAAGCAGATGGAGAAGGATCAAGTGAGGGGTTTTTTTAAGGATGGGGGAGATGTGAACATATTTACAGGGAGAAGTAACAGAGCCAGAAGACTAGGGAGAGATTTAAGATGGTGGTGAGAGGAGATGATACTCAAGGAGACAATCTGCTCAAGAAGATGAGATGGGATTTAGGAGGGGCTGGCCTTCACAAAGAGAGGGGCTACTTCTTCATATGAGACAAGAGTGAAGAAGATAGTGGGGAAGATGTCTGAATGATGTGTGATGAAGTAGAGAAGTAGAGGAGAGAAGAGGGAGCTCTCAGTGAATGGTTTCCATTTTTTTTTCCAGTGAAGTATGAGGCAAAATCCTCAGCTGAGAGGGTAGGGGCTTGAGGAGAAAGGAAACTATTTGGAATGGTTTTTGTGGTGATTGGGATAGTGAATTGATTTAGAGATGTGTCAAAAGATTGCCATGTTATATTAAGGTTATATAAGTTTACAGTGAAACTAGTGTGCATGTTTTTAATTTTTTTCTCCAGCTTTGATTAACAGCATAGTAATAGGATCAAAAGAGTCAGGTAGTAGGAGTAATCCAAGGCTGGAGTTTGGCAAGGCATGATTGATGATAGGACAAAGGGGCAAAGGATTCGAGTCTAGGGGATAATGTAGAATTGAACTGATTCACCAAGGTATTTAGACAGGGAAAGGTAAACACTGTAAAAAGTGCGAGGGATGATGACTGGAGAAAGAACAAGGGGTGGGGGGATCGGAGATCACAGTGAAGATGAAAGACAAAGTTAGGGGTTGTAAGGCAGAGAGGGAAAGATGGAATGGTAAAAGATTATTATTAGATGCCAGTATGTATGCTGAAGCCCTCTAATATAAGGGCAGGTGTGGTGAAGGAGAGAAAGATCATCATGTAGGCACTGAATTCACTGACAAAGGAAGGAGGATTTTCCAAGATTTGAAGGATAATGGCAACCAGGATCTGAATTGGTTGATAAATTTGAATGTTGTGGAACACAGTGGAAGAGAGGTTGTTGAGTGATGATGATGGAGGAATCTAGGAAATGCAATGTGCAATGGGAAACACTTGTGTTCTCACTCTTCACCATGAGCAGTGAGTCAGGGAACTTGATTTAAAGGGCAACGAGTATGAAAAGGGTGGCCAAGGATGCAACATCCTGAGAAGGGAGGCAGGTCAGGTATCACTGAGTGCCGGAAGATAGAAGTGAGGAAAGGCTTAAGATGAAAGCAAGTTTGATAATTATGGAATAGGTCTTCCAAAGAACACAGTGGAGTAGGTAGATAGATTTAGAAATTGGTTGGAGGAGTGGGGGCTGGGTTAGAGTTGAGGGCAATGTAAAAGTTGGCAGAAGGTTCAGAATCACTGAGATGGTGAGAGGGAACAGAGACCATAGGTGGGCTAAGATGGAGCTCCTGGGTCTGTCTCGGAAGGCTCTGGAGGGAAGTCAAGAGTCCAAAGGTGGAGAGTAGGATCCTGAGCTGACAGAGCTTGTAGGGTTAATCTACTTTCTCCATTTGTTTTAAAATCATTAGCCAATGCCAACTTTGTTTTTCTTCTTCCTGCTGGACAGTTCCTTCTTCATCTCCTTCCTAGGTTCATCTTCTTCCTCCTGCCCTCTTAAATATAGTTGTCCCCCAAGGCTCTCTCCTTGGCCCTCTTCTCTCTTAGTGAAGAAGTCCTTGGCAATCTCCTCGAGGGTTCAGTTATTACCTCTCTGCAGATTATTTTTTAATCTACATATCCAGCCCCATTCTTTCCCATAAACTCCTAACCCACCTCTGCAACTGTTTGGTGATCTCTGCACTTGGATGATAATCAGATAATAATCACAATAGCATTTTTATAGCATATTAAAGTTTGTAAAGTTCTTTATACCTGTTATCTCACTTGATAATCCATCAGCACCTCAAATTTAACATGTCAAAAATGGAACTTAGTGTTAATTTTTAACTTTTCTTCTAAATCAGTTGCTAAATCCATTTTATTGTGCCTCCAAGTTATCTCCTGCATCTAGCCACTCCTCTCCATTCATAGTCACCACCCTGGTTCAGGCTTTGACCACTTCTTGCCTCCACTAGGTAATAATTTCTTAATGGTTCTTCTTGTTTACAGTGTCTTCCCTCTCCAGTGAATCCTGTAGATCACTGCCAACTTAATCTTTCTAGTGCACTGGTCTAAATGTCATTGCCTGTCTGGTGTTGGACACTTTTTTACAATCTGGCTCCAACCTACCTTTCTAGAGTTTTGGGTCCCCCCCCCCCCATATTACTTCTTATACTCTATACTCTAGCCAAACTGCATTAGTAGCTTTTCCTTAATTTCCTGTCCTCACCTATCTCTGGGCATTCATATAGGTTTCTCCCATACCTGGAAGGCTCTCCTTTCTTATCCCCACCTCTTCCTTCAAGGCCAAGTGCAGGTGTTACCATCTCCTTCATGAAACCTACCTTAGTCATCTCCTCCAGCTGAAAGTAATTTCTCCCACCTCAAACTTGCCTAAAATATTGTGACTTTCTCTTTGGCCTTTATCACATTCCACTTGGTATCATACTCATTTTGTGTTCGCTTTCTATTCCTCTCAGCCCAGGAAGTTAGAAGCAACTTGAGCATAGTGATTATGTTTATTTTTTATCCCCAATGACAAGATTACAGTCTCGCAAAATAATAAGAACATGACAAGTATTTTACAATTTTATTTAAACTACTTTCTGAGGCATTCATGGCCCTCCATGATCTGGCTTCAACTCACCTTTCCAACATTAATTCCTATCACTTTCCTTCAGTCCGCCAACCAGGACTACTAATCTTTTCTCACTCTTTCTACTCTCTCCTTGCTATGTGATTGCGTAATGTTTCCCTGATTGTACTGGTATACACTGCAAGGAGTGCTGAGTCTGCAAACAGGCCCACAGAAAGGGCTTGGCCATTTGGTATGATGTAGCCAACCCTAGGTATCCGTGTCTTCCTCCCACATCTTGATAACTGCAGCAGGTTAGGGCAATGTGTCAGTTACAAAAGAAAAACATATTCCCCACTTGCTATCTTCCTTCTATTCAACATGTCAGTATCTCTCCCTAAGTTTGGAAGTGTACTGTTGATGTGACCTAGGGTTGCTGGGAACCCCAAAATGTCAGGGTACGACAGGGTCTGCCTGGAAAGAATTCAAGCACTAAAGCCTTCTTTCAGTCAGAGTAGCAAGGTTTAGCCAATAGGAATAGGTTAGATTCCTAGTGAATCTTCAACTTGATAGGGGTGAGATTCAGACTTATGTACAAAAAAAGAATAGTGAAAAAATCTGGACGGGATTAAGGAGTGGTAGATAGCCTGGGGTGGGCCAGGTGGGGCAGTGAAAGGAGTTAAGTGGTCTGAGGTGGGTGAAGAGACACTATGAAAGGATTATTAAGTATCTAGGTGGGCTGGGCTGGGCCAGATGCCTTGGGCAAGCTACCAGTGGTCTGGGCTGCTGAAATATGTGGGAAAATTCAGGGACTGTTAGGGATTCAGGTCCTATCACTCCATCATTAGGGATCCTCTTCCATTTTTCTTTTCACTTTCATTTTTCTTTGGGGCAGAGATGATATGTTTGCATATTATCCTAGGGCCCATAGGTTCACAGACCTACAACTGGACAGGAAAAGAGATGGTATTTAGGGATAACATTGCTCCTAAGAAGTCATTCAAGAGTCATGTCCTCATACATTCACATGGAGAGCATTTTAAAAATGTTTGAAGTATGGAAAAATATTTGTGCATTTCAAAGGACATAATAAAAGGGTGCCATGGAAATTTACCCTGACTAGATATATTAGGGAGTGGTGTTTGGTTCTCTTTTTTTGGTGCTATTAAAGATATGCTATTCAAAAAATATGAACTTATGAATTTTGAGAACTGAATTATGAAAACAAACATTCTAAATTTCTTTTTTATTCCTACAAGTCCTAAACTTTTTTTTTAAAAGTTAAGTGAACATTATTGATATCTAGAATCTGAGTTCTCCTAAGGAGGAGATCCTGTTATTGTGCCTACAATGATGCCTTGCACCCTGAGACCAAGCAGATACTAATTAATTAATATTAATTAATTACAAAGACTTTTCATCTGGAGGCATTGGGAGAACCTTGTAATCACACTGCTTCTACTATTTTTTTACCTTCCTTCTTCTGGTGTTATTGCTTTACCCCTCCCCTACTTCAGGCGCTCAGTGACATACTAATTTCTCTCAAAATTTACATCTGAGATTTGGAACTCCTCCATGAGATTGTGAGCTCCCCAAGAGCAGAAACTGTTTTTTGCCTTTCTTTGTATTCCCAGCACTTAGCATGGTGCCCATCATATGAGAGGTCTTAAAAAATACTGGTTGACTGGACTCCACTTTCAGGAAAGGCTCTGATATCAGTCACTAATATCTTAGTGTGAATTTAAATCACTGTGGCTTTTTCTCCTGGGCTATTTGAATTTTAATTCTTGTCTGCTGTTAAGGAATGAAAGCTTTGGTCTTCTGTTAAATTTTAGGCTTTAGCTAACAGGGAGGACAGGACTTTTGGAATCCCAGAAGTCACACCTCTCTGGTTGCTCTCCTGTTCTGCCTGCTTGCCATTCTGTTTGATCTCTAACGTGCCTCAGGCCACCTCTCTGACCTCTGTGGCTTGGGCTGTGGGTAGATATGGAATCATGAAGAACCGCTTCACCTGTTCATGGAGATAAAAGACTGCTTTCCTACCCCGCTCACTACATTAGGGAAAATGTTATTCTTTAGTCATATGAACATCCATTTCTTTTTCCTGTTGAAGGGGGGATTAGACTCAAATATTTCTGTGTTCGAGTATAGTGAAGTGAAGTAAGTGAAGTAAGTGAATCCATCTTTTAAAATCTATGTGGAAATTAAGCAAATTGGTTGTTCTCTAGATTAAGCTTCATAGACAGATTCCATTTGCCTAGTATCTGCTTTTGTAAAGATTCTTTTTTCCTCTTTATACCACAACATGGAAAAAAGCTAGATTGCACCCTTTACAATGCCACTAACAGCCTTGTAAGAGCTGTTCACACTAGTCCTCCCTTTTTTTTTCTTTGAAATATGGAACAACATGTCCCTTCAGAGGTGCAAAGGGAAGAAAAGCTTCTTTCTACACCCTTTCCAGAACCCAGATGGTCCATGTGAACAGGACTTATATTTAGGGGTCTAAAACACCTTGAGTTTTTAGAATCTAATCTAAATATCTGCTACAGATATACGAGCATGCAAGAGTTAGGTATGGAAAAATGTTTGCCACATTTAATCAGCAAGTCCGAAAGTTTGTCCAAATAGTACTGTCATTTAGATTAATTAATAGTAACACATTTAGATAGTTTTGAGGTTTATAAATTGCTTTCTTCACAATAAACCCTACAAAGTATGTAGTGTGGATAGCATTATACTAATTTTATTGATGGGGAAATTGAAATTTGGAGAGTTCAAGTGACTGTTCTTACAGCTGGTAAGTGACAGATCATAGTGGGATTTTTGAACCCAAGCCTCTGAATTTTAAGGCCAATGATATTTGCCCTATGCCATATTGCCTATTATTAAATAAACATTTTACTCACTTTATTCTGTTATTCATTATGTACAGTAAAACAGGATTGTAACGTTCTCTCTGGCTAGCTTTTAGTTAAAGTCCAACCTAGAACAAAGTCCCCTCTGTTGACATGATTTATTTTGCTATACACACCCTTTCTTATTACGCATATTACTTTATATGGTCCCTAACTATACTTACTCTGGAGAATCATTTTAGCTTTTCATATCTTAACAGATATAATTTCTGTATTTGACATTAAAATTAATGATTTTGGTAGGGTGACTTTGAATTAGCTGACTTGGCTTGTTAACACAGTTAACACATATAAAGATATGGGAGATGCCTGGAAGCTTACTGAAAGGCTGTCCACTCTAATGTTGCAGTAAACCAGAATAGGTACCACCATGAGAGCTAGATAGGCAGTGAGGCCAGGGGCAAGCTTCCCATCACTTCTATGGGCTCTCCAGCCAGGGCTGTGTGTTGGCAATCAAAATGGGCTCTCAGCACTTAGTTCAACCAAGTGTCCTTAAAGAGTTTGGCCTTTATTTCCTTGATTAAATTAGGAGTCCTTGACAACCTTCTTGCCTCAAGGGAAAGCCTAGTTTACATGGGTTTGAGTGACATGTTTGTGACATCAGAGGCTTCTAGACCACATGGGTTTAAGTCGCCTCTTTGTGATGATTTTTGGTCACATGGGTGAGTCGTGTGTGTGACTCACCCTTGACCCTGTAAAAGATAAAAAACCGGGGCTGGCTTTCTCTTTTTCGGAGGTCTGACCCACAGCTGTGGTGACGCACGTGACACTGGGCCAGCCATTGTTATGAGCTCCCCGGCTGAACTCAGATGTTGGTAACTATGAATTGTATTGGGTCTGTCTGTTGATGTTTGTAATTTGTTTGTATTTGCTCTGAAGTTCAGGATGCTGGTCTTTTCCCCTGAACTAAGTGAATGGTATTTGTACGCCGGATTAAAGTAAACTTGTTAACCCCTTAATGTTGCTTTCTTTAGTAAAGCAGATCAAAAGAACCTGTGCTTGCAGCATTCTGTGAGCTGGTTGTTGTTGGTTTTACACCCCCGAAGCAGCTGCTGGCCGGAGTGTTGAAACAGGCTGTTCTTTTGGTTTCATCACTTTAGTTTTTGGTTAAAACGGAAGTGTAGAGGGACCCAGGGATGGCTCTTTTAAGAAGGAGAAGCAGCTGCCACCATATCTATCGTTGTGTAGTTTCAATAATTCAGAGAACCTGGGAAAGTTATAGATATAATAGACACCACTCACTGTTCCTCCCAAACCTTCCCCTCTGTCAAACTTCCCTATCGCCTTTAAAGGTACCACTATCCTCTCAGTTGCCCAGGCTCAGTGTCATCTTCAACTTCTCACAGTTACTCATCCTACATATGCCAGCTCTTGTCAAACCTTACTGTTTCCTCCTCCGCAAGATCTCAGTGGTAAATTCCCTTCTCTGCACTCACTCAGTCACATTCTTAGTCTGGGTCCTCATTACCTCTTGGCTGGACTATTGCAATAGCCTCAAGTTTCTCCCACTCTAATCCACCCTTCATCTACTCTAATAGCATCCAAGGTGATTTTTCTGAAGCACAGGTTTGACTGTGACATCAGCCTGACCAATGAGCTTCATTTTGCCTCCCTGCTCTCTCTAGGATCAAATATAAATTCTCTGTTTGGTGTTTAAAGTTCTTCATGAGCCTACCCCCTTCTTATTTCTCCCATCTTCTTATACCTTATTCTCCTCCATATGCTTTACGATGTAGCTGTACTGGCTTACTTGAAGTTCCTGCTACACAACCATCTCCCATCTCTATTCCTTTGCAAAGGCTGTCTCCCATGGTCTGGAATGCTTTGCCCCTTGACCTCTGTCTCTTAGTTTCTCTCCCTTTCTTCAAGACTGAGTTCATCTCACCTTTTCCCTGCCCCTACCAGCTACTAATGCCTTCCTCTCTCAGACTGCTTTCCATCCACTCTGTACAAATTTTGTATGTAGCTAGTTTTTTATGTTATCTCCCCCTTCAGAATGTAAACCCTTGGTGGCAGTGCCTGTTTTTGCTTTTCTTTGAATTCCTAGTACTTAGTACAGTGCCTGGCACATAGTACACCTATAGCTTGTTGACTGCCTGCATCTCCTGAATTTTCAAGACAAGAAATCGACTTTACTCAGGAATTTCCAAGACAGGAAACTGACTCTACTTAACTCCAGTATCTTTGCCAAGAAAACCCCAAAATGGGGTTATGCAGAGTCGGACATGAGACTCAACAATAACTAACTCTAGGAAAAAAAGTGAGAGAACTCAATTTCTAGACTGATCGAGAGAACACATGGTATCATAAGATCATAGATTTAGTGATAGAAGTAATCTTAGAAGCAACCTTAGCTCAGATTTTCCATAGACCATTTACAATTTTTTTGACCTATGCTCATTGATAAGAAGATACTTCCCCCACCTCTGTTACAGGTGTGTGTGTGTGGGTGTGGGTGTGGTCCATGTATATTGCACATAATGCCAGGGTTTTTTTTTTTCTGATGTATTGATCAGTTTTGTGGAATTTCTTTTTTCTTCCTCTTAAAAAAATTCCTTGTTATAAGGAATGGCTCTCTAGGAGGGGACAGGAGGAAATCTAGAGAATTTTAAAAATCAATAAACATCGCCAATCAAAAAAGCAAAATAAAGTTGTCGAATTCGATCTTACGATATAAAATATAGCTGTATTACCTATACAGAGCTATCAACATATATTAATATTTATATACTTATATTTCAATACTTTAAGGATCTGTGATTTCACATATGTAGCTATTATATCTGCCTGTAAATATAATAGACCCTCTGTGACTCAATAGACAATCTTTCTGAATTACTATGACCAAAAATATTTGTCACCAGGTTAAAAAAAAACTGCTGATGAGGCAGAAAAATTAGCTGGGCTGGTCTTTGGATGACAGACATATACTTAGCCTATTATCTATGTTTAAACTCCTAAGCCTTTCTGACGGGTTAGGGCCTGCCTCAGCTGGCATTTCACTGGCAGAACTTTTGAGATCCCATAGTTAGATCCACCTTACAACGAAGCTTTGGTATAAAACTTTAATGGTACATATGTATGTGTGTATATGTGTGCACATATATGAGAATATTTACTCACATGTATTTGTGAAATCATTGATATGTATTCCTTCCCCAATGACTCAGATCATAGTCCATCCATGCTGGCTCATTTTGGCAATCAATAACCTTGGGCAAGTAACTGTTTGCCTCAGTTTCCTCATCTGGAAAATGATCTACTAATAAGATACATACAGAGCAGGCAGAAGGTAACCTTAGAGGGTAATGTTCTAGTAATTGGGGGGACAAGAAAAGCATTGTCTTGCAGAAGGTGGCATTTAAGTTATGTCTTAAAGGAAACCAGGTAAAGGTTAGTGATTTCACATATGTGGCTACTACATCAGCCTACGAATATCACAGCCCATCCGTCCCACCTCAGACACTTAAAAGCTGGGTGATCATGGACAAATCATTTAGCCTCTCTGTGACTCAGTTTCCTCATCTGTAAAATGAGAAAATCAGACTTAGTGGCATGTAAAAGTCCCTTCCCACTCTAAATCTATGATCCTGTGAGTGTATTCCAGACGTGGAAGACAGCCAGTACAAAAGCACGGAGATTAGAGATGGAGTGTTGTGTTAAGGAAAAGCAAGTGGGCCAGTATTGTTGGGTCATAAGGTATATAGGGGGGAATAATTTTAAAGGCCACGCAAAGGGCTTTATTTTTGATCCTAGAGGTAATTGAGGGAAACTGGAGCTCACTAAGTAGTAGGCTGACATGGTCAGATCTATGCTTTAGGAAAGTCATTTTGGCAGTTGCACAGAGAAGGGATTGAAGTGGGGAAAGACTTGAGGCAAGAGGACCAACCAGCAGGCTATTTCAGGTAAGGGGTGACGAGGCCCTGCATTGGGGTTGTGACTGTGTGAGTAGGAAAGAGATACCTATATGAGAGATGTTGTGAAGGTAGAAACACCAAGGTTTCATAGGTGGCTGGACAACTGGGTTGATTGAGAGCGAGTTGTCAAGAAGACATTGAGGTTGGAAGCCTAGGAAGGTGGTGGTATCCTTGACAGTAACAGGGAAAAATTTGGAAATGGGGAGGATTTAGGGGAAAAGATAAGTTTAGGTTTGGACACGTGGAGTTTAAGATGTCTACTAGACATCCAGGTTGGAATGTCTGAAAGGCAGCGGATGGACGTGAGATCAGCAGAAAGGGAGAAGATAACGTTCTTTTGTCCCGGTCTACCCGAAGGTTTTCTACGGGGGGCCACACCCAACATGTTGGGAGCCTTTTCTTACTTTCCCTTAATCTCCTACATGGCTATTCTTCACTCTTGCCATGTGACCAAACTAGCTTCTTTTTTACATAAACATTTAATTGGTGACATCCTTAATTTTGCTTATCCTTGGTGGTCTGTAACGGTCTGTAATGTAGTATAGCCTCCTTAGGCCCGCCATGCATCCTCTGCTGCCCTTTGGGTGATTATCAACTTCCGTTCTCTGGACATTGTAGAGTTTAATGACTCAAAGCCATATGACAATAAAGATAATTGTATTTAAAAGGCAGGTCTTTTTTTTTGGCTTTAAAATTTTTTTTCCGTGTGATTTTTTTTATTTATTTTTTCCCTTTAATAATATTTTATTTTTTTCCAATTACATGGAAAGACAGTTTTCACTATTTTAAGTTCAAAAATTTTTTCACCCTCATTCCCCTTTCCCCTGCCTCAAGATGGCAAGCAATCTAATGTAGACTATATTTCCACATAGTTTCATATTAGTCATGTTGTAAAAGAAGAATAAGAACAAAAGGGAAAAACCATGAGAAAAACAAAAGAAAATAATATGCTTCGATCTGCATTCAGACTCCATTATTTCTTTCTCTGGCTGTGAATTTTCCACCATGAGTCTTTTGGAATTATCTTAGATCATTGTATTGCTGAGAAGAGCCGAGCATATCAAAGTTGATCATTGCATAATGTTGCTGTTACTGTGTACAATGTTCTCCTGGTTCTGCTCACTTCACTCAACATCGGTTCATGTAAGTCTTTCCAGGTTTTTCTGAAACCCACCAAGGCAGGTGTTTCTTTCACAGAGACATTTGAGTTAAAAAAATATATTTATATATATATATATATATATATATATATATATCAAACTTTATAATTTCTCAAAGGCAATTGCTCTCCTGTTTAATCTGCTCCCCTTCTGTTCAAAGCTGGTCTTTTAAACAAGAAAAATGACTATAATGCAAAGATAAAAGGTATCCATAAGGTATAAACAATTAAATGTCAGGTGAGAGTTGTTTTAATTGCATGTAATATATTTTCTTATTTTTTTTATTCTTTTTTTAAGTTTTGTATTAACTCTGTTATTTGCTCTAACAAGGCAATGGTCTGATGATACACAGACAGCTGATGCAGGAATGACTCATGTCAATAATAAGCCATACCTATTTGATGAAATATGATGATCTTCTACACCTACTGATGGATGAGTTCTGTATGTAGTCCCACCAACTTTATAGTATAATCTGTACAGTAAGGCATTTTTCATCCACTTGGTTTTTCCAGTGTAGATAGGCCAAACTCTTTATTTATTTATCATAGATCTTCTTCAGGAAGCTCTGTAGTGTTCTAGCCTTGATTCAGTCCTCCGTAAAGAAAACCATCTAGAGGATGTCACCATTTTTAGGCAATCTCTCGTCCTCTTGGACTTTATACTTAATCAACACCATAATGGTGGCAAACTTACCTTCATAAAGTATGTTTCCCTGTTTTGATGCTTTATTTGATATTAACAGTGTTATTGAACAAGATTGTCTCTTGTCATATCTTTCAAGAAATCTTGTATAATTCGGACATACTTGGAAGAGACCTGGTTGGAGGAGGTAGCATTTTGCTCCGCTGAATCAAATAATTATTTATGGGCAACAAACAATAAGCATAATGAGATCTTATATTCTGTCCATTTTTCAGTTGTAATAATGGTAAAGAAACGGTCTACTGTAAGTGATTACTCATGGAAGTCTGCCTAGTCAATCAATTAACATTCAACCAATAAACATTTATTAAGGGCACCCTTGGCAGGCACTGTGCTAAGCCCTGGGTCTCTAATTTTACCAGCAAATAAGTTAATATTTGTAAAGGGTCTAAAACCTGTGCAATCTTAGCAGCCACTGCCCCCTTTTCTGGCACTCTGACACCTTCTACAGGAGCAGAAGGAGACTGCACAGGACTGAGTTCCTTTATGTATACATATCTAAAATGTTTTACCTTTTGTAGGACATGTTGCTTTTGAGTCATTTCTTGAAATCATTAGTGAATGGAGGTGACAAGCCTGCTTGAGAAGTGTGAAATAACAGATTAAACATAAACAAAATAGACTAAACCTCTTCACAATTTTGTAATGAATTATTAGGATTTTGTATGTGAGACAGAAAATATGCAATAAATAGCTCTTTTTACTAACACTTTCCTAGAAGCACATTATCAGTAAATCTGTAACTTCAGTAGGGATGGGAAATTCACCATGGTAGACATACTAGATGGCAATATATATTAACACTAGCTTCTTAATTTCCTCATTCCCCTTCCCCACCAAATTCATAGATTATATTTTAAATTCAGAAAAATGAAGTCAGTTTTAGTTGACAGTAATTCTTGAACAGTGGAATTAGTTCATTCAGGCAATTTATTTTTAATTCACTTCTTTTCATATAAAGCTGTTTTCTTTCTCCAATTGAAATGGTATTTGACTTGCACAGACAACTTTAAAATACAATTTATTTCATATCAGTCATAACTTTAATTGATAAAGTTGTATAGAATTGTAGTTGCAGAATACTATGCTTTCAATGAAGATGGATTTGATCATCAGACTTTCCAGTAATAGATGTCATATAAAATTGACAGATGGCCAAAGATTTCAATCCCCAGGCTCTTCTTTTAATGACTAAATCACTTTATTTGTTTCAACTAGTTGGTCAATAAATATTTATTAAGCACCTATTATGTGCCTGGCATTGTGCTCAGTACTGGGGATTTAAAAAGAAGCAAAAGACTCCATGTCCCCAAGGAGCTCACTATCTAATGGAGAAGACAACAAACAAATGTGTACAAACTAGCTATATACAGGACCCAGAGGAAATCACTGAGAGAGGGAAGGCGCTAGAATTAAGAGGGGTTGGGAAAGGCTTCTTGTAGAAGGTAGGATTTTAGTTGGGACTTAAAGGAAGCCAGGGAAGGCAGTAGGTGAAAATGAAGAGGGGAAGCATTCCAGGCATGAGGGACGGACAGAGAAAATGAGCAGAGCTGAGAGATAGAGTGTCTTGTACATGGGCCAGATGGTAGGCCAGCATCGCTGAATCAAAGTGTGTGTGTGTGTGTGTGGTAGGGAATAAGGCGTGAGAAGACTGGAAAGAGGGGGCCAGCGTGAGAAGGGCTTTGAACACCGCGGAAAGGATTTTGTATTTGATCCTGGAGACTCTAGGAAGCCAGTGGAGTTTGAGTAGGAGGGTGATGTGGGACCTGGGCTTTAGGACCATCACCTTGACAGCTGAGTTGTGGATGGGTTGGAATGAATCCTTTCACTACTTTCCTTCACTGAGAACACTGCTCTTATCCCATACTAACCTATTAACAAGCTCCATGAGGGCAGGATCAGGCCTTATTTAAACTGTTTATCTCTTCCACATATTCCACATATTCCACATATCTTATTCTACATGCAGAGGGTACTTAATGTTTATAGAAGAGATGAAATCTATTCTAGGGTTGCAAACAATTATTTTATTTTTTTAAAAATATACATGCTATGAGTCAATCAAAAAGCATTTATTAACTACCTACTATGTGCCTATCACATGCTAGGTGCAGTAAATGCCAATACAAAAGTGAAATAGTCCCTGCTTTCAAGGGACTATTTAGGGAAGGACTATATAGGATGTTTCAAACTTTGTACAATTTTAAGCTTTACTGGATTAAACTGCACAGACCTGTGGTACTCTATGTATGTTTAGAGGCAAATATGGCTGCATATGTAGCAGCCTCCTCTAGGATACTCTCCCAGCTCATACTTGCAGGCTCACAGTTTGAGTCCCTAGAGAGCAGCTGCTGTGCTTGGGTTTTAGTGTACCCTGAGGCTAGGCTCCTAAAACTATAGTTCATGAGCTCCCAGCTGTGTTCTTACCCTTAACTATCAGGCATAAATAGTTCTTGGTAATTAGGAAGATTGGCTATTAAGAATAATAGCTATGAAATATTCTCCCCATAAACCTGGGGTAAAGTCTTCCACAGATACACACGGTGTCTATGGGGAGAGAGGACAAACACAGATAGATAACATGTATGACCAAGGTTACTCAGTTCTTCAAGTCTCGGCTAGGGGTTCTAAGAGGCAGGGTGAGGAGGGAGTACCTTCCAGGCATGGAGAACAGCCTGTACAGAGGTATGAAGGTAGAAGATGTAATATCATATATGGAGAATAGTAATCAGGTCAGTCTGGCTGTAATTTAGAGTATGTTTGTGGAGGAGGGGGAATTTTATATGCATATAAAATATATATATATATATACATATATATATACATATATATATATATATATATATATGTATATATGTGATACACACACATATAATCTAATCAGCCTAAAAAGAAAGACGGACAGATTTGCCAATATAATAAAAGCAATGGTACCTAAATTATTTTACAGAGTTGATGCCGTATCAAATTACCAAAAGTTGACTTTATAGAATTAGATAAAATAATAATAAAATTCATCAGGAAAAACAAAAAGTCAAGAATCTCAAGGGAAATGATACATTAAAATTAAAAATGGGAAGGAAGGAGGTCTAGCAGTATCAGATATCAAACGACACTACAAAGCGGTAGTCATCAAAATTATTTGGTTCGGGTTAACTATCTAAAAATCAATCAGTCTAACCAATAGTAAAAACAGCTAACATTGATATAGCACCTACTATGTGCCAGGCACTGTGCTTTACAACTATTATCTCATTGGATCCCCACAACAACCCTTGGAGGTAGGTGCTGGAGAAGGCCAAGGAAGCCAGAAGGCAGAGGGACAACCAGGGAAAATGCCTGGAGTCGAGAGATGGAGTGTCTTGTTGGTGGAACAGACAGGAGGTCAACGTCACTGGATGAAAGAGTATATGGAGGGGTGCAAGGTATAAGGAGACTGGAAAGGGGTGCATGTGGGTAGGGGAAGAGCTGGGTGATGAAGGAATTTGAATATCAAACTGTCAGACCTACACTTTAGCAAATCATCTTAGTGGCTGAATGGAGAATTAACTGGAGAAAGGAGAGACCAACCAGCAGGCTATTGCAATGGTCCAGGCACGAGGAGATAAGGACCTGTACCAGGGTGGTGGCAGTATCAGGAGAGAAGGGGTCATCGTAGAGAGAGGTGGCAAAAGTGAAATGGACAAGCCTTGGCCACGGATCAGCTTTGGGAGAGGGGAGAGTGAGAGATAATACAGATCGTGAGCCTAGAGACTGAGAGGGCGGTGGTGCCTCAGTAATGATGGGGCAGTTTGGAAAGAGAGATTGGGGGAGAAAATATGAGTTCAGTTTTGGACATTCTGGACGTTGGAGTCTAAGGCATCTACGAGATATCCAGTTTGAGGTGAATAATAGGACATCGATGATGCGAGATTGGAGGTCAGTGGAAAAATTAAGGCTAGATAAGTAAATTCTCAAATTCTCAAATCACTAGCATAGAGATGATCATTGAATCCATGGGAGCTAGTGAGATCACCAAGAAGAGAAGCTGGCCCATGATAGAACTCTGTGGGACACTCATGGTTAGCAGGAGTGACCTGTGTGAAGATCTCTGAGAAGGAGAGGTCGGAGAGGTAGAAGGAGAACCAGGAGAGCACAATGTCATGAAAACTTAGAGAGAAGAGAGTATGAAGGAGAGGTGATCTGTTGTGTAACAAGTGACAGGCAGGTCAAGAAGGTTGAAGATTGAGAAAAGACCATCAGATTTGGTTATTAAGAGATCATTGAAACTACCAAAGAATTACTTTATAGGGAAAATATAATAACAAAATTCATTGGGGCACATGATTTAGCCATAATGGGTGATACAATAGGCAAATTAGTGGATATAGAAGTGGTGGAATCCCCAGCCCCAATATTCTAACTTCCTTACAGGCCCCATTGAACAGCAGGCCCACTGGCCCTACCTAGCCACTCACCCCCCTACACACGCGCGCACACACACACGCGCACACACACACACACACACACACACATGCAATATCCTAACTTCTTCATATATGCCTCACTGCTCACTAGAACAACAGGTGTGTCCAGGAACTCATTTCTCACACAACAGCAGGCATGTCCATGTGATAGGATCCCAGCCATTGCTTCTAGCTAGTCACTGCCCCCAGACCCATTCCTTCTATTTCCCACAGAAACAGCAAGTGTGTCCATGCACCCAACCACAACCACATCCATCCCATCCATCCAGCCTTACACAGGACCACAATGCTCAGCCAGCCAATCAGAAAGCAGCATCACCAGGATGCCCAAGCAGGATGTGGACCCCAAAACAATAGAAGGGACTTTCCCTAAGTAGGCACCTGCGCAGCAATAGTGAAGAATTGAACAAGAGTAAACTTACGACATAGACAGACTTATTATAACCCCTCCATGGGTTTTTCTGTATGTATTGTGGGTAATTGCATGAGCAGTTCACTGTGGCTGGGACCCCTCCTCCTTTACCTAATCCCTTAACAAACTCCTCCTGCCTTTTAAATATTATTAATATTCCTATATTCTGTGTAAATTTTGATTGTGTAATCAACATCTTTACCTTATAAAAATCCATCTTGCTTTCTCTGAAGTTGCTGGTTCCTCTTGGAACTTAGCTCACTTCATGAGAGGCATCATTCTCAATAAATGCCTATACTTGGATTAGAGGAGTTCTGACTCTGAATTCTTTGCGACAGTTCCACCACAACACATCATGAAACCGCAACAGAAGAAATTACCTATCATACTATAGATTGGGGAAAGTTCATGACCAAACAAGAGACAGGCTCACAGGAACTAAAACAGGCGATTTTGATTACATAAAGTTAATTTTTTGTGTGTGTAAACAAAAACAACAAAGCTGAAATTAGAATAAAGGCAAGAGACTGGGGAAAAAAAAATCTTTCCAGCAAGTTTTTCTGATAAAGGTTTTGCTTCTAAAATATATAAGAAACTGAATCAAATTTGCAAGATTCCCCAAATGATAAATGGTAAAAGGATATGAATAGAAGTTCCAGATGAAAAAAATCAAAGCTATCAATAGCCCAATGAAAAAATATTCTGAATGACTAATAATTAGAGAAATGCCCTTTGTCCCATTTTCTTCCACTATCAATGCACAAGTGGTAGGGTGCCAAAGGGGACTGAGGGGCTATATCTTCAAGGCAATGGAGGGGAAATCAAATCCTACTCCAATGTCTCACAGAGGTGACCCTGGGTTCTCAAAGGCTATACCAGTGGAGCACTAGCTATGACAGATCCTACCAAGCCAGAAAGGCTTTGAGTTTCATCCTAGCAAAAGACTGTCTGCTGTTCAAGGACCAGTCAAGCACTCAGTTTTGAAAGGCTTATGACCAGTAAGTTGGCTACTAAGGGACAACTTCTTTGGCCATGGCAATCCATGATTAAATATAAGAGAAAATACAAAATAGCTTTCTGTGCATCTGGGAGAGATTTGAATTTTAAATAAAACATGGTCCCTGTCCTTATTGAGCACATAGTTTTAAAGAAAAATATCACACATTCAAAATTAGGAAAAATTACCTTGCGTAGGATGAAGATAGTAGTATCAAATCTCTTGCACCTCAGGAGACATCATTTATTAATGGGGGAATTGCTCTTAAATTTGGAAATTTGACACAATTTCCTCTATATTTTGGAAGTGAGACCTTTGTCAGAGAATCTTACCACAAAGATAATTTTCCCAGTCTCTCGCCTTATTTCTAATTTTAGATGCATTGATTTTGTTTGTGCAAAAAAGTTCTAATTTTATGGAATCAAAATTATCTGTTTTAGCTCCTGCAAGTCTGTCTCTTGCTTGGTCATGAGCTTCCTCCCTATCTACCAAGCTTTACCTCAGAGGTAGTTAAGCGGCACAATAGATAGAGCACTGGACCTGGTGTCAGAAAGATCTGAGTTCAAATTCTGCCTTATCTCTGAAATGGTAATAATAATAGCACCTACCTCCCAAGGCTGTTGTGAAAATCAAACGAGGTACTTGTAAAGCACTTAGCCCAGTAAATGCTCGCTTCCTTCCTTCTTCTCTAGAATTTAGAACGTTAGTGATTTGACTTCTTTGAACATCAACAGTTGATGACAATAAGTGGCAGCTATGGCTGGGACTTGCCAAATCCAGTGTGTCCCCCCCCCCCACTGTGATACATTGCCTCTCTGTTTACCTTCTTGCTGAAACTTTGAGGGGTCCCTCTTGGTGAGTAAAATAGCACCAGCTGCCTGAGTGTTTGAATGTCTGAGGGATGATGATAAAAGCAAGCTCATGGAATTTCCCCAACCATGAATTGCTCAAGTCTTATTTGAAAACAATCATAGCAGAGAAAAAAAAATATCATGGTTAGTTACTACAGTGGCACATTCTGTATCCCCAGGAAGTCCATCCCTATCCTTCATGAGGACCTACACAGGAAGGAATTTACCCAGGACTTAAAGTTCACTAACATGCTGTGCTAATTATCTGCAAATGGCTTGTTCCAAAAGCCAGTCAGTAACCAGTAATCCTATTAGTTTGGATTCTGGAACAGTTACCTACCTGCAGTAAAGAGTGATTACAACTGCCAGCCAGTGAATAATTGCTCCATCATCTAAATGTGAATGGAGAATCTTCTCAGAAATGAGTCACCTCAGTCCATTGTCTCTGCTTCGTAAATGTGGGCTCTCTGCCTACTTACGAGGCAGAACAGGGCAAAGGACCTCTAATTTGGTGGAAGCTGGGCAGGGCAAGGATTACCCCCAAGGGGCAGCCGCAGGGCTTGCTTGGGCTGCTGCCGGGAAAGAGTCCTAAGGTCGCACCTTCTCCACATGACTTGAGAGGAGTGTTCTGTTCTCTTACCTACACTTACCTTTCCCCTGAAGGAGCATGTAGCTGCTGCAAGTTAGTTTCCAATCTGTAGTGCATACCTTAATTTTAGTCATTTTATTTGCATCATTCCAAATTGCTCTTCACCAACAACGTAACAATAATCCACAACAGCTACATTTTATAGCACTGCTAATCACATTACAATCATTATTTCATTTGATCCTAATGGCTCGGGGAGGTGGGCGTTATTATTGTTCCCCTTTTATTGATGAGGAAACTGAGCAGAGAGAGGTGATGTGACTTGCCCAGGGTCACGCAGCTATCAGCTATCTTGTGCCTTCTCATTCCACAACCCCTGCAACACTGACTATTGCCATTTGGGAGCCATTTTTATCAATTTGCAGGATGTGAGATGAAAACTCAGAGTTGTTTTGATTTGCCTTTCTCTGATTATTAGTGATTTGGAGCATTCTGTCATGTGGTTGTGAATACTTTACAATTCTTTTGAGAACTGTTCATATCCTTAGACCACTTATCTATTGGGGACTGGCTATTAGTTTATCTATCTATCTATCTATCTATCTATCTATCTATCTGTCTGTCTCTATATGGCCATCTATTTATCTAAATTGTTTATACCTCTTGTATACCAAATGCTTATCATAGAAATTAGATTTTTTTTCTATTCAACCAACTTTCCTTTTTATCCCCTGCATTAATTTTGTCTATGCAGAACCTTTCCAATTTCAAGTAATTAAAATTTATTTTATCTTTTATAATTGTGTCTATCTCCTATCTGGTCAAAAATATATCTCCTACCCATAGCTCTAAGAGGTGTATGATCCACTTCTCTTCTAGTTTTTTTTTTAAATAGTGTGATTCTTAATATTAAGGTTACACATCTGTTTAGGATATACTGTAGAATATGGTGTAAGGTGTTGGTCTAAGCCTGATTTCTGCCAGACTGCTTTCCAATTTTCCCAAGAGTTTTTATCAGATAAGGAGTTTTTTTCTAGGCAATTTATGTTTTCTACTTTATTAAACACTGGTTTATTGAGTTTTATGGTTTCTGATGCTCTCTTGTCTAGTCTGTTCCATTGATCTATCTCTATTTTTAAACCAATACCAGATAGTTGTGATGACTGCTGCATTATAGTATAGTTTGGGTTCTGGAAGTGCTATTCCCCCTTTGTCCCTACATCTTTTCATAAATTCCCTTGATATTCTAGATCTTTTGTTTTTCCAAACGAATTTTGTTAGTATTTCATTAAGTTCTATAAAACATTCCCATGGTAATTTGATTATTACAGTATTAAAATCGTAAATTAATTTCAGTAGCATTGTTATTTTTGTTATATCAGCATGGCATTGCCATGAGCACGGAATATTCCTCCAGCTATTTGTTTTTTATTTCTTTAGGGAGCACTTTGTAATCTATAATCCATACAATCTATACTTGTAATCTATCAAGTTTTTGGTGTGCTTTGGTAGATCAATCCCTAGATATTTTATGCAGTCTGTAGCTATTTGGAATGCGGTTTTCTTTTCTGTTATTCCTTCTTGTGTTTTTGTTATTGTTATATAGAAATATTGTTGGATTTTGGGTATTTATTTTGTAATTTAAAACTTTTCTGAAGCTATTGTCTCAGTATCTTTACTGATTTCCTAGGCTTTTCCAAACAAACCATAATATCATCAGCAAATAAGCATAGTTTTATCTCTTCTTTGCCTGTCTTTATGACTTTAATTTCTTTCTCTTGTCTTATTGTTATTGTTAGAATTTCTAGAACTATATCGAATATTAATAGGGAGAGTAAGCATCCATGCTTCATTCCTATATTTATTGAAAAATGTTCTGGTGTACCTCCATTACATTTGATATTTGCTTTTGGTTTTAGATAGAAGTTTTTAACATATTTTTAAGAGGTCCCTCTATGGCTGTATTTTATTATTATTATTATTATTAGCTTAAAAGAGTGTTGTACCTTGTTAAAAGCTTTTTCTGAATCTATTGAAATGATCATGTGGTTTTGGATGTTTTGGTTTTCAATATGATTAAATATGTTGATTGTTTTCCTAATGTTGAATCCTTGCATCCCTAGTATGAATCCCACTTGGTCACAATGAATGATTTCTTGGATAAATCACTCTAGTCTGTTTGACAGGATTTTGTTTAAAATTTCTGAGTCAATTTTCATTAACGATATTGGCTGATAGTTTTCTTTCTGTGTTTTATCTTTCCCTGGTTTCGGCATTAGGACTATTTGTCTCAAAGAAGGATTCAAGTTGGGTTCTTTCTCAATTTTTGAAATAATTTGTGAAATATGGGTACCAAAAGTTCTTTAAAAGTTTGATAGAATTCTGCTGCGAATCTATCAAGATCAATAGTTTTTTTTGCCTTTGGTAGTTTTTTTTATAGCTAGGTCTATTTCCTTTTTTGAGATTGAGTTATTTAATATCTATATCTGGTCTTTTGATAGTTTGGGTATTTTTTATTTTTGAAAGTATTCTTTTATATATTTTGTATCCTTAGTTTTGTTAGCATATAACTGTTTCTAATATGTTCTAATTATTCTTTTTATTCTATTTTGGTGTTATTTCACCTTGCTCTTTTGATATTTTATTGATTGAGTTTCTGCTGTCCTCTTTTAGATCAGATCATCTAAAGGTTTATCAATTTTATTAGTCTTTTAATAGAGCCCGTTTTTAGTTTTCATTATCATTTCTAGGTCTTTTTTTTGTTTTCAATGTATCTATTTCCCATCTAATCTTTTATATTTCCTCTTTATTTTGCTTACTTTTAGAATTTGTTCACTTTCTAATTTTTTAAAATGGACATTCAGATCATTAATCTCTTTTGGTAACATATGTTTGTAAGGACATGATTCTCCCCCTGAGGACAGCTTTAGCTACACCACAGAAATGTTGGCATATTGTTCATCATTATCCTTTTCTTTTACATAGTTATTGTTTCTATGATTTGTTCTTTAATCCACTCATTATTTAGGATTTCACTGTTAAGTTTCCATTTGGGTCTATATCTTTTGTTTGTGGTTCCTGAAATAATTTCTATTTTTATTCATTGTGATCTATAATGGATGCATTAACTATTTCTGCCTTTTTACACTTGTTTGTTATATCATTGTGCGCCAGTAGATGTTTGACTTATGTTAAAATTCCATTGGTGCTGAAAAACATGTATGTTCTTTTTCTGTCCCATTAGAAGATGACATATATCTTTTAACTCTAACTTATCCAGCAATTTATTCAGTTCCATATTTTCCTTTGTGTTTATCTTCGTTAGGCTTATCCAAAACTGAGAGAGGGATATTGAAGTTTCTTGTCTCTATTGTGTTACTATCTATGTTTTCTTTTAGCTCAGATAATTTTTCCTTTATCAATTTGGATGCTATGGCATTTGTAGTATATAAAATTCATTACTTTTTGTTTGTTGTCTATGGTTCCCTTTAGCATGATTTCTTTGTCTTTTCCTTTTTATATTTTGAATATTTGCTTTTACTTTGCATATAGCATGATTGTAACTCTTGCTTTTTAAAAATTCACTTGATGCACAGTAATTTTTTTTCTTCCCCTCAGTTTCATCTTGTATATGTCTATGTTTTTTAAATGTTTCTTGTAAGCAGCAGATTGTAGAGTTTTATCTTATCCACTCATGGGTCCTTTGGAATTGTCTTGGTCCATTGTATTGATTAGAGTAGCTAAGCCTTTCAAAGTTGATCATCATTATAATATTGCTGTTACTGTGTACAGTGTTCTCCGGTTCTGCTCACTTCACTTTGTAGCAGTTCATATAAGGCTTCCTGGGTTTTTCTGAAACCATCTCCCTCATCATTTTTTAAAACATTCAACAAAATGTTTTGTTTCTTTTTTAACATTTTTATTTAAAGTTTTGAGTTTCAAATTCTATCTCTCCTTACCTCCCCTCTTTCTTTTCTACTCCCTGAGATGGTAAGCAATCAGACATAGGTTATACATGAGCAATTTTGTAAAGCATTTTCATACTGGTCATTTTGCACAAGAAGACTGAAATAAAAGAAAAAGAAAATTAAAGAAAGTGAAAAATAGCATGCTTCAGTCTGTATTCAATCAATATCAGTTCTTTCTCTGGAAGCAGATGGTACGTTTCATCATTAGTCCTTTGGCATTGTCTTGGATCATTGTATTGTTGAGAATAGCTAAGTCATTCAAAGTTCTTCATCAAACAACATTGCCGCTACTATATACAACATTCTCCTGGTTCTATTCACTTCACTATGCATCAGTTCATGTAAGTCTTTCCAGGTTTTTCTGGAATCATACTGCTTGTCATTTCTTACAGCACAGTAATATTCCATTCATATACCACAACTTGTTCAGCCATTCCTCAATTGTTGGTCATCCCCTCTATTTCCAATTCTTTGTCAACAAAAAGAGCTGCTATAAATATTTTTGTACAAATAGGTCCTTTTCCCTTTTTTGGATGTCTTTGGGATATAAACTTAGCAGTGGTACTACTGTATTAAAGGATATTCACAGTTTTATAGCCATTTGGGCACAGTCCCAAACTGTTCTCCAGAATGGTTGGATCAGTTCACAACTCTACCAACAATGCATTACTGTCCTAGTTTTCCCACATCTCCTCCAACATCCAACATTTTCCTTTTTTGTCCTATTAGCCAATCTAATAGGTATGAGGTGGTACCTGAGGGTTGTTTTAATTTGCATTTCTCTGATCAATAATGAGTTATAGCATTTTCACATGACTATAGATAGCCTTGATTTCTTTGTCTAAAAATTACTTGTTCCTATCCTTTGACCATTTATCAATTGGTGAATGATATATATTTACATAAATTTGAGTCAGTTCTCTATATATTTGAGAAATGAGGCCTTTATCAGAGATATGTGGTTTTTTTTTCAGGAACGATTTAATTATAATTTACCTTTATTCCCCCTGAATAAATGGGTACCTCCCCTGAACAGAGTACAGGAGAAAGTACAAAGGACTCAGATGGATGCCAGTCCTTTAATAGACCCTCACCTTGAATCTCCCGCCAGGCTCTTCATTGGCCAGATACAACCCCCTGACTGCCTACGTCATGCCTTGCTCAAATGGCTCATTTAAGCATGTGTACAAGCCTCTGATCTTCCACCTGACTGACCTGAGGCCTGCTTTCTGCTAAAGCTGGGGTGGGGGAGGTGGAAAGGTACACCTTCAGTTCTGTGGAAACAGAACTCCTCCTCCCATTTCTTACAATTTCCGCCCTCTTCTTTTATTCAAATTTTTGTTTCCACATCTTTAATACTCCCTTACTCTCTTTCTCATCTGAATTTTTTCCCTTAACCATCACCCCTTTAAGTAAATATGGAAAGGATTGATCGAAGCATTGACAAATCAAAGGGGGCAGTCCCCTTTGTAAATACAGATACAGAAACCCTAAAGAAAGCGATAATGTAATTGTCCCTTTAAGATTCAAAAGTCTCTTCCCATAAGGCTGTCTGGCAGGGAACATCAGTGAAATCTTCTGATTCTTGGTATTTGTTCCAGCCATCTCCAGCATCTTCTTCTAGTCTTCTTGTAGGAACCAGCTTTCTTTCCATTCTCCCACAAAAGTTACCTTGGCACAATTTTAAGTTACCATTTCTAATCCTTATACCCTGATCATTTTTACAAATTCAAAACTGGAACTTTGGCCAATTATCGTGTTTAAGAAATTCCCATCAGAACCCAGTTTCTCATACTTTACATTAACTCATTATTAATTTCCTCACCAGGAGGATGATATTTCACTAAGGAATTAACAATAGGCTCCAGCACATACATAAATACATTAGATAACCAATTCTTAACACAGTACATATAACATCATAAACTTTTAGTCATGCCCTGTTTCTTTGATGGCGTTTACAAAATAAACCACAAGCCATTCTTCTTTTAACATTATTAATTGTAACAAAGCTTTAGGCAAGCATGATATTAACCAAATAACAAAATAATATTCTCACAAGCCCTTGACCTAATTGTCTCCATACCATTACCAAGAATTAAAGGACCTTAATTTACACAGGAACATTAGTTCCAGACCTATGGTAATCTAAGATGTTCCATAATCAATTATTTTAATAGATTTGTCACTGTACTTACAAAACCTTCTGATTATAGAAATTTGCCACCAAGAGAATAGGGACTTAGAGTAAGGGGACCATATTTTCCCCAGCTTCCTATCAACTCCAGGCAGATGTATCAAACTGCAAGCTGCATTGAGCCAGGCTTAGTCTGCCAGGTTTCAGTTAAAGGGTCAGGTCAAGAGGGTCCCACCTCAGCATATCAGAGATATGTGTTGCAAAAATCTCCCCATTTTCCACTTTCCTTATAATTTTGTTTGCATTGGTTTTATTTGTGCAAAAACTTTCTAATTTTATATAATCAAAATTATCTATTTTATGCTTTGTAATGCTCTCTGTATCTTCTTTAGTCCTAAATTCTTCCCTTATCCATAAATTTGACAGATAAACTATTCCATGCTCTCTGAATTTGCTTATGGTATCACTCTTTATGTGTAAATCATGTACCCATTTTGACCTTATCTTGGTATACAGTGTGAGATGTTGGTGTATACTTACTCTCTGCCATACTGTTTTCCAGTTTTCCCAGCAATTTTTGTCAAATAATGTCCCTCATCATTGTTTAAAAATAGAATAATATTACATCACAATCATATATCACAGCTTCTTTAGACACCAAGTTGATGGGCATTCCTTCAATTTCCAATTCTTTACTACCACAAAAAACTGCTATAAATATTTTTATACATATACATCCTTTTCCTTTTTCTTTGATCTTTTTGGGATACAGACCTAGTAGTAGTATTGCTGGGTCAAAGGGTACATGTGATTTTATAACCCTGGTTACCTTTTTATCACTATTTGCCAAAAAGTCTCTTCCCTGTGTCCATGCTCTCTTGTTCCCCCAGGTGCCAATTGCCCTCAGGAGTTCCAACCCTACCCCCTCCCAAGGGAGGACAAGTAGACTTTTCAACCCCCAAGTCCCCCAGAAAACACAGTGTGACGTCCCCATCTCCCTTCACAGACCATCAGTGGAACCCCCTCCCACCATCAAAGTAAGACTTCATTTCTCTCCCAACCTTTTCAATCCTCTCTTCCTCATCCATTCCCATATAGATTCTTCTCTTTCTGAGACCACAAGGGTCACTTTCCACCCACTACAAACCCTTGATTTAACCCTGGCACACCACACATACATTCCTTTCTATTTCCCTGATTCCAACCCTACCTCCTTTCATGTATTCTCCCCTGTTATAATGCAATCCCACAAAACAAAAACAAACAAAATCATCAATTCACCTGTAGGCAGGGTGTTGTCAGGTTTGGTCCATAATGCCCAATGTCCACCTACCTTTTCACTGTTAACTACACCAGACCTTTATCTCTGTCCCCTTCTGTGCATTTAGAAAAAAAATCTTACTGGTCTCTCTGATGTCATTCTTTTGCTGCTGCTATTATTGGCTGTTTCATTTATTTACTCCTTGTATTTCTGTTATTTGGGGTGTTTGAGAAGCAAATAATCTCCTAATTTCTGGTTTTCTTTCAAAAAATGTTTCAAATACCTCTTTATAATTTAATGTCCATTTTTTCGTGTAGGGTTAAGCTCAGATATATATAGGATAGTCCATCCTTGGCTGCATCCTTAGCCCCATTGCTCTTCAGATCATATTTTTCCATTCCTTCCTACATTTTCTTGTGGATACAGAATAAAGTTATACTATTCAAATTTCCCTTCCTTTGTATTTATAGGTTTTCTCCTTACTGCTTGCAGAACTTCTTGTTTCTGAATTTAATTGGTAAATTTAAGCACTACATATCTTGGAGTTTGCAACCTTGTATTGTGAGTTTTTTTTTTTCCTGGAAGCCATCTAAATTCTTTCAATTGTTATTTCATTTTCTATGCTTAGAAGTTTTGGGCACTTCTATTATTTCCTGCATTTTGATGTTATGGGTTTTTTTGTTGTTGTTCTGTGAGACCTATGCTCTTCTGGGGGACCTATGATCTGTGGGTTGTCTCTACACATCCTATCTTAGATCAGCTTGCATAGTGAGTATATTTCCTCTTAATGCTATCCTTCACTTCTATATGTTTGCATCCTCTCTCTATTGTTCTCTTTTGTTTATTTGGTGAGACTTGCCATTGCAGATTCTAGTTTTCATTCTGCCCACTATTTTTGCTGTCTAAGCCATAGCTTCTGCTCTCATAATTCTCATTTCTCTTTTGAAATACTCAGGAACGGGGTATTGTGATTCCACGTTGTCCTCTTTCTCATCAAGGACTGGTTCATGTCCCCTTGTTTTGCAGTGTTTATTTATAAATTCCTGAATGTATTTCCTAGACCTGGAAGCCATATTTCCTTTTGTTGTTGATATGTTCCCCTTCGATATACTGCTTATGTTAAAAGTCTTTGAATTTTCTTCTTCCTGAAATCTTTGGGAATTTCAGTCTTTTTTTCCCCACCCTGATTTTCCCTATTCACTTTCTGACTTTTGATGTGGTTTTGGTGGTAGTTTCCTTGGGGGTTGGATCTCAAAGAGTCTCAACCTTTTCCCACAGTGGGTAACTCATGGTTCACCAGCTGAGGTCTCTGCTCCAAGTGACTGTTGGGTGGTCAGAACTAGACAGAGCTGGATGCTTTCTTCTTTCCTTTGGGCTTAATGGGGCAGGCCTCTGCACACATGACATCCTGTCCTGATATCCTATCCCACTCCCTCTGTTCCTTAGTCATCTTAGAGCTTTGCTGTTTTGGTGTCACAGGTTGTCTACCACTTCACTAGCGGTTCATCTTGGTACTACAGGGTTGACCAGCCTGGCAGTGGCAGCTGGGAGAGCTTCTTCACTGGGACTAAAAGGTTTCCCACCCTGATACTGGCAGGTTAGAGTCTTGCAGCACTGGTGCTCTGGTTATGTGGCTGCTGGCAGGCTTTTGCTCCTAAAGGGCTGCCACCTGTTTCGCTGGCTGGCTGTCAGTCATAGCCCCGGTTAACTTCCATAGGCTAAAGCTGGGGTCTACTCAGCACTGGAAAGGAAGGGGAACTGGAGTGTGGAAATGGGTTTTTTTTTATAAATCTATGTCAATTCCTTGGGTCTGCTAGTGCAGCCTTGCTGCCTGTAGCATGATTGGTAAGGGAGGGGAGCTGAGTGAGCTCAGGGTCCGTGAATGTTAGTTAATGGCTTTGGGATTTTTAAAAACCTTTTGGATTCTGTGTCCTAGACTATGGAGACAGATGAAGTTGCTTCATCTTTGGTGTGTAACTTCTGTTTTGGAGAGGGTTGAGAGGTCACAGAGGTCAGAGAAAATGTCTAGTTTTCCATCTTGCAGCTCACAGGACCCAGCAATCTTTTCTTGTAAATTTGACTCAGTTCTCTAAATATCTTAGAAATGAGACCTTTATTAGAGACATTTGCTGCAAAGACTCCCCCCTTCCCCAGTTTTCTTCTTTTCTTTTCACTTTAGCTATATTGGGTTTTGTTTGCATAAAAAATTTTAAATGTTAACCATTCTATCTCCTTTGAACTATTTTATCTCTAATTAGGTCATGAACTCTCCCTATCCATAGATCTGACAAGTGATTTCTTCTCTGGTACATTAATCTGCTTATGATTCACCCTTTATGTCTAAAACATGTACCAATTTTGAACTTATCTTGGTCTATAGTGTGAGATGTTGATCTATACCTACTTTCTGCCAGTCTACTTTCTAGTTTTCCCAAAAGTTTTTGTTGAATAGTGAGTTCTTATGTCAATAGCTGGGATCTTTGGGTTTGAAAATACTAGGTTATTGTGCTCATTTGCTTTTGTATATTGTGTACCTGATTTGTTCCTCTGATCAGCTTCTCTATTTCTTACCCACTAGCAAATTCTTTTGTTGATTACAGCTTTGTAGTATAGTTGAATATCTGGTACTGCTAGGCCAGCTTCCTTCTCAATTTTTTTCATTAATTGACATTCTCGATCTTTTGTTCTTCCAGATGAATGTTGTTCTTATTTTTCTAGTTCTATAAAGTACTTCTTTGGTTGTTTGGTATGGCACTAAAGAAGTAAATTAATTTAGGCAGTATGGTCATTTTTATTAAATATTGGGTTTGCTTACCCATGAGCAATTACTGTTTCTCCAGTTATTTAGGTGTGTTTTTATTTATGTGAAGTGTTTTGGAATTCTGTTCTTGTGTATGGTTTGGCAGGTAGATTCCCAAGTATATTGTCTGCAGCTATTTTAAATGGAATTTCTCTTTCTATCTTTCCCTGTTGGATTTTGTTAATAATATATAAAAATGTTGATGATTTATGCGGGTTTATTTTATATCCTGCAACTTTGCTGAAGTTGTTTATTGTTCCAACTAGTTTTTTAGTTGAGTCTCTAGGGTTCTCTAGTTAAAGCATCATAACAGCTAGTTTTGTTTCCTCATTGCCTATGCTTATTTCTTAAATTTCTTTTTCTTGACTTATTGCTATAGCTAGCATTTCCAGTACAATATTGAATAGTAATGATAATAATGGCCATCCTTACTTCACTTCCTGATCTTATTGGAAAGGCTTCTAGATTATCCTTGTTACAAATAATGCTTGTTCCTGGTCTTAGCTACTTATCATATTAAGGAAAAAACCATTTATTCCCATGATTTCTCATTTTTTTTAACAGAAATGGGTATTGTATATTATCAAAAGCTTTTTCTGCATCTCTTAAAATGATTGTGAGATTTTTGTTGTTTTTCTCATTGATATGGTCAATTAAGGTTATAATTTTTCTAAAACTGAACCAGCCCTGCATTCCAGGTATAAATCCAGAATGGTCATAATGTGTGATCTTTGTAACATATTGTTATAGTCTCCTTGCTAATATTTTATTTAAAATTTTTGCATCAATATTCATTAGGTAAATTGTTCAATAGTTTTCTTTCTCTGTTTAACTTTCTCTGGTTGAATTATCAAGACCGTATTTGTGTCTTACAAAAAATGTGGTAGGATCTTATCTTTACCTATATATGAAATATATATGTGTATATATATATATATATATATATATATACACATATATATTCATCTCTTTAACTTCTCTCTTTACATTTATCTAGGTCTAAGGGGATGGGGGAGCAGTTGAAGGCTTCCACTATGAAGATTTTATTGTTTCTTCCTGCAACTCATTTAACTTTTCCTTTCAGGATTTAGATACTATGTCATTTGACACATTTATGTTCAGTATTAATATTAATTCATTTTCTAAGGTACCTTTTAATAAAATGTGTTTTTTTTCCATTTATCTCTTTCAGTTAGGTCTATTTTTTGCTATTGCAATGTCTAAGGTCATTTTTTTTACTTCAGCTGAAACATAATAATTTCTGCTCCAGCCCTCCCCCCCCCACCTGTTTATATTGTGGACATCTTTCTCTTTTAAGAGTGTTTCTTGTAGGCAATATATTGTTGGATTGTGGTTTTTTATCCACTCTGCTATTCTTTTCCTCTTTTATGGGTGAATTCATCCCATTTATATTCACAGTTATGTTGCTAAACATGTATTTCTCTCCAGATTATTCTTAAACTTTTCTTTCTTCCCCCCCACCCTCTTTTTAAGTTTGTTTTGCTTCTGATTATTGCCTCCCTTAATCTACACTCTCTCTTATTATCCTCATATTTCCCCTTAACTCCTTTCTCTCCTATTTTCCTGGGTAAAATGAATATCTGTATCTGTATCTCTGTGTGTGTGTGTGTGTGTGTGTGTGTGTGTGTGTGTGTGCATGTATTCTTCCCTCCTTTAAGCACTTCAGATGAGAGTAAGGTTCAAGTGTTGGCAACTCTCCCCCTTGTTCCCTCTGTTGTACAAACTCTTTCTTGTGTACTCAATTTATGTTAATTTTCCCTGTTCCTCCTCTCCCTTCCCCAATCTCCAAGTGCAGTCCTCTTCTCCACCCTTCCATTCCTTTTTGGAGGTCGTCCAAACATGATAGAAGCGTACCTAGACCCTCTATCTAATTAGATTCCAACTAAGCTCCCTGGTGTTGATAGAGTTTTGAGGGCTTACATGTATAATCTCCCATACAATAATCGTTAACAGTTTAACCTTGTTTAGTTCCTTATGATTTCTCATTCATGCTTATCTTTTATATGCTTCTTTTTATTCCTGTGTTTGTATATCAAATTTTCTACTCAGCTCTAGTCTTTTTATCATGAATGTTTGCAAGTTCTCTCTTTCATTAAAGATCCATTTTCTCCCCATTGGATTATATTCAGTTTTGCTGAGTTGGTTATTCTTGGTTGTAAGCTTAGATCCTTTGCCTTCTGGAATATTATATTACCATAGTGGTAGCTGCTAACTCTTGTGTGATCCTGACTGTGGTTCCTTGAATGCTTTCTTTCTGGCTGATTGCAATATTTTTTTTTCTTGATCTGGGAATGCTGGATTTTGGCTATAATACTCCTGGGAGTTTTCATTTTATGGTTTCTTTCAGGAGGTGACCACTAGATTTTTTTCAATTTCAACTTTGCTCTTTGGTTCTTAATTACCTGGGCAGTTTTCTGTTATTATTTTTTGAAATATGGTGTCTAGGCTCCTTTTTTTGTTCATGGCTTTCAGGTAGTCCAATGATTATTAAATTATCTCTCCTCAATGTGTTTTCCAGATCAGTCATTTTTCTATTTTTAAATTTTTAAGATTTTGCTTTGTTATATATCCACAGAATGGCCATATCCAAAAATGCATTTCTCTTCATCTTGTCTCCATCACCTCTCTGTTAGCAGATGGGAAATGAGATTCATCATTGGTCCTCTGGAGACATGGTAGGGCATCGCACGGATCAGAGTTCTTAAGCTTTTCAAAACTGTTTTTCTTTACAATGATACTGCCTTGGCACAATTGTTCTGGTTCTTCTCACTTCAATCAGTTCATGCTGTCCAGGATTTTGCAAAATCATCTCTTTCATAATTTCTTACAGTGCAATAATATTTCATTACAATCCAATGCCACAATTTAGCAATTCTCCAATTGGCACTCCCTTTGATTCTAGTTCTTTTCATTTTCTCCTCTTTTAATTTCCTCTTCAGTATCAAGAAGTTTCTTTTTTTTTTTGCCTGAAGTCCTCTTCCTTCACTCTCTACTCCCCTTCACTCCCAACCAAGAGAAAAAAGGGGAAAAAACCTTTTGTAACAAGCATAATTGAACAAAATGAATTGATATAGTACCCATGTCTAAAAATGTGTGCCTCTCCCTGTAATGTGAAGTGATCCTTTTCCATTGGGAGGTGAAGGAGAGTTGTTTTGTAACTACTAGTCTCATTATACCATCTCAGCAAAACCTGCTTGATGTAAACTATTTAGTCCATGTTGGAAAACACAATGGAACAGGGTTTGTGAGGAACAGTAATAGAAATCCCTTTCAGATTGCCCTTAGAACTCTGAGGAGAGCAATAGTATTCTCCCCCCTCAGGATTTAGCCTACAGTCGCAGTGTGAGTTGAGTGAATGGCCTCCGAAAGTTGGCACTCATGATTCTCCCGTCTCTCTTTTCTGGTCATAAATCTCTCTGAAGATTCCCTTTATCATTCTCTTTGTATAAAATTTATAATTGGTAATATATGGCAGCCTATTTGTATCCAGTCTACATCTCTCTGTCGCCCTTTGGGTAACCTGCAATTCTAATTACGCAGATGGTGATATTCCATGATTTGTAGTCCCGTAGCATCACTGAGTGCTAGTAGTTATAGAGTTCTGTTGCGGAACTCTGTGGCAATATTGCCTTTGGAAGGTGACTATAACCCATGTGAGACTTCAGGGTGTGGCTGTATGTCAGGATCCCCAGGAGATTTGCCTGATGTGGGAAGATCGCTATGGCTTCCCGGGGCTGCCAGTTTCTGGGAACATGGCCAAAGGAGCTGTATGCTTGTGTTTCCCCTGCTTCTGGGAATCTTATGTGTGGTGCTTACACCCAGTACCACCCAAATGGTTTGGGGTTAGTCTCCTGTTATTAGGTGAGTGTATGATGTTAAGGCCTCCCTGAGGTAATCTGGGGGTATGCTTGTGACACAGCACCTGTCTGAGACTTGGCCCCATCCACCTCAGGGGTGGTCTTAGAACTCCAGCAGAATAGCATTTTCAAACACCGTGGACCTTGCTTCTTTCTTCCTTTCTCAACAGAGGGCCTGGGCATAGATTGTGCACAGGCTCAGGGAACAGCTGCCCAAGCTTTACGGGGCTCACTCTACAGTGGTATTCCAGTAAGATCAGCCTATTCACATCTACCCTCAAACTGGGACCTCTAGAACTTCAAGAAGCTATAGCCCCACCTGGGCCTGGGCCTAATGTATTGCTCATCTTCAAGGGGCGGCATGAGCAAATCCTACCCTATGTGGACCTGCATAAATTGACTTCCAAGATGTAGCTTTGTACCTTTGGAGAAGATCAGGCATGGGTGGTCTTCCTGATAGAAAAATTTGGAGAAACCTCTCTCAATCAGCTATTTCCTTTGATGGAAGAGAAGACTTGCCCTTCAGGGAGATTAAAGGTACTTTAAGAGCAAGCTCCTGGTGGTGGACAGGTACCCCTACCAAAAACATGTTGCAAAAACTATAATATTAGGATTATGGGAAGGGGCTCTGTCACTAGCTCCCTTTATGAACAAATTTCAGTAATTATGAATAATTCTAGGTTAGAAAGAAGTATAGGTAAAAGTATTTATTTAGTAAGGAGTTGAAGGAAGAGTTAAAAGGTTTAATTCTTAGGGCATCTGGTTCCTACAGATTTGGCTAGAATAACAGAATAACAGCTAGAATAATCAAATAACTATTTGGTAAGGTGACCAGGTGGAAGAGAGGGGGAAGACAGCACTGGACTGGACCTGGAGTCAGGAAGTCTAAGTTCAGCTCTCATGTCAGACCCTTTCTAGCTGTGTGATTATGAGCAAGTCACTCATTCTCTTGAGGACTTCAGCTTTTTCATCTCTAAAATGTGGATGGTACTGAGACTATTGAGATCACAGGGTTGTTTGCGAGGGAGATGTTCTGCAGATCTTAAACGGGTATATGAAATTGAGATCGTGTAAGTATTGGGCTCAAAAGCATGGGAAAGACAAGTTGGGGGCAAGAGATTCCCAAACCAATACAATCAGAGACAAGTAAGGGTCTTTGGGCTGCTAGGCTGCAGGAGCTACAGGCTATAGAACGGTCAGTTTTTGTTGCTTTTGTAGTACCCCTGACCAGTGGTCTTGATAATATAGATCAAGTCAGAAGCTCTCCACTAAGACCTTGGGAAATAAGCCCAACCAGCAATGAGGTGGGAAATGGCTTTCTTGACATGCCTTCGACCATCGTTTCCAGTATCCTTTTGCAGCTGTCTCCCTCTCCCACCTGGGACCTCTCTCCCCACCAATACCAAAAGCTTTCTCTACTCCACCTTCTTCTGAGGTTAGGTTGTTAGGAGCCTGTGTCACAGTGGCCAGGACTAACCTCTCTATGGGATAGGGCGTACCCTCTCTTGGAGCAACTGTGTCCTCTGTGTAGCATATCCTGCCACCACACCTGAGCACCTGCCCATGCCATTCCTGGGGATTCCTGGCCTTAGCTTTGATGCTGGGCAGGCCTTCCCATACTCTAGGTGAGCTTTCCCTAGTCGAACCCCACCCGCTATCTCCCTCGGTAGCCACCTTAGCAGCAGTGTCCACCAGGGCTGCTGTCACACCTCTAGGACTTCAGCCCTTTTCCATCCAGCCTTCGGCTGAACCTTCTTTTATGTGTTCTCACCCTCAATGAGAGTATGAACTCCTTGAGGACAGGGACTAATCTCACTTTTCCTCCTTGTATTCCCGGTGCTTAGCACAGTGTCTGGCACATACTAAGTACTTAATAAGTACTTGTTCATTTGACACTGCACACAATGCTTTCTCAGCCCATAGAAAGGCTTTTTTTACTACCCTCCCATCTAGACCACCAAATAATGGCTAGTTTTTGTATACATAGCAAACCACTTTTTAAAATACCGTTTTAAATATCAGCAACGAGTAGCATTTTTGCAGGATGTCAAAGTTTGCAAAGTCGAGACATGTGATTTACATATTCCTAATCTTATTTGAGCCTACTCGTTTGAGTCTGTCCCTCAGAAATACTTGGGTGGAAACACCAGCACACTTACTCTCTGCATCAACTGATCCCACAACGGTGAGTGTGGCAGAAGGAAAACTTCATTACACTGTGGCAATTTATTCTCTTCCTCCCAATATCCTGACATGGACATACCAAGTGGAATCCTGGCACCTCCTAGACCAAGGGTGAGGAACCTGTGGCCTTGAGGCCACATGTGATCCTCTAGGTCCTCAAGTGCGGCCCTTTGACTGAATCTAAACTTCACAGAACAAATCCACTTAATAAAAGGATTTGTTTTGTAAAACTTGGACTCAGTCAAAAGGCCACACTTGAAGACCTAGAAGTCCACAGGTTCCCCACCCCTCTCCTAGACCTTGATGAATGAAAGGAAGGCCTCTGAGGCATTATTCAGATTCTCTATAAAGAATAGACAAGAAATATGAGTTAGATAACTATCACAACACCTTTTCAAATACAAGATTATTTATAGTGTTTTGTCTGGCCTGGTCTCAAATTTCCCAAGTGACAGAGGATGTACCCATGGTTTGGGGATATTATTCAATAGTCCAGTATTCTAGAGTCAGGCCTGTTATTCTAAGTGGAGAACAGCCAGAATTTTCTTTCCCCTATATTTATCTCACTACTATAAATTATATCCCCATGTGTTAAGAAAAAGAATTCTTCTCCTTCTTTGATGTTGACACATTTTAAATATGTGTAGGTTGGGACCACCAGGCAGAGTCAGATGAGCCAGCTAGACAAAAGCCCAGGCATGACGGCTTCTTGGAATTTGCATGGATGGTATTTGTATTTACTGTGGCCAGCTGGGCTTGCTGGTGCTGAATACAGGCTCCTACAGAGTCCATTTGGTCCTTCTATAGCCCTGCCAACTGTTCCAAGCTTCCAACTGGGCTTTTGTGCTTGTCTTTGATTGTTGGGGGCCCTCAGCAATATTTCCTTTAACCTTTTCCTGTTTTGGCCTTACAGCCCTATTTCTTACAGAAAAGGTGGTGTTCTACATTAGACAGACCTCAAGAAGGACAAGACAAGAGAATAAGAGAAAATCCAAAGCCCCTCAGGGGGATGTTTTCACCATATTATTGTCTTGGTGGCTTCTGACTGTCAGGGTCTAGCCACCCTTGACACAGGCATTCATGAATAGAGGACTCAGAGGGGGCTATCAAGGACACAGCTGTCACTGATCTTGTCACACAAATTAATCACTGTCCAAACCCTTTGGTGATTTTTGTGCCCAGGACCTTGGGCAGCTTGTAGCACAGCCTGGAACACAATACTCCCTGAGGACACATACAACACAGGGAACAAAGAGACACAGAGGGAAAGCTTGGAATAACATACCCCTAGCACTGTACTCTGCCATGAAGTGTTCTCTCTCTCTCTCTATCTTCTTCCCTCCTTTCTTCCTTCCCTCTTTCCCCTCTCCCCCACATACACCTATTCTGCAACAAATCAACAAATAATTCTGTAACCACAATATAATTGTGAGACCTATAAATCTCAGCCCAGAGGTTCTATTTCATCCATCTTTTTTCTGCTCCCTGTGGGCAGCCTCAGAGTAAGAGAGAAGACAGTCTTCAGAGCTATGGACCATAGCTGCTGCTTTGTCTCATCTCAGCTGCCCTGCTGCCCTTGGTAGAGTTCTCCAGTTCCCAAGTCATCAGGGCAGGATCTGGCATCTTAGCTAATATGTGTTACCTAGTTTAATCAAAAGAACTAATGAATTTCAGGTCCTAGTGCCAATCATTAAATAATTGTCACTTAAAATATATTTAAAGTTTGTAAGACATAGCATAACTACAGTGCTTTAAAAATCTTAGAGTCAAATATAGATCATTACAGATCTCCCACTGCTGGGAATAGACTTTAGAGATAACCTAATTCAACTCCCTCTCTTATTTTACTGAGTCCTGGAGAAGTTCAGTGACTTGACAAAGGTTATATAAATAGTGAGGGCAGAGCCTTCAGCTGGGATCCAGGTTTAATTCCTGTTCCATAGCTCTTTCCATTCTGTGACTCGATTCACTTTTACCTTGCCTACATTTAGCTCAATTAACAAGGTAACATACATTTTATTATTACATTAAATAGCGAGGTTTTTTATGGTTTCCTGTAAACATCAGAGGACAGAGGATATGCTTTCTTATGAATATTGAAAGCTGGGCATTTGAATAATAATAGTCTCTCACAAGTTCACTTATATCAATATGTACTGGCATATTTGAGATGTAAATTAAGTCTTTTGTCTTTATTACATGTTCCCATTAAAAAAAATCCCCACTACAATTCATCTAATTGCCCAGGGTCTCATGTAATGATGGATAAAGTTTTTGAGTAATTGAAAATATAATGAATAACAACCAGGGCAGTAAATAAATCACCAAGTTCATTAATTCAAAACACCCAAAGACAATTTACAGAATATTCCAAGACCAGTCACTATAAAATAACTTTATCTACAAGAAAGGAATAGAAAAGGAGAAAGTAATTTTCTTTTTTTTAAAAAAATTTGCTTTCAACAATGCAAAAAAAAGACATGAAATATCAACAAAACCTGATATATGCTATTTCAACCAGAAGTTTATTAAGGTACTGCTTTGGGGATCAAAGTAATAACTTATCAGAGCTTTGTATTGTGAAGGGATGGGGAGGGGAAGGGTGAGGGTGAGGGATTGGGAAACCTATTACGTCTCTGCCATTAACTATGTGATATTGGGAAAGTCATTTCGCCTGTCTAGGCCTCAGTTTCCTTATTTATAAAATTGAGAGTGTTGGATTAGACAATGAGTTCCTAACCTTTTTCAATCCAATTCTCTCTTTGGCTTCCAGTAAAGGGAAATATTTCTAGAATTTACTATGTATAGGCTCACAAACTAAATAAAATAAAGTGATTAGCTGTTCATAAAGAAAACCTAAGCATTTGCAAATTTATGCAATCCACAGATTTTTTTTCACTAATACTCTTCCTTCTGAAGTATTTCAACAGCATGATATTATCATTTACCATACTTTCTTGAAAAGCTTCTCGTACCCTCTAGGGGTTTGCATACCTCAGACCAGTAACCCGTGGATTAGATAATCTATAAGATCCCTTCAATATTTCAAATCCATGCTTTATATAATAATTAAGAAATTGTCAAAGATTCGATAACAAGAGTTATTTGCAAAGACCATAGAATTTTCAATCTAGAGCAGTTCTTAACTTTTTTGTATTATGGACCCCTTTGGCAGTCTAGGGAATCCTATAGCTCCCTTTTCAGAATAATGTTTTTAAACGCAGAAAATAAAATCCATAAGATTGCAAAGGAAACGAATTATGTTGAAATATACTTATCAAAATATTTTTAAAAAACAAGTTCAGGTTAAGAACCCTGCTCTAGGGAATGAAGAGGATACAAATAATGATGGTACTGATTAGGGCATGATTGAGTGCTAAGAGAGGTAAAGCAGAGAGGTCATGAAAAGAGCGACCACTTTAGTTGGGAGAATAGGGAAAGGTCTCATGGAGGAGGTAACAACTGATCTCTGCTTTGAAGGAAGGGAAGGATACCAACAGGAAGAGATGGGATTTGGAGCAGCAGAAAGGCCATTAGTTCAACCCCTTTCTTTTTACAGAGGAAGATGAGGCCCAAGGTCATGCAGAAAGGAAGCATCGGAGGCAGGATTTGAATACAGGCCCTCTAAAACCCAATATTCTTTTCACTGGCATTCTTCAATTTTTTTTCTGGAGTCTTTTCTTTCCTTCTGTATCTACAGTTCACCTGCCACAAGAATATCAAAAGCCATATTCAGCTCTAGCCAGTTATATTCAGGTCACCTGGGAACCTAGAAAGATCATTGTATTTACTGTAACTAACCAGTTAATGGAACTTGGGTCTCAAACCAAAATGATGTTGTTCTAAGATACGGATTCTGCTTTTCAATCTAAAATTTAATGTCTTTGTTATGTGAATGCAATGGGGGTGAAGAGTTCCATTCCACATGTTCTGGAGAGAGCAAGAGTAGAAGTCATTCCTCCTGTAAAAACTGAATGAGTGGCTAGCTCTCTCTGCCGTAGTGGCCAAAGAGGGGATTGTCCCAAGGTGTCAAAGTCTTTGGCACTGTGCCAGAGCCCAAATAGCCCAGTGTAAGTGGCCCAGCATCCCAAAAATGGGGGGGCTACCTGTTTACCCCTCCTGCACGGGCGTACAAGAATCAAGCTGTATTCTGAATGCTTCAGTCTAAGGCGAGAGTTTTCTTGGGGGAGGGGCTCTGTGAACTTGAACGGGGCGGGAAATTATGCTATTTTCACGAAGCTCTAACTGAATTTGTAGTATTTCCTTGAATTACAATTTTTAAAAAATTATTCTAAGAATGGGTCCGTAGGCTTTGCCAGAAGGGCCTATGACATAGAAAAAAAAAGGTGAACAGCATTTAGTCGGACACGTCACTCATGCTGTAGCATGGATACCTAAGCATTATACTGCCTTCACCCAATATATTTAAACAAAGATGTTGAGGTTATGCCAGAGAAGTCTTTGGATTTTTAGAGCCTCATGGACTTGAATTTTAATGCTTCGGCAGAGAATTGGAACAATTATTTAGATGATTCAGGCCGAAGTAAACAATCCACTCTGAATTACCCGGATTAGTTATTTCTGTTTGATCAATTAATTGCCAGCTCTCCAATTGATTTCATGTATGGCAACCTAGCCCAGACTCTGTGAGTAGATAGTCTGTTTGGTTTTGGTTTTTAATAACTGTGAAATGTGGGATTTAATCTTATAATTGCTTATAGAAAGTAAAAAGTTGAGAGCAAGAAGAAAGAACCTAAAATAAATGAAAGCAGCTTAACCGATATATAATGAGGTCAGTGGCTCACTTGAATTTTCTCTCTGTGAAATTTGGCTGAGAAGTTATCGAACGGTAATTTTGTCTTTGGGGATGGAATTATCTGGTTTGGCTGTCTCTGTTCATCCACCTAAGCAACTGCCAAGACTTCCATGTGTGGAGGCAATCTGAAAGGCCCTTTTGCCAATTAATTTTTATCTTGGTTTATAAAATGTCTGGTCCTTTAATGGAACAACTCATGTACATTCAAAATTACACTTACATAATATCAGAACTTCCTAGAACGTACTACTGAGTCCTCTTAAACCTGACCCTTCTCCTAGCTTCATTTCTATTGAAGGTACCACTGTTCTTCTAGTCACCTCGGGATCAACCCTAGCTTTCCTCTTCTTCATTGCCCCGCACCTTCATTCATTCAGGTGTCGAATCTTTGTTAATTCTAGCTATAGACTTTGTGAGGCCTGCCAGTGCTGTGCATAGAAGCACTGTATCTGGTATCAGGAATGAGTTCAAATCTTACCTCTGTGCTGTGTGACCACAAACAAGTTACTGAACCTCTGTGATCCTAAGTCTAAAATATATCCTTAGTATGCAGGATCATAGATTTAGAGCTGCCTCTTAGGGTTGCTGTGAGGATCAGAGACATGATAAATGTAGAATACTTTGAAAAGTTTAAAGTGCTAGATGAATCTGATTTATTATTATTGCCTAAAACTTCTCGCATCCACCCATCTCTTCCGTCTCCAGTGCCACCCTAGTTAAAGCTCCCATTACCTCTCTATTCGCCCATTTGAATAACAGTCTTACCTGGTTTCTGTCCCTCGATGTCTTCCCTCTACAATCTATTCTCCACATTCTTTATAAAATCGTTTTGCTAATCCACAATCCATCACTCTCCTACCCAAAGTCCTCTAGTAGATCCCACTGGCTAACAAATAAATAAACATTTTAGTTTGGTACTCAAAGTCTTCCATTACCTGATCCCAACCTACCTTTCCAAGATTATTTCACATTTTTTCTCTCTGCTCCTGTTAAATTGGATTACTCCTGCCCCTGGGCTTTCATGTAGATCAGTGCCATGCCTGGAGTGGGCTGGCCTTTCTTTGGTATCATTCCTCTTCCTTTCCCCAGGCATCCTTCACCTCCTCAGGTCAGGCACCAACTTTCATGAGATGAATTCCCTGATATCCCCAAATAAAGTGATCCATTAGTCCTTGATCCTTTAATTTGACTACTCCTATGCACCAAATCGTACACCATCATAATTGTGTCCTTATCTTATCCTCATGTAAACTCGTTCTGGGCAGGGACTAGGTAATTTTTAATTTTTTGTATACCACACACAGCGCTTCACAGCAATATTGTATAGTGTTAAGAGTCCTGGACTTGGAATTGGGAGACCCATGGGTTTGACCTGGCTCTAACACTTCCATATCAGTAAAATAGAAAAAGAAGTAGGAGTGGGAAGTAAAATGATATTTGCTCAGTGTATCTAGCTGGGGTGCATGGCACAAAACAGGTTGAGAACCCTTGCTCTAAATGATCTCCTCAAAGAGCTAATTGCTGCGTCAACGTGATCTGGTGTTTCTAGTTCTCTCCATGTACCTTTGAATTTATCCCCACCCCACTTCTCCAGAAAATTTTCCCCACTATCCTTCTCACTCTATTTCTCTCTCCCAGTTTGTTGGCTCCCTCTTTGATGCCCATAAACATGCTCAGGTCTCTTCTGTCTTACGTAATCTTTCCTTCTCAAACCTTCCCCTCTGTCAAACTTCCTCATTACCGTTGAAGGCAACAACATCCTCTGAGGCCCCCAGGCCCACAAGCTCAGTGTCATCCTCAGTTCCTCACTCTCATTCGTCCCACGTAGCCAGTCCATATGATTTATGCCAAATCTATCATATACACCTCTCAATGCACAGTCACAACCCTAGTACAGGGGGAATGGGGGAATGAGCACTTAATGAAGTGCCCGCTCTGAACCCGACACTGTGCTAAGTGCTTCAAAAACAGCATCTTATTGGATCCCCACAGCAACCCTAGGAGGTTGGTGCTTTCATTATCCGAATTTTACTGTTGATGGAGCGGAGGCAGACAGAGTTTATGTAACTTGCCCAGGGTCCCAAAGTAAGTATCTAAGGCTGGATTTGAATTCAGGCCTTGTGACTCCAGCCTAGCGCTCTATCCACTGTGGCACCAAGCTGCACTCACGACTTTTCCCCTGGACTACTTCAATAGCTTTCTAATTGTCCTGCCATTTTCAGGCTTCTTCACATTCCAATCTGTCCTCTGCCCAGCTACCAAAGTGATTTTTTTCTAAAACATAGGTCTGGTCATGGCACCCTCTTGCTCAATGAGATCCCTGTTGCTTCTAGGAAGACATATAAACTTCTCTGTCATTGGAAGCTCTTTATAACTTGGCCTCTTACTACTTCTTCAGGTTTCTTAGACTTTACTCCCTTCCATGCACTTTATGGTCCACCTATAGCAGCCTACTTGAAATGTCTCCTACATTATGCTCCATTTCCCATCTCCTTTCTCGGTGCCTTTGCACCAGCTTTCTCCCACGTCTGGCTCTCTCTCCTCCTTCACCTCTGCTGCTTGGTTTCCCTGACTCTCTTCGAGACTCATCTCAGTTACACCTCCTCCAGGAAGGCCCATTACTGAGAGGGAAAGGCTATCAGGCGACCTTCTGCCTACTCTGTATACGTCCTGTATACATCTAATTCTTTCCATTTTGTCTGCCCCATCAGCATACTGCAAGTATTGCTTTTGCCTTTCTTTGTAATCCCAGAGCTCAGCACAATGCCGGGCACATAACTTAATGTTCTTCTGTTTGTTCATTTGTTTTTATTTTTATTTCTTACTGACAGAATTATAACTATGTCAGGGCAACCGAGGTTTTGCCCCTGGGCACTGGAACTTCGAGGGTATTGACAACGCTTGCTATCTTTCCAAAGTTTTGTGCCTAGTTAGAATAATTAGCTAAAACAGGATGGTACCAGATGGCGCTGGTGAGCTCTTCTCTCAGGCTTTGACCCTTTACACCTGCCTCAGTGGAGAGACATTTGATGAACATTCCTTTAATACGGACAGAGAGCATGTTATATGGCGATTCTGCCCTCCCAGAGCCAGTAGGGCCTGTGGGGGAAAAGAGTCTAGCTTGGTCACTCACTAACTGTGTGAGCTTACTAATAAAAGGTCACATTTCTATCGTACTTCAGATGCACTATCTCATTTAATTCTTCCTAAACCTTGTGGGAAGTATAGCACAATTACTATTATTATCCTCATTTTACAGATAAAAAACTGAGGTTCAGAGACTCTAGATGATTTGCCCAAGGTTACAAGGTTACAAGTGACAGAGTCAGAATATCGTCTCCCCTAGGGCAGTGGGGGTATTACAGATACTACTTACCCTAAAAGGATGTTTTGAAGTAATGGGTATAAAGTATTTAGGTTAATTTGGTTTTTGGTAGAAATTACCAATAAGAGTAACATGGTATAGTAGCCAGAGGGCTGACCTTGGAGTCAGAAAGGCCCAGGTTCAAAGTTCTGCCTCTGACACACATTGGCCGCATGACCGTGGGAAGGTCACTTAAACTTTCAGCATCTCCAGGCAACTAACCCTCTAAGACTGTTTTCCAGATGAGATGCAGATTCACATTAACAGGAGATTCCGCCGTGGGAGCTCCCAGCACTGATGACATCACAGGTCTGGACCAAAAATAGCAGTTGTAGATTTCAGTCTCATAGCAACACAAGTCTTACAGACTCCTTGCTTTAGGACTCCTCCTCGGGTGTGTCCACAGCTTGATGTCATGTTTCTACCAGCATAGCACCTCGTACTTAACAAATATTCATGGTTATTGTCACCCTGTTTGTCAGCAGAGCAGTATTAGGTGGAGTGGCTGGGGCTTTGCCCCTCAGAGCCAAAATCTGGGGACATTCTTCCTCACTCTTCCTCCTATAGCAGCCTTTTCTAATCCTCATATCGGGTAGCACCAGCCTCCACTTGCCATTTCATCCCTCTGCCTCCTCCTAAGGATTTGGGAGTTGGGGAGTTGGGGTGTTGTTGGCAATGCCACAGGTGCTCACACTGGTTCTCTAGGTTATGAACCCAGGTGATTGGGAAGATGATAGTACCTGTGACCGTAAGAGAAAAGTTAGAAAGAGGTCTCGAGGGGAAAGTTTGTGATGTCTAATACATAATGGGAAATGCAAGACTGGAGGTTGAGAGAGAGGTTGGGGTCGAACCAACAGATTTGAGAATGATCAGCATAGAAATGATCATTGAATCCATGGGAGCTGATGAGCTCACCAAGTGAAATCGTATAGGGGGAGATGAGGCCCCAGGACAAAGCCCTGGGGGGTACCCAGCATTAGCAGGCTGCCCTGGATAAAGATCCAGCAGAGGAGACTGAATAGGATTGATGGAATAGATTGAATAGATCTATTTGAGGAGAATGAGGAGAGGGCAGTGTCATGAAAACCTAGTGAGAAGAGACTCTCAAGAAGACTGTCATTGACAGTGCCAAAAACTGCACAGAGATCAAGAAAGATGCAGACTGAGAAATGGCCATTAGACTTAGCAATTAAGAAATCACTGGCAAGTTTGGAGAGAGCAGTTCCAGTCAAATGATGAAGTCCAAAGCCAGACTGCAGAAAGTTAAGAAAAGAGTAAAAGGAAAGGAAATAGAATAAAACAGAAATAAAACAAAATGGAATTACAAGCAAAATTAGAACCAGGCTATTTTTTTGAAGGAAAAAAAAGGTAATTTTCTGATAGTCAATGAAAAATAGATCAAAATAATAAGGACTTAACGGTTTGCCAAAAAACTAAGCTGCAAGCAACTTATTTTAATCAATGTGAAATGCGTGATTATTTTCTGATCGATACGACTTCCAAAAGTTTCTGTTCAGACTACGTTGCTTTCTGGAGTAAGTATAACCAGAGACATTTAAAATAATTTATATTGTATTAATATATTAAATTTAAACGATTTAGATAATTTAAAATTTTAAAGTTTTATCTGGCATTTGGGGAAAACGTGCTAGTATTAAATGGGCTTCTTAAGGAAGTTTGTCTAATTTTTAAAATCACTTCACTACTTACATGACTCTTTAAAAAGTACCCTCGACCTGGCTGCAGGACCTTGCTTCTAGTAGATTCGACCTAATAAAATCCCGTTAATGTACATCTAAAGTTCTACATTGGATATTACTCATCATGTCTTAATGAAATAGCATCTCTTCTAATCACTACGCAGGACTTTTGAAAACCTCATTTACTAAAGACGGTAAGTGAGAATTTCTCTCCTTAGAGATAGGGAGGAATAGAATAGGTTAGATATGACTTAAGTAAGATAAGAGAGAAGAAACAGTGAAATGTATTGCCTCAAGGTATTTAGGAATTTGACTATTGGTTTATAACAGCAAGGGGAGTGGGGAATGTAGGAGAGACCAATGAAGTGGCTAAGACATCATTATCTTCCTTGCTGACCCTTCTGGTTTTTATAGGGCAGGATTTTCTTTTTTTCCTTTGTTAGGAACTACAGTAGCTACAAGAGAATGTCTCAGGATTGAACAAGTTGATAGACCAGCCCTTCCAGTTTTATAGGGGTTGGGAAGAGTTCATCTTCATTTGGACAAAAAGGTTTGCTTTGAACTGATCCAGGGAGACCAGTTTAACAGTCTCATTCTTCATTCAACCAATATGGAACCTAGCCAAATTGCCATGTTGTCATGACTTTGAATCCTTCACTCATTCATTTTTTAAAAGTCTCTCTCTCATGTAAAATGAAAACACAGTTATTAGTAATCCATAAATAGATATTTTTGTGGTGTCTTAATCCCTGAATGGGTGCTGCTTCAGTCAAAGTGAAAAGTCTAAAAGGCCTTAGCTAAAAAGGCCAAGATCTTCCATTGCATTCTGGGCCATCTCCTATTATCTTGATCTATGTCTAGCCACTGGCCCCAGATGGCTCCTGAGGAGAAAGTGTAATGGCAAGCAAAGTGGGACTTTTTGTTTTGTTCTTTTTTCTTTTGGAGTTCTAGTTCTTCTCAGCACTAAGGCAATCAAATGCCTTTGAGTCTTGCCTTTTTTTGAATCAAGAGTCTTTGATTGAATCAAGAGTCTTTAATGACCAGCTTAAGTCACAAGAAAGCCCAAGTCACATGAGTTTCAGTCACATGGTTGTGATGCCCTCTGTGGGCTGACCCTGAAGAAGTGTATATATACTCTGAGGTTAGCATTTCGCTTTGGGAGTACACTCATTGGAAGAGCATTCCTGTGATTTCTCCAGATGAGACTCTGGGTAGCCATTAAGGATACCCCTGGATTTGAAAACCCAGATGTTGGTGCTTCTCTCTCTGGTAACTATGTATGTATTGCTATGGACAGACAGAAGCTCTGTCTGCCGATTTGTGTTATTGGCTCTGTTTATATAATTTCTGCTTGTAATTTCTGTTTATGTTTTCTCTGAAGTTCAAGGTGCTCACTTTCCCTCCTCAACTAAGTGAATGATATGTGTATGTTTAATTAAAGTGAGATTGTAAACCCCTTAAAGTTGCTTTCCTTAGAAAAGCAGATCAAAGAATCTGTGCTAGCAGCCCTCCTGTGTGCTGGTGTTATTGGCCTTACACCTCCACAGCAGCTGCAAGCAGCACTGTTGTTACAGAAAGTGAGGCTAGTGACTTTGCACAGCCATCTTCACTTAAAGCCAATGGACTTGCAAGTCATGGCATCACCTTCCTGATGTCATGGTTCTCTTCCAGAATGAAGGACAAACCATAACAATTTTGTGAGCATCTTACTATGTGTAAATACAGTTAGGAACTATGGAAGCTAAAATGAATAGCATCAGCCCTTGAGGAACTTATGATCTCTTTGGAGAGGAGAGTTACTAGACTTCATTGCTGAAGAAAGGTATAAACATGCTGACTGGCTCAGTACAAATTCTTACTATCTAACTTCAACTAAGCTTCTATTGTTGCTCAATAATTCTTGTATTTCTCCTTCATCGATTTTTCAAACTATTGCCACACTCCATAAGGATCCAATAATACCCACCTTTCCATCACTTGGGTAGTTGATTTTTCCTCCAACCTTACTGTGAAAATTGTGTACTTCTAGTTTAAACTGTCTTATACATCTACCTTATTTTTTCGCAATTTTTAAAATTTTTACACTTAAATACAAAATGAGAAAAGAAAAAAAAAGTACCATGTACAAGAAGACCATAAGAGAGGATTCAGTATAAAACAATAAATTTCCCTTTCAAGAAAACCTATACAGTAAATACTATACATTGTTTTCAAAGCTGCTCAGCTTTTCTTTGCTTCCTTGTTGGTTTTCTTTTGTTCTCTGTTGTGTACTTTTTACTTTATTTTTTCCCTTCCTTCCCCTCCCCATGCTAAAGAAGCTACAATTAAGCATGGATATGCATGTGTGTACACACACAGACACACACGTGTGTGTATGCATATATATATGCCTGCATACATATATATAAACATAGACACATATACATTCATACACATATATGTAAGGCCATACTAGGCTTATTTCTTCCTATCATCTGTTTCTCTGAAGGTAGATAGCACCTTCCTTCATATGTCCAAGTCTTTCCACGTTTTTCTAAGTCAACCAGTTCATCATTTCCTATACCATAGCAACATTCCTTTCTGGATTCAAACAGCATCTTCTTTCATAGGATCTTTGAGGGTAATTGGGTATTTATAATAGTCAAAATTACATGGCTGCTCGAAGTTGTTCTTACAACAATACTGCCGTTACTGTATACAGTGTTCTCTTGGTTCTGCTCATTTCACTCTTCATTATTTTGTGGAGGTCTCTCCATGCTTTTCTGAAATCATTGAGCTCAACATCTCTTTTAGCAGAGTAATATTCCATCATGAACATATGCCACAATTTGTTTAGCCATTTCCCAATGGTTGGGCATCCCCACAATTTCCAGTTCTTTGCCATCACAAAGAGAGCTGCTATAAATATTTTAGGACAGGTAGGTTCTTTTCCATTTTCCCTAAACCTTTTGGGAAACAGCCCGAATAGTATGAGTGGATCAAAGGCTATAGGCAGTTTAATAACTCTTTGGGTATAATTCCAAATCTCTCTTCGAAATGACTGGATCAGCTCACAGATCCACCAACAATGAATTAAAGTCCCAATTTTTCCACATCCCCTCCAATATTTGTCACTTTCTCCTTCACTCATTTTAGCCAATCTGATATCTCAAGATATCAGATTTAATTTGCATTTCTCTTGTCAATAATGATTTAGAGAATTTTTTCATATGATTATAAATTGTTTTGATTTATTCATCAGAAAACTGCTTGTTCATATCCTTTGACCATTTTTCAATTGGGGAATGACTCACATTCCTATAGATTTGATAAAATTCTTTATATATTTGAGATATGAGACCTTTATCTGAGGAACTATCTATAAAAATTTTTCCCCCAGTTCTCTGCTTTCCTTCTGATCTTGGCTACATTTTTATTTGTACAAAAACTGTTTAATTTGATGTAATCAAAATTATCCATTTTACATCTCATAACACTCTATTTCTTCTTTGTTCATAAATTGTTCACCTATACATCAGTCTGATAGGTAATATATTCTATGCACTTCAAATTTTCTTGTAATATCTCCCTCTATATTTAGGTCATGTACCCATTTTGACCTTATTTTGCTAAATGGTATAAGATATTGGTCAATGCCCAATGTTTGCCAGACTGCTTTCTAGTTTTCCCAACAATTTTTATCAAATAATGAATTTTTATCCCCAAAACTTAAGTCTTTAAACTTATGAAACACTGGGTAACCATATTCATTTGCTACTGTAGATCATATGTCTACTCTGTTCCACTGATATACCTTTCTGTTTCTTAGCCAATACCAGATAGTTTTGATAATCACTGCCTTATAATATAGTTTAAGATCTGGTGCTGCTAAACCTCCTTCCTTTATATTTTTTCCTATTCGTTTTTTTTATATTCTTGACGTTTTGCTCTTCCAAATAAATTTTGTTATTATTTTTTCTAGCCCCGTAAAGTAATTTTTTGGTCATTTAATTAGGATGGCATTGAACATATAGATTAGTTTTGATAAAATTATCATTTTTATTATATTGGCCCTGCCTACCCATAAACAATTAATATTTCTCCATTTGTTTAAATCTGATTTTATTTGTATAGAAAGATTTTTATGGTCTTGTTCATATAGATCCTGGGTTTGTTTTGGTAGATCTATTCCCGTGTACTTTATACTGCCTAGAGTTACTTTCAATGAGGTATCTCTAGCTATCTCTTCCTTCAGGATCCTGTTGGTAATATATTGGAATGTTGATGATTTATGTGGGTTTACTTTATATCCTACTATTTTGCTGAAATTATTAGTTATTTCAATTAACTTTTTAGTTGAGTCTCTAGGATTTTCTGAGTATATCATATCATCTGCAAAGAGATAGTTTTATTACCTCATTCCCTATTCTGATTCCTTCTATTTCTTTTTCTTCTTTTATTGCTAACGCTAGGATTTACAATACAATATTGAATGATATTTGTGACAGTGGGCATCCATATTTCATAGCTGATCTTACTGGGAAGCCTTCTAGCTTATTCTCATTACAAATAATTCTTGTTAATAGTTTTAGGTAAATGCTTCTAATCAGTTTAAGGAAAAATCCATTTATGCCTATTCTTTCAAGTGTTTTAATAGAAATGAGTGTTGTGCTTTATCAAATGTTTTTTTGCATCTATTGATAGTCATATGATTCTTGTCACATTTATTATTGACATAATCAATTATGTTACCAGTTATGTTAAACTAGTTATGTTAAAGCATCCCTGCCTTCCTGATATGTATCCCACTTGGTCATGATATATAATATTTGAAATATATTGTTGTAATCTTTTAGCTAGTATTTTATTTAGGATTTTTGCATTTATAGAAATTGGCCTATAATTTTCTTTCTCTGTTTTTCATTTTCCTGGTTTAGGTATTAGTATCATATCTGTTTCATAAAAGGAGTTTGGTAGGACCGTTTCTTTGCCTATTATTCCAAATAATTTATTTAATATTGGAATTAGTTGGTCTTTAAATTGTTTGATAGGATTCACTTGTAAATCCATATGGTCCTAGTGCTTTTTTCTTAGGAAGCTTATTTATGGCCTGTTCAATTTCTTTTTCTAAAATAGGTCTATTTAGGGGGCAGCTAGGTGGTGCAGTGAGTAGAGCACCAGGCCTAGAGTCAGGAGGACCTGAGTTCAAATCTGGCCTCAGACACTTGACACACTTACTAGCTGTGTGACCTTGGGCAAATCACTTCACCCCAATTGCCCTGCCTTCCCCCCTCAAAAAAAAAGATTAAAAAAAACAAAGGGATATTCTATAAAGGAAATAAATAAAATATTAATAAAATAAAATAGGTCTATTTAAATATTCTATTTCTTCTTCTGTTAATCTGGACAGTTTGTATTTTTGTAAATATTCTTCCATTTCACTTAAGTTGTTAAATTTATTGGCATATAATTGGGCAAAATAACTCCTTATAATTGCTTTGATTTCATCTTCTTTTGTGCTATATACACCCTTTTCATTTTTGATACTAGTAATTTGTTTTTCTTCTCTCTTTTTAAATTGCATACCTAGTTCATTGTTCTGCTCTTTCTCTTTTTTATTGATATAAGCACTGAAAGATATAAATTTTCCTTTCTTTACTGCTTTTGCTGTATCATACAGGTTTTGATATGTTGTTTCATTATTGTCATTTTCTTTAATGAAATTATCTATTGTTTCTTTTATTTGTCCTTTAATCCATACATTCTTTAAAATTAGGTTGTTTAGTCTCCAATTAGTTTTTCCTATGTTTCCATGGTCCCTTATTAAATATAATTTTTATTGCATTGTGGTCTGTAAAGGAAACACTTAATATTTCTGCTTTTGCTGTAAAATTTTTGTGCCCTAATATATGGTCAATCTTTGTAAAGGTGCCATGTGACACTGAGAAAAAGGTGTATTCCTTTCTATTTCCATTTAATTCTTTCCAGATATCTATCACATCTAGCTTGTCTAAAAGTCTACTCATTTCCTTAACATCTTTCTTATTTATTTTTTGGTTAGATTTGTCTAGTTCTTTGAGGGGAATATTAACGTCCCCCACTATTATAGTACTACTATCTATTTCCACCTGTAATTCATTTAACTTTTTTTCAACTTAGATGCTATGGTATTTAGTGCATAAAAGTTTAGTATTGATATTGCTTCATTATCTATGGTACCTTTTATCATAATTTTATTTCCCTGTTTATTTCTTAATTAAATTTATTTAAGCTTTGACTTTGTCTGATATCATGATTGCTACCCCTGCATTTTCTGCACTAGCTGAGGCATAATACATTCTACTCCAGCTCTTTGTTTTAACTCTGTGTGTATCTCTCATTTTTAAATGTGTTTCTTGTAAGCTGCATATTGTCAGATCTGATTTTTAATCCATTCTGCTATCCATTTCTGTTTTATGGTGTCATGCCATTCACATTCAAAGTTATAGTTACTATTTTTGTATTTCCCTCCATCCTATTTTTTTCTCACTGTTGTCTTTCTCAGGCTCTCTTTTTACCCTATTCCTCTTCTAGTTTACTTCTAACAACTACTCCCCATTCCACAAACTTTTAAAGAACCTCTCCCTTGTCCTCTCCCCTTATCCTCCTTTTCTTTGTTCTATCCACTCCTCTAAGTGTTCCTCCTTTTTCTTCTTCCCCCAACCTCCTAAATCTTAATCTTACTCTTACTCTTCTCCACCCCACCCCATCCTGTTCCTTCACTCTCTTATTTCTTTATAAATTTAGAAGACTTTCATACTCTTCTAGATCTATATGTTGTTCCCCCTTTAATCCAGATCTGATGAGAATAGGGTTCCAGCACTACCAGCCCTTCACTCTTACCTAATTCCTCTATTTCAGTTCTTCCTCTCACACGTCATGCTCTTTTTACCTTTTCCTATACAATTTTCCTGTTTAGAATCACCATATCGTACTCAGCTCTTCCCCAATCTTTCTTTTGAACTACCCAATTACTGATGACAATCTAGTATATGGTTTACATTTCCACATATAAAAAGTAAAGAGTTTTTCCTTATTGAATCAATTGTAATTGGTCTTTGATATTTACCTTATATTTCTCCTTGATCTTCTATGTCAAATTTTCTATTAAGTTCTGGTCTTTTTGCAAAAAAATCCGGAAAGTCTGTCAATTCATTAGATGTCCTTTTTTCCACTCAAGATTATACTTAACTTTGCTGGGTAAGCTATTTTTGGCCATAACCCTAGTTCTTTTGCTCTTTGATATATAGTGTTCTAAGACTTGCAGTCTTTTAGTGTAGCAGCTGCTAGTTAATTCTAATTGTGGCTCCACAGTATTTGAATTGTTTATTTTTTCTTGTTGCTTGTAATATTTTCTCCTTAAACTGAGAGTTTTGGAATTTGGCTATGATATTCATGTAGGTTTTCATTCTGGAATCTCTTTCAGGTGTTTTTTTTTTTTATCATAGCTTTCAGGTAGTCCAGCTATTCTTATGTTTTCTCTTCTCGATCTGTTCTCTAGAACCCTTGTTTTTCCTTATGATATGTTTCACATTCTCTTCTATTTTTTTCATTTTATTATTCCTTGGTATCTTATAATGTCATCTGCTTCCCCTTGCTCAATTCTAGATTTCAAAGGGTTGTTTTCTTCCTCAAGATTCTGGATCTCCTTTTCAGTTGGTTGACTTTCTTTTTATAATTTTCTTGGTTTTCTTGGATTGTTCTTTTTTTCTAATCTTTCCTAAATCTTTCTTATTTGATTTTTAAAGTCCTTTTTAAGTTGTTCCAAGATCTCTTTTGGCCAGGAGACCATTTGACATTACTCTTTGGGGTAGGAGAGGCTTTTTTCTTCAGTATCCTCTTTGAAAATGAACCCTGGTCTTCTGTATTCCCATAGTAGTTATCTAAGGCTGGGTTCTTTCTCCTTTGTTTGCTCATTTTTATTTTTTAATTTTTAGCAGCTTGTTATTATAATTATGTCTAGTCAAGGGCTATGGAGGGTGGTGCCTCTGGCCTCAGGTCCTTCTTACTGTTATGTTTTGAGCTTTGTCCAGGGCCCAACGTGACCACTCCATTCCCCCTCCAAGACACAGCTGGGGCTCCCAGGCATACTATGCTGGAAATGTTATAGCTCTCTGAGGACCCTCCAGTGGCTATAACCTTCAATTCTCCCCTCTAGCCTGGAACCAAAAACCAAGAACTCAGCTCTCATGTGTACAGCCAGCAGCATCCCTGCCCCACTGCTTTTGCACTCACCAGGCATATGCTGGTTCCTTCTGCAGCCCAGGACTGCGTTTCAGCAGCACAGCTGGGCCTGGCATCCCTCAGCAGCAGAGAGGGTCCTTCAATCTTCCCCTGCTCAGATGTCTGATCCCCCACACTATCAGTGAGGTGAGAATTCCTGTGGCTGAGACTGAGGCTACCTCTCTGCCCAGCTGCCCCCAGGGCTTCTTGTTTGTTTTTTCAGCTGAGATAGCCTGGAGGTGTTTGCTCTTCACTCAGGCCAAACCTTTATCCTGGGGTCTTTCCTTGGGTCTTTTCCAGTTGTCCCAGGATGACCACTGCTCTGCCTCAACTCTTGTTTATTTTTGCAGCTCTATGTTCATCCTGAAGCACTATTTTGTCTTGTTTGTGGAGGAAATCTGGAGAGCCTGGGATTTTCTGACCTACTCCATCTTCCCAGAATCCCCCTACATCTACTTTATTTTTTTAAAGTTAGTTTATTTATTTTAGTTTTCAATATTCACGTCCATAAGTTTTACGTTTTCTCCCCCTCCTCCCCCCCCCCAAGATGGCATGCAATCTGATATAGGCTGTACATATACATTCTTATTAAACATATTTTCACATTAGTCATGTTGCATAGAAGAATTAGAACGAATGGGAGTAACCATGAGAAAGAAAAACATAAAACAAAACACAACAAACAAAGAAAATAATCTGCTTTGATTTGCATTCAGACTCCATATTTCTTTTTCTGGATGTGGATGGCCTTTTCCATCATGAGTCTTTTGGAATTGTTTTAGGTCCTTGCATTGCTGAGAAGGGCTAAGTCTATCAAAGTCAGTCATCACACAGTGTGGCTGTTACTGTGTACAATGCTCTGGTTCTGCTCAGTTCACTCAGCATCAGTTCATATAAGTCTTTCCAGGTTTTTCTGAAGTCTGTCTATTCATTATTTTTTATAGCACAATAGTATTCCATTACATTCATATACCACAACTTGTTTAGCCATTCCCCAATTGATGGGTATCCCCTCAATTTCCAGTTCTTGGCCACCACAAAAAGAGCTGCTATAAATATTTTTGTACATGTGGGTCCTTTTCCCATTTTTATGATCTCTTTGGGATGCAGACTTAGAAGTGATATTGCTGGGTCAAAGGGTATGCACAGTTTTTTATAGCCCTTTGGGCATAGTTCCAAATTGCTCTCCAGAATGGTTGGATCAGTTCACAACTCCACCAACAATGAATTAGTGTTCCAGTTTTCCCATATCTTCTCCAACATTTATCTTTTCCTGCATCCACTTTAAAAAACAAGCCCAATAACTCTTCTATCTAAACCTAACTTTTCACCTCAAAATCTTTCTTTTCTTTCTTTTTAAAAATCCATCCTTTCTGGGCAGAGCCAAGATGGCAGAGTAAAAGCAGAGATTTGCTTGAGCTTTCCCCTAAACCCCTCCAAATACCTGTAAAAATGACTCTAAACAAATTCTAAGCAGCAGAACCCACAAAATGACAGAGTGAAACAAATTTCCAGCTCAAGACAACCTGGAAGGTCAGCAGGAAAGGTCTGTTGCACCAGGCTAGGAGACGAACATAGACCAATGCTGGTCACACCAACACAGCCCGGGCCCTGGCGAATCTAGAGCAGGCCTCAGGGGACTGAATCACTGGCATTTGTAGTAGTTTCCAGATTTCTCAACCCACAAATGCCAAAGACAACTTAGAAGGTCAGTGGAAAGGTGTGTGGGACTTGAGTGAGAGAGGAGCAGGGTCTGGCCATCGCCCCGGGGCAGCTGAAATAGTTGCTTCTGGAGCTCTCAGCCCACAGACAGTGGGGGGGTTGAGTGATCAGAGATGGATTGCAGGGATATCTTTGCTGTTGCTGAGGCAAGATTCTCTTGCTTTTCTTGTGCTTAGATCTGGGTCACAGTCCTAGGTGGCAGTTCTGGGGCAAGGAGGAGTGCTGGTGTGGCAGAGCTGGTGGCGGTGGTGGAGAGGGAATCCTCCTCACATTTCCAAGACAGAAAAGGGTGCTAGTGGTCACTTACAGACCAGAGCACAGACCAGGAGAGGAGGAAATGCCTCTCCTTTGATCATACAACCTTGGAAGAACTGAAAACTTACAGGTCCCTAGAAATTTCTCTAAAAAGAGCTGCACCAAACCCCTGAAGCTTGGCACAGTACACTCTCCACACTGGAAGCAGAGTCCTACCTTAACAAAGTTGAAAAGTCAAGTAATTGGCTGGGTAAATGAGCAAACAGTGGGAAAAATCAGACTGTAGAATCTTACTTTGGTGACAAGGAAGATCAAAACATACAACTAGAAGAAGACAACAAAGTTAAAGCTCCTACATCCAAAGCCTCAGAGAAAAAATATGAATTGGTTGCAGGCCATGGAAAATCAAGTAAGAGAAGCAGAGGAAAAATTGGGAAGAGAAATGAAAATGATGCAAGAAAATCATGAAAAGAAGTCAACAGCTTGATAAAAGAGACCCCCCAAAATAGTGAAGAAAATAACACCTTAAAAAGTAGACTAAACCAAATGACAAAAGAGCTCCAAAAAATCCAATGAGGAGAAAAATGCTTAAAAAAGCAAAATTGGCCAAATGGAAAAGGAGGTCCAAAAGCTCACTGAAGAAAATAATTCCTTAAAAATCAGAATGGAGCAAATGGAAGCTAATGACTCTATGAGAAATAAGAAATTATAAAACAAAACCGAAAGAATGAAAAAAAAATAGAAGACAATGTACAATATCTCACTGGAAAAACAACTGACCTAGAAAATATATCCAGGAGAGATAATTTAAAAATTCTTGGACCACCTGAAAGCCATGATCAAAAAAAGCCTAGATATTATCTTTCGAGAAATTATCAAGGAAAACTGCCTTGAGATTCTAGAACCAGAGTATAAAATAGAAATTGAAAGAATCCACCAATCCCCTCCTAAAAGAGATCCCAAAAGGAAAACTCATAGGATTATTTCAGCCAAATTCCAGAGTTCCCAGGTCAAGGAGAGAATATTGCAAGTAACCAGAAAGAAACAATTCAAGTATTGTGGTAACACGATCAGGATAACACATGAGTTAGCAGCTACTACCTTAAGGGATAAGAGGGCTTGGAATATGATATTCCTGAGGTCAAAGGAGCAAGGATTAAAACCAAGAATCACCTACCCAGAAAAACTGAGGGGGAAAAATGGATATTCAGTGAAACAGAGGACTTTCATGCATTCTTGATGAAAAGACCAGAGCTGAATAGAAAATTTGACTTTCAAATACAAGAATCAAGAGAAACAGGAAAAGGTAAACAGGAAAGAGAAATCATAAGGGACTTACTAAAGTCGAACTTTTTGCATTCCTACATGGAAAGATGATATTTGTAACTCATGAGACCTTTCTCAGTATTAAGGTAGTTGGAGGGAATATTATAGACAGAGGGCACAGAGTGAGTTGAATATGAAGGAATGATTTCTAAAAAATAAGAGGTGAGAGAGAAATGTACTGGGAGAAAGGGAGAGGTAGAATGGGGTAAATTATCTGACATAAAAGAGGCAAGAAAAAGCATTTACAATGGAGGGGAAGAGAGGGGAGGTGAGAGGTAACGAGTAAACCTTACTCTCATCGGATTTGGCTTAAGGAGGGAATAACATACACATACATGGGTATGGAAATCTATCTTACCCTACAGGAAAGTAGGGGGCAAAGGGATAAAAGAAGGGTGGGAATGATAGAAGGGAGGGCAAACGGGAGGAGGGGGTAATCAGAAGCAAACACTTTTCAGGAGGGACAGGGTTTAAGGAGAGAACAGAATAAATTGGGGGTGGGATAGGATGGAGGGAAATATAGTTAGCCTTTCACATGACTGTTATGGAAGGGTTTTGCATGACTACACATGTATAACCTCTATGGAATTGTTTGCCTTCTCAATAAGGGTGTGTGGGGAGGGAGGAAGGGAGAGAATGTGGAACTCAAAGATTTAAAAACAAATGTTAAAAATTGTTTTTACATGCAACTGGGAAATAAGTTATACAGGCAATGGAGGATAGAGATCGATCTTGCCCCACAGGGATCTTCATGACCTTGGCACTGTGCTAAGCACTTTATAAATATCTCAGTTGATGGATATTCTTTTAAGTCATCTAAGTTTACAAGATTGATGTAAGTCAACTCCTCCCTCTTACTCACTGCGAATATCCTATGAATTGCCAAATCTTGTCATCAATATCTCCAAGTCATGTCTCACATATATACCTTCACTTTCACAGCCATCACACCCTAGTTCAGTCCCTCATCTCCTCCAGTCTCCTACTTGGTCTTCCTGCCTCAAACTTCTTCCCACTCCAATTCGTCCTCGCACAATTGCCAATATCTCTTTCTTCTAATCTCTCTCCTCCAAGCCAATTTATGCAAAAAATGCCAGATTAATCTTACTAAAAAATTGTTTTTCCCATGCTGTTTTTTGCTCAGTAATCTTCAGTGGCTTTCTGTTACTACACTCTAATTTCTTAGGTGCACATTCAAAGCAATCCCTAATTTGGATCCAACTACCCTCTCTATTACAGGGATTCTCTACTTGGGAACCATGAAACTAGTTTAAAAACATACACGTATGTATGTAAATGTATTTCAGTATAATTGGCTTTCTTTGCAATGCTATATGCTTTATTTTATGCATTTAAAAACATTATTTTGAGGTCCATAGATTTCACATTGCCCTCACCTCTTTCCCCGGGGTACTTCAGTATCTTCCCCTCTATGGTTCTGAGCAACAGGATTGCAGGGCCCAGGGCTTGAGTTGATAAAGAGATGTCAGTATTGCCTGAGATTTCTAACAGTTTTTTTTTTTAATTTGGGGGCAGCTAGGTGGCCCAGTGAGTACAGCACCGGCCCTGGAGTCAGGAGAACCTAAGTTCAAATGCCGCCTCAGACACTTGACACATTTACTAACTATGTGACCTTGGGCAAGACAGTTAACCCCAATTGCCCTGCCTGCCTTCCCCTCTCCAAAAAAAGGAGGGTGGGGTCCATGACACAAGTAAGATTAAGATCTTTATCTCATTCTCTAATATTTGCCTTATAACTAGAACATCTGTGTAACGAAGGGGCTGGAGTACTATGCTCTCTCCTTCAATAGGAACCCTTCTGTTCCGGGCCCACACACACATATGGTGATTGGTTATAATCCTGGAGGAATTTAATATTTAATGAGAGAGATTTGGTCCCTTTTCTCCTCACTCTTTACCTCTTTACAATCTTCTGCAAAACCTTGGAAAAGTTTCTTAAAGCTTAGGTTTGGCTCCTATCTAAGGACTCCCCCAAAAAAGATGAGTAGAAAAGTTCTAAATCATTTTTTGTGACAAGTATTTATTTCCTCCACACAAAAGAAATGCTAAACACAAAAAGCTCAGATGTCTATTGGTGAGAGAATCAAAACAGTAAACATTAACTGAAGTATCTTTATACTCTCCTGGGAAGTAAAGACTTTAAACTGCCAAGAAATAAACTGGGGGACTGCTGAACTGGCATTTGCACATTTAACCTCAGTTCTGCCCTGTTCAAATAGCTCCAACCAGGTCCGTGGCTTCTGACAAGCTAGGCCCAGAGATGAGCTCCTCTCCCTTTTAGCGGTCACTTTCTCCAGTGCAGAAACTCCTCTTGCTGTGAGTCACATCTAACGGAGAGACCCAGGATTTCCAACCTCCCATACTCCAAGACTAAATGAGTCCATCTCAAGATTCCTATACAGTGACCTAGTCTCAGGGAAGAAAACACAAAACAGAAGAGGAAACGAGTTCTGAGATGTAAACCAACACATGTGTTTTAGCTGCCCTATGCTGGCAGTGCGCCATTTTTGTTGAGGTGGGGAAAAGAGCAAGCTTCCCTTCCCCGTGCCTCATGGGAAACTCAGAGAACTACATGTCATGTATTGCGGAGATAGAAAAGAAGGAAGCAAGCCAGAAGCTATTTCTCTTGTAAAAGTGATACACCCCTTCACCCACTGCTGTTGCAGGAATGTGGGCCCAATAAGAAGACGGTTTCATCATCTCAAAGGGTCCGAGTCCTTCAGTTTTGACTCAGCATATGAGGTTGGTTGGGAGCAGGCAGCGCAGCCCTGTATGGGGTCCATGGAGTCCCTACTTTGGGCAAACTGGCTCACTTACCGTGTGCATTTCTGAGCATTTAATCCCATCTTTCTCCTGGGTAGAACCCCCTCCCCTCTTTCTGATTGTCTCATTACTTCTCTTTCCTCAAGGTCTCGCTCAAGCGCTGTCTCTTCAGGGAAACCATCCCTAAATACTCCATTTCACCATGGGGTCTCCATCCTCTGTACTCCTACAGCCCCTCTTTCTACCGCTCGTTTGGCACTTAGCTTCTGCACATGGGAAGGCCTTGGTAAATGTTTGAGGACCACGTTGACGTAAAAGGGTAGCTAATACTACAAGACAGCATGGGATGAGCGCCAGTGCCAAAGGAGGGAAGGGAGGAAATACTTGGGGCTTGGAAGACTTCTTAGATGAAGATGGGGTGGGCTGTTATTACGCATTCAATTCAATTCATTTGTGTTTATTATCATCTAGTAAAGGGATCCTTGGCCTTTACTGGCTCACGGACGCCGTTGGAGGCAGGTGAAGCCTCTGGACCAAGCCTTCTCCTAATGGTGTTTTTAAACGCACAAGATAATACGTGGGATTAAAAAGAAAACCAGTTAAATTGAAAGACAGTTATCAAAATGTGAGAAAAAAAGCAAGTTCACAGACCCAGGTGAGGATAAATATAAAAGGCTCCAGCTTGCAAGGGGTCTATAATTTAATAAGGGGATAAGACCTCCACGTGACAGAGACACGAAGGACACCCAGCAGGAGGCCTGACGCACAATGCGCGCTTAAGGAGCGCTTATTGACTTGACTTGGGTGACCTTAGGCAGGTCATTCTCTGGGCCTCAGTCTGACGATACTGTAAAATGAGGTTGGATTGGGGGGCCTGGAGGAGCCTTGCCTCGCCGCTTGAAATCTATGACGTACCAGCCCCCCCCCCCCCCCGCGCCACCGCTCACCCCGCCCCCGACACAGCGCCGAAGGACTACATCTCCCACAATGCCCCGCGCCCGAGCGGACGCATGCTCATCGCTTGACACTTGGCGTTTCCCTTCCGTGCGAGTTACGGAGGCGGGGCCGGCGGCCCTGGACCGGAACCATGGCCCTGTTCCCGGCTTTCGCAGGAGTTAGTGCTACTCCTGAGTCCTCTGCCGGTGGTAGCTCGAGGAGGGGTAAGGCGCCAGCGGGCCGAGGGTGTGGGTGGGGTGGAGGGCGTCACCGCTCACCCTGTCCGGGGCGACAGGCCTCGGGGTGCCTCTTCTTGCTCGACTCTCCCGACATGCCCTGCGGCGGTGCAAAGCCTTCTGGGAAAGCGCCCGGGTTCTCCCTGGGGTTGTGCGTGGGCTTGGTGGGAGGGCAGAGGGACTGTGTTCCTAGTAGCGGGGATCCAGGGGAGTGGGTGATGGAAGAGTCGGGGGAGGTCCCCAACGTGGAGGGACGGGGGCTTCGTTCTTTTGCCTGCTGTGTTTTCGCTTAGTGTTCCTACAGCTACAGTGAAAGACGGGGCCCTTTTAGCTTTTAATGCTGGAGTCGCAATTCGACCGAGCTCCTCTCGGTGGTGCTTAACGCAAGTTGCTGATTGGCTTGGGAAAAGACAAAGCAAATTTCCCCCAAAGCGGTGGTTCCCAAACTTTTTAGTCTCAAGGCTCTCTTAGTCCTTTACACTCTTAAAAAAAAATTACTCCCTTGCGCTCCTAAAAATTACTAAGAACCCAAAGAACTTTTGTTTGTGTGAGTTAGTGATCGATATTTACAATATTAGAATAAGAAAATATTAGAAATGAAAGCTGATAAATATTAAAAATATTTAATTCATTTAAAATTACAACAGCAACCCCATTACATAAATAATATAACATTTTTTTTTTAAAAAAATGAAAAATGAATAGGGTGGCCCAAAAGAAAACTTTTCATTTTCCAGAACAAAGTTTAGTGGGAAGAGCGCCTTCGTTTTACCTATTTTTTGCAAATCGCTTTAACGTCTGTCATAATAGAAAGACCACTGGATTCTCATCTATGCCTGCGTTTAATCTGTTGCTCTGTGTGTGTGTGTGTGTGTGTGTGTGTGTAGATATATATAGTTTTAGTTGAAGTATATGAAGAAAATATGCCCTCACACCAACGTATAGTTGGAGAAGGGAGTACTGTTTTAATAGATAACCACAGTATTATTTTAAAAATAATTTTGACCTTGTAAATCCTCTGAAAGGGTTTCTGAGACACCCCCCCACCCCAGGGACCACACTTAGAGAACTGTACCCCCAATGAATGTCAGTATTCTCTCCGACTTAGACTTTCCTGGAATCCTTGGCTTGGGTAGCTCTTCTGCCCTCACTGCTTTCTGCATTTCACTTAACCTATGTGTGTATGTTTAAACTTCCCGTGCCCCTGTACTTTTATCACATTACCATGTTCGGTTGAATTAAGGATGTACAATAGCTTTTGCCTTTGTAAATTAAAAAAAAACCCCAGAATTTTCTAGATTTGTATGGGAAATGAAGTTCTGTACAGAATTGGATGAAAGATGGAAGGATTAGGAAAGAGAAGGTAGGATAAAGCCCAAGTTGTAAGAAGGTTGGGATTTGAAAAGACAAAATTGGAAGAAAGGATTAAGTATCTGTTTATATTTCCCTTAAGAACAAGTGATGATGGTGAGAGTTGAGATCTCAAAAATGGTAAAAATAGATTTGTGCTCATATTTCCATTTCTATAGTGCTTTAATGGTCTACGAAGTAATTCCCTCATAACAGCCCTTTGAAGTAGGTTGTACAAGTGTTATCCCCATTTTACACGTGAAAACATTAAGACCCAGATTAAGTGACTCCTCCAAGGTACAAAGCTAGTCAAGCTGTACAATTGTGCTCTGAAGCCAGAGCTGACACAAGGCCAATGTACTTTCCAGTATACTTTTATATAGAAAAATACAGAATTAAATATCTCTTGTGTATTTATCTCAGTTATATTGAATCATATTTACTTGTATTTGTACTTCACTGTCCATTAAATTGCCAATTCTGTGATTGTAGGGACCATATCTTAATAATTTTTTTTCTTTTTTTGTCCTTACCTGTGATTTCTTAGACATGGGGAATTTTTGACGAGGAAGTCCCTGTGTTGATCCTCATCTGTTCTATGGCTTAAAGCCTTGGAAAGTTAACTGGGAACCTGAAGGTTATGACTCGGCCAAGGTCATGCAACCAATATGGTCAAGGGTGTACTTGAAACCAAGTCTTCCCAACTTGAGGCTGGCTGGATATCCACCAAACCATGTTTCCCCTTTTAGTAGTAGTAATAATAATAATAATAATAAATAGTTCATATTTGGAGGTTTATTCTCTACGAAGCGCTTCACTTTATCTCACTGTAACCTAACGGCTCTCCTGAGGTAGATGGTATAAATGTTTAATCTTTGTATCTCTCCAACCTGCAGATAAGGCGATTGATAAATGCTTGTTGAACTGAACTGTGAGGGTACTTAAAACTATTTAGTCCAGTGTTGTTATATTACATACAAGGAAACTAAGGATAAAATGACTTGCCCAAGGGCACAGAGCATAACCAAAACCAGTTTTCATTATTCCCGGTTCAGTGCATTGCCTCTGACATAATCCATGCTCCTTTATGTGCTCTGTACTTTTGTACTGTATTCTAAACAACCTTTTTCCCCCCTCTGCCTAGGATAGGTGGTTTTTTTTTTTGATAGTATTTTAATGTTTCCAATTACATGTAAAAACAAAATTTAACATTCTTTTTTTTGGAGGCAGTCGGGGTTAAGTGACTTGTCCAGGATCGCACAACTGGTAAGTGTCTGAGGCTGGATTTGAACTCTGGTCCTCCTGAGTGCAGGGCTGGTACTCCTTCTGCTGTGCCACTTAACTGCCTGTCATTTAAAAAAAAAATTTGAGTTCCAAATTTTCTCCCTCCTTCCCTCACCTCCCTCCTTCCTAGGACAGACAGCAATTTGATATAGGTTATATATGTGCAATCATGTAAAACATATTTCCATGTTAGTTATGTTGTGAAAGAAGAACAAACCAAAAGAAAAAAATGAAAAAAATAAAGTGAAAATGGTATGCTTCAATCTGTATTCAGACTCCATCAGTTCTTTCTTTGGATGTAAATAGCTTTTTCATTGTACGGCTGTTGCTGTTACTGTACAGAATGTTCTGGTTCTGCCCACTTCACTTTGCATCAGTTCATGTAAGTCTTTCCAGGTTTTTCTGAAGTCTGCTGCCAGACTGATAGCACAGTAACATTCTATCACACTCGTATACCACAGTTTGTTCAGTCGTTTCCCCGTTGATGGGAGTCCCCTTATTTTCCAATTCTTTGCCACCACGAAAAGAGCTGCTATAAATATTTTTGTACACGTAGGTCCTTTTCCCTTTTTTTTAAAAAACGTTTTTGGGATACAAACCTAGCATGGTTCCAAATTGCTCTCCAGGATGGTTGGATCACTGAGCAACCTTTTTAATACCAATTGCAGTTTATATTTACATATTTTTACTTTGATCCTCAAAAGAAGTCTATGAAGTAAATTGCTTATATATTGTAGGTGTTTTTGTAGATTAGAAAGCTAACCCTCTGTAACAAAGTGATTTGCCCAGGGTTATTCGGTAAGTGGCAGAGCTGGGTTTGGAGCCCAGGTCTCCTGATTGTCATTTCCCTTTTCCACACTGTCTCTTTAAGAGCAGTTGTATCAGAAGCAGGATTCTAACCTGTGGCTCACTCTGAAAATGGGGATGTTGAGACCAGAAAACAAAAAGCTTTGGTGTGGCGCTTGATCATCACTCAGGGTGATGAGCTGGAGGAGTCTGGGATTGGGATTCCAAATGTTTGAGTCTCTGGTCCACGACTTAATAGCTCCGTGGCGTTGGGTGAGTCTGTTAACCTCTCTGAGCCTTACTTTCCCTACCTCTAAAATTGGGGTGAAATGGAATGTAAAATATGTGTCCTGCCTTACGGGTCAGATTGAGAAACACGAGACCAAGTACATAAAATGTTTCATTGCTATGAAGTGAAACGTGAGCTATCCGGATTTTAAGGTTATTGCATTTTTCTTGGCTTCTTTCAGGCGTCAGCTTTGGCATGCCGGGCAATATTCATTAAGATCGTAGGTTGCTTCTCCACCATGTTGACTTCCAGTTTTTGCATTTTGTAATTCATAGGCAGTATAACGTGGTAGGAAAAATCCTGGGCTTCAGTGCAAGAGATGTGAGTGTCGGTTTCCTCTCTGTCAGCTGTGTGACTTTGGACAAGGCATTTGACTTTTCTGAACCTTAGATTTTATCTCTATCAATGCAAATACTACAGAATGTACAACATACCTCCTAGGGTTGTGAGGAAAACATTTTATAAATCGTAAGATGCTAGATAATGGGATTTGTTATCATCATTGATTTTTCTTAAATTTGGATCTTCTCAGCACCTATTATTTGTAAGCATAGTTATTTGCCCTGTGATCCTTTGTCGAGAGTTGGGGATCTAGGAGAGCTTTCCTTGTTCTTTAGTAAATCATATACCATCTTCAGCCCTTAATATTTGTTTTTATCTTCAGATATGGCTTACCTATCAACCAACAAATAAGTAAAAAAAATCTGAAATAATATTCTTTAGTAACAATGGTGTACGAGTGCAAAAGTTCTTAGATGTTTTTTTAGCAAAGCTTAGTTCATGATTAGCTTTTAAATTTTAAACTGTTCATGGTAATTCTTCCACCTGTCCGCATTGTAATTGAATTAAAGCACATTCACTATTGTGGGAGAGTTTAGTTACATAATAAAGACTTGACAAAAGTATTTCAGAGTTAAAGTATTCGGGTAATGAGTCACTGTATTATTTCCTGTAAAATTACATTAGAAATACAAAGTCAGAGGCATGCCTCAGTCTTTAGTTCTTCTAGATACCTGCTTGTTCTTTGTTAGGCAGAAGGACAGAAGTGGTTGCCCACGTGTTGTTTCTACCCTGTTTCTTTCCCTGAGTGTGTGTGGTAAAATAATATGAAAGAGTGTTAATTGCCTAGCAGGTTTCAGCCTGTCCATTCATTTTACCTACAGAGTCAGAGTATCTGCCAGCCAGTCAGATTCCTCCTTTTAAGCCCTCATTTAGGCATCTGGTATTCCAGTGGGCTTTTTGATTAATGGTAATGTCCTGCTCAGTATTTGCACAACTATCTAAATGGATATTTTATTTCATTTGTACACTTGAAAATGATGTGAGGACATAAATACAAAAGAGGATTCTGTCATCAGATTTCAGTGAGCTGTCTCTTAATTTCAAATGACCTCTTCCAGACTTCAATTAGAATTGAAGTGATCATGAAAAATTAAATTAAGAGTAAGATTAGGAATAAAAAACAAATTCAGTGGAGACTTTCACATGGGTTCTGCTATTCCGCGGTTATCTGTGCGTAGTTGGCTGTAGTATCTCAACTGACCTCCAGCCTTGCATCGCTTAGTAGAAGCCTCTAACTGGATGTAGTGTAGGGATCTCAAGCTCACTCTGTCCAAAACAGAACTCGTTGTCATTACTCCTAAACCTTCTCTTCTTCCTAATTTCTCTTTCTTTATTGAGGGAACCACCATCCTTCCAGCCACCCAGGTTCTAAACGTGAGTTACTCTCAGCTCTTCCCACTCCTTCAACCCTCATGTCTAAGCAGTTGCCAGGTTTTTTGGAGTCCATTTCCATGATATTTTTCCACATCTTTCCATTCATGCCCACCACCTTAGGTTAGGTTCTCACCAGTCCCCACCTGCCCTACTGCAGTGGGCTTTTAATTGCTCTCCCTGCCTCCAGCCTGTTCCCTCTCCAGTCTGTCTTTCATACAGCTGCTAAATTGAGAGTCATAAAATGCAGGCCTGATTGTGATGAATACCCATTCGAGAAGCTCCAGTGGCTTTCTCTTGCCTTTACAGTAAAATACAGACTTCTCTGTTTGGCATTTTAAATCTTTCACAGTCCGGTTCCAGCTGTCCTTTTCAGGTTTCTTTCCTTCTATCATGAATTCTGTTTTCTGGGCAAATTCTGGGACAAATTGGCTTACTTGGCTCTGTCTAGGCCACATTCTCTCCCTTTCTCTCATACATAGCACGCACTTAATAAATGATCATTGAATGAGTGAATAAATAGCAGCTTACACTTGTATAATTTGAAGATCTCAAGGCACTTTTGAGAGTGTTACTGTGGCTCCTGGGAGTCCATTTGGACTTTGTCATTAGTCATAGTATGACTTGAGGTAAGTCATTTCCCTTCACCTCTAGGTTATAAAAGTGGGTTCTTTTCAGCTCTCACATTTTAGGATCTTAACTCTTAAATTTTTTTTCCTTTTAAAAAATATATTTTTGTTTGTTAAATATTTCCCATATGTTTTTAACATTCATATGTCAAAATTTTGAATTCCAAATTCTCTCCCTCTTGCCCCTTCCCCACCCCTTGAAGAGGCAAGTGGTATTAATTGTACATGTGAAGTCGCGTAAAACATATTTCCATATTAGCCGTGCAAAAGAAAACACAAAACCAAGAAAAAGAGTAAAAAAGTGTGCTTCAAACTGCATTAAGTATTCATTTCTATACTAGCTTAGAAAGAGGAGTAGAATGATGAAAAATGCAGCTGCTTTTAAAGTGACTGAAGCACTTTATTGAAGGGCACAGAGTGAGTCATTGACGAGTTAGCTGGAGAACCCAGGAGTTCTAGCTCCAATGACCCTGGTCTGACTTCTTCACAAACTGTTTCTCTCATGGTCGCATGTGGCAAAGCTTTAATTGCATCCTTAAAGCCTTGCTTGTTCTTCTGAAAATCTCTGGAAAAGAATTAGACCTTGTCTTGTTTTAACTTGTGTCTTTCTCTTAATTTTTTCCCCTTCATCTCCATCATTAGGAACACTTTCATAAAAACAGGCTTTTCAGGTCTATGTGTTGCTTTTGTTGCCTCTTTCTCCTTTCTCCTCATGTGCTCTGGTGAGTGACTCAGAGGAAGTCATTGGGGAAATGACTGTGACCTCTGTTGGAGAATAAGTAGGTACTGAGCAACAGGAGCTATTTTCAAATTCACCTCCCCAGGTGTTAAACTATAGGGACTGAGGACTACAGAAAAAAAGGGGAATGGGGAGGCATTGGGCCTGGGAATGTCTTAGAAAGACTACAAGAAATTCTGTTGAAAAATTCTATTTAACATTTGTGCCCCAGTGATTTTAAATGCACCCAGTAGACTACAAAGTCCTCGAGTCTGGGGGGTAATACCTTTTTTCTAATCCTACATAGAATAGACCTTCAATGAATGTTAGACCAATCTAGCGTTGTGAACTTTCTTCATTTGGGTTTCTTTCCTCTTTGTGCTCAAGGCTTATGTACTGTATGTACATTATTTGGGTGTGTTAACAGGGAGCACCACTTTGAATATCCTTATATCCAACAATATGTATTAAGAGAAAGTAGCTTTGTAGATACAGGTTAAATAAATTAAACAAAGGCTTTTGAATGATTAAAAAAAGAGAAAAAAATAACAGTAGGATTTCATATTGATGTGAGAAGTTCTGGGATTGAAGAGGCAGAGCTTATTAAAATGATTACTACCCTGCTGCTGGAATTTGGTTAGGCCTCATGCACCTGCAGAGCATGGCTGGTGGTGTATTTGTACTAAGGGCAAGGCAGGGTTTAAACATTTCCACCCCATGAACCTATTTCTGTAACTACTTTAGCACTTGTTTCTTATTTTGAGTTAAGAGAAGAAAAATGTAGAACTTTTAATTACAACTCAGACATTCCTTTGCGGGTCTGTGTATATTTTATAACCAAATTAATCTTCCTAAAATGCTGCAGTTATCATGTTACGTACTGAGTGGTTTCTAATTACCAGTAGGAGAAAGACTATAGTTTGGCCTTCAAGACCCTTTACAGTCTAGCTCAATCCTCGTTTCCAACCTTAGCCCCCTACTGCTTCCCAATATGAATCACTCATTTGAATGCTGCTGGTTATTCACCTACCCCCAAATATTTCCAAACCTTTGCCCATGTCATTTCTTCCCTCTCACTGGCCAGAAATGCTCATTTCCATTTATGAAAATCTTACCTATTCTTTCAGCCCAGATACTACCTTTTTCACACTGTCTTCTCTGACTTCCCCAACTGATAATTAGTGTCTCCTTCTCCTATAATATTATAATGCTTGTCTGTATACTCCAGCCAAAGTGACTTACTAATTTTCTCTAACATGCCTTAGGTATTTCCACCTCTGTGCCTTTGTTAACATCTCTACTTTGGCCTAGACTGTGCTCTCTCTGCCCCCCCCCTCCCCCGTTGATTATATAAAGCCTACTCTTCTTTCAAGGACCAGCTTAAGTCCTACCTGTTAAGAGTATTGATCTTGAGTGTGGTGTCTAGTGGCCTGCCCTAGGGCCCTGTTGTCATCTTTGTCCTGTTCAAGATTTTTGTCAGTGACTTCTGAAGACACTGAAGACATGTCTACCACATTTGTGAACATAAAATGGAAGTAATAGCTGTTACGTTAAATGACAGAAATATAAATAGGATTCTTCTTAACAGGTTGAAATGGTGGGCCAAATTCTTCAAGATGTCAGTGTAAAAGCCTGAGCTTTGATTAAAAACAATCATCTCTGCAAGCATAGCATGGAAGGACGGTATCTAAGACCAAGGGAATGATCCTTCCATTTTGTTTTTTTGTTAATCATCGCATTGTAGAATCTAGGCATTGGATATAAGTTCAGAAACCATCTAGTCCAACCTGTACGTGCATGTGGATTCTCTCAATGGTAAGAGTGTAAGTTGCTTGAGGTCAAAGACTTGTTTCTGTCTTTGTATGCCCAGCCCCTAGTCCAGAATTTGATAGATAAGGCTTACTTTGATAAATGCTTCTTGAATTTAATTAAACATACTTATCAGGTAGTCATCTAGTCCTTGCTTGAAGACTCCCATGTAAGGGAAGCCTGCTGCATCCTGAAAGAGCCCATTCTTCTTGGGGATACTTGTGATTGTCATCTGCCTCAGTCTTCTTAAGTCCCTCAACTAGCCTTACATGTCATAATCTCAGGATCCTTTCCCATTCTTATTGCCTTCTCGATGTGCTCCAGCTTATCCTTGTCCTTCCGAGTGTGTAGTGAGGAGAACTGAACATAATATTCCAGATGCATTCTGACCAGGGCAGAGTATACCAGGACTATTGTCTCCGTGGCCCTGGACACTATGCCTTCGTTTAGCCTAGGATCCCAGGAGATGTTTTCATTACCTTTTCACACTGTTGATATGTATCAGACTTGTACATGAAAATCCTTGTATTTATTTTTAGATGAGCTAACTTTGCCTTCTCTATCTTGTCCTTGTAAAGTTTATTTTTTTAACCCAAGTGTAAGACTTTGCATTTATCGCTAATAAATTCCATCAACTTGGATTCAGCCCAGTGATTTAACTTGTCAAGGTCTTTTTAGATCCTGTAAGTTTGGTGTGTTAGCTTTCCCTCTGTGCCATTTGCATATTTTAATAAATATGCCATGCCATCTATACCTATGTTCCAAGCCATTGATAATGTCAAACAGTACATGGAGAAATACAACTTGACAGCAAACTTTTTATTGTCCTTTGGGGTCAGCAAGGAGAAGTTTGATAACTTCCATATCCATTCTAAACTTTTTCTTATGGCTAAACATCACCAGTTCTTTCCATTCACCTGCATATGGTACATCCTCCCCGTCCTCACGCTGCCTCTGGACACACTCCAGCTTTTCCATGGTCTTCTTAAAATTTGATGCCTAGAGCTGATGACAGTGTTCTAGATGTGGTCTGACCTGGGCAGAGTACAACGACACCGTGCTTCTCTTAATGCAGCCTTGAGTAGCATTAGATTTGTTGTTGCCGTTGATCCATCTCGAACTTGTAGTTCCTTAAACCTCAGTCCTTTTCCGTAGGCACTGCTGTCTTGTCCTGCCTCCCTCATGCCATCATGTGCTTGTGAAGCTGAGTTTTTCATTCTGAATGTAGAATTTTGCATGTGTCCCTGGACCTGTGAACAGGCCCATTCAATTTTATTTATTGGATTTGGCCCATCGTTCCAGCCTGTTGAGATTGCTCTTCACTCTGTCGTCCAGTGAGTTCACTGTCCTTCCTAGTTTTGTGTCACTGAAAATTGACAAGCGTCCCATCTATGCTTTCATCCAGGCCATTAATGTATAAAATGGCGCGCACTCAAGGTCCAGACTCTTGGGACACACTTGGCTCTGGGGACTTCCTCCAGTCTGACACCTGACCATTCAGAACCAGTCATTGAAGCGTTCCTGAAGCTCCCAATTCTATGCGTAGCCTGCTTTCTCTGCTTGTGGAGACAGACAGACAGAGAGAAGGCAGAGCATCACAGGATGAACTCAGATGTCGCTTGAACTCTTGTGGATCTGCCGGTGCGGTAATCTTGTCCACGAAGGAAATGTAGTTGGCCTGGTGTGATCTCTCATAGATGAAGACATTCCGGCTCTGTTGTCGCTGTTCAGCCTGTTCAGTCCTCTCAGTCACATCCGACTCCGTGACCCTGTTCGGGGTTTTCTTGGCAGAGATGCTGGAGCGGTTTGCCATTTCCTTTTCCAGCTCATTTTGCAGATGAGGCAACTGAAGTGACTTGCCCGGGGTCACAAAGCGAGTAAGTTTCTGAGGCTGGATTTGAACTCAGGTCTTCTGAGCTGCCCTGTTGTAACTCAGTGATTACCGTTTCCCTTTCTAAAGGCTCGTAGACGGTTCCTTTAATAATATATTCTAGGATTTTGGCAGGAGCAGAAGAGCAGCAGTAATGATAGCTAGCGTTTGTGTAGAGCTTTGACGTTTGCAGGGTGCTTTACGCGTTGTCATCCTCAGTTTTCCCAGCAGCCTTGTTTCATGGCAGGTGCTCTTATTTTCCTCATCTCACAGGTGAGAACTTCTCTTTGTGGTGAGAATGTGAGCTCCTTGAGGTCAGAGACTTGTGATTCTGTCTTTGTAGTCCAGAATTTGGTATATAAGGCTTTCTTCGATAAACGCTTCTTAAATTGAATTAGACATTCTGCTCAAGTAGTCACCTAGTCCTTGCTTGAAGACTCCCAAGTAAGGGAAGCCCGCTGCATCCTGAAGTAGCCCGTTCCCCTTGGGGATACTTCTCATTGTCATCTGGCCTCAGTCTTCTTAAGTCCCCCAACCGGCCTCAGACGTCAGGAGGCTGCGAGTGGTCGAATGAATCCCCAAGGGTCACACAGCTGGTCAATGTCAGCCTGGATGAATTCATGTCTTACTGACTCCAAAACCTGTATTCTGTCTACTTTGCTCCTCAGCTGCCTTCGAGCAGTGCAGCTTCTCGGGGTCTGGTTTACAGACTGTACCTTCTAATATAGTTTGGAAATTGGGGAAACATTTGCCTGCCTGCAGTCTTGTGATCCCTCCCCTACTCCTTACTGATCCAAGATCACAACCCAGCTCGCCAGGCGTAAATGTCAGTTCTTTTAGTGCCCTAGGATGTGGTCTAGCTCTGTTGACTTGAGCTTATTCAGGGCAGCTAGCTCTTTTCCCACCTCCTCCCTTTCCTTGATCTTGACTCCCTCTTGACCATTTTTGTTCCTTCTTAGTTGAAAGATCATTCTCCTTGGCAGACAAGACGAGCAAACTGAAACTGAAGTAGTTCTGTCTTCTCGCTCTCATCTATCTTAGGTGGGTATCCTGTCCTTTCTTTGATTTTCCTTTTTCTTCAAAGAGATTTTTTTAAAAGCCATTTCTGTTGGCTTTAGCATTATTTGCCAGCCTTGGTTCATTGTGGATTTTCTCAGTTATTGCACTGTATTTACAGGCCTGTCTCCCCCTTGTATGAATCCTTTGTTACCTTTCCTTCCTTTGTTTTTTATCGAATGCTTTCTAAAAGTCTCAATTGGCGGGTCAGTTCCCTATGGAACCCTATTGGTCCTTTAGAAAGCACTCTCACCATTTTTCTTACTCATTGGAATGATTTCTGTTTGTGTTTTCAGAATTCTATTTTTGAGAGCTTCCCATACTTCTTGAGCCTATTTCTGTATAGGATTGTAGGCAATTAGATCTTGCCTATCCTTCATCTGGATGCTTGGAAATATGTTTTCTCAAAGTCTAGAGGATGTCTCAGGCTTTTTCCTGGTACTTTCTCTCCCCCCTGCCCACTCTTTGCTTTCTGCCTCGTAAAATTGTGAGTTCCTTTTATGAGGATCAAACAATCAATCAGTAAATGTTTATTAAGCACCAACTATGTGCCAGGTACTGTACTAAGCACCAGGGAACCAAAAAGAGGCAAAAAGACAGTCCTTGCCCTCAAGGAGTTCACAGCCTAATGAGGGAGACAACAAACAGACAAATATATACAGATATATACAGAATAAATAGGAAATACTTATAGAGGGAAGGCACTGGAATTAAGAGGGGCTGGATAGTCTTTCTGTAACAGATGAGATGAGACTTAAAGGAAAGCCAGGGAAGTCGGTAGGCAGAGTTGAAGAGAGTGTTCCAGGGATGGGGGGACAGCTAGAGAAAATGTCTGGAGCTGAAAGATGGAGTATCTTGTTTGTGGAACAGCCAGAAGGCCTGTGTCACTGGATTGAAAGAATGCATGTTGAGGAATAAGGTGGTAAGAAGACTGGAAAGGTAGGAGGGTAAGTTATAAAGGGCTTTTAATGCCAAACAGAATTTTATATTTGATCCTGTAGGTAATAGAAAGCCACTGTGTGTGGGATACAAGACCCTTACCAATGTAATATAAAAATTCATAAAATAAAGAGGCGTCCCCAGGAGGAACAGAAAGTGTTTTTATTCAGTTCTCATGAGAAAAGGGCATTGCTTCCACTAGGACGGACTAGTGGAAGGAGGCAGATCACAAAGGCAAAGCACCAACATATATCCTATGGCAAAAGAACTCCCTCCCACCACTATCCCTCCTCTCTATTGGCTGGGAGGCTAGACAAAGAACCAGGAATTCGTGTATAGCCAATCTGGAACATATCTCTTAGGAACTAGCTGCTGATGTAGCAATAATAAGGCTAAGGTAAAGAGGAGGAATGAGGAAAGAGGGAGGGGGCTTCCTGGAGCAGGGAAGGAACAACCTCTAGGCACTTACTGCCTCGAGTTCCTGAGTGTTAGGTAATCACATTCCTACAAGGTTAAATCCCAGGTCCGGTCCATCCTCTGTTTATATTTTCTCTCCCTGTGAAGTCTTCACAAGAATTATCTGCCACTCATGTGCTTTAGGGAAATCACTTTAGTGGCTCAGAGAGGAACAGGATACCAGGAAGTCGATGCCAGGACATGCAAGTGAATTGGATTTAAGTGAGGGAGGGCTGTGCAAAGTCACCATCCTCACTTTCTCCTCTGGAGCCAGATATAGATCAGGACTACTAGAGATGGCCCAGGTTGCGGGAGACCTTGGCCTTTTTAAGCTAACGTCTTTAGCAGGTCTCAGATTGACTGAGGCAGCGCCCATTCAGTGATTAAGGCTAGGTAAGAAATGAAGTTGAGAATTGCCTCTTTATCAGCAGTCTGGGAGGGTAAGACCCTTAGGGTTTCGGGACAAAATAGAAACAAGTGCTGTTTACATTCACTCAGAGCCAATCAGGACCTAAACAGTGACCAAGTAGGAAACTATTGTTAGTCAGCCAATGAGAGCCTGAGTGACTTGGGTCCTTAAGAAATAAAAAGGTTTCAGGGATCAAAATTTACATTCCTTTGGGCAGCACACCGGCAAGTGAGGCTGTGTTGTTGTGTTTGTGAAGAGGACCATGAATGAGGGAAGTGATGACTTGACTCATGGGTGTCTTTGATTTGAGTGAGGGAGGGCTGTGTAAGGTCACCAGCCTCACTTTCTCCTCCGGAGCCACCTGGGTCCAATGGCTTGATATTCACCAGGACCGCTGGAGATGGCCCAGGGTGCAAGGGTGTGATACCCTATGTGGACAGAGGGAAAGAAAAGAAAAGAGCTGTGTTGACCACCTGGCCGGTTCCATTTGTCCTTCTTTCTCATAGAGAGTTGATGCGTGAAATGGTCTTCAAGGACGAAGGACAAACAACAACAGCATCTGTCAAAGACCTTCGCTTAAAAAGGCCAAGGTCTCCCATTGCATCCTGGGCCATCTCCAGTGGTCCTGATCTTTATCTCACCAATGGACCCCAATGGCTCCAGAGGAGAAAATGAGGCTGGTAACTTTTCATAGCCCTCCCTCCCTCAAATCCAGTTCACCTGTGCCATCAATGAATGAAGGAATGAAAGAATTAATTTTAAAAGCCCGTTTATTAAGCACATGAAGTGCAGTGCACTTTATCCTCTTCTCTATCTTTCAAGATCTTCTTTCTTCAGGCCGGATTTAGATGCCCCTTCCTAGGTGAAGCCTTCTCTGACCCTGCAGTTGTTAATGCTTTCCCCTCTTCATGTTACCTTGTACTCCCAGTAGACTTTGAACTCCTTAAAGACAGGGATCATTTGGTTTTTGTCTATCCTTAACACCTGGAACAGTGCTTCATATGTAATAAGTACGTACTCAATGTTTGCTGAAGTGAATTGATGTTGACTTACAATGTAGCTGGATGAGATAAGGGAATTTATCGTCTTAAATTTTAAAGTGTGCTAGAACCCCGGCCTCTGCCAAATCAAACGTTTTTGTAACTGTCTTGCTGTCCTTGACTGTTTGGAATGGTTTGCTGACACTGGCCGTGAATTAGGTCATTGACTGACTGGTTGGATTTCCTGCTTTCTAGAACATATCAAGCTGATTTTACTGATCTTTTTTTCCCTTCTGCATGCGTAGATTTAGACTGGTTGAGCAACCCAAGCTTTTGTACTGGAAACATCCCAACCCTGCCACAAAATGCTGTAGAGATTGCAACCCTGACTTCTGAGAAGGAACGGCTTACAAGGTAGCATTCTCTTTGACGTTTTTCTTAATGGATTTTCTCTTACGTGCTGTGTTATGTGCCACTGTGACTAGTATAAGAAGGAACTTCTGCATCTTAGATTAAATGAAGCTCTTTGAAAAACTTTAATAAACACCATACTGATCTTTTACAAACTATAATTTCCCTTATCTCACTGTCTGACATTTCCTCTTTTCTTTCCTTCTCCCTTTTCCTCCCCCTCCTTCCATTTTGCAATGAAATCACAGGTAGTGCCTCTGTAATTAGGCCAGGAGGGAAATGTTGGTATCACGATTCTTAAGCAGCTTTGTTTTAATATTTATTGTTAACAATTGTTTTGATACAGCAGATATTTCCAAACAAATCTCCAAGCATCCGCCCTTCCTTACGAGGTTCATTCCCCAGAAAAATATATCAACTTAATAATGCAAGGGAGGGAGGGATTCCTTAACAGTCAGTATGGCACTACTAAATTAAATGTTGTAGTTGGACAGAGTTTGGTTTCCTGGCCATGTTGACTTTATTTACATTGTTACAGACAATGTAGATAGGCTTCATTTTCTTTAAAGCAACTTTACCAACCTCCTTAATGATCTCTCAAATCTTAGAATTAAGATAGCTTCTTTTTTTCTTTCTTTTAAAATTTTGTTTGTTAATTTATTTATTTTTAGTTTTCAACGTTCTCTTCCATGAGATTTTGAGTTCCAAATTTTCTCCCCCTGCCCCCACCCCAAGATGGCATGCAGTCTGATATAGACTCTACATATACATTCATATTAAATATACTTTCGCATTAGTCATGCTGTAAAGAAGAATTAGAACCAATGGGAGGAACCACGAATATAGCTCCTTATTGTACTTTTATCTCTTTTCATAAAAATTGACTGTTGTACCTTTACATTCTACTCCTGGGTTATATGAAATTCTGAGAAAAGTTTTTTTTTAACCAATACATAATTTGTGTCCGTCCAAAAAAATAATTAATTAATTAATTTTTAGTTTTCAGCATTCACTTTTATAAGATTTTGAGTTCTAAATTCTCCCTCCCCCCAATCCCACTTCCCCAAGGTGGCATGCAGTCTGATAGAGGCTACATACGTGCAATCATATTAAACATATTTCCACGTTAGCCATGTTGTGAAAGAAGAATCAGAACAAAAGGGAAAAACACAAGAAAGAAAAAACAAAAAATAAAAAAAAAGAGAAAGTAGCATGCTTCAATCTGCATTCAGACTCCATAGCTCTTTTTCTGGATGTGGATAGCATTTTCCATCATGAATCTTTTGGAATTGGCTTAGATCATTGCATTGCTGAGAAGAGCTAAGTCTCTCAAGGTCGGTCATCACACAGTGTTGCTGTTACTGTGTGCAGTGTTCTGGTTTTGCTCACTTCACTCAGCATCAGTTCTTGCAAGTCTTTCTGGGTTTTTCTGAAATCTGCTTGCTCATCTTTTCTTATGGAACAACAGTATTCCATTATGTTCATATGCCACAACTTGTTTAGCCATTCCCCAATTGATGGGCATCCCCTCAACTTCCAATTCTTGGCCACAACGAAAAGAGCTGCTATAAGTATTTTTGTGCATCTGGGTCCTTTTCCCATTTTTATGATCTTTTTAGGATATAGACCTAGTTGTGGTATTGCTGGGTCAAAGGATATGCACATTTTTATAGCCCTTTGGGCATAGTTCTCAATTGCTCTCCAGAGTGGTTGGATCAGTTCGTAAGTCCACCAACAATGCATTAGTGTTCCAGTTTTCCCACATCTTCTCCAGCATTTATCATTTTCCTGTTTTGTCATGTTAGTCAATCTGATAGGTATGTGTCCAGTTTTAAAAGTCCGTTGCTGATGATTATGGAAATGACTCCATGGAACTGTCCTGCAGACATGGGTTTATAAACTCACAAACCCGGATCCTTGAGTAGTATACCTTGTATATGTATGTCCTGGGCCTGAATGTGCCCTGGGCATGAGTATACAGTACTATGAGTCTTTGTTAATTGAGGAATGGTAAAGCAGGTGTGCTACTGAAGTTGAGGAAGAATTGTTTATAGTTCTGTGCTCTAACCTTTTGAAAATCGTGGACAAGACTTAGGTCCAGTTTTTTTTCCCTGTAAAGCCATGTTAGTGGGAATAGGTAGGACTAAATATGTACTTCTTAGAATGTTGCTTTTTTAGAGTCTGTTTTTTAATTTGATAAATTAACCTCTAGATGCTTTTGTTTAAAGGTTCATATTGACGATGTGTACACCTAAAAATATTAAGAACAGTCTGCTCAAAATTGGAGGTATCATTTGATTAAAACCTCTTGCTTCTTTATTTTTTTCTCTCATTGTAAGACCTTATAAACTTAGCCGAGAATCTCTTGGGAAAGATCCTATAAGAATATCTAATTTGAAGTTCTCTGTTTCATTTGTAGGAGCGCTATTTCTTGTCCTGTCTTTCTCTCCCCCTTCAATCTATGATTGTTTAGTTTTTCTTACTATTTCCCTTAACTGTTCTTTGAGAAGAATTATGATTTATTTTTCTGAGCAGGAGCCCTTTGAGACTGGAGCTTTCAGAAGGCAGTGATACACACAAAAGGTTTAAACAAGCAAGTAGAAAAAAGAAAAAAGAAAAGAAGAAAAAGAAAAAACACCAGCACCACAAGAAAACCAAGAAAAAGTATGAGCAATCTAGTGACAGTGAGTCTCATTCAGCTACCGACTCTGAAAAGGAGACGTCTACAGGAGTCATCATTGACAGTAAAAAAGAAGTTGAGAAACCAAAGTATGTATTCTGTTCATAAAACCTACTACATTTAACATTTGGATTTTTCCTTTCCCTGGAATTCTCGTGTCATTTGCTCTCATGTGTGTCATATTAGGTGTTCCCAGATGTCCATTTCATTTGCATATGCTACCTGCTATTTGCATATTAGAGCAGGGAAGGACCTTAGTATTCATCTGGAGCCCTGGGTACAAACTCAGACAGCAGTAGGGGTTACCAAACCGTACTTAAGGATCCCTGGGGCCTGCATATTGACTCACAAAACCACATGTTAACATTGCTGTGTTCTGTTGCATTTTTATTTATTTTAAAAATATTTCCCAATTAATCGGGTTTGGGCCAACACTCCCACCTCTGATTTAGTGTAGTTTCTTCCTCTTTTTTCTTTAAACCCGGAACCTGAAATCCAGAGAGTGTAAATGACTTGCCCAGCATCACACAGCTGGTAATTGGAAATGATTTGAACCATAGTCCTCCGGCTCTAAATCTAGTGCTCTTTTCACTATGCCATGCATCTTTTTCATATGTCTCATTTTTTCTTACAGTGAGTTCCATGTGAAAGTGCCCTATCCGTAGATAGAACAGTTGGTGCAGTGTAAAACTTGCCGAGTTTTTCATCACTTAAACATAATCTTTCTTTTGCTTGTATACAAAAATTTGGAAAGAAATTTTAAATTTAAGTATGTGTCTAATGTGTACTTTAAAAATAGTTAAGCACTAGGGGACTGCCGTATTCTTGTTCTGTGCATGGAACTCCCATTGATGTCAGTGCACACTGTGCTTTGAGCCAAGTATGGAATATAGCCCTCTGTGTTTCCATTCAGCCTGTAAACAGCGAATCCTTCGGGGGCCATTCTGTCATCAGGTACCTGCTGGAAAGTGCTTCAGGGCTCTAAAGTTCTTTATATGTCATCCGGATATGCCACTTTGGGTCTCAGATGTCATTAGCACGCCAATCACCAAATTTTACCTTCTTTAATAGCAAACAAGCAACAAAGTAAAGACGTTTCAAGTGGCAGTTAAAAAGAAATCGCCTTCCTGGTGGCAATTCTTGTCATGTTGGTGACCATTTCCCTATTAGTCCCAATAAGCTGATTTTAAAGTTTGTTTTCAGAGGGATTTATATGAACTCAAGCTGTCTCCTACTAGTTTTTCTTCTACCTGACATTTCCTTCTCTGTCTTCGCAGATTCATCATCTTCTCCTTGCTCCCTAAGTATGGGCGTCCTCTTCCTTGGCCCTCTCTCTCTTTACTCTCTTCATCTGGGTGATCTCATCTGTTCCCATGAGTTCAATTAGCACCTCTGTCGAGGTAACTCCCAGAGCTGTCCATCTAGCCCTAGGCTGTCCCCTAAGCTCCCGTTCACCATAATGCCTGCTGTATATCTCCTTTAGGATGTCCCATTAGCCCCATAAATTCAGTACGTCCCAAACTGCATTCATCATCTCCCCCTGAACTTACCTCCCTTCTTAATTTCCTAATATCTGTTTATAATACTAATGTACCCCTAGTGACCAAGACTCTAAACCTCAGCCATCTTTGGCTTTTCTTTTTTCCATAACATTCCACATCCAACTGATTGCCAAACAAAATGGGTAAATAGGGTGGCCACTCCACTGTTGTAGTGCCTCACACCATTCACACGTGATGTGTGGCCATCTACTCACTGTTTGCTTTGCTTTCTCTGATCCATTCTCCCACTGGCAGGTCTGGGTTCCCACACAAAGACCACCATATGCTTGTACTCATACTCTTTCACAGTTCTAGGGACACCCCTATGTTTGGGGGAATATGCTTTCTTTACTCCCCCACTTCACCTCTCAAGCACTCACTGATGTGTTTCCATTTGTACAAAACTTAGCCATTCACAAACATGAGACTTTTAGATCTTAAATATAGCATTTACTTAACAGTAAGGCAAAAGAAATAATAATAACATTACAGATACTCATATATTAAAGCAAATGTGAGGGTAGTAAATACATCACATAAACTTGGCTCACACTTTTCCATCAGTTCACTTAGTATCTATGTAGGAGACTGGGCACTTAGAGAAAGGAGCACATGAATGAGGAAAACCTGTGTGCTCAGGCTAACTCACAACTCTGGACCAGTAAACTTGAGGGTCCTCTTTTTTTCTTTAATATTGTCTATAAATGTTCCTTGATAAATGTAGCTTCTGTGTTGAATCACTACCAAGCTGAATTAATCCACACTGTGTTTAACTAACAACTCACTGACTACGGCCAAACTAAATTATTTGTCAGGTGACTTCTTTGCTTCCAAGATGTTCTTTATACTCAGCTGGATTTTTAGCAACAATTGCATAGCCTCCATCACTTCCATCTTCAGGTTCAGCTCATGTAGTTCTGAAATCTACCCTTTCAGTTCTCCTGTCTTACTTGGTTCAGACTTTGGGTCCTCTGCAAATGACCTCACCTTAGCTTGTGATTAGTAACCAAATTCTCTTCTTCTGTCTAAAATTAGGTAAATTACTTTTGTCGTACAACCATTGAAGTGTTTTGGTGTCCATATTTCCTAAGCTATTAAATCAACAGTTCTTCAGTTGTTCTAATCCAAATCACTGAAGCCTTCTGCGGTCTTCGTTTACTTCAGTGTGCCGTGGCCTATCACATTTAAAAATGAGCCGCTGCTTCTTTTAGAACTCGGAGCAGACCTGTGCCTCCAAGTGCAATCTTAGCTAGCAGCTGCTTTTCTCGGAAGCAGACTTATGCCTATTGCTTCCTTAGACAAGTCCTGACTACTCTGTTTCCATAACATATTAAATATGCCCCTTCCTCTCCACTCAGACTGCCATCCTCCTACTGTAGGGCTTAATCTCTTCTTTCTTGGACTATAGTAACAACGTCCTAATTTGTCTCCCTGCCTATTGGTTCTTTCTTCTTTGGGCCATACTTAATTTATTATTGTTCAGTCATTTCAGTTGTATCTGACTCTTCATGACCCTATTTGGGGTTTTCTTGGCAAAGATACTGGAGTGGTTTGCCATTTCCTTCTCCAGCTCATTTTACAGATGAGGAAACTGAGGCCAACAGGGTTAAGTGACTTGCCCAGGGTCACACAGCTAGACAGTGTCTCAGGTCAGATTTGTGCTCGGGCCCTTGGCTCCAGGCCTGGCGCTCTATCCACTGTGTAACCTTGCTGCCCACTTTACTTAATAGAGCAGCCAGGTTAAATTTCCTAATGCACATTTATGACTGTTATTCTCCTGCTTAAACATCCTTTGAAGCTCTTCAGAGGAAGTCCTGACTCCTCAGAATGGCTTTCAGGGCTTTCCACAGTTTGGCTCTATCTGTCTGGCCTGTCTTTCCAGCCTTTTTTCACTTGACTCTTCTTCAGATGTTCTCTAAGTTCCAGCTAGACTACTAGCTGTTGTTTCCTGTTCTTTACCTGTCACCTCCCACTACCATGCCTTCTCATGGGCCATCCCCCACATGCCTGGAGTACACTTTCTATCCATCTTTGCCGGCTAAACCCTTTTCTTTTAGAAAAAGATCCTTCTAGACTCAGCTCTAGTCCTGTTTTTTCCATGAAGCCTTCAATGATTCTTCTCAGTGTTCTCTTCTTCCTTAGGTTCTCCTTGAGCATTTTGCTGCAGCTCTTTTAACCCCCTACTATACTCTATCTTGGGGTAGCTAAGTGGCTTAGTGGATAGACTCATCTTCCTAAGTTCAAATCTGGCCTCAGACACTTACTAGCTTTGTGACCCTGGGCAAGTCACTTCACCCTGTTTGCCTCAGTTTCTGCATCTTTAAAATGAGCTGGAGAAGGAAATGGCAAACCGCTCCAGTGTCTTTGCCAAGAAAACCCCAAATGGGAAGAGTCAGACACAACTGAAGAACGACTGAACAGCAATAATGCTCTGTCTTTGTTTTCATCTGCACAAGAGTTGTATTCTTGCAAGTAGGCTGTAAGGTCTTTGAAGGTCGGCACTTCCATTTTTCAGCTCTCTATTTCTGTTTACTAGCACAATGCCTCGCATCTTGTAGGTACTTGATAAATGTTTCTGCAGTTGAACCTTCATGTGAAACACATAGCAAGTCTGTTTTACAGATGGGGGAAAATGAATCTGAAATGAGTTTCGAAAAGTCCAAGGAGAGCTGTGTTAGGAAACGCACAGTTTTAGCCTGTGCTTAACTTTGTAGATAGGACTTTCCATCCGTTGTATGTCAACACAAATGGGAGTATTTGTGTAGCCCTGACCATGTTCGATCAGTTTATAGACATTGTGCTGAAAATCCAAAGGCTTCCGTAAGGTTGAGCTAGGTGATGCATATTCTGGCTAGCTCTCTTCTTCATTATCTTGACTAGAACTTGCATAATTCCTTTTAGTCTTCCCAGGATCTGATCTCACTGGATAATTTATACCCAGGTGGGGAAAGAACTAAGGCCACTGGTGAGTGTGGGAGTTTCTCTTTGATGTCATGAGGTAGGGCCATCTCCTGGGGTTCTGTATTTGGATGCAGAGGGGCTGGCTGCTTCTGTTTCCCTTAGGAGGGAATCACCTCCTGTCATTTTTTTTCTCTCTTCTAAGGGCTATAACTACTGGCCTTCTAGTTTCTAGATGGAACTTTTCTTCTCCTTCAAGGCAGGGGTGATCCTTTCCCTTCTTAAATCAGGGCCACATACTGGTTACTGACCTTAATGTCTAATGAAGTAGAGATAAGAAGTTGTTTACTCTCAGGGTGGTCTGCAGCTGGTGGCCTGACTTTGGGACATCTGGATGTTGTTCCTTCCCCTCCTCCAACTTGGCTTCCTCCTTTCCTTCTGGGATGGTTCCACACACTTGAGTTGATGAGATTTCTGTCCTTTCTTTACTCTTTTCAATTTCTGTACTGGCAGAGAAAATCTTCAGTCAGCTTTTCCCAAAGGGAGCCAATCCAGAGGTAGGCCAGGATTGCCCCTCTTGTTGTCTTTTCTGGAATTCCCGTAACATTTCCTTATATGCCTTGTCTAGGAGCGGTGTGGAACTTATTTCCATGGCAACATAGCTATAGGCAATGATGGAATAACTATTAGTAATTTCTTGAACTTTCTTAACTACCTGCTTTGACAGCACTATTATGAACTGGTTTTGTTTTGTTTTTCCCAAAAGCTTATTAGAGAGGTAAATCCTTACGGGTTCTTGGGTGACTCTATTTCTAATTTAATATTTCAGAAGCCTTCACAGTTCATGTTAAGATATTTGGAGTAAATTTAAAGGTGGGGTATTAAGAAGACAAATTTATTTCCTTTCAGTGTGCTGGGATACAGTGCTGGCAGCCAACTCTGTATCCCATCTTACCCCCACTATGTGATATAGATAGATAGATATAGATATGTCTGTATGTTTATGTCTGTGTGTTTTTATCTATCTACAAAATAGAGAGTACTCAACACATCATGTTCCAAGTCAAACAGATTTCAACGCTGAATAAGATCTAAGACCTAACTGAACCCTGCCAAGTTAACTTTTTAACACATTTTGAATAAAATTTATTAGTCCTCTAAGATAAAACTGATAGCATTGGCATAGTAGGAACAGTACTGGACCTGCACCCAAAAGTCCTGGGTTGAGAGCTGGCTCTGTCACTTAGGAGTGAGGTGACCTTGGGTAAGTTACAGAATCTTAAGAGTTGCAAGGTACTGGAGAGATAATCTTAATGATAATTCATTTCATCTACAGTAACTCCAGTAGAAGAGCTCTAGTGATGGAGAACTCACTACCTCCTGATGAAACACATTTCACTTTTGCATAGTTTCAATTGTAAGCTAAGGAAATTTTCATTAAATGAAACTGAAATCTGCCTCCCAGCAACTTTTATGTGATGTTCCCAGTTCCATCCTTTTACTTTACTTTTCTGGGCCACATTTTCCTCTTAGGTAGATACAAAGATAGACACATAGATAGGTGGATGAAAGTACTTTAAGGTGGGATGCGTTGTGGTGTGAGGCCTGAGTTTTAGCTTCAGCTCTGACACAGCTCTCTGACTATGGCAAGTTACTTTTAACTCCTTTGAGCTTCAGTTTCCTCATTTGCAAAGTGAGAATAAGCATACTACATATACTTACTACCTCACAGATCTCCAAAAAATTCTATAAAAAAACTCTAACTATAAATCCTGGGAGAATGTGAGCTTTACAGTTATCCTAATACTCATCTCCTAAAGTCCTGCTCTGATACCTTACCACGGCATGAAGTTGACCTGCGTTCTCAAAGCTAGGCTTTCGTAGCCTAAACTCCAGAAGGTCTTGTCAGGCCGAGAGATTTCCAGTACAGACCTGGTGGTGGAATGTGTTGTCTTTTGTGAGAAGACAGTAGCTAGTTTGAAAGCTTTTTCACCGAACTGTTGGCTACCAGGTGATATGTTGGCCCCAGAAACTCATGAAGATCATCAGCTGAGGTACGCAGAGGCTATAACATGTATCAGTGGAGGGAATGCCTATGCCGATGAGTTGTGCATGCTTTTGAACTACAAAGTGATGAGGAGTATCACTCTACACATTTAACTTGGGAACATACGTACAGAGAGAGAAGGAGAAAGAGACTGAGGTTAACTTTTGAGATACGGTATGCATGGTATGTGTAGTCTGGCCATTGTTCATGTCCTCAGCCATTTCACTGAATTGAGATTCCTGTGCTTTCTCTTTCCATGGCATGTGCACATATTTTGCATTTGGGTATGTTTGATACTGTGTGGGATTTCAAATATTTAGCTTTGCTTGTTTTTACAAATAATAAATATTTAGCTGAGAGGTTTTTAAAAAGCTGTTTTTGTCTCTTCCCTTTCCTTGTTCATCTCTCCTCTCCCCCTTCTCCCCCCACATCCCTTTGTCCAGCAGTCAAGAAAATAATACCACCGACAACAGTGGAAGTCGCTTTGTTTGGCTTGATGACATTCAGGCTCTAACAACAGAAACCTTCAGAACGGATAAGAAACCAGATCTGGCAAACTGGGAGTATAAATCTCTTTATCGTGGGGATATAGCAAGGTACACATTATGTTCTGTCCTTAAACTTCTAGAAATAATTCATTGATTGTAGTACATTTTCCTGAGTCCCTCCATTCTAATTTAATTCCCTTTCATACTTTCCTTCATAATTGGTGTTATGTTGAAAATTTTTTTTGCCCTAAGTTGTCAGAAACATGTATGTGATAGCATTTATTTGTTTTTTCATTTAATAAGTAGTCTGTTTACATAAGACACTGTTCTAGACACCAAGGGGAATACACATATAAATAAAATATAGTCTTTGTTTTTAAGGAGCTTACAGTCTGACAAGGGAGTTAAGATATGCACATAAATAATCATAATCCCAGCAAGAATGTAATAAAGGCATAAAAAAGGTACAGAGTGTTGTGATATTTCATAAGAGAGAGAAATCACTGCCATCTTTGGGCAAGGGTGAATAGAGAGAGCAAGGGGAGGTTTCAGGAAGGAAGTAGATGGTCCTTTGAGCTGGTCCTTGAAGGATGGGTAGGATTTCAGTAGGTTGAAATGGATGGGAGAATGGGGTGGAGAGCATGTTAGGAATGTTGTAAACAAAGTCACAGAAATGGGGAAGCATGTTTGGAGAAATGATGAGTAGCCCAGTTTAGCCAGAGCATGGAGCAGGGGTGGGGAACCTTTGGCCTTGAAGCCACATGTGGCCTTCTAGGTCCTTGCATGCAGTGCAGCCTTTGACTGAGTGAGTCCAAGTTTTACAGAACAAATCCTTTTATTAAGGGAATTTGCTCTGTGACATTTGGATTCGGTCAAAGGGCCGCAAGTAAGGACCTAAAGGGCCACGTGTGGCGTAGGGGATGCAGGTTTCCCACCCCAGCATAGAGGATGTGAGAGTAATATGAAATAAGGCTGGGAAGTTAGTTTGAGACCAAACTGAGGAGGACTTTCAGTGCAAAATAAAGGAGTTGGGACTTTATGGTTAATCATTGAAGGTTTTTGAGTTGGAGAGTGCACATCAGGAAGATTAATCTGCCGGTGGAATAGAGGATGATTTGGTACAGGGGACATGAGAATCAGAAAGAACAATTCAGAGTCTTCTGCAGAATTGAAAGTGTCGTGGTAGTTTTAGCTCCAGCACCCTTTCTTGTGATGTCCGCCCTCTCCTTTCCCCTCTCTATCAGATGCTATAAAGATCCAGATTCATGGCATGATGTAGAGACACTGAGCACGCTTACGTATTTATTGACTCCGTACGTCTCTGGGAAGTAGCTGTGGTCACGACCCTGAGGTGATTGAAATAATGGGTCCTTGGCCGAATTAGATGGCTTCAGAAGAGGGAGAAGTTCAAAGGGAAAGATAATGGATACAGACTAGACGGGTTGAGTTTGAGATGCATTCAGGATATGCAGTTGCAAGTGTCCTGTAGGCAGTTGATGACAGAGTTCGGGAAAAGATGTTTCAAAAAAGATGGAAAAATAGGTCTGAGTCATCAGCATGGAGTATGGATTAGTATAGGGAGAGATGAGAACCAGGAAGGACAACCAGTGCTGTTCCAAGATCAGAGGTTATAAAGCTCTCCTGTGTTGGCTGCTCTCTCCTCATTCCCTGTCTCTACCATATCCCGTTAGAGACCAAGAGTCACAGAATAGGTGAGCTCTAAGTACACAGAGTATTCTTTCACTCAGCTCTAGCAGGTGGGAAAGCAGTTCTCTTACTCCTCCTTATTTGAGTCTCTAGTTCATCTCCCCACAGAAACCGTTCCACAATTCTACCCTCCTCAGACCTCCCATAGCACTCCTCACCCAATGACAGTTAAACCAGGGGGCCGATAAGATCAACAGGAGAGACAGAGCAGAGTAGATGAGAGGACCTAGAAGTAGCCTTTCAGTTACATCCAAGGTTGGGGCAAGATATAGATCCAGAAAGGACTTAGGAAAGAGTGCCAAGAGAAAGTGAAAACTCAGAAGATTAGCCAGGAGGAGAGGGTGGTTAATGATGGCAAATGCTGTAGGAAGTCCAAGAGGATGAAAGTGGGAAAAGTCTATTAAATCTGGCAATCAGAAGATCATTGAGAGTGACTTTGGGAAGGGAAGATTGCGAATGGTTGAGGAGTAAATGAGAGGAGAGGAAGTAGAAGCAACTAGCATAAACAGGTTTTTCTAGGAGTTTGGCTGAAAAAGGGAAGAGAGATCTAGGTCACCAGCTTGAGGGGATGGTGGAGTCAAGTGAAGGTTAAAGGGCAAGAAGGGAGCCTTGGACATATTTTTGATGATGGGAGGGAAAGGGAGAGAGTAACTCATAAATAGTGGAGCAGGAGTGGGGAACTTGTGGCCTTGAGGCCATATGTGGCCCTCTGGGGCCTCAAGTGTGGCCCTTTGACTGAATCCAAACTTCACAGAACAAATCCCCTTGAGGAGGACCTAGAAGGCCATGTGTGGCCTCAAAGGCACAGGTTCCCCGCCCCTGCCTTAGAGTAATACAAATGAGTGACACAATACTTGAACAATAGTGTTGGGAAGCCTAAAGCTCAGAAGGAGTTGAGGCTTGAGGGGGGTGGGGGTGGGAAGAGTTGTTTTGTGGCTATGTCTGAAGGAAGTGATGGGTCCAATATTGGGTATAAGGTTAACAGATAACACACAGAAAGCAGAACTATTCAACTTTTATTTTTTTTTCCCATCCTCACCACCAAAGAGAATGAATTGTAAATGGCTCAAGGAATATGGCAAAGAGGGACTGGAAGCAAAGGTGGCCAGAGTACCTAACCACCTTTAGGTGTATTCATTTCAAGATGCAGTTAAGCTGTCTCCTAGACCTAGGGTACTGAAAAAACACATGGGCATCATCATAAAAAAAAAAGTTGGTCATTTCTGAGAAGTTGTTAGGAAACCAAAGATACCATATACTAAAGTTGGGCACATGTGCCAATCTAATGGGATAGGAGAAAAGGTAGGTGACAGAAATTTAAGTGAAACTAATGGCAGTCTTTAGAAAAATTTTAGATTATTAGACAAATGGTTTGTGAGTACCTGCAAAAGTGATCGTTAGGTTCCAGCATAGATTTGCCAGGAATAAGTCATTTCAAATTTATCTCATTTCCTTTCTTGATATTAATAGATTGGTTGGTCAACCAGGGAAATATTATGGACTTAATATATTTGGATTTCAGTAAGGCATTTGAGAATCTTTAGTTGTATTCAGAGAAGTGTAAGCTAGATGATAATACAATTAGGTGGATTTGTAGTTGATTGAACAATCATAATAAAGAAAATATTTAGACATTAAGGAGATAAAATTTGTAGGACTTGATGACATTTACTCTGTGATATGTTTGAGGCCCTCTCTTCCTCAGTTAGTAAATCAAAAGTATTTATTGTACACCTGCAGAGGCTGCAATGCTTTATTAGAAGCTTAGTCATTCACTAATGTTGTCAGTCTGAACAAAGGCCCTAGTTGGCATAACACAAGTCCCAATCATTGGTCCTTTTTTAAACAAAAATTATTTTTTTTTTAACAAATGTTGACATAGAAATAATGCTTATCAAATTTATGGGTAACAGAAAGTTGGGATAGATAACTAATATTTCAGATCACACAATCAAGATTCAGAAAGATTAGAATGATAGACCCAAACTAACAAAGTGAAATTTAATAGAAATAAATTTAAAATATTGTACTTGGGTTAAAAAAACTTAACAACTCTAAGGCTAGGGAACATCATTTAAAAGCAATTCCAGTGAAAAATAGCTTCTGCAAGTTTTTGTTTTTGTTTGTCACCAAGTTTGTTGTGATCCATCAGAATGATGTGGCTGCAGTCTTAATCAACATTAGAAGTATGGTGTCTGGGTCAAGGGAGGTAATAATCCTATTCTGCCCTGGTCGGTCTATGTTTGGAATATTAGGTTAAGTGCTTAGTGCTGCAGTTTAATTTCATTTTTGTCAAATTTGCCTCACTAGAGGATGGTGCAGGGTCCGTAGACCGTGTCATTTGGGAGAGGGGTATGAGAACAGCTGATATTTAGTCTGGAGAAGAGAAGATGAACCAGCAGTTTTCAGCTAGTTGTCAAAGGCTTGTCATGGGAATGAGGCTCTTATTTATGCATTAATTAGGGACAGAATTAGGACAGATGTGTCAGTTATAGGGAAACAGCTTTTAGTTCAGTGTAAGAGTGAATTTTCCAAATCTTCGGTCTAAATAATAGTAAAAATGGCCTGTCTTACAAAGCAGTATACTTTCCTGTCAGTGGAAGTGTTCGGGCTGGCTCTGTGGCTGACCTCCTGTCAAGAGATGTAGAAAGAATTGTCTGTTTACTTATTTTGCATCAAGAGGAGGTATGGTAGATGACGGCCCAAAGTTCCTTGTGTCTTTTGAGGATAAGTGGAACATTAACATATCATAAAAAATAGAAGAATGCAACACTATTACATTAATAAACCAAAAAGTCTTTGATAACGTCCAATGGGTTTTTTGATTATCTTTAATACTATTGTCTGAGAGAAAGCGGGTTTGTTTTGGACTCAGTAGCTCTTAGCTTTATCAGACACCATTAGGGTCTTCGTTGCTTGCAAGTGGAATAAAGGTTTGTCTGAGGGGACCGTGGCAAGATTGGAAAAGAGGATTGGAGGTTAGAGAGGTTAGGGTAAGAGAGGGAGAGGAGAGAGTTAAAAAGAAATGTTTATTATGTAATATATCATATGTGTTACATGTAGGCTATGTCATATATTATTATTTCACATAAAATATGAAACAGTTTGCTAGTGGTGGAAAATAAGGAAGCCATGATCATTAAAATACAGAAGTAATAGGAGGGGCCACGGTGAGTACAGGACCCCAGTGGTAACTGCTGAAGGAGAGAGGACAAGTGGGAAGGGCCCTTTGAAGTCACCGGTTTCTCCTGTTCATTTTATAAATGGTCATGTAACTTGCCTGGGTCACCTGCCTAGTGAGAGACAGAACTAAGGCTGGAATGTAGGACCCTGGACTCCTCAGCTGTGGCATTCCCCACCCTGCCACATTGTCACCGAGTTGTGGAAGGTATGTGTTAGCAGAGCTCAGACTCTTGCTTGTCACTTCAGACTGGAAGGACTTTGAGTGTAGGGTCAGCAATGGATGAGTGGCCACGGGAACTAAAATTAAAAAGGAAAAGCCTGCTGAGTCATGGAGGAATTGCAGGCTCTTTCCGGGGTATCACTCTACAGCAGATGGAATGATAGACTCTCAGAGTATTTAAACTACACCTAGCTCTGATACTTCCTACCAGTGTGACCTTGGGCCCGTTACTCAACCTTCTTTGACCTCAGTTTTCCCCTTCTGTAAAATGGGGGGTTGGGGGTGGGGTGGACTAGTTGGCCTCTGAGGCCATTTCTAAATCTAAAGATGCTGTGACTCACAATAGAATGATATTAGTTCCTTTTCATAACAGGATAAAAAGAGGAGAGTATCCTCAAGTAATATTAGAGCTGGACAAGACCTTAGAGATTACCTCCTTTAACACTCCTGCCTCTTTACTGCCACATGAGGAAATTGAGGCACAGAGAGCTTACTCAGGGCCACACAGGTAGTTACACAGTAGAGCCAGAATTAAAACCCAGTTTTGGACTTCCATTATGCTCTCTGCTTCCAAAGTACAGTACTACCTGAAAACTGGAAAAAAAAAAAAAGACCCACCAATTTTAGTTTTATTCTAAAATAGGAAACTTGAAGAGTAATTTTGACCTAAGCATTTTAACCTCTTTTTTTCAGTGTTAGGTATTTGAAGCGGGGATGCATTGTGTTAGGTTAGAAAGAATATCAAAGACTTGGGTTCTAGACGTCCTTTGTTTTGTCACTTACTAATTATGTGATCTCAGATAAAGGTGTGCATCTTCTCCAGGCCTCAGTTTCTTCTATAAATAATGGGAATAATACTTCCTGCCTGGCCTGTCTCACAGGCTGTTATGAAAATGGAATACGATGAAAGAAAAGTGTCGAAGTGGAATAGGGAGGTGTGTGATCGTAAAGAAGAACAACTGCTTAGAACTCAGAGTTTTCTAAGTGAATCTTCAGAGATGAACTTAGATGCTCTTTAGGTTAAACCAGTTCCCTCCAGGATCTAGAAGCATACCTAATGTGTGTGTCTGTGTATATATACAAGTACATACACACACATAGATATATATCTGTCAGTATAATTGGTTTCCTTAATAATCCCGTGTGTTGTATTTTGTATGTATTGTATTTTATGCATTTAAGGACATTCTGCAAAGGGTGTTTGTAGGCTTCGCCAAATTGCCACTATTTAATGGTGGTTTAACTGGGACCACTGGGAAGGAAGTTAGACCTTAAAGAAGTTAGTCAGAAGTAGAAGAGTATAAAGGGAGAAGACTTGGCGTCTGGTCCTGGTTCTGCCTCAAAGCCACCCTGTGACCTGGACAGGTCTCTTCACTGGGCCTTAACTGCCTCCAGCTGTTAGAAGGTTGTACCCTATTTAACAACTGTTATATTCAAGACACTGCGCTAAGTGCTAGGGAGGAATATAAGGAGAAATAAGTAACCCCCATTCTGTTGGTGCTTATTGACTAGCAGGGCACCTCAGAAGCCTATTTGTGATAATCAAATGTATACATATCCATTTAATAACTTTCTTTTTTTAAAGATACAAGAGGAAGGGAAACTCTTGCCTTGGCATCAACCCCAAAAAGCAGCGTATATCTTGGGAAGGTACCTCCACAGAAAAGAAACAATTGCACAAGAAATTCGAGCGCTACTTTTCTAAGAGAAGCATGCGTTCAGTTAGCATCGATGGAGTGGCAGTTTGTAGCAGAGCTGAAGTATTCTCTCCTGATCCCAGCCCATTCATACCAGTGAAAGACTCTGATGACGAAATTCCATCTTCTACCTCGACTTGGGTGAATCCTTTGGGAGTTTATGATACATCTACAACGTTGTGGTTACAAGGACAGGGTCCTTCAGACCAAGAGACAAAGCAGCCTGTGTCTCCGAAGGATAGTGAAGATGCTGTTCTAAAAGCTAAAGTAGAGGAATTTAACAGAAAAGTCCGAGAGAATCCTAGGGATATTCAACTGTGGCTGGAATTTGTGTCTTTTCAGGTAAGTGTTATTGTTCGCTGCTGAGTTTGGGGATAGAATCCCTAAGAATGGGCAGATAAAATAGCTGCTCTGGTTGTTAACTAAAGTGTGTGGGCACTGGGATTTTTTGGCCATTCATTTTGAGTCGCTTAAACAATTGTTACTTCCCCAGAAATGAATGCTTTTTGTCAGTCAGATGAATAACTATTCAGTACAATTGTTAACAGTTCTCTTATGATGTAATTGGGATATAAACTCAGTATTCTTAAATGATGGGGCATAAACTAAAAAAAACAAGTTTACAGGCCAAACCTAACTACTATTACACCTAGATAAGAATATCTCAAGCTTCATTTTTCTTAAAAATTTTTAATTCTTCTTGTTGTCAAAGGGATAATTATGCCTTTTTAGTACTTCTAGGAAGAGCCAGTTTGAGCTAATACATGTACTGTAAAACATTTAGATGCCTGAAAATAACACCATGTCATGTGTAATAATCACTTTTCCTTTTGTTTTGAGGATGAGGTGATGAAAGGACCCAGCCTATACACCATCAGTGAGGGAGAGCAAGAGACTAGAAGAAAATCCCTGAAGCTAATTCTGGAAAAGAAATTGTCCATTTTAGAGCGTGCCATTGAAAGCAACCAGAACAGTGTGGAACTGAAGCTTGCCAGGCTAAAACTCTGTACAGAATTCTGGGAACCATCTACTTTGATCAAGGAGTGGCAGAAACTGATTTTTTTACACCCCAATAATACAGCCCTATGGCAGAAATACCTCTTATTTTGCCAGAGCCAATTTAGCACCTTTACAGTATCCAAAATTCACAATCTGTATGGAAAATGCCTCAGTACCCTGGCCGCGGTACAGGATGGGAGCATCTTATCTCATCCTGCATTGCCTGGAACTGAGGAAGCTATGTTAGGTAAGAAGATCACTGTGAAATGAAATATAGAAAGATAGTTGTAATCAAGGACATTAATGTACTGAAAATGTCTGGAGTCTTGCTTCTTGAGTTGATAAAGCAATCTTTGCCTCCCCCATATGGATGTAACAGATGCTTCTCTTTTGCGAAAGAACTTGTAATATAAATTGAGTGAATTGCCGATATTTCAAAGACGAGCCCAGAATATTAATACGAAGAGCAGATAGATGCAACGTTTTCTAAAGATAAATTCTTCCATCTTGTAAAATAAATTGCTTTTGAATTAACACTTAGTAGCAGTGTAATGAAAAGCTTAGTGTGTGATATCTTTTCTTAGTTTTCTGGGGTTTTTTTTCCTACTCGGTAGGGTGCTGCCATTTGATGGATAAAAGAGTAAACATTTACTGAGTCAGTTTGAAGCCAAATCATCAAATTGACGGACACTAATCCGCTACTCTTCTTTGAGTCGTAAGAATCTGTAGAAATTATTTCTCTACTCTATGAGTAGAGGATAAGTAATAATTTGATCCTTTTATAAGAATGGTGAATCTATCTTTCAGTAAAAGGTCAGTAAAATCATTTGTCTAAAAAAAATTACTGGGGAAGGTACCTCCACAGAAAAGAAACAATTGCATGTGCTATTTCTGGTGAATGGATGGATTGGATGAACGGATAAGACATTTCTATCGGGTATTAGAAAAACTGATATTTTAGGTCCTTTTTAGAGGGAATCTACTAAAAAAAATGTTTGAAAACAGCCTGTCATGCTAGATGCCTAATTTTTTTTAGACAAATGATTTTACTGACCTTTTACTGAAAGATAGATTCACCATTCTTATAAAAGGATCAAATTATTACTTATCCTCTACTCATAGATGATTGAATGTTATTAGGTGAGTACTTGTTACTAGAGTGAAACAGATTCAAAGGTTTCATCATAAGATCTCGATTTGGTTATTGTAGGCCGTGAGCATATGATAAAATCTGCTGGTGAATAATGCCATCTAGTGCTAAAGTGGATATTTACTCTTTAATTTTTGGTAAGAATCCACTGTACTTTAAAAGGTAGTGTTTGTATAGCTTTTCAAGTGCAAATGAAACTTGACTTTATGAGAGTTAATAATCAGGCTAATTTCTCAACTCATTTTATGTACTGTGTCATGTTTAGTTCTGATATTTTTTAACCCAGCAGTAGATTAGTTATGCAAATGTGAGTAAATACATTTTGGTATTTGGTCATATAGGTATACCAGAATATTAGATAACAGTTAAAGCTTTTAAAAATTTAAAGCTTTTTTTTCTCCTGGAGAAGCAATAGAGATTTTTTCACTCTTTTGTCTTCAGCACAGTGAAATTGTTCTGTTTTACACCGTAGAGGAAATTTTTCCTGGGTTGTGTATCTCTTTTGGAAAATGAGCTCCTTCTTTTTAATGATGTTAAAAAGTTATATTCTCTTTCTCTTCCCTCTTTTATAGCACTCTTTCTTCAGCAGTGTCATTTTCTCAGACAAGCTGGCCACACTGAAAAAGCAATTTCTTTGTTCCAGGCCATGATTGACTTTACCTTCTTCAAACCTGACAGTGTGAAAGATCTTCCTACCAGGGGACAGGTCAGTAATTTCTACTTTCTTATTTCTAGTATTTTACTTTAGAGGACCATCTTGAACACACTGGAATTTGAGAGCTCGAAAAAGAAACCAGGAGTGACTTGTAAAATGGTAGTCAGATGGAAAAAGTCATTTTCAGTAAGTTTTTTCTAGACGGTGTTGATTAAAATGGCTTTTTCTTGTCCATTTTAGAGCATGCCATTGAAAGCAACCAGAACAGTGTGGAACTGAAGCTTGCCAGGCTAAAACTCTGTACAGAATTCTGGGAATTCAGTTATCTCTTATTTATTAGCCAATAGTCAAGAACCATTTATCGTGTGCCCATTTTTCTTGCCTTTTATAATGGGTAGCAGAAGAAACTTCATTGCTTTTTTTCCATTTTTTAAAAATTTATTTTTAGTTTTCAACATTCATTTCCACAAGATTTTGAGTTACAAATTTTCTCCCTATCTCTACCCTCCCCCCAACCCCAAGATGGCATTATTCTGATTGCCCCTTTCTCCAGTCTGCCCTCCCTTCTATCACCCCACTCCCCTGCTCCTATTGCTTTTCCCCTTACTTTCTTGTAGGGCAAGATAGATTTCTATACCCCATTGTCTGGATCTCTTTATTTTCCAGTTGCATGTAAAAATTGAGTTCCAAATTCTCTCCCTTCTTCTCTCCCCACCCACCCTCCTTGAGAAGGCAAGCTATTCAATATAGGTTATACATGTATTGTTATGCAAAACACTTCCATAATAGTCATGTTGTGAAAGACTAACTATATTTCTCTCCATCCTATCCTGTCCCCCTTTATTCACTTTTCTCCTTTGACCCTATCCCTTTTCAGGTGTTTGCTTTTGACTACCTCCTGCCCCAATCTGCCCTCCCTTCTAAAATACCCCTGCTCTCATCCCCTTCCTGCCTGCTTTCCTGTGGGGTAAGATACCCAATTGAGTGTGTATGTTATTCCCTCCTTAAGCTAAATCCAGCAAGAGCACTATTCACTCATTCCCTTTCACCTACCTCCTCTTCCCTTCCATTATAACAGCTTCTTCTTGCCACTTTTATGTGAGATAATTTACCCCATTCTATCTCTCCCTTTCTCCTTTGCCCAATATATTCCTCTCTCACCCCTCAATTTTATTTTTTTACATATCGTCTCTTCATATTCAACTCACTCAGTGCCCTCTGTCTATATATGTGTATATTCCCTTCAGCTACCTTAATACTGAGAGAGGTTTCATGAGTTACAAATATCATCTTTCATGTAGGAATATAAACAAAACAGTTCAATTTTAGTAAATCTCTTATGATTTCTCTTTCCTGTTTACCTTTTCATGCTTCTCTTGATTCTTGTATTTGAAAGTCAGATTTTCTGTTCAACTCGGGTTTTTTCATCAAGAGTGCTTGAAAGTCCTCTATTTCATTGAAAGTCCATATTTTGTCCCGAAGTATTATACTCAATTTTGCTGGGTAGGTGATTCTTGGTTTTAATCCTAGCTCCATTGACCTCCCCAAAAATCATATTCCAAGCCCTTTGATCCCTTAATGTAGAAGCTGCTAGATCTTGTGTTATCCTGATTGTGTTTCCACAGTACTCAAATTGCTTCTTTCTGGCTGCTTGCAATATTTCCTTCTTGGCCTGGGAACTCTGGAATTTGGCTACAATATTTCTAGGAGTTTTCTTTGTAGAATCTTTTTCAAGAGGTGATTGGTGGATTGTTTCAATTTCTTTTTTACCCTCTGGCTCTAGAATATCAGGGCAGTTTTCCTTGATAATTTCTTGAAAGGTGATGTCTAGGCTCTTTTTTTGATCATGGCTTTCAGGTCGTCCAGTAATTTTTAAATTCTCTCTCCTGGATCTATTCTCCAGGTCAGTGGTTTTTCCAATGAGATATTTCTCGTTGTCTAACATTTTTTCATTCCTTTGTTTCTGTTTTATGATTTCTTGATTTCTCATAAAGTCATTAGCTTCCACTTGCTCCATTCTAATAGTATTTTCTTCAGTGGATCTGCTTTTCCATTTGACTAATTCTGCCTTTTAAGGCATTCTTCTCCTCATTGGCTTTTTGGAGCTCTTTTGCCATTTGGGTTAGTCTGTTTTTTAAAATGTTATTTTCTTCAGTATTTTTTGGGGTCTCCTTTAGCAAGTCATTGACTTGTTTTTCATGATTTTCTCACATCATTCTCATTTCTATTCTCAATTTTTCTTCTGCTTCTCTTTCTTGATTTTCCTAATCCTTTTTGGCCTGAGACCAATTCATATTTTTCTTGGAGACTTCTGATGTAGGATATTTGACTCTATTGACTAATTCTGGCTGTAAGTTTTGATCTTCTTTGTCAGCAAAGTAAGATTCTGTAGTCTGAGTCCTTTTACGCTGCTTGCTCATTTTCCCAGCCAATTACTTGACTTTTGAGCTCTTTGTCAGCGTATGACTGCTTCCAGAGTGGAGAGTGCTTTGTCCCAAGCTTCAGGGGTTTTGCACTGCTGTTTTCAGACCTACTTCTATTCTGAGGTGGTATGATGCTCCTCTCCTGGCCTGTGCTCTGGTCTGCGAGTGCAAGTACTCCTTTCTGCCATGTAACTACCAGGAGGACTCCCTCTCCACAGCTACCACAAGCTCTGCCACACCAGCACTCCTTCTTCCCCAAGCACTGCCGACCAGGACTGTGACCGAGATCTACGTAGGGTAAAGCAAGAGAACACTGCCTCAGTGCCAGCAAAAAGATCCCTAAACTCCCGCTCTGGTCAGCTGCTTGATTCCCCCCACCGTCTCTGGGCCTGGACCTCTGCAAGCAGCTGCTGCTGCTGCTGCAGCCACCTTTGTTGCCCCAGGCCTGTGGCCAGACCACACACTTCTCTCACTGAGGTCCACTGACCTGCTATGTTGTCTTTGGCATTTATGGGTTGAGAAGTCTGGAAAGTGCCACAGCTCAGTGGCCCTGAGGCCTGCTCTGCCCGGTCTACTCCGGCCTGGTCTATTCTGGGGCTGCCCATGCTAGGCTGGGCTTTGCTCCCAGCACAGTGTGATAGACTCTTCCCAGCAACCATCCAGGCCATCTTGGGCTTGAGATTTGTTTCACTGTATCATTTCATGGGTTCTATAGCTCTAGAATTTGTTCAGAGTTATTTTTTACAGGTTTTTGGAGAGATTTGGGGGAGAGCTCAAGTGAGTCACTGTTTTCATGCCGCCATCTTGGCTCTGCCCCCCAGCTTCATTGCTTTTGAGGGAGGTTTCTGTTTCACATATGAGATAATTACTGAACAAGGTAGCAATAGCTCTGGGAGCATGCACGCATGTGCACATGTAATATAATACTGCTACTACACCCAGATGAGACAAGTTTATGACTAGAGAATAGGACATTACATTAAGAGGAGGTGATGTTGTGGAATGGAGCCTAACTTGGACTAAAATAGTTAAAATTCAAACTCACAGTAGTTCAAGTTCTAATTCTGCCACTAACTGGCTATGTGACCTTGGCTAATTTACTTTAGACGAAAATGTTTTAGATTCCCTACCTATAAAATGAAGGGGTTGGATTATATTACCTTTAAAGTACTTTCTATCTTCGCTATTTTGTAATAAAGAGCTTGTTATGTGTTTTCAGAGGCCAGGTACTTAGATATATATGATAGAAGAGTTTGAAGAATTTTAAAAGAAATATGTTATAAAAGTCAAATATAGTCAAAGTATATTGGGGAAATATATTTCAGGTTTGTTCTATATTTTTATAGCAGCAATAAAAGGAAAACCTAAAAGATAGGAGTCCTATTTTAGGTAGTTTTGTGCCCTTCCTTCTCATATAGTACATTTTGCCCCACAGACTGAGTTAACTTTTACTGTGGACAAACAGAGTGTGCAGTATCTATGGAGCAACACTGGAATTTGATCATTGCCTAGTTCTTCAGCCACATTTAACTCTTTCACACTCTTAATGTCAACTGACCGATTAACCTTTCAGCCACCAGAAATCTCACTCTCTAAATTTATTCTTAGCTAGAATCACAGATGAAATTAAACATCAGAAGTATGTTTTTTGAAAGTAATTGTGCTTATTTGGGTTTAGTCTTTTGCACATGGAGGTGCTTAATGCTGTTTTATAGATCACTAATGAACAGCAGCCTTGGGTGAATTGATTTTCTAAGAAAGAACATTGGGTGTCATTTTGAGCTCCTTTCAGAAGGAGTGTTTTGCTCACATATATTGGTAATTAAAGAAATCAACTTTTATTTTAAAAAATATTTTTAGTATTTATACTCTACCTGATTCTAGAAGGATTTTTAGGCAAGTTTCAAGTTAAGCTTACATCAGAAATAGGACAGTTCCAGATAAAAACGGAACAAAGGGCACTGAAGCATAGCAGAGAGACAAGCTGCAGCAGAGCTGAGAGAAGCCAGTCACTACAGTGGGATAGATTAGCCTTGAGTTTCTTGGTAATTGAGGCAAAAAGGGAAGCTCTTTGTTACCTCCTTTCCATTATTTTGACTGAGGAAAATATACACATTTGTTTGTAAAAATAAACTTTTTCCTAGAGTCAAGAAAGAATTTCAAAGGTTCTTACGATTAGAAGGAACATTAAGTCTTTAGTTATGCAGTCCAAGCTGTCATCATATACAGGAATCCTCAATATATTACCACTAATTTATTACAGTTTTGCTCTTTATGGCTACATAGAAAGAATCTGTTGCCCTTTTTCTAGATGATGACCAGATGATAATTATTTTTCCTCCCCAGTTTCACTCTCGGTGAAACATTCCTGGATGTTTCTACCATTTTTCACATGACATGGTTTTAAGACCAATCTTCTGGTCCCTCCTTCAGCATTTCCTCTGGTTTCTTAGAGTCCCTCCTAAAATGTTGCCTGGAATCAAATTGAATTCTCTAAGTAGGGTCTGAGTAGTGCAGAATGTAATGGGACTATATTTTTTAAATTGTCTTCTTTTGATCAGCAAAAATCTTCCTTCTTTCTTTCCCACCATTCCCCCTTCATCTGAGAAAAGTAAGAAAAAATAAATAAAAAGTAAATAATTTTTATTTTATTCATTCTAACTTTACAACCACCATGATAGGTATTATTATAAAAATTATGAAGAAATAAATAAAATATTTTAAAAGTAAGAAAAACTCCCTGCTCTAACATATCAAGCAAAACAAATTTCATCATTGACCAGATCCAAAAGAAATGTCTCACACTGAGTCCTTTGCCTCTCTATCAGTTCCTTTGGAATTGTTTTTTCATTACACTTATCACGGTTCCCAAGTTTTTCAAAGTTGTTTATCTTTGTTGTCATTTATCTTTGTGTTGTCATTGTATAAATTGGTTTCCTGGTTCTGCTCACTTCATTCTGCATCATTTCATACAAGTCTTTCTAGGTTTCTCTGAAACTATCCCCTTCATAATTTCTTATAACACAAAAGTACTTCATCACATTTATATATAATAACGTGTTCAGGCATTCCCCAAATGAGAATCTTCTTGGTGTCTCATTCTCTGCTACCACAAAAAGAACGGCTACGGACATTTTCGTATAGTCTTAGAGTTTGTTTTGTTAGGACGAATCCCTTCCTTAATCTATCCTCCCTCTTATTCCTCCCTCTTCCTTCTCCAGTTTTCCTTCTCTTTCCCTATTTAGGGAAATATATTTCTTTACCCAACTGTGTGTGTATTCTTCCTTCTTACCAGGACAGATGAGAGTGAGGTTCAGCTGTAGTTGTCCTCCCACCCACGCACCCACTTCTTTCTCCTTATTCATTTGGACTTCTACTTGTCCACCCTGATTATGTGACATGGTTTTCCCTAGCATTCTTCCTTCTTTCTGTGATCCCCCAGTGTAGTCCTCTTCTCTCTCCCTTTCTCTTCTTTTAAGGTCATGAAGACATAACAGAACCACTTCCAGACTCTCTAAGTCGATGTCTTTTGTGATCCTGATGATGATAGGGTTCAGAGAAGACAGATATATCATCATCTTCTCTGAGAATGTAAGCAGTTTATCTTTGGTTTGTCACTTTTGCACTTGTACATTTGTTTACCTTTTTATGGTTCTCTTCACTCCTGTGTTGTACCTCAAAGTTTCTGCACATCTCTGGTCTTTTTATCAGGAATGCTTGAAATCCTCTATTTCCTTAAAGGTCTGTTATTTCCCCCATAGAGCTATGCTCATTTTTCCTTGTTAAGTTATTCTTAGTTGTAAGCCTAGACCTTTTGCCTTCTGGACCATCATTTTCTCTGCTGTCTGCTCTTTTATGGTATTGGCTGCTAAATTGTGTGTGATCCCGACTGGCTCTTTGGTCCTTGAATTCTTCCTTTCTGGCTTTTTGTAGTGTTTTTTCCTTTGACCTGGATGTTCTCTCAGCCCAGATCATCTCTTTTTGCTATGAGATAATTGATATTTTTTTCAGTCTTTTGATTTTGTTTTACTATTTCTTGTTGCCTCATTGAGTCGTTGGCTTCTGTTTGGCCCATTTTAATTTTTAGTGATTTCGTTGCTTAGCAAGGTTTTGTACCCCTGGTGCCAAGCTGTTAATTCCTTTTATAATTTTTTTATTCATAGTTCCTTCTTTTCCATTTTTTCCTTTAGCAGTTTAATTTCATTTAAATGTATTATTTAATTATATATTCATATTAAAGAGCAAAAAGCTATTTTCTTTTTTCATATCTTCTAGTTGGATTTGTGTCCAAGCTGTGTTTTAATTTGATGCTTCGCTTGTAGATACTTTGGAGTTTTCTTCTTCTTCTGGGTTTGTGCTTTGGGCATCCCTGTCACTATAATAGCTCTTTATGGTAGAATTCTTTTTTTGTTTGCTCATTTTTTAAGGCTCCTTACATGGTTTCAGACTTTATGTTAGGGCTGGGCTTTGTTCACTGCTAGAGGGAAAGTCTGGGTTGGTCCTGTTGCTTTCTTATGCTGTTGAATATTGTGTTATTCTAGCATCTCAGGGAGAGCTTAGCTGAGGACCTCCAAGCTTTCACTGAACCCAGGTATGAATGCCACCCCTCCTGGTCTGAGTGCTGCAAGTTCTTGACCTGGATGTGGGCCTGAACAACATAATTGTGGGTTTACATCTGGTTGGAACTCTAGTAGACTGCTGCTAGACTCAGCCATTACCAGCTAGTTAGAAATGTCTGTTGGATCAGTGACAGCTGAATGTTTCCTTTTGTTCTGTGCTTCCTACACTGGTTATACTGCTTCAGGCTTTAGTCTAGGCTGGGGGGCTGCAATCTTAGACCTTGCACTGTTCTTGAGGTCATAGTCATACAGGCACTGCTTGCTTCTAAAGCTAGATACATAGCCTAGGTGCCGCAACTACTCCTTATCCTGAAATGCCCCCATTAAGTGCAGATCCCCTGTTCAGTTTGCCCTTGATCTGTGACCCAGAACTGAGCAGTGAGTAACTGAGCTGCCCGTTTGGTACTTGTTTCTGCACCTGTCACAAACCCAGGCCTCTCTGGGGTAGATCCAGGACTTCTTCTTGGTCTGATGCTTAGCTTTTTCCCTGTGCTGGAATACTTTACACACTGTGTTCCTGATCAGACTTCATCCCTAATGTCCACAGACTTCTCTGTGTGCTTATGCTGACTTGGACTGGAAAATTACTCACTGTGATTTTTTCCCTTGGATTTCCTGACCTACATTTGGTCTAGCGTGTTTTCTAGATCTTTTTGCAGGAGTTGGGGTGGAGGGTGGGATGGCTGAAGAGACTTGCTATACTTCCTATCACCCTGTAACCAGGCTCTGCCTCTGGTGGGACTGTTTACTACTCTTTCTGTCTTTAAAAAAAAATCATTTATTTTTAGTTTTCGACGTTCACTTTTATAAGATTTCGAGTTCTAAAATTTCCCCCCTCCTTCCCCTCCCCACTCCCGAGATGACCTACAGTCTGACATAGGCTATACATGTACAATCATATTAAACATTTCCACATTAGTCATGTTGTGAAAAAAGAATCAGAACAAAAGAGAAGAACCATGAGAAAAGAAAAAAAAGAGAAAATAGTGTGCTGTGATCTGCATTTGCTCACCTCTCTTGGTGTTAGCATCGTGAGAATCCTGGAGAGATTATTGAGATCAGAAGGACTGAAGTTCTAGTTCTTAGACCCTACTAGCTGTTGATCCTGCTCAACTCATTAGACTTTTCTGAGTCTTAGTTTCCTCATCTTTAGGAAAGGATATAATGATACCCATCAGCATGGTTGTGAAGTTAGAATGAAATCATATGAGAACATTTCTGGTCATTATAAAACCCTATACAAATGTGAGATACCTCTTTATCTTTTTTCTTACATTTATCTGTCATCTATCTAATTTGCATATATATCTTATATGTATTTTTAGAGGTGAAATAATTATTTACATATAATTGTTTTAATTTTTATCTTGGTACAGTAGCCCTTACCTAAGCTTACACTCTGTTGGGATAGCCTTTGTGAACCCAGGGTTGCCTCCATGGCATATGAGTCATTTGATTAGTTCTTTAGATGAGGTGTTAATAAGCTATGTGCCTGTCATCCAAGGAGCATCATAGCTAATTAATTAGATCGAGAGAGGCTTACCACTGGATTGACTGTATTTTGGGGGGGCCACAACAGCCTTACATTTGTGATCAGCTTCAGTAAAGGAAGACCCACACGTATGAAAATGCGGATCCTTGAAGTAATATTTTGTTTTAATTAGTATACTCTAGGATTTTATTAGTTTTATTTATTTTTTTTTGGAGAGCCACAGAATACTGTTGAACTTTTAGGCAACTAAAAGCTGAATGTTTTTGTATGTAGTTTACTTTTTGAAGTTAATTATAGAACTTTGCATCTGTTCTTAGTAAATTTTCATTTTATTTGTCTAAAGATATATACTGAGTACGTAGTCATATTTTTGGATATAGATTCTCTAATTTGTTAACCATTCTCCCAGCTTCATCTTTTCCACAAATATGATATTATGCCTTTGTGTATTTACCCAATGCATTGATAAAAATATTAAGCAAGATAGGGCCTTGGAAAAACCACTCTTTCATTGTTCCAAAGTTCTCTTTACAGGTTGGTATCAATTCATTAACACCCTAGTAGTATAATATTTTACTTAGCTGTGACTCTACCTAAACCAGTCCACATTTATCCATTTCATTCACAAGAGTATCAAGAGAGTCTTTCAGAGAAATCCTTTGTTAAAATAATATACTATATCTGAACACTTCCTTAGCTATCAGTCTACTAGCCCTATGTAAAAAATGGGGTAAGGTTAAGCTCATTCCTGGTGAACCTGTGTTAGTTCTTGTGATCGCTACTTTTCTTCCCAGATATTTATAAACCATTGTTAGTATATTCTAAGATATTGCCAGTAATCAATGTCAAGTTTACTTGTATATAGTTTCAGGAATTTGCCTTTTTCACCTTTTTGAAAATTGGTCCAGCATTTCCCATCTCTAGTAATTAATGTGTATCCTGTTTCCCATGGTTTTTCAGAAGTGATTGACAGAGGTTCTATGATATTTAAGTTCCATGGGATATATTTTTTTTTCCAGAGCTTGGAAACTTAAACTTCCTTAAAGCAGCTTGCAGTCTACACATTTGTCTTAGGTTCATATTTCCTCTTAACTATGCTTCTTCTGCATTTTCCAATTTAAGATCTTTCTCTTGATAAAGAAGACATAAAAAAGGAGAAATTGAGTAGTTCTGCTTTCTCTCTGTCATTTATTAACATTATACTACCCCTTCCAAACTGTGAGCATAGCCATTCCTTGTTCTGCTCTGAAAATACCTGACAGCCTTTTCAGAAAGTTTTATTCATGTGTTTAGTTTCTACATTATGAAAATTTCCAGATTGCTAACCCAATGAAAGCTCTCTATTTACAAAGTAAAACAGTCAAGGAGAAGGAACAGTACAATGCCCTCATCTGAAAGTGTAGGCGACATGCCACATCTGTAACTCTCCCCTCAACCTCTCTAGTTTTTAGGGTTTTTTTTTTAAATTAACCTTGCAAGGGGGTTAGAAGTAATTGCAAAAGATAAAATAGGTAGCTGGTTAAATCAAACTGAAGAGCTTCTGCACAAACAAAATTAATGCATATAAACTAAGAAGAGAAGTGGTTGAATGAGGAAAAAAAGAGATTGAGAAGTGGAACAAATTAAGTACCCAGCGTACAGAAGCAAGATTGAAGCCCAAGAGGGGTTTATATTTTATCCTAGTGGCAATAGGAAGCCACTGGAGTTAGTTGAATAGGGGAAGCATATCATCACAACTGTGCTTAAGGAAAATGACTTTGACACCAGTGAATAGGATGGACAGGATTGGTGAGGGACTTGAGGTTGATAGACCAGTAGGCTTTTGCAATAATTTAGGCAAGAGGTAATGAGGGCCTGAATTAATAAGGTAGCAGTTGAATAGCTTTGTAAGTGAAGAACAGTTAGATGTGAGAGCTGTCTGATTAAATATATAGAATGAGAGAGAGTATGAGGCATTCAGGATATTACTGAGATTACAAACCTGAGACACTGGAAAGGTAGTGGTGACTTTGACTGAAATGGGATAATATGGAAGGGGGAGGATTTAGGGGGAAAGATAATGAGTTCAGTTTATAACTAAGCCTTCAGTTTAGTTATGTTGAATTGAAAGTATCTCTGGGACATCTAGTTTGAAATATCTGATAAATAATTGGTGATGTTGCACTGAAGCTCAGGGTAGAGACACTGGTTGGATATATAGACCTGGTAGTCACCTGCATATACTTGGGAATTTCTTTGTCTAAGGAGAGTGCTTGGGACTGCTTTAAAAAAAAAATCACAACAGACACAATAATTTTTTATTCTCTATATTTATTAATATTTTAGGAATACCTATACATTAGTTGGGAAATTGATAATTGATAAGATGTCTAGAAAGAGAAGGAGAGTCCAGACAGCACTTTAGTTACAAACATCTGACTTACTTGCTTGGAGTGACATGGCTTGCCAAGGCAGTAACAAGTTAGAATATTAACTTGTTTGTAAAATTTTATGAAGAAGGTTGATTGACACCTGTGAGTAGTATTATCTCATAAAGCAGAGAGATGTACTACAGGTTAAAGTAATTGAAAGTTTGGAAGATTTGGAACCAAGCAAAGTAATCCCAAGGACCTTAAGCATGAAAATGAAAGGAGGATGACAAATAGAATAAAAATGGAAAAGATTTGTAAAAATCATTAAAACAAACTTTTCTTCATTAAGAACAGTTCTTCATTAAGAACTGTCGTATTTAGACCATCATAGTCCCAGATGTGTTTATAGACAGGGTGAAAAAGGCACTAAAAACAAGGCAGTTGTATGTATCCCCCTAAAATGGGGATATAGGGGCAGCTAGGTGGTGCATTGAATAGAGCACCGGCCCTGGAGTCAGGAAGACCTGAGTTCAAATGCGGCCTCAGACGATTGACACTTACTAGCTGTGTGACCTTGGGCAAGTCACTTAAACCCAATTGCCCTTCCCCCCTCCAAAAAAAGAAAAAAAAAATTAGAGCCATAAAATGGGAATATAATAGAGATCTGAGCTGGAGAAGATGCAGTTGTGAGGTTAGGGAGGTATCAATATTTAAAAAGAAAGAAAAAAGGAAAAAAAAAAGGAAAAAAAGTGTCTGAAAGAGAAGATACCAAAGGTGTAGAAAAAAAATCTCAAACCTTAAAAATGCCAAAAAATGATTGCTGAGAGAGTCAGTAACCCATAATCTATATGCCTTTATGATCTCTATGCCTTCTCTCACAAAGTCTTTATGTGAGTCACTCATTTGTGTGGACATTCTTGATAAGAGAACAAGCAGACTTTCACAACTTTTGTAACAATGGACCGTAGTTTCACCATTTCGTAATTGACAGAAAGAAATAAAGATTATGTGGTTCCATTGTGCTTATTGTTTGTTGATTTAAAAAAATTCATTTGGTAGAGCAAGGCACTTAACGGAGTATTTCCCATCACATATCATGATCTTCTAAGAGTCCTTGAGGGATGTAAAAACAAATAACTGTTCAGCCGCCCTCCAATTGTAGATACCAGGCACCAGTGTTGAGACAGAAATAGATGCTTGCTGAAGTATGATAGAGGAGATGCAGTGTAGATCCAAAGCTGAAGAGAAATGCCTTGTGGATGGTGAGGTCCCCCGTATACCTTTACTTGCAGATGGCATCATACTTGATTGGGTCAGTTTTCAAACACTGTGGAGTCTGCTGGAAGAGATCTGTAGTCACTCAAATAGAGTTTGGCCTGACCATTCGCTTGGGAAAGACTATGTGCATAAAGGATGATAAGAACTTGAATTTGGATGGACAGCCCACAGAGCTTGTCCAGTATATAGATCTGACTCAGACAGTACAGAGGGACAGTAAATTTAGTCCAAAGTTAAATAGGACTAGAAGAGTGGCTGTATCGCCATCAGTAAATTACAAAGCTCCTTTAATGATCCCACACTTAGGCAAAGGCCCATCCTTTTAATACCAGCATTTTACCAGTGTTTGTGTAAGGAGATGATCCATGGAATACAAGTCTCCAAAGGAGAGTACACCTCAGTATCACGTAGAGGGCAATAGAGAGGGGCATGATGGATGTGAGCAGGCAGCCACAAATACCCAGTAAGGAACTTCAGAGGAGACCATCAAGGAATTGTACGATGGGAAGGGAAGATGGGCTGGTCCTGGCAAGGGCAAGGGATGACAGCTGGACAGCCAGATTGCCCCACTGGTACTTGGGCAATGTCAGGAGAAAGCAAAGGAGGCTTCCACCATGCTGCGTGAACTGCCTGCAGTGAGGTCATTGAAGGCCAGACTCACACTGGATTGGTAGGGATGGATGGGTAGCTAGTAAATAGAGTGCTGGACTTGGAGTCAAGGAGACCTCAGTTTGAATCCTGAAAAGTCTCTCTTTCTTGTTTTCTTCATCTGTAAAATGGGATGATAGTAACACCTACTTCACAGGGTTGTTCTGAGGATTGCATGAGAAAACATATGGAAAGCTCTTCACAAACTTTGAAGTGCTGCAGAAATGCCAGCTCCTAGTGGGAGAAACTTCCCAATCACTGAGCTCGCAGCTCATTTGAGGGTCCCTGTTAGCTATGGGCCTACTATAGAGAATTGTGAAAGCCTGCCTTTTGCCTTGTTTTCTTTCGTGCTATTATGTGTGCACTGAGGGCACTGTCAAGAAGATTCTATAGAAATGAGACAGCAGACACATAGGTCAATAGTTCTGATGTTTTTTCTTTTTTTAAATAAAAGCACTGTTCGTGATCTTTTACATTCTTTTGCAGTCGTCTTCTTTGAGAGTACTTGAAAAGCAATCCCTGAATGCCTTTCATATCGTGTTAAATTCAGCATGGGGTAACCTCAGCAGAATTCCTGCTCAGATGCCTCTTCATGGTGTCATGGTGACCTAGAGTTCCCAAAAGATAAACCGATGAAATTCAAACTCTGTTAGGTTCCTCCATATTGGAAAGGCTTTAACCAGAGGCCTACTGGAGACTTTGATTCTGTTGTCTGAGAATAAGGTTAGCTAAGTATGAAAGGCCTCATTACCAGAAGGTTGGCCGTCAGGGAATAAATTTTGGGAGCCGTAGTAACCCATGAAATGGGCAAAAATACAAAATGACCCTTAGTCCTCTGTGACTTTCTTCTGCTCCTGGAGCAGTGGTAGCCAGATGGAGGAAAAGAGGGCAGAGGATGCCAAGAATCCCACTGATTTTAGGCCACTCACAAAAATTAGCTTAGGCATTGCAGCTCTCAGCATCCAGTCTAATTTATTCAATGAGGAGTCTGAGGACATGTTACTGGGGGAATTGTAACCACGTGTCATGCTATTTTTTGTATTTATTTTGCTTTTTCTTCCTCCTCTTGACAGCACCTTCCTCTATTATTATAAGGATACAGAGTGCAGTACCGAAATCTCATTTCAGGGGTAGATAATCCTCACAGCTCCTTTCTTAGAAGAGGTGGAATACATTTCAGAGTACAATACTAGCATTGACCCATTTATCTTGGCCTGTCTGTAACATGACTATGCTATTTTGAAAATATACAGGATTATTCAAGATTGGTGTTGTATGATCTTTTCTCTCAATTCCTATGTTGTACACAGCCCACAGCCTGCTTATTCATATCATATCTTTGTTATTATTAATTAAAGAGCATAGAATCCTACTAATATTGCAATTGTGTTGATAATTATGAATATTTCAGTAGATGTGCAGTCTCATCAGTGTGGTTACTCTAGTAACACAGATCACCAGCCCATCCATGCCTGCTCCTCCTGGGGGATTCTTCGTGTTCATTCCCTGTAATAGCTTCTCCATCAGAGATGTATCAACCTAATGCAATGGATGGATGGCTTCTTCCTCTGGATCTTTTAAAAAACAAGAACAGCATTGTGTGGGTAGCAGGGTAGCGCTCAGGCTTTCTTTCCTTTGTCCTTGCTGCGTGACCAGTTCACCTCCTTGTCTGATCCTGTATTTCCTAAATGACATCTTTTATGCCACACATTAATTGCCACTAATATCCTACAGCTCATGTATGTATCTCTTTTGGGTCATCTGTGCTTCCAGTACCAAGACTTCATAAGATGTAGAGCCAGGCTTTTAGGAGTCTTTTTTGTTTTTGCATATGTAATGATAATTCACATTTTTGTGGTGCTTTAAGGCTTACAAGTACTTTCCAAAAACCATCCTGTGAGGTATAAATGGTGTAAGTGTCATCTCTGTTTTACATATAGCAAAACTGGAGCCTGGAGAGATAGAGTGATTTGTGCAGTCATGTAGCTAGTAAATGTTAGAGCCAGGATTTGGCTTCATGTTTCCTGATACCAAGTCTAGTGCTATTTCTACCACACTAACAATTCTCCAAGTACTTTCTTTGCAACAACCCTTTTGAATTAGGTAGTACCATCAGCAGTGTCACCACCACCATCATCATCATCTTCCTCCTTAGGCTCCTTGAATTTAAGTTATTTGCCTGTGGTTTTCTAATTTTAAGTCCCGTGCTGCTGCTGTTATGTTCCATGTGATAAATCTCCTCCGGGAGATGAATATTTTTATTCTCATTTCAAAATAGGAAGTTCATCCTGGCCCAGGATTTGTAGAACCTAGCCAGCAGCTCTGTCTTTCTGCATGTACTTTGCACAGTGACTACTCATTTCTATATTTTAGTTATTTTTCTTCATCCTAACAGGTGGAATTCTTTGAGCCCTTCTGGGATAGTGGAGAACCTCGGGCTGGAGAAAAGGGAGCAAGAGGATGGCGAGCCTGGATGCACCAGCAAGAAAGGGGTGGCTGGGTCGTTGTTAAGCCTGGTAAGCTATTTAAATACTCTTATATGTTTTTCAACCTTGGAATTTTTTCATTATTCTCTGTTTACCTGTATAGACTTTTGTTTATTGGTAGACGGGAACACTCCACAAATATCTGAATGTCAAAACAACATTAAAGCCGTTTGTCATAAGGGAATGTAGCTCTGTTTTTTTTTCATTCCTTCATAAGTTCTAAGCTCTAAAGTCATCAGCTGTACTTTCTTCGAGTAAGTTACATACTTGAGGGTTTCAGTTTCCTTCCAAATGAAGTTACTTTAATTTTTCTTTTTTATAGATTGCTCCTGCAAAAGTTATAATCTTCTTGTTCCTAGCTTTTTTCCTTCTATTTTTAGTGTGCATTTAAGTCAGTCTTTTTTGTTCCCTTTGCAGCTCCCAAGCTGACAGATTATTTTAAAATATTTGCCTTTTTTAGGAGTATTATAAAAATAATTACTAACTAGCATTTATGTAACACTCATTCTGGATGACCCCAATATTATTTACACTCTTGCATTAAGGTATTTTGGGATAGTTAGCATGATGAAATGAAGAACCATTGTTAGCATTAGAAGACATGGGACTTTCCTATTAGAAGAAAAGTGACTCTTCAGCTGCTGTCATCTAGGTGATGTTGGACAAGTGACTTACTTTCATTGATCTCACTTTGGATGATAATAGTTAGACAGCCTACCTCCCAAGTGATGTGAAGGAAGTGCTTTGGAAGTTGTAAAACACAATAGAAATTGGAGCCGTTATTATTGGTCTATCCATAACTTAAATGATAATGTCATAGCCAGCCATATTGCATATAGGCTTTCAATGAGAACTGAGGGAAGCTCGTAGAACAAACAATAGGTTTCGATCTGGAGAGGAACCTTAGAGGACATCTAATGCAAACTTTTTATTTTACGGATGAGAAAACTGAAGCCAAGAGAATTTAAGAAACTTGCCTAAGATCACAGAGCTAAGAAGTGGTAAGGTCAGAATTTGAACCCTGGTTCACTGTATCATTCTTATTTCCATTGGGAAATACTAATAAATCCAGGGTGGAGGGTGATGTTTCTGCCTCAGAGGAGGAGTTGTGGGTTTAGAATATGTCCTAAAGAGGCCACATAGTTCTTCGTAGAACTTTGCCCTTGTGAATAGTGATGTCTCTTTGGAGTAGCGTAGAACACAGTGATTTAGGCATTCTTTGAGAATTTTTTACAAAAAGAAAAAGGCAGGAAGGAAGAAACAAAAACCAGGTCGTTCCATTCTCAGGGAAATACTCACCAGCATGTCATCTAGACACATAATAATGTATATCAACAAAACTAGAATGAGCTAACTTATGTTTAAATGTAAAACATACAAACCTAATCCATCTAATATTATGTGCAGTGAACAAATGAAAGAAGGCACTTCCGGTTATCTAAGCACTCAGTGTCTGAATGAAGAACCAAGATTATTCAGCATTTTGTAGTCTTATCTTTTTTTAAGTAGCCAGCTTCTTTTGGAGTCCTATCACATACTTATATCTGTCAAACAGTTCTAAGGTAGGAAAAGATGTAAAACGTACATCTCCACAGTAATACCTAGAAATCGTTTTTCAGAATGACCAAGTTGACCATATTTGCTTTGAAAACTGCCCACATGTACTTGATCACAAGTAGTCACACACAAAGTTAGTCTTTTCAGAAAGATTACTGCAGTGGCAGAAATTCTGGTTTTAGACTGAATCAGAGAGAGAAGCGTGCTACCGATCGCACCCCCTACAGTAAATGCTTCTTGCTGCTATCACTGATGAGAAGCTTCTGTCTAAGCTTAGTTGGCCCTCTTCACTCAGTTCGTAACGACTAGTAGTTTTGGTTTGGAAATTCAGCAGTATCTGAAGAAGAGTTTTACTTTGAAAATGCCTTTGTTTCTGGGAAACCAGAAAGCAGCCATTTCTTTCAAGCACTGTCACCCCTCCTGAGGAGGGGTGACATTCAATAGACAAACTTTTTGTCACGTGCTCTAGCATTGTTTTTTCTTTGCCCTCTGTCTCTGTCTCCTGCCTTTGTCTTTGGATCTTAAAACATCAGTGTTGCCTTTAAATAAACTCTTTGCCTTTGTTCTTCCAGTGACTGGAGCTTTTCAACCTCATGTCACTTATTTAAATTCTTTAGCTAATAATAAATTTATGTCTCAATTAAGAAACTAGGTCTCATGTCCACTTGCCTCTGGGCTGACAGTCCTGTAGACTGGTTCAAAGGAATGTTTTATTTGTAGAACTTCATTCCCTATATAATAATTTGGGAAACAAAGTAAAGTGAATTATAGTATGTTTTGAATTAGCTGCCTGGTTTTCGGATGTTCTGATAAGTATAGCTCATTATCATTTCTGAGGTCACAGTTGGTATCACCGCTGGCCAGGAATTCGAATTGCTTCAAAAAAAATCCAAGTCAGTACTAAAAGTTGAAGTTCTATTCTAGTGTCTCTATCGCTCTGGTTCTGATTTTGTTAAAGACTATCTAATTACAAGCAGTGGATCTTCTTGTTCTCCACGAGGTATCAAAGTGAGAAAATACACACTTGTGTGTATATCACATGTGATATAGATGTGTATATATGTGTATATAATATATACATGCACCACAGGTTAATATTGGGCTTTTTGTTGGTATTCACCTGTGACTGGTAATTCTGTATGCTTTATTTCTGACTAGATGAGGATGAAGATGAACCAGAAGAGGACAATCAAGAAATAAAGAACAAGACTCTTCCCAAGTGGCAAATCTGGCTCAGTGTTGAGCATTCCCGTGAACAAAGGCACTGGCTACCCTGGCGCCCTGACAAAACAAAAAAACAGACTGATGAGGATTGTGATGACCCAGAAAGACAGGTAAACACCTTCGCCAAAGGTCATAGGGATTTGTTTCTTTCCCTGATTTCTGATTTCCATCCATTTTTAATTATGGAAGAAGAAGGCTTTACAGATTCTTTCTGAGGGATGAGTTGGTCCTGAGGGAGCAGCCTCTTCTAGTTCATTGATGCAGAACCTGTATTCACTGATTCATAAATGCCCATCTCATTTGAACTGTGGATATCTGGGGTAAAATGTCACTGTCCATTGATAACAGAGGGTGACTCAGTCTGATAAACATCCGCTTCTTGAAAGATGAAGTTGTCTTCTAGGTCATTGTTTGTGTTCCATGTGGAAATTAGGGATGAGATAGGGGAGAGGAGAACAGAGGTTGTAAGCAGGCCCTCGAGTCTTCTGTCTGAGCTGCTGTTTTGATCATCCTCTTCACTGCCAACACTACCAGAAACCAAAAGAGAATGACCCTGGGACAGTTTTCAGTCTGCTGGGTTCTTTCTTAAAGGAATTAGCCATTTTATTACTAATATTAGGTAACACTCTTACTCTGGTGCCTCATTGTCAGATGGGAACCACACCTGGGTATATGATGACTTTTCTAGTGGAAGGCAAGGTCTGGTGATGGCATGTATGTCTGAGGACCAGCCTAGCTCAGTTCTGACCACAAGATAATGAATTTTCAGCCACATCAGCTCTTGATGTAAATCACAAGGAAGTTGCTGTTTGCATTGGTAGAGAACATACCTACAAAGATGAAGTTATGAATCACTAAAGGATGGAAATATTTTAAAATAACATTTCATTTTTCCTCAGTTGCACATAAAGACAGTTTTAAACAATCATTTGAAAAAATTTTTGAGTTTAAATTTTCTTTCTCTCTCCCTCACCTCCCCCCTCCTTGAGACAGTAGGTTTATTATAGATTATACATGTTCAGTCATGCAAAACAGTATCATATTAATCATGTTGTGAAAGACAGAGACCCAAAGGAAAAAAAACATGAAAAAAATACAGAAATTGAAAAATACTCTATGCTTCAATCTGCATTCAGACTCCATCAGTTCTTTCTCTGGCAGTGGATAGCATTTTCCATCATTAGTCCTTTGGAATTGTCTTGGATTCTTGTATTGCCAAGAAGAGCTCAGTCATTCAGAGCTGATCATTGTGCCATGTTGCTTTTACTGTGGACAGTGACCTCCTGGTTCTGCTCACTTCACTTTGCATCACTTCATGTAAGTCTTTCCAGGTTTGGACAGAAATATTATCGAACCCAGAAAGTTCTGGTGAACTTTAAATTTTGCCTCTAATTAGAATTTTTTTAAAAAATGCTGAAGATTTATTGATAGGTTTTACCTATACAAGATTTGCAGACGTCAGTGATTATCAGTAAAGTATTCATTAATGAATTTGGAGATGATCAGGGAGAGTCAGTCATGGAGCTGTCCAGGGCCCTCTAGCTGATCCGTAGTGGACCTGTGACTGTGCATATACTCCTAGGGAGGGAGTGGCTGGGAGAGGAGTGCTGTGTCTTCTTTTTTCCCCATCCTTCTCTCCCCATCTCACATAGCCAGGGCTGTTCTGAAGGCAGTGAGTGTATTCAGCCCCCTCACAAAGAAGATGTTATTATGGAAGTTTGCATGTCCCTGGGGGTGGTGGGGGTTGGGGTGGGATTGAGGGATGTGTTGAGTGGCTTTAAACCAGGCATAAAAAGAGTTAGTAGGGAGTAAGGAAGAGTTAAATAGACAAAGGAGGGATGGGTCCACAGTGACACCTACCCTTTTATTTGTGAAGCAAATTTCCACCTGTGTAGGTTTTGAATTGTAATGAAGGAGGGAATTCTATTTTGGTTCCTGGAATTGACCCAGTTTCACAAGACAGCAATTATATTGCCTCATATGTGACAAGTTATAGGTACAGCATGGAGAATTTTCTCAGTCAAGGCTCACTATCTCAGTATAGTTAGTTGTATTAATCATTCTAAAAGTCAGAATAATTTCACTTTTGGTACGTCAGTCTAAAGCGGAGCTAGGAGGTTGCCTGTGTTTGCAGCTGTATTTTCAAAACCATCGCAGGCAGTTTCTGTGACTGTGTCCCAAGTGAGCACCAGCCATGGTTATAGACTGTTGTTGGACGGTGCATTGGCGAGAAAGGGCAGCGGTTTTGTCAGGGGAACTTTGGCCTCAGAGTCAGAGGACCTTCAGGTCTTCACACCACCCCTTACACACTATCTGACTGTGACCGAGTCACTAAACCTCGGGCTTCTCATCTAGAGGGCACGGTGGCCAGAGGGTTGGACCTGTTGTCAATCTGTAGCTCAGATCCTGCTTCAGACACTTAGTAGGTGTGCTCCCGGAGAAGTCAGTTCATGTCTCTCAGCCTTAGTGTTTTTGTCTGTAAAATGGGTATGATAAGGGCACCTACTGTTTCAGCAATCCGTCTAGCAGCTTCTGCGGGGGTGTAAGATCCACCCACAGCCAGCACCCAGAAAGCTGCCAACAGCGCAGGTTCTTCTGATCTGCTTAACTAAGGAAAGCAAGGTGAAGGGGTTGACAAGCTTACTTTAATTCAGCATTAGTTCAGAGGAAAAAGCCAGCACCCTGAACTTCAGAACAAAATACAAACAAATTACAAACATCAACAGACAGACCTTGTCTGATTCAAATCCCAACACAGAGTTACCAGAGTCCAACAAAGTCTCAGCATCCGGGTTTGCTCCTTAGCTACAGCTGCCCGAAGTGTCCTCATCAACACCATCTCGAGAGCCCTGCACAAATGGCTCTGTCCTCCCTTCTTATGGGGCTTCAGACGTCATCAAACGTCATCTGAATGACCAGAGCTTAGGCTCTGGTGATTGGTTCTTGAGTTGGCCCCTCCCCTTAGGACCCTGGGAGGCTCACATCCACATCTAATCACATCACATCTAATAGGGGTTTGGGCCTGGGGCTTAGTGCCTAGTAAGGCTCGATGGAATACACTGAATTACTCAAAGCAAACAAAAGCCAAACTCTTCAAGGGCACTAAGTGCTAAGGAGCCCATTTTGCTTACCGACACACCTACCTCATAGGGTTGTTGTGAGGCCTATGAAAATCACTGTGCAGACCTTAAAGCACTATGTAAGTGCTATTATCTAAGAATTAGGAATGATGATAACACCCACTGGAGGGGCATGTTATAGAAATTAAGTAAGAATCTGTGTTAGGAAAGAGCTGATCATTATTATACCTGTTGGTGCTATGGTCATGCTCACTGAGGCCACTCCATTCTTGAGACCAGACAGTGCCCAAGGTGAAAGGAGGCTGGTATGTTTCAACAGAGAATTGGAAAATCATGCACTTGAAAAGAATACATGAGCAAAGCACACCCGCTTCTGCTTCTTACTTGTCCCCCTCTCTTGGCTTGAGACCTTTCGTTTTCAAGTCCTCTGGTCAAAAGACTTTGTTATTTAAAAAAAAAATCTTTTGGACAATTTTTCCAAAGCACATTAGCATTTTGCTGCTTTAACCAGATTGTATTGAAGGTAATTAAGCTTCTGATGTCTGAGGATCCAGCAGGGACCATGAATTCTTTAGTTCTCATTGTAGGAATTAGATTTGGAAAGCGTGGGAAATGGACTTAAATCTATATGTATCCTAGAAGTTCCCTTTTTCTAAGAGACCCTTGATTTTCCTTGTCTCATTCTTCTAGAGAAAAGCATGGAGAAAAAGTTCAATTGATACATAATTATTTGGGTTCTCAGTGACCAAGTACTAATATTGGCTTTCTCACTGTTAAAATCCAAGAATATCTTCATTCCTGTTTCACCATTTCATCATTTTGCCACCACTCCCAACTCCCCACCCTGTCCCACTGAATCAGGATGGCTTATAAGACAGTTTGTAGCCTCTTGGGGGCTCTAGATTTTGAAAATGGTTTTGTTAAATCAATTTTAAGTCTCTGCATTTTCCTACTAAGATCTTGAAATTGTTGTCAGGGTGGTCCATTGGCTGTGGCTTTTCCTTCTTTTGCTATGTTTGGTTTATTGATTTTTCATTAGCCTAATTTTCATTTCCTAGAGTAGTTTTGCCTAGGAACTATAAAATAGAGACGTGGTCTGTTTTATGCTTAAAATGATGCCATTTATCTGAATAGTTACTGAAACAGTTTTGCTGGATTTCAGAACTAGCATGACTAGACTTTTATGCATGCTAGCTAACGTGCTTTTAAAAACCCTGGCTCAGACTTATTCACTTCTCAGAAATGCTAATTATATTGTCTTGCAGATTTTTTTCTCTCTGCCTCCAGCTTCAAATATTGACCCCGTGGTCTTTGAATCTCATAGACAAACCTTACATTTGTCTATGTCTATTTTTATACGTCAGATATTGAATCGTCAGGCTATCCTTATGAAAATAACTGAATAAACAACGGGAAGCTGGTGGGGTTTTTCCATTAAACCATGACGTCTTAGAAGCATGACTTTAATAAATTTGTCCTTTTTCTTTTTAGGTGTTATTTGATGATCTCGGGGCATCTCTCATAAAGCTTTCTAGCTTGGAACTAAAATACCAGCTGATTGATTCATTTCTACAATTCTTGGGAGTCCCTTCAGGCTGTAATCTTCCAACTTCATGCCTCTATCTTGCCATGGATGAAAATGGTATTTTTGATGATGGGCTTTCTGATGAAAAGCCATTGACTTTTTTCAACCCATCATTTTCTGGGGTTAATTGTGTAGGTCACATGGACAAAATGAACAGAAAGGGACAATGGATGGGTCACTGCAAAGAAGGCGAGGAGTTCATACAGAATATTTTTCATCTCATATTGCCCCTATTTTCAGGGAAAGAAAAATCTCATCTCTGCCTCTCGTGGTTGCAGTATGAAATTGCTAAGGTAATTTGTGTTCCTTCCACATTTGTCTGGTACTTTATTCATTTCTGGATACCTTTTATTGTTCATGGTGGTTGAAGTTCTTGGGCTGTCTCTGGGATTACGGTAGAGTGTCATGATGAGAGTGCTAGATCTGAAGTCAAGAGACAGTGGTGTTAAATCCCAGGCCTAGCGACTCCCCCTTTCAGCCTCAATTGTCCCGTTCTCCCTATCCCCAGTAATAGTACCTACCTGCCTCCCAGGGTGCTTAGGCCCTGATAAGATAGTGCTTATAAAGTGCTTTGTGAACCCTTCAGTGTTATGCAATGGCCAGCTGTTGTTGTTGGGATTAGTGTGTGTCACACTAGTCACTCCCTTAACAATCCTTCAGAACAGATCCTTATTTGTTCTCCCCATGTTGTGTATGTGTGACTTCATCACTGGGAGAACCGGGAATAGGATGAGAGTAGATAATATGAGGTACGGTGAAGACTATGTTGGTTGTTTATACTTTATGATTTCGGCGATTAGGGAGCAGTTAGCCTTAAGAATTCTGATAAATTTAAGTTTGGATAAATTGCCTATTTCCCAACTCTTTTATTCAGGCGTCATGTACTAAAAGTTATGTGATTGGCCTACTCTGCCCTCTGCTGGACATATTAAGTATTGACTCTTCTTGCTTCAAATTCCAAAGGCTAAGTTTCAGATTATCACTTCAGATTGTATTGTTAAAATAACATCTTTCATAAAATTGGGATATTAGCTGTCTCTGGAGTAAAGCAGATCAAGGATCTACCACCATGTGTTTAGAAATTTCAAATAGAAACACTGATGATATTTTCACTTCTGTGGAAAAAATATTTTTTGCTGAATTAAACCTGTATTACTGCTGAATTATTGACAGTTACCATGTGTTCCTCTTATCCAAAGTTGGAGGAGATGACCCGGCAGGCCCCGTCCACCTCAAAATCTATGATCCTGTGATCTCAGGAGCGTAATGATAGCGTGATAAGAGGAGTGTAATGTCGATTGACTTGTGTTTTCTGTACAAAGTTGGAAGAATAAAGAAATGAATTTAAGAATACAGAGTGAATTTAACTTTAAAGGTTGCCCATGTTTAAATCTGTCTCATTCTTTTTGTCTGTAGGTCACTTGGTATCTGCAAACTAAAAACAAGAAGAGACTGAAGTCTCAAGGGAAAAAATGCAAAAAACTGGCCAAGAATCTCCTCAAGGAACCTGAGAACCGAAACAAGTTTTGCCTTTGGAAAGAATATGCCCATCTGGAGTGGTTACTTGGCAACACAGAAGATGCCAGAAAGGTGTTTGACACCGCCCTTAGCATGGCAGGGCCAGAAGATTCAAGTTCTAGACTCTATGACTTAAGCCTGCTTTATGCATCACTAGAAGTGGAGCTGTCGGGGAACTTGGAAGGGGCTGCCACATCCAGAGCAGTGCATGTTTTAACTAAACTGATGGAGAACGGGCCGTACGGACCTTATGCTGGACAGGTGTTAGCTGTGAACGTTTTGAAAGCCCGCAAAGCATATGAGCACACACTTGAGAAGCATTTGGATGCACCTCCTTTTAATTGTTCTGGTCAGCTAGTTAGCATGGTTGGCTGCTTTATGCTTTTCCAGTATTTGACCATAGGGATTAATGCTGCTATGCAGATATATAAGCAGGTGTTTGAAAGACTTAAAGGGTCCATTTCATCCGAATTCACAGGGCCAAGTGCAAATATCAGAACCCCACATTTGAGCACTGCCCTCGAAGCTGTCACACTGATGCACACAAATCTTCTCAGGTATCACATGAAAGTGAGTGTGTTCCCTTTGAATCCTCTGCGAGAAGCACTTTCAGAGGCTTTAAAATTGTATCCGGGCAACCAGGTTCTTTGGAGGTTGTATGTACAGATCCAAAACAAATCTCATAATGCCAGCAAGACAAGAAGATTCTTTGATATCATCATAAGGTCTACCCAATCCCTGGAGCCGCGGCTGTTTGCCGTCCAAGCTGAGAAAATGAGGAAAAGGCTGGTGGAAGCTGTTCTGAGGTATCTGTATAATAAGAGCATAACCCCTGTAGCCTGCAAAGAACCATGGGTATTTCAGGTTGACAGACTTGAAAATATATCAAGATATTTATAATGCAGTGCCACTAGTATTCTTAATTAGGAGGAGTTGGATTTCTGTCTTTCCCCGTACATACAGGGTCTCTTTTGGGCAGCGTAGAAAGTTCGATGAATTCTGATTATGCGATATAAGTGGCATCTGCCAATCTTAAAAGAGAGTAGTTGCAGTCAAGTGTTTTCTAAGTGAAAATTGCGTTATTTTAAAGTCACCCAAATCCAGTTGGTTAGTTCTTTACTCTTCATTTTAACTGAGGGTTAAGCAGTGATTTTGAGCTGAAGCATTAGTGCTTGCTCTCAGTCTTTCACTTTGTTTTACTTTAACAATCCTGGAAAATTTAGTAGTGAAACACATTTTGTGTAGGAAAGAATTATTTTGAGTGTGTTTAAGATATGTTGTGCACAGAGCTCCAGTCTTCAGGTTAGAGACTCTAACCACTCAGCTCCTTATTACCTGGGTGACAGTGCACAAGTCACTTTGACTCTGGGCTTTAGTTTTTTTAAATATAAAATGAGGGGGTTGGACTCAATGATGTCTAGGTTTTCTTCCAGCTCTAGCATATTTGTCTGAGTAGGTGAGAAAACTACAAACCATGCTGTATGAGGCTCTTTTAAGGGAACTAGAGATGTTTACTATGAAGAAAAGACATCTTGTGGGGAGGGCGGGGGAGGTGCATGGCACCTGTCTTCAAGTACCTTGGAGGACTGTCCTGCAAAAGAAAGGACAGGTTTGTTTTCCTTGGACCCAGAAAGCAGAACTAAGAGCAATCACTGGAAATTGTTGAGAGGCAGGTGTGGGGCTTAATATGAAGAAAATCCTTCTTGTAAATTAGCTTTGTCCAAAGAAAGACTGGCTTCTTTGGAGGGTTGTAAATTCCCCGCCCCTGGAAAGGGTTAGGCAGGTGCTGGATGGTTATTTGTTGAGGATGTTGTAAAGGGAGGTATTCCCTCCTTTTAGGTATGAACTGGATTATAATCTGTGAGATTTCTTCCAATTCTCCGATTCTGTGATTCTGAGTTCATATCGATTTGTGTAGTTGACTTAACTGCCATTAGGTTATCAACTCCTCGAGGGCAAGGACTGTATCATTTTTCGTCTTCATGTGTGCCCTAAGCCAGCACAGAGCCTTGTTTTATAAATGTTTGGACTGGATTGCATTTTAATCATTCTGTGTGATTTATATTTTCTCTACTTTAAATTTAAAAGGACAGTTAACTTAGTTATGCTTTAGATCCCTGTCTCAAATAAAACATAATTGTATCCTTTTGATTAAAAGCCATGTTTCTACTTCACATACATACATACAGTATCTACCATATGCAGCCCTAGGCACTGAAAAGGTCACAAATTTGATGGGCCGGGCCTGGTGGCATATACCTGTAATCTCTGCTGCTGAGGAGAATGAGACTGGCAGATCACTTAAGCTGTAGAGTCCTAAGCTGGAGTGGGCTAAACCAATCGGGTGTCCACACTAAGTCCAGCCTTCTGGTGAGTGCTGGGGGACCCAAGTTAGTTAAGGAGAGGCAAACCTGCCCAAGTTGTAAACAAAGCAGATCAAAGTTCCCATGCTGATAAGAATGGCCTCTGCACTTCCAGCCTGGGCAAGGTAAGGAGACTCAGTCTTTAAAAATAATAATAATGATGATAATAAAATTAAATTTTTTTAAAAAAATAAAGTTATGAAACTTAGATAAGGCATGTTCTTTGAATTACATAGGGCAGTTGTAATTGTAATTGGAGCGCATTGTTACCAAAATTTTTCTTTCTTCCCAAGCAATAGGACAAAATAATTTATCTCTTTAGGTCTTAAAAGTCTTTCTATTTTATTTTTTCTTATAGAGTAGATGCCGGAGAAATCCATTCAACAATTCCTGAAACAGGTTTATCAAATCGAATCAAAGCCTTGTTTGAAAATGCAATTCAGAGTGATCATGGCAGCAACTGCCCTTTATTATGGAGGATGTATTTGAATTTTCTGGTAAGAAACTAGAATTTGGGGCCTTCTCTTTTTTTGCAAAGGGTTAGTTCTAGAAAGGAATCAGAGGAGTGATTATTTGTGTACAGTTAATCAATTTAGTTCCACAGACTATTATGTTTTAGATACTCGGTGGGCTAGGTGCTAGGGATCCCAAAACGAAAAACAAAATGGTCTTTGCCATCAGGGGCAATGCTTGGATGCACATATAGATGCCACAAAGCAAACTGTGATAGATGTAAAGCAGAGGTCTACACAAAGTGTTTTTAAAATGTTGAGAAGGGAAAGAACATTTCAAGCTGGGGAGTACAAGGAGGGCTTCCTGGAAAAAAAAGGTTGAGTCTTAAAGAAAGAAAAGGATTTCAACAGCTAAAGATGTAGAGAAAATGAGTTCCAAGGGGGAGATGTTCTGCGTGAAAATACAGAACTGTTCGGTCAGGATAAGAGTAGGGAACAAGTTAGTGGTTGATTGGACACAGGACAGGTGAAGGGGGTTGATGAGAAAGAAGAGTGCTAGGTGCTCTGGAGCCAGATGATGGCAGGTCTTAGCTGAAGGCTACAGCATTTGTATTTATCCTGTAGACAGTGGGAAGCAACTGAAGGTTTTTGAGCAAGAGGTTGCCGTGGTTAGAGATTAATTTGTCAGCTGCAAGATGGATGGATCAGTAAGAGAAACCAGAGGCGGAGAGGCCATTGTTAGAAGTAAGGCAGTTACAGTGTTACAGGTGAGAGGTGATAAGGACAAGATGAGTGAAAGCACGAGAGGGAACAAATTCATAAAATAACAGTATGGACGAACTGACAAGACTTTGTAACTGGTTGAAATGCAGAGTTAAAGTCACATTTTAAGTCTTTCCTGAGGTGTTGGAGTAAACAAATCAATTTGACGTATGTTTTCAGGGCTCTTCTATAACAGTGATTTGATTCTCTGCCGTTCTGCTCAGAATTTCAAAGCCCTGATTATCTTTTCATGTATTTAAGTAAAGAAATTTGATTCAGATCTGGAATGTAGATTTAAAAAATATATCCAAATTGTATTTTATGATCATTTAAAAATGTATAACATCACAAAATATTATTGCATGTGGTTTAATTTTCTCTTTATTCAACATTAATTCAACAAATATTACATTTCAGTGTGCAGTGTAACATACAGGGATAGACACAGAGGTGATAAGACATGTCCTGCAAAGATAAAAAATCCTGCTTTCAAGGAGATGTTACAGTCTAGTGGGGGAAATAATACAACCCATATTAAGATACAGTTGCATGAGAGGGTATAAAACGTTATGAGAGAAGATGAAGGAGAAATCACTTCTAGTTAGAGAATTAAGGATTAGAGTTCATGGAGGTGATGTCATTTTAGCTGGACCTTGAAAAATAAGGAAAATGTCAATAGGTAAAGATGTTCAGGAGGGTACTGCAGGCGGAGAGGATTCTGTGACATTAGGTACAGAAATAGGAAAGTTTAGAGCAATAAATAATCCATCTTCATTGGAATGTAGAGAGATAAGAAAGGTATGTAAGAGTCAGTTTATGGAAGACTTTGAAGGCCAGGTAAAGGAGTTTGGTCTTCATCCTTCTCTCAGGGTTAGAAATGAATTTAGAATTTAGGGTCAGAAACTGGGGAGTCATTAAAGGTTTGAGAAGGATATGATGCACCCATACTGCTGCACCAAGAGTCTTTGTATAAGTGATAAAGAAAAAAACTGCGTTGCTATTTGCTCACTGTGCTAGGTGCTGGGATACAAAGATGATTAAGACACAGAGCCTTCCCTCAAGAGGTTTGTAATGTAGTAGTATAGGTGAGAGAGAGGGATGAAGTTATGTTACAAATAAAAGGGCATAGGGAGAGTATTGAGAGCTATGTAAAATTCAAATAGAGGGTGAGGACTTCTGGTTTCAAAGATCAGGGACAGCCACACAGAGGACCTGAACTTGGACCTCGAAAGATAGAATCTCAACAGGAGGAGCTGGTGAGGAGAATGTCCCAGGCATGGACACAGTGTGGGCAGAGGAAAAGAGGTGGGAAAGAAAGGCTTGGGGAATGGTGAGTAGTCTAGTTTTTCAGACTTGAGAAGTAAAGATAACTCCAGAAAGGCAAATTAGAACCAGATTTTGGAGGACCTTGCTTTCTGGGCTCAGGAGCTCCTAGGTCATGTTATGAGTAATGACTTGAGGGTGGCTCACTGGCCCTACCAGAGGGGACTCCAATTCTAGTTAATAAATAGGATCATAGATTTAGAGCCAGAAGACACCTTAGAGGCCATTTAATCCACCCTCCCTCATTTTACAGGTGAAGAAACTATGGCTGAGATTGGTTAAGTAGCTTGAGTTGTAGATTTGTCACTGGCTAGTTGTATGGCCTTAAACCAGTCCCTTAACCTAGTTGGGCCTGAGTGTTCTCATCTGTCAGATAAGGGGAGGGTTGTTCTAGGGGATTTCTCAAGTCCTTTCTAGCTCTAGAGGTCTATGATTCTTACCAAGCAAGCGAGCTCGTCTGGCATCCAGAAAGTAGCCAGCCTAGTAGATTGCTGATTTCTTATCCAAAGATAGAGTGCCATTAAATGTCGAAAAGCACGGGACAGATAGTAAGTGCCTTAAAAGGTCAGGAAAGGGAGAGATCAGAGTGACTGGGAAGGAGGATTCATGAAGGAGCTGAGACTTTAACATAGGTTTTGAAGACCAGGTCTGCTCTGAAGAAGTTAGCTGGACAAAGGAAATGCCTGTGATTCCCACAGTACAGGCTTAATAATATGAAATTACAGCTTTGAAATCTTTTACTTTTATAAAGAATTACTAGGATATTGTTCCAAACTTTTCTTGTTTGGACTGCAGTGACTTAGCTCTTTTTGGGTTGGGGCTGTGTAGAGTCTGTATATCTGCCTAAAGTGCAAAGAAAACAACTTGAATATGGTGTTTTTGTTTGAGTGAGAAAAGAAGCATCAGTAAACAGACATTGTGGGAATGGCACTTCTGGCTTGTTAAATGTGGGATCTTATTTTGCCATCCTCCCATATAATTTCCCCTCCCTTTTGCCAATCACAGACAGAGGTCCATATAATTTCAAAGACTGCTATTTTCAAATGTTGGTGGGAGGGGAAAATTCCTTTTCATTTTGCCCTTCCCCATTTGATGAATCAGCATATCCATCTCGCCCACTGTCAGTCTTGCATGAGCCTTGATTGTTGTAGAGATGTAGTGTTTTTAATGATTGTTTGGTAGATATCATTATTTTCTCAAATTCACTTTTTATAGCACCATATGAACTGTCAGCAGTCCACATTTGTTTCCCACTGAGGTAAGAAAAAAAAAGTCTTGAGAATCTGGCAAACTTCAGGCTTTTCATTTTTTTAAAAAAGTTTCTTTTCTCTAAGCAGAGGCAGCATACATCCATCAGATGAAAAAAAAAAACCAGAAGAAACTGAAACCAAATCATCTCCAGCGTATAGCTTCTTTACTAGCTGGATAGCTGGACACGAACAGTTAAGCTCACTTTATCTCTAGGAAATTAATAAACATCTTACAAAAAGGTTGATCAAATCTTTAGGACTCCTGCTTGTTAGTCTAGACCAGGAGTGGGGAACGTTCAGCTTCAAGGCCATATGTGTCCCTCTTGGTCCTCAAGTGTGGCCCTTTGACTGAATCCAAACTTCACAGAACAGATCCCCTTAATAAAAGGATTCGTTCTGTAAAACTTGGACTCAGTCAAAAGGCTATACCCAAGGACCTAGAAGGCCACATGTGGCCTCAAGGCTGCAGGTTCCCCACCTCAGACTCTAGATTCTGACTTGTTGGTTTTTCTAAGAATCAGTGATTTCAAAAATGAATCATTGAGAGAATCAGAGGAACTGAGTTTAGGTAGCTAACCTTTGCTACACACACAGTTTTCCTAAAGTTTTACTTAGTCCTCCAAAATTCATTGATACTCACTAGCTTGCCGAGTTCTTAGATCCAATTGACATTAACAGAGAGAATATCCACTTAGTATAATGACATCTTTGTACTCAGCCTTGAAAGAGTTTAGTTATCAAAATGAGAGATCACCTATCCTTCAAGGCCTTGCTCCATAGCTACTTTCCCCAAGAATCCCTCTTGGACCTCTCTCTCTCTCTCTCTTCCCCCTAGCCCCTTCCTTCTTGGAGTATTGTTTCCTTCCTTTAATCTCTCATAAAAAGTACTTTGTACTTTCAGTATGCAGTTATTCATTTTTTTCTTTATTATAGTCATTTATGTATCCAAAATTTTAAGCTTCTCGAGGGCAGGAAATGTTTCTCATTCATCTTTGTATCTCATACAGTGACCAGCACTAATACTGAATTGAATCAAAGGCTCGAAGTTAAATCTAATAGTATGAAGGCCTGTACTCAGGAGTTTAGCAAGAACCTCCTATTCTTGGTGTTAGTGACTTTTAGAGAACAAGTAAAGAGGATGTGGAAGGCAAATTCAGATGTCATTTTCTATCAACTTTTCTTTTCAGAAGTTGCCTCTAAACTTGGTCAGTGTTCTGGTTACAGGGGAAAAACCTTTCCAAATTCATCTCATTGTCTGAAGACTTGGATTCTTCTTTTAAAAAAAAATAATTACAACCTGGCAGCTACTTCCACCAAGTGTTAATCCTTGCTACATTTTATACTCAGGCATTTATTTCATCTATCGAAATAACTGGGCAAATTCTCAAAAGAAGACTTGAGAGAGCAGTTTTAACTGCCATCGATATGTTACATTTCTGGAAATATTCATGAAATTTCTCACAAATACTTCTTGGTGATTTTTGAGAAAGTGTGGAAAATAGATTCTTCTTTCTGTCACACTTTTTGTGAAAAGAAAGATGAAATAAGTTCAAATTACATTTAGAAAATATTGAGAAGGACAGGAGGCGGTATCCTAAAGTACCTAGTCTGGAAGTACCTAGTAACCATCTTAGGTTAGAGAAGGAAGAAGGGGGTTCAGACATAGAGAGTCTTCCTCCACAGGGAACCTTCCTAGGTTCCAGGGTTTCTATTGAGCAAATGAATGAGTGAGTGAAGAACGTGATCCCGTCCTCCGTCCTGAGGTTCCTGCTTTGTTACCAGCTCTCACTACAGGAAGCCGCCAGGAGTTGATTTTGAGTGAAGTATTTAATTATGGGATTAATGGGCTCTTGCTCGGTTTTGTCCAACCAAAGGTAGTCTGTGTGGGATTGATTTAAAAATCAGTATTGTATGTGTTTGATGGGAAGAGGAGGAACATAATGAAGAAGAAGCAGGTCTTTCAATTATTTGGTTTGTATCATCTCTGTGAACAACATGCAGTGTCAGGGAAGCAGTGTGCTACTATGGAAAGAGCCCTGGCTTGGTAGTGAGAGGTCCTGGGTTCAAATTCTACCTCTCACCTCCTTCAGCCTTAGTTTCCTCCTCTATAAAATGAGGAGGTTGCACTATGACCTTTTTAACTCTAAGTCTGTGCTGCTCTGATCTGTTTTTGAAGTACCTATACAAGAGAGATGACTTGTGTGCTTTAGAAACTTAGAATTCAGTGGAAGAGAACAGACCAATGAAAAGGAGCATCTCTCATATTCAGAGGAGCAGTTCAACTCAGACATCCACGTAATTCCACACAGTTACATACATTCTTTAATACTACACATGCCTCCGTGTTAACTGAATTCTTTAGAGAAGCCGAGCAGCAAGTCAGTGTTAATGGCTTTGACAAGATTCATCTTTGCTAGTTAGGATAGACTTTTGGGCAAACTTTACAACAAACTTTCAAAGAAATGGTGTCTGAACAGAGAGGGGTGACTTCAGAGGGAAAAAGGTTTCTTTTTTCCCCATTTCCTCTGAGGAAGAGAAATCACAATAAACATGAAGAACTAAGATTTCACTTCCTTATGACAGATTATTAAGAGTTTTCCAAAAATCGGGGTTAAAAAAAGTTCTTACTCATGGTAGATTCTAAGGGTAATACTTTTTAAGGAATATAATTTTTTCTGCCCACTTTGGAAATATAGTAACATTTCGTTTATCCAGAACTGGGCAAGGTCATTTTTCTTTGCCTTGGTTTCTGGATCTGCAAAACAAAGAGACTGAAGATAAAGATAATATAAAACAGAGGGGCTGGACTACGTGGCCTTCCACCTCCATGTCTGTAATATTGTCATTCTAATTTTTGAGGAATAGGCTCTTCTGTAATCAGATCTTCAGATAACTGAATCCTGACCCAGTTTAAGTATTGGACATTTTTCTTTTTTTATTTCAATTCCATGAGCCTTGAATTAAGTACCTGTTGTGTGCCAGGCACTATGCTAGGTGCCGAGGTATAAAAAATGAAAGTGACGGTCCCTGTTCTCAAGGAGGTTTTGTTCTGCAGGGGGAGCCCACAAGCACTTACTGTTGCTGTAGTCACTGAGTCGTCCTGTTGGTTTTTTGGTTCTCCTTCACCCCCTTGTAGAGGGTGCCTGCCTCCAGTAGCCCCACTTCCTGCTGCCCCACAAGGAAACCCTTAAGCACTCTAAGCTTCTTAACTCAGTGATATTTTATAAAATTTCATGACTGTGGATGATGGTGGAAGACAGTGCCAGTCTGTTTTCTGTCAGTACGCATTATGAAGTACCTGCTATGTGTTAGGCACCACCCTAAGTGCTAGGGATACAGAAATGAGGCAGAAGACAGCCCCTGCCCTCTGTGAATTTATAATCTAATGGGGAGACAACATGCAAACAAATATGTACAAACAAACTCTGTACAGGATAAATTAGAAAGTAATTAACAGAGGGTAGGATGAGAATTAAGAGGGATTGGGGAAGGCTTCCTGTAGAAGATGGAGTTTTTGTTGAGATTTGAAGACAGCCAGGGAGGTCAGTAGATGGAGCAGAGGAGAGAGAGCATTCCAGGCATGGGGATGGCCAGAAAGAAGGCCAGAGCCGACAGGTGGAGTGTTGGCTCATGAAATGTCAAGGAGGCCAGTGCCACTGGGTTGAAGGGTATGTGTCAGCGAATAAGGTATAAGGAGGCTGGAAAGGGGTGGGGTGAGGTGGGGCTGTGAGGAAGGTGTTATAAAGGTTATGAAGGACTTTGAACAACAAACAGGATTTTGTTTTTGGAGCCACTGGAGTTTATTAAGTAGTCTTTTGACTGCGTCTGGATGGCTGAAGTCACCCAAGAGTTGACCGCTAGTAAAGCTGGGCATTTTTTTGGGTCATTGTAGGATTTTGAGTTCTGACTGCCTCATTGCAGATTACCCTATTTCGTTGGTCTCCCTTTTTCCTCTCTGTCCCTTTAGGTTTCTCTAGGAAACAAAGAAAGAAGCAAAGGTGTGTTTTACAGAGCTCTCCAGCACTGTCCTTGGGCAAAGGTAGGTTAAAAATAAAGGCCGATGCATGACTGGGTCTCAGCTTGAAGTTGCATCACCTCTGTCCTTTGGGGAGGCTCTTCCATGCCTGTGCTGATTTCCTGTTTTAGGAAAGCATGGTTACATCGGATAATAACGCAGAGTCTATTGGGAGTTTACTCTTTAATGTAATGTTTATTTTTCCTTTGGATGCCCTTTCATTTAAAGTTTGAGGAAAGAATTTGGGGAGGTGCAGGGGGGAGATTGTTCCCCCAAATTGTTTTTCTCGTCTCCGCCTAGATTCTAGGCTCCTCCAGATTGTATATTCACCTTAGGTTTCTCTTCCCTCTCTCACAGTGCTTATCAATACTGCGGCCCCCTTGACGGCTCCTTCCTGCTTGTCTTTGAGAGTGTTCACATGTAGACACCATTTTATTTTTCTGTTTTGGGTAGCCTTCCTAAAAGACGACTTTTCACTGTGCCTGCCCATGTGCGGGGGAGGGAACAGAGAGGATCCTTGCCCTTATCATGTTAGTTGAAGCTGTTAACAGAAAGGTTCATTTCCTGTTCCTTTCCGTATACTGTTCTTTTTTTGCTTTTGTTTATTGAAAATTGCTTGACTTCTTTCCTGATTTATAAGGTATGAATTGTCCTCCCCTCCCCCTTTTTTGTACTTTCTTCTTATAGGTGTTATATATGGATGCAGTGGATTATTTCCCTGATCAAATCCAGGAAATCCTGGATCTGATGACTGAGAAGGAATTAAGAGTTCGCGTGCCAATAGAAGAACTAGAGCTTCTCTTAGAAGATTAATGATGAGTGGAACAGAGGACTAATGTCTCTAAGACTGAGGTCCGACGGTCCTTGGATAGCTTTGAATGGACGAGTTTGGAAACTTGCACAAGGACTGGGAAGCTTTTTTTTCTTTTTTAAGGACATTGTTTAAATTTTCAAAGGTTCTAGCCCAGTATAATGTATTTTTAGGTATTCAGCAGTCTCTCACATCCTCCATATGTTTAGACGTCATATTTACACAGAAACCTGTTATTTTATAGATTATATGTGTGAATATCATGTATATATGTATAGAAAGACAAACTTGGGAATAAATAATAAATCTTTTGTAGTTGGTTCCCTTTAAAGCCTTTACTCAGTATGGTTCATTATCAGCAGGTTAAGTGTATCTCCTGGGAGATCGGCGGCCAAGTATACTTGCCCCTCTTAGCCTGAATTAGATGTGGCTTATATCTGAATTTGGGGCTAAAGATCTAATCGAATCATGAACATCATCTCTCAGGGATGCTTTATTTGTGCAGTATAGACCTTTGACCTCCTCTTTGTCAGGTCAAATTCTAGGGTGGCTGTTGTTCAGGCGCGCCCGAGTCCTCTTCATGGGGTTTTCCTGGCAAAAGTCCTAGAGTGGATCTCTGTCAGACACATCTCAGTTTCAAAGATGACTCCATAGCTCTATGCATTGAGCCGGTGTTTTGTTTCACAATCAAGACCATCATGCATTCAGTAGCACTTTTTATCGTTGTAAAGGGAAGAGTATGAAAGTTACACGTCTGCTTTTCACTGTAATCCCTGGCAGGGAGACGCTCCCCTTTTCCCAATGTTGTTTTTGCTTCGGCTTAGAGTCTTAGAGTCAGAAGACCTGAGTTTGGGTCCCTGCCTTGACCTTTGCTTGCTGTGTCGTCCTGGCTGAGTCACTTTGTCATTCTGCTTCAGTTTCCTCTCATGTTTTCATTAGCTCCCTCACACTGTTGTTCTGGTAAGCTTCCTTTAATACTGTAGAAACAAGTCCGCTTTTTGTTTCCAGAGACCCGCGGCCAGACTTCTGGTGACAAACCTCTCAGACCTTGGCTAGACCTCCTGGGCTTGGGAGGGCGGAGAGACTTTCCCAGCCTTTGAGAGCCGAGCCAAGGTCATCTCCATGCCCTGACAAGGTTTGAGGAGCACATCGGTGGGAGAGCCCAAGTTAACAATGCTCTCCTCTTGCTCCTTGAAGCCGGTGAGTCATTATGTAAAAAGTCACCACGCACATTCACAAGGAGAAACCGTTCTGAAGAGGTTTGGACTGATTTCAGTGGACTCTTTAAATCCACAAAGTAGTTTAAACTTGAAGACAACAGCTTTAGAGAGACTCTTGCTTTTGCATACAGATTATAGAGCTGTCTCTTTTGCAGTTGTTGCTTTTAATAAATGTCCTTAGCTTTTCCTTGGCTATTATCATGCTCTGTTTTAATGTTGGGAGTTTATTTATTTTTACTTTGTAGCACCTCATTTAGAAGACAAGGAACCATTATGAAAACTGAGAAAGGAAAGGTTCTAATAGAAATTGCAGAGCACAGTGTCCCAGGAGAAGGGGTTCAAGGAACTGGGCATTTTTAGTTTGGTCATGGTGGGACATGGTGTAGTGGCCTTGGGATCACGGAGGCCTAGGTTCAGATCCTGCATCAGACCCTTAATTATCTCTGTGGTCACGTGGCTTCTCTGTGCTTCAGTCGGTAAAATGAGGGGTTTAGACTCAGTGATTCTAAGGTTCCTTCCAGCTTTAACTCAGTGATTACAGGAATGACAAATGAAAACCCCAAGAGACAGAGTTTCTGGGTAATTAGTAATCAGTTTATTAATTAAATACATTAGTAGTCATTGGTTTCTCTCAGTAATCAAAGACAAAACCATGGAGAGACTAGAAAAAGGTAATGCCCCTGACAGGTGAAAATCAACCCTGATTGGCGAACATTTAATGAGAAGGTGGGCTAGAAGTCTCCAGCTCCTCCTGCTAAGAACATGGCTTGATGGTGAGATTCAGCTGCCTCCAGCAGTCTGGATGGGGAATCCATCTCCACCCAGACCACTCAAGTTGCTTTTCTCTTTTCCCGTCTTTTTGTTCGCTTTTGACTTCTCTGGATTGAAGTAGTTCCATCTGTAACTTTAGACCTGAACTGGGTTCCCTGGAGCTGTTTCAGAACTGATTTCCTTTGTTACGTCTCTAACAAAGAAAACACCTGTTGATTTCTGGGAAGAGGCCATACTCCATGCATTAGGCTCTGCTCTCTCAGGGTTGGAACTGGGTTCAAATGTGTAGGCCCTTTGCCTGGAATTCCATGATAGTCCAAGTGAAGGCTCATTTTTCTATGCCACTATATTTCCACTATAGTGTCTGTTCCAGTGGACTCATATACCATAGCACCACATGTCTGTGCACATGTGCAGACACACACACACATACACACACTTCCTTTTGTGGAGGGGGAGGCAGAACAATCGGGGTTAAGTGACTTGCCCAAGGTCACACATCTAGCAAGTGTCAAGTGTCTGAGGCTGGATTTGACCCACACACTTTCACATTCCAGTTCTTGGGGCCATATAGTACTCTCCAGGCTTTCCTTTCCCTTTTGTTTTATCTACCAGGGACTCAGTTCTCTGTCATTTCAGATTTATCTGTTCAGAACTTTTCATCATCGTAGTCCCAAGGGCTGCCACTTAAGAGTCCACCTCCAGACTCCAGCAATTACATAGACTAAGATCTCCTGCCTAAGATAGCTTCTTCACCTTTTTTTTTTTTTGTATTGTGGACCCCTTCTCAGAATGTTTTTAAATGCCTAAAATAAAATACGTTAAGATTACACAGGAAACATTCTATGTCAAAATTCAGTTATCAGAATTTTAAGTGCACAAATGACAGGTTGAGAACCTTTCCTCTAGAGAACTTCCCTTATGCACACACACATCTGCAAGTTCCCACAGGGCCAAGATCCATACTGGCCACCAGCTCAGGCACCGCCCCCCCCCGCAGAACCCATTCACACACCCAGCCTCCCTGACTTCCCAGGATAACAAATGATGAAGCCTCCTTTAAAGCTGCCCAGAGGAGGACTCAACACAGTCATACAGACATGTGCGTTAGTGAGCAAATGAAGGAATGAAAGAAAGAAAGAGGCTTTTATCACATGCTTACTAGATGGAAAGCACTGTGTTAAGAACAGGATGGAAAGGCCCTGTGTCCTTGGGTGTAGCAGCAAAGCCTCTTCTTTAATGTTTCATGTCATTTCCACTGATAAAATCATGAAAGTTGCTCATATTGAACGTTTTTATTTTGCTGCCAAAGGCTCAGGTGCCAGCCCTTTCCTTTCTGGATCTTCAGTAGCTTTGGCTGTGGTACTGGCAGAACCGGCTGCTAGGCTGCATCTCCACGAGGATGGTGGTCCCGCTTCCCAGGATGGTGGCTGCAGATGCTGACCGGGAAGCATTGCAGTCCTCAGGGCTCTTGTGTTCAGGATCCTGGGCTGTCCCCATCAGGGTGAGGGGAGATGGTGGTTAAGGTGGTGGTGCTGGCCTGACCTACCTGGCTGGCTTGCCTGTACTGCGGGTAGCAGTTGGCTGGTAGTTGGTGGGGATGGTGGACCCCTTCTCCTTAGGAGTTGCTTTCCTGGATGGCCAAGAGGGCTGATCCAGAATCAGGACCAGTGTTTTAGAGGACGCTGCCATTCTTTGTGCTCATCTTGTTACTGGCAGCTGGTAAGCCATTGTTGCTGGTGGTGATGAGCAAGTGAGTCCATTCTCCACAATGATTTCTGCCTTCAACGACTGCTTTAGGGGACAGGCTGGAAGCAGGTCTGGTGGTTTGAGGGGCACTGCTAATCTTGGGACTCTCAGATTTAGGGTCTTGGGCTGTCTCCACTGAGGTCTGAGGGGATTTGGTGATCAAGGTGGTGGTGGTGTTGGTTTGGCTTGCTTGGACATCCTGACTCTCCCTTGTAAATTCATCCACTCCTTGATAAAACATAGACACAGAAGGTGCTTGAGATTCACACTTTGCTTCCAACTCTCAAATCTGTTCCTTATTACATCTGCTTGACTAGCCAAGGGCTGGCTTAACTGCATCTATTTCTGCTGTGAGTACCAAAGTCAGGGGAGGATCTTGATCCTTCATCTGTGGTCCCAAGGGAGGAGAAGTGGAGGAGGAGAAGGGTAGGAATGACTCGAGCCATAGGTAGCTATGAAATTACTCTGACCGTCTCCTCAGTTGCTGATCCTCCACTTTGATAGTGTACAATGAATTTCCAAGTGGGTGACTCCTTTTGCACAGTGAAAGGACGATAATACATATTATCATCCTTATGTATATTATACGTCCATACGGATATTATACATACAGTATAACAACTTTTCATACATACAATAAAATGAGTTTCCAAAGACCAAGAAGGATCAGGACAGCCCTTTGGAGAACTTTTTAATGGGTTCTGAGATCTGGCCTGTATATGGCCTTTTGCAGCAGTCTTCACTCAGTTGAGGTTTGCCAGTGCTGTGCCCCAGTCCAGGAGAAAAGGGCAGTGCAGAGAATCACCTTCTGCTTTGTGGGAACTCTGGGCACATCTGCTTAGGTCTGAAATGAGGACAAACCTGAGGTAGATGCAGACAGTTAGAAGCAGGCATAGCTAACCAACCTTGTTTCCCAATATCACAAGCTAGAAAAGGCAGGATAGTAGAGCGGAAAGGATGCTGGCTTTGGAATTGGAAGATAAAAGATCTGATGTTTGAATTCTGTCTCTGATACTCACTCCTGGTGTGCCCATGGGCAAACATCCTGGATTTAATTTTCCTTATCTTGTTAAGTGAGATACAGCTTAGTGGATGTATTATGAAGGCAGAATTTATGATTTCAAAGAGAATCTCATATATGTCTGAAAGGTTCGGAACCGCAGGATATAAGGAATTCTCTAGGTAGAAGGCAGAAGAACTAAAGCATATGTTTAGGCTCCACAGTAACAGGCCCACAAACCAGCGTCCCCATTTTGATATTTTGATCACAAGCTTCCAGGCCCAATAAGTCCGCCTCACGAGAGTAACCAGGAGGCCACAGAGAAGCATGATGGTATAAAGCAAAATCGTGTACATGCTTCCCCTCTACAGTAAGAAGATTACTCACTGGTCACAAGTCCTTGTTCAGCACTCCTTGCTCCTTGCTCCACACATGGGTCAGCTCTGCTACCGGCAGCTCCTGCTTCAGCTTCGGCTGTAGGGGTCTCTGGCTCCAACTGGAAAAGGAAAAAGGGAGCTCTTCAAGCTGTCCTCTCCCTCTTATAGAGTTTTTGACATCATTAAGCGCCACCTGAATGACCAGGGCCGATTGGTTCTTGAGTTGGCCCCTTCCCCTAGGTTAACACCCAATAGGGCGTGGCTCTGGAGTCAACACCTCCCCTCAGCCAGCCCCACGACTCATCACACAGGAAGTTCTCTGATTCCTGGCATGGTCGCTGGGCTTCTTGCCCCGGAAGAGAAGCCCCAGCACCCAGCGAGGCTCAATGAGGTAAACTGAGTCACTCAAAGAAAACAAAGGCCATTCTGGCCACAGTGGTCCAGTGAGTGGATGGAGGTCTAGAGTTGGAGTCCAGACCCGAGTTCAAATCTTACCTCAGGAACTTACTAGCCATGTGACCCTCGGCTAATCACTTAACCTCTCTGGGTCTTAGCTCCTTCACCTGTAAGATGGGGATAATGTCATTTCACAAGGTTGTTGTGAGGTTCAAATGAGATGCTACATAGTGCTCAGAAAACCTTACAAGTCTCTGTGCGTTTGCTCTTATCATTATAATGAGGGGTTTGGACCAGATGGTCCCTGACGTTCATTCCAACTCTTCATCTCTGATCCTAAAATAGATTTTTTTTTTGATAATGCTAAACTCCTATGACACTGCACGGCTAATTGCCTTAGATGCATATAAGATGGCTGATGATGATGTAAGGCGAGTCCTTTGATTAATTCCCTGAGCATTTATCCCTGACGACTTTCTTACTGCACGTACACCAGCATCATTCCTAGGGACCTCGCTGCCCCCTCTTTGGCTCCCCCCATGTCATGCTTTTACAATACTAATCCATGATGCTAAGCAGCATCTGCCTGTATATTACTGGAAATTAAATTCTTCAACATTCATTGTGTTACAGATATTTATAATTCACGATCGGAAAATAGTATTAAAAATTATTAAAATAAATTCAGTCATGGCAGGGAATTAATTCTTATAGTAACTTATCTCTGCGAGGGTACATGCGCTAACTTTTGTACCCACTAAATTTTGGTACCTTGGGACAAAGCTCTGATCACCTCACCCAAGTTATAGCCCTGTCCCCCTGAAAAAAGCCAGTGTTAGACCAGACTGGTGGTTGTTCACCCCTCACATCCTGCACAGGTAACAAATACCCCGCTACCCTGGTGGGCCATGGCGGTGGTGATTATGCTTCAGTGTATGGAGATGGTCTTTGTCACACATGTATTTTGTCGTTTGAACAATTGTGGGATATAGGAGTCTGTCTTCTGAGGCTACAACAACCACATCATCAACAGTGACCAGTGTAAGTTCTCTGGCCATTGTGTGTATTAATGGTGGTGGGGAATGAGAATCCAGTCGAGGAGGATGGGAGGCAGCACTCACCAGGGCGTACTGCATCAGATCTTTTGTCACTCACTCTTGGTGCCCAGAGGCCTCACAGAGGTGCTGCCTCCCTGGTTATACCAGCCAGGGAAATTCTTTTTATAAAACGACACCAGGAAAAGATCAGGCTGGCCCAGTGGCACCGCGGATTCCATAAGGCATTCTATGCTGAGTAGTATAGACAAGTTCAGCACTTGACGGTCATTGTAAGCATAGAAGCAGGCTCTGACTGACTGGCTTAGAGGGGTCTCATACTCAGCAACCAACGCTGTACAGGATCTCAGGAAGGACTGACTACTGTGGGTTGGGTGGTTTGGAAAGATTCTCTAGAGAACGGGACTTGAGCTGGGATTTGAAAGCTGGATAAACTGGGTAGATGGGGAGGACATTAACAAGCAGGGGGGAAGGCTCCCTAGAAGATGTGGGACTCAAAGAGTGCCTTTAAGGATAAATAATAATGATAGCTAACATTTTTATAGTGTTTTAAAGTTTGCAAAGCACTTTACATGGAATATCTCATTTGTTCTTACAATGACCCTGTGAAGTGGATATGATCTGGATCAGGTGATAAGGACATTGGGGGAGGGGGGCACAGGAGGAGCAAAAACATGGGGGTTGGCAAAAGGCATGGCAGTGTTAAAAACAACAAACAACAACCTGCGTTCAGGGGTCATGGAGGAGAACAGTTTCTCTGGACCCGTGGATTTGTGAACGTGAGTATTTGGAGATAAGGAGGCTAAGGAGCGCGAGGCCCCTCGAAGCCAGTCAGTCAGAGCCTGGTTCTGTGCTCACAATGACTGTGGAGTGCCGACTGATACACGCAGTAGAATGGCTAGAACCATCCTGGCCAGGGCAAGCAGAAGCGGACAGTGTATACGATCGAGAGCACGAGGACAGTGGTGCCTTAACTCCAAGTAACGTGTCAAGGGCTCCATTCTGTGTTGGAACAGGGTCAGCAGGAACATCAGGATCACGAGCAAAATGGAAAGTGACTTAAAGCAGGGGTGGGGAATCTGTGGCCTTAATAAGAGGATTTATTCTGTGAAGTTTGGATTCAGTCAAAGGGCCACACTCGAGGACCTAGCGGGCCACATGTGTCCTTGAGGCCAAAGGTTCCCCACCCCTGACTTAAAGTGTGACAAGCTGGTTGGGTTGCAGTGAGTAACCCAGAGAATCAGGGTTTGAGAGGTGATGTCACTGGTGGAGAAGGGGCAAAGACGAATGGATGGGGACAACGCCCCCTCCCCAGCATAGCAGTTCTTAACCTGGGGTCCACAGAGTCCACAGATAGATTTCAGGGGGTCCATGAACTTAGATGAGGGAAAAGTTACATCTTTATTTTCACTAACCTCTAACCAAAATTAACATTTCATTATTTAAAACCATTATTCTAGGAGGGGGTCTCTAGCCTAGGCTATGCTGAGGGTTCCATGATACAAAAAAAGGTTAAGAACCCCTGAACTAACAGATAAGGCCAATTCCTACGATGTCGGGTCACTGGGCAGAGTGTCAGAGGCTGAGCCTTGAAGGGCCAGGGCCTACAGCGACTGGCGACGCCAAGCTGTTGTGATTTGCCTCCTTTGATTAAGCATAGAGCTTCTTCCATAATAAGGACTTCAAAGTTGAGTGGAATGTCAAGGGTGCTCAAGAGCCGCCAGACAGTTGCTCCAAGTGGGTCAAACCAACTCTGTCACCCAACACGTGGAAGTACATGGTAAAGTGAGAAAGGTGGTGGGCTGGACACGACTCAGGAAGACCTTGGGCCAAATCCTGCCTGCCATGAATGGCTGTGTGACCCTGGGCAGTCAGCCTTCCTTCTCTCTGTTCCTGAAGGAGCAATATGAGTGTTAACTAGTAGTAGTGGGGGCAATAGCTTTTAAAAAACCACCCATTATGTAGATCATTTCATCCTTTTAAAACATGTTCGCATGCGTGTTTAACCTTTACCAGGCTGGTCAGCAAGTGTCTGCCATGGGTGTGTGGGTGTTTGAGGACCAGCATCTCCGGTGTGAGGACTTGCTGGGCCCTTTTCCGGGCTACTTTTCCAACCTCCAGAAAACTGCCGTGGCTGCTCCCCAGTAAGCCACTGATCCAGGTTAAGGGTAACCCGTCAGTGACCTGGGAGGTATCTGCCCCAAGCCTATGAAGACTTCCCCTGGTGGAAAGGACGGAGAAGAACAATTTGTTCCAAAGCCCATGAAAGCGGCTGAGGTTACGTGCCATGGAGTGCTTAGAGATTGGGCGGGCATCCAAGATGCCGAGGTTACGCACTGCCTCCTGGGCCATCCCCAGGCATCCTGACTTTTCTTGCCACTAGACGTGGATGACTCGAAGAGAAATCAAAGATGACAACTTTGTGCTACTTTGCCTCACTTAAGTACAGTTCACCCACGACATCGTCCTGTGGTGTCATTGGTCCTCTGAGAATGAAGGACAAACAACAGCTGTGTGTCGGGTACCAGGCCAAGTGCTGGGGATACAGAGAACGTCAAGACACAGTCCCTGTCCTCAAGGAGCTCACAAACAAGCAAGAAATAGCCAGGATGAATTGGAAAGTTGGGAAGGTGTTATCCTCATTTTTGCAGATGAGGTGCCTGGACCAAAGACCAAAAGGACTTAAAAGGACTTGCCTGAGGTAGCACAGATGACCCAGCAACAGAACCAGGACCCGAACTCCAGGTTTCCTGACTCTGGTATACATGGTGATGCTTGCAATACTGCCTTGGCAGCTTGTGGAAAAGATGAAGGCTGAGGAAGATTAGCAGCACAAATCAATAAACAAACAAATGCCTTGAACTCTGGAAGAGTTAAGAAGGAGTTCAGATCTTGGAGACTTGAGGATTTCCCAAGGAGTCCTGAACTAGCCCCAGATCTAACCCACTGCTCTGTAGCCTCTTTGCTCCTGAGCTGCACAGGCCCCGGGGCGGGCCACAGGCCTTCACCTGCCTTTGTCCCAGGGCCTTCTCCAGTTCCCTTGAGGCTGCTTCCAGATCAGATCCCCCTCAATTGCCAGTTGCTGTCTCTTGTCCGGACTCCTTCAGATGGGTGCCTTTGCCTGCTCCTGCTTGTGGGGAATAGGGCTACCTGGGCCTCACAGATACAGCATCATCACCTGCCACAGGATTGGACACTGAAGGAGGTCCTGGGACAGTCAGATCACCCGCTTCCCTCAGTGGACCTCTCTCTAGCCGCTGATAACCTCCTTGAACTCATTCTCCGGTGATTAACACACTCCCACCTGGTCCTATCCTCCCCATCCCAGCGATTCTAATCTACAGATGGCATTGTACAAACTCCATTCTTGGCCCCCCATTTCTTTATTCTCTTCCTCAAATCTGCCCCCCCACCCCTAGTGTCCCATTTTCAAACTACTCATCCACTGTGCCCTCTGGAATGTCCTCTCTACAGGTAACAAACCTACTCTTTTCCTTTGCCTTTCCTTCCATCTTCTTATAGTCACTGAGACACGGCTCCCTCTCGATGATGTGACATCTCTTTCGACCCTCTCCAGCACTGGTCGCACTTTCACTTATTCCCCAATTCACGGGTCATGGTGGGAGTGTCAGAATATTCCTCATGTCCCATCGGCATTTCCAGGCTCTCCTGCTACCACCGTCACTCAGTAATCTCTCCTCCCTTGAGGCTCATTCAGTCTGTGTTTATCACTCAGTGAGATTCCGGTGGCTGCCACCTAGCGATCTCCAGGACATTCCCCTCACTTCCTCAGTGAGGTCAGTACCTAGTTCATAGTCTTTCCCTTCTCGCCAAGCCCTGCCCTCTTCCTAGGGGATTTCAGTGTAACTTGTGATAACTTCCTCAAATTTCCCAAAGCCTTAACTTGCTCATTTCCCATGACTCAGTTCTCCATTCCATCCCAGCCACACATGGATGGTTGTACGCCGGCTTTTTGCCATCACCCACAAGCCATTTTTTTTTTTTTTGCCATTTCCACATTGTGAAATCTGAAATTCCTTTATCTGATTACAGTCTGCTGAGGACCCAACCGTCCCTCTAGTCATTCGGGCTCACAACCTAGATGTCATCCTTCACTCCTCATTTTCTCTCAGCCTCTATAGCCAACCTGTTGCCAAGTCCTGTTGATTCTACCTTCAGAACACCTCTTGTATATGCCCGCCTCTCTCCTCTGACACTGCCATCCCCATGATGCAGGCCTCCATCACCTGGATTTTAGGTACACAGGTTGAATCATACAAGCAGCTCTCCCTAGACATTTCCTGTGGCTTGTTTCTGGGTCCTTTATTAACCCGCTGGCCTGAATGTCTGCTCTTAACACTGGTTTCCTGCTTCTTTCTCAACACCTTTGTTTCTGATGCACCAAAGAAGCCCTGGGACAAATTCTGGTTTAGCCTTCTGGTTTATTTCTTGTTTGTCTCTGTCCTCCATTGCTCTTGCTGGAAGAGGGCTGGCCTCCTCTTCCCTGCCTGTCAGAATTCTGTGATTCCTCCCCAGGCAAACACGGACCATCTCTGTCCTTCTGCCACTCTCCGATTTGTCTAGTTGTGGTGGCTTGAACAACCCACCTCAGTGCCCTCATCTGGACGGGGAAGGGGGCTGGACTGAATCAATAAGTATTTATTAAGTGCCTTTTATTGTACCAGGCACTGAGGATGCAAGAAGAGGCCAATACAGTCCCTGGCCTCAAGGAGCTTGTGATCTAATGACTAGATTGCCTCTCAGGTCCTCCAAGCACTTGATCTGTGATCCTTCGCGTGGATTATTTGTAGCCTGGGAGTTGGAGGGTGAAGGAGGCAGAGCTGCTTAGGGATTATGGTATGTGCGTGCATACATTCTGCACAGATAACATGAGCGGAGGCCCCACTGAGGGCTCGGCACATATTTATTAAAGGAACGAGTATGATGTGATAAGGCTGGGAATGTGGGTTGAACAGACACAGCCGGATCTAGGCCCAGATGGATTTCCACCTGGTGGTTTGGGCATCCCGTAGCCGTAGCTTGCGTCATTTAGAATTATTCATAAGATTTTAAATCTAGAAAAGAAAAATAGAGGTTTCTATGAAATCAGAGGTGCATTGTGGCTAACGGTGTAGTGAATAAAGTGGACTTGGAAAGACCTGAGTTCAGATCCTGCCTAGGACACTTAATTTACCTGTGCGACCTCGGCAAGTGACCTAACCTCAGTTTCCCTGTCTGTAAAATGAGTATTATAATAATAGCGCCTACCTCCCAGTGTTATTGTGAGGTTCTAACAAGAAAATGTTGATAAAGTCTCAGTTTTCTAAGTCTGTAAAATAGGGGGTTAGGCCCCAAAGCCCTTGAGGTCCCTTCTGACTTTACATCTGTGACCCCATGGTATATCACTTAGATTCTCTTATCTGAACTCAAACGCAGCCGTGTGCTGAGGTTCCAGACAGAAGAGTCATTCCCTGCTCTCAGGGAGCTCATATCCCAATGGGGAAGATGACACAGCCAGAAGGTCTCAGGTGTCGACCCATAAGGTGGTTTCTAAGCTGTTGATTTATTGACAGGCCTGAATTCTATGATTCTATAATTATTATCTTACAATAATTTATGGACTCCTTAGACAGCAGCTCTCCATCATCGGCCATAGGCTAATCGAGAAAAGTGCCCATGGTTCTCTCTGTTCTCCCAGAGAAGGCTGCATGTCAGCGGTGCCAAGAATACTTTTTTCTTTTTCCTTATTTTTTTTTATTTTCAAGTCCAAATTCTGTCCCTCCCTCCACCCACTGAGAAGTCAAGAACTAGGATACTCATTAATTTTATGAAGTATTTTGAGGCCTTGGTGGTGGTTTTCTGCATCTGTTATGTTTTGGGCTGGGGAGGGGAGGGTGCAGTTCAAATGAGAAATGCAAGATTCCCACATGACTGGTGGAATGTGATGTTTCCTTCCTCAGACTTTACGCAGGAGGTCGTATGGAGCTATGTAAAAAACAGCCATTTTGGGGCACTTCGGGGGGAAACCACCTCTTTTACGGCTTTTCAGCTATTTATTAGAGAAGTCAGTTCATAGTTCAGGAAGCAAACATTTATTAAGTGCCTGCTATGTTCTAGGCTCTGTGCTAAGTATTTCACAAAATATGATCTCTTTTGTCACAAACACCCTGGGGAATAGGTGCTGTAATTATCCCCATTTTAGAGTTGATAAAAATGAGGCAAACAGAAGTTAAGAGACTTGCCCAGGGTCACACAGCTAGGAAGTATCTGAGGCCAGATTTGAACTCAGGTCTTCCTGACTTCAGACCTAGCAATCCTGGGATAGCAGAATTCCCCAAAGGAGATGTTTCCCTTCTCACAGAGAATCGTGTAGTAGCCAAGAAGGGGAGACCAGAATTAGTTGGTATAGTATTATGCTGTTTTATGCTGGTGGAGTGGAAAACAGCAAAAATGGCAGGTGGGTTCCCTGGTGAGACATCACTGACTGACAGCTCACGGGTTCCGGAGGCAAGGTGTGCTGGAGCCAGCTCCTACCGGCTCTCAAGTCAGTTGCTAAGTTTTCAGTGTGAACATTTAAACCTCAGAAATGCGCAAATGCTACAAATCAGAACTTGATTTATTATTTCCTTGAGTTTTGAGACTTAAAATGTGTGTACGTTTTATTTTTCAGGAGAGCTGGTTGTTAAACATTTACTACCACACCCTTGCAGTGTGAAGAGTATGGATAACAGAATGGGGCACGTGGAGATGGGTTGTGACTGGCCTTGTGGTAGAGCCTACCTGTGTCAATGAGATCACAAATTCATTTGAGTTAAATAAGAGGCATCCTGGGGTAGTGGTTAGAACCCTAGACCAATTGTTGGAGGACTGAGTTCTAGCTCTGGCCCTGGGCAAGTCAACCTCTTAACCTCAGTTCTTTTGTCTAGCAGGCCTAATAAGCTCCTTGATGGTGGCACTGTTTGTTTTTTGTGGCCAGGACCTACAATAGTGCCAGGCTTATATAGCGAGCATTAAAACGAATGTTTGTAGGGCCGCGTTCAGTGAAGCACGGAGGTCAGCTGTACAGCGCCGTTCATGTCTAGACCACTGGAGTTATTCAAGACGGGGTAGAGTTCAGAGAGTCCGCCCTTCATCTTTTATGATAGCTGTTTTCCCTGTCACACAAAAGCACCAGCCTAACGGGAGAAATTTTAATTTGGAATAAGTCAGTGACGTTTGTAAGTGATTTACCCTATTAAAGCTTGAAAGTATGTGTCGTCTATGACTCATCTTCCTTTAGAGCTGACCTTCCGCCTTTCAGAGCCAGTTCAGTTGGTCCTGGAAGCCCCTCGCAGGAGTAACGTAAGCCCAGGTGCTTCCTCTGACTGAAAGGTAAATGTTCTTGTCATGGCATCAGCCAATCACAATTCTGTTAGCTGATTTTTTTTTTGTTGTTGTTAACTCAATTCGTCATCATTTGGTAGAGATCATATTTTTTCTTTAGCATTTTTATAGGGAAGTGTCCTGTGGCATCTCCAAAAAAGCACCCCTGAGCTCCGTTTGAGAGGCAGCAATGGGGTCACGCAGAATAGACACAGGACCACTAAACCATACTTAGAAAACTACATATTAACATTATCTGTGTCCTATGGCATTTTTATTTGGTTCAGTATTTGCCAATTACATTTTGATCTGGGTTCCGGCTACGTTCGGTGGGGAGTGTTGTGGGCTGCCTGTAGCCACCTCTGTAATGGATAGTCAGCTTCAGCCAGGAATAACTGGGTTCAAGTCCTACCTATGACACATACAGGACTGTGAGAGACTGAAGTTCCTTGACCTCTCTTGCCCCCAGGCAACTAAGACTTTAGGTTTCAAAACACCATTGACGGGGCATTTAGAACCTTCTCCTTTAAGGGTCCTTTCCATCGATGCTTGATTTATCTTGTGTGTAACCGTTAATAATTTATCTTCTTCCTGTCAGAATGTAAGGCCCTTGAGGGAAGAGGATTGTTTCTCTTTGTATCTTCAGTGCTTCGAGTAGTGCCTGGATTTAATAAGCATGGTGATTTCCTTGCCTGGGAGCACCCTAGAACCCAGGAAGCCCTAGGCTGAGAGTCAGAAAAGGGACCCGATTTGCTGTTTCCTGGGGAGGCCATGGTCCACAGACAAGCTGAGTATGAATAGGACCATGTTGCTGTGGCTGAGGTGAGGTATCCAGCCACTATCAACTCAAAAAGGGTTATGTGGAAGGGCTGCATTCTGCTTCGTTTCCTGTCATAGGACCAGAATTCCCCTTTGGTCAAAGGGAGGTTTCTGATCAAACTACAGCTGGCCTAGGGGCTTCCAATCTGGAGACTTCATTTCCAGTTTGAATTCTGCCACTGTCTAGGTCTGTGACTTCAGGGAAATCATATCCTGTCCCCGGGTCTGAAAATTGTATTAGGGGAGGGGGCTGGGTAGAATAGACATGTCTAAGCTGCCTTCCCCTTAACATTCTGACCTTTGGCCTCAGGCACATCATTCAATCCCTGAACACCTCAGGTGCCTCCATCAGTAAAATGGAGAGAGAGAATCTGCTGAAGGGCTCTGTCAGTGACTGCCTGGGAAGAGCCCAGGCCTGTGGCAGCAGGAGATGGCACTGGCCTGAGATGTCTCACCCTGACCTTTCGAGGCTTTGCTCAGATAACTAACCTCTTCCGTGCGTGCGTGCGTGCATGTGTGTGTGTGTGTGTGTGTGTGTCCAGGATGAGAGGTTGGGTCTGTGATCCGAAACATGTGCCAGGGTTTACTCCCCAAGAGCATTAGACTTCTGAATAAAGCAGTAAAATAGCTCCTAATCAGTGTCTTGCAAAAAGAAAAACCCACCCACAAAGGTACCAGTCTTCAGAAGAGATGTTGAGGTGGCAAGTTAAGTCTACACTGTCTATCCTTAGCCTAGGCTCTGTCTTTGCAGGCCAGCAGCTTAACACACGTTAACTGCTCTTGCTCACTCACCACCCTCACGCGCTGTCTACGAGCAGATGACACAACTGATGCGTGAATGCCTTCTGAAAGAGCATGTTTTATTGTGCAGCACAGTGAACAAAAGACTGGCAAGTTCAATGGGTATCCTATCCGAGTAATACATATATATATAAAAAAACAACCCTTGCTCATAAAGACCTATTGGTGCACGGATGCCCCTTCAGCTCTCCCAGTGTTACTAGTTCAGGGGGTCTGGACAGCTCCCAACACCTCTCATGAAGGCAGCACGGTTCTTTTAGAGATACAGTCCCTCTGGGGTGCCTTCTTGTTTCTTATAAAGTACATTTTCTTTAGATTTTTTGAAGTCTTCATTTGTTACTTTCATTCTACGTTCTCTTAGGGCCATGAGACCAGCTTCTGTGCAAATTGCCTGCAAAAAAGGAACACAATTTTCAAAAGTAAAAACTTGAGCCTTAGAGATGTGTAACTCTATGCTAGCAACACAGAGGAGGGAGAGGCTTTCAAAAAAGGTGTGTGACAGTCAAACTGAGGCATGAACTGCTAGAGAACACTACAGAGGAGAAATAGAGTGATTTCTTTTAGCTGAAAGCTAAATTTTGGTTATTTCAGGGGATGGGCAGCAGTTCAAAGTACTACTTAGAGAATCTCTAATTGAAAGACAGTGGGCCTTCTCGGTGGAGGAGCGTGCTGGTCACATCAAGCAACTGTAATGTGAAAGAACAACTGCTTCATGGAAAACAGCATGGCGGGGAGGCAGTGTATTTTTGTGGATTAAACAATGGACTTGGTAACACTGCCATGATCAATTTTGATAGACTTAGCTCTTCTCAGCCCTGCAATGATCTAAGACACTTCTGAAAGACTCAGGATGGAAAATGCTGTCAACATCCAGAGAAAGAACCGTGGAGTCTGAATGCAGATGGAAGCATGCGATATTCACTCCTTTTTGTGGCTTTTCCCTTTTGTTCTGTTTCTTCTTTCACGATATGACTAATATGGAAATATGTTTTCACGATTGCACAAACAAAACACTATCGGACTGGGAGCCAGAAGTCTGTGGGCGAGTTACCACCTTTCTCAGTTTGTTTCCTCACGTGCAAAGGAGGAATAATACTTCGCAGGATTGTCGTGAAGGAATGGTTTTGTAAACTGAGGAGAGCTGTTATATCTGCCAGCAATTAAAACTATTTCACTTAACAGTCAATGATGCCCTGGTTCTACAAGAGATCTCCAGGAAATCCACCTCCCCAAATGCAGAGGTCTCTAGTCCATGAAGCACCCTGTGGGGCCTGCAGGTTAGAGTTTGATGAAACATTAGAAAGAAAGAATGAAAGTAAGAACTTGGACAGGTACAACCAGGCTCTGTCATACATTCTGATTCTTAGTAGAACTTTCCTATACTATGAGTGTCAGGGTTGTAAAACCAAGAGGCAGAGGATTCCCAAGTGATGCTTTAGTCAAAACATAATCATGCCTGACAACTCTGGCCAAATTTAAGAGCGGCGGCCACTGTCTCCCTTTGAGAAGGGAGGAGGCGTGAAGGCACTGACAGGCCTTCACCATGAAAGAGCATTTATAATTTCAGTGTAGTGGCACATCAACAAGAACTACAGCTAAATTAAAATAAAAGTACCATTTATATTAATGTCTAATTAGCACCTCGGTCATTTAAAAAGATTTTTTTTGCAGCTTTGAGAATAATGTGTAGTATTTATTATGTAAGTTTTCTTGAAATGAAAATGCATTGCTTTATACCGAATCCTCTCGTTCTGCTGTGTATGCGGCAATATTTTTTGTCTTTTCTTATTTTGTATTTAAGTTTAGAATAAATTCAAATATAATGGAAAAACAAAACAAACCAACAGCAAAATGTTCAGCCATCCAAAAAGTTGAATTGGCTGCACTGAGAGGTAATGAGTTCCCCACTACTAGAGCTTCAAGCGGAAGCCAGATGACCAGTTTGGGGAATATTCCCTCTGTGACTAGCACTAGCCATTTTAAATTAATTGTTGTTTTCCATTAGCAGCATAAGCACATTTCTCACCTTGATATCTGCTCCAGATAAGTCATCTTTAGCCATGATCAAATCATCTAAAGTTACGTCATCTGCCAAAGTCATCCTGCTTGTATGGATCTGAAAGATGCGCTTCTTGGTCTTTTCGTCCGGCAGAGGGAACTCGATCTTTCGGTCAATACGTCCTGTGTGCGCAAAATGTTTTCAATGTCATATACCCACTTCTAGCCTCTCAGTAAATGCAGCCTGGCCTGGAACTGCAAGGAATGAGGAACTTGTCAATAAATCCAGTGGCTTCCAGGTAAAGGCAACTTCCTCTTGGCCCCTTTTGCCCACAAGAGATTTTTTTGGAAAGCATTAAGAGTCAGAAGCCATGGAGAGGTTTCTATTCTGCTTAACAATACTATCAAGAAAATTATGACTCAAAGCAGAAACTGTCAGATTGTGATCCTAGTTCAATCTTTCTCCGACTCAATAAGGAGCTAATTTTCCAAAATACTTCTAGTAAACAAACACAGAAACCCTGGTATACTAAGGTTGATGTTAAAAAAAAAATGAACATTTTCTTGTGGATATGGCCACAGTTTCTGAGCCAGGTCAAAGGAAACTCTCACCTGAATGGAAATATATTAAATTAATGTCTCTCTCAAAGGCACCTGATTTCGGTGGGACCAGCTCAACTTAAAAAATGTACAAAGGATACAAAATAAACATTTTACTCACAGTTGCTTAGAAACCAAAAGGAGATTTTAAAATAGAAGTACCATACAAAATATTCCTTTAGAGAAGGTACAGATTTAATGGGAACATTTATCCTAGGACAGGGATCAAGTTATAGAATAAAATCTAAAGTCTAAAATTTTACAGGCATGGTCTGGCAGTAGAATCTACTAGCTCAAAGGAAAGGCATTTGTTTTGTACAAAATTAGCTACAGTACTGGTGTATCTTAAAATTGCTTTTCAAGATTTTCTCAGTAACTACTTGTTAAAGCTTCCTGAAAAGCCACATAACATAATAAAAACAAGTTTCACCTGGCCTGATCAGTGCTGGATCCAAAGTTTCTATCCGGTTTGTGGCCATAATCACTTTCACATCTCCTCTAGAGTCAAAGCCATCCAACTGGTTCAACAACTCCAACATCGTGCGCTGGATTTCTCTTTCTCCACCTGAATTTGAATCGTACCTTGGAAGATGAGGAATAAGAAAAGGGAAGGAATGAAGACGCAATTAAGGTTTGGTCCTTTACCACATGAACTTCACAGATGTTAACACTTGCAATAAGACGGAAAAGATATATTATTAGTCTTCAAAGCCATGTGATGCATTTTAACATCACATTATAGAATAAGCACTGAGCCCAAATACTATACATCTGAAAGGAAAAAGGAAAGTACCACGTGATTTACAAAAGAAAAAATTATCACAAATCATTATCCAGGCTCACATTTTTCAACTAACTGATATGCCAGAGAAATCCATTCATAATCCAAATGATGGTAAGCACTCATTTTTACAAAACAGCTTTCATTCAGTCATCTTTGAAATACCCAAAACTGAATAAAAAGGAGGGAGGGAATACCTTTTGGTCCCAATGGCATCAATTTCATCAATGAAGACGATCGATGGAGCATGTTCCTCAGCTACTCGGAACAATTCTCGAACGAGTTTGGGCCCATCTCCCAAGTACTTCTGTATAAGCTCAGAACCAACAACTCTGAGGAAGGTCGCGGAGGTCTGGTTTGCGACAGCTTTGGCTAACAAGGTTTTACCTATTTTAGATTAAAAGCAAACGAAACCCCCCCACTTCAGTTAGAACTGTTGCAGCACTTTAAAACATTAAGAGCAGACAGCCATCAGGGGAAACCATAAATTATTCTCTGGATGTTGTACTCAGAACATTAGTTTGGAGTCAGGAAACGGAGGTTTCAAGGTTCAGCTCCTGGCTTTGTGTGACCACAGATCCATAAATCCCTTCACTTTTTAACTCTCGGTTCCCTCATTTGTAAAATGGGAACAGTGACACACTACTTCCCAGACAGGGTTATGCTGAGCCAAGCACCACCAAGTGCTCTAGAAACACAAGATGCTCTCGAGGCACAGAGCCAGAGATAGGTCCAAGTCTCCTGACACAAAGCACCATAAGCTGCTACCTTGGTCCACGCTTCCGTGTTTTCTCCAGTCACATTCAAGTCCTTTTGGAGACAGCACACAATCACACTAACTCTAGCTCCTCACGTTTATTCAGCATTTTAAGGCTTCTAAAACCTTTCTGGCACAGTGGCTGACACATAGCGGGCACTTAATAAACACCAGTTGACCAGTTTTCCTTAACACAATCTTGTGAAGTATGGGGTAGTTTAGGCATTTTTATTCTCATCTTACAAATGGGAAAATTGAGGCTCTGAGTGACCTTCCCATGGTCATACAGTCAGTGTATGAGGCTCCAACCCAGGGGTCTGCCTCCAAAGTCCAGTGCTTACGTATCTAGTTATTTGTGGGTCCTACCTTTCAATAATCATTTTTAAAAACAATTTGAAACTCTAACTGAATTGTATCAGCATGATTTCCCCTATTAGAACACTAACGTCATCTCCTCGAATGCCAACCCACATGTCCCAAAGGGGACTGAGAAGCAACACGCAGATCCTTCTGTGAGGATTTCTAAAAGCTCCTTTTAGATCCTCTTGCATATTGCTGGTGACTCCAGCTGCGATCTTGATCTGAGGTTATAATAAAATAACTGACTCAGTCTCTAACATGTCTATCAGTAAATGTTCCATGAATTACTTGTGACCTCTAGTCAATCACTCACTACCATTTTATTAATGGGGAGAAAGTTACTGTCTTCTCCCTACCCACTCCACAGGGATATTATGAAAACTCACTATCATAGAAAGTGGAGGGAAAAAGGGGGAATCTACTTGGAGAGAGAGACTTTTTTTTAAAGGTGCATCAATATTATTCTGTTTTAGATATCAACAAACACCATGTGAGCCCAAAGTCAGGAAGGAAAGAAAATAACAGAAACCATCACAATGTTCCATTTTCCTTGTAGCTAAGTTAGAAAAAAAAATGAAAGAAATTTGCTAAACCAGCGACTTTAGTAATTCATTTATCTTGGATTTAAAAAACAAAACACATGTGAAGGACACAAACATTATTAATCATTGTAGCACCTAAAAATATTTTTGTCTATGGCATTTAAAAACAAAATAAAAGGGTTGCTCCATGCCTTTATTAAAAAAACCCTAATCATGGTCTCTTGTGAGCATCTGTTCCCTATGCGTTGCTTGTACGACTTGGCTGCGTTACTTTCCCCCTATCATTCTACCCCATCAACCCCTCCAACCAAAGAGAGCTGGAAAGCACAACAAAATCCATTCAAAAGATTGAAACGGTTGAAGATGGTAATTAAAGACATGCCTCCAACTGGCACAAGACAAATGAGAATTGATTTAGGATTTTAGAGGGAGAAATGAAGATTTAGGTGGTCAGGAAGGCCCCTTTCACCTGCTATCTAGAATCATATTCTAACTAACCTTTCTCAGAATTAAACCCTCCAGAAGCTGATGATTTCCTCCTCTGTACTTTGTGCTTACACTTCCTACAGCTGCCACAAAGGGAATGGTGGCTGCTGTTAATGTAAGCCCAGCAGGCAGGTCTCTTACCAGGTACGGACAATGAACAGCAGGAGCAGTGTACGATGGAGCCTTTTCTACAGAAGTGTGGCTCTTTATTAAAAATATGAAAGGCCAGTAAATTCTAATTTGTACTAAAAGCCAGGCTGTAGAGCAAGATGTGAAAGACCCACAAATAACAAAGTCTTCAGGGGGGAGGAAGCTGCAGCCTCAAGGCCACATGTGGCTCTCCTCATCCCCAGACTAGGCTAAGTCAGAGTTTAACAAATTCTTTTGACGTAGCAGGCAGCCTGGCAGTTCTCAGACATTGAATTTCTACGCCTACGTCAAGGATCTGTGGTTTTGTCTGTGAAGGAAGCTATCCACTTACACTCTACCATCTAGGAGAGGGACTTCTAGAAGCTGCCATGTATAAAACATTAATCAATGCAACCAATTGGTGATGAGTTTATCTTGGCTTTCCAGAAAGAAAAAAAAGGCCACACATTCCCCTAGGGCCCTAGCTCCCAAACCCAGTTCAGTACTTAAATTAGGGTCATTAAGCAGATCTACAAGGAGTTCGAAAGCACCTTCTAAAAAGGATTAAAGAAGTAAGGAAGTACAGGTCATTAGGCTACTTCCTGAGCTATGCGCACAGTGGGCAGAAGAGCCTGGGCCAGGGAAAAAGCCAGGAGGCCCCACGAAGACCTCCATTATTGCCTGAACTGGGCAGTCTGTTCAGGGCCATGGATATTTTCTTTCTAGGTGACCATGATAACGACCTAGGAGTGAAGTGCATGTCTACAGCTGTAAGGCAGGACTACGTCATGAGTACTAGGTGGCTGTGCAATGAAACTGCTAGGTACCTTGCTATCTGGGATTTGCCAAGCCTTCTAATAAGCAAATTATTAATCACTGCCTGACTCAACTTTGGCTCTCCTTTCTACTTTCAGGAAATACATTTCCAATGTCTAGTCTATTGTGCTTCTAGGATTGAAAACTTCTGAGCCCTCACAGCCTGGCCATAGTTCCTTAGAAAGCCACTTGTGGCTCGAGGGTTAAATACCCCATAACAGTCTCTGGCCTTCTAGGTCCTCAGGTATGGCCTTTCGATCAAGTCCAAGTTTTACAAAGCAAATCCTTTTATTAAGAGGATTTGTTCTGTGAAGTTTGGATTCGGTCAAAGGGCTGAACTTGAGGACCTAGAGGGTCACATGTGGCCACAGGTTCCCCACTCCCGGCCCGTACCCAACATTAATTACAAAGCAGTGTCCTTCTATTGCTGCTCATTTCTAACCAGTTAGTCCATGTGCTGAAAGAAAGCTGCCTTCCTGTTGTTCTCAGGGAAATGCTCAAACTGTCTTTTTCCTTACAAAGACTATGCTCTGAGCATCAAAGCACAAGAGAAAAGATGAAAAGAAACAAAGGACAACCAAAGAATGAGAATGTCAGAGGTGAAGATTCAAGTCCTCATCCTATCAATGCAGAAACAAAAGGACAGGGAGACCTGATTCACCCAAGGTCACAGCATTAGCATTTCCATAAAATCTAAGGCTTGCGAAGTACTTCACGTGTCAGCACATTTGCTTTGGGAGATGGGGAAACCGAGGCTGCCAGAAGTCAGGTGACTTCACCAGGGTTACACAGCTAGGAAGTGTCCGAGGTGCAAGGGTTAGGGTTAGTGTCTCAGGGCTTCTGTCTCCAAGTCCACATTCTATCCGAGGCACCACTTAGGTGCCTGTGAATGGCTAACTGTAGTTACCCAGAGAGTATTTAGGAGAAGGTGGAAGGCTTGCGGGAGTGAATGAGGAAGACTTTGTGGCTCTGGTGAATGTGTTTTGATGAGTGGCAAGGATTTGCTCAGAAATCAGGTAGGAGAAAAGTGCAATGGCATAGAGACGGGCCAAAATTGGGCCTGCTCATAAAGAGCACAAAATGAGGTGAAGGATGAGACAGAATCACAGAACTGTGAAGTTGGAAGGCACGTCAGAGGTATCTCTAGCACCTCCCACTGAAAGGTGGGAGCTCAGCTCAGCTCCTTGCAAGCTGCCCATCTGGCCAGCTTCTAATTGGGAGAAATTTCTTTTGTTTCATGGAAATCTGCCTTCTTGTAATTTAAACCCACTGGTCCTAGTTCTGTTCTCTGGCGCTATGGGGGACAGGCTTATTTCTTCCACAAGACAACCTTTTCCAGTATCCAGAGAAAGCAACTGTGTCTCCTCTTCCCCAAGACAGACATACTTAGCGCAACTGAAAATATCAAACACATAAAGTACCTGTGCCAGGAGGGCCATAGAGAATGACTCCTTTAGGTGGCTTAATACCCATCTCCTCATAATACTCAGGATGAGTGAGGGGAAGCTCCACAGATTCCTAGAGAAAACAAGTGTCCAGTAAAACCATGGTTTTTATTTTTATCATGATATAAACCAGCGGTAAGTCTTGTTTAAGTCCTTAAACTGAAATCCATCAATTAAGCTCACAAACACAGCTTCCTATCTCTCTGTACATATATGTGTGTGTCTGCATCTGTATATGTGTGTGTTTGTGTATGTAATCATTTGTTAGTCTGAACTGAATTCTCTAGTTTATTACTATATGAAATGTCTTAAGTAGCTTCCAATTGCACAATCTTTATTTTTCTAAGCAAGGACCAGTCTCAACCACCACTGCTCAGGAAGGGTCTCCTTACAGACCGACAGCCACCTTCCACAACTGAACTACAGACAGGAACCTGACTAGTTAAGTTTCTAGCTGTCACTCTGTTTCCTCCACTCATACTCTGCTCATCTCAGGGTGAAGAGGATTCTAGATTTCTGAATTCTGTAAGCTGTGTACGGTGTCCCAGGACTCGCTTAAATTAAGTTGAGTATAGTCTTATTACCAAGTTTGGCCACCAGGGGATGAGTTTTTTTTCTGGCAACAGCAACTGATGAAATTCATCTATTAAGTAGTAAAGTGGTTGCATACAGCTGAGGTCCTCCTCCTTCCTGGGCAACTGTTCCTTCCCAGTCTCTGATAATGAAGCAGCTCTTTCTCCTTGACAAGACCAAAGCCTGCACGTGATCCCTTGATCCCATCCTCCTGGGCTTCTCCTACAGACTGCAGCCCTAATCATCCTTCTTTCTCTTCTTCAATATTCCTCTATCTACTGGTCCTTTCTCTAATGCTTTCCATCGTGCCCAAGTTTCCTCACCCTATCAAACCATCTGCCTCTTCCCTTTCTCAGCCAAACTCCTGCAAAAACCCATCTATACACTCACTGCCTTCACTTCTCCTTACGCTAACTCCTCGACCCTTGCAATCTGGCCTCTGATGTTGTTACTGAACAATGACGACGTTAACTGGCAAATGAACTCCATTCCTCATCCTTCTGTCTAAATGCTGCACCTGCCACTGCTGACCACCACACACCATCCTGATCCTCTCTCCTAGATCTCTTCCTCCTGTCTCACTGCTTTTTCTTTATCAGTCTCCATTCTTTTTTTTTTTTGGAGGGGGGAAGGCAGGACAATTGGGATTAAGTGACTTGCCCAAGGTTAGACAGTTAGTAAGTATGTCAAGTGTCTGAGGTCGCACTTGAACTCAGGTCCTCCTGACTCCAGCGCTGGTGCTCTGCTCACTGTGCCACCCAGCTGCCCCTTCTCCACTCTTTCTTTATTCAGATTGCCCCTAACTGTGAGTGTTTCCCCAGGCTCTGTCCTAGGCCCCCTCTTCTTTCCTAGCTACATTCTCTGGGTGAACTTAATGACCATCTCTATACTCATGATGCTCCCATTTACACATCTAGCTCCACTCGGTCTCTCCTGGAAGCTGCACAGTGACACCCCCAGGTGCTCATAGGATGCCCCAGATGCACCTCGAATCAGCACATACAAAGCAGAACTCATTGTCTTTCCCCATAAACCTACTCTTCTCCCAACCTTTCCTATTTCTGTCAATGGTCCGGTCCCACATCCCTTCCCTTGTGCCAGGTCTGTAACCTTGGGACTCTCCTCAATCCTCACTTCCCTTCATCCCATTTATATAATGGGTTGCCACGTCGAGCCGTCTCTTCTCCACATCTCTTACATCGGACCCCTTCTCTACTCACAAAGGCCTCATCGCCTCTCACCTGGGCTCTTGTCACGGCCTCCTAACTCTACTTGCTTCAGCCTCCTCTTATTTTATCTCCTCACCTTTCACACTGCTGCAAAGTGATTATCCTCAAGGGCAGATACGACCACATCGCTCTCCCACTCAACCAATTCCAGTGATTTCCTATTGTCTCTAGACGGAAATACAAACTCCTCTGTTTAGCTTTTGAAGTGTTCTGCTTCTTCGCCAACCTGTCTTTCCAGGCTCATTGTACTCTGAGACACAGACAGGCTGGCCTTGGTTCTAGTCCTCACACAATACTCCCTCTCCCTCCTTTGTGCTCTGTGCCTTTGCCCCGTCTGGCCTCATAGAATCTCTCTTCCTTCAGTATGTGGCTCAGGCTCCATCCTCTATATGACACCTTTCCTGATCCTCTCAGACGATAGTGTCGTCCCTGTCAAACTACCCTGTACTGAACTACTTTGTGTTCATTCTGTAAATACTTAGATATATGGTGTCCCAAAAGTCCTGGTGCTGTTTTCAGCTTTAATGTGTCTGTACTGTCTCCCCCTTCTGCAAGTAGGGACTGTTTCATGTATCGCATTGGTATCCCCAGCACCAGGCCTGGTGCCTGGCACACAGTAAGTGCTTGCTGACTGATGCACATGAAGTCGTGTGTTTTTAAAAATTCTTTGTTCAGGGGCATTGTTATTAGTAATAATAATGATCATAGTCAATACTTACATTGCACTTTAATTGTTACAAAACCATTTATATGTATATATGTGTGCGCATGTATATATGCACATACACACGTAAAATTCACATATCTCTCTCACATACACATACCCACCCCCATTTGATCCTCACCAGGTTGCTGTGAGATCAAATGAGACAAAGGAGGTAAAAAGTGTTTTGCAACCTATAGGATGCTAAATAAAGGTCAGCTTTTACAGCATCATAAAGAAACATTGTAAGGAATCACCAGGGCGCACACAGCTGTTTCTGAATGACTCACTTGGATGGTTATCTGGATGGATAGATGTAGAGAGCTTTGATGCCCTCCAGGGATGATACAGGGGACCTGTACTCCAATTATTAGGGCCAGGTTCTAATTCAGTCCACTATCAACACTATAATGCACAAATTTCCCACGCCATAAGATAGAAATATAATCCACTGAACAGCTAAGGATTCTATTTAAAAACAAACCCAAAAAAACCCCAACACTCCATGAGAAAATATTTTAAGTTTGAGCCATAGGACTACACTTATTAAAAAATATGAAGCTGCGTTAGCTGCGATACTGTTACAATTTACTTTGTCTAATTCTTCCCCAATAACGGCATTAACTAAACTTGTTAAAAACCAGAACAATAAGCTAATCCCCAAACGGCAATCCTACGGCTGTCACTAATCTAGTTAATAAACAAAGAAATCATGACTATCAGTACATTAGGCACACTACACAGTAAAATAAGAAACTAGAGTTCTGATAAAACCATTCCCACCTTAATTTCTTGAATCTGGTTATCCAATCCCCCAATATCGGCATATGTCTCCTGTGGAGCCTTCTCCACTTTCATCACTGTCACGAGGGGATCTGTGTCATCCATCAGGACTCCTATCACAGCATGAACCTAGTGAATAATGGCGGCGTTATTACAGGGACTGGTTATCTATACAGTGTTACCTATTTATCAAGTGTCTTCCTTACAAACCTATCAGGTTAGACAGTACAATGTTACATGTAAGGAAAATCAAATTCCTATATTACACAGAGTTAATAAATGGTATACTGGCTATGCAAATTTTACACACCCCCACCCCCACCCCCAATAGCCATTCCATGATAGACACATGGTCAAAGGAGATGAACAAACAATTCTCCAAAGAACAACAGCAAAGTACTCACAACCACATGGAAAAACGCCCCCAAATACTAACAAGCAGAATGCAAATCAAAGTAATTATGCGATTTTATCTCATGCCCTGCAAACTGGCAAAGATGACAAAAAGTGGCAACAGTCAATGTTGGAAGAGGTGTGGGATGAGAGGCACACTGGTGCCCTGTCACTGGGGAGGGGCCACTCTATCTCCTCCTAATCTCCAGCCTCTTCTGGGAAAAGGCATGGTGCCCTTGATTCAATGATGAACATGCTCACACACTGTTTTACCCTACACAACCCAGAGACTCTGAAGCCCTGTAGGGCGTTATCCAAACCCCAAGGCCCATAACTCCATCACTCAATTCCTTACTCTTCCTCAACCCCCCCGCCCCTGCCAAAGTCCCCGGCTTCTTTTATGTCTCAACTAAAATCCCATCTTCTATATATGAAGGAAGCCTTTCTCAACATTTCTCTCCTGCCTCCCCTCTATCAATTACTTCCTATTTATCCTGTATATATAGCTTGTTTGTACACATTTGTTTGTTGTTTTCCCCATTAGATTATGAGCTCCTTGAGGGAAGGTAGTGTCTTTTGCCTTTTTCTCTATCTCCATCACCTGCCAGTGCCTGACACATAATAGGTAATTAATATTTAAATGGCTATCACCTGATTGGTGGAGCTATAAAGTGATACTACTGTCCTAGAAAGCAATTTGGAATTATACAAAGTGACTAAGGTGTCCATAACCTTTGACCCAAGGAATTAATAATAAAGTCCCCATATATAATAAAATATTTGTAGCAGCACTTGCTGTGATAGGAAACAAAACAGACGCTCACGGATCGGAGAATGGCCAAACAAACTGCGACACATGAATGTAATGGAATATTACTGTGCTGTTAAGAATGATGGACATGATGAATGCAAAGACGCATGGAACGATCTACACGAATTGACGCAGCATGAAGCAAGCAGAGCCAAGAACACAAGTACACAAGACCACAACAATATAAATGAAAAGGACAACCACACAAAAAGTCAAAAGTGATCATAGCAAAATTACAAAGATGACCTATGACCCCAAAAGAGACACCCTCCAACCCACTCCTTCACGGAGGCGGGGCTCATAACACATTGCACAGTGTATTGATTGTGTTGATTTTTCCTTCTCATTTTCTTTTCTTTCTTTTGGTTTTTTAAAAAATACCTTTTTTTCCTATGAGATGCTTCCATGTGGGGGTGGGGGTGGTGAAGAAATACTGCGGAAAACTATGAAGATTTTTTTTTTAAAGGCACTAATAAAAACTTTTAAAAAAACCACCAGACATTACTGATCTACTTACTCCCAGAAGTGAAACTGGGCCGGTGCCAAGGCGAGGTAAAAAACTGCCAGCACGCCTCCATCCTTCAAAGAATTTCCAACTTACCTTGTGGTTGAGGAGGACAGAACATCCTGGTTCGAGCAGATCCTTGTCCACAAATGACAGAATGCTGACATAGTGCTCTGATCCCACTGAGGTAGACACAATGGCATGATTATCATCAATGATCTCCTCCAAGGTCCCTACAGACATCGGGGTCCCTCTCAGATCATCCACCTTTGATCGTTCTTCCTATTGGAAGAGGAACAGATCAGAAATGAAAAACACTAAACCCAAAGAAGCAGCACTTGATATTGTGGGATTTGTTTATTTAATCTATTTATACAAATTTGCCTACTTTAAAATATGCTTGAGACATTTTCACCATAGAATAAGTAAAATTTATAAAATATTATTTTATTAATAAAAATTAAAATAAGAAGCATTTTAACTATAGAAGAAGTAAAATGTATCAAGTATTTATAAATTTACTTTTATAAATTTTATTTGTGTTAAGCTATGGCCCCAAGAACTGATTTCTAAAAATTCTATCCAGACTTTCTGCATTTTCAAAAAATGAAAATTGAAGCAATTTACCTCTTGCTTTTCTTCCAGTGGTTTCATTTGTTCTTGATTTCTGATGAATTCTTCTTCCATGAGAAGATAATCTTTAATTCTCTCCAGCTTTAATAATTTTAGCCTGCACTGAGTGTGAGGTGTTACTGGAATTAAAAACACAGAAGTGTCATCACACTGGGACTATAAAATCCTAAATAAATAATACTTTAAAAACAAGTAATTCAGTACACTTGACTGAAAACCTATTGAAAAAAAAATCTCTCCAAATCCTGAAATGTCTGTCAGTTTAGTAACAGTAATTAGATAAAGGAGAGGGAGAGAATTTCTATTAGTCAGAAGCCAGCGGGTGTGAAACAGGGAGAGGAATCCCAAGATGTGACACGTAGAGTGTAATTTTATACGAGGCCCGATCCACTTTTACATATCCCTACTGCAACAAAAGAAAAGCATCTTTTCTCCGGAATATGTGGGGTCTTGTTTAAAGGAAGGCACTGGACTTACCATCAAAGGATCAGACTTAGAGCTGGAAGAGACCATCAGGTAGGTCACTGAAGACAACCCTCTCATCTTACAGATGAGGCCACTGAGACCCAGAAAGGTTTGTGACTTTTTCAGGGTCACACTGCTACTCTATGTGTGAGAGAGGATTTGAACTTACACCATCCTGACAGCAGATCCAGTGCTTCATGCACTATACCGTGCTGCCTCTCTGGATTCTAATTCCAGTCGGTACAATCCAAAACCATTAAATACCTAATATTTCCGAGGCATCAAGTGAAAGCACCATCACTCTTCCAGTCACACAGGTTAACTTAAGAGTCATCCTCAATTTCATTCTCTCAATCTGACCCAATATTGAATCCACTGCCAGTTCTACACGCACACTAGTTCCCCTTCAGGAGATTATCAGTTCTTAGTTGGACAAGAGCAACAGCCTCTTAAATGACTTTCTTGCCACAAGTCTCTCCCCTCTCCAATCTATTCTTCACGTAGCTATCAAAATGATACTTTAAAGTTCAGGTATGACCACGTCACTTCCTTCCTGAAAAAGTTCTAGTAACTCTATCATCTGTATAATAAAACACAAACTCTTCTGTTTGGTATTTAAAGCACTCTACATTCTAGCTCCAACCTACCTCTCCTTGCTTATCACAAATCATTCCCCTTTACACATCTACTCACCAGCCAAATGGACCTTCTTGCTCTTCCTCATACACACTATTCATTCTCAGGAAAAGCTTTGACTGCACACTCAAATGATTCTTTTACATGGACAAAACCAATTTTTTAAAAACTGAGTTAACTAACATACCTATATGCCCAAATTTTAAACTATACTGTAAGTTAGTAGGCATAGCATCTCTTCAAAAACAGTGAAAATCTCAAGGCAAACAACAAAGTACCAAACAACTTTTCTTACTGAACATTCTCCATCTGCCTAATTATGAGGCAATTCGTTTTAATTTGGCTGTTTGAAGAAGTATTCATCCATACCATAAAGAAAAAACGACCTTAGGTAGGTAAATGAAGAAATGCTCTATAGAGCATGGTCCTCTACAAAGGCCAGAGGAGACATAAAACTAAAACCAATCTGCAGGCATGGTGGTTATGGGGGTCTGGCACACATACTATTCAAACAGAGTGCCACAGTCTAATGCTAACAAATGGCTTCACCAGTGCCTAGGAGGAGCATGGGAAATTTTACTGCAGCCTCTGTAATTCTGCCTGAAACCAGGGCTACACACTCCCACACCAGGGTGCTTCTACTCATGTATCTTATGACTGGGTGACTCCAAAAGATAAGGATTATTAGAAGCAGTAGTTTTCAATCGATAACATTCTCACCAGCACCACACTGACCTTCCTTTAGAAAATACATGTTGGGATTATTTTTTCTTCAAGCATCAAAAGGCCTTCTGCCAAGTGAGCTTATGGAAGGTATTTCTCTGTTACCTACCTCTTCATCCCCCCATCTAAGCTAGTCAGCTCTTGTTGATCAGACTGGTGAAAATCTACCATATCGTATCTCCTTTTTATGAAAAGTACCATGATCCCACTACTGCTCGGCTCCTTAAACATCTACCTTTCCATGTTTTGATACGGCAGATTCCTCTCCCCTTCCCGCCCCCCCCAATTTGAGAGCTGACTTCAAAAATATTCTATTAATTATGTAATTACCAAGTGGCAATTTGCTGGCAGCATCTGGTCCCTTTGTCTTCTTCTTCTTTTTTCCCACCCTCGTTGGAACTGGAGGCTCATATTTCTTTTTCTTGTCCTTTGGTTTATAAGTAACATATAGAAAATAAATTAGAATATACAGAATAAAATGAAACAAGAATTTTTTTTCATACTACAATGATCTTTCTCCATCTACATATGTCCCTTCCTGTTGTAATGTAAAAAGTAGTTCCTTTGTGGCTAAGTTAGCACAGGAGTGTAATTTTATTTTAAAGTGCATATAAACAGCTGGGGAGAGAAAGAAAATCTAAATCAGCATAGAGGTAAAAATCGAGAATTACACTCCCACTTTTTATTAATAGTTTAGATCTGGGTACTAGGAACAAGTTTTCATGGTTCAGGAATATTGATCATTATGTCTGTTCTGCCACTTACCTTGTCATCCTTCTTGCCTCCTCCTGGTCCATGTCCACCACTCTGACTTTGACCCTGAAAAAAAAAAATCACAAATAACAGAGTTGCTCTAAAAATAAGCACATCAAGGGACAGACCGAGATGCAGCAGATAACTGAAAAAATTTATGGCAGCCAACAGAGGACAGAGTCCAAAATAACTCATTTCTGGAATGAATGATACAACTTAACATTCTATAAGAGAAAATTAACAGACGGAGAACACCAATACATTCCTATAAAACAGGAATTTTAAACAAGAGGTTGAGTTTATTCACTTACTAAGGAAGTATTGATTAAACAGGATGCCTTTCCTTTCTTCCAGCTCCCTCTGCAGCCCCTATAAATCTTAAGAACTTGTTTTATTTGGAGACCGTAGATTAGAATCCTGGCTCTGCTGTTCACTGGCTGTGTGCTGGCAGGCAGGTCACTTAGTCTCTCTGGGTCAGTTTCCTCATCTACAGAACCAGGAGGCTGGATAAGGCAATCTCTGAGGTCCCTTAACAATTCCAAAATCTATGATCCTATAACGTATTAACTGTGTGATCTTGGGCAAATCAGAGTGTGACCACCACATCGGCGAATAACACACACTCCAGAGTTTAGGGACTTGCTAAGAATCAAATGAAATGTCTGTGAGGCTACATGAGCCTGATAATTATTTAATCACTAGTGGGGGCTTCCCAGCTTCCCTGCAATCACCTGCACTTGTCACACAGAGTCTAGTGCCATCACGGCAGCCCTCCTGGATTGTCTTCTGTCTCTAAGTCAGTATCAGTTTGAAACCGAGTCAAAGAGCCGCCAGCGGTCACCTGCTGAGGGGCAGCTCACCCGCTAGGATGCAGGCTTGTGAGACCACACTGGAGCTGGCAAGCATCTTGGAAGTAATTTAGTGAGATCTCCTAGTTTTACAGATAGGAAAGCTGAGGCTCGGAGAGCTTAGGAGACGCGCCCAGGATCAAACAGGTAATAAGCAGGAGGCCTGGCACCGAGCCTTCTTTTCTTTCCGCAGCTCGAAGAGCGGGCAGTACAGACAGGGGAGGGGATGCTGGGTCTGCAGCCGGGGGACTCCCCAGTGTCCTCACTTAGCTGCTGAGCCTCAGTCTCCTCATCTGTAAAACGAAGGGGCTGCACTCAAGGTCCCCTCGAACTCTAAACCCGTGACCCCGTGAGACTGAGAAACGACTCAGGGAAGACACGAGCGCTGTGTCTTGGCACCTGAACCAGGCGCAATGGGTTCGGACGAGCTGTAATTTGGGCTTAAGGTCAGGAGAGAGGCCAACCATCAAAGCTACAAGCGGCTCCTCCTGGGGGGGGGGGAGATCCTCAAGCAGAGGCCGGGTGTGTCACGGCGGGGATTCCCATCAGGGGTCTGCTGGACTAGAAGGCTACTGAAGCCCCCTTCAACGCTAAAGCCCTGTGCTGTCACGCCACGGATGTATTCCCATTCTTCCCATGATAAAAGTAATTCAGGGCCACTGGAAAACCAACCGACGACGGTGACAGCGAGCTGGCCACGGGGCATCTGCATTCATCTTTACTGCTTCTACTCTGTTTGGAGGTGTCCGTCCATCCTCAGCCCGGCCTTCCGAGAAGGGGGGGCACGGCCGATGGAGGCGCAGGAAACGCGGCCACTGGGGAGGTTCCGGGAGAGAATGCGCGCCCCCTCCTCGGGAGCCACGTGAAAGGGTCACCGAGGGGCTAGGGGCCTCCGAAGGCCCCTTCCGATTTAAGGGTTTAGAAGCCAACGAGCTGCCGATGAGAGGGGGCGGGGCAGCACCTGCCGCAGGATCACAGGCAGCCTCTCCCTTGCTGCGGGAGCACAGCCACAGGCGCGGGGGGGGGGGGGGAAGGGACCACGGCCGCCACGGGGCTGAGGGGGAAACCCGGGACCGCTGATTCGGAAGACTTGTCCCACGCTCCTATTTTCCAGATGAGGAAACTGAGGCCCAAGGAGGGGCTGAAAGGGAACCCTAGACGAGATCTAAAGGGCCTCCGGCTCCACATCCTCATTTTCCAAACTGAGGCCCAAGAAGTTAAGCGGCTTTAAAGAGTGTGGAGCCTCAGGGGCAGGATTGGAACCCGAGACTCTCTGACTCTAGGACAGGGGACTTTTTTACGGTACCACAGACCGCTAGCCTCACGTTTCCACGGCGTTTTAAGAGGAAGAAATCTAATGTCAAAGGTAAAACTCGCTTAGGACCCCAGAGCTAGGAGGGAACCGCCGAGGTGCGGTCGGGCCAATAAGCACTTATTAAGCACCTACGACATGCCAGGCACGGTGCTAGGCGTTGGGGATACAAAGAACACTTTTCAAAAAGAAACAAAAACACCCGATCCCCGTCCTCAAGGGGCTCCCAGTCTAACGGGGGAGACAATGTGCAGAGTAAATGGAGGGAGTCTCCGGGAGGCCGGAAGAGCTGGAGAGACATTTAGGCCAGCTAGACTCCGAATTCCGCAGATGGGAAGACCGAGTCCCGAGAGCAGCAGGAACGAGAGGGGTGGTCGCACGGGACCGGGTCTCTCCCTCCTCTCGGCCCCACAACGCGCTCCCAGGCTCCGGGGCCGCGGCGTCGGCGGGGTCGGGGCGGCCTGGGAAGGGGGGGGCGGGGCGGACCATGACTCCACAAAACATAAGGCCCGGCTCCCCGCGCTCCCGCCGCCTCTTCCCGGCCCGGTCCCAGATCCCCGGCCTCGGGGGCCGAGCCCTTCGGCCAGCCCTCGGTCGCGGCCGCCGGAGCGCCTAGAATACGGTCGGAGGCGGCCAACCGAAGGCAGCCGAGTCACTCACCATCGCGCTCCCAGATTCCCCCACAGCCTCCTTCGACGCCGGAAGTGCGTCTCGCTACGGCGGCCGCGCCGGGACAGACTTTTCCGCAGTGACAGCTACGGGGGCCGAAAAGGCCCGAAAGCCGCAGCCCGTAGAGGCGCGGGAAACTGACAAACCTCGGGGAAAAGCGAGGGCGGGGCTGCAGTGATAGGGAGTGGGGGGGGGGGAGGGGAAGGGGAAGAGTTGTGTAAGAAGTGCAGGTGAGTTTAGGGAACCTGAGGGGGTTAGGGAGTGTGTGTGTTTATCTTCTCGTATTAGATTTTAAGCTCCTTGAGGGCGGGGACTGTCTTTTTCTTATTAGTAATTTGCCCGGCGCCTGACACGTTGTAAGTGCTTAATAAATGTTTATTCCATTGAAGTCGGCCGTGTGATGTAGCATTCTAAAAAGCCAAGGCGACCTGGAGCACCAATCAAAGGTGCAGAACTTCCAGGTGTGGGTGATAGTCCCAGTGTGCTCTGCCCTCCTCGGGGCTCCTCCAGGTTCTACAACATGACGTTCAATTCCAGGCACCAGGGTTGAAGAAGCTCACTGTGAAGCTGCAGAGTGTCCGAGAGGGGCAGCCGGATAGTTAAGCCTGGGTTGAATGGGGATGGATTGAAGGAAAGGTTGGAGGAGAGAAGATGAGGGAGTGAGGGTGGGAGGAACGGGAGGGCTCTCTTACAGCACTTGAAAGGCTGTCATGTGGACGATTTGTTTGGTCCCGGAAGAAAGAATCTGGAGCGTTGGGTGGAAGTTCCAAAGACGCCGATTTAGGCTTGATGTCAGGGAAAACTTCCTGAAAAAAGAGAAGTATCCAAAAGTAGAATGGGCCACCGCAGGGCATGGTTACCCCAAGCACAGGCTGTGTGATCACTGGCTGGGTGTGTTAGAGTGGGGATATCACACTAGATGGCTGCCAAGCTTCCTTCCAACTCTCCCATTCTGTGATTTAGAGCTGCGATGACTGTAGAGATAATTTAGATCAACCCTCTTATTTTATGAGGCCAGCGAGTGCCTGGAGTCAGGAAGACCTGAGGTCAAATCCATCCTCAGACACTTGCTAGCTCTCTGACCTGGACAAGTCACTTAACTCAGTTTGCCTCAGTTTCTTCATCCGTAAAATGAGACGGAGAAGGAAATGGCAACCCACTCCAGTCTCTCTGCCCAGAAAACCCCAAACAGGTCACAAAGAGTCAGACACGACTGAAATGAGGGAACAACTTAGTTTATAGTTGAAGAAACTGAGGCTCAGAGAGGTCGGGTAGCTTGGCCAAGGGAACGCAGCTAAGAGGTTGCAGGGCAGAAGTTTGAACCCAGGTCTTATGAATCCAAAGGGCTTGTTCAAGGTCACACAACTAATAAACATCAGAGCCAGTATTAGGAGTTAGTTTTCCTGACCCTAGGCTACAGAGCTTTCTTTTGTACCTACCCGGTTGTTGTCCTTCCTTCTCAAAGAGGACCAAACTGACCTCACTATGTAGAGTCACGTTTCAGTGTGTCTGACTGTGGCTGATCAGACCAATACAAGCTCAGAATGTTCTATCACACGTTGGGCACAAATACACCATGCGCAGGTTTGGGGTGGATTCTCTAAATATGCGTATCTTGAGTTTCTTTTGAGCTCAAAAAAAAATAATAGAAATACCCACCTACAGGAAGAAAGCTAAATCTACTTTGTTCTGGGTTCTGTGCCAAAAACTAAGGATGCCCAGAAGCAATGGACATAATCCCTGCGCTGGCCAGGCTTGTGTTTTTTTTTTTAACATTTTTGCCGATGATGAATAAAAATTGCGTGCTCTCAGATTTGCAGATGACACAAGACTAAGATGGATATCTAGGACAATGGATGACAGAAGGACTAAAGCAAGCTACAGCCCACTGGTCCAAGTCCAGCTGGTTGCCTATTTTTGTACAGCCCTGTGAGTGAGAATTTTTTTTTTTTACATTTTAAAATAAAATTTTACTATATTTAAAAATGTAAAAACCATTCTTAGCTCACAAGTTGCAGAAGAATTACGGACCCCTGGTCCATATCTTGCTAACTCCTGGCATACAACATTGTGCCATATCTAATAAGATCGATTAATCGATTAAAAGAAATAAGTGTAAAAAGTCTTTTGTTTTTAAAAATCAGCTCTGTGACTAAGATGGTGGATCTGTGGCTACAGAGCTGTTTGTTGGAAACTGCTTTTAATTTTGCTGTTCAGTTGTTTTTCTGTTGCGGCTGACTCTTTAGGTTTTCTTGGCAAAGATACTCGGCTGGTTTGCCATTTCCTTCTCCAGAGCTTTTGACAGATGAGGAAACTGAGACAAACAGGGTTTAGTGAGGTGCCTAGGGTCATATAGCTAGTAAGTGCCTGAAGCTGGATTTGAACTTAGGTCTTCCTGACTCCAAGCCGAGAACTCTATCCACTGTGCCACCTACCTGCCCCTTTTAATTTTAGTGTCCTGCAAACTTAGTATGGTATGGGAGTGTGTATGTGTATGGGAGTCCCCTTATGTGTATGGGACCCCCCCAAAAAAGCTAATGCAATCTTAGATTGGATTAAGAGAGTTAGTTTACCATATATTAGATAAATAATGGTCTTGATTTTCAAAAATGGGAAGATTTTGTGAGAATCTATGAGCTATAGACCAGCGATAAATGTGACCTTAATTCTTGGGAAAATTTTAGAATGGATTAGTGCAGGGGTTCTCAAAGTGTGATCTGTGGGCCCCCTGGGTCCTGGAGATCTTTTCAGGGGGTTTTAGAGGTCAAAATCATTTCAATAATAATACTAAGATATTAGTTTCCTATTAAAATACTTCTTCCTTTTCCAACTACATATCTGTGTGAAGCTGGATTTTCTGCATAAACTCAAACCAAAACAATTTTTCACGACAGATTGAATGCAGAAATAGATATGAGAATCTAGCTGTCTCCTATTAAGCCAGGCATTAAAGAGTTCTGCAAAATACATTAAACAATTCCACTCTTCTCACTAATTTTTTTTTGTTTTGAAAAATAGCTTTTTTATACCATGTTATTTATGTTAACTTATAAGTGGGTTTATTATGATAATTTTCAAAGGAATGTTTTTAAAATTTATCACTTTAAGTTCTAATAAATATTTTAAAAATTACATAATTTCTAATACAAATATATGATATAGGATTATATAAATATGTAATCTAATATAAATATATGATATAATGGTGTAAAAATCTAATGTAACAATAAATACTGATAAATATAACCTACATAAATAAAAGTTCTTTAGGGTCCTCAATAATTTTTAAGAAGGAAAAGGGATGCTGAGGCTTAAAAATTTGAGAATTAGGGGGCAGAGCCAAGATGGCAGCTGGAAAGCAGGGACTTACTTAAGCTCTCCCCCAAATCCCTCCAAACACCTGTAAAAAATGGCTCTGAACAAATTCTAGAGCTGCAGAACCCATGAAATGCCAGAGAGGAAACAGGTCTCCAGCCCAGGAGAGCCTGGATGGTTGCTGAGAAGGGTCTATCACAAGGTGCTGGGAGCGGAGCGCAGCCCAGCGTGAGCCGTGCCAGGACAGACCAGACCTGAAATTAGCCGACTGGAACAGGCCTTAGGGCCATGAATCATTGAGCTGTGGCAGTTACCAGACTTCTCAACCCACAAATGCCAAATGCAGGATTGAGGTAAGAGAGGTCCGGCCCCATCCCGGGGCGGGGGGGCAGGTGGCGGAGGTGGTGCAGTGGTGGCAGGAAGCTCCTGAGGCTGCTTTCAGAGCTCTAGCGTCAGCTGCTTCCCAAGTCTGTGGCTTACATGGTGGGAGGAATCTAGTAGCAGATCAGAGCAGGAGTGCAAGGAGCTCTTTGTGGGCACAGAGGCAGTTTCTCTGGATGTGCCCTGCTTGGATCTGGATTGCAGTCCTGGTTGTTGGTGGTTTTGGGGGGAAGAGGAGCGCTGCTGTGACAGAGCCTGTGCTGATGGTGGAATACAAGTAGCTCTGAAAACAGCAGTGCTTGGACCCTAAACCTTGGGACAAAGTACTCTCTACTCTACAAGCAGTCATACTCTGACAAAAAGCTCAAGGGTCGAGTAGTTGGCTGGGAACATGAACAGGCAGTGAAAACAAACTCAGACTCAAACTCAGATTCAAACTCAAACTCTAGATTCCTTTTTTTGGTGACAAAGAAGATCAAAACATACACCCAGAAGAAGTCAACAAAGTCAAAGAGCCTACATGAAAAGCCTCCAAGAAAAATATGAATTGGTCTTAGGCCATGGAAGAGCTCAAAAAGGATTTGGAAAAGCAAGTAAGAGAAGGAGAGGAAAAATTGTGACGAGAATACAAATGCAAGAAAATCATGAAAAACAAGTCAATGACTAGCTAAAGGAGACCCAAAAAAATACTGAAGAAAATAACACCTTAAAGAATAGACTAACCCAAATGGCAAAAGAGCTCCAAAAAGCCAATGAGAAGACTGCCTTGAAAGGCAGAATTATCTCAATGGAAAAGGAGGTCCAAAAGACCACTGAAGAAAATACCACCTTAAAAATTAGAATGGAGCAAATGGAAGCTAGTGACTTTCTTAGAAATCAAGATATTATAAAACAGAAACAAAGGAATGAAAAATGGAAGACAATGTGAAATATCTCATTGGAAAAACCACTGACCTGGAGAATAGTTCCAGGAGAGATAATTTAAAAATTATTGGACTACCTGAAAGCCATGATCAAAAAAAGAGCCTAGACATCATCTTTCAAGAAATTATCAAGGAAAACTGCCCTGATATTCTAGAACCAGAGGGTAAAATAGAAATCAAAAGAAACCACCGATTGCCTCTTGAAAAACATCCCCAAAAGAAAACTCCTAGGAATATTGTCGTCAAATTCCAGAGTTTCCAGGTCAAGGAGAAAATACTGCAAGCAGCCAGAAAGAAACAATTTGAGTATTGTGGAAACACAATCAGGATAATACAAGATCTAGCAGCTTCTACATTAAGGGATCAAAGGGCTTGGAATATGATATTCCAGAGATCAATGGAGCTAGGATTAAAACCAAGAATCACTTACCCAGCAAAACTGAGTATAATGCTCCAAGACAAAATATGGATTTTCAATAAAATAGAGGACTTTCATACTTTCTCAATAAAAAGACCAGAGCTGAATAGAAAATTTGACTTTCAAATACAAGAATCAAGAGAAGCATGAAAAGGTAAACAAGAAAGAGAAATCACAAGGGACTTACTAAATTTGAACTGTTTTATTTACATTCCTACATGGAAAGATGATATTTGTAACTCACAAAACCTCTCTTAGCATTAGGGTAGTTGAAGGGAATATACATATATATAGACAGAGGGCACAGGGTGAGTTGAATATGGAGAGATGATATGTAAAAAAATAAAATTAAAGGGTGAGAGTGGAGTATATTGGGAAAAGGAGAAAGGGAGAGATGGAATGGGGTAAATTATCTCACATAAAAGTGGCAAGAAAAAGCAGTTCATTGGAAAGGAAGAGGGGGCAGGTGAGGGGGAATGAGTGAATCTTGCTCTCATTGAATTTGACTTGAGGAGGGAATAATATACACACTCAATTGGGTATCTTACTCCACAGGAAAGTAAGGGGAGGGGGATAAAAAAGAGTGGATGATAGAAGGGAGGGCAGATAGGGGAAGGAGGTAATCAAAAGCAAACGCTTTTGGAAAGGGTCAGGGTCAAGGGAGAAAATTGAATAAAGGGAGACAGGATAGGATGGAAGGGAATATAGTTAGCCTTTCACAACATGAGCACTGTGGAAGTGTTTTACATAATGATACATGTGTGACCTATGTTGAATTGCTTGCCTTCCTAGGGAGGTTGGGTAGGAAGGGAAAAGGGGGGAAAATTTGGAACTCAAATTTTTAAAAGCAGATGCTCAAAAAAAAAAGTTGTTTTTTGCGTGCAGCTGGGAAATAAGATACACAGGCAATGGGGCATAGAAATCTATCCTTCCCTACAAGAAAGTAAGGGGAAAGAGGATGGGGGGGGGAGTGGGGTGACAGAAGGGAGGGTTGACTGGGGAATGAGACAATCAGAATATATACCATCTTGGAAGGGGGGGACGGTAGAAATGGGGAGAAAATTTGTAACTCAAAATCTTTTGGAAATCAGTGTTGAAAACTAAAATATTAAATAAAAATGATAAAATTCAAAAAAATAAAAAAATTGAGAATTACAGGATTAGAGGAATGCTATAGACATTGTATATCTAGACGTCAGTGAAGTATTGGAAGAGGTACCTCATGCTATTGATGTAGAGAAGATGGAAAGACATGGAGTAAATGATAATGCAATTAGATAGATACAGAAACTTCCATTAGGCCTACAAGTCTTGTCCTCTTTGAGGGACTGAAAAACTGTGACAAATACATTGGTATACTAAGAAGCAGAATAGTTTTGGAATAACAGAAATTCCCAAGTAGAGATGGAATGCTGTAACCTGGTTTGGACCATGCTGCATGTCAGAAAAAAGTAAGAAATTTATCCAATGGATGGAGGTAAACATGCTTCAGTAGCCTGGAAATGGACCTGATTTTAACTTCTTTGAAAACCAATGGACTATAATCAGGGCTAGATTTGAAAAATGGACTGTTCATTAAAGGTATGCTTAATATCTGGAGTTATAAAAATATAGTTTCATGATGAAGAAATAAATAATGTGGATCAAAATCTTGTAAGCTCAAAGTCAAATTATATAAAACAAGTGATTTCAACTAAAGGAGGTCACATTGTATATTAAAAACTCCCTAAAGATATAAAAAAGTTGCAAGGTTAATTATTGTATGTCAATAATTTTAATTATTGTACTTCCTTCCATTAATTTGCATACCATTCTGAGTGCCTTCTTTGATGCTTTTGTTGCCTTAATTGAGGCTCCTTGGAGTTTAAAAGAACATATGAAAAAATCTAAACTTATGGAAATCATTAACTTTGGTAACAAAGGAATAAATACAAGCATGATTAATTAGTTGCCAGATCTTACCATTTTGATGTGCTACAGTTGATACAGAAGGGAGCAGTCATCAAATAAATAAACAAAAGATATGTTGCAAACCTCTACTAAATTAATTTTCTGATATTTTATCATAATGTGAAGGTGATCCTATGTCTTAAAGGGGATAGAGCAGAGGTTCCCAAACTTATTTGGCCTACCTTCCCCTTTTCAAAAAAAAGTACTCAGTGCCCCACTGGAAATCTACTTCCTTTAACTCTTTAATGTTTTTTTTAAATTTGCATCATTTAAAAAAATTCCACATCTTAAATTTAATAATTTATTATAAATTTGTGGGATTTTTTCCTGCATTGAAATTTTGAGGTTGCATTATTGCGTCATGTAATTGTGTAGTATCATATTGTAAACAAGTCATTATATACGTACATTCCTGCCAATGCATGCTGGACTTCCCAACAATTTGTGACTTGCTTTCCTGCAAGCACTTGCTTGTTAAGACCTGTGGACGGACTTGACCACTGATGGGTTATAACTTGCATTTTGTCTGTTTATTTGGAAAATAATGTAATCACCATGACTTTAACTCTGTTACACAACAGGTGAAACATACGAATGGTTTTTTCAAAATGTTCTTATCTTTATTTTTATTGAATGGCCCCTCAATTGCACCCGATGCTACTACCGCCCCCCTGGATCGTTCCAGGGCTCCTCACCCACTTTGGCAACCTCTGATGAGTTAAGAGCACAAGCTCAAGTAGATACTTCCCAACTGGAAAAGCTTCCATCAACAGGCCTGACTGTGACTGTCAGCTGAGTACCAGCATAATTAAGTTCTTAAAAGCTTACCACCAGATGATGAATTTTATTTTATTTTATTTTTGGGGACTGCAGGAATTTAGGACAACCGTTTCACTAAGATGTAGGGAAGGTTTTCACCAAAACCTCTGGGGAATTCAAATCCAGTCTCAGATGCTTAGTAGCTATGTGTTTCACAGAAAACGCACAGGAGGCACTGGAGGTTTCAGGCTCCAGCCTCTAACAGGTTCACTCTTGATCTGGTCAGATACGCAGACAGCTTCAGAGGCGTTAATAATCTTACTTTATTCTAGTTTAGTCTTCTCAAGAAGGTTGCTGATAATGAACACAAACCAGCTTCTACAGCATTCCCTAATCACCCTTCTCACAGGGGCTGATGAGAAGGGGGGACAACCACCCCTACATCTTGATGGGGATAATCGAGACGTGCACAGCTTGTGTATTCACCTAAATCCCCTCAAGCCTCCAAGGGGGCCCGTCAAAGCGCACACGGATTCCCCTATGGGTTCCCTGTGGTTTCCCCACTCACCGCCCAGTGCCTACTTGCTTTATAGGGAAACAGACAAAGAAGGCATCTTGCCAACGTTAAGCTCACAGGTTCACTTTAGCAAGACCGTCATTTAGCGCAAGCATAGTAAATATCAATTATGTCGCCCCATATCTTCACAGCACAGGCTCAGTAGCGCTGCCTATCACTGTGATTCTGGGAATGACTGCCTAGGATCCTTGGGGCTATTCTGGGAGTTATTATCTGGCACCTGGAAACTAGACATTGCCATGGCCGCGGATCCTGAGAGGCTGAACTCTAAAAGGACGACAAAATGCTCCTTACTTATACTATGTGAATTTGGGCGCTGAGTCTCTCAGCCACTCTCTACTTCGGTTTTCCCATCTGTAAAATGGGCATGATAATAATAATAGCACCTGCCTCATAGGGCCGCTATGAGGACCAAACTAGACAATAATGTGTGGCAAGCGTTCTGTAAACTTTAAAGTGCTATAGACGTGCTAGCTATCAGCTATCTGCGTCAGTGAAGGGGCTAGCCACTCCGACGAAATCACAGACCTTTTTAAAGCAGCTAAGTGGTCGAGGACAAGGGTGAACAGATGGACTTTAACCGGGTGATGGACATTGGCCATGATACATACATAAGCAATTCCATAAGTGTTACATACGTAAGTAATGTTTTACAGACATGAAAACGAAGGATTAAAGAGGCTACATAATGTAATTAAGGTTAGTTTTACTGAGTAGCTATTATTTTCCCTCCCAATTTATTTTGTTTCATTTGCAGAGAACTCTCTGTGGGGCCCTGTGAATGTAGGGAGAGCATAATGATACACATTACTTGGCTCAGGCTCACATGCTATCTCTTCTATGAAATCTTCCTATTTCGTATCGCATCGATTCCTCTCTTTTTGTACTTTTACAATAATAATAGCTCACATTTGTATAAATATTTTAAAGTTTACAAAGCTATTTCTTGGAACAACTCTGAAACAGTGAATTCTTAACCCAGAAGCTGGACTCTGGGTTTAACAAAGAGTAGATTGCTATGGTCGTTGACCACTGTGTCTTACATACCTAACCTATTCCACTGATCCACCACTCTATTTCTTAGCCAGTACCAAGTCGTTTTGATGATTGCTGCTTTATAATACAATTTAACATCTAGCATGGCTAGGCCACCTTCCCTAGCAACTTAGAACAACTCTGTCAGGAAATTGTTGTTGGAATTATCATTGTGAGAAATGGTGGAAGCAGTTTTGTTTCCACAGAGTCCAAAGTATCTCCCCTCCCCGCCTACCCCACCTCCCAGCTTTAGCAGAATGTAAGTCGGGGGACTGCTTAGAATCAGAGCTCTAATCTAGCAGAGACCAGGCTTTTGATCTGGTTAAAGGTTAGAGGCTTGTACACATGCTTAAGGAGCTGTTTGGGGAAGGCACTCCAGGGGGTTGCATCTGGCCAATGAAGAGCCAAGTGGGAGATTCGAATTAGGAGCCAATAAAAGGACTGGCATTTGTCTGAGTCCCTAGTACTCCCCTTACTCTGTTCAGGGGATGCACCCATTTATTTGGGAGGAATAAATGCAAAATATAATTAAAACTTTCTTGGCTTTCCAATGAGTATTGTTTATTCCTAGACTAAGTATGTTTCTAACATTATTAATTATTGCCATTTTGTGAAGAGAAAACTGAGATCTAAGGAGATGAAGTGGACTTCCTCATGATAACAAAACATTTCAAATCTTGGAGCTAGAATTCAAACCTTGGTTTGTAAATTACCGAAAGTGTAGTCAGTTTCACCTTCAGTTTCCATCTCTCTCTCCACGCCATTTAATTCTTTTGCCTTTGGCCAGGGTGCTGCCATATTTTTGAAAGAGGCCGACTGTTAAATGGCTTAATCACATGCAACGACACAGGAGAATCATTGTCCCTAATTAAGCCCCTACTGGAAATCTCTATGCTAAAATCCATTCCTCTGGTTTTAAGCTCTCTCTCTTTTATCCCCTACATTTCTTCTAATTGTTTGTTGTTTCTCTGGGTTTGAGATAGTCAGAGCTAAAGGTACCTTAGAACATAGAATGTCAGACTAGAGAATCTTAGAGTTGGAATATACTCTAAAAATTACCTAGGTCAGTTTTTTACTTTTCTAGAGAGGAAAGTGATGTGTATTATGAATTCTCTGTCTCTGTCTCTATTATGAATTAAGCTGCCAATGGTATATATGTATAGCATATGTCTGAGCACATTACTCCCCTACTCAGAACCCTCCAGCTATGTCCTATTGTCTACACAGTATTTCTCAAACTTTTTATTCTCAGGACTCCTTTATACTCTTAAGAATTATTGAGGATCCCAAACAGCTGTTGCATGTATGAGTTAAATCTACAGGGATTTACCATGTTAGATATGAATATATCTCAGTATTTTAAAAATATCTCAGCATTATTATGGAAATAGATTTGACGTCACAGACCCTTTGAAAGGGTCTCAGGCACCTTCAGAGATCGCTGGACTGCAATTTTAAAACTATAGCACGAAACACAAACTCCTCTCTTTAGCTTTTAAAACCCTTTACGATGTGGTTTGGGGCAGCTAGGTATTGCAGTGGATAGAGTGGCATGCCTGAAGTGAGGAAGACTCATCTTCCTGAGTTCAAATGTGGCCTCAGACACTTATTAGCTGTGTGACCCTGGGCAAGTCACTTAACTCTGTGTGCCTCAGTTTTCTCATCTGTAAAATGAGCTAGAGAAGGAAATGGCAAACCGCTCCAAAGTCTTTGCCAAGAAAACCCCAAATGGGGCCACAAGTGTTGGATATGACTGGAAGGATTGGACAACAGTACAACGTGGCTTAGTCTAGCCTACTTTTCAGGCTTCTGTGACTCTTTGTTTTAGCCAAACTACCGCACTTGCTGTTCCATGTATATGATGTGGCTTTACGGGCTACCTCTCATGCTTGAATTGTCCTCCCTCTTAACTCTGCCCTGTAGAATCACTTAGCTTCCATCGGAGCTTGCCGTAAGCTTTGCTTCCCATATGAAACCTTTCTGGATCCCTCAGGTTTTAGTGCCTCCCCTCTCAGCATTACTGTGCTGTTTAATAAGATTGTACATGTAGAACCTACATCAGATTGCATGCCATCATGGGGAAAGGGGAGGGGAAGGAGGGGGAAAAATTTAGAACTCAAAACCTTGTAAGAGTGAATGTTGAAGGCTAAAAAAAATTACTTTGTATTTGAATTTTAACTATTTTGTATTTACTTCTATGTGTACACTTACAGAACCCGAGTTCTTTGGGGGTAGGTGCTTTTTAATTCATCTTACCGTTGTTTTAATTTTAACGTGCCTAGCATATAACAGGTGCTTAATAAATGTTTGTTGATTGGTTCATCACATCTGCCATGGTTCTGTTGTACAAATATTTCCTCTACTTCTGGTCATTTCCCCCCAGGGAACATAGTTAGCAATTTTCTAAGTTTCTCATCATCTTATTCCCTTGTCACGCAGCATAAAAGACATCGCTGAGAATAGCACTAACAGAGGAGGTGGGCGTGCTGTGTAGCGAGAATGAGACAACAGAAGGAGAGCTTGAGGGTTGCTTTGGTGGTTTGGTACAGGCAGAAGAATGAGATGATGGCCTTTGGCTGGTCAGGTTGATGCTCTTAGGGAGGATTTTTGGGAAGGCATGGAGTAAAGTTCCATAGGTTAGGAAGGGATGTAAGGATTTCTATCTGTTTTCCGGCTAGGAGCACCCGCTGAATTCCCTTTTTCATTGACTATCACATTTCTAAGCCCTGCCCACATCGATCTTTGTGTTGTCTCCCAATGTAGAGCTTTGGTGAATTTCATTTCAGGTATTTGGGGCTTTTTTATTTAAAGTATTCCTGAATCACAATTCTTAGTGAAATAAAAACAAAACAAAACATGAGCTGTGTAGTCAAATATAGAGGACAAAATGCTTGTCTTGGAGTCAGGGAGATGCTAGTTTAAATCTGGCCCCGGTCTTTTGTTAAGAGTGTGACTTTGAGCAAATAACTTAACCTCTACATTACAGAAGCCTGAAAAGTAGGCTAGATTAAGCCACATTATGTTGTTGTCCATTTGGAGTTTTCTTGGCAAAGAGGAAACGACAATTAAGCCCATAATTTTATATAGGAAGAGACTGAGGCTCAGGTTGGTCAAGCGATTTGTCCAAGATAACACAGCTACATAGGGGTAGGTTTCAGTAAGTCAGTCAATAAACATTTTTAAAGTGCCTGCTATGTGCTTTGTTAGCTTACCATCCATATTGATACCTAGTTAACTAAGAACTCTGGGATGGGCGCAAAACCTGAAAAAAACCATACCTTGCCATCTTGTAGATGCCGGAATTCTGATGTTGGGGGTCTGAGTCTCTGATCCTTATTAAAATACAAAAAACTCCCTGAGACATGGATCAGGTTTTAAGCTATGAGCCATTTATAGCTTAATGTACCTGAGGGGTCTGAGAAGAAGTTTCTGATAGGAAGTAGACAGCAGGAGAACGCTGGCACAGAAGGGATTTGGGAAGCGCCACCTCCCCCTGCCCCCAACAAACTCTGCCCACTTCACATTAAGGATTAGGGAGGGCTCTTTCTACAACAATCCCTTTCCCTTGGCACTTGGAGTGAACCTTTGCTAGTTCAGGTTAGGATGTAGTGTGCTCTAAACACCAGCAGAGGGCACTGCACAACTGAAATAGAGATTATATACGATGCCGCAGGGCCATCAGCATCTATCCTGCCTTTGCTAATTCGAGTTTTGACATTCTATTACTGCTATTTAATCTCACCCTCTTCTCTGCTCTCCTCCCCTCCTCTCCCCTCTCTTACTTATAGTTGCCATTAAAAAAATTTGAGTTGTATCGCAGAATGTTAAAATCGGACAAGATCTCAGAGATCTAATTTAATTCTTTCGTTTTAGAGGTAAAGAAATTGGGAGACTGGAGAGGTTAAGTGATTTGTTGAAGGTTATACAGCCAGTAAGTGGCAGACAAAGGCAAGATGTAAACTTCTGGGGATTTAAATTAATTAAATTTTGCCTTGTTCTATACCATTGGATTGTAAGTTCCTTGAGGGCAGGGCTTGACTTTTGCCTTTTTTTGTATCCCCAGTGCTTAGCACAGTGTCCAGCATACAGTAAGCACTTAATAAATGTTGATTGATTAATCGACTGATGCCGGATCCCAAGCCTGAGTCACTCACACAATCTAATTTCTCTACCCCATCTCCAAAGCCATGGAAAAATGGAAGGCTGCTTGATTCTAGTTCGCCAGAAAGTCATGCTTGATATCTATTATCATTTCTTCTATTTAGCTCTTCTTGATGTCATAGCATGCTGCTCCTCATACATCAAGATGTTTTCCTCTTTCCTTGAGTGACTAATCAGACCCTCTTTCTCCCTCCTCCTGCCTGAGCCTTGTTGGTAGCATCAGAATCTTAGCAGATGGCCCCATGCTCTACCTCTCGAAGCCATCAGCAGGGCCCCTGCATTTATCTGCATTCTAACATTGCTACCTCTCAGTCCATCCTTTCCTGTTTCAGAGGGAAAAAAAGGCGTCTGTTCTATTTTTTTTATGCTAATCCCTCTATCAGAATCCTATATTCTATCTCTTCCCAGCTGAGGGAACTCGTGGGTGTGCAGTGCAAAGAGAATGCTGGCTGTGGAGTCAGAGGACCTAGGTGCAATGGCATTTGTTACCTGTGCAACCTTAGGCAATTCAGTTAACCTCTCTGGGCCTCAGTTTCCTTACCTGTAAAATGAGGAGCTTAAAACGATGGCCTTTGAGGTCTTTCAGCTCTTAACCTATGACCTTCTGTCTTCAATACCTTTGACCTGTCTCTTTTGACTTCCTCCCCTCATGATTCAAACATGCATAGTTCTTCCCTACTTTGAAAAAAACCCATCGCTTGACCCTTCTAAGCAACCATCTTAGCTATTACTCTGCTGTTGCCCCGCATTCCCTTCATAACCAAGCTTTTGGAATGAGTGACTGACGCCTTCTGCCTCTATTTCCTTCCATGCATTACAGTCTTTTTTTTCCCCTTTCTTTTTTCTTTTTTTGGAGGGGGGAAGACAGGGCAATTGGGGTTAAGTGACTTGCCCAAGGTCACACAGCTAGTCAGTGTGTCAAGTGTCTGAGTCAGGATTTGAACTCAGGACCTCCTGACTCCAGGGCCAATGCTCTATTCCCTGTGCCACCTAGCTGCCCCTCCATACGTTATGTACTGGGTTCCATACTCACCAGGCTGTTGAAACTGCTCTCAAAGCCCTCCAGTGACAGCTTTTCCTATTTTCAATCTCATGACCTTGCTTTGACACTGTTGACTAACTCCTCTCCTAAAATTCCTCTCTCTTGGTTTCTATAACAACTATTTAAAAAATGTCATTCTATGATTTCTCTTCTTTCTCCCACCCCTTGATATGGGCTTCTTTAAGGTTCGCTCTTCTCTTCCTTTACCGTCTCCTTGGATGGCTTTTGAGTCAGAAGACCTAGGTTCAAATCCTGATCTGCCATGGATTCGCTGTGTGACCTTGGGCAAGTCATTTATCTTTTTGAATGACAGTTTCCCCATCTGTAAAATGAAGGGGTTGGTTTAGAAAACTTCCTTTATCATTTTAAATCTTTGGTCCTATTTATGGCCCTGTGTAGGATCCCATTTTCATGGCTTCCAGTATTATTTCTCTGAAAATAATTCCCAAGTCCCATCTCCAGATATTTTTTTCCCGAGCATTATTAGTCCTTTTTATCCTGTACATGAAGTACTCCCACCATATCATTTTAAGACTCTATATGTCTTAAAACAAGACCATGAACTTTCTCACCAAACTAACTCCCACTTTTAATTTCTCTGTCTCTGTTAATAGAACTGCCAAGGTAGTGAGCTTTAGAATTTAAAGCTTAGAATAGTCATCTTTGCCTCCTCTCTCTGTGTCCTTCATCCCCTGTGTCACCAATTGATTTTGCCTTTGAAATTTTGTGTCCCTGCTTTCCCTAGTCCAACTATAACCACACCAACTCAGAGCCCTAGTGCCTCATTAGCCTCTCTATTCCAGGAGATCTGACATGTCCCCACCAGACTAATCCTTCTTAAATGCCATTTTCATCATGGTGTTCCTTTGCTTAAAATCTTCTTGTGATTCCCTGTTTCCTACAGCACCGAGTCTTAAACTTCTTTGTCTGATTTTCAAGGCCCTTAAAAAAATGTGGCATCTTAAGCTGACCTTTCTTGCATAAAAATGCTTGGCATGGCAAGAAACACATGGTACATGCAGCCCCAAGGTTCCTTTTCAGCTATAATTAGGTTCACAGTAGTTGATGGAATATTTGTCTATTCATATCTCAGTAAAGACAAAGGAGTTCAGACTGGATGCTGTAGGAAACAGGGAATCCTGGGAAGACTTTGAACAAAGGGGCACCATGATGAAAATGGAATTTGAGGAAGATTAGTCTGGCATGGGCATGTAGTATCACCTGGATTTAGAGAGGCCAACAAGATCGGAGTCACCATTGACATGTCTTTTTAAACCAAATCAAGCCAGATAGCGTAGGAATTCAAAACAAAAGTCATCTAATGAAACAGAATACCCAGGGTAAGGAAAAATAAGGGAAAATCTCCCTTGTAGCAGAGAACTAGCCGAACGAGCTCCATCCTTAAGTGCAGAGTGCTTGGCTGATGCCCTTGTCAATGTACTTTGGAATGTATGCAGGCATTTGATAACTGATTATGGTTCATTAACCACATGGTAAAGAGGAGCCTCTTTGATTTGCTTTGATGCAGACGAAACTAGGGTGCATTCGAAAGGTGCTGGTCAGGCAAGGCTAATCCCTCAGTTGGTCTCTTTATTTTTTTGTTGTTTTGTTTTTTAGTAGTGTCCAACTCTCCATGACACCATTTAGGATTTTCTTGGCAAAGATACTGAGTGGTTTGCCATTTTCTTTTCCAGATCATTTTATAGAAGGGGAAACTGAGGCAAACAAGGTTAAGTGAGTGGCCCAGGGTCACACAGCTGGTAAGTGTCTGAGCTCAGATTTGAACTCCTTCCTGACTTCAGGCCTGGCAGTCTATCCACTGTGCCACCTAGCTGCCCCATTTTTTTTCTTTTTATTACCTGACTGCATTTCCACTGTAAGGAGGGAGGAGCCAAGCCCTTCAAACCTAAGGCTAATATGTTCCTCATGAATATGGTCCTCTGTTTTTTGCCTCTTTATTTGTATTCTTGCCTCCCCTACTGAGTTCCTCAGCTTCCTTCAAGTCCCAACTAAAATGCCATTTTTTACAGGAAGCCTTTCCCAACTCCTCTTAATCCTAGTGCCTTCCCTCTGTTAGATACTTCCTATTTATCCTGCATATAGCTTGCTTTGTGTATATTTGTTTGCATGTTATCTCTTCCATTAGACTGTAAGCCCACTGAGGGCAGGGACTGTCTTTTGCCTCTTTTTGCATCTGCACCATTTAGCATAGTGCCTGGTATGTAGCAGGTACTTAATAAATGTTTATTGATTGTTTGATCGCTTTTAGGTGAAGGAGATTAGAGATTGTAATGATTTCAGAAAGTCAGGAGAATAAAAGGTTTGGGAGCCAGTCAGTCTAGCACAAAGACAAAAGAGTGACCTTTAGTACTCAGCCTACCAGTAACAGAGAAGCAGACTTATCTATCCATCTGCCATCCTACAATTTGTAAGTGAACTTGGGGGGCAAATGCTATGTAGAAACTATGCTAAGTCTGAACCCACTCTCCCCAGGGACCAATGTGGTATGGGGAGATTGTACCCTTCAGGTGTTGGGGATGGGGTTGTTTGTATTCCTGTTCTTGCTACAACTTAAAAATAAATATCCCTTTGTGAAAGCAATTTGATATTATTTGGTTAAGTGGAACTGAGGAATAAATTGCAGCAGTTGACAATGGAAGGGAACGCACCAAAATGGTGGCCAATCAAGCCAATAGCATTAGAGAAAGAAGCTCCTGGCCCCTCACGGGTACCCCTAGAATCCTAAGAGGAGGATATAGTTGAACTTGCTCTGGAAGAGTAAGAAAAATATGCCAAGATTTCTACAGTGTGAGTAGGAGAAGGAACTTTTCCCAGACAACTCGCATTCTTGGTGTTAACATCCCATCAAGATTTTTTCTCATGGCTCCATGAGCTTGATTTCCAAGCAACCTGCTGGGCTTGACTGCTGTTGGCTGGGCTTTGCTGCTGCTTGATTTTACTTCCAAAATGGACTTTTGCTGCTTCCTCAGCATGGATACTGTTGTTATGTGTTACTGCTGAGATGCTTTTCCCACCGTCAAGCTGCAATGGCAGAGTTCATTTTCGTTGTTCTTCCCTGATAAACTGCTACTTCTTTAGCTGCTTGGGGTTTTTACTTAAAGCAGCATTACTGCTCTTTTGAGACAGTGCCTGTGCCTAATGTTATTTTAGCTCTCTTGTTGGTTGGCTTATAGCCATGCTTACCCAGCCAGCACAGAAAACAGTCCTTAGGTGCCTGGCCCCCAAACCTGAGGTATGTGAACTTAAAAAAAAATTTTTTTGAGCACTTTATTTCAATGTGATTAATTTCTTTTGTCTTTATATATATGCATATATACATATATATTATGCATTTATAAACATAATTCTTAGAATGGCCCAGGACAAAAATGGTTAAGAACCCTTGCTTTAGTTGAAGAAAGGCTTCCTCTTTAACTGTGCCTAACAGTAGGAATTCTCTCAAGTCCACTAGGTATTTAGGTTGGTATGATTAGATGGCTTTCAACTCCCATTCTGCCTCTGGCCCATAGCACTGGGACCTTACCGACTACCATGGGGGCTTCCATGAACAACACTGAAGGGGGAAGATGAACCTCGTGACCTTTGCCTTTTATTCCGGTAGTACCTAAATTGATGTCCTCTTTAGGTGGGATTTGGCAGATTCTCCTGCATCTCCCTGAACATAAACCCAGATGGGTCTGTGTTCTCTAGTTCTTTTATAGTCTCCGGGACACCTGGTCCTTTGCTGAGCAGTGGAGTCAAAAATCTATATTTGTTGCAACAAGAACTCACATTTCATGTAGTCTTTTATAAATACAATATCTAATTTGGTCCTCAAACTAGTTTTGCGAGGTAGATACTGAAAAGTATTAGTATCTATTTTACAGATGAAGAAACTGAGGATTGGAATGATATCTTTGCCCAAGCCAGCAAGTGAAAAAACTCAGGCCTCTTTTCTACTCTCTTCCATCTGGTCTCCTTTAAGAGAAATGTTAGAGAAAATGTCAGATAGATCTGGGATTGAAGCAAAGTAGTCCTGGGAATTTGGAGTCATCGTGACTCAGTGTTCACTTTCCTCTTTCACAGAGAGCAGGTTCAACCCTGACTCTCATGACTCAGCCCTGCCTTCTCTTCCCCCACCGGAGCCTGTTAGACCTGGATGTAATGGCTTTTTTTGAGTCAGTCAAGCTGTCTGACTCTACCTGGAGTAGTGGCCCAGAGAAATTACCTTGTATCTTAAAGAAGTTCTCTCAGCTTCTGCTCCCCACCATGTTGGGCACTTTTTATTGTCATCTTGGAAATAGCCAGAGCTAAGGTACTTTCCTCCTGGGTAGATGCTAGAAGGGCAACCATCCAGGACCCAGTGCTTGAAGTAGAAGGGGCTTAGACATCATCTAATCGAACGACTTCATTTTTCAGTCTGAAACTGAAATTCAGAGGGGAAAAGACTACCTAAGTTCATACAGGCCTTCTGACTTAAATCCATGGTTCATTCCTCAGTACCCCAAGGGGCGCACAATTTACCGTAAAGGCTTGTGATACTGTTGTGTCAGAGCTGAAAGACTCATAGGATCAATCAGTCAATAAATAAATATTCATTAAATGCCTGCTATGTGCCAGGCTCTGTGCCAAGGGGTGGGATTAAAATGTCAATCAATTAGCATTTGTCAAAGGACTGTTGTTATTGTCTTTGAGCTAGGGGCCAGGGAAATCATTAAATATCACAGAAGGAGCCTTTGTGATCAGCTAGGTCTATGCTTTTCCTTTACGGGAGGACAATGAGACCCAGAGACATCGATGGGAGGCAGCTAGGTGGCATAGTCGATAGAGTACCGATCCTGGAGTCAGGAGGACCTGAGTTCAAATCTATCCTCAGATGCTTGACACTTACTAGCTGTGTGACCCTGGGCAAGTCACTTATTGCCTAGCCATTAAAATAAAATAAAAAGGAAAAAACAAGACCCTTTCAAAGTCATGCCATGGCTGAAGAAGGATTAGAACCCTAGTCCGGCAGCTCAGCCTTATTTACACAACACTATGCCTCTCCGTGTACATAAACCTGAATTGACTAAGATGATGAAAGAAGAAAGTGATCTTTTGCATTGCCTAAGGAGTCCAGAGGAATGGGAAATTCTATTGATTCAAAGTTTGACCCTATTTCTCTGTATTTAGTACCCGCCATCCCCCCTCAATTTTTCTGGAACAGATTTCCTATATAGAGTAAGATACAGCTGTAGGTTTTAGTTTACCACATTTATATGACTGAGCAGCAAATACAGACTGTATAAATACTGTATAAATACAGACTTTGTATATATATCTGACCTATAGCTGAGGAAAACCTAGGTGCAAGTCTTCTTTTGACATATATCAAATGAGATGATATTCGTAAACCACTTAGTACAGTGCCTGGCACATAGTAGGTACTTAATAAATGCTTATTCCCCTACTGTAACCACAAGTCACTTCATTTCTTAGTCTCCCCTCCCCCAACCCTGCCCCCAGCACCTATTATGTGCCAGGCCCAGTACTAGATTCTAGAGATAGAGACAAAAATGGAAGGCGTTTACAGTATTTGGAAGAAGCAACATGTACAGAGTGAATTCAACACAAAATCTACGTGAAGTAAATTCAGAGCAACGCAAGAGTCCAGGGACATCACTGCCAACTGTGGGAAAACAGAGTTAAAAACCGTGGGAAATGACTAAAAGAGAAAAGAGTCATAAAATGACTAAAAGAAAAAGAAAAGAGAATGATGAGAAGTCCAAGGACAGGGAATGTGCATGTATGGATGTGGGCATATGTATAACAATGCATACTCAATATACACTCAAATATTTATACGCTCAAATTTTCCTGGAGCTTTCCATATAAATAAATGAACGAATATTTTAAAAAACCATCTATTTCGTGCTAAGTATATGACAAGGAATGTGCGGAGTGGGATGTGGTACAAAAGCAAAAGTAAAGACAGTCCCTACTCTCACAGAGTTTATATTTGAATAGGGATTTTATTCTTTCTGCCTTGTATTGCTCTTACTATAGAAATGTCCTATTCCCCAGTGTGTTAGAACAATAGCTTCTTGAGGGAAAGAACACTATGGTTGTTCATCTTTGTGTCTCCAGCACCTAGCAACATGCCTTACTCTTAATAGGCACTTAATAAATGCTTGCTAATTGAATTGCTGAATGACAGTCTAATTGCTTTTTCATTTGAATGCAGAAATATATTCCTCACTTTGTCCATAAGCCATAATAATTTTCTCTAGCTAGGGTATTACGATCTGAGTACATTTAGTCGTTCAGCTGAGGACCTAGATAAACAGAGGGAGGTTCATCACCAGTTCATCACATTAGCCAATTGGTGATGAACTCCTTAGCTATGATAACCCATGGTGAGAAAAAGAACACTAAAGGATACTCAGTCCCGTGCATCCTCTTTCTTTGTTTTTCCATATTAGTTGTGTTGTAAAAGAAGACACAGACCAAAAACGAAACAAAAAAACCCAAAAAACCCCCACCAAAAAATAAAGTGAAAAGTCCGCACTCAGACTCCATCGGTTCTGGAGGTGGGTAGCATTTTTCATTCCAAGTCCTTTGGATTGTTTTGGATCATTGTATTTCTGAGAATAGCTAAGTCATTCAGAGTTCATTGTACAATATTGCTGGTACTGCGTAAAATGCTCTTCTGGGTTTGCTCACTTCACTTTCTATGCATCCCTTTCCCACTTCTACAATGGCAAAGTAAGGGTGGAAGGGAGGGGGCAGGTGGTGCTAAGAATATCTCTTAGTTGTTAGATTGTCTATAAACTGTAACTTGGCTATTGCTTCTCCTTGTCTAATGATCAATGGGTGGACATAAAGTTGTTAAGAAGGATATGATATCGATTTTGACGTTCTTGCCATAAATGAGAACAGAAGATAGACCGAAGTTGCTGTTAAATGGAAAGCTGGTTCACAGGTTCTTGGGGGAAAACCAAAAAAAGAATTGGTACAATTGGTTTTATCATATCCTCAAAGGCAACAAGAAACAGCAATTCATGGGACACCTGATCATCTCATGTTGAAGTACTCCTGAGGAGTATCTTCAAAACGACCACTCTGAAAATAATTGCATGTGCCATGCTCTGCTGCAGAGGATGAAGAGATTGATTGATCAACCAATCAACCAACAAACATTTATTAAGTACTTACTATGTACCAGGCACTGTGCTAAATGCTAGGGATGCAAAAAGAAGCAAAAGTCAGTCCTTGCCCTTGAGGAGCTTATAATCTAATGGGAAAGAGTCAACAAGAAGTCCTTATAAGCCTTCATAGTAAATCAACATATATTTTGATGCTTGGTAACTTCAATGTAAAGGTAGGTATAGCTGAGAATAATAAGAAATATATTGGAAGAAATTAGATAGGACAAAAGGAATGAGAGGGGGAAAAACTACATAGCAGCCTCACATTTATGGATGGTTAATCTCTTTTTTCGGTCGGAGAAGAATTGGTAGGTGCTGGGCATGGGGAATACAGAATAATATCACAAAAAGGAAATTATTTGACAGGAAACGACTCATTACTGATGTGGGAGTCGTTCCTGAATCAGCTGTGTACAGTCAGACCACTAACTTGTTAGAGCAAAGAACAAAAATAGCTCAAAGCTTGAAGAAATGATAAAAGTGAGAAAAAAGATATGGCATCCAATGAAAACAATTCCAACCTATCTGTAAAAATTGGGATAGAGATGGAAGAAGTAATATTATACAGATATTTAACTGGCATTAATCAATTGCTATAATGAGAAGACCAAAAGATATTGAGAGATTATAAACCATATCATCTCACTGAAGAGTAGCAATGAAGAGTAAAATCAAAGAAAGCATTGGGAGAGACCCGACTAAGTGGCACAAATGGATCGTAGGCTCACTTGGCCTTCTTACATAACTTGGTTTAACGACAACGTTATTTGAAGCTACTGTGGCTGTGTAAGGCCAACGACACCAGCACACAGGAGGGCTGCTAGCACAGGTTCTTTGATCTGCTTTCCTAAGGAAAGTAACTTTAAGGGGTTTACAATCTCACTTTAATTAAACATACATATGTCATTCACTTAGTTCAGGGGAAAAAGTCAGCACCTTGAGCTTCAGGGGAGACACAAACAGAAATTACAAGCAGAAACTATATAAACAGAGCAAATAACACAAATCAGCAGACAGGGCTTCTAACTGTCTGTCCATAGGAATACATACATAATTACCAGAGAGAGAGAGAAGCTCCAACATCTGGGTTTTCAAAGCCATTGGGCTCCTTAATGGCTATGTGGAGTCTCGTCTGGCCAAATCACAGGGATGCTCTTCCAATGAGCGAGCCCCAAGCAAAATGCTAACCTCAGGGTACATATATATGTATATATATATTTATGTGTGTGTGTGTGTGTATAAGTATATATATATATATATATATATGTATATATATATATATATATATATATACACATACATACATTTCTTCAGGGTGAGAGGGCATCACAACCATGAGACTCAAACCCATGTGACCTAGATCTTCCCGTGAATTAAGCAGGTTGTCAAAGACTTCTGATTCAATCAAAGACTCTTGACTGAAACAAAGGCAAGACTCAAGGGCACTTGATTGCCTTAGTGCTGAGAAGCATTCCAAAACAAAAGACAACAAATAGTCCCACCCTACTTGCCATTACACTTGGAATGTCTCACTCCATGTCTCAGGAAACTGGAGTTCTACCTTCGTGAGGAGTAGGAAGATGGCCGTGGTTGGACAATCGCTCCTTATTCTCATGGTATGGCCAGATACTGAGCTTGGAACTACATCTATCCATTGTACATTAGATGTTTGAAGCATGGGAGTATGATGCTGTTGGGGTCCAGGATTAAAGCCACTTTCTTGGTCACTCTGGGGGAGAAGTAATTTTGCTTCAGACCTGGAGAATACGTAACATTTAACTTAATCTCAGATGTGTTAGCTGCTCCTCACCACCATATCCTTATTATACAATTACAAATAGTGGGAAAATATTCATTATAGCAAGCAAGAAAGACAGCAATCAGGAAAGTCATAAAAATTAGCTTAGGCAATAGAATGCACAAGAGTTAGGTGGCTCTGTGAATATGAGATAAAATCTTAGATCAATCAGGGAGAAAACTATCTCACCCAAGAATTCCACTCTTAGCAGTCTTGGGGTGTGAGTAAGCTCCTTTGCAATGAGAATCAAGGGGCATGTTGAGGTACAGCCTTTTTTCCATATGCCTGTGTCTCTGAAGGTTTTCTGAGGTCTTCTCCTCTCAGATGGATTCTTTTGTAATGGCAAACCAGGCCATCTTTTGTTTCAATTCTTACCTAGCCCTTAATCACTCAGACAAACCGAGACCTGGGAAGGATTTTAGTTTAAAAGGGCCAAGGTTTTCCGCTGCATCCTGGGCCATTGCCAGTCGTCTCGATTTTTGTCTCTTCACTGCGCTCTGGTGACTTTGGAGGAGAGACTGCAATGGATGACTTTGTGCAGCGCGGCCTCACTTAAATCCAGTTCACTTGAGAGTCAAGATATCAACCCATGACTTTACTGGTCCTCTTCAAGAATGAAGGATAAACACCAAGAACAAGAACAACATTCACCATTCAAAGTCTGTGTCTTGCCTTGTTTTGCTTGGTCTCACCTTCCTCTGCTCCATTTCTTCTTCTCCCTCTCCCTCCCTCTCTCCTTCCCTCCATCTCTCTCTCTCTGTCTCACAGTGCCTTGTCTTCACCCCCACCTCCACCCCCAGTCTTTCTGCTGATCAGGAGTGTAACCAGAATGGCCTTTGTTTTCTTTGAGTGACTCAGTTTATCTCAGTGAGCTTTACTAGGTGCTAAGCCCCAGGCCCAAACCCCATTAGGTGTTAACATAATCCATGTGGATGTGAACCTCCCAGGGTCCTAAGGGGAGGGGCCAACTCAAGAACCAATCACCAGAGCCTGAGCTCTGGTGATTCAGATGATGTTTGATGATATCTGAAGCCCTATAAGAAGGGAGGACAGAGCCATTTGTGCGGGGCTCTGGAGATGGTATTGATGAGGAGACTCTGGGCAGCTGTAGCTAAGGAGCCCTCCAGCTTGTAAACCCAGATGTTGAGACTTTGTTGAACTCTGGTAACTATGTGTTGGGATTGAATCAGACAAAGTCTGTTGATGTTTGAAATTTGTTTGCATTTTGTTTTGAAGTTCAGGGTGCTGGCTTTTCCCCCTGAACTAACTAAATGATATTTGAATGCTGAATTAAAAGTAAGCTCGTCAACCCCTTCACCTTGCTTTCCTTAATTAAGCAGATCAAAAGAACCTGTGCTGTTGGCAGCTTTCTGGGTGCTGGCTATGGGTGAATCTTATACCCCCACAGAAGCTGCCAGCCAGATTGTTGAAACAAGGAGTCACATCTCCTCACACTTTCTCAGAGTGACAGCACTCTGCTGTCATAAACAAAGTCATTGTGAAGGCAATGGAAGGACCACAAGTGGAAGAAAAATGAAAAAAAAATCTGCCAAGATTTTTGCCCAATGTTTTCTCCATCAAGGACATGAGGGCCACTAACGGACTCTTGGACTCTAATGTCAGACTTTCTTTGTTTTTTAATTTTATTTAGTATTTTATTTTTCCCCAGCTACATGTAAAAATAATTTTAGCATTCATTTTTAAAACTTCAAGTTCTAAAATCTGTCTTTTCCTCCCTCCCCCACCCCCTTCATTGAGCAGGCAAGCAATTCAATATAGGTTATACATGTGTGTTCATGCAAAACACTTCCATAATAGTCATGTTGTGAAAGACTAACTATATTTCCTTCCATCCTATTCCCCCTGCCTCATCTATTCTATTCTCTCTCTCTCTTTTCACCCTGTCCCTGCTCCAAAGTATTTTGCTTCTGATTATCTCCTCCCCCAATCTGCCCTCCCTTCTATTACCCCCTCCTTCTTTTATCTCCTTCCCCCTTACTTTCCTGTAGGGTAAGATAGATTTCTATACCGAATTGAGTGTGTATATTATTTGCTCTTTGAGTCAATTCTGGTGAGAGTAAGGTTCACTCATTCCCTCTCACCTCCTCCCCTTTGCCTTCACTGTAAAAGCTTTTTCTTGCCTCTTTTATGTGAGATAATTTACCCCATTCAACCTCTCCCTTTCTCTTTCTACTAGTACATTCCTCTCTCTCATCCCTTAATTTTATTTTTAAAATATTACCCCTTCATACTCAATTCATACCTGTGCCCTATGTCTGTATATACTCCTTCTAACTACCCTAATAATGAGAAAGGTCTTATGAATTACAAATATCATCTTTCCATGTAAACAGTTTGACGTTAATAAATCCCTTACGATTTTTTCCTGTTTACCTTTTCATGCTTCTCTTGAGTCTTGTATTTGAAAGTCAAATTTTCTATTTAGCTCTGGTCTTTTCTCAAGAATGCTTGAAATTCCTGTATCTCATTGAATGTCCATTTTTCCCCCTCATGGATTATACTCGGTTTTGTTGGGTAGGTGATTCTTGGTGTAATTTTAGCTCCTTTGTTCTTCAGTATATCATATTCTGAGCCCTCTGATCCTTTAGTGTAGAAGCTGCTAAATCTTTTGTAATCCTGATTGTGTCTCTTTCTGGTTACTCACAATATTTTCTCCTTTACCTGGGAACTCTAGAATTTGGCTATAATATTCCTCGCAGTTTTCCTTTTGGGATCTTTTTCAGGAGGCAATCGGTGGATTCTTTCAATTTCTATTTTACCCTCTGGCTCCAGAATATCAAGGCAGTTCTCCTTGATAATTTCTTGAAAGATGATGTCTAGGTTCTTTTTTTGATTATGGCTTTCAAGTCCAATAATTTTAAAATTGTTTCTCTTGGATCTATTTTCCAAGTCAGTTGTTTTTCCAATGAGATATTTGACATTTTCTTCTATTTTTTTCATTCTTTTGGTTTTCTTCTATCATTTCTTGATTTCTAATAAAGTCTTTAGCTCCCATTTGCTCCATTCTAATTTTCAAGGAATTATTTTCTTGAGTGAGCATTTGGACCTCTTTTTCCTTTTAACCAATCCTGCTTCTTAAGGCATTCTTCTCCTCATTGGCTTTTTGGACCTCTTTTACCATTTGGCATAGTCTGTTTTTAAGGTGTTACTTTCTTCAGTATTTTTTTGGGTCTCCTTTAGCAAGTTGTTGATTTGTTTTCCATGATTTTCTTGCATCACTCTCATTTCTCTTCCCAATATTTCCTCTACTTCTCTTACTTGCTTTTCCAAATCCTCTTTGAGCTCTTCCATGGCCTGAGGCCAATTCATATTTTTCTTGGAGGCTTTGGATGTAGGAGCTTTGACTTTGTTGCCTTCTTTTGATTGTGTGTTTTGATTTTCCTTGTCATCAAAGTAAGTTTCTATAGGCACAGTTTTTTTCCATTGTTTGCTCATTTTCCCAGCCTATTAACTGACTGTTTAACTCTTTGTTAAGGTAGGGCTCTGCTTCCAGTGTGGAGGGAGTACTGTCCCAAGCTTCGTGGGTTTTGTGCAGCTGTTTTAAGAGTTCTAGAGTCCTGTATGTTTTCAGTTCTTCCAAGGTGGTATGATCTAAGGTGTTTACTCCTCTTCTGGCATATTGCCAAGGCGATATTCACAATGGTTGCTATTGTTATGAGTATGCCGATGTGGTTCTGAATCACAAAATATAACAGACTCTTCACATAGAAGACAGAAGCGAAATATTTATTCAGATACCAGAAAACCCAATCTCAAAACCAGTAAGTCCAAACCATCCAAGCGGCAAAGAACTTAATACACCTTATCACAGCAGGGAGCCACTCCATCTCAAAGCCTTCTCCTTCCCCCCCTCCCACTGGGGCCTTTCCACAAACACACTCACAGCACAGCTAGCTCTCCTCCTCTCTCTCCCTCAGCTCTAACTGCTCTGACTTTACTTCCTCTCAACTCTGTTAACTTCCTTTCTGCTCCACCCTTTCCTGTTCCTCTTGTTCAGCAAGCTCCTCTTACCACATGTGACTTTGGCTTCCTGTAACTTAAGCAGGTCACACAGGCCTATCAACAGGTGGGAAAGATCTTCCCATTTAAATTACTATTACACCTGGCCTGTGCTCTGGCCAGCGAGTGACCACAAGCACTCTTTTCTGCCCTGGAACAGTGAGGAGCAGAACCTTCTCCACCTGCCAACGCTCCTCCTTGCCCTAAGACTGCCACCCAGGATTGTGACCCAGATCCAAGTATGAGCAAAACAATAGAATCCTGCCTCAGTGCCAGCAAAGAGACCCCTGTAATCTCCTTCTGACCAGTTGTTCGATCCCCTGGGCTGAGAGCTCTAGAAGCAGTGCCTGCTGCTGCTGATTCGGTCACTCCCAAGGCCTGCTCCTGGTTTGCTGGGGCTGGAGGTGTGCTGATGTGGCCTGCACTAGACTGTGCTCCTTTCTCACCCAGCTCCACTAGCCCTTTCCTGCTGACCTTCTAAACTATTTATGGCATCTGTGGGCAGAGAAATCAGGAAACTGCCACTGGTGCCAGTGATTCAGTCACTCCAAGGTCTTCTCTGGCTTTGCTGGGTCTGGGTCTGCACAGCATGGCCTGAGCTAGCCTGTGCTCCTCTCTCAGCCTAGTGCAACAGACCTTTCCTGTTGACCTTCCAGTTTGTCTTGGGCTGGAAATTTGTTTCACTTTGTCTTTTCGTGGGTTCTGCTGCTCTAGAACTTGTTTACAGTCATTTTTTGAAGGTATTTGGAGGTGTTTGGGGGAGAGCTCTGGTAAGTCCCCGCCTTTACTCTACCATCTTGGCTCTACCCCTTAGTGTTAGATTTTCTTATATAGGAGGTAGAAATTTCATTGAAGATAATAAAGATGGGAATTAGACCAAACATAAATAGAAGAGAACTATGATGGAGGTGGCACAATATCACAGACTTGGTGATATGAGGTAGTTGCTCTAAAGAGAGACTAGGGCTAGATTCCTAGAGCTAGAAGTCAGGGGTAGAGACATTAATCGAACACTTGGGAGCTGATGAGGTTACTGAGAGTATAGAGAAAGTATAGAGGATATAGGTAATAAACTAGCAAAGGAGAATGTGAAAAAGGAGGGGAACACAGAGAAAGCACTGCCAGGAAAACCCAGAGAAAAGGGTAATAAAAAGGAGAAAGTGGTCAAAAAAAAGTCCTCACCTCAAGGAGCTCACAAAGTAACAGAGGACGCATTTTACATTAGGATTTTCTATTTGAACCTGGAGACAATTGAATTTTTGACTTCAGGGGTGACATGATCAGACCTGTGCTTTAGGAAGATCTCCTGGTAGCTGAGGGGAGGATGGAGTGGGGTGGGGAGAGAATTGAGGCAAGGACACCGACCAGAAGGGTATTGCATTAATCTAGATGTGAGATGATCATTGACCGCACCAGAGTGGTGGAAGTGTCAGAGGAGAAAGGAGACCTATGGAGAGAAGTTGTGAAGGGAGAATGAAAGGATTTGGTAACAGGTTGGATATGGGCAGGCAGAGAGAATGAAGTGTTGAAGATGACATCTAGTTGTGAGCGTAGGTGACTGAGAGGATGGTGATGCCCTTGACAATAATAGTGAAGATTGGCAGAAGTGAGGATTTGGAGAGAAAGATGGCGAGTTCCGTTTTGGACATGTTCAATGCTCTGCAGCATCTAGCACTGTCAATGGCCTTCTCTTTGACACTCTTTTCTCTGCGTTTTCCCAATGGTGCTTTCTCTGTTTTCTTTCTTCATCTCCCTTTTCACATTCTCCTTAGCCAGTTCATCATCTAAATCCACTCTCCTTTCTCTGTGCTCTCATTCAGTAACCTCATCATCTCCCAAGTGCTTGGTTATCACAGGTTACCCCTGTGCCTTCTAGCTCTAGAAATCCAGCCCTGTTTTTGTCTTTCTTGGCATCCCCACTGCTTAGTACAGATCTCAGCACATTTGTTTTTTGATTGTTTCAGTTATGTCTGACTCTATGTGACCTCATTTTAGGGCTTTCTTGGCAGAGATGCTGGAGGGCTTTGCCATTTCCTTCTCCAACACATTTTTACAGATGAGGAAACTGAGGCAAACAGGGTTAAGTGACTTGTCCAGGGTCACATAGATAGCAAGTGTCTGAGGATGGATTTGAACTCAGGTCTTCCTGACTTCAGGCCTGGCCCTCTAACCATGCTGCCACTTAGCTGCCTAGCTAGGCATGTAGTAGGCACGTAATGCATGCTTATTGACAACTTGCAGAGGTGTGTTAAAAAAGATGAGGACTAAGAAAAATTCATTGGATTTGGAAATTAAGACATCATGGATAACTTTGGGGTGAGTATTTCAGTTGGGTGATGCTGTCAGAAGCCAGACTACAAGGTGCAGATAAGTGATTGGGAGGAGATGAAGCCGGTACAACAGATTTTCCTAGGATTCTGGCTGGGGAAGTAAGGAGAAATTTAGCACAATAGCTTGAGGGAATGGTAAGGCTACATAAGGTGTTTTTTTAAGAGATAGCTGGGATGTGGGTATGTTGTAGGTGGCAGGTGTACATAGAAATTGAAGACTGTGTGGGGTTGGGAGGGAAAGGGAGGTAGCAGATGGGAGTAAGGATGTAAGTAGAGCTGTTCTCTGGTCTTGGTGAAAAGGCCAACTCTTCAGAGACTGAAATAAAGGAAGAGAGAATAATTTTTATATTTAGGAGTTTTGAGGAGAAGAATGAGTTTATGGCAAATGACATCTATTTTCTCCAAAAAGTATGAGGTAAAATCCTCCGCTGAGACGGAAGGGTATGGGTTGTGTGGGAAACTTTGAGGAGAGAAGAAAAGGTTTGGAACAAGTGCCATGTAGAATGTGATAAAGTCAATTAGGGAAGAGTAAAAGGACTGCCTTTTAACTCTATTTGTCAAGCTGAGGTTAGATGACAGAAATTTGTAGCATGCCGTCCAATGGCATGGTCATAGGAGTAAAGGAGATGGACAGTGTGGCTAATAAAGGATGATGTTTAGCCAGCCATCAACAGCAGCAGGGGCAAGGGAGTGGAGCATAAGAGACAGTGGAAAGTTGACCTGTTTAACTATAGAATCAAGATCTAGAAAACAGTCCATTCTAGGAATGGAGGATGCCATTAACAAAGACACAAAGAGATGAGAGTGTGGGAGTGGAGAGTGCAAGGTCAACATGAGTAGTCTAACTTTTTCCTGAAAACTAAGTTAGATGAAAAGGAACAGGGAAAGAAAACACTGGAAAGATGTTAGAGCCAGATTGTGGCCTTGGTTTCTTCATCTGTAAATTGAAAGCATTGGATTAAATTTCTGAAGTCCTTCCAGCGCTAACATTCTTTGCTTCTAATATTGTATTCATTTGTTTTCACCCTGGCAAGAACATTGCCCCAAAGCAAACAACTCTTAGAATATGAAGAGAAAACATTTCCAAAAGGATAATAAAATGCATTTTTTTTAGAGTGTGTTATTTCAAATGTGGCTCCTTTAGGTAGGTTTGGGTGGTTGGGTGCAACGGATGTTTTCTTGTGACTTTTAGCTAATTTGACTAATTCTCACATGCCAAATTCCTGATGCTTTCCTCTTAGTCTAGCCAAAGTTCCAGGGCCCAAGCTGAGGCCTGGTTCTCCAGAGATTTTCCTTTAAAAAAATCTTCTAAGATTAATAAAGTGACAAATGCATACATCTTGTCCCTATACCCTCAGGCCCCATTTAAGCTCTGTGGAGCCTCAGGGTGTCCAGACAAATCCACTTTTCACCTTCTTTACGTGAGATATTCATGTGAGAATTCACACGATTCAAGAGAGAAGACTTTGGGAAGTAGAAAGAACATTGGCTTTGAAGTGAGAGGACCTGAGTTCAAATCTTGTCTCAAATGTTTACTACCTGTATGACCTTGGCCAAGTTCTTAATCTTTCTGAGTCTCTGTAATGGCAAGCAAAGTGGGACTTCTTGCTGTTTTTTCTTTTGGAGTGTTTCTCAGCACTAAGGCAATCAATCGCCTTTGATTGAGTTTTGCTAGGTGCAAAGCCTCAGGCCCAAACCCTTTTGCTAACTAGGTGTGAAGCCCCAGGCCCACATTTTTTTTTTTGCTGATTAGGTGTGAAGCCTTCAGGCCCTAGGAGGGGCATATATGCTTGGAGCTTGGCATTTTGCTTCTGGGCTCTCTCACTGGAAGAGTGTCATGTGATTTGACCAGATGAGACTCTGGGTAGCCATTAAGGAGCCCCCTGACTTTGAAAAACCCAGATGTTGGTGCTTCTCTCTCTGGTAACTATGTATGTAAAGTCTTGTTCAGAAGTCTAGAAGCCTGTCTGTTGATTTGGATTATTTTGCTTGTAATTTTTGTTTGTGTTTTCTCTGAAGTTCTGGGTGCTGACTTTTCCCCCTGAACTAAGCGAATGATGTATGTATGTTTAATTAAAGTGAGATTGTTAACTCCTTAAAGTTGCTTTCCTTAGAAAAGCAGATCAAAGAACTTATGTTAGCAGCCCTCCTGTGTGCTGGTGTTATTGGCCTTGCACAGCCACAGTAGCTGCAAGTAACATTGTTGTTATAGTCTCATCTGTACAATCAGGGCATTGGACTAGATAGAAAAGAATTTCTTTTTTTAAATTTAAAAATATTTCCCCACTAATAGTATTTTATTATTTCCAATTACATGTAAAGATAGTTTTCAACATTCATTTTTATAAGATTTTGAATTCCAAATTTTTCTCTCTCTCTCCTTCCCCTCTCCCCTCCCCAAGATAGCAAGCAATCTGATATAGATTATATACATACAATCATGTTAAACATATTCCCACATTAGTCATGTTGTGAAAGAAAAATCAGAACAAAGGGGAAAAACCATGAGAAACAAAAACAAAGTGAAAAAGTATGCCTCAATCTGCATAGTTCTTTCTCTGGATGTGGATAGCATTTTCCATCATGAGTCTTTTGAATTTGTCTTGGATCATTATATTGCTGAGAAGAGCTGAGTGTATCATAGTTGGTCATCACACAGTGTTGCTGTTCCTGTGTACAATATTCTTCTGATTCTGCTCACTTCACTCAGCATTAGTTCATGTAACTCTTTCCAGGTCTTTCTGAAATCTGCCTGCTCATAATTTCTTATAGCACAATAGTATTCCATTATATTCATATACCACAACTTGTTCAGCCATTCCCCAGATGATGGGCATCCCCTCAATTTCCAGTTCTTCACCATCACAAAAAGAGCTGCTATAAATATTTTTGTACATGTGGGTCCTTTTTCCTTCTTGATGATCTCTTTGGGATACAGTCCTAGAAGTGGTATTTCTGGGTCAAAGGGTATGTACAATTTTATAGCTCTTTGGGCATAGTTCCAAGTTGCTCTCCAGAATTGTTAGATCAATTCACAACTCCACCAACAAAGCATTAGTGTCCCAATTTCCCACATCTTCCCCAACATTTATCCCTTTCCTTTTCCATCATATTAGCCAATATGATAGGTGTGAGATGGTACCTCAGAGTTGTTTTAATTTGCATTTCTCTAATCAATAGTGATTTAGGGCATTTTTTCTTATAACTATAGATAGCTTTAGTTTCTTTGTCTGAAAACTGCCTGTTCACATCCTCTGACCATTTATCAATTGGGGAATGGCTTGTATTCTTATAAATTTGACTCAGTTGTTTATATATTTGAGAAATGAGGCCTTTATCAGAAACACTGGCTGTAAAAATTATTTCCCAGTTTTTCTTTTCCTTATAATATTGGTTACATTGGTCTTGTTTGTGCAAACCCTTTTTAATTTAATGTAATCAAAATTACCCATTTTGCATTTCATAATGTCCTCTATCTCTTGTTTGGTCATAACTTCTTCCCTTCTCCATAGATTTGGCAGGTAAACTATTTCTTGCCCTCCTAATTTGCTTATGGTATCACCCTTTATGTCTAAATCATATGCCCATTTTGACCTTATCTTGGTATACAGTGTGAGGTATTGGTCCATGCCTAGTTTCTGCTATAATATTTTCTAGTTTGCCCAGCAGTTTTTGTCAAATAGTGAGTTCTTATCTCAGAATCCATCACTCTATTTCTTAGCCAGGACCAAATAGTTTTGATGATTGCTGCTTTATGATATAGTTTTAGATCTAGTACAGATAGGCCACCTTCTTTTGCATTTTTTCCATTAATTCCCTTGATATTTTTGGCCTTTTGTTCTTCCAGATGAATTTTGTTATTATTTTTTCTAGCTCTACAAAATAATTTTTGGTAGTTTGATTAGTATAGCACTGAATAAGTAAATTAATTCAAGTAGACTTGTCATTTTTATTATATTAGCTTGGCCTACCCATGAGCAACTGATATTTCCCCAATGTTTAGATCTGACTTTATTTGTGTGAGAAGTGTTTTGTAATTGTGTTCATATAGTTCCTGGGTTTGCCTTGGCAGGTAGATTCCCAAATATTTTATCTTGTCTACAATTATTTCGAATGGAATTTCTCTTGCTATCGCTTGATGCTGGGCTTTGTTGGTAATATATAGAAATGTTTTATGTGGACTTATTTTATATCCTGCAACTTTGCTAAAGTTCTTACTGTATTTCCCCATGTATAAGACGCACCTTAATTTTGGGTAACAAGAAGGGAATATGGGCTTGTCATGTGTTGAGGGTAAGGAATAGCTGGGAGAAAGCTAGACTGCTCCACTGGTACACTTTCAAAGTCAGAAGAAAATGAGGGAGGCACATTGGGTTTACACTATTGCTGAACTTAAGGGCAAAATATGGACAAGAGTCACAGTCCATGGGCAGGCGTGGATGACTTGCAATTTGCATCAATGGAGAGAACTTCCAAATCAATGAGATCACAGCTCATTTGAGTCTTTGAGTCAGAATAAGATGATATAACAGAGTCAAAGCTTTTTGATGGCAATTGGAGCTTATGTATTACATAAAGTTATTGAACTCAAGTTTTGTTCGTCATAAAATTCATATAACTCTTCGTCACTGTCAAAACTCCCATCCATTAGCTTGTCCTCATCTGTGTTTGATGACGAATCACTGTCTTAATATATTGCCTCATTCTCAGTTCCATCTATGGCATTTGAAATGCCACACTTCTTAAATGACTTGACAATGATCTCAATCTTGATATTATCCCAGGACCTTTTCACCCAGGTACAAACTTCTCCTATAGTTGGTTTCTTCACTCTTGCCTCTCATGGCCTTCTTCTGCTGTGGCATTTTCAGTAGGATTTCTTCTTCCTGTATCCAGTCTTAGGTTGTTTTCTCAGTTGGAGGAGGACCAAACTTACACTCAGCAGTATGATTTCCATTTACTTTTGTGAACTGGATCACTTTTAACTTGAATTCAGCACTGTACGAAAATCTTTTCTGAGTCATTTCTGGGCAGAATGTGGCAAAATGTAATCTAATATACCTGTAAAAAATGCGAAACAATGAGCACAAAGACAACAAGTGAAAAAAAGCAGGAAATGTAAGTAAAAAAATCTACAACCACTGTATAAGATGCATCCAGTTTTTAGACCCCAAATTTTTTGAAAAAGGGTGCATCTTATACATGGGGAAATACAGTAAGTATTTCAAGTAGTTTTTTAGTTGATTCTCTAAATATTCCATCATATCATCTGCAGAGAGTGATAGTTTTGTTTCCTCATTGCCTATTCTAATTTCCTTGATTTCTTTTTCTTCTCTTATTGATAAAACTAACATTTCTAGTATAATATTGAATAATAGTGGTGATAATGGGTATCCTTGTTTCATCCCTGGTCTTCTTGGGAAAGCTTCTAGGTTATCCCTATTACATATAATGCTTGCTGATGGTTTTAGACAGATACTATTTATCATTGTAAGGAAAATTCCATTTATTCCTATGCTCTCCAGTGGTTTTTTAAAATAGGAATGGGTGCTGTATTTTGCCAAAAGCTTTTTCCGCATCTATTGAGATAATTACATGATTTCTGTTAGTTTTGTTATTGATATGGTCAATTATGGTGATAGATTTTCTAATATTGAACCAGCCTTGCATTCCTGGTATAAATCCCACCTGGTCATAGTGTATTATCCTGGTGATAGATTGCTGTAATCTCTCTGTTAATATTTTATTTAAAATTTTTGTATCAATATTCATTAGGGAAATTGGTCTATAATTTCTTTCTCTGTTTTGGCTTTTCCTGGTTTAGGCATCCATATTCGCATCATAAAAAGAATTTAGTAGGACTCCTTCTTTGCCTGTTTTTCCAAATAGTTTATATAGTGTTAGAATTAATTGTTCTTTAAATGTTTGGTAGAATTCACTTGTAAATTCATTTGACCCTGGAGATTTTTTCTTAAGGAGTTCATTGATGGCTTCTTCAATTCCTTTTTCTAAGATTGGGTGATTTAAGAATTTCATTTCTTCTCTTAGTCTGAGCAATTTATATTTTTGTAAATATTTATCCTTTTCACTTAGACTGTCAGATTTATTGGCATACAGTTGGACAAAATAGCTCCTAATTGTTGCTTTAATTTCCTCTTCATTGGTGGTGAATTCATCCTTTTCATTTTTGATACTGGTAATTTGGTTTTCTTCTTTATTTTTTTAAACCAAATTAACCAATGGATTATCTATTTTATTGGGTTTTTTTTTTCATAAAAGCAGCTCTTGGTTTTATTTATTAGTTCAATAGTTTTCTCACTTTCAATTTTGTTAGTCTCTTGTTGATTTTCAGAATTTCTAATTTGGTATTTATTTGGAGATTTTTAATTTGTTCTATTTCTAGCTTTTTTAGTTGTTTGCCCAATTTATTGATCTGCTCCTTCTCTATTTTATTTATATAAACATATAGAGGTATAAAATTTTCCCTAGGAACTGCTTTGAGTTTATCCCATTAATTTTGGAATGTTGTCTCATTATTGTCATTCTTTTTGGTGAAATTATTTATTGTTTCTATCATTTATTGTTTGACCTGCTCACTCTTTAGGATTAGATTATTTAGTTTCCAATTTATTTTAATCTATCTTTCGATGGCCATTTATTACATAAAATTTTTGTTACATCATGATCTGAAAAGGATGCTTTTAATATTTTTTCCTTTTCTGAATTTGATTGTAAGATTTTTTTTATGCCCTAATACCTGGCCAATTTTTGTGTAGGTGCCATGTACCGCTGATAAAAAGGTATATTCTTTTCTATCCCCATTCAATTTTCTCCAGAGGTCTATCATATCTAATTTTTCTAAAATTCTATTCACCCCCTTAACTTATTTTTTGTTTATTTTGTGGTTAGATTTATCTAGTTCTGAGAGGAGGAGGTTGAGGTCCCCCTCTAGTATAGTTTTTCTGTCTTTTTCTTCCTTTAACTCACTTAACTTCTCCTCTAAGAATTTGGATTCTATACCAGTCAGGGCATATTTGGTTGGTATTGGTATTGCTTCATTGTCTATGGTGCCTTTTAGCAAGATGTAGTTTCCTTCCTTATCTCTTTTAATTTGATCTATTTTTGCTTTTGCTTTGTCTGAGGTCAGGATTACTACTCCTGCTTATTTTACTTCAACTGAAGCGTAATAGATTTTGCCTCAGCCCCTTAACTTTACTCTGTCTGTATCTCTCTGCTTCAGATATGTTTCTTAAAAACAAAATATTGTAGGATTCTGGCTTTTAGTCCACTCAGCTATCTGCTTCTATTTTATGGGAGAATTCATCCCATGGATAGAAAGGACATTCCAACAACTCTGTCTGTCTAACGTTGGAACAAGTTGTGTCATGAAGTAAAGAGTTCTCTGTCAGTGGAGGTAGTAGAGTTGCTTGCTAAGGATATTGTAGAGAGAATTCATGTTGCAGGTAGGAATGGACTAGAAGATCTGCAATATCTTTTTCTGGGTCTGGGGCTAAGCCCTGGGGGACTCCAACCATTGGCTCAGTCTGGTTTGGAGCCCAAGAGCTTATTCTGTAATCCTGACCCACCCCTATTTCATAATTCCTTCTCTGGTCATTTGCCGGCAGGGTGAATTTGTGATGTTGGGCTGGAAAGATGGCATTGTGGTTTCTCCTGATATTTCCCAATCACAACTCAGTCTGGCTCTCTTCTTGAATTTTTATTGGAATAGTTATGGAGGAAGCTGGACTATACTGCTTCCTTTTACTCCACCATCTTGGCTGGTCTTGTAACAGCCTTTATAACCCTACAGGGCTATGAGTTTACAAATTGGGATTGAAAGTAATGAATTTCTCTCTTTCAGGACTGAAGCAGGAGCTCATAAGCGTATTCTGGGCACAGTCTCTTGTTCGCTAATTATGTTTCTAAATTCTCAATCATATCAAATAATTGAGCCTGAAATGAACTTGGTGGCATTCCATACATATATTATGTTCGCAGATTGATTGACCTGTTAGAGTGGTTCATTTAGAAAGGTTGTTTTGAGTCACAAGGTGCCATAACTACAAAAAACAGGAGTAAAAGTCACCAAGGAATTATGTAACAAGAAGGGAATATGGGCTTGTCATGTGTTGAGGGTAAGGAACAGCTGGGAGAAAGCTAGACTGCTACACTGGTACACTTTCAAAGTCAGAAGAAAATGAGGGAGGCACATTGGGTTTACACTATTGCTGAACTTAAGGGCAAAATATGGACAAGAGTCACAGTCCATGGGCAGGTGTGGATGACTTGCAATTTGCATCAATGGAGAGAACTTCCAAATCAATGAGATCACAGCTCATTTGAGTCTTTGAGTCAGAATAAGATGATATAACAGAGTCAAGCTTTTTGATGGCAATTGGAGCTTTTCCCTGTTAAAATGCTGGTTCCATAACTCTTTTGATGTCACCAAGGAGACACTCATCGCTTTAGATGTCTGGACACACAACTTCTCCTTGGGGAGAAGGCATATTTATGAAATGCTTGCATCTCTCGATATCCCTTCTCCTAGCCATTTTTTTGGTTGTTGGCCTTTGTTCTTGAAGAGGACCAAAATGGCATCACTATGCTAGAGTCAAGTTATAATGCATCTGAATGTGGCTGATCAAACCAGCATAAGCTTGAAATGCTTTACCACAGGTCAGGCACAAATAGTCCATGTAAACATTTGGGGTGGATTCTCTAAATTTACTCATCTTGGAGCTACTTCAATTCTGTTTTGCTCATAGAGCACAGCACCTTCTCTGATAAGGGCATGCCATACTGGGCAGTCCTGTGTCAGTGTCTCCCATGCCACAAATCAATTCCAAAGTTCTTAAGAGAGACTTCAAAAGTGTCCTTGTCTTGCTTTTTCTAACCACCATGTGAGTGCTTTCCCTGTGCCCTATGTCCTAGCAGGATTACACTTTTGAAATGCATGGGGAGAAGACAAACCATTATCATCAAGTGAAACACTTGTAAGGAAGCGAAGCTCAAGCCTAGAAAACTTAGAAATGCGAACCAAGGGGGTGGAAGATAATGCTCTCATCTCCTTTGCTTAACTTTTGTTCCAATTAAAATTCGATTCCATACCAAGAGATGGAGAGGGATAAAGGGATGAAACATGGACCTAAAATTTCACTAGTATAGGGACTCCCAGATTAGGAAACTCCCTCTACCAATAACATAGTGCCCTTTTTCTTAGGGAGCTGTTCCAGGCATTGAGAAGTTAAGTGACTTTCCCAGAGTCACCTAGCCAGCATGGATCAGAGGCAGGATTTGAACCAAGATCTTCCTGGTCTAAGGCCAGCTCTTTTTCTACCATGCCATACTGAAGGTCTTGGGAATTTCTAAGCTCAAATCAGTTAGTTGTCTAGGACAACTGATCACTCCCTTTTTGCATTGTAGTGCCAATGTGATATTCACAGCACCTGCAGTGGCTATGAATATGCCGGCATAGTTCTGAATCGCAAAATATAACAGACTCTCTCCATTGAAGGCAGAACCAAAACATTTATTCAAACACCAGAAAACCAAATCCATCATAGCAACAAAGAAATCTATACACATTAGCAATGCAGGGGGCACTGACATCTCTGAGCCTTCCCTCTATTAGGGCCTTCCCACAAATGAACACCCTCAAGCAGAATCACTCCCTGGCTCTCACTCACGCTAGCTGCTGCGCTGTGTGTCTCTCTCTCCCAGCTCTGACTGCTCTGTCTCACTTCCTCTCAGTTGGCTCCACCTTTCTTGGTCCACCCTTTCCTGCTCCACCTGTTCAGCAACCTCCTTCCACCACAGGCTCATGTGACTCAGGCTTCCATGTGACTCAGACAGATCACATAGGCCTATTAATGGATGGGAGAGATGTTCAAATTGTATTAACAATACATTAACAATATACGCATATAGGGCCTCCTCAAAGCTGTGATAGGTTCAGGGTGATTTGGGGGTCTGTATCCTCTCAAAAAATTATGGCTCATAAGCTCTCACCAATGTTCCAAGTAAAGAACAAAGTAATGGACATTCTTCCCATAAACTCAGCTGTCCCCATACTTGTTGACAGGTGGTGCACAGGATGGTAGAGCTTCCTTCTTCCACCATCTTCAAGGCTTTGACTGGAGACCTTAGGATCACTTGCTGGTTATTTTAGCACCCAGCTACTAGAATGCATTGACTAAAAAGCATCTCCATGATAATGAAAGACTGACAGCATTTTTTTTTATAGCTAGCGGCTGTGAGCCACCAGGAGGCTAAGGGGGCTACTGAATGAAAGGCAGAAGAGTACCTCCAAGCCAAGATGAAAATAAAAAAAAAACCCATTGGTCTTTGGATGAATCATAGTCCTTTGTCCTGGACAACTATCTGACCTAAGGGCTAGAAATTTTCAAGATTTTCTTCAGCCTGTCAAATATATTTGCACCAGAACAAAAGCTATGCAAAAGAGGCAAGGCTATTGTCCATCACCCTCCTGTCTTTACTATGCATAAATGTCCAGAAAAAAAGCCTTTCAGGCTAAGGTCACCCTACATTTCAAAAATCTTTTGCATGATGAGAGATTAGAAATAGAGCATAGCCTACCGTTGGTGATGCTTCTTTGTCCCCCTGTATTCACACCCCAGTGGAATACACATATGAAACTAGTTTCTGTAGCAACACTGATTGCAAGCTTTTGATCTGTACCATCTGGCTCCAAACCTTGGCAAGGATGGGAATTGGACCTGCCAAGAAAGAAATCCAACTGCTTTGTATGTTGGAAGCAGCTTCAAAGTTGGGAATGGGAAAGGTGAGCAAGTCTGTTGATGGTACCAAAGGGACAGAGGCAAAAACTTAGTACATTGAGTTGAAAATGGCCAGAGACTAGAGAAGAAAAAGTGGTTTATCCATTAGATGTAGCAGTGAGTTCCAACAAATAATGGCTAAGAGACAAATAATAGAGATACTTAGGCTAAATCAAGGTGTGGTTATAAAGAAAATGTGTTATAGAGAAAATATGCAAGATAGAGGATCAAAGGCAGCAAACTTCATCCAAGGCTTAGGCTAAACCAAGATCCAGATATGAAAGAACCAGGCCTCAAGTAGATGATGTTCAGAGCACAGGATGGAAAGCAAGGATTTCTGGCGGTCATTAGTCCCACCATAGCGATTTGTTTCTAGGTAAAACAAATTAAAATACTTAAGTAGTTTCACTTGACCCTTTTAGATTAGAGAACCTATACTGGTTGGTGAGTCCCAGCTATACTCTTATGGGCTTCACTAAGTAATCTTTGGCTTTGTTAGGTGGACTTTCATCCTTTCAAGCTTTTTGACCCATAATGGCCATTAGAGGAAATCAGGGATTTGTCAGAGAGGAACAGAATAGGACAGGAAATAGAGAGAGAATTGAGTAGACTGTCAGCCTGTTGAGATATATCTAAGATTATGGCCCTGGTGCGATGGCGTGGTATATGGCTAAATTTAAGGTCTAGGAAGGGATGGGACAGTGATCCCATTCTACGTATCTATAAGTTGGACCCAGGGGAATGCTAATGCTGTAACTGAATTCTAGAGGTCAAAGACAAGGCTGAATAACCTTCCGCCATGGTGTTAAGAGACATGAAGTTTGGCTTTGGTGCCACATTCTCCCTGCCTGTCTCTGCTGTCTCCTGATTGGTGGACAATATACTTGTGCTACCCCATTACCCCCAGTCGCAGAGGAAATTCATAAACATATTTGGGATTTCATGTTTTACTCCTTTGGGGAACATATGCGTATTAATAAGTGGGGAAGACAGTTCTTGAATCTTTAGGCACAAGTCTTATATGTGATACTCTACATCTCTTCTTTATGGCCTTGCATTGGTTATCCCTCATGCCTGTTCTCCTGCATCACCTCCACCTTGGGGAATTCATGGTTTCCTTTATCAAGTCAAGTCAAGCTCCACATGGAGACATCGTATCAGCTGAGCTGTTGCAGTAATCAAAAAGGCCGGTCATCTCCCTAAGGATGGAGAGATGCCACCTGAGCATGTCTCTCACCTGTCAGACGCCCTCACCCATACATTCCCACTACATTGAAACATGAGGAACACCTAGAGGAAGAGAGCGTTGACAAGGAATGCACAAGACTGACATCACCTTCCTGCTCAAGACTTTAGGTCACTGTCTATTACGTAGCGAAATAAAATAAAACACATCACTTTGGCATTCCAGGCCCTCCTCGACACAACCTACCTGTCAAGACTTCCCTTACAGTATTCATGTCCAACCATTCTAACTTCTAGCCAGGCTGCATCACTCAACTACTGCTCACTTCTTTTCCTCAAGCCTTCATGGTTCCTCTTTTTTCAAGTTGTCTCTGACGCCTGGAATGGGCTCTGTGCCCCTGTATCTAATTGGTAAAATCCTTCCTTTCTTTCAAATAGCAGTTCAAAGATTATTCCACTTGTTCCATGAAGCCTTGATCCCTCCCCTCCAATTATAAATGAGCTCTCCCTCTTTGAATGTTATATTACATATATATTATTATATACTACATTGTTAAATATTACACATGTATTATATATCACAAACACATATACTACACATAAATACATACATGTATACATATCATATATATGTTTCCTCTTAACAAATTATAACTCTTCTCCCTTCTTGATTCTATAATCCTCTAGGATAGGGGTTGTATTCTTTGTTTACATAGTGGGCTAGCGTACCCAACCTTTCTGGCCTTATCTTAAATTATCCCTTGCATGTATTTTAAAGATTCAGCCAAAATAGTCTCCCAGGCCCCCAAAGACACCCTTCTCTTTTATACTTCTGTTCCTTTGCTTATATTATACCTTGTGACTAGAATGTACTCTTACATGACTTATATTCTTTAGTGGATTTGTATTCTTATCACCAGTGTTACTCCTTCCACCAGTATAGGTTCTAATCTCTTTCTCCCATTAGTATGTTAGCTCCTTGTGAATAGGAATTTTTAAATTTTTGTACTTGTATCTCTAGTGCCTCGAACAGTGCCCGGCACATAGTAGGTGCTTAATACATACTTGCTGATTGAGTAACTCTTGCTCCTGTCTTCCTAACAATACATCAGAAGGAGTTTATCCAACACACTGAGGCTTCCTTTTAGATCTCTTTATATGGTATGGATACTAACAGAGTACACGGACACTTTATCAGCTACGCATCATACTTGTTACATGAATAGTGCACCTTCTTTTCCAATCATCTGATAACAACCATGTTTTCCTCTGCAGCTCCTCACTGGTGAGATGTTGCTGCCTTTTCACACCTGCAATCCATCTCCCCATTGCGCTTGGAGCACTCCTTAATTTAGATTCTTCAGAGGTTGTGACATTTCATGTCACAGCCCTAGATCTCCTGACTCTCTAGCTATACATCTCCATACATTTCCATCTAAGCATCTCTATGCCTTTGCACAGACTGTCCCCTATGACTAGATTTCACTTCCATCTCACCTCTACCTCCTAGAATCCCAAGTTTCCTTCAAAGTTCAGTTCAAGTGTGACTTTCTGTATGAAGCTTTTCTCATCTCCCCAACTAGTAATGCTTTCCCTCTCTATCTTGTATTTAATTACCTTGTTTTTTCTATTTATATATTTCTATGAATACATGTTATCTTCCTCAATAGAATATAAGACCCTTGATGGCAGACACTGTTTCATTTTTTTGAACACTCTGTAGCTAGTACAGGGGCAAATAAATGTTTGCTGATTGCTTGATTGGCACATCTTAACCAGCACAATGCTGTCCCCTGATTGTGGGGGATGACCTACAGGTGGCTAGACCCACCTCCCATTCATGAGGGAGTGAAGACAAACTTGGCATATGGTCCATCTGAAAGGTTGTCAAGCCAATGGTCAAGATCATACATAAGGAGCTAGATGCTCTCAGAAAAACCTGGAAAGACTTACGTGAACTGATGCAACGTGAAATGAGTAGAGCCAGGAGAAAATTGTTTACAGTGACATCAATATTGCAAGATGATCAACTAACTGAATGACTTAGCTACTCTCAGTATTACAGCGATCCAAGACACTCTGAAGGAGTTATGATGAGAAATGCTATCATCCCCAGAGAAAGAACTGGAGTCTAAATACAGATGGAAGCACACTTTTTTACTTTCTTTATTTTTCTTGGATTTTAAATTTTGGTCTATATTTTCTTTTACAACACGACTAATATGGAAATATGTTTTGCATGACTACACATGTATAACCTATGTCAAATTGCTTGCCTTCTCAGTGGGGGTGGGGTGGGGATGGAATAAGAGGATTTGGAACTCAATTTTAAAAACCAATGTTGAGAATTGTTTTTTACATGTAATTAGGGAAAAATAAAATACTAAATAAAAAAGGCGTCCCCCCAAAAGACAATACATCAGGACAGATTTCAGCAAAACTATAGTCCATTACTTCAACAACTTGTCATTTTTTGTTCCATTCTGTAGAGTTATTTCTCTCTAATCTCTATAAACTCATCCATTCCTGAAATCCTATTCTTCTAAGGAGGTTTTTGAAGCCTCATTCAAGAAACAAACTGCCAGTCCTTTTGACAGAATGCATCTTCTGGTCAGATTGAGACGGGCAGGAGAGGGAACATTTTGTTGAGAGATGGCACCCATCCTTTTCAGCTCACTTGCTCTTTCTTTTCTTTCTCTTTTAGAAAAAAATTGCAATTTGACAAATGTCAAATAAAATGAGCATACTATAACAGAGAAAGAGGATTGTATATGAAATAGTTATGTACCAACTCACTTTAAAAGCTGTTCTTGTCTTGGCCTTCCTTCTGTTCTTTTCTGTGCATTAAAAGTGTTTCAATGAATGACCCTCCCTTCTTCCTTCCTTCCTCCTTCCTTCTTCCTTCCTTCCTTCCTTCCTCCTTCCTTCCTTCCTTCCTCCTTCCTTCCTTCCTCCTTCCTTCCTTCCTTCCTTCCTTCCTTCCTTCCTTCCTTCCTTTCTTTCTTTCTTTCTTTCTTTCTTTCTTTCTTTCTTTCTTTCTTTCTTTCTTTCTTTCTTTCTTTCTTTCTTCCTTCCTTCCTTCCTTCCTTCCTTCCTTCCTTCCTTTCTTTCTTTTAAATAGAGGACTATGCTTCACCCCCCCCCATCTCCTGTCTCTCCAACCAATTTCCTAGGAGAAAACAAAAAGAAAAGTAAAAAGTTTGTAAGAAATATACATACTCAAAATAAAACAAATCCCTACATTAGGAAGGGAAGGGAACAAGCATTTATTAAGTACCTACTACGTGCCAGGCACTGTGCTAAATGCTTTACAAATGTTATCTCATTTGATCCTTACAACAACCCTGTGAAATAGGTGCTTATGATCCACATTTTATCCCATTTTACAGATGAGGACACTAAGGCAAACAGGGGTTAAGTGGCTTGCCCAGAGTCACACAGCTAGAAAATGTCTGAGGCTGGATTTGAATTTAGGTCTTCCTGACCCCAGGCCCTGCACTTTTTCCACTGAGCCACCTAACTTTCTCTTGCACATAATTCCTGTTTTAGTGAGGTTTGAGAGCTTATAAGGTTATAGGGGAGAAGCTAGGTGGCTTAGTGGATAGAGCTTTGGGCCTGGAGTCAGGAAGATCTGAATTCAAATCCAGCCCCAAACACTAGCTGTGTGACCCTGGACAAGTCACTTAACCTCTACTTGCCTAATCCACTTGGGAAAAAAATAGCAAAATACTTCAGTATCTTTGCCAAGGAAAACCCTGTGGGTTCACGAAGAGTCAGACGCAACTGACTGACTGAACAGCAACATCAAGGATCAGATGAAACGTCTAGACATCCATCTTTTAGTCATGTGACCTGAAAGTCTCCCATGATGAATCAAAGACAAGACTCGAGCCCAAGTCTTTCTGCCTTGGGCAAAACTGCCTCAAGGTACATATTTTTTAGTACCAATATTTTCTGGTTGATGCTGAGTAACCCGGATTTCAAGCTGGCAGCATTTCTCATAAGACTCTTAATTTTTTAGAAAGATTGATGACCTGATGCTGCATACTCTGTGAGGGGTGGTGTTGGTGCAGGAGCTTTGGAATGGAGAGACATTATTCACTCCTTCAAGACAAGCCACATGTTGCTCAAGGCTCTGTTTGGTACTGACTCCAAAGAGGAGAAAGAGTAAGACTCCTGTAGTCTTAAAGACTCTTGGCATCCCAACAATTCCCTCATTTCTAGCTTGCCTCTCTAGAGGCTTTGGGAAATTTCCTCTTGGGTGGATCAGAAACTGTCTTTCTTGGTTGATCTCTCTTCAATCTCAAGAGTTCATTCACTCGAATGTAATTTTTTTTCCTGGCATATTCTAATTTGTGCAGCTTCTCTGAGTTCTCCTTGTTATCTGCTTGGACAAATAGGTTAATTGCTGCTCACTTTTTGTGATGGTCTTTAATTTAATCAAGCCTGTAGGTATAAGATTGGGTTGATCTCCTTTAAGGAGGATAGTAACCAGGGAAGCTAGTGGCTTTATTGCTTTTGAACCTAAAAAATTATGCCCTGAGTCTAGTAATATTTAGGGATAGGGTAGATAGATATAATTCTAATCCAATGTTCCCTTTTAGAGGATAATGGAGTTTCCAGTCTTATGGTCCCTTTTTCTGATCTCTTCTAGACAGGAATAAAGTCTCCCTTGGAGTAAGATGGGACAGATCCCAGAGACATCCATCCATGTTTCCCTGTGAGCTACATTTAGACAATCTATGTGGTCAATACATCTGTTAAAAAAATTTATTTTATTTTCAATTCAGCGAACAAAACAAGCATTTCCATAATGCAGCACAATAGAAAAGATGATTGCACATGAAACTGAAAATCTGTCATGTACAATTTGCTATTCACTCTGAATATACAATGAAGTTATCATGTATATTTCTTTTTTCTTCCCTCCTCCCCCCAACCCTAGAGATGGCTATAGACACACACACACACACACACACACACACACACACACACACATATATATATATATATACGTATATATGTGTGTATATATACACTTATATATATATGTGTGTAAAATTATCCTATACATACTTATATTTATCAGTTCTTTCTCTGGATGTAGATAGTGTCTCTCTTCATATGTCCTTTATTTGTAATTTATGTAGTTATAATAGTCAAAATGACTCAACTGATCAAAGTCATTCTTAAAACAATATTGCTGCTACTGAATATAGATAACATATACCTTATAGCTGCAAGTCACAGAAAAACACTGTTTCTGAAGAATTTAAGCTATGAGTCCCCCCACAGGCAATAGAGAATGATGCAGTAAAGGAAATAGAATGAAACATTAGAAAAAATAAGCTTTCTTGAAGCCTTTTAAAAACAATCACAGTAGTTTCTAGAAATATTTAACCCTCTTACTCTCCTTTCCTTAAGCCTGCCCCTCTCTCCTCTCTCTGGGTGAGGATGGAGATAGAGATCTCTACTACCTTCAACTTCCTTTTCCACTTTTTCTAGTGGAGTGTTATTAATGGCTTCTGAATGGGGAAGGAGGGTGTGGCATGATCAAAAAGATATTTTAGTGAGATTAATATAATAGCAGCAAGCAGGGTGAATTGGAGTCCCTCCCTTCCTCTCCTCTCCCCATTTCCTGTCTAACACCACTGGATTGGATTTAATCGATTGAGCAGCTCCATTAATGTAAAATGAAAAGCAATATCGTTTATTTCAGGGCTACCTTGCCTTAAGATCCATACTGCAACTTTTAGATTTCCTGCACCTGTTACGTCATTTTGTGATATGTGCCAAGGATCTCTCCCTCTTCATTTATAATTGCTGTGGTCCACAACAGCTTCTTAACATGAATGGTAAAGACATCAAAGAAGAAACAAAAATGGCAGAACGTTGTCTTTCCAGCAGAAGAAAGAGTTGGCTGACCTCTACCACCTTTCTCTAATTAGGTTAAAGTAGAGTTGCTTTGATTTCTTGGTTCCGTTTCATCACATACTAAAAAACTAAACAGACAAATAGGCCCCTGTCCATTTAATGCCTGTAGGGTGTCTTCTGCCTCTCCTTGCCCACAGCTCTGAAATCCCACCTGGTACTCACGTCCAGCAAAGGAACCTCAGGATGTAAGGAGAACAAAGACTCTTCTAGGTCATCTGATCCGGCGTTGGGCCATCTGTGCTCCAGGACACTTCGTGCCTCTTGTTTGCTAGCTACGGAGAGATTTCTTTTGTGAGAGTGTTAACATTAGGAATATTTTCCTCTCTAAAATGTTACATTTGAAGTTATGTGTAGCCCAGGAGAATGCTCATTTTGCTGCCTCTGTAACGCGGGCCCAGGAGCGGGCCACAGAGAAGAGCAGGCGAAGCCTATGGAGATCAATTTACCGGGGGCGGGATCCCCCCATTCCCTTGAGACAATGCAAACAGAGCCAGATAAAAGAGATGCTATCTGCATTGAGGACCTCTTCTTCCTATTCCAGCTTGCGAGGTGGTTGAGATGGTGGAGGCCGGGCCCCGGTATAGCAGTTGTCAACTAAGGATCAGTGTGTGTCAAGGCAGGGAAGACATCACGCTAAGATCCAAAGATCTTCCCAGGAGCGCACACGTCTATGATGCCTTGTTTCTACCATTGGGGTGAGGAGGGCGGTGGTACAGAGTTCTTCTCGAATTGAGTTTTTTCTGAAAGAAGGAGACCCTTCCCTCCCTCCATTTCTTTATTAGCATCTTTGGACCTTTTCCTGTCTTCAGGGAAAATCCAGAAGGGAACCAATTCCTTTGGGATAATTAGCAATGGCTACATCTTCGACTTCACAGAGGGGAGTTTTTCTTCTTCTTTTAATTCCAACGTTGATAAGAACCACAGTGATCACACGCTGAAGAGCCAAACGTATGGGCGCAGAGAGAGAAGAACTAAGAGAATGAATTACCATAAAGTGATTGGGGCCAGAACAACAAAAAATTGTAGTAAATTTAATATTTTGTTAATATTTCATCCTCATATGAAGACTCAAAATCATAAGGGAAGCCCGAGGGGCCAAAGTGGCCTCTGCCAGCATACGTATGTGACAGCTCAGGGTTTGAATGTTCCCTAGGCCGCTCAGTTACAGAATGGACCGTCCTGGGTTCATGTGAGGCAGACGGGGAGCAGCCGCTCGGGTAAAGTGCCACCTGGTGGTTAGTGTGGGTCATAGATTTAGAGCTAAAAAAAAAAAAAAGCCTTAGGGGTCATTTAGTCCAATCCTGTCACATCTTACAAATTAAGAAACTGAGGAAGGCTGAAGGCAGGGGCGTGCTGGAGCCAGCTCCAATGGGCTTCGAGAGCCAACTGTTAAATTCTCAATGCGAGCATTTATACCCCAGAAATCATTGTTTTGTTAATCGTCTACACTTGGTTACTTGTGTTTGCTTTCCTATTTGGGTTTTCTTGGCAAAGACACTAGGATGGTTGGCCATTTCTTTCTCCAGCTCATTTGACAGATGGGGAAACTGAGGCAAACAGGGTGAAGCGATTTGCCCAGGGTCACACAGCTAATTAGTGTCTGAGGCCGGGTTTGAATTCAGAGAGATGAGTCTTCCTTATTCTACACTCAGCACTCCATCCACTTCAGCACCTAGCTACTCTGTCTAGACTTAAGAAAGTGTTAATAATGCAGACTAAATTTAAGCATGTATATACATACATTCCCCGCGCCCCCCCCCCCCCAGCATTGTTGATAAACATTTACCAGCATACCCCTGTTTAAGGGATTTGCCCAGGGCCACAAAAGTGGTAAATGGAAGGATAGAATTCAGAACTTTAATTCAGACTTTTGGACTCCTTATGCAGGGCTCTTTCCACTGAACTAGGCTGCATTGTGTCTTGCACTCTGAATTAATTTATATCCTTCACTGAATTTTTACGCATGTGACTGCACATATGAGCCATACTAGAGTACTCCAAAATATATGCCACAGGAAACGCAAATGTGGGTTGTGTCGAGTTCAAGGAACTGCTAGGAGGCCAATATCACTGGATCTCATGGTATGTAAAAGGAAGTAATGTGTAAGACATTGGAAGAATAGAAAGGGGCCAGGTTGTGAACGTCTTTAAAAACCAGAGATTTTATATTTAATTCTTGAAGTAACAGAGAGCTGTTGGAGTTGAATAGTTGAATAGGGTGATGTGGTAAGACTTTCATAGCTGAGTAGAAGGAGGAGGGAGTAGAGAGAGACGAGGCAGGTAGACCAATCAGCAGGCTCTTCTGATTGTCCAGGTGTGAATTGATGAGGAGACAGGGAGGTGACAGTGTCAGAGAAGAGAAGGAGGAATAATTTATGAGAGATGGCACAAAGGTAGAATTGATAGGACTTGACAACTGATTGATATAGAGGGGGCCTGGGGTGAGAGAGAGTAAGGAATCAAAGATGGCACCTAGGTTGTAGGCTTGGGTGACTGGGAGGGTGGTGGGGCTTTTGACAACAATAGCAAAGTGTGGAAGAAGATAAGGCTGGGGGGGATGATAATGAGTTCAATTTTGGATTTGTTGAGTTTAAGATGCTTATGGAACATCTGGTTTGAGATGTTTACTAGGCAATTGGGAATATGAAACTAGAGGGCAGAAGAGTGTTTGGTAATTTTTTCTCTCTCCTATGCCTCAGTGTTACATTAGGTCGTAGCTTCAGGGTAAAAGATTGAAGAAGGAGGATGCTCTGAAATATTGGATGGGGTAGATTTGGGTACCATGTTCCAGCTCAGGAGAACAACACAGTGGCATAGTGGACAGAGCATTGGATTTGGGGTCAGAACTAATCTAGGGGGCCTACGAGTCTAAGATAGAATTCCGTTCTTTTCATGTAGGAAGCAACACATTCACACCGTTTCTTGACATCACTTTGGTGTCTCCAGCTGGAACTTACCTCCAGTTCCATCTTGTTTTAACCCTCTGCTTGCCTTGGTTCAGCCCATGACACTGAAACTGCCAATGTCCATTGGAGCAAGGCAGACAACGCTTGGATGTGAAATTAAATGACCCACATCAGACATGTGTCTAAAATGAAATCCTTACCAATGCTCAGAGCCAGGAGGGGTGAAGAAACCCTATTATCAGCATTATTATTCAGGATATGTATAGCTCAAGTGTGGCTTCCTGTTATGCCTCCAGCTAAAAATGTAATCACTGTGTCATCGCCATAGCAACGCCTAGTAATGCCACAAATAACGAATTAGGTCTCCATCCCTGGAGCAAGTAGGGAGGTGATGAGGAAGAAAGGCCTCTGACCTCTCAGTTTCTAAGGCAGGCTGTTGACATGTGGCAAGCCAGATGCAGGATTCATTTGATTTGGGTGATAAGGTATTTCCGAAGCCTGTATAAGATAGAAACCCCTCTGCCAACAGAGGTTGTTAAAAGAAAAAAACAAGCCTTTTCCTTTCCCATCAGAGACATTCCACTCCCTGGTCGTCTGACCAGTGGTGTTTAATAGGCAGGGCAAAGATGGCTTGGGGTCTTTGGAAGCTCACAAGACGATAGCTCCCTTCCACCCTTCCTAAATATGTGTCTCATCTGCTTCAAAGTCTAGCTACAGGGGAGGGAAGGCAATGAGCACTTATCATCACCTACTCTATACCAGGCTCTGTGCCAAGCGCTTTACAAATATTATCCCATTTCGCCCTCACAACAATCCTTTGAGATAGGCACTGTTATTACTTCTATCTTATAGCTGAGGAAACTGAGATAGACAGTGGTTATGTGACCTGCCCAGGCCTAATGCACGATCTACTTAGCTGTTGTAAAATTAATATTCGCCACCTGAGACAAATAATTTGAAAGAAAACGGAGGCCTTGCCTTCCTCCCCACCTGCCCTCTTTTTCTGTATTTAGGGGAATAGGCACTGTTACATGAAGGTGTTTGAATCTAATACTCCAGATGTGGTCAGACCAGAGCAGAGGGCAGTGGGATTGCAAATTCCTTGAAGCAGGTTTCAGAATTTAAATTTTCTTTTTTCTTTTCTCGCAGTCAGATCCTACTGATTGATGTAGCTTACTGGAAATCCCCCCCTCAATTTTTTTTTTTTACCTAAACCACTGTTAACTCAGGCCCTACCCATCTTGTTCTTCTGTTACTATAAGACTTAAAAACCCCACCCAGGTGTGGAACTTATTCATTACATTTATTATCATTTATTACATTTAAATTGATCTTGCTAGATCTGGCTCATTGCTTCGGCCTGTTGAGCTATTTTTGGGTCTCAATTCAGTCATTCCGTGTATTAAGTGATCCTTCTAATTCTGTGCCATCTGTGAATGTGCTACGTGTGTCATCCTTGTCTTCAGATCAGTGCTATAAATATTTACTAGTTTAGGGTCAAGGACAAAGCTCTGCGGCATACCCCTAGCAACTTCCACCTGGATTGGCAATCTTTGGGCCCCAGCATTGAAGCAGCCACGGATCCATTTGTATCCTCCAACCTCAGCCATCTGTTTTGTCTACAAATATCAGATTTACTCTTTGTGGCTTTACCAGGGGAACAGGGATCAATAGGGATAGGTTATAGGAAGTAACATTTCAGCCCCTTATCAGAATAACTTAAAATAATTAGAGGGCAGCCAGGTGACCTAGTGGAGAGAGTATCAGGACTGGAGTCAGGAAGACTCATCTTCCTGAGTTTAGATCTGGCCTCAGACACTTACTAGCGGTGTGACCCTGGGCAAGTCACTTAACCCTGTTTGCCTTAGTTTCCTCAACTGTAAAATAAGCTGGAGAAGACAATGGCCAACCACTCCAGTATCGCTGCCAAGAAAACCCCAAATGGGGCCATGGAGAATCGGACATGACTCGAAAATGACTCAACGACAACACAACCCTGCCCCCGCCACCACCACCAATAACCTATTTAGGAGGACAGACTGGAGAGCGGAGAAGCTGAGAGTAAACCCAGGCCATGAGGTGCAGGTGGGAAGAGTCCTGTGTTCTTACCCATGCAGTTAAAGTGCTCCTCTCACGACAGCCCTAGGAAGAAGTAAGTGTGACTGCTTTCCTATTTTACAGGTGAAAAAGGCAAATTTCCCAAAGGTCAAATACTTTGCCCGAGGAACACACCAATAAGTTACCCAGTCAGGATTTGAACCCAGGTCTTTTAACTGTAAATCCAGAGCTCTTTATACTACACTATACTTCTCAATTGATATGTAATATTACAAACGTAAAATTATACGAGAGCCCTGGAGAAGCTGCAGGGAAGACATTAATTTAATTTATAGTTATTACTTATCTGCTATGTGCCATGCACTGAGTTAGGTCCTGGCGGCTGGGAAATACAAAGACAAACATGAGACAGTCTCCGTCTTCAAAAAGTTTCCATTTTATTGGAGAAATACAACATGAATTTCTAGGGGTGTGCCACAGCCAGCTCAGTATGAACATTTATACCTCAGAAATTGACAAATGCTATGAAATCAGGGCTTGACACCATTTTGCTTACTGTCTGGACTTAAGACAGTGATGGAGAAGATGTATGGCATACATAAGATTTTTTTTTTCAGAGAGCTGGTTGTTAAACATTTACTAGCATGCCCCTGAATATGACACAAGGCAAGAACATAAATAAGTGGGGAGATCAGAAAAGGCTTCAAAGAAGAAATGGTAAATTGAAACTTAAAGGAAGACCAGGATTCTAAGAGGAGATGAGAACGAGGGAGTGCATTCCAGACCAGAGGACAGCTTGAGTGGATGCATGGAGATGGGAGAGAAGTCCTGCGATCACAGATTTGAAGCTGGGACTGTAGAAGTCGTTTCATCCCCTCAATTTACGGACAAGAAACTGAGGCTCAAAGAGGTTAAAGATCTTGCCCTGGGTCACAGAGATAGTAAATATCTGGGGTGGGATTTGAACCCAGAAACCGAGTCTAGTGCTCTATCCATCACAACCGAGCTGTGCCAAGGTCAGGGGTGCGGGCAGCGGGTAGTCCAGTTTGACTGGAGCATGGGGTTCATGAAGCAAATTCGGAAAGGTAGGTTAGAGTCAGATTGTGGAGGGCCTCAGATTTCAGGCTGAAGAATTTGTATCGTAATCTGGAGTCTCAAGAGCCTTTACTTGGTGGTGTTATAGCTTGGGTATGATATGGTCAGATTCGTGCTTATTTTGGCAGTTGTGTGGAGGACTTAAAAGTGTGCCATGCATCCATATTTTGTTTTTTGGTTTTTCCCAGAGAGCCAGTTGTTAAACGCTTATCAGCACATTCCTGAATACAGTTATCCCGGCACGGCACCCCTGGGATCTTGAAAATCTGCGTAGAAGTTTTTGACCCTCCCTTTGTAACGGAGAAGTCTAAATTATTATGGTATTAAAACAAAATATGCTGCCATTATACAATATTTTACATACATTTTGCGCATTTCTGAGTTTCTAAACTTTTTCTGTGCCGTCTGTTGGCCTTTGCATATTGCCTGCAGCTTCCATAAAGCTCTCCCCAAATTCCCATTTAATTTCTTAGGCAACTGCGATGGGGAAAGTTGCAACGTGGAAGGGATGACTATAGAGCATGAGGCAAATTGAGACCGGGGAAAGGATCTTGAAGCAGAGAGACCAATTGGGAGACTAAAAATAGATTAGACCAGGGGTAAAGGGAGACTGAACCAGGAGAGTGGATGGATGAGTAGAGGGAAGGGGACAGATGGAAGAGACATTTATAAGGTCCCAGTTCTTGTTAATCTCAGTGCCTTCTCCTGTTTTCTCTGTGTCTATCTTGTTGGCACATGGTTTTTTCATGTTGCTTCCCCCATTAGACCATGAACGTTTTGGAAGCAGGAACTGTGTTTTAAAACTTTTTTTGCATCCCTGGCACTTAGCACAGTGCCTGGCACATAGTAGGTGCTTCAAGTTGACCCAGACAAGGCTTAGCAGCTGTTTACACATAGGGGATAAAGGAGATGTAAGAGTCAATGATGAGCCCAAGGCTGCCAACCTGGGGGAAGGATAGGATGGCCAGGGATAAGGCTCCACTTTATACAAACGAGTATATCCAGGAAGAGCTATGCAGTGGACAGCTTATGAAATCAGACTGTGATTGGGAAGAACAAACAGGCCTAGATATGTAGATATGTGATCGTCATTACAGAGATAATGAGAGGTAGCATTTATATAGTGTTTTAAAGTTTGCAAAGTGCTTTGCAAACATTATCTTATTTTTTATCCTCACAAGAACACTGTGGAGTGGGGTTGGGGGGGGTTAGGTGTTATTTTTATGCCTATTTTACCAGGAAACTGAGGCAGACAGAGGTCAAGTGACTTACACAGGGTCACACAGCTAGTAAGTGTCTGAGGCTAGAACTGAACTCACATTTTCCTTAGTCTAGGTCCGGCACTCTATCCACTGTGGTACCAAGGTGAGTCCTGAACCCATGGGGATGGATGAGATCACAGGAGAAGGGCATGTAGAGAAAGAAAATAGAAAGTCTAGGATAGAGCCCCGGGAGATGCCGATGCTAAGAAGGGAGGAGATGGCCAATGACCTGGTAAAAGAGACGAGATGGAGAAGGGACAATTAGGTTGATAGGAGGAGGACCAGGAATGAGGAGTGTCATGAAGGTAAGGGAAGAGACTGTATCCAGGAGGAGAGAATCATTGGCAGCCTCAAAAGCTGCAAAAAGGTCAAGGGTTAAAAACTGAGAAAGTTAGCAGGTTAGACATCACTGGTGGCGTTGGAGAGGGCAGTTTGAGTCAAGTGTGATCAGAAGCTGGGCAGAAGCAGAGGCAAGGAGCAGGGAAGACTCTAGGGGATCTCCAGGAGAGATACACACAGCGGGGACGATGGGGCCAAGTGAAGGATTTTTAACCATGGGGTCAATCTGAGCAAGTTTGAAGGTAACAGAGAAAGAATCAAGAGATAGAGAAAGACTGAAGATGAGAGGATCGTCTTGAGAACAACCATTGGCAGAGTGTAAAGCAAGAATTCCGGGCCCCAACCTCCGGCCTCCAGACATCCTTAATTCTCAAATCAAACACCCGGCTACTGAATCCCTACCATGTGCCCAGCCTGATGCTTAGTGCTACTGGGGCTAGAGAGAGAAGTACTGGACATAGTCCCTGTCCTCAGAGAACTTTCTGAGTGGTAGAGAAGAAAAAAATTGGGGAACACTGCCAAATATTTTTTATTCTTTTTGCTTTGGTCTGGATCTGAGATTCCACTGGTGTAAAGAACTCTCAATGAGGGAGTCCCCCTTGACAAATGCAGATTGTGACTGTTCTGCGGTTTATTGTCTTAGAGAATCGTCTGGGACAATGAGATATTAGGTGCCAAGGATCACAGAATCAGTACGTGTCAAAGGCAGGACACTGAAGGGTTAGGTGCTCAGGGTCATGCTATCCACATATGTCAAAAGGCAGGGCTGGAACCTATATCCTCCTGGCTCTAGGACTGACTCACTGTCATCGAAAGACAAACTGAGGCCTGGGAAAGACCTTAATTTAGAAAGGCCAAGGTCACCCACTACATCCTGGGCCATCGCCAGTTGTCTTGACTTATGTTGTGCCACCGGACTGCTATGACTCTGGAGGAGAGCGAGGCTGATGACTTTGCTCAGTTCCTCCTCACCAAAATCCAATACACTCGAAAATCAAGACATCACCCTCGTCACGTCATTGGTCCCCCTCAAGAACAAAGGATGAACATCCATAACAACTCTCTTGTACACCATATTGGCTTTGACTAGACAATCTCTAATAACCACACACTAAGTGGTGGGGTACTATTACAAGCAATGGGAGACAAAGGAGAAGGGGGTGAGGAAACTAATTTTGGGCTAGAGCATTGGGAGAGGGCTTCATGGAGATGGCAGGGCTTTAGCTGGGTCTGGCAAGATGGTTTGAATTTGAATAAGTGGATAGGAGCCAGTCTGACACACATAACACTTATGTCCTGGGTTCCAGCCCCTCTCCCAGGCAAGAGGCTCTGCCCTTTGAAATTGCAAATCTAGACTAAAGAAGCTGTCCATTCTGTCAACAATTATACAGGAAGTATCTGATGGCCATTAATGGATGCATTCTGGGCTGTATTCATTGTGATCTATTAGTCAAATGATGGCACAATTAATTGGACACCACTAAACCGGCTGCTGAGGCCTCTTACTCCTAATAGTACCTCCTACCAGCTTCTGTTCCTCTTTGTACCCATCAAAATTAAGCACTGTAGATTTCCATGGAAGACCTCTCTGGATCTTTAAATAGAAATGAAAATTTGTCTGAATAGCAGTCCTCTCACATTCTGACAATAGATTTAATAAATACTCCTAAAATGAATTTAGTACTTAGACAAAAATCACAGAAAATAAAAGAAATGCTAGAGCTCTGGCTATTTCCCCCCATTCCTAAAGTAGAGAAAAAGGGGAAAGAACTGACTTCATTCCCTCTGACATGAATAAGGGTGTTCAAAATGCTGTTTGCTGAAGAAAGCAAAAAAAAAAAATTGAAGAACATAGAGCTAGAAGTGACACAGAATGTTGTGATGCAAAACATAAAATGTTGGGAGCTGGTTTTAGAGACTGTCTAGTCTCATCCTCCTCGTTTTACAGGTAACAAATCAGAGGCCAAGAAAGGGGAAGCTGGGAATGAGGAAAAGCTACCTTTTGTCTTACAGCTGAGCAGTTTGCCAAGAAATGCAAAGCCAGGCGGTCAAAGTACCCCATTCCTCTAGCCAGGGGTCTGCTGGAGCCAGCTCTAACCAGCTGCCAGAACCAACTGTTAAATTTTCAGCATGAGTATTGGAAACTGACAAATGCTGCTGACTTACTCTTTAATTAACTGCTTTGTTGATGGTTCGACTTAATAACTGATAAAAAATGTTAATAATGCAGATTAAATTTTAAAGAAAGTCCTTGGAAATGTCTTTGTCTTGGAAAGCCGATTGTTAACCATTTCCCAGCACACCACTGCTTGCTCACTGAAGAAAGAACATTTCCATGCAATCCAATTTGTGAGACCCAGGCAGAACCTGGCTGTTTCTAGAGAGCAAATGGGACAGAACTGTAGCACACCGGGGGTTGAAGAGAAGGAAGCAAAGTCATTGCCCGTGGATAATTCCAAATTGCTTTCAGAATGGTCGTACCCATTCATATATCCAGCAAAAGTACATTGGTGTGTCTGTTTTCCCGCAGCACCTCCAATATTTATCCTTTTCCTTTTTTGTCATCTTTTCCAGTGTAATGGGGGTGGAGGCAGAGTCCCAGACTGGCTTGAATTTGCTGGAAGTGGAGTCAGATAAAAGCTGAGTTCAAATCCTGCCTCGAACGCTTGTTAGCTATGTGGCCATGGGCAAGCCTCAGTTTCCTTTTCTGTAAACTGAGGATAATAAAAGCACCTGCCTCACGGGGTTGTCGTGAGGGTCAAAGGAGATAACGCGTAAAATGCTTTGCAAGCTTTAAAGTTCTATATAAATGTTACCTACCATTACTAATGATAACAACTCAGTAAACATACATTAAGAGCCTACTATGTACCAGGAACTGTGCTAAGCACTGGGGACACAAAAAGAGGCAAAGGACAGCCCCTGCCCTCAAGGAGCTTACAGTTTAATGGGGGAGACAACGTGCAAACAATTATATACAGAGTAAGCTATATATAGGATAAGTAGGAAATAATTAAAAGAAGGAAAGCACTGGGATTTAGAGGAGTTAGGGAAGCCTTCCTGTAGAGGAAGCCAGGGAGGTCAGTAGTTGGAGTGGAGGAGGGAGAGCATTCCAGGCAGAAGGCACAGCCAGAGAGAATGTCTGGAGCTGAGAGATGGAGTGTTTTGTTGTTAGTAATATACTATAGTTGGGCAGCTAGGTGGCGCAGTGAGTAGAGCATGGGCCCTGGAATCAGGAGGACCTGAGTTCAAATCCTGTCTCAGACATTTGACACGTACTAGCTGTGTGACCTTGGGCAAGTCACTTAACCCCAGTTGCCCTGCCTTTGCCCCTTTAAAAAAAAAGATAAAAATAAAGTGTTGCGTAGTTTACTCCACAAAAATCTTATTCTAATGTCTTATCATGGTATAAAGGTAATCCTGAGTTCCAGAAAGCTATACTGGGAGACCTAAAGGTCTGGCAGTTTTTTCCCTATTGGGAAAGGCTTCTAGTATGTTTCTGGTGACAGTGTCTGATGATGTCCGAAGATTAGCCTTGCTAAGTTTGGAGAGTACCATCTCTGAAATATTGGTCCCAAGATGATAAATTCTGGAGTCACGACAACCTAGGAAACCAGGCTAGTAACCCTTTCGGAAAGAAAACCATGGGTAGTTGAGCCTGATTAATGTTTGATATGAACACATTATCTCTTAATTAGTCAACAGGCATTTAAGTACTTCTTACTTGGCAGGCACTGTGCTTAGTAAGTGTATGCTCTCTTAGTGGTACTTCTTTCCCTTGTCAATGCTCTTAAATTATTCATTGAATAATCTATCTTAGAATTTTGTTGGAGACAGACATCGATGTCTGTGGTTTCTATAGGATCCATCTTCTACTTCTTGAAAACTGGGATATATCTGCCTGCCTCCTAGTCTTTCTTCTCTGTATCACAGTCTTCTACCAGCACGTTTCTTGACGTTTTGATTCACCCCTGCCTCCTCAAAGACTTTTTATTTTTGGTTTCCTTCTTGAGTGATCCATTCCATTCTTTTGAGGATGGCTTCATCCCGACTAGGAAACCAGAATGAGAAATCTCCTCAACCCCCTTCATTTTCTCTAGCAGGGAGAACAGCTTCTGACTAGTGCACACATGGTTGTTGATAACTTCCAGCAAGAACGAAAACATTGGAGAAAAAGGACAATCTTGTAAGGCAGTGGAACAGCTCTATCGAGTTAAATAAATTCTTCGAATCTCAGATCTTCAGAGGTGTGTGTGCGTGCGTGTGTGCGTGTGTGCGTGTGTGCATGTGTGTGTGTGTGTATGTGCGTGCGCGCGCGTGTGTGCATGTGTGCGTGTGTGTGCGCGTGTGTGCGCGTGTGCGTGCGTGTGCGTGCGTGTGTGTGTGTATGTGCGTGTGTGCGCGTGTGTGTGTGTATGTGCGTGTGTGCGTACACACACATCTCCCTGATAACAGCAGAAAATGAGCCTCTTGAGAGTAGGGACTATTTCGTTTTTTGACTTCTGGCACCTAGCAAACTTCTTTGCACAACATAGGTTTTTGATAAATATACATCGAATTGAATTAAATCATTGAGTTGAATAACTCCTGCTGTTAATTGTCTTGAAAAACTGCCTGTGTGTCAGGCCTTTTCTTTTTCTTTGGAGTCTAGTCTAAAACCTGCTTTCTTAAACAACGATGTTGCAAGTCGTGTGGGCAAATTTTCAGTGAGAAAATTATTTTTTTTTCTTCTCCTCACCCTAAGAGTCCATGAATGTTCCCATAATGAGAGATTGGAATCACTCTGTGAGACTGAAAATTCACTCTGTTGAGCAAGTTAAAAATGAGTTAGGAAACCTATCTATGCATTTACCTAAAACTGTATATTGGAAAATGATATTTTCCTTTAAAAATGACAGCAAAAAGCAATTTTTCAGATGGTAAATGCTATTTATGGGGAAAAGAAAAGTGGTACTAAGTATTCTCCTCTTTCTGGCCCATAAGAGATTGCGTGGAAGGCAGCTTCCCAGTGGGAATTCCAAACATGTCCTTATGAATGGCAGAAGTAGAATTGATGGGACGAGGGACCAACTATCCAAGGGGATGATAATGGAAGGGACAACGCTTAGTTAGATGGCTGAGTTAAGGCTTGTTTATTTAAAAAGGAAACCCAGTATTCTCATGACTCTGGAGTCATACTAGGTATCTATGTTGAACGGTAAACAGAACGCAAAGCTCCTTCTCTATTCGGCAAAGAACCCTGAGAAGTCTCATTTCTCTATTTCCAGGTAATGAGGGATGGAAGGGACAGGGCTTGAGGTGGTCAGGGTTACAAAAGGGTAGGCTGCTGATATCCTCATCATTTCAAAAGCCCAATAAACATTCAGTGGCTTTTGGGTCTCATTAAAGCAAAGTTCTCAGGCGCTGGGAAGGTCACCATAAGAACTGTAATTTTCATGACAATAAGCTAGGGAGATTAATCAGGAATCAAATTATCTTCTTCTACTCTGACTTTTTCCACTGAACCACCTTTGCTTTCATCCAGTGGGGGCTGTGGGATGCATGAATAGGGACCACAAGGCCACATTATCTGAAGAAGCCTTGGAAATAATAATAGACAATACAGCCTGTGGCAGAGCAGGCCTCATTGTCAGCTTCCAGGAAAGATGGGGTGGGCCCATCTCAGAGGTCAGCCCCAGGCATACCTGAAAACCAGTATTAGGGCTGAAAAAGGCCTAAAAAAGGCAAATGCAGGGGAGGTGACAGAAAAGGAGACCCTACTGGGAAAAGTTCAGTGACTTTGGAGGTAGAAGGCCTGGTTTAATGTCCCCACCCTGCTATTTACTACCTTGAGCAAGCCAGTTCCTATCACTGCCTTGGGCTTCGGTTTCTCGATCTATAAGACAGGAAGATTGGCTCTAGATCCCTCCCAGGTCTACATCCTATGATTTAGTGCTAATTGCCACCAACGATTTGCACCCATGTTGTGTGTCCTCTCTTCCACCAGTATCTAGGTGACCAGGTCTATTCTTCAAGCATGCCCGACCCTCAGGAGGACCTCACCATAGGAGGGGCTTTTGGGGTGGGGTGGGGTGGAAAGCACTGGAAATAGGAACCAGGAGAGGAGATGACCCTGGCATAAAATATAATAGCCTTCTAAAACTGAAGAGTTATAGAGGTTACAAGGTCAACAAGTTAATAGGGGAGAAGTTGGGAGTAGGAGAAGATGGAGAAGAGACAAAAAGGAACAAGGATGGATGGTCGACTCAATTCAACAAACAATTTATAAGTGATGAAAAGTCAACCAACAAGAACTTATTAAGTTCCTACTATGTGTCAAGCGCTGGTGATACAAAGACAAAAATGAATCAATCCCTGTCCTCAAGGGGGTTGGGGGTGGGGGAAAGATGCACAACATATATTCATTTAATTACGTATTTGATATTTAATGATACACCAAATAAATGCAAGGGAATTTGGGGAAGGGCAGGCATCAGCAGTTGGGAGCAGCAGAAAGGGCTTTATGTAGAAAGTTGTACTTGAATTGAAATTTGGAGGAAATTAGAAATTCTCACAGTAAGGATGGAGTGCCTTCTGGGGATACGAGGACTGCACAAAAGCAAGCAAATGGTAAATGGGCTTTTGTGTACGAGGAACAGCTTGGCTGCTGCAGAATGGGTCTATGTGGCTGGACTATAGAAATAAATAAACTTGTTTTGTATGTACTTAGATGTATACATGTTGCCCCTCTCTGGATCTCCATAGAGTGTGAGTTCCTTGAAGGCAGGGATTGCCTCATTTCTTTTGTTTGTTTTTGGGGAAGTAAAGTATAAGAAGACTGGAAAAATAGGAAAGGGCTAGGTTGGGAAGGGCTTTAAATGCCGTACAGAGGTTGTTATGTTTGATCCTGGAGGTAATAGGGAGCCATGAGAGTTTATTGAGTAGGGGGTGATCTACATTTTAGGAAATATACTTTGGCAGCGGTGTGGAAATGCACTGGCAGAAAGAACAACTGCGATGCTGCTGCGATCGTCCACAATGAGCGCCTACACCAGGGAGGCGGCTGGGATCCATACACCGTATGCGCCCACCCCTTGAGTAATTGAATAAGGAACGCTATTGTTGGATCTGAAACTGCATGACCCCATCATGAGCGGGTAAATAAATTCTTCACTAAAATAGAATGGATGTGGGTGGTTAGGATGCTTTGTCTCCCGGTTGGGTGATGTTTAGGGGCATTGTTTGCCGTTTGGGTGCTTCAGTGCATCTTTTAAAAATGGTTTATTGATGCTCTTAATTTTTTAACATCAGTTTCGCTTCCCCCCCTCACAACAGGGGAACACAATGTTTGTGCTATTGCTGGTGAATCATTTCAGTCATGTCTGACCCTTTGCGACCCCATTTGGGGTTCTCTTGGCACAGACACTGGAGGGGTTTGCCATTTCCTTCTCCAGCTCATTTTACAGATGAGGAAACTGAGGCAAGCAGGGTTAAGTGACTTGGCCAGGGTCATGCAGCTAATAAATGTCTGAGGATGGATTTGAGCTCATGAAGATGAGTCTTTCTGACTCCAAGCCCCACCCAGATGCCCTCAGACGTACCCATGGAGTATTCTCAAAAGAGAGAGACGGTTAAGCAAAACAAATTGATGGGTCAATTGTGTTTGGTAGCCTACGCAGCATTCTGCATGTGTTGTCCATTGCCTCTCTGTTGAGAGGAAGGGAAAATGTTTCTTCCCTAGTGGTCTGGAATTAAAATTGATTGTAGCAGTCACCTGAATTCTGATGTCTCTTTGGTGCTGTTCCCCTCTCATTATTGTGGTCGTCATGTAATTTGTGAGGCAGTTGTAAAAAAGATCTGAGCTCCAATGCAGACTCAAGTACTTAACTAGCTGTGTGACCTTAGGCAAGTCAATTAACCTCTACTTTCCTCAGTTTCCTTAACCATCAAATTGGGATAATGACAGCCCCTATCTCTCAGGGTTGCTAGGAAGGTCAAATGAGCTAATGTTTATAAAAATGCTTAGCAGAGCTCCTGGAACGTAGTAGGTGCTATGTAAATGTTTATTCCCCCATTTCTTCTTCTCTTGATTATATTTTGTTCACTTTGCTTCCGTTCATATCCATCTCATTTCTCTGACTCGAAGGTACTTTGGGTACCTGAGAATATCTTCACCGGAGTGGGATGTTCTAGATTTCCTTGTGCTCTTCTGTGAGCAGGCAATTATAGATGGTAGTGGCTGCAGTGGAGACAGGAGTGAGTAGGGCTTCTGGGAATGTTGTAGGTGAAAGAACATACATATCTATGCAAATATACGATATAATTGGGAGGAATCCTCTGTGGCACACTGGACAAGTGGCCACCCAGACTTTGCTTAAAGACCTCTAGGTATGAGAAACTCCCTACCTCTCAAAGTAGTTCATTCTACTTTGTGGGGGTGCAGGATTCCAATTCTTAGAAAGTTTTTGCTGACACGGAGCCTAATCCACCTCTGCAATTTCTACCATTTTTCTTGGTTCTGTCCTTTGGGGTCAAATAACATGTTTTCCATTTGACAGCCCTTCAAATACTTTAGGACATCTATCAGACTCCCCTCTCAGTCCAGGCTAAACATTCCTAGCCCTTTAACTTCTTTGGGCCTCAGTTTCTCATCCATAAAATATAACCTCACCACCTCTCATCCGCAGTATTCTAACAGCCTGGCCTCTGATCTCCCCTCTCCTGTATATCTTCCACAGAACTGCAAAAACAATCATCCCGCATCACAGGTCTCCAGCTCAAGAAGCCCCAATAGCTCCCTATTGTCCATAGGATAAAATATGAATTCCTGTTTTTCATTAAAAACCTTCGAGGCCTAACTCTAGCCAACCTTTCCAGACTTATTTCACATACGCTGCAAACTGGAGACAAGCCAGCAGTAATGTTAACGGAATAGGAAGATCTTCCCTGTCCATTAATAGGCCTATGTGACCGCGTGTGTTCAATTATGGATGTCTTGCTGCTTTGCATTCTGGCCCAGCTGTGATACATCCTGGGTCATATAGAGCCCACTGCGGGGAAGAACTTGTCTAAGGGAAAGCTTACTTAGAGGAGGCTTGCTTGCAGGAAGGCTTTCACACCTTTTAGCACCGAGTCACATAGGCGGTGAAGGTTGTGATGCCTTCTGACTCTGAAGTGTGTATATATATTCTGAGGTGAGATTTTGCTTTAGGGCTCCCTCATGGGAAGAATGTTCCTGTGATTTGGCCAGATGAGACTCTGGGTACCCACTGTTAAAGAGCTGCCCCCCCCCCAGCTTTGTGAACCCAGATGTTGGTACTCCCTGTCTGTTGATCTCTGTGCTAATTTCTCTGCTTTATTTTCTCCATGTTCAGGGTGTTGACCTTTGCCCTGAACTAGTGAATGATCTTTACCTTCTTTACTTAATTAGAGTAAGATTGTTGACTGCTTTAAAGTTATCTTTCCTTTAGAAAAGCAGATCAAAGGACCTGTGCTGGCAGGCCATCCTGGGTGTGCCAGATGCTTGCTAATACACCAGCTTATTCAATGGTCCTTGTACATGAAATTCCATTTCCCGTCTCTGCCCTTTGCATGCACAGTTTCTCACTCTTGGAATGCTGTTACTCCTAACTCGAAATCTCTCGAAATCCCAACCTCTTTTTGAGGTCCACCTACAGGTAGCTTTTCTTGATTCTCCGAATGGTTAGAGCTCTCCCTTGTCCCTCTCTTCCCATCCCCATTACTCTGAAATTAATTTGTTTGTACTTTCTATTTACAAATGTATGTATTGAATTGCCCCAGTACAATGTGAGCTCCCCGAAGGCAGGGCTGTGTTCTTATTGTCTTTGTATCCCAGGATCTACCACGGGGCCTTACACATAGTAGATGCTTCGTACGTGCATCCTGAATTGACTTGGGAAGATGATTTTTGGAACCAAAGTGTAAGACTTAATTTTTATCTCTATTAAATTTCATCTTATTTGAGTCAGCCCAACTTTATAGCCTGCTGAGAACCTCCTGCCTCTCAGTTGTCATCCAACTTGTTGGCTGTCCCTGCTATCTTTAAGTCATTTGCAAACTTGATAAGCTTGGGTATATCCTGCAAAGGGGTCAAAGACACATACCATATAGCAACAATTCACAGAAGCGCTTTATGAGAGTAGAAAAGGATTGGAAATAAAGCAAGTGCCTATTGACTAGGGAAAGGGATAAACATGGGATATATATGAATATAATGAAATATTATTGTACCATAAAATGATCCAGAGCAAAGAAACCAGGAAACCAGAACTAGGAAAACAATGCACATAATGACTACACCAGTGTACATGGGAAGAGTAATGAAACAATTACAAAACTATCATTATAAAATATTGACGATGATCAATCTTGGCTTCAGAGAAGTGGTGAGGTCGTGATGCTCTCTTTCCATTAGAGATGTGGAGGACTACAGGTATGTGTTGAAGGCCAGCCCTGACTCAGACCAGCCTGGTGCCTCCGCTTCAGGAATAAGGATGTTTATAATGATAATGATAATGATGATGGATGATGATACTAACATATTTATGGTGCTTACTATGTGCTAGGCCCTTGGGCTCCATCCACTGCAATACTTAGCTGGCCCAGTTCTGGAATGGAAGGCAATTAGATACTGGAATACCACCTGAGAGTTAATAAAAAGAAGTTTACTTAGCCATGCCAGAGGAAAGATATTCATCAAGAATACAACACTAGTTTGACTGGGTTCTGCTTTCTTGTCTCTGTGTTGGCCATGCTGATCCACTGGTCAGAAGTCATTCTTCTACTGGAGGAGCTCTGATGCTGCAAGTGTTGGCTTTTGTACTTAGGCCACCAAGAATCAGTGTTAATGGTTTGAGCCTTATTTCTCTGGACCAACTATGTCTTGAGGAGAATTTTAAGGAAAACCTTTTAAGGGAAAACTAACCTAAAATTCTTGGGAAAGGGGCTTAGGAAAAGCTAGCCAATAATATATGGTAGAAGCCTAGGAAAAACCGGTTCAGCCTACAGAGTGGGGACCCTAATAGAGAATTGTTCTTGCCACAGTGTGGAATGCTTCATGCATTATCATATGTCCCTTTACCCATTGATTTTGCTTAACTATTTTTCTTTGTTACAAGGGAAAGCTCATGGAAGACTATATCTGGAAATTATTATAAAGAAAAAAGGCATTAATTCAAGTTTTAAAAAATTGATAAGCATGCCATCCATATCTTTATCCACATCACTGATACGAATGTTAAGCAGAATAGTATCCAGCAGGCTTCCTAGGACTATTCACTAGAGACCTTGTCCCATAGAGCCATTAATTACTACTGTTTGGGTCCAGCCATTTAACCAGATTTGAATTTCTCTAATCTAGTAATGTCTAGCCTACATCTCTCCATCTTGCCCATAAGAGTAGCATGAGATTCTTGGTCAAATTCTCTATGCCTTTGTAGTGGCTCTCCCCCAAGTCTGGAATCCTCTGCCCCCTTTGTCTCTGAGTTCCCTTACTCTGTTCAAGACTCCATTCTCGGCTGCTAACGCCTTCCTCTTTTCAGATGCCTTCATATAGTATACATAGGCTTTGTATGTACCTAATTATTTACGTATTGTCTCTATCACTAGAATAAATACTCCTCCAGGGCAGAGGCTGGTTCTTCTTTCTCTGTACCCCCAGCACTCAGCACTCTACATAAATAATCTCTGCAACATCCCTTTGATTTGCCAGTCTAGTAACCCCATCAAAAGGGAAATGAAGTTAGTCTGGCCTGACCTGTTCTGAATGAAGCCAAGCTGATTCTCTGTAATCACCATTCCCATTTAGAAGTTTTCGCTATGCAGCTTTTAATAATACCTTCCAAAATTTTCTTAGAAATTGAAATCTTGTTTACTGGCTTTTAGTCTACGGATTCTGTTCTCTTCTCTCTTTTAAAAGAAAATTTGGGGGCACCTAGGTGGCACTTTGGATAGAGAGCACTGGTCCTGGAGTTAGGAGGACCTGAGCTCAAATCTGACTTCAGACACTTGACACGCAATAGCTGTGTGACCCTGGGCAAGTCACTTAACCCTGATTGCCTTGCCAAAAAAATGGGACATTTATCCTTTAGGAGTCTTGCAGCACCATTCCTGCTTCACTGAAATTTCATTGTTAGAGATTTATTACTTTTGACCTTAAAGGCTTTCAAAACATGCTTAATAAAAAGCAGATCTCCTGGTGAGGGGGCGGTTACATTATCATACCATAGGTCTTTTGACTAATAGCTAAATTATCTAAGTTCAGAGTGTAGTGTAGTACATAGAGTACTTTTAGAGTCCCATTCTGGATGCCCAGCTCCAACACTTACTTGCCGTGTGAGCTTGGTCAATTCATTTAACCTCTCTGAGACTCAGTTTTCTTATCTGTACTATATAAATTTGAATTATTTTAATTATTATTTCTCCTCTGAAGAATGGAATACTCAGTGGATCTTTGGAGGGAACAGGGCAACAGAAGGGAAAGAAGAAGGAGGTACAGACAGGCATTAAAGACCAAATTCACTGATCCCGCACTTTTGTCAAGGATTGGATATGAGCAACAATTCTTGAGACCATGGTATTTTCTTCCCGTCTTTGCCACATTTTGTGATATCTTTCCATGGGACAGTTGGTCATGAGTTAATAGGTTTGTGACTCGTAGGTGTCATCCTAAAGTGGGCCTAGAGAAGTGTTAAGGCTGGCCTCACTCCTCTGGTTTAGGGTTGAAATTCAGGTCATTTTGAAAACTTCCTTGTGATTGTTCCAGAATCACTCACAGAACCACTGACTTACTGAATTCCTTTCCTGACATGACAAGGAGGAAAAAAATATTGTGGATGGCTAAGGTCCAAGCATAACACTATTATCAGAGCTGAAGCTAAGTAATTCTACGTGGGATGACTGAGCCCAATTAGCCCCTCCCGGGTCCATCATTTGGTGTGAGCAGATACAAAAGACAATTGTAAATCTACCAAGGGAGGCCTTTGGCATCCTCAAGTATATTTCTCCTAAGGAGAAAGAACATCTTCCTGCAGTAACACATGGAATCAGGGATGCTCCTCAGGAGGCCCAATTAAGGGACCGGGGAAGGTTCTCCTGGCCTTGGAGACTTGAACTCACTTAGGGTAGCCAGGAACTCTCCACTATTTCCTCACCTATCTTGGACTTAATTTTTTTCTGAATCGTATTTGCACCTCTCTTTACGGTCTCACAGAATCACAGAATGTTAGAGCTAAAGGGATCTTTGGAGACCATCTAAATTAAACCCCTTCATTTCACCAATGAGGAAACTGAGGCATAGAGAGTTGAAGTTAATCGGCCGAAGTCACAAAGCTAGTAAGTGACAGAGTGGTCTTCTAACTGGAAGTCAAGTGCTTTCCCTACTTATATCAGAGCATCATGGATTTAGACCTGGAAGGGGCCACCAATTCCAACCCTTTCATTTTATAGGTGAAGAAACCGAGGCTTAGAGAGATTATGTGACTTGCCTAGGGTTACAGAACTGTCTAAGGCAGACTTAGCTTAGATCTTGCTGATTGCAAGGCCAGCACTCTATTCACTACCCCTCTTTTGTTGTTGTTCGGTTGTTTCAGTTGAATCCGACTCTTCATAAACCCCATTTGGGGTTTTCTTGGCAAAGGTACTGGAGTGGTTTGCCATTTCCTTCTCCAGCTCATTTTACAGATAAAGAAACTGAGGCAAACAGGATGAAGTGATTTGGTCAAGGTCACACAGCTAGTAAGTGTCTGAGGCCAGACATGAACTCATAAAGATGCGTCTTCCTGACTCCAGGCCCAGCATTCTATCCACTGTGCCACCTAGCTGCCCCCCATACCACTGAGTTGCCTCATTTTCCCCCTTCCTTCTCCATGATAGAAAATAGGAGTTCAGTCATTCTGCCTTCTCCCTATCTGTTTGTCCTCTCTTCCATAACCCAGTCAACAGTTCTCTCTTCATTATTTTCCCTGCCTCAGGTAAAGCTTTAAAAAACTCTTCTTGTAATCCTTAAAAGTTTCTCCAGTCTCTGTTTTTACATACAGTCAATCAGCCAACAGGCATTTATTAAGTACTTACTACGTGCCAGGTACTATGCCAAGTGGTGCGGCTAGGGTGACTCAGCAGGTAGAGTGCCAGGCCTGGAGTCAGGAAGACTCATCTTCGTGAGTTCAAACCTGGCCTCAGACGCTTACTCGCTGAACAAGTCACTTAACCCTGTTGGCCTCGGTTACCTCATCTGTCAAATGAGCTGGAGAAGGAAATGGCAAACCCCTCCAGTATCTTTGCCGAGAATACCCCGAATGCGGTCACGTAGAGTTAGACACGATTGAAATGAATGAACAACAACAACAGCTGTGCTAAGTGCTGGGGGCACAGAGAAAGAAGAAACAGCCCCTGCCCTCGAGAAGTATACATTCCAATGGTAGAGACAACATGTAAATATAGTTAGGTACACACAAGGGGTGTGTGTGTGTGTGTGTGTGTGTGTGTATACATACACATATATGCATATATATACACACGCACACATGTATACATACACATATATACATATACACATGCATACTTACACATGTATGTATATATGTGTATGTGTGTGACTATATACATATACATATATAATATGAAAGCCATCAGATGGGGGAAGTAGGATTTGAATGGAGTCTTGAATAAAATAGGGGAATTAGAGGGCCATGGCCTCCAGGCATGGGGTACAGCCAGTGGCAAAGATATAAAGATAGGAGATAAAATGTCATTCCAAGCAACTACAAATAGAATAGAGAACATGGCCTCATTGTTATTCATCCTTGGTTTCATGATCCTCTTTCCATTTTGTGCATGAACTTTTGGTGCGTGAGCTCACTGGAGAGCTGCTCTCCATTGGCGGGATCAGACACAAGGCTGGAGAGATAGGGAAGGTCAGATTGTGCAGAGCCTTGAAAGCCAGATGGAGGAATTTAGATTCAATCTGGTAGGAAAGAGAGTCTCTACAACCCTTGGGACAGAAGCATAACATCATGAAAGCTGTGTTTTACGAAGATTATTTTGGCATCAGCAATAGGTAGGATGGCCAGGGGTGGGAAGATGGGATAAAGGCTGGAGACTAGACAACTGGTTGGGAGGCTGCTGCAAGAATCCTAGAATGAAATGATGGGGACCTGGAGTAGGGTGGTGGCAGCAGAGGAGAGGAAGGGATAGACATGGGACATTTCCCGGCTTTGTGGAATTGCAATACCCTATTGTTTGATTCTACCCCAGCCCATTTGCCCTTCCCTAGAAAGATAGTCTGGCAGCCTGGCCTCTCTGATACCTGCTATTCCCCTGTTGACTATAGAATAGCACTGGTGTAAAGCGAATTCATTTTGGATGCCATCCAATGAGGCTGACCAAATGAAGCACCATGATGATGCTTTAAAAGGTGTTTCCATGGCACGGGCCCCTAGGACACAATAACAAGCAAACTCCAAAGGGTTGTTTTTTTCAGAATTAATTTCGTTTTGTCTCCAATCCACCCTCATCACAGCTACCAAAATAAACTTTCTAAAGTCCAAGTCTGAATGTGTCTCTGCTGCTTATGAATCTTCAGTAACTCTCTGTTGCTCCTAGGATAAAAATGAAAACTCCTAGACCTGAGAACAAGAAAAACAATCTATAGTACTCCCATCAATACTATAAAATGAACAGTTTTGAAGAGTTTTATAAACTGATAAAAAAGAAAAGGAGCAGAACCAGGAAATCAATTTATACAAGAACAGCTGGGAAAGTTATACGAAGGACTATCTGTGATTCCAGAGGTACAGGGATAGGCTAGGGTTGGAGAGAGCTGCTTGTTAAATTTGCAGTGTGAGTATACCTTGAAAATCAGCAGATGCTACAAATCAGAGCTTGATTCATTGTGCTATTGATTGTCTAGACTTAAGAAAGTGATGTAGAGAATGTTAATATTGCAGATTAAACTTTAAAGTGTATTGGGTGTACATTCCCCACCCCCATCCCCATTAATGTTGTTCAGTCATTTCATTCACGTCCGGCTCTTCACGACCCCATTTGGGGCTTTCTTGGCAAAGATATTGGAGCAGTTTGCCATTTCCTTCTTCAGGTCATTTGACAGGTGAGGAAATTGAGGCAAATAGGGTTAAGTGACTTACCCAGGGACATACCGCTAGTAAGTGTCTGAGGCCAGACTGGAACTCACAAAGATGAGTCTTCCTGACTCCAGGTCTGGCACTCTATACACTGCACCACCTAGCTGCCCCCAGCTGGTTGTTAAATATCTGTCAGCAATGTGCTGAATAAGAATGAAACATACTATCTACTCCCTGACAAAGAGGTGAATGATATAGGGTGCAGAATAAGACATAGATACATATATATACACACACATGTATATATATGTATATTTGTTTTTGTAAACAGTCGATGATGGAATTTGTTTTGCTTGAGTTTGCATATTTGTTACAAAGTATTTCCTTTTCTCTCTTTTCTTCCCATGGGGGTAGGAGGTTGAAAATACCTTTCGGTTAATTTTTTAAAATAGAGAAGTGTGTGTGTGTGTGTGTGTGTGTGTGTGTGTAGGTTTGCTACAGATGTGTAACATTGCATGCAGGATGAGATCTCTATATTGTTAGTTTTATTTCATTGTTTTAGTTTGGTGCACAAGGTCTCTCATGGGGTGGGGTTGATCTGTAAATGTAATGTTAAAAACAAAAGACATCAGTAAAACTTTAAAAAAAATAAAGAAAACTCGTCAGCTTGGTATTTAAAATTCTTCACAATATGCCTCCAAACCTACCTTCTAGGTTTATTCCGTATTATTCTTTTTCTTAAAAATTTTTGTAAAATTAATTTTGTTAAATGTTCCCCAATTACATTTAAATTTTTTTAACATGCCCTTTTTAAAAATTTAAGCTCTGAATTTTCTTCTTCCCTCCCATCTCTCCCTTACTCCTTGAAAAGGCAAGCAGTATGATCTCTACTATACATGTGAAATCATGCAAAACATATTTCTGTATTAACCATATTTTGTATTATTCTTGCATTTGACGTCTCAGCCCAAATGGCCTACTTCCTCTTGCTGAATTTTAGCATTTAAAGTCCCTCCACCATGTTTTTGCTTTAGAATGAACTTTGTCCTCACCTCTGCCTCTAAGGATCTCTGTTTTCCTTCAGGTCTTCCTGTCTGTACCACCTTCTACATGATGCCTTTCCTGACCTCTCGACAGCATCTCCTTTTTGGTATTTAGCGCTGTGTACAATCTGACTCTAGTCCATATTCACGAGCTAATTATACATTACTCCCCCTTATAAATTCCAGGTTCTAGTGAGCCTGGCCAACTTGCTGTTTTCCCCGTGCTCTACAGTTTATCCTCCAACTCTACCTTTGCACATCCCTGGAATGTTCTTCCTCTTCACCTCTGCGTCTTAGAACCTCTAACTTACTTTGAGACTCAAATGGCACCTTCTTTAAGAAGTCTTTTCTGATTCTCCTTGCTGGGGGACATGGGGAATAGTACAAGTCAGAGGTTGACTTTTAGGAGTTTCCAGGCATCTCAGGAGGCAACTCTGCTCACTTCCTTCACAGACTTAGCAAGTTATTTTCATCAGGCATAAAAAGTGGAGCAAAGGAAGTGGGACCAGAACAATTTACATGATGACCACATTAATTAAAAGGAAAACAAGACCAAAAGACTTTATAACTATGATCAGTGAAAACAGTGAGTAATTGACTTCAGATGACTAGGGGTAAAGCATGCCTACCTTTTCTCGTGAAACAAGTGGTGGACTTTAGATATGGAATCAACGTTCCAGGTTTTGTGCTAGGTGTGAAGAATACAAAAATAAAATTGAAATAGCCCCAGTCTTCAAGAAGCTTAGATTCTAATGAGGGAGACTCTCTTTTGCTTCTCTCTCTCTGTACATGTATGTACATGTGTACGAATGTGTATATACACACACATACACACACAAAACATAGACACACATATATACATACATATGTACATACATACATATGTGAATGTGGAATGTGCAAAAGACAGACAAAGCAAATATAGAGGGACAGGCATTAGCAGCTGACAGACAAGGAGAGGCCTCAGGATGGATGAGTTGAGTCTTGATGGAAGCCAGGAATCCCAGGGATAAAGATGAGGAGGGAGAGCATTCCAGGTATGGGGAACAAACAGTACAAAGATTCAAAGATGAGAGAGTGTTATGCATGAGGAACAGTAAGATGGTCAGTCTGAATGGATTGTAGAGTGTATGTAAAAGATCAATGGGTAGAAAAATTGGAAAATAAGATAGGGTTCGGTGGTAAAGGGCTATTATTCCCAAATGAAGGAATTATATTTTATCCTAGAACTAAAAGAGAGCCTACTGGGTAGGGGGAGGGTGACATGGTCAGACTTAAGAAAGTGATGTAGAGAATGAGACATGGTCAGACTTTCACTTTAGCAAAATTTGGTAGCTGAGTGGAGGAGAGATTAGAGTGATTAGACCAAGGAAGGAATGATATGAACACTTATTAAGTGCCTGAACCTCCAAGATCCAGGGGCCCCTAACTGTGGTAAGTAGAAATTCAGGTTAGTCTAGGTAAGACCAAGCTGGCCCAACAACCCCACCCCAAAGCACAGCAAGGTGAGGAGATTGGCCCTGGTATAAAACCCCAATTCAGGAATTCAAGTTGGTGAGATGAGTAAAGCAAAGTCTTGTAACATATAAGCATTCCAACAAAACAAATTCACAAAATGGCCACATCAAAAATAAACAAATGTCTTTCTCCACATGTGCCCATTACCCCTCTCTCAGGAGGTGGGTAACATGTCTCAAAATAGGTCCTCTGGAAACATGGCTGGTCATGCACTGATTAGAGTTCTTAAGCCTTTCAAAGTTGTCTTTCTTTACAGTGTTGCTGTCCTTGTACAAATTATCTTCCTGGTTCGGCTCACTTAACTCTGCATCAGTTCATACTGTCCAGGTTACCTGAAATCATCCGTTGTCATTTCTTATGGCATGATAATATTCCATTACATTCACATGCTGATATTTATTCAGCCATTCCCCAATTGTCTAAGAGCTAATCTTTTTTTCTTGTAGGATTATATTCAGCTTTGCAGGGTGAGTTATTCTTGTGTGTAAGCCTATAAAGTTTTTGCCTTTCAGACTATTGTATTCTAAGATCTCCTTTGGTTTTCAGTAGTATCTGACAAGTCTTGTGTGATATTGACTATGGTTCCTCAGTAGTTTAATTGCTTATTTCAAGATGCTTGCCATATTTTTTCTTTAATGTGGGAATTCTGGATATTGGCTATGACATTTCTGGGACTTTTTGTTTTGGGGCTTTTTTCAGGAGGTGATATGTGGATTGTTTCTTGATTATGCTTGTATGCTACAGGCTTTTTTTTTCTTCTTTTATTTCTCCCAATTTTCAATGGTGGTAGGGGTGGGGAGAGAGGGAGCATAGGAGGGTTAACAATGGTAATGCCAAGAAAAAGAGGGCCATTCAAAATTTTTAAAAATACACTGAAAGCAACAGAAAGAAGTTTAGAAGGAGGTACAGATAAGTAAAACAGTTTTGAAAGTAATGTGTAGAATTCATTAGATTTTTTTTTAAAAGCAATGGTATGAAATGGAGAGTAACAGTTTAGTTGGGAATCTTTTTTTTGTGTTCTGTTGTATATGAAGAAATGCTCTTTTTTAGTGTTTAAGCTCAGGATAAAAAAATTACAAAAGAAGAGAATGGGGTATACATTGTCAAACATGGACAATATATTTATTTGTTTTGCTTAATTGTACTTCTTTGTTATAAGGGAGTTTTCTATTTTGTAAGTAGGAGGGGAGAGTCATGAGAAAGAGATAGCAGTTTTTAAAAAGAGAACATTACTAAAAGATTTATTTCTAAAAGAAAAACATGCATAGACCTAGAAGTGAGGAATCCTGGGTTCAAATCCTGATTCTTTCACTCTGTGACCTTGGGGTGGTCACTTCTTTCTGAGCCTCAGTTTCCTCTTTGGTAAGGGTTGGGATAGATGATCTTTATGGCCCCTTCCAATGCTATAACCCTATGGTCCTATTTGGTTGTTTTTTAGATTACAGAAAAGAAAGCCACTCTTTGCCTTGAACAGACCCCAGGACCCAAGTCTGGTGAAGAAAGCAATTACAGCTCTCAGCAGGGTGACTGAAGCATCAGAATAAGAACTGCAGGCACCTTCTACTAGCCGACTGAGAGGAGAAAACAGTCTTGGGGAGTCAAACTCCTCCATAGTTCAAGGCAGCAAAACTCCTTAGGACTTTATTTACATTGAGTTGGTGATCTTAGATATATCCTCAGGTCTGTGCGGATAGGGCTGCACTGAAGAAACCAAAAGCATCTAGAAACTGGCAATTGTTAGACTGTGTTCCTGAAGTAGCCTGGAAACACCTCTTGAGTCTTGAATTACCTTTAGGCAAGTCTCTTAAAGTAAACCTCACTTTTCACATCTGTACAGTGGGTATAATAAGAGCTACACTACCATCTGGTAAACTTTATAGAACTATATAAATATGAGTTCATGGGATCATAGATTCAGAGCTGGAAGGTACTTAGAAGATCTGTAGTCTAACCTCTTCATCTTACAGATAAGAATACTGAAGCCCAGAGACATGACTTGTACCAGGTCACATAAGTTTTAAGCAAGAGCTAGTATTTGGCTGAGGTCCTCTGACTACGAATTCAGCATTCTCGCTGTATCGCTCCATTATTTATTATTATTCTTTATATATATATATATATATGTATATATGGAATAAAGATATTACCCAGAATAGAAGAATCGGACTATGTTTCCCATAGGCAAGAAAGAAAGAAAGAAAGAAAGAAAGAAAGGAGAAGGGAGGGAAGGAAAGAAGGAAGGAAGGAAGGAAGGAAGAAAGAAAGAAAGAAAGAAAGAAAGAAAGAAAGAAAGAAAGAAAGAAAAGAAGAAAGAAAGAAAGGAGAAGGGAGGGAAGAAAAGAAGGAAGGAAAGAGAAGGGAGGGAAGAAAAGAAGGAAGAAAGAAAGGAGGGGGGGAGAAAAAGAAGGAAGAATGAAAAGAGGGGAGGAAGAAAGAGAAAAGAAAGAAAAAAACAATTTAGCAAAACCATTCATCAATACTGACAACATCTCACACTTTCTAGTTTTAATGCAATGTTTAGCATCCGTAGTTCCCTACCTCTCCAAGAAAAGGAGGTGTGGTGCATTTCCTCACCTCTTCTCTGAGGCCAAGATTTGACTGTATTTTTGAAGTCTTTTATTAGCTAATTGTGAGCTCTGGTATATCCTACTAATCTGGCCTGAGAAGGCATTGAGCATGGACCACTTCCCTAAATCATAGTCTAATGTCCAAGCTAGTCATGTTTGGAGAGAGTCATCACAGAAGGATTATTATCAAATGTTGAATTGTTACCAAGTCACCAGTTAGAGCAACTCATGAAGATTGCCTACTAAAGCATTAGGGACTTTGATCTATGTTGGTGGAAGGAGTACACATCAGTATCTCAAGGATTTGTGATTCTATTGGCAAGAGAAACTGTACCCTGGCATAGGTTTCAACCCATATTGTTGCTTGAGGCTTAGAGTGGTTAAGTGATTCGCCTGTGGTCACAGAGCTAATGCGTGTTAGAAGTGGGATTTGGACTCAAATTCTGTGATGTTTAAAAAATTTGAGAGACATAGTTTCTGGGTAATTTAATCATTTTATTAACAAGGTTATTAATAAAAGAGGTCAGTGGTATTCTTGAATGCCAAGGACCCCTCATGGCAGTGGGCTCACAGTTGATATGTTCCTGAGGGTGGCAATCAACTCTGATTGGTTAACAATTAATAGGAGAATGAATATTATGATGAGAGATGAGCTAGCTATATTACAGTGAGGGTCTTGGGGTATGTGACTTGGATTACCCAAATCTTGGTCAAAGAGACTTATCAATTTCCATATCACCGGTCTGACAAAAGGGAGAATCCACATTTCCCCAGACCTTTCTAAGTAAACACAATGAGCTGGAATCCACCCATTTGCCTAAGCTTAGAATTTCTTTTGTTGTCTTTGATTAGATCTTAGCCTAGGTAAGTCTTTGTCTAAGATTTCCCACACTGGTTGATTTCAGGATGAGAAAGTAGAAAAAGGAAAAAACCTGGGTCCTAATTCAATAATTAGTTACTAATATAAGAAAGAAACAATCATTTTTCTCAGTTCTGACTCCTAAGTCTAACACTCTATTATGCTACATGACATCTGGAAGGAATACCTACAATAATGAATCACAGACTCTTGATACATTGAAATTGGAAAGGCCATCCATCGATATTCTTCCTGGAAATCATAGCACCACAGCATTTTAGATGACAGAAGACAGAATGATATAGGGAAGAAAACCACTGGGCTTGGAGTCAGAAAATCTTTATTTGGATTTTGCCCCCCACCCCCGCAACTTGTGCATTAAATTATTATGTACATGATAATTTTATTATATATTTAAAAGTGTATTATATATTTAAAAAGTTTATTATGTATTTAAAAGTTATTTAAAAGCAAGTTGTACAAAATAGATTTACAATTTCATATGCAATCATCTTTTTATTATACTGTAATACAGGGAAAATTAGGAACCCCTGAGAAACCCCTAGCTACTGACAAGCACCCCCAGAAAGAATGGACTCAGATATCTTTGGCATTTAGCAAACCCCCTGGGACTCCATGACTCCACCAAGGAATGTCAATAGATAGGACCATCCCACTGAAGGATAACCTGGCAGGCCCTTTCTAGCAGATATCCCTGGGGCTCCGTGACTCCACCAAGGAATGTCAATGAGATTATCCCACTAGTATGATAACCTGACTGAATCTTTTGATCAGCCAGGACCTTTGTTCCTGTTCCACTGCCCTGTACCCCCCACATATCCTATATAAGCCAAGCTGTCACCCCAACACAGGGCCATTGATTTGTGGTGCAGTGCCCCAATGGCCGCCGGCTAATAAATTCTCCACTTAAAACTTACACTCTGTGGCGTGTCTTGCTCGCTTCTGGTACAACATATTATGTTATAGAAATGCTTGTTTTATCCCATAAATTAAAAAATAAATTTAAAAATATTATTATGTAAATAGCTATATAAATGTGAGTTATTATCAGTAGTATATGGTTTAATTCCCTTATTTTTCAAATGAGGAAATCCAAGTTTAAAGAGAAGTAGTTTGCCCAATGTCATCCAACTAGAAAGTATGAGAACCAGAGTTAGGTTAGCCTTCTGTTTCTCTCTTCTCATGCCTCAACCAAAATGCCCTCCAGCATGCTTCCCTTCTAGGTTCCTAGATAGGCTTTTCTCTCTTCTTCATATCTAGTTCCCTCTTTTATTAGATCTGTTTCTGACATAACAAAGGATCCCCTTAAGTGGACATATTTGGAGATTGAGTGCATCTAAGTTTTCCAGGGATCTCTATTTACATTCTTGTGTTAAAAACTTCCAACTGGCTAATGAATATGTTGCCAAGACTGTGATATGTACTTGGATGGACTTCTCCATCAGCATTTTTAATGTGGATGGATATTACAAATGGATAAGGAACTGGATCCAGAAGAGAACAGAAGGAAGAAGTTAGCTCAGTTGTCTTTGGGAAGCTACCAAGTTCTTTTAATAACCTGAAGTTTCTCCCAGGAAATTGATATTTTCAATAATGTTTTCATTTTAAAATTTGATTTAATTTCTTAAATGAACAAATATTTATTTTTTCCTCCCTTTTGCCTTTCTCTCTTCCCTCCTCATTTGAAAAAAAAGAAAAACAAAACCAAATTCCTATAAAAATATTCATGTCCAAGCAAAACAAATCCCCACGTTGGCCACATTCCCTAACTGTATATCTAATTCTTCACTGTGCCCATCATCTTTCTGTCAGGAAATGGGCAGCATGCTTACAATTTTTGTTTTTGCTGCTGTTCAGTTGTTTCGGTTGTGTCTGACTCTTCGTGACCCCATTTGGGGTTCTCTTGGCAATGATGCTGGTTTGCCATTTCCTTCTCCAGTTCATTTTACAGATGAGGAAGCTGAGACAAATGAGGTTCAGTGACTTGGCCAGGGTCACGCAGTTCGTTAGCATCTGAGGCCAGATTTGAACTCGTTAAAGCCTTGCTGACTCCAGGCCCAGCGCTCTATCTGCTAGGCCGCCTAGCTGGCCCCATGCTCCCCATTAGTCTTTTAGAATCATGATTGGTCACCACATTGATCAGAGTCCTTGGGTCTTTCAAAATTGTTTGTTTTACCATGTGGCTGTTGTTGCATAAATCGTTCTCTTGGTGCTGCTCACTTCGCTTTGTGTCAGTTCATACGAGTCTTCCCAAGTTTCTTTGAAAAAACCCCTTTTACCATTTCTTGTGGCCCGATAATGTGCCGTTACATTCATACGCTATGATTTGTTCAGCCGTTTCCCAACGGACGGGCAAACACCAATATTGTTCTGAGGACGAATGAGAGAAGGCGAGGGGATAACGTCTCTGAAGAGCTGAGACGGAGGATCACTCAAAGGGCCATGGAGATGTGCCTGGTGCACTCGGACAGTCTGTAACACATTACACATGAGCAATCATTAATTACAACTATGATTAGAGCGAAGAAGCAGCGCTTTAAGGTTTGCAGAACGCTCTCATTGCATCCCCACAACAACCCTGGGAGGTCGGCGCTATTACTACCCCCATTACACAGTTGAGGAAACTGAAGTAGGTGTCTGAAGCAGGATTGGAATTCAGGTCTTCCTGACTGGACTCCGGGTACAATGCTCTATCCATTTTGCCAGCTAACTGTCTCTACTTGGAATCATCCAGGAGAAGTAATTAATGTAAGCAAGGTCCTTAAAATTAATGCAGGATTCCAAGAAAACATGGACCTGTCACAGTGAGAATAAGAGATGACAGACGTACCCATGTGTTCCCTTAGTATCCCCTCAAAGTCAGGGGAGTTGGAGGAAGGACCCCGGCACACCGGGTGAATACTATGCATCAAACAGGTGAGTGGGCATGGAGGAAAATCACACCATCCTCTGGGCAGGCATGGATGGGAAAGGGAATGAGCATTTTAAAGCGCCTACTGTGTGCCAGGCACTGTGCTAAATACATCTCGATTGATCCTCAGCAATCTTGCTATCTGTGAGGTGGTGTCTGCATCACTGGAGGGAACGTCCACACCCGTGAGGTCCGGGATCCATTGGGATGTTGGGGATAAGATGAGTTTACTGTCCGAACACTTCGGCCCGTTAGTCTTGCTCTCGCTGACTTTCCTTGTTAGATTCACCCAGGAATTACATCAGCTCCACTTTGCTGCGTATTTACAGATTACAATAGGATCAGGAGAGGTAGCAGAAAGGACAGAAGGCCCGGTGGGTGCAGAAGGGGGCATTGGTTGGTAGTTGTCCTTTGTTCTCAAAGAGGACCAAAAAGGCAAGTTTCAGTGTATCCCACTGCGCCTGGTCAGACCGATACGAGCTCGGAGTGCTCTACCACAGTGCTGGGCACAAATAGTCCGTGTGAACATTTGGGGTGGATTCTCTAAATTTGTGCATCTTGTGTTTCTTTTGAGCGGCTTCAATTCTGCTTTGCCTGTAGAGCACAATACCTTCTCTGATGAGGAGACAGCCATGCTGAGCGGTCCTGGGCCAGTGTCTCCCTTGTCTCACAATCACTTCCAAAGTTCTTAAGAATGTTCCTTACAGGCTGCATGTTGACTCAGAAAACCACATATTAACATTATCTATGTGTATTAGGAAGGCAGAGTTTATAATCTCAAAGAGGATCATAAACATGTCTGAAACGTTCGGAACCGCCGGATATAAGAAACTCTCAAAGTAGAAGGCAGAAGAATCAAAACATTTATTTAGGCTCCACAGTAACCAACCCATGAACCAGCAACCCCATTTTGATATATTGATCAAAAGCTTCCAGGCCCAATAAGTACGCCTTGAAAGAGTAACCAGGAGGCTACAGAGAAGCATGATTGCGTAAAGCAAAATCATGTTTCCCCCTCTATGGTAATAAGATTACCCACTGGACTGAAGTCTTTGTTCAGCTTCCTCCCGTAGGTCAGCTCTGCTACTGGCAGCTCCTGCTTCAGCTGTGGCTGTGGCTGTAACTGTTACTGTAACTGTCGCTGTAACTGTCGCTGTAACTGTCGCTGTAACTGTCGCTGTAAGTGTCTCTGGCTCCAACCGGAAAAGGAAAAGAGGATCTTCAAGCTGTCCTCTCCCCTCTTACAGAGTTTTTGACATCATCAAGCACCGCCTGAACGACCAGGGCCGATTGGTTCTTGACTTGGCCCCTCCCCCTAGCGTAGCCGTTAACACCTCCCCTCAGCCAGCCCCATGACTCATCACACAGGAAGCTCTGGTCCTGCCCCGGAAGAGCAAGCCCCAGCATCCAGGGAAGCTCAATGAGGTAAGCTGAGTCATTCAAAGAAAACAAAGGCCATTCTGGCTACACTCCACCCCTTGTTATAGGATACATAATCTAATCAGCCATGTATCCTAGAACATATATTGTGATCCAATTACAAAGGAAACTAAAACATATCATTCATTATAAAGCAAAACATATCATTTGGTGACATTCCTAAATATTGGTTTACGATTCAAATGTGATCCACCCCTAGGTCCCAGCAAGATAATCTCTTCAATCAATCATCCCCAAAATAATTATTAATAATTCAAATGTCCACCCCTAAATCCTTGTATCCATTACATAGGATCAATAATATCATAACAATAAAACAACACAGCAAGGATAACACAAAATAAGTAAACAGAACACTATCATCATTTCCACCCCCCTTGAACGATTGGGGCTCAAAATCTTGGGGTGAGGGGTGAAGGTCTCATTTTCCATAGCTTCTTCATGCTGAAATTGGATGTAGAGATGGCCCTGCCCCCAAAAAGTCCCATTCCAGAGGTCATTTCTTTAACGAGCTGGCAGGAATTCCAAGAATGCTACATGCTTAGGCAGTCACCGGAAAGTGCAGGGTGCTTAAGCCTGAAGGAAACAAAACTAGCAACAAGGTTAGCCAAAACAAAGGACAAAAAGAATAGACAAGTATGGACTATAATTCTTCAAATAAAATCATCTCAAGTTTGGTTGAGATTTCAGTTATGCAAAGATCCAACATCAGAGCCAAACTCAGGTGGGAAATGTTTCTTTTCAAAAGGAACATAATGAGGAAGCCAAGAGGATCCCACCCTAGGTAGAGACTAGAATTGTCCTCCCAGCCTTTCCCCAAATGTACAAGTTTTCATCCGTTAATCACACAAAGTTACCTTTCCTCTGAGTGGCTTATGGCATTTACCAGCATCAGCCATACCTGTGGAGTCTGTGAATCTATTATTATAACCTATTCACGGTAAAATATATGGTTCAGGGGTACGATTTGGTAATTATTTTCCCCTGAATAGACAACTGTTACAGTGTTGTCCTTCCCATGGGCTATAACTTCTGCAGCCTTTGGAATATCATCTGGCTTCCGTTTTACCCATACCTTAGCTCCTGACTTTATTCTATCAATGGAGCAAGACCCTTTTGCCCCTCTAGTAGTTATTTTGGGAGGAGGGTCAGTTTTCACAAAGGGTATTTTTTCACAGGGGATAATAATGACTTGAACCATCCTATCATTTCTACAAAATTGTACAGGTTTTTTACCCATATTCTGGAGTGTCACAACAATTTCTTTTTGATAATTAGAATCTATCACTCCAGCCAATACATGTATTCCTTGAGCCGCTAATCCTGGTTTAGGTAATATCCGTCCAAGATGATTCTTGGGGATTCTCATACATACTCCAGTAGGGGTTTTTCTTATCTCTTTCCTATTTAACCTAAAATTCTCTATACAATGTAAATCATATCCTGCTGAACCAGGTGTTCCTGGACTTGGTAGTGGGACATCTTCCCTCACAGTCCAAAATTCAATGTTTTGGATCTCACATGTTTGCTGTTCTCTGATCTGCAGATTTGGGGTCATCATTCTGGCTAGAGGTGTACTCCCCCCTAAGGGCCTATTATTCAAATTACGTAAGGCAATAGACAAATTATCCTTCCAATGTCGATATGAATTATTTGAGCTTAATTTTCTCAGCTGTTCTTTCAACAATCCATTCATTCTTTCAATTAGCCCAGATGCTTGTGGGTAATATGGAATATGATATATCCATTCTATATTATTCAACACACAATATCTTTTCACTTCTTTGCCCTTGAAATGTGACCCATTGTCACTTTGAATCTGCATTGGGGTTCCATAATATAAACTTACAATATCTAGAGTTTTACAGGTGTTTTTCTGAGTTGCGTCTTTATAAGGACAAGCCACTAGTACACCTGAATAGGTGTCAACACACGTACATACATATTTACATCCTTTATCCTGGGGTAGTGGGCCAATATAATCTATCTGCCAAATTTGGGCTGGAACTTTTCCCCTTGCTATTTCTCCAGTAACTATCCTAGGAAGAGTTCGTTCTTTTTCTAATTGGCATATACAACACTCCTCTGTTATTTGTTTTAACAACGCATGAGAAATACTGATACCTCGATCCTGTGCCCATCGATGGGTGGCCTGGACCCCTAAATGGCCAGCAGTCTGGTGGACCCATCTTGCTAAGGCTGGGTCATCAGTTGGAGTTGGAGTAGGGACAATACATTCAGTAGCAATCTTTGCTAGTCGATCCGCATGTGCATTGTACTCACGTTCTGGTGTGGTCAGGGTTGCATGAGCATCAACATGAAAAACTGACAGATCTGTAACCAAAGACATGTCCCATATATTTTCCCATAACTCTTTACCCCAAACTTGTTTGCCATGAATCTCCCAATTCTGATTCCTCCATATAGGCATCCACGTAGCTAATCCATTAGCTACCGCCCACGAGTCAGTAAATATATGACACTGTCCTCCTTTCTCTGCTCTGATGGCCTGATGCACTGCCATCAGTTCAGCATATTGGCTACTTCCACCTATCCCAGAACTTTCCAGAGTTCTCCTTGTACAGGGGTTATAGGCTACTGCTTTCCAATGTCTCTTCTGTCCTAAATATTTTGCTGTCCCATCAGTAAACCAAGCATGTTTCTTCTGTTCTTCATTTAGTCCGTCATATCCATTATTCCATTTCACTAAGGATGGTACCATCTGTTGCTTAGATTCAAGGGGCTTTTCATTGCTCTCAGTATCAATGTTCGGCACAGATTCATGTAGAGCAGAAACTCCATTTTTGCCTGCTCTGGACCTATTCTGAATATACCACTTCCATTTGATTATGCTTGCCTCTTGTGCATGTCCAATTCTGTGAGAAGCTGGGGTACTCATTACCCAAGTCATAATTGGAATTCCAGGCCTTAATACCACTTCATGACCCAGAGTTAGTTGCTCAGTTTCTACTAAAGCCCAATATGCAGCTAACAGCTGCTTCTCAAAAGGTGTATATTGCACTCCAGATGAGGGCAGTTTCCTTGACCAAAAGCCTAAAGGTACACTTCGGCTTTGTTGTTTTTGCCACAGACTCCAGTTTGCATAGTCATCTTGTACAGTCACTTGTAACTCCACTGGCCCATTTTGCATAGGCCATAAGTCTAGAGCTAATTGAATAGCAGCCTTTGCTTCCTCAAAAGCTCTACTTTGTTCAAGTCCCCAGTCAAATTCATATTTCTTTCTGGTGACTTTATATAAGGGTTTTAAAATCTGTCCCAAATGTGGGATGTGGTGTCTCCAATAACCAAACAGCCCTATGAACTTTTGGGCCTCTTTCTTATTGGTAGGGCTGGGAAAATCCTGGATTTTTTGTCGAGCTTGTGGGAGAATTTCTCGCAGTCCTCTATTCCACTGTATCCCCAAGAATTTTACAGTTTGAGCTGGCCCTTGAACCTTTGCGGGGTTGATTTCCCATCCTTTGCTTTTCATATGGTCAATTAATAATGCTAAACTCTCCTCCACCTCCTTTATATTCTTTCCCTGTATCATGATGTCATCTATGTAATGTGTAAGCTGTACACCAGGTAACTTTAATTCATCCAAATGTTCAGCTACAATCCTGTGGCAAATAGTTGGGCTATGAATATATCCTTGCGGCAGGCGTGTAAATGTATACTGTCGGCCTTGCCAAGTAAAAGCAAACTGATTCCATTGCTTGGGGTCTATTGGGATTGTAAAGAAGGCATTGGCCAAATCAATAACTGCATACCAAGTCCCTTCATGTTTTTGTATTCTCTCTATTAAAGTAACCGTGTCTGGGACAGCAGCATACAAGGGAGGAGTCACTTTGTTCAGCTGTCTATAATCTACTGTCATCCTCCATGTTCCATCTGACTTTCGGACTGGCCAGACAGGGTTGTTCCATTGAGTAGTTGTAGGGACTAACACTCCTGCCTCAACACATTCTCTTATAGTGTTGGCAATTTCATCTTGCCCACCTGGCACACGATATTGCCTCAAAGTAATTATTTTAGAAGGTTCGGGCAAAGTGATTGGATCCATCTTGATTTTCCCCACTAAGACTGCATTAATGCCCATTTTCCTCACAGCAAATTGGTATTTCCCTTCGGGTAAATTTAAGGTCATACCCTTCAATATGTCTATTCCAATGATGTATTCGGGAATAGGCACAATAACCACACTATATTCTTTCTTGGGCAACTGTCCAATTTTCATCATTAATTTAACTTGCCTGGCTGATATTTCAGTCCCTCCTAGTCCTGTAATGGTAATAGGAGTTCCATGGCTGAACTTGTCTGGATTTCCATAAATAAGGGTGGCCTCGGCCCCAGTATCTATTAATGCCTCAGTTACCGTACTTGACCCATTTTTCCAATATATGGTCAAGTTAATGTGAGGTCTGCAATCCAGCCTGTGTATTTCCTTAATTTGGACTGGGGCTCGGCCTGTTCCCTAGTATTCCCTTTCATATGATTCACTTGGGTTTGAAGGTTCAACATCTGTAGTATTTGCAGGAGCAGTTCTTATTTCCCTATCTCTCCTGTTATCAAGGCCTTTATCTCTGTACATTCTATATAATTCATTGGTTGGAATTCCATCTATCATTTCAAAACCTACCCCTGCTCTCAATAAAGCAGTAAACATTTCTTTCCTTGTTACTCTCCTTTGGCGCCAAGTTTGCTGGTTATTCACCCTTCTCTCTCGAGGAGATCTATCCCTTCCCCAGTCACCTAAGTCATGTAACTGTAAAATCTTATTTATCACTGTTGTAAGACGGCTCCCTACTTCTCCAAGTAATAAATTCAAAATTAGTTGTTTATAAGCAGGGGGAGCTGTCCTAATTATTAAATTCCTATGAGGCAGTTCCATTCGATCATTGTAATATTTGTCTGCAGTTCCTATCATAATGGCAGTCTTCATTACCTCCTCCTTTAGTCTCATGATACAATCTCTAAGTGAATACCAGGGTCTGTGCTCAGTGGGCCACATAGAATCAGTAGCATATCTCTTATTGCATCCCACAGCGGCTAATGCCAACAGAGTAGTCCTGCTATCACCATCTCCTTGCTGATGATGTTCCCTAAAAGCTTGTTGAACTAGAGGATCATGGCTGATACCTATGAATCTCATGCAGTCTGTCCCATCTACTGATATTCCACTGGCCCCTTGATCACTGAGTCTTACCATCCAAGATATCAATGGTTCTCCTATTCTTTGGCTGAATCTACTCAAAATATCTGTGACCTCTTGCGGTGAGAAATCTTCCTGAATTTCCCTTGTAACTGAATCTTCACCTCGGGTTTCTGTCTTCCTCCTTTGTATGGGTCGAGCCCTTGTCTGATCATTTAACCATCTCCTATTCTCTGTGTGAGGCACATCCTGAACCCCAGTAGTGTTTTGTGCCTCAGCCCCTAACATTGTCTCATTCTCCCCCCACTCACTTCCTCTGCCACCATGGCTAGGACGAAGCAGGCAGTCAGGCTCTTTCTGGGCTGGGTTGAAATGCACTCTGGGCTTTTTTGGTCTCCTGTTGCTCTTAGCCACATTAATAGAAAAGTTCTCATTTGAGTCAGTTTGGTCTCCTGCTATCTGAGATTCCCCTTCTTCCTGTGGGGTAGGAGTGCCCCCATGTCTTTCACTTAATCTCAATCTTTCGTATACTAGCCGGTAGGCTGATAACACTATCCAGCTTTGCCTAGATAGTGATGCCCCTGACTGAATCCCAACTTCTCGTAAACACTTTTCCAAATCCCTAGGATCTCCTCTCCGTAGCCTTGGTTCCCAGTTTTCACAGGGTCCAGCTTTTTTAGCCAATTCTTTTGCTAGGGAGGAATAAAATGGATCCTCCCATCCTGGGATATTCATCTCTTCCTCTGGAATTGTTCTGCTTCTAAATAGAGATCTTATACCTAGCGATCCCATCCTCGTCGCCAAATGTATTAGGAAGGCAGAGTTTATAATCTCAAAGAGGATCATAAACATGTCTGAAACGTTCGGAACCGCCGGATATAAGAAACTCTCAAAGTAGAAGGCAGAAGAATCAAAACATTTATTTAGGCTCCACAGTAACCAACCCATGAACCAGCAACCCCATTTTGATATATTGATCAAAAGCTTCCAGGCCCAATAAGTACGCCTTGAAAGAGTAACCAGGAGGCTACAGAGAAGCATGATTGCGTAAAGCAAAATCATGTTTCCCCCTCTATGGTAATAAGATTACCCACTGGACTGAAGTCTTTGTTCAGCTTCCTCCCGTAGGTCAGCTCTGCTACTGGCAGCTCCTGCTTCAGCTGTGGCTGTGGCTGTAACTGTTACTGTAACTGTCGCTGTAACTGTCGCTGTAACTGTCGCTGTAAGTGTCTCTGGCTCCAACCGGAAAAGGAAAAGAGGATCTTCAAGCTGTCCTCTCCCCTCTTACAGAGTTTTTGACATCATCAAGCACCGCCTGAACGACCAGGGCCGATTGGTTCTTGACTTGGCCCCTCCCCCTAGCGTAGCCGTTAACACCTCCCCTCAGCCAGCCCCATGACTCATCACACAGGAAGCTCTGGTCCTGCCCCGGAAGAGCAAGCCCCAGCATCCAGGGAAGCTCAATGAGGTAAGCTGAGTCATTCAAAGAAAACAAAGGCCATTCTGGCTACACTATGTTCTATTGTATTTTTGTTTATTTTGTTAAACATATCCCAATTACATTTTAGTCTGGTTCAGGCCTCATGTTTGAAACCTCTGCTGTAGTGGATAGAGGGCTAGCCTTCAAGGTGGTTTCAAGTTCTAGAACTGACATGAGCCAACTACATGACCATAGGCAAGCTACTTAACCTCTCAATTGCCTCAGGCAGCTAACTCTGTAAGACTTTAAGTCACAGTGGTAGCCAATCTGTGTCAGTGGGGAGAATTTTCCACACTGGCATTCCACTCACTCTGATGAAATAACAGGTCCAGAGCAAAGAGTATGACATAAAATCTAGAATTGGAAGATACTTTAGAGATCATGAAAACAATTCTCTTATTTTACAGATGAAGAAAAAAATTTTATAATCTGTACCTCAGAGTGTTTAAGTTACATATTCAAGGTCACACAACTGACAAGGAGTTTGGAGGTGGAGTTGAGATTTGAACTCAGGTCCTTTTATACTAAATTCAGTAAGTACTTTTTCCACTACACTATATATTTTACTCCAAAGAATCTGATTTTAGAATTTGCATAATAATAAATTACATTTATAGAGCATTCACGGAGAGGCAGACACACACATACATATATAGATGAGATATATACATTTATATATAATGGATATATATGTGTATAAAAATGGATATATGTACATATAAAATTTTATATATTTATATGACACACATATACATATATACATAGACATACATACATGATATATATTTATATAAAATGATATATAGATATGGATAGCCATACATATAAAATTTTATATATATTTATATAACACACACACACATATATATACATAGACATACATACATGGTATATATTTATATATAAATGAGATATATAGATATGGATAGCCAAACATATAAAATTATATATATATATATATATATCACACTCACATATACATATATACACAGATATACATAGATATACATACATGATATATATTTATATATAAATGAGATACATAGATGTGGATATCCATACCTACAAAATTTTACATATGTTTATTTAACACATACATACATACATGAGATGTATATGTATTTCTAATGGAAATATATAGATATTGCTATATAGAGACATAATTTTATATATTTACATACATATATCCACATACACATGCACACAGACACATATATTCATACATATGCATGTGTGGGTATGTGTATGTGATCGAGATGTGGTCTCTGAGTCAGGAAGACGTTGCTCACGACTTGCTTCCAACACATACTGGCTGTGCTATCCTGTCCACTTCACTTAAACTCTGTGCTCCAGACCACAAGTCTATCTAAGACTACGAGTTGCGGAGGAGGTGCCGGATAGCGTTGGTAGAGAGAGTTTCCTCCAGCTTTTTGATTACTTTGATTTCTTTTTAGTTTCATTATAGGATTAGGCGCCATTCTTTAGGGAGAGCTAGGCCTAAGCTAAGCCAGACTAACATAGACAGTCTAGGTTACCTATAGATTTAGTAAATAGAGAGATTGAAAAGACTTTATCATTTGGTAGCACGTACTTTAGAAGAATGAAATAATCACAAGGTTATAAGGTTTCTCAAAAGGCTAACTTTCCATTTCCAGCAGAAAGGGGGGTTGACCAGAGGCTAAGTTCCCCTTTTTTTCATTTTTTAGCATATAAGCTCCACCCCCCCTTTTTTTTTGAGGTTGAGCCCTGGTCTCTTCAAAGAAGATGGGGAGGGACTGCTAACCACTGGCCACAAGTTCCTCTTTCCCAGTGCACTTTCTGGTTACAAAAGGTACCTCCTGGAGGGAAGGATGTCAGGCATAGGATTAAGAAAATTCGGGAGAAGCTAACTAGTCAGGTGACCTGCCTCGTCCAATAGAATTATGTTAAAAACAAGTTTCTATAATTTTTCCAATTCCTCTTTTTTGTTATAAAAATCATCTTTGTAAATCACTTTTTGTCTCTGGCCTCTGGAGGTCAGAGAGGTCAGATATGGTTTGATATTCAAATTCTAGCTCTGCAAATTAAATCCTAGATGGCTCAGTAACTTTGTCTTCAGTTTCCTTTTTATTTCAGATAATCCATTTTAACACTCATCTGGGAATTTCCTATGTTAATAGTTCAGCCCCTATTGCCACAGAACACTTTGTGGCTACAAAATGCTATTTCATCAGAGCCTCATAACAACCATGTGGGGTATATAGTGAAAATACTACCTGAATCTTATCCATTAGGAAACTGATACCTTAAAGGTTAAATGACTTGTCCAAGGTCACATAGCTGGCAGGGATGGAATGTGAACCAGGTCCAGTGCTCTCTCCACTACCCTTCTCACTCTGGCTTTTTTCTACTCCACTCTCTTCCTCAAAATTCAGTTTAAAGGTATCTTCATCATACTGGAAGGTCTCTTGGCTTCTCCTGCCTGGTTCTCATGAGTCACAGCTGTTTCTGGTCCGTCATTTTCCTATTCTATGCTGAGATGAGTGAAAAGCCTGAAAGAATTTCTGGGTAATGAATCAATTTATTAATTAGGCTAGCTGATAGTCAATAAATTGACGGTCAATGGTTTCTCTTGGTAACCAAGGACCAAACCATGAAATCACTGAGTGCTTAAATACCTTCAGAAAATGAGGTGCCCTTAACATGTAAAAATGAACCCTGATTGGTGAACAATTAACGAGGAAATGGACATGTTAATGAGGAGGTGGGCTAAAAGTCTTCAGCTCCTCTTGCTGAGAAAGTGACTTGATCATGAGGTTCAGATGCCTCCAGCAATGTGGACAAAAGAGTCCATGTCTACCCAGATCACTCTGGCTGGTTTTCTCTTTCATAAACTGGGTTACCCTAAACCCTAATGGAGCGGCACAATGACATGGGCTAAGGTCAAGAATTCACCTAGATTAAATTCTGTTTACACTCTAAATAGAAATAAGGTCTTGTAGTGGCGTAGTATTCCACGTAAGATCCCAGAGCACGTACCAAGAGGATTTGGGCCATCTCATCTATCAACAATGTCCTTCACAGACTGACTGAACAGCCTGCAGGGACTGGTCCCTGAACGAGGAAATGGAAAGGAAGAATCTCAATCCTAATTTAATAATTGGTTATTAATATAATAGAAAATAATCACTTCTCCCAATCCCCCGGTCCTATTCCCTGACACCATGGATGCTAGATGACTGTTAATTTCCGTTGTTGTTACACCCACCCCTTTTAAAGGGACTTTTAAAATGGAGCCCATAGATCTCATTTGTTCCCTAACGAGGGACCAACCAGAGACTTTGTCATTTAGGATACACGTGGAGATCAAGGATTTGGAAGGCTTGCTCTAACCTGTGAAGGGATGGCTTTTCCCACCAGACACTTAATGCCACAGCATCAGTGTGCTCAGCATTGGGTCCCAGAACGCTCTGGGCAGAGACAGTCACCAAGTGTCTCGGTGGCTCTTAGGACTTGAGCAGAGAGGCAGCTCATTTCTAGGTTGTGAGTACAGAAGAGAGCTCTGGGGGTGTGACTGGTGACAACAAGCAAAAGGAGAAATGGAGACATGATTCAGATGTTCCATTAGCTCTCAGCATGGACTCAGGGACACAAGTTACTGGCTTCCAGTGGTGTGATTTTAAAATAAAAACAGCAGCTACCAAAAATTCCTCTTTCTTTACTACAAGTAGAGAGAGAAATGAGGTAACTTCTCCCTTGTTTCTCTTTTATGAATGTGTGTTCCTGCAAATAATAAGAAACCTCTCACTTTCGAAGCATATCTCCTAACTACATGGGTTGTGGGTAGATTTTGAGAGTGTGCGTGCATGTTTGTGTACATGCAAATTGCAAGTAATGGTCCTTCATCAGATCACATGTGCCATCTAAATGGTTTCCAAGCACCCTGACAGACAGCAATCAGGAGGTTATAAAGCCTATAATCATCTCTATTTTAATCAGGCATTTTAGTTCTGGATAAAAATGCAACCCAGAATGGTTAGATCAGAAAACCCCTTTAATGTCTCCCTGCCTTGGGTAATTAACCTGGCAAGGTTACTGCCCCTGTCTCCCAGGCTGGAAAGCAAGAGTGTGGAGGTGCCCAAAGAGCTCCTCTCTTCTCTCTCTCCAAGCGATGAATTTCCAAAAGTGTCCATTACACATTGGCCACTGTCCTGTGTACTCTCCTCCCCTCAAGAAAGGCTATAGGCTGACTCACAGAGCGCTGTGGTCATTTTAATTTATCTTCAGCCCCAATGAGTAGGCATTTGGGTCAATCAGGAAAGAGATAGCTTGGGGAAGAACAAATACGCATTTATTAAATGCCTTCTGTTTTCAAGGCCTTTTGCCTGGTGTTAAGGATAAGGATTAGGACTGGTATAGAGAATTTCCACTTGAGGAAACTCTATGCAGGTACCTTGTTCCCTAAAACTAACAGTCTTAGAAAATTGCTCGAGAAGTTAAGTGACTTGTCCAGGCTGACAATCAATATGTGTCAGAAAGAGGATCTGAATCCAGATCTTCTAGGCCTAGAAGCCAGCCCTTTATCTGCTCTGCCAAACTACTTCTCAAAGTCCATTCTTCTGGCTAAATCATGAATCCCTATCTCATAGGAGTTTTCTGAAATAACTACACCCCAAAATAATGAAGGAGCAACAAGGTGGCCTAGCTAATAGAGCACCAGGCCTGAAGTCAGGAAGATTCATCTTCCTGAATTCAAATCTGGCCTCAGACACTTACTACTTGTGTGACCCTGGGCAAGTCACCTAACTCCATTTGCCGTAGTTTCCTCACCTGTAAAATGAGCTGGAGAAGGAAATGGAAAACCACTCCAATATCTCTGCCAAGAAAACCCCAAACGGAACCATGGCTCAACAACAAAAGGGTAACTAGTCTAGGGAAGGGGGTCCTGGTGGAGCTAGCAGTCTCTAGAGGCAGGAACTAAACACAAATCTTCTTGGCTTCAAGACTGGTCCTTTATCTACGATGCCACTCTGCCTCTCTTGAAAAAACATATGGAAAAATGCTTATCAAATGCCTACTATTTGCAAGGCCTTTGGCCTGGGGCTGAGCACAGGGACTACACCTGTGATTTTATTGGCATAGAGAGCTCCCAGAGAAGGAGCTCCTTTTTCTAATGTACTAATTTACTAGGGCACCTTCCCTGAACCTTAGAGAGTTGATAGGACTTGCTCAGTGTCACACAACCAGTATGGCATCAGAGGAAGGGCTTGAGCAGAGATCTTCTTGACTTCAAGGCGCCATAGTGTTTTGAGGATATGAAGATTAAGAAGTGATGGAGTCCCTCTTCTCAAGACTCTGGCCTTCTGGGGAGATATGACATAGACACAGACAATGTGAGATAGGGAGACAAAGGAGAGATCTAGGTACCTGAGGATAATTTGAGGAGAGAGGAAATGCTTTAGGTGGAGGATACCAAAGCATGAACAAGGGAAAAAGGGATGGAGCCACCTGATTTCCAGCCCATTCAACTTTTTAGGAGATGACTGCTTCCCTCTACTAAGTTCATTCAATGATCATTTAATAAGCACCTACTGAATGCAGCATCCTATTTTAGGTACTGCGAGACAGAGCTTTAGACGTTCTTAATCTATTTTTTGTGTCGTGGACCCCTTTGGCAATCTGATAATTGATAGATTTGGCAGTCTGATAAAGCATAGACATGCATGCACACACCTATGTGCGTGCACATGCACACTCTTCTCAAAATAATGTTTTTAAATGCATAAACTAAAACAGTATTACAAAGGATATATGAATTATATTGTAATACAGTTATCAAAACATTTTTTTAAAACTCACAGCCACAGGTTAAGGACTCCTGATTTAGATTAAAAAAAGGTTCTTGCCTTCCTGTAGCTTCCAGTCTAGTGCAGGGTTTAGGCACAAACACAGACAACCATAGAAGCATAGTGGAAAGGGTACAGGCGTTGGACTCAGATTGTCATTGCTACATCATGTCCAACTTTTTCTCATCCCACTTTTGGGGCTTTTCTTGGCAAAGACACTGGAGTGCTTTGCCATTTCCTCCTTCAGTTCATTTTACAGATGAGGAAACTGAGGCAAGCAGGGTTGAGTGACATGCCCAGGGTCACACAGCTAGTAAGCATCTGAGGCAGGATTTGATCTCATGAAGATGAATTGTCCTGATTCCAAGCACAGCGATCTCTACGTTTGTACCGCTTAGCTGTTCTGTTGGATTCAGAAGCCCGGTATTAAATTCCAGCCACTGTTACTTACTATCTATGTGATGTTGGACAGGTAGTTTTCCCTTTCTGAGCTTCATTTTCTCCCCGTTCCACAGGAACATCCATCTGCCTTACAGGGATGCTAAGACTATGCCTTCCAGGAGCAGGGCACTACTCAGGTGCAATTACTTTATGAACCACCAGGGGGTGTTCCAAGATCAAGTTGATTCAGCTTTGCCTCAGGCAGGAGGATTGTACAAATTCATGGGGAGATTTCCATTCCCTTTTTGTAATTTTGATATTAAAGAGAATGACTGATATTCCTTCTCTGCCAATGGTCTCAGAGCACGTCTGTCCCTATGGAAGAAATTAAAGTGAGACCTCAGATATAGAGGGACAAGTGCCAACCACTGGGAAGGAGGGATTTTAGACCTTTCCCGTCGTGTGCAAACTTCCAAACATTTAAGGATAGACTTCCTCGAAGCCCTCCCTTCCCCCGATTCTTTTCAGTGCTTTGGCCCAGGTGCCGTATTGCGTCATTCAATATAAGATTTTTAAATGCAAAGGCTCTCACAACATTTCAAACTTCCATAATGTTTCTCTTCCCAACTTCCCAAGACCAACAATGATTACTCATTTACATTACAGATTAGGTTACCTTTAGGACCAGAATAAAAATCGAAAGAGAAAACATTGCAATTCCAGAGCAGTGCTTCACCACCTAGCTAAAGACCTGAAATCTCCCCTCCCTAGCAGTTTCAGCTGTTGCCTTTAAAAACTTCCCTTTAAAATTAAGATCACAAAGATGGAAAATAGCATCCCCATGTGGTGGTGATGGTGGTGGGGAATGATCTCTGTCTGCTGACTCCCGTAGAGATAGCCACTGGTACCTTTCCAATTAGATGCATCCTAGATTCCAATAGTCATCGTAGGGTCTCTCTAATCTCCTTAGGCTTGAAGCCCCCATGTTGTTCACACACCACATTGTTCTGTACCTTTCTATCTTAGGATTATTGCTTTTGAGCTGGAATGTACCTTGGAGGTCATCTAGTCAAATCTCATTTTATATGTAACTGGGCTCACTTTGCAATCTCATTGTCTCTGTTTTCTGAAACTCCTCTTTTGGGCTTCTTCTGGAGATTCTCTAGTTTAAGTGGTCCCACTAGCAGCTCCAACGCTGCCAGCTATGACCCATAGATGCCGAGGGTGTGTGTATGTGGTAGGACAATTCAGGAAAGTCTCTACTCAATGAGTAGAGATACAATTGGTAAGGTAGGTCAGTGTGAGATTGGGGGGAGGCTTTGAATGCCAGGATAAGGCGTTTCAATTTATTTGATAGAGATCCAAGAGCCACTGAATGGGTGTTGAACAAAGGAAAACTATGATCAGATTGACATAGCCAGACTTTGAGATGGAATGCTACCTCCACAGTTGGGGAGATAAATTCCCAAGCATGGCTCCATGAACTCCAGGGAATTGTGTTCCAAAGGGAACATTATAAGCTCCTCTCACCTGGGAAGGAATGTGAAAATTTGGAACACGGATTTGAATGGAGAGAGAGAGTGACCACTATATAATTACAGTGGACTAGAACTGATATTTAAGGAGAAAAGGGTACTCATGGTGATTAAAATTGGGGTGCTAATGCAGCTAGAACTCTTTTCCACCCTCGATTTGCTTTTGTGCCTCTTTAAACTCAATAAATAAGTGCAAGTGGTTGTAATAGACTGAAGTTGAGATCAGGGATAGGTCAGTGAAGGTTTAACTGTCCTATCCCTTCTCTTATACCTGCTATTAGCAGGCATTTACTAAACAATTTCTCTATTTCTTTAAGCTATTTCTAACTCTTGGTTTTGTTCCATGTAAAACTACAATGTTATTCAGTTGCTTTTCAATTGTGTCTGATTCTTTGTGACCCCATTTGGGGTTTTCTTGGCAAAGATCCAGGAATGGTTTGTCATTTCCTTCTCCAGCTCATTTGACAGATAAAGAAACTGAGGCAAACAGGGTTAAGTGACTTGCCCAGGGTCACATAGCTAGTAAGTGTCTAAGGTCAGATATGAACTCAGGAAGATGACTCTTCCTGACTGCAGGCCTGGCACTCTATCCACTGTGTCACCCAGCTGTCCCGAACTACCACCATTCATAGTTGTCCAGTGATTCATGCTTTTTAATTAATAAGTTACAGAGGGATTATAATGGAGGAAGCCAATGAATAGCTTGGAATACACAGAACTAAACAGAATAGAAGTTGGAACCTCATTCTAAAATAGTTAGGGTTTTATTCTGGCTTTGAGGGCTATGAGTGATAATTGTGAGAAGCTTTTATGGTTTTGGTTATTTTTTTAAATAACTCTTAGAAATTCTTAAATAGCAGGGATAGATAACATGTGACTTGAGACCATTTCCCCCTCAACTATTGAATTACGAGTAAGCAAGAAGTAAATTACGTAGAGTAGCAGATTCTTTAGTGAAGCTTTCAGCCTTCTGAGTGAGGGTCAGAGTAGAGGCATACAACAAGGGAAAGTCATATTCCCTGTGCTGCTCAGCAGGAGGGGAAAGCTATGGTTTGGGAGGAGTGGCTAAATCCCAAATTTCAAAGGTGGGTGCTGCTTCCTTACTTATACGGACAAATTTACCACTCAGTATCACCAGCTGTTTCATAATAACCGTAATAATCATAATTCATGATAAAGCTTCCCCAACCCCAACATTCTAAATTGGGCCCTACTGAACAGCAGACATGTCCTGATTTAACCACACGATCTAGCTTTAACCACACCACAGGCTCCCAGACTCAATATAGCCACTTCTCCTATCTAGCAACTGCTCCCCGCCAATATCCTAACTTCTTCATATACGTCTCACTAGAACAAGTGTGTCCGTGAACTTGTATTTCTCATAGAAACAGTAGGTGTGTCCATGGGGCACTGTCTCTAGCTAGCTCCTGCCCCCAGGCCCATTCCTCATGTTCCCCACAGAAACGTCAGGTGTGTCCAGGCACTCAACCACAACCATATCCATCTAATCTCAGACAGGACCACGATAGTTAGCCAATCAGAAAGCAGCGCCACCGGGATGCCTGAGCAGGATGTGGACCCCAAAACAACAGAAGCAGGCACCTACACAGTAATAGAAAAAGCTGTCCTTTAGGTGAACTTATGACATAGAGAAGCTTATTATAACATCATTATCATACATACATACCCCGCCAAATGGGTTTTTCTGTACGTATCGTGGGTAATCACATGCACAGTTCCACTGGAGAGTCTCCCCTATAACCTAATCCCTTAACAAACCCTTCCTGCCCCTTTAATATTCATAATTTCTGTTGTGTAACTGCATCTTTGCCCTATGAAAGTCCACCTTGCTTTCTCTGAATTTGCCGGTTCCTCTTGGAACTTAGCCCATTTCATGAGAGGCGTCAATCTCAATAAGTGCCTATACTTGCATTACAGGTGGTCTGATTCTGAATACTTTGAGACAATTCTGCCACAACACATCATGAAACTGCTATCGTATGAAGGGTGGATTGGAGGATCAACCAGCAAGTGTTTATTAAGCAGCTGCTACATGCCAGGCTCTCTAGGTGCTAGGGATACACGTACAATGAACTGAATAATCCCAGTGTGCAAGTAGCTTTTATTTTAGTGGGGGAGACGTGTTTACATACACACATACATATAGAAATATATATGTATGGATATACATGCACTCAGATGTACATATACATGCACATACATATGTATGTATATACGTAAGGAAAATAAATACGGTTGGTTGTTGTCCTTCGTTCTCGAAGAGGACCAAAATGACATCACTATGCTAGTGTCTGGTTTCAGTGTATCTGATTGTGGCTGATCAGACCAATATAAGCTCAGCATACTCTACTGCAGGTCAGGTACAAATAGTCTATGTGAACATTTGGGGTGGATACTCCAAACTTGCATATCCTGCGTTTCCTTTGAGCTGTTTCAATTCTGCTTTGTTCATACAGCACAGTACCTTCTCTGATGAAGGCACACCATGCTGAGTGGTCCTGTGCCAATGTCTCCCATGTCACACAATCAATTCCAAAGTTCTCGAGAGAGACCTTGAGAGTGTCCTTGTATCGCTTCTTCTTCTTCTTCTTCTTCTTCTTCTTCTTCTTCTTCTTCTTCTTCTTCTTCTTCTTCTTCTTCTTCTTCTTCTTCTTCTTCTTCTTCTTCTTCCTCTTCCTCTTCCTCTTCTTCCTCTTCTTCTCCTCCTTCTCCTTCTCCTTCTCCTTTTTCTTCAGATGCTTAGGCAGCTTTTTTCCCTTTTTCTTTTTTAATTTTTTAATTAAGATTTTTTATTTTTAGTTTACAACACTCAGTTCCACATGCTTTTGAGCTCCAGATTTTCTCCACCCCCCCCCCCCCAAAACGGCATGGAATGCAATATATCTTCTACGTATAACTTCGCATTGAGCTTATTTACACAATAGTCAAGTTGTAAAGAAGAATTATGACCAATTGTATCGCTTCTTCTGACCCTCATGTGAACGCTTGCCCCATATGAGTTCTCCATACAATAGTCTTTTCTGGCAAGCATAGGTTTTTCATTTGAACAATGTGGCCAGCCCATCATTGTGCTCTCTGAAGCAGAGTTTGAATGCTTGGCAAGTTGTTAACTACAAAGTAGTTTAGGAGGGAAGATATGATCGTTTGGTGTGGTCAGAAGAAATCAGAAAAAGTGTCATGTAGAAGGTAGTGCTTAAATTGTGTCTTGAAGAAAGAGGGGGAGTTTGTGAGGTAGAGGTGGAGAGGGACGGCATTCCAGGAATAGTGCAAAAGTATGGAGATAGGAAAAAAGAGAAGATCAGTCTGGGAGGATCTCAAAGTGTGGGATTAGGAGTAAGGTACAATGAGGCAAGCAAGACAGGTCAGGGCAAGGTTGTAAAAGGCTCATTTTATAAGTAGTTTATATTTTATCCTGAGGCAATAGGAAGCCATGGAATTTATTGAGTAGGGAGCAATATGGTCAAATTTATACTTAAGGAAAATCCCTTTGGCAGGAGTGTAGATGGTGGACTGAACTAGGAAGAGATTGGAGGGAGGGAGAGCAAGGGTATTACAATAATCTAGGTGAGAGGTGATGGAGGCCTGATGGGAGGGGTTACTTGTAGGCATAAAAAGAAATGGCCCCTTTGGAGAGATGTTGCGGAGGTAGAAATGGGAAGTTTAGAAGAGGGAGGGATTGGGGAAAGATAACGAGTTGTGTTTTGGATATATCGACTTTAAGGTATCTCTGGGACATCTAGTCTGAAATGTACAATAGGCAAGTGGTCGTGCGTCACTGAAGCTGAATATATACACGCGTGCAGATGTGCATGTATCTGTGTGTTTATTTTAAGGACTATTTTATAGAGAATTCACACAAGGAAGGTGCTCATATGGTGGTCAGACGAAGTCATACAAGGACACTCTCAAGGTCTCTCTGAAGAACTTAGAAGCTGATTGTGTGACATGGGAGACACTGGCACAGCAAGCCCTGGAAGGCACAGGGAGGATCACCAGGCATGGCACGCCCGTATCAAAGAAGGGGCTGTGCTCTATGTGCAAAGCACAACTGCGGTAGCTCGAAAGAAACACGAGGTGTGCACATTTAGAGACATCTCCACTTCAAATGTTCATACAGGCTATTTGTCCCAAACCTGCCATGGAGCCTTCTGAGCTCATATTGGTCTGATCAGCCACAGTTGGACACACTGTACCAAATACTAAAATAGTGATGTCATGTGGTCCTCTTTAAGAATGAAGGATAACAACCAATGTGTATACACACACACACACACATCTCTAGCACCTATTTATATGTATATGCATATATACACATGTGTATCTATCTATGTGGCAGATAGGAGGCCCAGTGAATAGAGCACTGGACTTGGAATCAGGGAGACTCATCTTCATGAGTTCAATACTGGCCTTAGGCATTTACTAGCTGTGAGACCCTGGGCAAGTCACTTATTCTTGTTTGCTTCAATTCCTAATCTGTAACATGAGCTGGAGAAGGAAATGGCAAACCAATCCAGTATCTTTATCAAGAAAACTTCAGGGGCAGCTAGGGATCTCAGTGAGTAGAGCACCCTGGAGTCAGGAGGATCTGAGTTCAAATCCAACCTCAGACACTTGACACACTTACTAGCTGTGTGACCTTGGGCAAGTCACTTAACCCCAATTGCCCTGCCTTCCCCCCTGCAAAAACAAAGAAAGAAAACTTCAAATGGGCTATTGAAGAGTCAGACATGACTAAAATAACTCAACAACAACAAATATCTATGTCTCTCTGTGTCTCTCTGTCATCTTTGAGTGATTAGATCATTGAATCCATGGAAGCTGATAAGGTCTCCGAGAGAGTATAGTAGTAGAAGAGAAGGCCCAGGACAGTGGGGTACACTCACAGAGGGTATGATATGGATGATGAACTAGCAAAACAGGTCGAAAAAGCACAGTTACTCAGGTTGGACAAAAACTGGGAGCGTGCTCAAGGGAGTATCATGAGAATCCATAGAAGAGCAAGTATCCAGGAAGAGAGGGCAGTCCACAATGTTAAATGTAGAGGGTAGGTTGAGAAAGATGAGGACTGAAAAATATACCATCAGGTTTGGCATTTAAGGGATCATTGGTCACTACGTGGAGGATAAGGAAGAGTGATGAAAACTATTAGAAATTAAAGTAGAATGGCATCAGAAAGTGAAACGTTTCTCCCATCTCTTGCTGGAGAGGCCATAGGATCCCATGCTCATAGATCTTGTTGGAAATACTTGATTATAAATGTGGTCAACATGTTGCTTTGTTTTGCTTAACTATTTTATTGAAAGAGAGAGTTCTATTTTGGAGGTGGGCTGAGTCATTGGAAAGTGACAGCAACGTGAAAAAAATAAGAATATCCATAACACATTTAAAAATAATAAAAGAAAACCTGTTAGAAACAGTCCAGGCCCAATGAGAGGCAGTGTTGGGGTGGAGACAGTACGACCAGAGAACAGGGAAGAGAAATGAGCGATTTCACTAAGGTAGAATAGGCAGGTCTTGGAAATGACTTGAATATGAGGGAAATGTCAGTAGTTAACAGCTAGGTGAGGAACATCAGAGGATGGGGGGAGACAGAGGAGGAACAAACTTGTGGGGAAAGGTAGAGAGCTTGGTTTTACACGTGCTGAGTTCGAGACACTGTGGTTGTAGCAGAAAAGGTACTAGGGGGACTGAGGTTCAAATCCTATCTCTGACACGAATAATGTGACCACAGGCCAATTACTTAACATTTCTGAGCCACAGTGTCCTTATCTAAAAGCCAGGGATGATAGTTGTACCACCTAACTAACAGGATTCTTACAGGGGAAGTCATTGTAAACATTAACGTGTCCCCATATCAGTTTATTATTGTAGATAGAAATGTCCTGAAGCCAGTTGGAGGTGAGGGTCTGGAGTTTGGGAGAAGGGTCAGATCTAGAGGTTTAGATTAAGGAGTCCTTTGCATAGAGCTGACAGCTGAAACCACAGGAGAGAGTGGAATTGTGAAGGGAGAAAAAAATGAAGAGGCTGAGGACAGAACCTGGGAGGGATGCCCACCTTCATGGTTTGGGAAGAACTTAGAGAGGTAGAAGATAAACTCTGAGAATGTGGTGTCTTCTAATCCAAAGGAAGAACCAGTATACAGGCCAAGAGGTAATCAAAAGAAGGGAACAAGGGGCAGATAGGTGGCACGGTGAGTAGAGCACCGGCCCTGGAGTCAGGAGGACCTGAGTTCAAATGCAGCCTCAGATACTTGACACACTTACTAGCTATGTGACCAATTGCCTTGGCTTCCCCCCTTCAAAAACAAAACAAAAAAGCAAAAGAAGGGAACAAGCATTTATTAAGTACCTACTCTGTGCCAGACACGGTAGTAAGCACTTTACAAATATTATCTCATGCTATCCTTACCACAACACTGTGAGGTGGGTATTATCATTATCCCCGAGGGGAAAGAAAGGCTAGGTGACTTACCCAGAGTCATACAACTAAGAATTGACTGAGGTTGGATTTGAACTCAGCTCTTTCTGACTCAAAGCCCGGAAATTTAACCAATGGACCACCTAGCTACCTGTGTCAACAGTGTCAAATCAACCATTTCAAATGCTCCAGGTAGGTTAAGGAGGATGAGAAACAAGAAAAGATCATTATATTTGGTGACCAATGAGAGTGTAGATTCAGTAGGATTGTGGAAGCAGAAGCTAGATGTCATCCTTGGGTATTTATGTTGTGGATCTGAAAACTGCCTGTTTATATCCTTTGACCATTTATCAATTGGGGAATGTAAGTCATATATACCTTGATAAGATTTACTTGCATGTGGTCTTTGTTTGCCTTTTGGTTTCAAATACTGAAATTCTTTTGTTTCTGTGACTTAATGCAAAGAGCACACGGGCATCTTTCAACAAGAACATCCGTAGAGAAATGCAAATCAAAACAACTCTGAGATATCACATCACACATATCAGATTGGCTAACATGACAAAACAGGAAAATGATAAATGTTGGAGAAGATGTAGGAAAATTGGAACACTAATGCATTGTTGGTGGAGTTGTGAACTGATGTAACCATTCTGGAGAGTAATTTGGAACTATGCTCAAAGGGCTATAAAAATGTGCATACCTTTTGACCCAGCAATATCACTTCTAAGGCTATATCCTAAAGAGATCACACAAGTGGGAAAAGGACCCATATGTACAGAAATATTTATAGCAGCTTTTTTGTGGTGGCAAGGAATTGGAAACTGAGGGGATTCCCATCATTTGGGAAATGGATGAACAAGCTGTGGTATATGAATGTAATGGAATACTATTGTGTTATAAGAAGTGATGAACAGGCAGACTTCAGAAAAACCTGGAAAGACTTATATGAACTGATGCTGAGTGAAGTGAGCAGAACTAGGAGAACACTGTACGCAGTAACAGCCACGTTGTGCGATGACTAACTTTAATAGATTTATCTCTTCTTAGCAATGCAAAGATCTAAGACAACTCCAAAAGACACATGATGGAAAATGTTGTCCACATCCAGAAAAAGAAGTATGGAGTCTGAATGCAGATCAAAGCATATTGTTTGCGCTCTCTCTCTCTCTCTCTCTCTGTGCTTCTGCTTTCTGGTGGTTTCTCCTATTGGTTCTAATTCTTCTTTACAACATGACTAATGTGAAAATAGGTTTAATATGAATGTATACATAGAGCCTATTTCAAATTACATGCCATCTTGGGGTGGGGGGAGGGGAAAGAGGGGGAGAAAATTTGGAACTTAAAACCTTATGGAAGTGAATGTTGAAAACTAAAAATAAATTTAATAAAAAAAGATATATATGTCTTAGGTGGCCTAAGGAGATATCATAGATATATATTTTTTTACATTGAGAATGCAGTTAGGTTTGATCAATAGCCTCAGTGCAAAAATACAGAGCCCAAGATAAACATTTTCCTCGAGTTGCTTGTTTGCATCAATACATACCCCACTAAAACCCATTAAATCAAAGATAGCCAGTAGTAAATATGAATGTCTATGAGTCAATCACTTTTATTTACTGTGATAGAGTGAGGAAAAAAGGGGAGAAAGGAGCTAAAAATCTATGCAAATCGTTTTCAGAACATTTAGATTAGAATCTCTTCCTTGACAAATATGTCATTGTGCTGATTATGCCATCATAAGAATATTGTACGGCCTCCTGTAATGAGTTTTATGATCACCCAAAGCAGTGTGGCCTAACATTCCATATAGATTCGTTGGAGTATTTGTGTATGGTCAATAGTTGGGAAGCAAGAGCAAAGTTACTAGATCCTGGCAATTTTCAAGGGTTGTAGGTTAGTAGGTCACAATTTCAGGATGATCTTGGGGAGAAATTCTCTAAGACAGTGGTTATTAAATTCCCAAAGTAAAGCTCATGAAGTCAAAGCTGAGTGTAGAGGCAAGTAAAGGGGTGAGGCAAATAGAACAAGATGACAGGGAAAGGCCAAGAGGCCATGGGAATGGCAAAAATTGATTTAGTACTTTTCAACTTTTTTATTATATTGTTATGCAAATTTACTCCATAAATTAAAAATAAATTTTAAAATAGATTTAGTATAAGTGAGAGGTTGGAAGGCTAGGATAGGATCAGAGTAGAACATTGAAACTTAGGTTCTTAGAGGTGGTGTATTTTCGTGAGATAGTGGTCATTCCGGTGTGGTGTTGAAGTGGGTGGTCAAAAAAGTCATTGACATTGAGAAATCCTATGTTTAGGATGTTAGATCTAACTAGAGTGTCTGGGGATAACTGGAGAAGATGAGGAATCATGTGATAAGATAATTGAAAAAGCTGGAAAAGTGACGTGTTGTGTGGTAGATAGGACAAGGATGGGGAGAGAGTTGGTTTAAATGCATCCTATATCCTGGTTATTAACGTGAGTCATTTTAGAATCAGCATTCTATGACCAGCCACATCATTGACTCCTTAATGCAAAGGACAAAATCAATACAACATTAGAAGAAAGGATAGTGATGAGATGAAGACATTGTGTGTGATTACAGCACCACCAACTTGACCTATGCAAATAAACTTCTGAGTTTGAAAAATGAGAAATTGAATACAGTAAAAATATTGACTCTATTACCATTTATTGGAAGATGTTAACTAATGCAAAACAGTCATTACACCGAGGACAACAAAAGTACCCAGAAGCTGCTGTCAGCCGGCAAAACACTGGATTTTTTTCCTCCTGCCGAGCAGGGCAACACGGCAGCCAGAGGTAACAACAATTCAGAGTACAGGTTTATTTCCAAAACATTACAGAGAAGGAGAGAACATTACAGGCAGTAGACTTCTAATAAAGGCATCGACATGAAGGGTTTCAGTTAAACAAAGCTCACGTTCATGCAATCTGAAGAACATAAGAAATTGCTATATTTTTTAAAAATCGAGAAATGAAAGAGAGGAATGAAGGAGTAATTCTCGACAAAACAACAGAAAACTTCACAATTGGCCTAGATCCTCTTAGGCACTTCTTCCCAGCTGGTGCTGAGGAGGAAAATAGATGGCCCCTGCCTCTTGGCTCATAGCAGTCCATATTCTGAGTCAGGGCCAAGAGGAAAGGGTAGAATTCATGATTTCCTTGTTTACTATTCATTCTGGCACGCATTTCTCATTAGGATTGTATAGAGGGGAAAATCCCAAGAAGATGTTTCCAGCTGGATTTGCCAGCCACCCTACTCCAGGCCAAAGCTCTGAATGTCTGTTAAAAGCCCTCCTTCAAGGGAGAGCGGTAGAGCCGAGTGAAGTTCAGGAGAAACTGTATGTGAAGGAAAAGGGGAGCTTCCCCTGACATCTTTAGTAGAGAGACTGAAGAAGTAAGTGAATATAAGGAAACCCCTAATGCCAAGAAGAGTTACTAAAGGTTTGTAATACAAGGAAAATTAGGAACCCCTGAGTAACCCCTAGCTACTGACGAGCCCCCTAGAATCCAGTGACTCCTTCCTGGAATGTCAATAGATAGGACCATCCCACTGAGAGATAACCTGGCAGATCCTGTCTAGCAGATATCCCTGAGACTCCTTGGTTCCTTCCTGGAATGTCAATAGATAGGACCATCCCACTGAGAGATAACCTGGCAGATCCTGTCTAGCAGATATCCCTGAGACTCCTTGGTTCCTTCCTGGAATGTCAATAGATAGGACCATCCCACTGAGAGATAACTTGACAGACCCTGGGAGATATCCCTGGGACTCTGTGACTCCACCAAGGAATGTAAATGAGATTATCCCACTAGTACAATAACCTGACTGAATCTTTTGATCAGCCAGGACCTTTGTTCCTCTTCCCCCCCACTCTGTACCCCCATATCCTATATAAGCCAAGCCATCACCCCAACACATTTGCCATTGATTTGTGGTGCCGTACCCCGATGGCCGCCGGCTAATAAATTCTCCACTTAAAACTTATACTCTGTGGTGTGTCTCGCTCGCTTCTGGTACAACATTTTGGAGCCCCAGCGAGATGAGGCGGTGTTTCGTGTTACCGCCCTGGAGACACACACAGAATTCCGGACCTCAACAGGGAGTCTCTTCCCCCGATCCACCTTCTCTCACTTCAGAGGGCCGGCTCCTGGGGATTTCTTTTCCTAGGACTCTGATGTGGAGTGATGGTCTCGGAGAATGGGCTCTTTGCTGACCTGTCCCTTTTTGGCCTACGGAGAATTCTGGTTTGTAGACCTCTAGAGGTAAGGTTTTTCTGGTTTGGGGCTAGCCATTTGGATCTGATACCATGCTAAACCCTGACGAGGCTGTGGTACAGAGCTAGGAAGCTGGGATGCCACCCTTCCTATTGGGGTGTGGGAAGATTGGGGGTCGTATCCTTGAGGAGGAAATCTTTCCCCTGAGAGAACTTGTTTAGCCTTCAATCAGCTCATGCCATTTGGTTTTCTGTTTTGTGTTTTGGGTTGTGGGGAGGTTGGAGGTCATTATCCCTCCTCCAAGGGAATTTGTTTAGCCTTCTATCAACCCATGCTGTTTGTCTCTGTTTTGTGTTGAAGTGTGAGAGAGATTGGGGGTCGTATCCTTGAGGAGGAAATCTTTCCTCTGAGAGGACTTGTTTAGCCTTCGATTTCACCCACCCTGTGTGGTTCTCTGTTTTGTGTTGAGGTGTGAGAAAGATTGGGGGTCGTATCTTTGAGGAGGAAATCTTTCCTCTGAGGGGACCTGTTTAGCCTTCAATTCGATCCACACCATGAATTTGTTGTGTTTTGAGTTCGTCTCTGTTCGCGTGTCTGTGTCAATTGTGAAATGTCTATGTTTTGTTAAAAAATCTGAAACATAGGCAGCCAGAGATATCAGGCTGCCACTAGGGAAACAGACTCCCTTCCTTGTGGCTCCTGTTTGGCCAGCGTGGAACTACGGGGAATGGGTTAAAATTTGGCAAATTCTGGGTTTTAAATTGTTAAAAAGTTTGGAAATTGGTTAGTTGAATTTTGGGAAGAAAGAACTCCTGAAATTGTAAATCCATTCCAGGAGCTCACTCTTGCTGAAAACATCTCCTCCCAATGAATGCCTTCTGGCTAAAACCTCCGTTAAAGTCTTCAGTGGGACTGATGAGGGTTTGGGGTGAGAGGTGCTCGACCCCCCAAAGTACCCACACGCCGGGTCCTGCCGAAAGAATTCGACTCAAGCTTTCTCAGCCAAGGGAAGGGATAAAGTTTATTAAGAGTTAGCCAAATAAGCCTGCCCCGAGAGATCCCACCCCTTGCGACGCCTGTAAGGAAAAAGGGCCAGACCCATCTGAGCTAGATTGGTTCTGACCCACCTCATGGAGGCAAGATGGAGATTATATACACAAAGGTTGTGGGAGGGATTGAGGGGCGGTCTGGGGTGACCAGAAGAGGGGTCTAGGGAGGGACTTAAGGACGAGGTCAGACTCCAGGGTGGGGGAAATAGCTGAAGGCTATATGGAAATGACAGACCATGAAGGGCTAGGGTAACAGAGCTAGGGTATAGATATTTTGATCAGGATTAAGGATGGGAAACAGGATTAAGGGTGGGAAACAGCTGGACAATTGAGGACTGGGCAAGGTAGGCATTTGGGCTTAATGGTTATAGCCTCAGGCCAAGGCCAGGTCAAGTGGCAAGATTCAAGGAGAGTTCAAGGGTTCAAGGAGTTCCCAGAGACTGTGCCCTCATCAGGACTCTTGAATTTGTCTCAGTCCCTGATTCCCTTAGATTCAAGTACAAAAGAGGTTTTTGGGAGTGAGCAAGGGGTGAAGTTTACCTGAATTACAATCATTGAGATCCTTTCACTAGGGCTGCAGTAAAGGTTAGAGCAGTTAAATCAAACTCCTCTCCTCCCAGATCGGATTAGAAGAGAATGCAGGAGAACTGTAGGGAAAACTTAAATTGCCCTCCCCACCGGGCAAAAGGAGGAGAGGGACAGAAATTCACAGACTGACAGTCAGTCCTGTGCCCCTGGGTACCTTTGTAGCCCATCCTTGTGGTAAAGTTTAAAGGTAAAATTTGTGAAAGAGAGAGAGAGAAAACCTGTATAAGGAATTTAGGAGGGTTGTAGAATAGCAGCTTGAGATTACCTGTCTAGTCAGGAGTCCATGTGCTCCTCTTGGCTGCCATGTGCTGCTCCTGGTCTCACCCTTCCCCCACCCTCCACATTGAAAGGTTATCAGAGCTGAAGCTAAAAGGAAACTTGTAAAGAAATAGGGTTGGTCAGTTAGTGCTTGGAAGGGTAGGCTCCTTGCCCTCAAGGGGCTGCCAGGCCCCACCTAGGGAGGAGCCCTTTAGAAAACTAAAAGGGATTTTTTCCTGCTCTTATCTTCCTTGGGAGTCCGAAAAAATCCTTTTTAGGCATTTTTGTATAAGATGAAGCTTGGAAAAAGTGGGTGCAAAATTAAGTTTCTCTTTCTTTCATAAGTTCATTCATGGCCAGGCAAAAGTTCCTATACCTGGGCCAGAGGTAGTGGTGCTGAAGAATATACAGCTAAGTAAAGTGTATTTGAGATGTTAATGTATTAATATATGTGATACATGTATTTATATATTAATACATTAATATATAATACCGGAAGTAATAAGACCAACAGTTCCTATATTGTATCTGGAGATGCAATAGATGTCATCTGAAATTTATTGTTTCTGTATTTCTAAACTTGCATTGTGTTCCCAAAAATTCTCTTAGATTGTGAAATTTGAGAAGACCATTGTGTGGTAAGAAATGATATTATAGCAATTTTAATCTGATTTTGATATATGTGAATTGGGTTTTTTTTAAAGGGATGTGATAAAATTTGGAACTGTTATATGCGGTTATAACAAGTAAATAATTAGTAATACTGATATTTAACCATAAGAACAGACTTTCTGTGAAAAAATGTTTTCGATTATGAGAATATATCTGGTGATTTAAAGTTATAGTTTCAAATAATGATATGAAAGATTCTCTGTGCAAGGAGATTTGGAAATGTGTTCACCTAAATTGATAAAAGGGTTGTTTCAAGTTTTAAAATGCATAATTATGTTTAGGGCACTGGTACATTTCTAAATTGTGTAATTTGACAAACAGATGTATCAGCAATATTGAAAAATGTGGTAATCTTTTACAATGCAGAGAGTATTGGGCCTTAGAAATTAAAATGTTACCACTAGTGGTTATGAATCAGATTTGATTTGCTTATCCAACTCAGTTATGATCACTAGATTGGTAATTAATTGGAATCTGTTTCAAGTTTTAAGTACATGATAATTGCTTGTGGTGTACTTATTTCTAAATTTGTTATTATATACAAATTGGTTAACATCGCATTACCTGTGCTGTTAGAGAATAATTTCTCTTATAATCTGGATGTTGTTAGATTGAGAATCGTAGTTAATTAAGAAATTGAGGTTATTAACTGAAACAAGAACTTTTGAAACCATCTAGTCATGAATTCTTATCAATCTTGTGTGGTTTTCTGTGTAGAGGAATTCTTATGGAAAAAAGCTTTTTTAAGTCCGGTAAACCTTATTATTGTGATAAGGCTAATTAATTGAGTATGTAATTTATAGAAATTAAGTGTCCTCCCATTATAACACTTTTTGATTAAGGAACTTTGTAATGTCTAGGAATTCTGTGCAATATTTGAGAATGAGGACATTTGGCACCAACTTAGTTAATGAATTCCAGCATTTAAAGGTTATTTTGCTTTAAGAAGGGAAAATACTTTTGGAAAATATTTTTGTACCTGTAAGCCAATTTGGTTGCAGTTCAAACCTATTGTGAGTTCTCGGAGTTTCTGGGTGAGAACCTTATTAGAATTATTAGAATTAATGCTTATCTATGGAAGCCTTGAGAGGGAGGTTGAAGGCCCATTTGATGTCTTATTCAAGTTTTTTTTGAGTAAGGAGGTTCCAAACGACAGTCTGAATTCCTTACTCCTCCCCGCCCTTAGTTTAGATAAGAAGAAAAGAATTTCACCTTAGCCCACCTGTCGGAAGGGAAGGAAAGGGGAGGGGCAGCAATAAGAGGACGGTAGGGGCCTAGAAGCCTCCAACCTGCCTTCTTTTTTTTAAAAAACTGATAAGATTAGACTAAGACTTGAGATGGGTTTGGCCTGGTAGTTTAATTAGTGAAGTCTGCCATCTGATGGAGAAGAACCCACCCTCAGGGGCAGATGAGATGGCAGATCTTTTTAATAAGTGTTCCCTTCTTTTAGAATGAGTTATCATGAAAAACAAATCCCCTTTTTTTGTGTCTTTGTGGTTTAAGAAGCTGGAATGGGATTCCAGTATACACAGTTATGACAATGAAAGTACTAACTTATGAGTTGTTTTGTCTTATGGTTGAAATGTAAAGAAGACTTAGTACTAGGTTTGAAAGATTTGGAAAGGTGAATTAAGATTGAGGGAAAATAGGAAAGGCAGATAAGAAAGTTTGGGGACAAATGGGAGTTAGCTAAGCCTCTCTTGTCCCGAGAATGATAGTTTCAGATGGTCAGAGTAAGTTGGAGATGAGTGTGAGGAAGTATTTAGAAGATGGAAAAGTTATGTAGCTTGATTTGATAATTATTAGCTCAGTAAAATTTGGGCAGTCTTATCTGAAGGATATTTATTTGCTATTTAAGATTTTTTGGGACTACAATTTAATATTGTCTTAAGCTCTGATTGCAGGACTAGGTCACATGAAGCCAGTAATGGCACGCCAGGCATTACAAGCTGAGAATTTTTTAGGTGGGTCTGCCTGGGAGTAGTCGTGAAGACGACCTTGGACACACCCTAGGTAGGATCTTCCTGACTTTATTTCCCAACTCTGCTATTTCCTTTCTGAAAAGGAAAGTCCCCACCTGGTTACACCTAAGTCCTGCTTTCAGCACCTGGTGACTATAAGATTGGCCATCAGATATGACTCATGCCTGGAATCAAACAGAGCTAAGGAAGTTCTTTCCTTCTGTTAAGTTATATGACATAGTCCCTCATTTCTTTCATAGCAAATTTAAATTATCAAGAAGTTTTGTAAGCACTATCCTAAATCTGTTAGGTAATAGATAGATGAATACTGAAATATCTCTGAGTTATTATAATAGGATACAGGTATGAATAGCTTACAATTTTAACTTAGGTTCATGACCAATAAGACACTGAAATAATATAGGGATAACATCCTCCGAAAGGGGAAAATGATTAGGCAAAGCAAATAAGGCAAAGATGTAATGTGATAAATGTCTAATAAAAGGAAGGGATAGTGAATTTTGAAAAAAAGGCAATTGATTGATTCCCCTAAGAATTATGTACAGATGTGTATGATTGGCTCTAAAAATTTATCAATTCTGGAAATTTGAGCTGTTAAGTGTGTTTTGGTAATAAGATCTTAAATTTGGATGCTAATACAAGAAAATTGTATAAGATAATGGCACAAGTGAAAATATATCCCCTTTGTAAAGTATCTGTAAGTTATAGTAAGTTAAAATTGTCTGAGAATTTCTAGATCTGAACCAGAGAGGCAGAACTTAGCCCTGCGTGGCTGGGACCTTAATCATCAAATTACATGTGTTCTGGGAACCCCATGTGAGGAGTGGACATCTGGGACTATAGGAGCCTCGCCCTGCGGTTCCAAGAGCCTGAGAGGGACAGCACCGGACGCGGACGGCTTTCTCAAGGGATCCGGAACCAGAACCTGAGCAAAGACCTGTTTTTTTCCCCTTCTGCGTCTTGTGTTCCCAAGACTGTTTTCCTGAATTTTTATTATGTTCCCTCTGCTTATTTACAATTAGTTTACAATTTCTGCCCATCCCTGGGGATGTCCAAATACAGAAAAGGGAAAACCTGACTCCACCTAGATAGGGATTTTAAAACTTTACCCTGTGGAAAATAGAGTTGTTTTTTTTTTTTCCATACCCTTTTTGGTCTTTAGGCGAAACTTTCAGTTTGCCTTTGACCAAAAAGGGGGAAATGTGGGATGTTGTATACCATTTTTTTTAAATTTCTGGAGTGCAGTACCTGGAGTGCAGTACCTGAGGAGGCTCCTTGGACTCTCCTTGAGTCTTCCAACTAGGTCTGGCCTTCCCCTGGGGCCAACGACCTAGCTTTCCTTTTATTGTCACCCCTGCTTAGCGTTTTGGTTGGCCTCCTAATTTTATTGCTATGCCCCATCAGGTCGTTCCTTTTTCAAGGATTTGAAACCCCCCATGAAGAAAAAAAGTGGGGAATGTAATACAGGGAAAATTAGGAACCTCTGAGTAACCCCTAGCTACTGACGAGCCCCCTAGGATCCGGTGACTCCTTCCTGGAATGTCAATAGATAGGACCATCCCACTGAGAGATAACCTGGCAGATCCTGTCTAGCAGATATCCCTGAGACTCCTTGGTTCCTTCCTGGAATGTCAATAGATAGGACCATCCCACTGAGAGATAACCTGGCAGATCCTGTCTAGCAGATATCCCTGAGACTCCTTGGTTCCTTCCTGGAATGTCAATAGATAGGACCATCCCACTGAGAGATAACCTGGCAGATCCTGTCTAGCAGATATCCCTGAGACTCCTTGGTTCCTTCCTGGAATGTCAATAGATAGGACCATCCCACTGAGAGATAACCTGGAAGATCCTGTCTAGCAGATATCCCTGAGACTCCTTGGTTCCTTCCTGGAATGTCAATAGATAGGACCATCCCACTGAGAGATAACCTGGCAGATCCTGTCTAGCAGATATCCCTGAGACTCCTTGGTTCCTTCCTGGAATGTCAATAGATAGGACCATCCCACTGAGAGATAACTTGACAGACCCTGGGAGATATCCCTGGGACTCTGTGACTCCACCAAGGAATGTAAATGAGATTATCCCACTAGTACAATAACCTGACTGAATCTTTTGATCAGCCAGGACCTTTGTTCCTCTTCCCCCCCACTCTGTACCCCCATATCCTATATAAGCCAAGCCATCACCCCAACACATTTGCCATTGATTTGTGGTGCCGTACCCCGATGGCCGCTGGCTAATAAATTCTCCACTTAAAACTTATACTCTGTGGTGTGTCTTGCTTGCTTCTGGTACAACAGGTTAAAAGAACTGAAGGCCAAAACTCCAAAAGAAAATAATTTGGCAATGAATAATTACATATAGAAGAACAGAAAAGTTGGTTGACCACAAGGACTCGAAAGATTAATGGAAGGCTACTAAAAGAAATGAAAGAAGACATTTAGGAAGAGATAAGTCAAATTAGAGTTCCTGAGGAAAAATTAAGAAGGGAACCCGGAAAATCTTGTGAGAATAGTAGACAGGCCGAAAAGTAGAATGGAAGTAAAAATTGCAAACTTCAACAATACAAGGCATACACCAACAAAAATGGCAATACAAATAACTAACGTTTATGTAGTGCCTTAGGACAAAGTCAAAACTAGGAAAACAATTGAAAAACATTGGAGATAGCTTCTCTCAAAAATAACTGGCATGGAAAATATTTTAAGATGTATTAGCTTCCCCAAAAAGCTTGGCAAAAGAAAAAATAAAACCTAAACATGATCTTCCAAAAAAGAAATTATAGAAGAAAATTACCCCAGACTATTGGAACCAGAAGACAAATTGAAGATAGAAAGTATATGAAAGTAACTCTAAATTTAATATGCCCAGAAATGTGCCTGCCAAACCCCAGATATTCTATAACAAAGAAAAATCTTACCAAGGAAAGTAATTCAGAATTTCAAAGAGTTATGAAGCAAATATAAGAAAGGAAAGAAAAGGGGTAGCTAGGTGGTGCAGTGAGTAAAGCACCAGCCCTGGAGTCAGGAAGACCTGAGTTCAAATGCAGCCTCAGACACTTGACACACTTACTAGCTGTGTGACCTTGGGCAAGTCACTTAACCCCAACTGCCTTGCCTTCCCCCCCAAAATAAACTATAAGATAAAAAAAAGAAAGGAAAGAAAAGAGCGGAGCATAATATAACAGAAGGCAAATAAAAAAGGACTACACCCAAGAATAAGTTATCCTATAAAGCTGAATTTAATCCTATAGGGGAAAAAAGCCCTTTAATAGAATCTATGACTGGAAGTAGATGGAGATATTTTAAAAGGACATTCCTTTCCTTTTCTCAATCTAAGACCAAATTAAAATATTTCCTTCGGTTTATATAGTCTCTTTCATGAGAAAAACTTCAAAGGCTCCACTTTCTTTGAGTCCTATACTGGAAAAGTACAGAAGCCAACTTGGCAAAGGACCTGGGCAGATTAAAGCTCACACATTGAACTGAGAGCAGCCAATGCAAAATTATTGGCCAAGATACCAAGATACGGATCTTTGAATAGACCTGCTATTGATGCTGGCCTGATTGTCCCACTTCAAGTGTCTTTGTCTAGGGCACAGCTGCCTCCATTGAGTAGGTGGGGCAGTGAGTGGGAGCCATTCACATCTGTTGGAGCATCCATTCGTTAAGCAAACATTTATTAACACTAGGGATTTGTTTAAAAAGCTGCCGAGTTGCTTAGTTCATTTGTAGTCATTATTCTTGTCCAGTCGTTCAGTCGTGTTTGACTCTCCATGACCCCATGGACCATAGCACCCCAGGCCTTTCTCTCCTGCACCATTTCCCAAAATCTGTCCAAGTTCATGTTCATTTCTTCCACGATGCTCTCTAGCCACCTCATCCTCCACCATCTCCTTCTCCTTTAGTCTTCAATCTTTCCCAACGTCAAAGTCTTTTCCAATGAATCCTGTCTTCTCATTTTGTGTACAAAGCATTTAAGCTTCAGCATTTGACCTTCCAATGAATAGTCTGAATTAATTTCTCTAAGTACTGACTGATTTAATCTCCTTGCTGTCGAAGGGACTCTCAAGTCTTCTCTAGGACCACAATTCAAAAGTGTTGATTCTGTAGCCCTCGACTTTCCTTAGTCCAACTCTCACAGCCATGCAGTGCTCCTGGAAAAGCTATACCTTTGCCTATACAGACCTTTGTGAACAATGTCTCTGCTTTTTAGTTTGCTCTCCAGATTTGCCATAGCTTTCCCTGCAAGGAGTAAGCATCTTTTAATTTCAAGGCTGTAATTGCCATCTACAATGATATTGGAGCCCAAGAATATAAAATCGAACACTGCTTCCATTTCTTCTCCCTCTATTTGCCAGGAAATATTGGGATCAGTTACCATGATCTTAGTTTTCTTAATGTTAAGCTTCAAGCCAGCTTTTACACCCTTATCTTTCATCTTCATCTTGAGGCTTCTTAATTCTTCACTTTCTGCCGTTTGAGGGATATCATCTGCATATCTGAAAGTGCCGATATTTCTCCTGGCAGCTTTAATATTGGACTTTGAATCATCCAGCCTTGCATTTCACATGATGTACTCTGCATATAAGTTAAATAAACACGGTGACAATAAATAGCCTTGTCATACTCCTTTCCCAATCTTAAACCAATCAGTTCCACGTTCTGTTTCTACTGTTGTTTCTTGGCTCACATATAGGTTCCTCAGGAGATAATGAGATGATCTGCTACGGCCATGTCTTTGAAAATGTGCCTCATTTTGTTGTGATGCACACAGTAGAGGGCTTTAGGGTCGTCAATGAAAGAGAAGTAGATGTTTTCCTGGTACTCCTTTGCTTTTTCCATAATCCAGCAAATGTTGGCGATTTGGTCTCTAGCTCCTCTGTGTTTTCAAAAGCCAGCCTTCATTTCTGGTAATTTTCAGTTCTTATATTGCTGAAGGCTAGCTTGCAGTGTGTATCTTAAGCACAATCTGCTGGTATGTGAAATAAACACAATTGTTCAATAATTTGAACATTCTTTGGAATTGCCCTTCTTTAGGATTAGGATTTAAACTAATTTTTTCCGATCCAATGGCCACCATTGAGTTTCCCAAACTTTCTGGCATGTTGAGTGCAGCACTTTAACAGCATCATCTTTTAAGATTTTAAATAGATCAACTGGAATTCCATCACCTCCTCTAGATGGTTTTCTTGGGCTGGAAATTCGTTTTACTCTGTCATTTTGTGGGTTCTGCTGCTCTAGAATTTGTTTAGAGTCATTTTTACAGGTATTTGGAGGGGTTTGAGGGAAAGCTTCAGCAAGTCCCGCTTTTACTCTGCCATCTTGGCTCCACCCATTGTATGCTTCTTCTGTATATATTTGTCCCCCTCTTCTTAATATCTTCTTCTTCTGTTTAGTCTCTACCATTTTTGTGTGAAATATTCTCTTGATATCTCTAATTTTCTTGAAGACATCTCATCTTTCCCATTCCATAGTTTTCTTCTATTTCTTTGTATTGCTTATTTAGGAAAACCTTATTTCTCTTTACTATTCTCTGGAATTCTTCATTCAGTTAGGGGGAATATCTTTCCCTTTGCCCTTTACTTTTGTCTTTTCTACTTTTCTCAGATATTTGTAAAGCCCCATCAGTCATTTTACTTTCTTGCTCTTCCTTTTCTTTGGGAAATTTTTTGTTGCCGCCTCCCATACAATATTGCAAACCTCTGGCTGTAGTTCTTCAGCTATTCAGCCTACCAGATCTAAGCCCTTAAATCTATATATCATATCCACTTTATATTCATAAGGGAAGTTATTTAGGTCATACCTATATGGTTTATTTAATATTTTTTTAGGTTTCAGCATTGATTTCGACAAGATTTTGAGTTAAAAATTTTCTCCCCATTTCTACCCTCCCCCCCCCACTCCAAGATGGCATATATTCTGATTGCCCTGTTCCCCAGTCAGCCCTCCCTTCTGTCACCTCCCTCCCCCTCCCTCCCATCCCTTTTTCTCTTACTTTCTTGTAGGGCAAGACAGATTTCTATGCTCCATTGCCTCCATATATTATTTCTCAGTTGCATGCAAAACAACTTTTTTTAAGCATCTGCTTTTAAAACTTTGAGTTCCAAATTCTCTCCCCTCTTCCCTTCCCACCCACCCACCCTCCCTAAGAAGGCAAGGAATTCAACATAGGCCACACATGTATCATTATGCAAAACACTCCCATAAATAGTCATGTTGTGAAAGACTATATTTCCCTCCATCCTATCCTGTCTCCCTTTATTCAATTTTCTCCCTTGACCCTATCCCTTTTCAAAAGTATATGCTTTTGATTACTCCTTCCCCCATCCACCCTCCCTTCTATCATCTCCCCTTTTTTATCCCTTTCCCCCTACTTTCATGTGGGGTAAGATATCCAATTGAGCGTGCATGTTATTCCCTCCTCAAGTCAAATCTGATGAGAGCAAGATTCACTCGTTCCCCCTCACCTGCCCCCTCTTCCCCTCCAGTGAACTGCTTTTTCTTGCCACTTTTATGTGAGATAATTTACCCCATTCTATCTCTCCCTTTTTCCCTCTCTCAATATATTCCTCTCTTATGCCTTAATTTAATTTTTTTTTTTTTTACATATTATCCCTTCATATTCAATTCACCCTGTGCCCTCTGTCTATATATATGTATATTCCCTTCCACTACCCTAATACTGAGAAAGGTCTCATGAATTACACACATCATCTTTCCATGTAGGAATGTAAACAAAACAGTTCAACTTTAGTAAGTCCCTTATGATTTCTCTTTCTTGTTTACCTTTTCATGCTTCTCTTGATTCTTGTATTTGAAAGTCAAATTTTCTATTCAGCTCTGGTCTTTTCACTGAGAAAGCTTGAAAGTCCTCTATTTTATTGAAAATCCATATTTTGCCTTGGAACATGATACTCAGTTTTGCTGGGTAGGTGAGTCTTGTTTTTAATCCTAGCTCCTTTGACCTCCAGAATATCATATTCCAAGCCCTTCAATCCCTTAATGTGGAAGCTGCTAGATCTTGTGTTATCCTGATTGTGTTTCCACAATACTCAAATTATTTCTTTCTGGCTGCTTGAAGTATTTTCTCCTTGACCTGGAAACTCTGGAATTTGGCGACAATATTCCTAGGAGTTTTCTTTTGGGGATGTTTTTCAAGAAGCAATTGGTGGTTTCTTTTGATTTCTATTTTACCCTCTGGTTGTAGAATATCAGGGCAGTTTCCCTTGATAATTTCTTGAAAGATGATTTCTAGGCTGTTTTTTTGATCATGGCTTTCAGGTAGTCCAATAATTTTTAAATTATCTCTCATGGATCTATTCTCCAGGTCAGTGGTTTTTCCAGTGAGATATTCCACATTGTCTTCCATTTTTCATTCCTTTGTTTCTGTTTTATAATATCTTGATTTCTCATAAAGTCACTAGCTTCCATTAGCTCCATTCTAATTTTTAAGGTGGTATTTTCTTTAGTGGTCTTTTGGACCTCCTTTTCCATTGGGCTAATTCTACCCATTCTTCTCATTGGCTTTTTGGAGCTCTTTTGCCATTTGGGTTAGTCTATTCTTTAAGGTGTTATTTTCTTCAGTATCTTTTTGGGTCTCCTTTAGCAAGTCATTGACTTGTTTTTCATGGTTTTCTTGTATCACTCTCATTTCTCTTCCCAATTTTTCCTCTACTTCAATAACGTGCTTTTCCAAATCCTTTTTGAGCTCTTCCATGGCTTGAGACCAGTTCATGTTTTTTTGGAGGCTTTTGATGTAGGCTCTTTGACTTTGTTGACTTCTTCTGGCTGTATGTTTTGATCTTCTTTGTCACCAAAACAGGATTCCAAAGTCTGATTCTGAATCTGAGTGCATTTTTGCTGCCTGTTCATGTTCCCAGCCAACTACCTGACCCTTGAGTTTTTTGTCAGGGCATGACTACTTGTAGAGTAGAGAGTACTTTGTCCCAAGCTTTAGGGGCTGTGCTGCTGTTTTCAGAGCTACTTCTACACAGCAAGCTCTGCCACATCAGTGCTCCTCCTCCCCCAAGAACTGCCAATCAGGTCTGCGACCCAGATCCAAGCAGGCTCTGCACTCCTGCTGTGATCCGCCGCTTAATTCCTCCCACCTGGTGGGCCTGGGGCCGGAAGGAACCACAGCTAGAGCTCCAGAGCTGCACCACTTCTGCACCCCCAGGACGGGGGTCAACCATGCACTCCTTTCACTCCGATCCCGCAGTTTTTCCACTAACCTTCTCTGTTGTCTTTGGCGTTTGTGGGTTGAGAAGTCTAGCAACTGCCACAGCTCAATGATTCAGGGCCCTACTGCCTGTTCCCCCTGGCTTCTGGTCTGGTTGGTCTGGGCGTGGCCCACACTGGACTGTGCTCTGCTCCGCTCCCAGCTCCATGTGATAGACCCTTCCCAGCGACCATCTAGGCTTTCCTGGGTGGGAGCCCTGCTTCCCTCTGCTATTTTGTGGGTTCTGAAGCTCTAGGATTTGTTCAGAGCCATTTTTTACAGGTGTTTGGAGGGACCTGGGGGAGAGCTTAAGCAAGTCCCTGCTTTCCAGCCACCATCTTGGCTCCATCCCCCAGCACTGCTTTTCTTACTGACTTTTATTGACTATAAGGGCTCTTCTAAGGAATTCTTGCCAACAGTAGTGTATGTATTGATCACCTAAATTAAATTTACCAATTCCCATCCATTTAAGTTCACTGACACCCAAGAAGTCAATGTTTAAACCTTCCATCTCAGTTTACCTTGGTTTATAGATCTTACATCCCCAGGTTGCTACACAATATTGATCTTCACAGCATAGGACTTTCCCTTCTTCACCAGACATACCAACAGGTAGGCTTCCTTTTGGCATTGGCACAGCTGCTTTGTTCTGTTCTCTGCTCTTCCCCTGTAACATGTTGGACACTTTCTGATCTGAGGGACTCATATTCCAATGTCATATCTTTTATCATTTTCATAGAGTCTGCGGAATTTTCTTAGCAAAGACACTTGAGTGATTTACAGTTTCCTTCTCTCGTGGATCACTTTTTATCTGATCTCTTCACTATGACCTGTCCATCTTGGGTAACCCCGAAAAGCATAGCTCATAGTTTCATTGGGCTACACAGGCCCCTCTGCCATGATAAAGCAGTAGTCTAAGAGGGATTTTCTAATTTATTGATTTATTTTTAACATTCTTTGTTTTTAAAATTTTGAGCCAAATTTTCTCCCTCCCTTTAGCCCTTCCCTCACCCACTGAGAAGACAGGGAATATGATATAAATTATACACATGAAATCATGCAACACATAAATTTCTATATTAGCCATGTCACAAAAAAGCAAGAAAAATAAAGAAAGTGAGGAGTTGTATTTCAATTTGCACTCAGAGTTCACCAGTTCTCTCTTTGGAGATAGACAATATTTTTCATCATGAGTCCTTTGGGATTGTTCCATAACTTTTCAAAGGCTACTTACCTCACTCCCAGCGCCCCCCCCCCCACTTTTATAATGTTGTTTTCCCTTACCTCTGCCTCTTGGAACCCCTAACTCCCTATAGAGCTCAGATCAAGTGCCAACTCGCGCCAGAAAACTTTTCTGATCCCCTGGGTTGTCAGTGTCACCCTCCAATTACATTGAATTCATTTTTTATACATCAAATATCTATTTATTTGTGTACCTGTTCAATCCCTCCACCCCAATAGACCATCAGCTGTTTGAGAGTAGGGGCCATTTCATCTTTGTCTTCGAATCTCTCAGCACATCATAAATACTTGCTGATTTGAATTGAATTGCCTAGGAAGTAAGTGGTTAGGGTAGGATTTGAACTCAATTTTTTCTGAATCCAAATGTGATGCCCTTTCCCCTCTATACAAATGACATCATCACTTATATTTTTGAAGACATTCTCTTCTTACAAGTCTTCTCAATCAATCAACAAATGTTTATTAAGCATCTACTATGTGCCCATCACCATACCAGGAATAAAAAGGCAAAAATAAAAGTCACTGCCTTGGGGAGCTTACATTCTATTGGAGTAAACAGCTTAATCATATATAGTATGAGGGCACACAAAACCTATACAGTAAAGGTTCAGGGATCAGGAGAGACCTTTCATAGGAGGTGGCCCTTGAACTGAGCTCAAGGTTAGGGGTTCTAAGAGGCAGGGACAGCAAACTAAAAAAGCAGAGACATCAATTTGCTGACGGAGGTCTCTATAGGCAAAGTTATGGTTTTTCCAGTTGCCATATGAGAGTTGGATTGTAACGGAAGCTGATCACCGCAGAATTGACACTTTTGAATCATGGTGCTGGAGAAGACCTTTGAGTTCCTTGGACAGCAAGGAGATCAAATCAGTCAATACTCAAAGAAATTAATTCAGACTATTCGTTGCAATGTCAAATACTGAAGCCGAAGCTTAAATACTTGTCCATATAACAAGGAAGGGATTCATTGGAAAAGACCCTGATGTTGGGAAAGGTCAAAGGCGAAAGGACAAGGGGATGGCAGAGGATGAGATGACTAGAGAACATCATGGAAATGATGAATCTGAACTTGGACAGACTCTGAGAGATAGTGGAGGATAGAAGGACCTGGGTGCTATGGGGTCACAAAGAGTGAAACATGAGTGCACAGCAATAAAAAATTGCATAGGAAAGCCATGGAAGAAGGAAATAGAATATTGTGTACCAGGAACAGGAAACAGGCTAATTTGGCTGTAAATGCAGGAGATGAGTAAATATGCAGATGAACAAATGCAAAGTATATACAAAGCATTTTTTTCCCAATAAGGAGAACACTAAAAAACAAAGAGATCCAGAAAGGCCTCAGGTAGGAAGTGGCCCCTGAACTGAGCCTTGAAGAAAGCTAGGGATCCTAAGAAGTGGCAATAAGGAAGGAGGGCATGTCAAGCATAGGGGCTTCTCTGCCCAGAGACAGAGGTGGGAGTGAGCTCTTTAAGGGCAGGGATTCTCTTTGGCCTCTTTTTGTATCCTCAGCCCGTAGCATAGTGCCTAGTACATAGATAGTGCCAATGAATGAATGAATGGACAACAACTGAATAAATATCATTGAATAATGAATGACTGAGATGGGACATCATATACATGATACAGAGAGTGGGTCAGCTTATTTGCATCTTGGAGTGCATAAGAGGGAGAAATGTGAAATAAATCTGTAAAAGCAGGCTGAAGCCAGACTTCGAAGGGCATTAATTCAATTCAACCTAATTCAATAAACATTTATCAAGCACCTACTATGTGCCAGGCACTGTGCGAAGCACTGGGGATACAAATAAGAAGGAGAAAGACAGTCCCTGCTGTCGAGGAGCTTACAGTCTAATGAGGAAGACAATGTGTAAAAGGAAACTGGAAAGAGGGAGTTGGGGAGCCGAGAGTACCTGGCTTGGTATCTGGAAGTCCAACTTCTGTTTTCTATAAAGGAAGGCCTTGGGAGGCGTAACACTTTACAAACCAGACAGAGGAATTTATATTTCATCTTCGAGGCCATAGGGTACCAATGAAGTTCCTTGAGCAGGAGAATGCCTATGCTCTAAGAATACCATTTTAACAGCTGTTTGGAAGCTGGTTTAGAGTAAGAAGAGACTAGAAGAAGCAAGACTCATCAGGAAACTATTACAAAGTGGTCTAGGCTGCATGGATAGCAATGCATCAATAAGGGTGGTGGGCATGTGAGTGAAAAGTAGAGGTGAGAAAGATATTGTGGAAATAGGATGAACAAAACTTCATAACCTATTGGTTACTGGGGTATCCATCTGAATTAGATTGTCTCTCTCCTTGGTGTCTCTGTCTCTTTTTTCCCCCTCCTTCTCTGTTTCAGTCTCTATCTCTCTGACCTTTATTTGTCTGTCTGTCACTCAAACTCAGGAGAGAGATAAGGGCTGGATCACACGCATAAAGAAAATAATCAGATTCATCTGAGCTTATGAGACCGCCAAGATATTTCATAAAGAAAAGCAAAGAGTGCTCAGGAAAGAGTCCTTGGGTACATATATATTTAGGAGGTAGGACGTTTATGACGATCCCACAAAGGAGAATGAGGAACAGCCAGAGAGGTAGAAGTATCAGGAAAGAGCAGTGTCACAAAATCAGAGGAAGAAGAGAATATCCAGGAGGAGGAAATGGCCAACAGTCTGAAAAGCTCTCAAGAAATCAATCATTTTTGTTTATTTGTTTTTTCAAATAATTGGAGGGCTTCTAGTGGCCCAAACTGTGTCAGGGTCCCAAGGTCTCTGACTGCAAGGGTCCTACAACCTTTGACACAGGCACAACTGAGAGACTGGTTGACACGGTCAGAAGATGTTTAAAGTATACTACCATGGAAAACTGAGTGTGCTGAGTTGTGTTGCAAGCTGCCTGAAGTCTTTTTGCACAGAGAACACTAGAGGGCTGGGTGAGTATGACTTTGTCACAAGACTTGCCTAGGAATGCACCTAGGAAGGAAGGAAATAAGCATTTATTAAGCACCTTCTGTACCAGGCACCATTCTAAGTGCTTTACAAATATTATGTCCTTCATTCCTCACAACAATCCTAGGAGGTAGGCACTATCATCCCTGTTTTACAGATGAAGAAACTGAGACAAACAGGTGTTAAGTGACATATCTGGGGTCACACAACTAATAAACATCTGAGGCCAAATTTGAACTCAGGTCTTACTGACTCTAGGCCCAGTACTCTATCCACTGTACCACCAGCTATCTCACATACAGCATTGGGGAACACAGGCAGAAAGGGAAATTGATTTAAAAAACCAACCTTCTGGATCCACATTTCTCAGATATAAGTGGGTCTCATCTGGTTCTTTATTTTCTTTCCTGCCAGTCCTCATAGATCTCTATTGCTATAGAATGATGGGCCTGGCTAAAACCAGCCTAGAGGGTCAGACTGTCCTTACTTTCATATGCTGCCTACGTGTATCCTCAGCTTGGGAGAGATTGTTGCTCTCATTAGAGAAGTAGGCAACAGATGAGACCTTCCTGCCCAGCAACTACTGGCTTCGCTGTCTGTGTGAACATGACCTAATGCAGACATATAAGAACAACTCCAGAAGATGTGGGTTGGTATCCTTACTTTGCCTGTGATGTGAATAGATTTTATTATTTTGTTGTGTTAAAGATTGTGGTTACAGGGTACGGATAAAAATTGTTGCAATATATAATCTTATATGTATTGTTCATCATCTATTCTGTTTTTTTCTTTTAATCGCCTACTTTAGTCTTGAGAAAGTTGTGAGATTGGTGGAAAGAACCCAAAGATGCTTTCAGTGAGCTTAAAAAAAGAAGAGAAGACAGAGCAATACTTTTATTCAATTATAAAAAGCAGTTATTTTATTCACCTGTGTCATAGGGATATGCTGATAAATGTTTAACAACTGGCTCTCTGGAAAAATGTATGTACAACACAATTTTAAGTTTAATCTGTTAATAATATTTCTCCATCACTTTATATTTAGACTAGACAGCCAACAGAATAGTAAATTAAGCCCTTATCTGTGGCATTTGCCTCTTTCTGAGGTTTAAATGCTCATGTTGAAAATTTAACAATTGGCTTTCACATATTTCTCACGTGAGCTGGCTCTAACATGCCCCTTTGTCCACAGAACATTAAAGACAAAAGAATAAACAGCAAGATAGTGATTTCTCCCATTTCCATCTGAACTCCATAAAAAGATGATGAGAATCAGTTGAATGATTTAGAAAATAATAAAATTAAGTCAATGTAGATGGATGACATCAAGTTATATGATCTCACCCAAAGCACATTAAATAGTTTCTTCATCTTATGAAATCTTTCTGTAAGGATATGATTTGGCAAGTATAAAATTCTAATGTATGCCAAGGAAAGATAAAGACTGGGGGCTTCAAGTTTGAATTCAGTTATCAAATTAAAACATTGGATGAAGGAGAAGGGGAAGGGAATAAACATTTATATAGCACCTACCAGGTGCTGCTGTGTAGTATGCTTTACAAATATTATCTCATTTAATCCTCACAACAATCCTGCAAGGTGAGTGCTGGTTTTAATCCCCATTTTACAGTTGAGGAAACTGAGGCAAATAGATGGTAAGTGTCTTGCTCAGGTCACACAGCTAATAAGTGTATGAAGCTGAATTTGAATTTGGGTCTTCCTTATTTGAATTGTTTCTTTCTGGCCACTTGTATTTTTTCCTCGACCTGATAGTTCTGAAATTGGGTGTAATGTTCCTTGGAATTTTTATTTTGGGATCTCTTTCCTGAGATGATTGGTGGATTCTCTCAATGCCTATTTTGCCCTCTGGTTCCAGGACATCAGGGCAGGTTTCCCCGATAATTCTTGAAAGATGCTGTCCAGGTCCTCCCTTTGATTATGGCTTTCAGGTAGTCCAATGATTCTGATATTGTCTCTCCTGGATCTATTTTCCCATGTTTTTCCCATGAGGTATTTTACATTTTCTTCCATTTTTTTTCATTCCTTTGAACCTGTTTGACTGATTCTTGATGTTTCATAGAGTCATTAGCTTCCATTTGCCCAATTCTAGCTTCTAAGGAGTTGTTTTCCGCAATTAGTTTTTGTATTTTATTTTCCATTTGACCAATTGTACTCTCTGAGGAGTTGTTTTCTTCAGTGGATTTTTATATCTCCTTTTCCATTTGGCCAATTCTACTTTTTAAGCAGTTGTTTTCTTTTTCCAAGCTGTTGACTCTTTTTTCAAAATTTTCTTGCAAAATTTTCTCATTTCTTTTCCCAGTTTTTCTTCTTCCTCTCTTATATGATTTTTAAGTTCCTTTCTGGGCTCTTCCATGTGTTCTTTCTAGACTTGAGACTACTTCCCATTTTTCTTTGGGGTTTTCCCCATAGGTTTTATGAGAAAGGGGACACAGGAGCCGTTGGAGGAGAGGGAGCAAGGGCTTTTCTAGCAGGTTCTAGCAGGTTCACTCTTGATCCTGGCAGATGGGAAGACAGGAATGCAGACATGATAAGGGGTTAAATAAGCTTACTTTATTCCATTCTTCTCAGTGAGGTTGCTGATAATGGGAGCACCAACTCCTACAGCATCCCCTAATTCCTCTGCTCACAGGGGCAGGTGAGAATATGGTAGGAGCTGCAACTCCTACAGGTCCCCTAAGTCTTGATGGGGCCAGTTGAGACATATTAACAAATCCCCCCAAGCCTTGGTGGGGGCTGGTTAAGGTGCACACAAGCACCTTCCCCTTGTGCATTCCTATTCCCTACTTACTGACAAGTGCCCACTTGATTTATAGGGTAACAGAGAAAGAAGGCAGTTTGCCAGGAATAGCCTCACAAGTTTACATTAACTTTAGCAATATCATGGTAACTTAGCACAGCGCAAGCGCAGTAGATGTTTACCAGCTCAACTGAAATGTTTACATGATCTTAAGATTATAATATGATGTGCGAGTGTGGTAGAGATGTTTACAACCTAGGAACTTGAGGTTGTAATGGCTAAGGCTCCTGGGAACTAGTATCTTAAAAAAGAATAACAAAAATCCACCTCATACACCCTAAAATCTACCTTACAAACACTAAAATGCACCTTATATACAGGCGTTCTGACGTTTTTGTCCTCTTCTGAGTTTGTGTCTTAATCTCCCCTGTCACCATAGTAACTTTCTATGGTCAGATTCTTTTTTGTTGTTTTTTGCTCATCTGTTTTGGCCTTTTTCCTTTCTTTTAAATTTGAGTTCTGCTCCTCAGGAGGAAGGGATGTTGTCTCAGGCTTCTTGTGCCGGGGGCTACAGGCACTTGCTGTTTACCTGGTGCTATACTGATGTCGCCCTGAGGCCCACAGGGGGCCCTTGTGTGTGGTGCTTCACTAAGGGGGTGTGGTGGGGGACGCTGGAGGCGGTAGGGGCCTGGAAGCTTACCTAGTGCTGAGCTGTGGTCCTAAAGGTGGTGCTGAGGCCGGTGGGGTGATTCTGCGTTTCCTTAGGGCTATGCTGAAACACATAGAGGTCTGGCTGTTGGTGGTTTCCTGTTTGTCCAGGGCTATGCTGAAGCACTGCAGGGCCCCCAACTGGCTGGCTGCTTTTTTGCTTGGGCACCAGTAGGATTTGCCTGTTTGCCTGGGGCTATCCTGAGGCAAGTGATGGTTCTCAGTGCTGGACTCTGTCATTCCCTTGGCTGTGCTGAGGCTTGTGGGGGTCCTGGTTTTGCCTGCTCCACTTCCCTGGGGCTCAGGATCTACCGCTGGTTTTCTGAGGTGGGATTTGCTGCTGGATTGCTAGGATGCTTCCTGTCCTGGAATGTGCTCTCCTTTTGCTTGAGTGAGACAGATCTTTTCTGCTGATCTTCCAAGTTTCTTGGGCACAAAGATTATTTCACCCCATCTTTTTGCTGGTTCTGCTGTTCCAGGATTTGTTTTGGGGTGCTATTTTATGGTTGTTTGGAGGTAAATGTGGGAGAGTAATAGCAATTTACTGCCTCCCCCGCTATCTTGGCTCCCAGAAATCTGGTGAATATCTACATTTATTTCTATTTGTTTCACCCAGTGTTCAAGTACTTCAAGACTTTTTTGTATTGTTTTTTGGAAGAGGGGAGGCAGGGCAACTGGGATTAAGTGACTTGCCCAAGGTCACACAGCTAGTAAGTGTGCCAAGACTTTTTTGAATGCTGACGTTATAATCCAGTGTGCTATTTGCCTTGTGCCATGTGTAATTTGGATAATCATGCCATCTATTGTCTTTATCCAAGTTATTGGTGAAAATGTTAAATTGTACAAGGGTGAGCGTTTATCCTTGGCTTCCCATCCCATCAGTCATCCACTCCAGACATATTCTTGACACTTGACCCCTTTCTGAAACCCATTAGACCTTGAGAGATGATGTACTGAGGGATTTAATTCTTTCAACTTTGAAATTCCTGCGTTGGGGTTCTAAGCTGTCCTAGTATATTCAAGTTTGCTTTCTTGCATTATAACCTCCACATCAGATTGTTACTTATGCTTTATTCATTTAAGCAGGGATGTCTAAGACAATGGGTCTAGCTTCTTTTTTGGATTTTGTCTCTTTTGAATGTAACACACCACCCTTTAGGCTCACTCCCCCAATTTACATTGGTACTGGCAGTAGTCTTCAGAGGGGCAGCTGCTATTACTTTCAGGATTATAGGGCGTAACCTGCATACTAAAAATAGTAGTTACAAAGCATTTTCCTCCAAACTAAGGACACACTTTCCAACAAATGTACACAGAGATCATGATGGTGGAGAGAGGGGAGGGGGAGAAGAGCGGGCATAAGCTTAAAATACATGGTAATGAGGCATACATTTAGGGAACACATATGGCCAAAGCAACTCTTAACTCTAATAATGGAGGGCCTCAATGTTCTTTCTCTCTCTCTGGAGGGCATCCTCAAAGGGATGTGTTGTTGGACATGGATGAAATGCTCTGGTGAGCAATTAGACTTCTCAAACAGGTCACTTGACTGGTCAAAACAGGTCAAACTGACTCCTCATTGGATTTGTCTGCAGCTGGGATGGAGTGAGAATGTTACTTGACCATTGGATTTCTGCTGGACTGAGATTGGCACCCTGCCCCTGGTGGGTTAGGTTATGTTGTTCACTGAGGTGGTGGGCTCTTATCAAGGACCCTATCTTTGCTGGATGGGTTATTCTGCTAGTCTCCCTGGGCTTTCTCATATGTGTGTGTATGTATGTATACATACATGTATATATGTACACACATACATACATACATTATGGAGGGAATTTTGATTTTTATAATAATCAATATTATATGTGTAACAAATATACTAATAGATTAGATTTTGCAGAATTGCCTTTCCCAGCTTGAGTCAGACTAACTATGCAGCTTGAATTGATCGATCAAACCTTGACAAGGCTCACAATCGCCGTCATTCTTCTGCCTGCATACCTGAAGTGAAGTGAATGAAACATATAGAACCTGTTCCCGTCACAGAACTCTGGTTCTGTACTTTAGGGGAGGTGGTCACAACCCCCAAAGTCTTGACTCCAGAATTGTTGTATTGTGAGACTTCTGGGTTTCTCGTGGGAAAGCACTAAATGACTGTTTATAATCCACCTTCCCCCCTCCTTCCCTAGTTGTGATTTAAGTATCTAGCCTGTGCTTTTACTTCAGCTAAGAGAACATTCCTCACTCTGAAACTGATTAATTAAACTACTTGGTTACTGGCACTCCCATCTCTAGATCTGCTTTGTGTGGCTCCCGGCATTCTCAGGTTAGAGGCTGACTCTAAAATCCTGTTAGTATTAACACACACACACACACACACACACACACACACACACACACACACACACACACATCTCTGTAGCTATTCACCATTTTAAGCTATTGGCCTGGCTTGGTGGCAGTGCATTTTCTTCAGTTGGAGGTGTTATAGTGCTCCTTTCAGATGGAATATTACTTTGCTTTCAGTAAATGGAACAACTCTGCTTAGGATTGACAGGAGCCTTCTTTGATTCCCTCAGATCATCCACTCTATTTGTCAGCTCTAGGCAGGATATGGGAGAAGTCTAAATTCTTCCTTCTGATAACCTCTCCTGCTTCCAGGACAGATTTCTCAAGCCATTTCTCTTTGATTTATGGTGATCATTCCCAATTCAGCCAGTTACACTTTCCTGAATGCTGCCAGGGCCTTATGAAGATGAGTGACTATGGTTAAAGGTGTGACTGTAGCCTGTACCCTGGAGGAAAGTCCATTGGCTTTGCTGACCTCTTCGTATGCAGTTAATACAGTTAAACTATTCAAGCCTTTAACCTTTTCTAAGTTAAGGAATGTTTATCTTACATTGGACAGCTTCCCCCCTTTACTTTTTATTCTGACCTTTCAGCACCAGGGCATACAATTACATGAACCACTGCTTGTCTTTTTTTTTCCTGAATTGTGGTTACACCCTAAGACATCTAACTTGATGGATAGACACAGGCAGTACATTTCTCTTTCCACCTTTTGTTTTACCATAAAGCCCTTTTGATTGAGTTTTCAAGGCTCCAGGGAGATGCTTTCTCACCATTAGGTGCATTCTGTCCTTGGATAGGAGCATATCATTCCTATGTTTTAAGTAATAGTTCCAAAGTCCAAATGCCATTCTAAAATACCACCTTCTCAGCCAACTGTTCACTTCCCAAATCTGACTTTCTTTTCAGAGTCTCTTACTGTCAATGGCCAGTAGTGATGAAAACACTACCCATTCTCCTAATGTGTTCCAGTTCCTTTTCCAAGACTTCATCCTCTTCAGCAATATTCTCTATGGTTTTTCCGCCTCCATCATTTGTGCCCACATGAATTCCTAGAGGCGAGTCCTAGTCAATCTATTTGACAAGTCTTAGAAGGTTCTCCGTCATGCCCCAGGAAAACCAAACACCTTTCTGTTGTGGCTATTGAGGTGACAAAGTTACCTCAGTAGCCCTTGTCAGTGAATCACCAACCACCACTATTTGCCTCTTTTTCCTCAGACCCTTTGGGGATGATTTCTCAATTTACAGCTTCTATGGGTCCACCTCATGGTTCTTTTAGTTTCTGCTTCAAGGTGTCTAGCTCTCTCTTCTTCAAGAAGATACACACACATCCATATACACACACCCATACATATCTATACGCACATATGTATATGTGTATGAGTGTGCGCGAGTATATACACATATCTGCAAATCTTGGAGACTCAGTTTCTTCATTTTAAAATGGAAGGGACATTAGAGGCCATCCCACAATTTATATAAGAGGAAAATGGGGCAGTGGCTAAGGCCTAGGGTCATACAGCTGATAACCAACCATCTCTGAGGCAGGGTTCAAATTTGGGTTCTCCTGACTCCCGGTTCATATCCCTTTCTTATCCACTGCCATACCTAATCATACCTCCCTCACGAGGGTGGGGCGAGAGCACTATAAAGATGCGAGGTAGAATTATGTTTTATTATGTTATAGATCATCTGCTGAATGCAAGATATTGAACAATAAAAATATAAATCTAGACCTAAAGAGGCCTATCATCGTTGAAATCTTCCAAGACTAGATTGCAGCGGATTTGGGCCTTGAAGATTGTAGAGTGGTGTGGTCTTTCAGAAATCCTTTAAGATAAATTAGAAAGTCCTATTTCCTCTTCCTCATTAAATGTGCCTTTCTCTTTAACGGCTCACCCGAAGCACAATTTCTGTTGGTTATTTTGGGTCTGTATGATTCAGTTTGATCAGGAATGGCCCTGACAAGCATAATAGCACCTTTTTTCTACAAGCAGCCTTGATGTTTCTGGGCAGAAATGTGACTGTTACTATTACTGAATGACATTGGCATGGCCTGGCATCACAGGAAGTGCCTCCTACCTTACTGGTACTCAGACAAGTAGCCGTATGGCCCCATGACAGAAATATGCTGGTGGAGTCCTGATGACTTATTGCCCTCTGTGAAGACTGGGGCATGCCAGGGAGCTTGTCCAGTTGGAGTCTAATCCTGCTCATGAAAAGGGGACAATAGACATCCAGTTCCTTCTCTGAATTTCTTTCTCTTAAAATTTAAATCTCTTTTTCTCTGACAATTTCAATCCCTTCTGGATTATGGTGGTTGGTGGCAGGTAACAGAAGACAACCTGGGTCTGAGGTTTGAAGGGTGCAGACAGTAAGTTCATGGAAGGAGACCCCATTTCAGGCTGGGGTAATTAGGGAAGGGTTTTCCAGAGACAAGGCAGTCTAGAGGGGTGCTGAGGCGTGCACACCTAGAGGTGGTCCAGATCAAGAGTCAGACTGCAGATTCAATTCAACATATTGTTTATTAATTTTCAGGCTATACCCTGGGTGTACAAAGACAAAAACAAAATGGTCCCTACCCTCAAGGTAGAGAGGAGCAGGGTAGGGGGCTGACAGACATTATTCATTCAACCAACACTTTTAGGTGCTTGCTATGTGAGGAAGGGTGGGGGGCAGGAAAAACAAAGATTAAATCAGAGTCCCTGCCCACAGAGAGCTTACAACCTAGGAGGGTTTTACATGAGACACAGACAAACTGCTATAACTGTAGTACAAACCTATACCTTGTAAATGTATAAGAGGTAAAGTGCTGTGTGAGGTCTGGGGCAGGGAAAGGACCATTACCAACCCTGGGGGTGGGAGGCAGGGGCCTGGGAAGGCTTCAGAGAGGAATTGGCATTTGAATTAGGCTCAAAGGATAGGTGGATGGTTAGGATTTCAGAAGGCCAGGGCAAGGTCAGGAAAGGCATTCTGGGCATTCCTGAATTTCCTGGCTATCTGATACACTGTTATAAATGATGCATGAAGTCATGGTTTTTGACACTTAGTCCTTGGAAGTCGAAATGCCTCTGTTTTGGGATGAGTCTGGGTGCAATAATGAGGCTCCAACGGCAGCCCCTCCAATTCTGACCCAATTTTGGGGACTGTGACCAGGCCCAGACCATCGGGTCCCAGCCGAGGTTCAGTGATGCTCACCGATTCATGACATCCCTGAGTTGTTAGAATTATGGAGACCATTTCTGAAATGAGACTAGAAGGTTGACTTGGATTTTGAAGAAACCAATATTTGAACCTCTCCTTCAGTACTTGCTAACTATATGACCACGGCTATGTCGCATAACTTCTCTGGGCCTCAGTTTCCTCATATATAAAACTGAAATACTCAAACAGACTCATGATCTCATAGATAGGGGCCTTCCTTCCTGTGATGCACATTGTAGTTCATTCGTGTCTATAAACTTTATGTGGCTATTTTTGATATTCTCCCATAAGTTAACTATAAGGGGTCCACCCAACATGCTGGGGGGGCAGTGCTTCTTGCTTCTTCTTCAAAGTGGAAGAACATCAGGAGAGCACACAAGCAGCTCTGTGCAAACCATTCATAAAATGGGAATCACAATACTTCTAGTACCTGCTTCATGGGGCTTGTTCTAAGGATTAAATGAGATAATTTACATAAAACACTATATACATATTAGCTATTATTATTATCTATATATAGAAGGACAATGAAGTAGCATTATATATTAAGAAGATATACTAGTGCGAGAAAATCCAGAAACAAGAGGGATAAGGATGACTGAAAGTAGAAAAAGAATTAATACTCTTCTGGGACATTCTATAGACCACCTGGACAGAGGGAGGAAATAGATAAGGAATTTAAGTAAATAGTTCATAAATACAACACAAAGCTGTGGAAGACTTCAACCATCTGTACATCTGCCAAAGCAGAGGAACTGACGAACTCTTGACTTGGCTCAGTGATAAATCCATTCTGTAAAAGGTGGAGAAATTGATGAGGGGAGCACCTGTTCTGGTTCTGATTCTGACAAATAAGGAAGAGTTGATTGCTGATGGGAACCTTAGGAGGAAGTGACCACTTCAGCTTTGAACTTGTGATAGAGGAGAAGAAATCCAGGCATAATCTGACATATGCTCTAGCTCTGGGGACAATAGATTTCAGAGACCAGAAGAAATACAGGTTGGCTCCCATGTCCTAAAGTTCTCCAGGAAAAACTGGCCTAAGGGATGTGGGAATCTCTGAAGAGTGCGATTCCAACTACACAAACACAGATGACTGAAGAAGAAAAAGGGGGAGAGGTCTCAAGAGAAACAATGTGGATATACCATGAGATCATCCCGTTAACTTAGATTTTTAAAAGGCATATGGATGATGGAAGCAGGTAATTAAGATTATGGAAATGGGGCACAATCCTGTAAGAATAGCATCGATAGTGCCACATGGTGAGTTGAGATTTAAATTATATGGAGGACAAATGGAAGACCAAAAAAAGGATCGAGCCACGTCTCAGAGTGGATGGGATGATAACAGTGGCCAAGAAAATGAAGTGCCACTTAACTGTTCTGCGATTCTGACATACTGTGGTTTTATGGTCCTTCCAGCTCTAACATTTTATGATCTATGATTAGATAAAAAGGCACCTATTGTGGAATGTTTGGCTGAATCCCAAACATCTCGTCCTTGGGAGAGGTAGGGATTGCTATGTGTTTTGTCATTTTATACCCAGGGCCTAACACAATGTCTAGTTTAATAAATGCTTTTTTGGGGAGGGGAATTGAGGAATGCAAAAATTTCACTATGAATAACGCTACTTAATAAACTACATGCTATAATATTATGAACAAGTGGCAAATCTCCCACTTGCTTAATTATTAAAAAAAGTATTTGTAACACACATTCTTCTAAAAAAATATGCCCCACTCAGGAATGTTTATGCCATGTTTCCAACAGATGGCTATACTTCCTGTTCAATTATCTATGACACTCAAAGAAGATACGAAAGACCATAGTTCTACACCAAGATTTAAGTCAAGTATGAGGCTTATTGCCTTGGTGTCAGTTCTTCCAGGGGATGTTGTTCACAGTAGCCCCCAAATCACTGCTGTCTCTGGACTGTCTGTCTTTTGTCAAACTATTAGTTGTGTCGCTTATCAAACGTGATTTTGGAAAGGGAAGATGGACGTCAGCAGTTCAAAGGGGAGGTAGTCAAGTAGGCAATTAAATGACAGCATTATGAGAGAAGTGACAACTAATTTAAAAAATGACTTGACTTTTCTAGAGTGCTCTGAGGTTTGCAAAGTTGGTCTTTACAACAACCCTTGTGAGGAAGCACTATATATATGCCATTTTGCAGATGAAGAAACTGAGGCTCAGAGAGATGAAGAGACTTTTCTGTAGACAAAGAAATAGTATCAGAGATTTGAATGCTGCTTTTCCAGAATTTGACTTCAGTACTTTTTTTCCCCCACTACCACAAGCTGATTAGGTGGCACTGAACCCTGGGGATAAGTAGAGAAAAGCCTGGATGATTTGATCTAGGTCAGGGGTGGGGAACCTGTGGCCTCAAGGCCACATGTGGCTCTCTAGGTCCTCAAGGGCAGCCCTTTGATTCAATCCAAACTTCACAGAACAAATCTCCTTAATAAAAGGATTTGTTCTGTAAAACTTGGACTCAGTCAAAAGGCTGCACCCGAGGACCTAGAAGGCCACATGGTTCTTCACCCACGGTCTAGGTGGTTATAGGACTGACCAAAGCATAAGCACTGCCTTGCAAATGTTTCTTCCAATTTTGTTCTATCCTCCAAACAGGTGCAAAAGTCATTTTCCCAAAGTACAAGCCTAGTCATGTGACTCCCCTAATCAATAAATGCCAATGGCTCTCTATTACCAAACGTAAACTCTGTTTGGTTTTTAAAGTCCTTCAAAATCTGCTCCAAGTGACCTTTCCAGGTTTATTATATTTTACTTCCCACCCCACACTCCAGAGTCTAACCTTTTTACTGTTCCCTACACTAGACTCTCCGTCTCTCATCTCAGGACCTTTATACTGGCTGAGCCCCATGCCAAGGATGCATGCCCACTCATCTCTGCCTGTCTATTTATTTGGCATACACTCATATCTATAGATATTGCCTTGTCTGATAGAAGGCAAATTTCTTGAGGGTAGAGTTTGATTCATTTTTGGATTCTACTTCCCCAGAGTACCTGGCATATAAAAGGTGTTTAGTGGATTTCTAATCATTAGTTAATTGATTGCAGAAACCTTCACTAGAGTCACTATGAAAGACGCACACTTTAGGCAGAATTCTTTTAAATAATGCCCTAGGAACAAATGTAAGATTTCTGTTCTGAGAATATCAGTTTGATCCAATTCTCTTCGACAAACATTAGTCTCCCCTTTTGTGTTTTTGGTATCTGTAACTCATTCCTAGGGCAGGTGCCCCATCGGTGCCCAGCTATCACCTTAAGAGAGACACATCAGAGGCTGGAATAATAGTTTAATCCCCTTGTTCTTTGATTGTTTCGCATGTAGTCGCCTTGTCTGCCCAAAGAAGCTGTAAGCTATTGAGGACAAAGATCGTATCTTGTAATGCATTTAAAAAATAAATCACCTTCTATCCGATTTAATTTGTCTTACTCCCCACCCTCGAACGATATGCAGACATACGTGCCAAGTATGGATTAGACACCCAATGAATACTTGCTGACTGATGAATTGAGAAATATCTGTGCTTCTGTTGAGAGGCACCGACTTGGTGAGGAGGGAGAAGTAGGCACAAGACTTCTTTCCTGCTATAAGGAAATGGAGGCTTCCTTTAAGGCAAGGGTGAAAGAGACAGCCTAGGACATAGTCGGGCACTTTGAAGAGGAAGGTAGGAGCCCAGGCAGGCTGCTGGCTGAAAATAGCAGAACAAGGCCCTGAGCCAGCCTGGTGGAGTGGAGACAGACTTGCCCTGGGAAAGTGGTGTTAAAGCGGCCTTCAGCTAAGCTGTGTGACCTTGGACAGGTCATTCCTCTCTGGGTCAGTGAAGTGGATATGGAACCTTTAAGGCTTCTTCTAGTGCTGGTATTCTGGGTTCAAATGCGCTCCCGCTTGTCTAGCTGATTGTAGAAACCTTCATTAGAATCACAGTAAATGACGCACACTTTAGAACTTTAAGCAGAATTCTCTTTAAACAATGCCCTGGGAACCTAAGCGAGGCTTCTGTTCTAAGAATATCAGCTTCATTCATTTCTCGTCAACAAATGTTGGTCTCCCCTTCTGTGTTTTTGGTATCTATATAAGCTGCCCCCCAGGGCAGTTGTCCTACTGTGACAATCTGGTGATTGTTCAGTTATTTCAGTTGCGTCCAACTCTGTGACCCCATTTGGGGTTTTCTTGGCAAATGTACTGGAGTGACTTGTCATTTCCTTCCTCAGTTCATCCTACAGATGAGGAAACTGAAGCAAACAATAAAGTATTCATTTTTAAAAACAAGTGACTTGCCCAGGGTCACACAGCTGGTAAGTATCTGAAGCCAGATTTGCACTCACATCTTCTTGATCCCCAGCCTGGTGTTCTATTCACTGGGCCACCTAGCTGCCTTGTGACAACCTGTCTTTACATATTTTTTAAAAAAAGATTTTATTTTCCATGAAAGTTTTCTCTTTTGTCTTCTTTTCCACATTTCCCTTTTGTGCTTCCATTTTGGTGGGTACGCAAGGCAGTGCACCGACTGACCTTATGTGTTGAAAAGGGAGGTTGTCAAGAGCCAACGTGGCTTTGGTGGATAAGGTGATGGCCGCGGAGTCAGGAAGACCTGAGTTCAAGTCCTTGTCTCTGACGCTGGCTGCATGACCTTTGGCATGTCCATTAAGCTTGGCGCCCCAAGGCTAGTAATTGTAGAGCTGGCTCACTGGGAGCTCTCTAGTTCATACCAATGAAATGATAGATCTGGTCCAAAGAACAAATATCCAAAAAAAGGAAAATGAAGGTTGTCCCTGACTTTAGTTACTTGTTCTTGCCTCCATGGAAAAGGTTCACACCCTATGATGATGCATAGAGATTTGTTGTGGGAGCAGGTGTGCCTTAACCTGTTCTTTCACAGTTGATTGGGTTGGACATGCACACATTCATTCATACCCTCCACTAATGACCAATGAAATGTATTTGTGAAAGCTGCTTGATCTAGGGGCAACTAGGTGGCACAGTAGATAGACCACCAGCCCTGGATTCAGTAGGATCTGGGTTCAAATCCAGCCTCAGACACTTATTAGCTGTATGACCCTGGGCAAGTCACTTAATCCCAATTGCCTCCAAAAGAAAAAAAAGAGAAATGAAAAGAAAGTGGCTTGGTCTGCATTAGGAACATAGACTGAGGTCAAAGAACCAAAGAAAAGCTATGTGATTCAGATCACTGGGTAAACTTCCCCATGACCAGGCGCTGGCAAATGACCACTAAAAGGCAGGTTGGGAGAGAGGCAGCATGGCAAAATGACGATGCTGGCCCCAGAGTCACGAAGACCTGGGTTTGAGTCCTGCTTCCAACACATACTGGCTGTGCCACACTGGGCAAGTCTCTCATCTGTCAGTGCCTCCAGTAAATCTTGAAGCCTAGGAAGTTGCTGAGAAGATACTGACCTGCATTAGTAGAGAGTGTCGTCATTTGGTGCTTTCTTTACCAATGGAATCATGGGTCTGTCCTCCCTTCCCCCCCCAAAAACATTTTATTTTTAAAAGAAGCAGTGTGAGCATTTCTAAGTGTGGCTTGGTGGTTCTATTAAGAAAATGGCATTGTGTGATTTCTCTCTTTCAGAGCCAGGGCTAATAACAGATCTTCCTATGAGAGATCCTAATGGTCCAGGTGTTTCTCATCCAAGCAGCTGTGAAAGGGACACACCTAAATTACTACAAACCAACCTTCCTTCTTTCTCTTTCATTCCTCCCTTCCCTTTCTTTTTCTTTCCTCCTTTCCTCCCTCCCTCTTTCTTCATTTTCTCTTTCCTTCCTTCCTTCCCTTTGTTTTCTTTTTCTTTTCTTCCACCCATTTTCCTTCCCTCCCTCCCTCCCTGTGTTCTTTCCTTCCTTCCTTCCTTCCTCCCTTCTTTTCTTCCCTTTCTTTATGTCTTCTTTTTGTTTTCTTCCATTTTCCTTCCCTCTCTTTCTCCCTTCCTTTCTTCTTTCCTCCTTTCCTCCCTTCCTTCCCTTTCTTCTTCCTTTCTCCTTTTTTCCTTCCCTTTCTTTTTTCTTTCCTTCCTTGCTTCCTCCCTTCCTTTTTTTCTTTCTCCTTCCTTCCTCTCCTTTAGTTAGCCTTGCAAACCCTATTGGGAAATGAGGTGCTTTTAATAGTAAAAAAAGGAAAAATTGAAGAAAGAAGTTGCTTGGAATTTCTTCTCATTGCTGGCAAGGCTGAGAAACAGCTCAGAGATGATGCATAGAAACTAGAGCATGAAAAGGACAAAAAATGCCCTGGCCTCATTTCCTTATCCACCCTAGAGGGGTCCTTCTGCAATTACCTAGACATAATGTTGGTTGGCTTTTAAAGGCATCAGGCGAATTTCACCTCAATTTGTTTATCTGCCTACAATGAATCTCCTCTCTGGCTCTCTGTCTTTCTCTCTCTCTGTCACGCTCCACGCTCTTCTTAATGCAGATCTTCTCTCTGGGTCCCTGACAAGTTCTCAGCTAATTTTATTGAATGAAATGGATTTATTCAGCATGAATTCTAATCAAGACTCAAACTTTGTAATAGAAGGAAAGGAGCTGTGTGAGAATCACGAAGGAGCCAGTCAAGCAAAGGCAGAGGAGTGTTTTTCTCATTTCAAGTCAAAAGCCTGAAATGGAATCTGACTGCTCGGTCAATTCTCACTCAGTCGGCTCCAACCCTAAAGGAGAAAACACCACTAAAAACACCAAAACCCATGTATACAAAATAAATCCTTTTTTCTTGGACTTAGAAATGCTGCTCTGTCAGCTTCTAGCTCTAAGAGGCAACAACTACTTTTAAAAAAGAGCATGAGTGATATAGTTCAGAGAAGACTGGGGAGGGAGGGAAGAAGAGATGGAGATTAACCAGTGATCTAATAAAGAAAGGTGTAGAATGAGGGGATAATTTGACATTTGTTAACAGGTCAGCAACTCTTAAGTTGCAAAGCAAGAATCAAGATGCTTCTTCCATTTGAAGGATACCAAACAGCAAGAAATTGAGCCTTAAAACATACAACCTTCCCTTCGGCCTCCTCTTCCCCAGCTGAACCAGACCATTCTGTATGACATTTAACACCCCGCAGGGGAGCTGACCTGGAGTCAGACTGGTAATCTTATTTCTCTTGCTTATTACTACTGTCTAAGCTTGGCCTCTCTGAGCTAGTGTTTCCTTACCTATTTTTTTTAAAGTGGGGACAATAATCCTCATCCTGCACATTTCCAAGGCCTACCCATTTATGAGAATCAAATGGGGTACTATGAATGGAAACTCACTTTGCAAAGTGTAAAGCATGATACAAATAATAAGGCAATTTTAAGGCATTAGTTGACCCAGAAGAAGAGAGTTTAATCTTCTCTGTGATGTTTCTGTGATTAGTTTTTAGAGCTGGTCTCAGATTTAAAGAATATACATATGTATATATGTATATATATGCATATACATATGTATATATACATATATATGGAGGAGGAAGGACAACAGAAATATAACGTTATTTCATTCAACACAGGTCCCTTGGAAGGCAGCTGTTTGGGGGAACAAAGTTCTGCCAAGGGCCAAGTCCATAGATGATGCCAAACTACAACCAATGTTACAGAGCTGTTCCCAAGGCCTCTAAGGGCAGACAGTCCTGCTCTGTTTGTTTGGTCTCTTTGATGAGAACTCCTTCTGTCCTTTGCTCTCTACCCGGCTTCCAGTGTTCAGAACTTTTCTCTATCTGTCCCCACTTGTTTCTGCCAGCCTGTTGTTCATAATTGCCAGAGCGCCCACCCCTCCTGAAAATCCCTTGTGTCTGGTTGACACGTTGGCCTGTCGAGGACACCCATTGGCTGTCTCCGACAGCTGCTTCTGTAGTATGGCTAATGAGACCTTGTTGGAGGCTAAGAAGTCTTTCATGGAGATCATCTCTCCAGAGAGGCGACGCCCATCTGTTTCACTCTCGATCACGCCATCCGTCTCGATGGAGATTTCTTGCCCACTCCGCACATTGCTGGGAGTCACCACATTTCTCCGTAAGAGTAAGGCTTTTCTTTGGCATTGGCAATAGTGGCATTCCATTTTCTTCAAAATCCAGTTGACTGACTGCTTGATGAGGATGGAGATCACATTGAACAAGGAATAAATGCAGCAGACACCCATGAGGATGAAGACAAAGTTGCCAAAGCGGTAGAGCTCTTGACTCTCATATTGGGCGTTTTGGCTACTGACAAGGTCACCAAAGCCAATGGTGCTGAAGGCCACGAAGCAGAAATAAAGAGAATCAAAGTAGCTCCAGCCTTCAATGGGCGTGTACATGGCAGAGGCACAGCAGGAGATGATGAGGGAGGCCATGCACAGGATCAGCATGACATAATACACCGAGGGCTTCCATCCTGCCATGTTGTCTGCCTCTGAGGTCCCAGAGCCTTTTTGGTTATCAGATTGCAGTGCCCCCTTCTTTCTGAGCTGCCTCTCATGACATGACTTCATGATGCAGGCGATGACTGTAATCAGACGTTCTAAGAAGAGGTTGAAAAACAAGATGGTGCCTGCACATCCGATGAGACCGTAAAATATCAGAAAAACTTTGCCTCCCACAGTTGCTGGTGTTGTCATGCCAAAACCTGGAGGAGACAAAAATGAGAGGAATAAATGCAAGAAGGCCTTGACATTTATGGGATCAAGGTCTTAGTTTTGATGGACTGACAAAAGAGCAGAAGGAAAAGTACTTTAAAAAATGACTCCAGTTCTTTCGACAGAGAAATTCCCATTGTCTTACTAAATGAGGCAAAATAATATGACAGAAATAACAACTGATATTGGCCCCCTCAGATTTGCAAAGTATCTTGCAGATATTATCTCATCTAGTCTTCACAACAGCTCTGTGAGATGTGTCATCACTAATTATTATAGTATCCCCAATTTACAGATGAGGAAAGTGAGGCTCGGAGGGGTTAAATAATGTATCTGTAATTATACACGAAGTGTCACACCCTCCAAGACTTGAGGACTCACTTAGTGAAGGCATCTTGTCAACTTCTGACTCTAACTTGAGCCTGTTCTCTACTATATATAACACTATCTCTAATGTGTAGTGGAAAGAACATGAAACCTGGAACCAGGAAAACTGGGTTCTAGGTCTGGTGTCACCTACTTGTATGAGCTTGAGCAATTTACTTCCCATTAGAATGTAAGCTCCATGAAAGGAGGGATTGTTTCATTCTTTTCTTCCACTCCCCCTGCCCTTCTATCTCCTACCCCCCTTCCTAGCACAGTGTCAGGAATAAAGAAGGCAATTAGTAAATCATTGATTGATCGAGTCTTGGTTTCCTCAATCTGTGATCTCCAGGGTTGGACAAGATAATATCTTATGTACCTTCTGGCTGTAATATTAATGGGAGTCCACAAGACAATAAGGTTGTTTCTAGATAGCAAGTCTGCTGCTTTTTTCTTAATACTCATATAACTTCCCTCCTCCATCCCCAGGTCAAGTCCAAGACCATCAGTGCTTGGGTGATGCTGGGGAAAACCCATCCATATTATCATCTCTACAGTTAGCATACCACACTTGCCCAAACCAATGCCTTAATCCAAAGGTACCAGATGTCAGCTTCTGTCTTTGGGTCCCCTGATCAACAAGGAAACCAAACGCCAGTGACACAGGTGATTCTGCAATCTGAACAAGTGGGTTGCTCCAGGAGGAGCCGAAGAACTACCTTCAGTAGACACCTGGACAAGTATAATGAATTATTAATCAATTTTCTAACTCAATTAAGTTCTCTTTCCCTAGGAATACAAACAGCACTCTACAGAATAATACAGACACACACACACACATGCACACGCATACACACACACACACACAAACATACACTTACTCATAGCTGCATTTGGTAAAGGAAATGAATAGGATGTAATTAAGAGGTGGAAGTAGATGGCTTAACCAAATTGAACAGTTCGGGAATGTCCAGGCAAGACCACCACATTGAGTGATTGGATGTGACGAGGAGAGTGGAAAGAGGATGCAGGGAAGAACTGGGAAAGAACACATGTTTATTTTGCAGCCACAACCTCCAAAAGGCGGGTGTATTATCATGGCCATTTTTTCTTAGCCCAGTGACCTTCACTGTTGATTATTCACAGATATAATGCTTACCGTTGTCCCTTAAATTCTCCTACCATAGGTCAGGTTGGACTGAGATACACAAAGTGGAAGAGACGAGAATGAATGCATGAATGGACAGATGGATGGATGGATGAAAATACACTTATTAAGTGCTTATTGTATGCCAATCACTATGCTAAGGGCTTGGAATATAAATGGAAAAACAAGACAGTCCTTGCTCCCATGGAGTTCACATTCTAGTGGTAGGAGACAACATCCATGGGAGAGTTTGGTAGCAGGATGGATGGAAGGGCTTGTCCTAAGGGCATAGCTCCAGAATGGACGGCAAGGTCCAGAAATCCTTAAGGGCACACTGAGAAGCGCCAAAGTGATTTTGGTCAATGGAATGGAGGCAAACTATCTTCCCACTGGAAGAACTCAGAAGTTATGAGATGGTCATTCACCTCCATGTGATAGTCACCTCCTTGAGTAAGCTCAACGGGGGAAAGACATCCTTAATGTGTTGTCATGGATTGTCATTGCCTATGTGTGTTTCTGTATTATTCTTTCACTACATTGTAAACTCCACAAGGGCAGGGAATATTTTTGTTGTCACGTAGTCATTTCAGGTGTGATCCCATTTGGGATTTTCTTAGCAAAGATACTGGGATGGCTTGCCATTGCCTTCTCCAGTGTGTCCCCATTTCACAGATGAGGAAACTGGGTCACACAGCTAGTAAATTCCTGAGGCTGGATTTGAACTCAGGTCTTCCTGAGTCCAGGCCTGGCACTCTCTTCACCATGCCACCTAGCAGGGAACATGGCTTACTCTTATTATTGAACAATTATCATGTGTGAGGCATTGTGAGGGGTTCAAATAGGAGCTTCTCATCTGATAGGGGAGATTTAGCATTATTAATTAAAATTATTATTATAAACTAATAGTAAAATTAATTTGGAGACAGAATTTCAAATGACCTTTGAATGCAATCTCCTCCAGGAAATCATTCTGATTTTTCCCTAGACACTAGTCAGAAATTTCCTCATGAATTTTATGGAGCATTTTGTACCTTTCATGCAAGTATCTTGTATTATTTCATATTCATATTTTTGTATACATATTATATGTATGCTACATATATATCACTACGTGGAAAGGTCCATAATGGCAGGGAATGTACCTTATCTAAAATTTTATCTCTCCCCACACTAAACATAGTGCTTTGTGCACAGTGAGTATTTAATGAATGCCTTTCAAACGAAGAAAATTTTGACAGCTGTTTTATTCATTCATAGATTGGTGATAGATGGAAGAAAGTTAAAAACCACCTAATCTGATGTCTTCATCTTACAGATGATAAAACTGAAGCCTGAAGATTTGTCCAATGTCTTACTCATTAAGATATGCTCAAATTAGAACCCAGGTCTCCTGACTCCTTCCAATCCGGAGCTCTTTCCACTACACTGTAAATCAGCAAAAATTAAATAAGCACCTACTATGTTCCAGGTACAGGATGCTGTGGATTCAGATTTGAAAGTACATTATCCTTGCCCTCACAGAGCTTCTGCTAAAGAGATACAACATATTCAAAGATAAGTTAAATGCAGAATATATACAAACTAAAAATACACCAATGGTGAGTGGGTGGGGAGCAAACCTCGTGCCAGAGTGATTTCATTCTATCCCATCTTCTCCAGCCAATGCTCCCTCTCTTATCCTCGCCCTACTTATCTTCAATCCCTCCCTGTCTATTGACCGCTTCCCAATTGCCCACAAATATACCCATATCTCCCCCACCCTCAAACAGCCATTACTTGATTTGTCTATCTTGTCTAGATATCATCCTCTATCTTTTTTCCCTTTTGTGGCTACCTTCCTTGGGAAGGCTGTCCACAATAGATGCCTCTACTTCCTTTTCTCTCATTCTTTTTCTAATTCTCTGCTCTCTGGTTTCCAACCTCACCATTCAACTGAAACTGCTCTCTCCAAAATTTCAAATGATCTCTTAATTGCCAATATATCGCCAATCTTGGCCTTTTCTCAATCATCACCATTTTTGACCTCTCCGCATCCTCTGACAATGTCAACCATTTTCTTCCTGATACTCTCTTATCTTGGGTTTTTTGGACAATGCTTGCATCTGATTCTCCTCCTACCTATACGACTGCTCCTTCTCTGTCTCCTTTGCTAGATCTTCATCCACATTACACCTACTAACCAGGGGTGTCCCCCAAGGCTTTGTCCTGGGTCCTCTTTTATTTTTCATTTACAATATTTCACACGTTGATCTCATCACCTTTCATGGTTTCAATGATCATCTCTATGCAGATGATCCTCAGATCTACTTATCCAATCCTAGCCTCTCTCCTGAACCTTAGTCTAGCATCTCCAACTGCATTTTTCTAATTTAAAACTGGATATCCTGAAGACATTTTCAACTCAACAGGTCCACAACTGAACTCATAAAACCTACCCCCAGCTCTTTCCTCTTCCAAACTTTCCAACTACTGTTGAGGGTACCACCATCCACCCAGTCCCTCCAATCTTGAAACCTAGGTGTCATCCTTGACTCTTCACTCTCTCCCTCCATATCAATCACTTGTTAAATCCTGTTGTTTCTTACCTTTGTAACATCTCTCCTAAGTACCTTCCCCTTCCCTCTTCTGATATTGCCACCACCCCAAGGCTGGCCTTTATCACGTTATGCTCAGACTACTGCAAGAGCCTCCTGGTTGGTCTCCCTGCCCCAAGTCTCTCTTCACTCCAGTCCTTCTTCCACTCAACTGTCAAAATGATTTTCAGAAAGCATTAAGTCTGACCATGTCATATACACTCTCATTTAATAAACTCCAATGACTCCTAATTACTCTAGGATCAAATATAAAATCCTTTGTTTGGCTTAAAAGCCCTTCATAACCCAGCCCCTTCCTACTTTACCCAGTTTTCTTACAAATTATTCCCCTTCATATACTCTGCGATCTGGTGACACTGGCCTTCTTGCTCTTCCTTATATAAGATACTCCATCTCCCAACTTTAAGCATTTTCATTGACTGTCCCCCGGGCCTGGAGCACTCTCTTTTCTCATCTCTACCTCCTACTTCTCTGGCTTCATTTAAGTCTTAATTAAAGTTCCCTATTCTGTAAGACGCCTTTCACGGTTCTTCTTAATCTTTGTCCCCTCCTTCTGAAACTACCCCCAATTTATCCTGAATATACTTGCCTGCTGTTTGGCTTGGCACCCTGGTGGACAGTTTTGGTTTTTCTGAGTAAGTTATTATTCTAAACATTTGATAAAAATTACACAACTTACCACAGCAACCCTGAAGAGCCATGGTACAGATGGTTGTGTTGTGGGAGAAAATGTTACTTAGAAAACAAAATAGAAAAGGGAGTTTTAATTACTTTGGGGAAAAGTCCCCTTAAGTATGGCACAATGGTAAAAGCACTGAATTTGGAACCAGAGGACATTGATGCAAATTCCAGCTCTGCCATTTGTGCCCTAGGTGACCTTAGCCAAGTCACCTAACTTCTCTGGGCCTCAGCTGCACCTGCAAAATGAGAGGTTATACCAGAGGATCTCTAAGCTCCCTTCTGGCTCTAAATCTATGATCCTACGAGCGAGTTCAGAGGACACACATGACTGGGGTGCTCTGCTTGTGCTCAGGGAGGAGGAGAAGGTGGGGTGGAGGAGAAACTATGGCTTTGGTCAAGTTAGGAACATCAGATAAGCTTTTCCCAAACTATTCTTGGGGAGCTCTGATATTTTCCATGTGGGAAATGGGGTACTACATAGGGGTGCATGTGTGTGTGTGTATGTGTGTGTGTCTGTGTGTGTGCTTGTAAATATTTCACAACTGGCTCTCCAAAAAATATATATATGTAGGACACACTTCTGCATTAGTAACATTTTCTCCATTGCTTTTTTAATTCTAGATAAACAACAAAACAACAAATCAAACCCTGATTTTTAGCATTCGCTGATTTCCGAGGTGGAAATGCTCACCCTAAAAATGTAACAATTGATTCTCTTGAGCAGGCGTGAGCTGGCTCCAGCACACCCTTGTTCTTCAGCAAGGGAAAGAGTCAATGACTTGCAAGACAGGAGGCCTAGGTTCTGGTCCTAGCTCGTCTGCTAACTAGCTGGGTAAACTAAGGCAAGTCCCCTAACTTCCAAGTTTCCCTATCTACAAAATGGGGAGGGGCCTGGACAAGATCATCTCCCAGCTCAACAATTCTATGAGAGAAATAAGAAGGGTCTACTGCCACTTTTCCAAAAGAGCAGAGGCAGAGGGGAGTTTGGGTTTCAGGTCTAATAATAAGAGGAAGAGACATCTCAGTTTTAGAAGTCATGTCTTTTTTTTCCTGTTCTCTATGCTTCTTTAGGTTTGATCATACAATCTCTCATTTCAAACAAAGTTAACTTCCCCCATTCTAACGCTTCAAAGATCATAGGAAGCTCATGAGTATCATCATTTCTCTTAGTTCTAAATGCCTTCTGTGAATGAAGGAGTTGAAGAACCCATTAGCTTCTTGTGAATTCATCTTGCCTCTTCTTGCCTGGGTCCTGTTTCCTGTCATCTTATCCTTTGTCCTGCTCCATCCTCTTACCTCCATTTCCACTTGGAGAAATCCTACCATCCCTCAAGGGATGGTCAAATGCCACTTTTTCCATGAAGCATTCCATCAAGCACCCCTCCCCTAATCAACTTTCCTCTTAGATTATGGAGTATTATGTTTCTTGTGTATCTAATTAATTAGCTATGTACGTTTCATTTCCCCATGCTAGCCTACGAGTACCTAAAGCCAGGAAATATTTACTTAGAATTTCAGAATAAGTTGGAAGATACCTCAGAGCTTGTCTAATCCAACCCAGTCTTGGCCAAGGATCCTCTGCAACAATCTAAAGACATCCAGACTCTGCTTGGAGACTTCCAGTGAAGGGACAATTCATTAACTTTCAAGGCTGTCCATTCCACTTTTGGATGGCTTTAATTCTTAAGGAGGAACAGTTAGGTCGCACAGTGGATAAAGTGCCAAGCCTGGGGTCGGGAAGACCTGAGTTCAAATCTGGCCTCAGACACTTACTAGCTCTGAGACCCTGGCCAAGTCACTTCATCCTGTTTGCCTCAATTTCCTTATCTGTAAAATGAGCTAGAGAAGGAAATCGCAAACCACTCTAGTATCTTTGCTAAGAAAACTCCAAATGGGGTCATGGAGAGTCAGACGTGACTGAAATGACTGAACAGCAACAAATTCTCAGGGAAGGTTTTCTTTACATCGGTCCTAAATCCATCTATTCTAATTATGTCCTCTGGAGCAAAGCAGAACAAATTGAATCTCTTTTCTACATTATAATTCTTGAAATACTTGGTGCTAGGTATACATACTGTATTCCCACTTTCTCCTTTTTTCCTCCCTCTGCTTCTAGGCATGCCCATTTGCTTCAACTGATTCTTGTACAGCATGATCTTTGGTCTTCTTACCATTCTGGACACACTGTTCGGGATGTGATCTGGCTATTCTATGTCTTTGTTAAAATAAGGCACTCAGAACTGAACACATTTCTCCAGCTGTGGAATGATTAGGACAGAGTATAGTAGAATAATTATCTTCCTTGCTGTAGACACTGTGCTTCACTGGGATGGCACTAACGTTCTAGGCTTCCATCATACTGTTGACTCACATAGAGCTCGTAGTCCACTAAAACCCCTAGACCTTTTCCACAGGAACTGATATCCAGTCATACATCTCCCAACCTATATTTGGGAAGTTGCTTTCTTGAAATCAATAGTTGAGTTTTACTCCTTTATCCTTGTTAAGTTTCATTTCATTTCGTTTGACCCACTGTTCTAGCTTTTTGACAACATTTTGTATTTTGACTCTGCTGTCCCATATGTTAGTTATTCCACCCAGCTTTGTGTCATGTAAAAATTTGACAATCCTGCCTTTTATGACATCGTATGAGCCACTGCTAAAAATATTGAATGCAACAGAGACAATGACAGATTCCTGGAGCACTCCACAAGAGAATTTCAAAGCTGGTGCCAAGCCATTAATGATTACCCTTTGGTCATTCAATCAAGTCTCAATCTATTTAACAACACTATCATCTAGCCCAAATCTCTTCACCTTGTTGAGAAGGCTTTCATGAAAGACTCTGTTAAATACTTTGTAGAAGTGTAACACTCTATCTCCAAGATTCTCCTAATATACCAGTTTAGTAACCCTGTCCAAATAGGAAATAGAGAAGCTTGGAGACAGAGTATTGCACTTCTACAAAGATTTAACATGACTTGTTCTTGATGAAGTCTTAGCTCCTTTCTTCCTTTTATAAGTGTTTACCCAACATCCCTTTAATAACTTGTTCTATAATTCTGCCAAGGATTAAAGCCAAACTCAGCTCATGGTTCATAGAATCAGCCTTATCTTTTTGTAAAGTCTAGACAACATTGGCCTTTTTCGAGTCCAGTAGCATCTCTATTATTCTCCATTATTATCTCTCCATTGATTTCCAATAGTAGCTCAGCAATTGTAACTATTATTTCTTTGAGGACCCAAGGGTCTCATTCTTTGGGCCTGGGCCTTGGATTTCTTGGAAGGCAGCTAGATGCTGTCTCCAGTTTCTCCTCCCTGCTAAACATCCTGCCCCACCCCTGCCCCATCATCAGACCAAAGATAATTCTCTTTGGAAGAATAAACAGAAACAAAACAAAAGATGAAAATTTCAAACCTTCTCACCATCATTCAATATTATCCCCTCTACTCCAAGCAGGAGTCTTGTCCGTTCTTTGATTCTCCTCTTTTTCCCTGCACGACTAAAGAAATCCCTTTTTGTTGTACCTAGCATTCATTACTGACTACAATTCATTCTTATCTTTAGTGCTCTTATGTGACCAAACTACTTTTTTGTGTTTACCTTCAGATACATGTCTTTGCTTCTATCTTCTAAATATGTGTTTTAAAAATATGAGTTGGTATTGCTCCATAAGAATGATGAGCAGATTTCAGAAAAACCTGGAAAGACTTACATGAACTGATGGTGAGTGAAATGAGCAGAACCAGGAGAATGTTGTACACAGTGACAGCAACATTGTGTGATGATCAACTATGATAGAATTAGCTCTTCTCAGCAATCCAAGATAATCCCAAAAGACTCATGATGGAAAATGCTACCCACATCCAGAGAAAGAACTATGGAGTCTGAATGCAGATCGAAGTGTAGTATTTTCACTTTTTTTGATTTCTGTGGCTTTTCCCTTTTGTTCTGTTTCTTCTTTCATGACAGAACTAACAAGGAAATATGTTTAACATAATTGCACATATATAACTTATATCAGATTGCTTGCTGTCTTGGGGAGAGGGAGAAAAATTTGGAACTCAAAATCTCATAAAAAATGAATGTTGAAAACTATCTCTATATGTAATTAGAAAAAATAAAATACAATTTACAAAAAAATAAAAATATGAATTGGTGATGGTGATGGGGTGATGGGACCTGGACCCCTAAAAGGAAAAGACCACCTCTTTGAAAGCAGCCCAGTCCCTGAATTTTCCCACCCAAGGCAACTGGCCCACCCCAGCCCACCTAGATCACTTAATTAGCTTACTTGACATCCTTTTACTAAGCCCACCCCAGGTTACTTGCATATACTGATCACTCCTTAATCCCATCTAGATCATCTAATTATCCCACTTGACAGTAATTTTACTGTTGTACCTGGCTCATCCCAGACTATTTACCACTCCTTAATCCTATCCAGATCCTTTCATGGTCCCTTTTTGTATACAAGCATCAGTCTTACCTCCATTAAGTTGCAGGTTCACTAGGAACTCTGCTCACTTCTACTGGTGTTACAATAAACTTTGTCATTTGACTGGCAGAAGGTTTGAGTAGTGAATTCACTTCAGGCAGATACCACCCTGTACCCTGACATTTCGGGGTTCCTAGCGACCCCAAACCATATCACTGGTAGGTACTTTTGGTGTAGCTTTGATTTGGTCCAACCATTTTGTAAAACAGTCTGGAAGTTTGTGAGAAAAGCAATTAAATGGTTCATATATTTTGATCCAGAGATTCTACTTCTGGCATATACTCCAAGGAAGTTAAAGACAGAAAAAAGGCCTCACATATAGGAAAATATTTACAGCAGTACTTTTTCTTTGTGGTAAGAAAGAACTGGAATCAAAGAGGTGCTCATTGTTTGGAAAATGGCTTAACCAATTGTCATCCATGAATGTAATAAAGTATTATTGGGCCATAAGAAAAGATGTCTATGAGGGATTCAGAAAAATATGGGAAGGTTTGTATAAATTGTCATACAGTGAAATAAAAACCATGAAAAATAGACACAACATAAACCAAAGAGAAAATAAAACAAAGTCGCATGCTGCATTACAATGACCAATCTTGATCACAATTAAATGGGGAAATATTCCAATTTTCTTCTGCTGGAGAGGGAAGTGACTATGGGTGTGGACTAATGCATGTACTGTCAGAAATTGTCCCTGTTTCATCTAGTTTTGCCTAATTGCTTTTCCTTGTTATAAGAGAAGGTTCCCTGATTTCAGGATGAGTTCCCTGCATACCCACATTGACTTCTTTGGGCAGTTCCCCCTTTCCTTCCTCATCCAAGTTACTTCTTCTTGTGTCTTAACAGTTTCATGTGTGAGACCTTCTTATCCGTCTTGAGTAGACTCCCTCTATAAAGTACTAGACCATTTAATCAGTCAATTGATCAACCAGTATTTATTGTCTCCTTTGTGGGTAAGAGCACTGGGCCTGTGGTCAGAAAGACCTGAGTTCAAATCCAGCCTCAGACACTTACTAGCTATGTAACCTTGGACAAGTCACTCAACCTCTGATTCCCTCAGTTTCCTCAACTGTAAAATGGGGATAATAACAGGGTTCACAGGGTTTTTGTGAGGAGCAAATGAGATAATATTTGTAAAGTACTTAACACAGGGCCTGGGACATAGTAGATGCTATATGAATGCTTGTTTCCTTCCTCTTCCTTTTCCCAAGCACCATAAAAGGGTGCTGTAACAACAATGCTGCTTGCCGCTACTGTGGCTGCTGTAAGGCCAATAACACCAGCACGTAGGAGGACTGCTGGCACAGGTTCTTTGATCTGCTTTCCTAAGGAAAGCAATGTTAAGAGATTAACAATCTTACTTTAATTAAACATACATCTATCATTCACTTAGTTCAGGGGAAAAAGTCAGCACCTTGAACTTCAGAGCAAATGCAAACAGAAATTACAAACAGAGACAATATGAACAGATCAACAGACAGGTTTCTGTCTGACCATAGCATACATAGTCACCAGAGAGAGAAGCACCAACATCTGGGTTTTCAAAGCCAGGGGTGGGGGGGCTTTTAATGGCTACCCAGAGTCTCATCTGGCCAAACGCCAAGACTACTCTTCCAATGACTGAAACTCCCAAAACAAAATGCCAACCTCAGATCATATATACACTTCTCAGGGCCCTTAGCAAAAGGGTATGAGACCTGGGGCTTTCTTGTTTCTTAAGCAGGTCATCAAAGACTCAAAGGCACTTGATTACCTCAGTGCTGAGAAGCATTCCAGAGCAAAAGACGACAAAAAGTCCCACTTTATTTGCCATTACATTTGAAAGGCAAAACTCATCAAAGGCACTTGATTGCCTTAGTACTGAGAAGCACTCTCAAAGAAAAAACAAAGGCAAAAAGCCCCACTTTACCTGCCTGATTCAAACAAAAGCAAGACTCATTAAAGGCACTTGATTGCCTTAGCATTCCAAAAGAAAAAACAGTGAAAAAGTCCCAACCTGCTTAATATTACAGGAGCTAGGTATACAAAGGGGAAAAAATAGTTCCTGCCTTCAGGAGTTTACATTCAATGAAGGGGAAACAACTTGTACAAATATAAGTAAATATAAGATAGAAGGGGCCAGCACTAGCGATTGGCGGATTATGAACCTAAGGAAATACAGGTCATGAGTGAGTCAAACCCAAGTTCAGGAGTTTTAAAAATTGAGTGCCCTTTCCATTGCAACAATTGTTACAATTTGCCACCAAAGGAGGGCACTGGTAGAGAGATCACAATGCTGAGGCAGACAACTGGTCAAAACTACTCGAGCTCTAAGCTTCAGCCCCTGGGATGTGCAGACCAGTACTAAAATTTTGTGGCTTGATTCCAGAAGATTCATGCACTCTACTCCAAAGAGCCACTTTGGGGCTGGGGGAATGACTCTCTTACTAACAGTGGGAACAGAGGTGGCCTAGATCAGGCCCCTTCCTTTTGCTTCTCCTCTGACTCATTGGAGCCCTTTTCCCCACCATCCTACTTTCTCCTTTCCACACCACCCAGCAAGACTTTACTCCTATATGAAATTTGTACTCCCCAAATTTAGTTTATATATCAGACTGTGTCTGTCTTTCCTCTCTTCTATCAAGAATGTAATGATCACTTGCCCCCAGAATTCCTTTGCCTTAATGATAACTTGAACCTTCAAGAGTTCAAGAAGAAAATGAATGAGAATGGAAAAGGGGCAAAGATAATGGGAGTAGATAGCTACAAAGCAAGAAGAAAAGGACTATCTTAGGGGGCAATATGTGACATATTAGGAAATCTTTTCAAATGTTGATAATTTAATCTCATCTCCTACCCTTCCTTCCTCCACATTTTAATGATTTTGCTCCAGAAAGTATAGAAAGAGGAATTTAGATTTTGGACACCTGAATTTGAAATCTAGATCTAACTCTTATTAGCTGTTTAACATTGTCAATCAAGTCACTCTAGTCTTTTGAGCCTCAAGTTCCTCATCTGCGAAATGGGATATTAATACTTGTTCTACCTACCCCACTGTATTATGAGTTAGGGTGACTACAGCTAATTAGTACTTCTCCATAATAGTGGCAAAGAAGTAGAGATTGAAGGTCTGGAATGGAATTTTAAGATCATCTAGTTTAACCCCTTCCTTTACTACTCTGAGTTGTGCTCCTCCTCTTGCTCCCCTCTTCCCCCACAGCCAGACTTATTTATAGACTTCTCCTTTTGGGTTGGGCATCAGATGCCATGTGTACTATAGGGAGCAGCCCTTTCTTCAGAGAACCAAACTGATCATGACTTCCTCCTGCCTTGTTCTTGTTCAGTTGTTCAGTAGTGTCTGACTCTTGGTGACCCCATAACACACCAATAATGTCCATGGGGTTTTCTTAGCTAATATACTGGAGTGGTTTGCCATTTGCTTCTCTAGTGGATTGAGGCAAACAGAGGTGAAGTGCCTTGCCCAGGGTCACAAAGCTAGTAAATGTCTGAGGTTGGAATTGAACTCAGGATTTCCTGGATCCCAGCACTCTATCCCTTGAGCAATCTAGCTGCCTTCCTGGCTATTCCATGACTAATTATAGAACACAATGTTCAAGTCTGAAATAGTTTTCAGATCAATTCTGTCTACAATAGAATTCCATGTGACAAAAAGAATGGTTAAAGAGTGGGGAGAACTAATTCAATTTCTAAAACTTAATAGTTTAGATGGAATGATTTTCCATAAATCTATTCTTAAGAATCAGAGTTGAATTTTGTTTTGGGGATTTTGTAATAATTCCCAAGACAGGCAACACCGTATGTTGCAAAACAAAGGGTGGGAATGTTTGATGTACAGAAATAAAAGGGAAGAACCAGAGAAAAGAGAAGTGCTATGGAAGTTCAGAGGAAAAACAAAGGACCAAACTGCTGACAGAAAAAGAGAAGAGAGGAAAAACACAAGACATTCAGTTGTCAAGATCCTCACAATGTCTTCTGAATCCATCCTTTCTTTTTTATTCACACCATCACGGCTGTAACAAGGTATGTGATAACTGTGAGTTTGCGTGTGACCGTCTCTAGGAGTCAGGACCATGGACAGGGGCGACTGTCAAACAACCGGCACCCCCACCCTACACTGCTCAGTCACACTTTTTCCTTTACCTCCAACATACACACAAGCGCATACACACAGAGAGCTGTAGCTGTGGTCAGTTAGGGCCACTAAAATCCACCACTCTAGCACAAACATGTCCTTGGCTTTCATTAGAAAGGGTTAATGCTTAAAGGGGCATCTAATTGGTACAGTGAGCCTGAAGTCAGGAAGACGCCTCTTCCTGAGTTCAAATCTAGCCTCAAATATTTATTAGTTGTGTGACCCTGAACAAGGCACTTAAACCTGTTTGCCTCAGTTTCTCATCTGTAAAATGAGGTAGGGAAAGAAATGGCAAACCACTCCAGGATCTCTGCCAAGAAAACCCCAAATGGAGTCAAAAAGAGTCAGACGCTACTGAAAAACAACCGACCGACGACGGTGTTTAAAGGCTCCTAAGATTAGAACGGCGTACGAGTTCAAGGGCAGGGAACCCTTTGTGCCTGTATTGTTTAAGACGGTAGTTCCCCCGTTTCTTCCCCCGCACTTTTCAAACTCCACGCAAATCTTGTTTCTGAAAACACCCGCATCTATCCTCATTACCAGCCTGACCCCTCCTGCCGCTGTGCAAACTGCTAAAGAGGAAGCTGTGTGACGATGTCAGAGTACTAGACTTTTGTGGCGCGCCTTCCGGTGGAAAGTTTGACCGCAGCGAGGGCGGGGGGGCGGGGGGGGGGGGCGATTTTCAGATTGCCGGTCGGGAGTCAAGCCGCAGATAGACTCTAACGTGAGTGAAAGGAGCCTTCTGGACTCCGAGCTGCCGCGCCTGTTTTTAAGATGAGGCTGTTTCCTTCTGTCCCATGCTGCGGCCGGGAGCCGACATGTTTATAACCACGTGTTCACTTCCTAGATTTCAGTGATCCAGCCTCCCTCAGCCGTAGTCAGGGAGAAACCGTGACTGACCTTACGGGGATTTTTCTGGACTCAGTCGGGTTGGACCCGGGTCGTGAGTAGAACGTGCGGTTTATGCTAGATGTGACTAATAATGCATTTAGTAATACAATTGTGCATTTATATTCTGAGTGAATGCGAGCGGAGCAAAAGGAGAACGTGACCCAGTAGGAAAAGGCACGAGCCACGGATCGTACGAGTCATACTCCTAGGTGAAATAAGGAGGTGAGAAGAATAGGGATAGGATCATGCTGGGGCCAAATGCCGGCCGATGACGATTCTTGTTCATGATTCTGACTGCGCAGGCGCGCTGCTGCACTCCTTATGACGTTACTCTAATCTTTTCTTGGATGACGTAATAGCCTTTTAACCGGTCTCCTTGCCTACAGCCTCGCCAGAAAAAGTCTCTAGTCCATCCTTGTTGCAGGTCCGACACGGCCGCATAACTCCTCAAATATTTTCAGTAGTTCCTTTTTTTCTTTCTTTTTTATTTTTTGAGGGGGGGGGGCAAGGCAGGGCAATCGGGGTTAAGGGACTCGCCCAAGGTTACACAGCTAGTACGTGTGTCAAGCGTCCGAGGCTGGATTTGAACGCAGGTCCTCCTGATTCCAGGGCCGGTGCTCTACTCGCTGCACCACCCAGCTGCCCCTCAGTAGTTCCAAAGCGCTTTTAGGGCAAAATGAACGCTCCTTAGCCCGGCACCCAAAGCCCCCAACAGTCTAGCTACAAATTACCTTCCCAGATTTACTTAACACTACTCCTCTTTGTACGGTTTGCGTTTTAGACTTTGTTCCGCTCCCCTCTTTATGCTATCGTGTTCAGACTGAAGCACGCTGGGTCATGGACTGCTATTTCTTGATCTTTCTAGCCTTCGCACGCTTCATAGGTCACCTCCAGTACCTGAAACGGCCTTCTTCCACGCTTCCGCTCGGTGAAATCCTCTTTTTCCTTCAAGACCCGGCACGAGGGCCGCCTCTTCAACGAAACCCTTCCCTGATCCCCCCCGGCTAAAACTTACTCTCCGACCTCTCCTACAAACCTACCGCATTCTCAGTCACGTGGTAGTTCTGTGCATCCATCCTACTACGCTCCTTGAGGGTAAGAGGTTAGGCCAGTTTTCATTTCTGTTTTGCCAACACTGAGACAGCGCCAGGAATAAACCAAGCGACCAACAGTAATTTATTAAATACGCACTACGTGTAAGGCACTGTGCTAAGGGCCAGGGATACAAAGAAACGGTCTTTGCCCTCAAGGAGTTTACATTCTAATAAAGGAGGCAACGGATCTAAATCAGAACATTCAAGATAAATATTGAGCGGGAGGAATGTAAACTTAGAGAGGACGGCGTCAAATCTGGAAGAACCATAAAAGGCCTGAGGAAGAAGATGGTTCCCGAGCTGAGTCTTAAAGGAAGCCGGGGCACATTAGGTACTTAATACACTTGTTGAACAGCGCAGACGGCGTAAACAATGAAGCTAGTTCTTTCCACATGAAAAATTTATGCATAAAAATCAGTGTTCACACAAAAAGAAATATCTTCCAAGCTCAAAGGAAGCCTAAAGGGTAAAAAAAAGCAGCCAATTCGTGGACTTTTGCGGAACATGGGAAGATTAGAACCCCATTTATTACTGGGACATTTTCTACTCTTATGAAAAGAGAAATGCTCTTTGTATATTAAGATGACAGTATTATCCTCCCATTAGTGGATACAATGCCCACAGCTGATTTTCCAGGAGCGGCGGTGGGCTACATTAGCGCATTCTTGGGTAGTGTGATGAAAAGAGCAGTAATTTAGGTCTCTTGTCCCAGCCCTGAGGCTAAATTGACCCTACGAGGAATCTGACCTGTGACTCTGACCTTGACCATTATTTCCAGCCTGGACACTGATAGGGACAATACACACAGAGTGAGTAAGGAGTTGAATTATGTGACCTAAAGGTGTTATGAAGGAAAAAAAAAAGCTCTGCAGGAGGCCAAGATCATTTACTTTGGAAGTCTCTCAGAAGGATCAATTCATCACCCCTCTGGATCCAGCAGCCACAGACTGGATGGCAAGGGGAGGTCGAAAAGGCAGGATTTCCATGGCAACAACCATTTCTACCTCCAAGATCACAGGAATGTAGTTGGTATCATGGCAAAGTAAGAAGAGTGCTGAATTTGGAGTCATGAAGCCTGAATTCAAACCCCAGCTCTTCCACTTACTACCTGTGTGACCCTGCTCAAGTCTACTGATCTCTGTACTTCAGTTTCCACGTTTGTAAAATCAGAGACTTGAACTAGATTACCTCTAAAGTTCCCTTTCAGCTCTAAATCTACGCTCCTACGGGAGGCAGCATGACGTATCACCAGATGTGAAATGAAGAGAATCTGGAATAATTTCTACAATAAAGATAACATCACTCTGGCCGTTGCAATGAGGACTAATGATGAGGCATGCTACCCACCTCCTGACAGAGAGGTGATGAAATTCAAGATAGAGAATGAGACGTGTATGTTTGGACATGGCCAGTGCAGGAATTGGTTTTTCTTTACTATGCATATTTGTTACATAAGTTTTCTTTTTCTTTTCTTTTTTTCCAATTTGGACTGGAGTGGAAGGGGGCTGAGACGGGAAGAAAATAAATGTTTGTTATTTTAAAACATATTTTTTTAAAGGTAAAAGGTTGCATGTACCAAAAGATGAGAACCTGGGTTCAAATCCTGCTTTTGATACTATGGGCACACACGTTACATAAGCTCTGTAAACCTCAGTTTCTTTATCTGTAAAATGGGGATAACAACGCCAGTACTCTCTACCTCATAGAGGCGTTGTGAGGATCCAATGAAATAATGTAGGTATAGTCCTCTACAAGTCCATATAACTGTGAACTTATATAAATATTATTAGTTACAGACTCTCTAGCCTTCTAAGTTTGCTGAGGCTATGGTTCTGAGTAAAAACAGTTTATTTGTGGAGTATGCAGCTAGACAGCTTTAAGAACATGTACCAGAAAGAGCCAATATACCCCTGTCTTTTCACCAAGTTTAATTTTGCCTGGAAGCTCCTGGACCAGCACACAAGCGTTCTTCGGGCCATGGTCCAGAGAATGAATATTAGAGGAGAAAGAGACCTTAGTGGGGACCATCCAGTCCAATCCTTTCATTTTGCAGATGAGGAGCCTGAGTCAGAAAGAATATCTGACTTGTCCAAGATCACAAAGCTCGTGAATGGCCTGAGTGGCAGAGTTGGGACCTGAACCCAGGACTTCCGATTCCAAGCGCTCCTGCTACTTGAACATGCTGCCTCTGTTGTAGTCAGATACTTCAGGCTGACTTCACGTAGTGAAATGACTCCTTCAGTAAAATGCTTGCTCACACGCTGTGGGATGGGAGGGTGCAGAAGAAGGAAGAAGGGAGGTAGAAGATGGAGGGGAACGTATGCTTTACCCTAAACAAGTCAATGGTAAACAATGAGGGAAAATAACTCCTACAAGTCTCTCAGGAAGAAGAGAGGCTAAAGGAGAATGTGTGGGAGGACAAAGGGAAAGACTGAAATAGGCAGAAATAAACGGGCAAATGTCATTTCACCGGTGGGAGGGTATCCTTTGGGGAAAACCACTTCTATGCAGAGAGAGATGTATTCTGTGATGGGAAATGAGGAATCTTACAGTTGGCAGAATCTGTAGGGATTTAGTGCTTAGAGAGATCGCTGCCCCTGAAAGAGGATTGTGCCTCCATGGACAACATCATGTCTCAGAAGAAGGGGGAGGAAATGGTATCCACAAGAGCAGGAGAACACGGACCCACAAAAGAGATTTTCTGACAATGTGAAAGAGAATGAACATGGGAAGGGAAAGGGGAAGAAATAGAATGTTTGATTAGGGACTCTGAGAAATTTCTGCCATTGGATAGTATTGCCATTCTCACTACTTTCCACAACAATTGAGATTTACAAGGCAATAACAGAAATGGTTCAGAAGAGGAAATTAAAACTGGTATTTTAGAAGCTTTAAGTACATGAGGAACACAAAGAGACTCAAGAAGGAATGAATAAGTATAAAAACCATGAATCAAAGAATAAAAGTTTAGAACAGTCAGAAACGGAAGAGGACTGATCGAGACAATGATGTAATGAAATTCTTTTTAGAACAAGGCACAGAATTTTTTTAAAGAACCTGAAACAAATAAAAGAAGCTGAAGGAAAAGAAAGGAAAGGGGAATGGTTTAACTGAGAGAAAAAAGGAGAAGAATTAAATTACTAAATAAAAGGAACAAAGAAAAGGAATAAGTAAGTCAAATAAAACCCAAAAACTAGGGGAAGGGGCAATAAGAAGAGGTTAGGGGGAGAAGGTTGAAAGTTTGGGGAAGACAGCCTAAGGGAATATAGTTGTCTTAAGGTAGATTTGTTATTACGCAATCATATCTGATTCTTTCTGACCCCATTTAAGGTCTTCTTGGCAGAGATACTGGAATGGATTGCCATGTCCTTCTCCAGCTCAGGAACTAAGGCAAACAGGGTAAAGTAACTTTCCCAGGGTCACAAGTTAGCATCTGAGGCTGCCTTTGAACTCAGAAAGAGGAGTCTTCTGGACACCAGGCCCGGAGAGCTATCCACTGCACCATCTAGCTGCCCTAAGGTAGACTAAACAGAAATAAATGAAGGGACAGAATATTGTCTTAAAAGAGGAAGAGAGAAAAAAGTCCTAATTCAGGAAAAAAAATAGAGACAAATGAAAAAAATGTAAACCTAACTCATAACTTCACATGTGAATGGATTAAACAGGCCAAAAAAGTGAAAAAGAATGGCAGATTGAATAAAAATATAAAACTGTTGCAATCTGTTATTTACAAGAAACACACTTAAAGAGCAAAGGCATGCAGAGAATAAAAATGAGAGGCTGGAACAAAATTTGTTATGCATCAAGTGAATCCAAAAAAGAAAGAGTTGCAATCATGCTATCAGACAAAGCAAAAAAAAAAAATCACAATATAAATAGAGCTAAACAAAGAAATTATATTACACTGAAAGGAGTGATAGAAGATAACTTGATATCAATATTAAACTTATAATCACCAAAGCCATAATATTTAAATTCATGAAGGAAAAATTAACTGAATTACAAGAAGATATAATAACAAAATAAGAGTAGAGAACTTTAATGTCCCTCTCTCCGATTTGCACGTATCTTACATAAAAATAAAATAAAAGAGATAACATAGAATTGAAACAAATGCTCAAGAACCTTGAGCTAAAAGCTTTATGATGTCTTTTAAATGGGACCACCAAAAATATACATAATTCTCAGCACCACTTGGATCTTTTACAATAATTGACCATATATTAGGAACAGAGGTATTGCAGGTAAGTGTAAAAAGACAGAAATAGTAAGTGCATCTTTTGTAGACTATACTCCAATAAAAATAGAAACCAGTCCACAGAGTAGAAATAAAAAATGCAGATCCAAAGAGAAACTTAATAATGAGATTCTAAATAATAAGTGGGTCAAAGAACAAATCATAGAAACTATTAATAATTATGTGAAAGATAATGATAATAACAAAACAACATACCAAAATTTTTGGAATTCAGAAATTAAATCTCCCAAACAGTCCTCAGGGGGAAAATGATAGTTTTAAAAAATACATTAATAGAAAAGTAAAAGAGAGGATTATTACACATTTACAAAATTGAGAAAGACATTAAATAAAAAGACCCAAAATTAGTATAAAAGAGAAGATTTTGAAAATTAGAAGAGAAAAAGATAAATTAGAGATTAAAAGACCTATGGAAATGTTAAACAAAACCCAAAGCTGCTAACTTGAAAAGACTAATAAAATTGATAAACTGTCAGTCAATCTGATTAAAAAGAAGAGAGCAGAAATTGACAAAGTAGCAAGTGAATTAGGTAACATAAAAAAAGAAGAAATAAAAAGGATTATCAGAATCTCCTATGCACAGTTATATGATAACAAAATTGAGAATACAAAATAGATTACTTTCAAAAATATGAAATACCCAAACTAACAGAGGACCAATTAATTATTTCAGTCTCAGAAAAAGAAATAGAACTAATTATAAAGAAACAATCAAAGGTGAGGGGGAAGGGTCATAGCCTGTATGGATTCACAAGAGGATCTTTCAAGTTTCTAGTTTTTGGCTTTTTTTTGGTAAATAGTAATTTTTTCCCCAATTACATGTAAAGATATTTTTTATATATATTTTTAATATATTTTATATATTATTTATTTTTTATAAGCCTTTGATTACAAATTTTTTTATCCCTTCTCCCCTCCGATCCCCCCTCCCTAATATGGCAAGCAATTTGATATAGGTTATACATGTGCAATCACATAAACATATTTCCACATTAGTTATATTGTGAAAGAAGAAACAGAACAAAAGGGAAAAGCCACAAAAAATAAAAAAAGGAAAAATACTATGCTTTGATCTGCACAGTACTTTCTTGAGTCTTTTGGAATTATCTTGGATCATTGTATTGTTGAGAAGAGCCAAGTCTTTCACAGCTGATCATTGCAAAATGTTGCTGTTAACTGTGTACAATGTTCTCCTGGTTTTGTTCACTTCACTCAGCATCAGTTCATGTAATTCTTTCCAGATTTTTATGAAATCTGCCTACTCATCATTTCTTATACCACAACAATATTCCATTATATTCATATACCACAACTTATTCAGTCATTCCCTAATGGGCATTCCCTTAATTTCCAGTTTTTGCCACCACAATGAGAGCTGCTACAAATATTTTTGTACATGTAGGTCCTTTTCCCTTTTTATGATCTCTTTGTGGTACAGACCTAGTAGTGGTATTGCTGGATCAAAGGGTATGCACAGTTTGATTGCCCTTTGGGCATAGTTCCAAATTGCAATCCAGAATGGTTGGATTAGCTCACAACTCCACCAACAACTCATTAATGCCCCAATTTTTCCACATCTTCTCCAAATTTATTGTTTTCCTTTTCTGTCATATTAGCCAATCTGATAGGTGTGAGGTGGCACCTCAGCGTTGTTTTAATTTGTATTTCTCTAATCAATAGTGATTTAGAGCATTTTTATATGACTATAGATAACTTTAACTTCTTCATCTGAAAACTGCTTGTTCATATTCTTTGATCATTTATCAAATGGAGAATGACTTGGATTCTTATAAATTTGACTCAGTTCTCTATACATTTGAGAAATGAGGCCTTTATCAGAAACCCCTGCTGTAAAAATTGTTTCCCAGCTTTCTTCTTTCCTTCTAATCTTGCTTGCATTGCATAAAACCTTTTTAATTTAATTATCCATTTTGCATTTCATAATGTCCCCTGTCTCTTGTTTGGTCATAACTTCTTCCCTTCTGTATAGATCTGACAGGTATACTGTTCCTTGCTCTCCTACTTTGCTTATGATATCACCCTTCATGTCTAAATCATGTGCCCATTTTGACCTTATCTTGTTATATGGTGTGAGATGTTGTTCTATGCCTACTTTCTGCCATACTATTTTGCAGTTTTTGTTAAATAGTAAGTTCTTATCCCAAAAGCTAGAGTCTTTGGGTTTATCAAATAGGAGTTTACTATAATCATTTACTACTGTGTCTTATGTAGCTAATCTATTCCACTGATCCATCACTCTATTTCTTAGCCAGTATCAAACAGTGGTGATGATTGCTGCTTTATAATATTGGATCTTTCAAGCTTTTAAAGAGCAATTCATAACTATAATATTATGTAAATTATTATAAAAATTAAGAAAGAAGTCACACTATCAGACTCTTTTATAAAGACAATTATAGTCCAAATACTTAAATCAGAGAAAGATAAACCAAAACCAAACAAAATCAATACCACCATATAATATCGATTCAAATGATAGCAATCCAATATTATGACCAAGTTGGATTGATACAAGGGATTTGAGTATGGTTAAATATCTGAGAAAAAATACAACATAACTAATCATGTTAAAAACAAAGCATCCAAAACTAAATGAACATCTCAATAAATGCAAAAAAGGCCATTGACAAATACAAACCTTATTTATGCTAATAACAAAAACAAAAGGCTCCCCCCCCAATGCAGAGATATACAGGGACCTTTTTTAATATCATGAAAAGTGTCTCTCTAAAACCAAAAGCAAAAATCATATGTAGTAATAGTCACTTTCTTAGCAAATACAAGAGTAAAACAAAAAATACCACCTCTTCTACCATTTTTTGATATAGTTCTATAAATACTAGCCATTTCAGTAAGAAAAGAGAAAGAAATTAAAGGTGTAAAGACAGGCAAAGAGGAGAGAAAATTATCCCTACTTGCTGATTATATGATGGTTCATTTAGAAAATCCTAGAGAATTAACAATGATATTAATCTAGACAATAGCTTCAGCATAACTTCATGCTACAAAACAAATTCAGAAAAATTAAAACACATTTCTGCTTAATAATAACAAAATCCAAGAGGAAATCATAGAAAAGGAAATTCCATTAAAAATTACTATAAAATGCATAAAATATTTGGGACTTAATCTACTGAAACATACAATATACTTTTATAGATTCAATTATAAATTCTTCCTTAAAGAAATAAAAAATAACTTACATAGGTGGAGGAATGTTCAGTGCTCATGGCTAGGCCATGCCAATATAATAAAAATGACCAAACTACTAAAGTTAATTTACAGCTTTAATGCTATGTCCATCAAACTATCAAAGCAATTCTTTAAAAAAAACTTAATAAAATACAAAATTCACTTGGAGAAATAAAAAATCCAGTAATGGATGGAAAATAGCAATTAAAGACCTCAAATTATTTTATAAAATAGTATGATGACGAAAGTCACCAAAACCCTTCGATATTGGTTAAAACAGAGATGATATCAATGGAACAGACTACACAAAGGAAAATCAGAAATAATGGAATTTAATAGCTCGGTGTTTGATAAATCTAAATACATAAATTAGTTAGAAAAGTATTCCTTATTTTATAAGGACTGCTGGAAAAACTAGAAAGATATATAGCAGAAATCAGGCTTAGAGCAAAATCTTACCCATCTTATTCCACAACAAATTCTAAATAGACATATGACCTGAATATTAAAGATCACACCATAAAAAATTGGAAGAGAAATAGATCATATACCTCTCAAAGCCATGGGTGGATGTATTCTTAACGAAACAAGGGCTAGAGGAAATTGCAAAAGATAGTGTAAATCATTTTGTTTACATAAAACTGAAAGGCTTCTGCCCAAACAAAAATTGGGTGTTCTCCCCACCTCCCCATTTCCCACCAAGTCAAAAACTGAGGTCCTCTGTTCTTTTTTTAGGTGGTTTCATCAGATGGACATAGCATTAAAGTTGTAAACACCTTCTCTGTGGAGACAATGCCTGGATTTATATATCCAGCACTAGACTTCCTCCTGAGCTATGGTGACAGAACTTGTTTCTGAAGAAGAGATGAGAAAATTCACCTCCATCTCTTTGTTACAGAAGTTGGGGATAAGGAGAGGGTGCCCTGTCATAATCATTTAATATCAATTTAGTAACTTCAATAAGGGCCCGAGCCTGAACTGATCAACCAGAAGAAGAGCCTGGACCTAACAGCCTCTTTGTTCTCTGAGTTTACTCAGAGGTAAATACCTCTTCTTATGTCAACAAGCCCAGCTGAGGCTGACTTAAGAACATTCTTTCCTCCATCTATGGCCATTAAGGATGAGATCCTTAACCCGAGACACTATCTTGAATGATGTGACTTTTTCTAATCTTTTTTTTTTAGTTGCAATCAATTTATTAAAAGAGATGATTGGTTAGGCATCTGCAATGGTGACTTCAACTTCTACACCTGGTTCAATGCTGATAGATGTGATCTGTTTAACAATTTCAGAACGACTGTGCAAATCAATAAGGCGTTTGTGGATTCTCATCTGGAACCGATCCCAAGTCTTTGAACCTTCACCACAAGGAGTTTTTCTAGTTGTGATCCGAAGTGTCTTGGTGGGCATTCGAACAGGTCCCTTCATTTTCAAGTTCTTTTCTTTGGCTCCTCTAATTAGGTCAGCACACACTTTCTCGAGTGATTTCACATTGCGGCTGGTGAGGGTGATACGGATCCGGTGAATGGCCACTTCGGGCTCCACAAGGGTCTTGCCGGTGTCTTTGAATGCCATGACAGTGGAGCGGCTTCCTGACTGACTTATTCCTCGGTGAGAGCGAACAGCAGTGAGTCAGGAGGAGGAGAGGCAGGGACTGCTGACTCCACGCGGCTGCAGCCTGCGATACCTTCACCAAATAGCTTCTAGTCTTAATATTTTATGGACATATATTATGTTATGGCATGTTAATGGTAAATTAAACACAGAGATGCTGGGTTGTAATTTCAGTCGACACTTTGTCAATTCTCTTATCTTATTGTATTTACAACCTATTCAGTCAAGAAAAATTCTTTTGTTGTAATATGGTTAAACATACATGGAGATCATAAATTCAAGTAACACCAACATGCTGAGTTGGGACTGTTCTAAAGTGTAATTAAGCCTTCTCACTCTTTTGTTCAGATAGTCAGAACTTATGCTCTGACTCCTTGTATGTACAAGTCCTCTAGCTTCACTAGCTTTAAGGGAATAAACAATATGAATTTGCATATCACCATTTGCTTCCTTTAACCAAACTTTGAGGTCTACACCTGTCATCACAGAGTATACAATCATACTGATATTCTGTTAGAGGCAAGTTATATGTTAATTTTCTGAACTGCTTTTTTAAATCTCTTTATTTTGTAATCTTTGTCCTTAGAGATAATTCTCTGGGCAAGGAAAAGAGGGAGTGATGTATTTGGAAAGAAAGGTGTTATAAAAACAAAATATATAAATTAAAATGTTTAAGAGCCAACTGTTGCATTAGTGATTTTGATTTTTAATTTACACTTCTGTCAAGATCCACTTTGTATTTAAAAAAATGAAGTAGCCAAGTAGCCAAGTGAATAGAGTGCTAGACCTGTAAACAGGAAGACTTCAAATCTGGCCTCAGTCACTTAGTAGCTGGGTTACCCTGGGCAAGTAACTTAACCCTGTTTGTCTCAGTTTCCTTTTGTAAAAATGAGCTGGAGAAGGAAATAACAAACCACTCCACCACCTTTGCCAAGAAAACTCCAAATGGAGTCAAGAAGAGTATGACAAGACTGAAACCACTGAATACATATTACTCTGATGATACAATCACTGCTCCCATGTACATTTTTGTAGAGAGTGGCAGCCATTCTGCTTATATCCACCAAGATTCTCTCCGTTACTCCTTGGAAGTGCCTTAACTTCAATTCCATAGAGGTTTTGGTATTCTATGACATACAGCAAATCAATATCCCCCAAAGAATAGTGAAGTTTTTAAACATGGACCTTTGTTTCAGGGAGGTTTTAAGTCACTAAACAAGTTGTACAGTGTCGAAAAGGCAATCCAGCCCAGTCTACCGCCTGTTCAACTCTGGGTCAAGTTCGTTATCTATCTTCAGTATTTGTTCAAGAATAGGTACTGTAGGGTGTTTTATTCTTTGTTCATCCAACTACACATCGTAAACTGGACAATAGGTCTTCTCCATCTGCTTGTTTTCACGTCTGTGGATAATTAGTTGAATTCTTTTGGGTGACTATGGATCTTGTTGGTGAGGGTCTGTGATTGTTCAGAGACTTAATGGAATCAGCACTCTACAGGCTGGGCTTCTTAAACTCTCCCTACTTGGACCCCTTTGCACAGTTCTGGCCCTGTTTGTTGGTGTTGTATGACCTGAGGGCAGGCGCAGTGCACAGTGTGCACGTTTTGTGTTCAGAACCAAGGCTGTAGCGAAGTTGCCTGATGCAACATGGGCAAGCACTGCCAGAAATACCTCAGATTCATTATGCATTTGATTTTGGTTATTGCATGTTCAAAAACCTTTTGCTGTTGCCAAATTTTTCACGACTCCATCTGGAGTCATGACCTACAGTTTAGGAAGTGCTGCTCTAGGGAACACCTCTTTGATCTGGACCTGATTTGAACATCCTCCACAACCATGGCCAGGACATCTAGCCAGCACACATCTTCTTCCTTTATATTTGATATCAGGAAGTCTTTGCACATCTGTACCATCTGTTGATACATCTTCCAAGGATTCTTGTGTGACTGTGACATGTATAGTAGTCACCTTTGTGAACATGGGCTCTGGAGTGCCTGTACTAACTCATTAAATATGCTAGAGCTTCCTTTTTCCACAGGGAACCAGACAGTGGTGCAGTACTACAACGAGACAGACAATCAGGAGGACTTCTGAAGCTCGGAGCTGTTTGATGTACCGGTGACCTTTTGCCAGTAAACTTGAATAAACTTTACCTGAATTCAGAGATGTCTGCCACTACTCGGAGAGAGCAGCAAACGTCCTGCTTTCTGATTTAGCCAAAGAGCTGCAGACAATTTGGCTCTGGGCATGGCAACCTGCCTGGTGAAAAGGCAATCTTTGCTTAAGGGATTTTCCCAAGCCCTAGGTGCACCCCAGCCATAGAGAAGCCCTAAGGTTCAGGGAAATTCAAATACGGCTAATATAGGGAAGTTTGGGTTTATGAGCTAAATTCTGAACTGAGGTAGAAATCATGGAGGGCAAATCCCATGTTCACCCAATAAAGACGGCATACCTTGGTGACTCTGTCAGAGATAAAATTAGGCTAGGTGGACTAATCTAATCCCACATGACAAATCTTACATTCTTACATATGCCTATTAACAACTTACATTTACACAGCTTGCTCCCCGATAGTTTGCAAAGTGCCCTCTTCTCAATAACTCAATTGGGTTACCCAGTAAACATGTGGAGAGCACAACTACCCACTTTAGAGGAAGAAATAGTCTATGAGATAGGCCTGTGCTCAGTGGCCAGCCATAGGCGTTTAAGGTAAGATCCAAAACCAATTCTCCTGACTGCAAGTCTATAAACTACACTTCACTCCCTTGTGAGTTTTTGTGTGTGTGTTTAAGGAAAAAAATAATTCTCCTAATGAAGCCCTCTTCAGCTTTCTCCTATGTGTTGTCTTTCCCCCTTAGAATGTAAGCTTCTTGAGGACAGGGACTGCCTTTCTCTCTGCTTGTATTTATATTCTCAGCCCTTGGTGCAGTGCCTGTTCGGTACACAGTCAGTCCTTAATTAATGCTTGCTGGTTTGTATTTGAAAGAGCAAAGGCTATCGATTAACACAATTAGCAGTTTGTACAGAAAAACCCAGACACAAAATACGATCAAGGGAAAGAACATTAAGAAGACAGAGCCGAGTTAACTCCCCTTAATCATTTCCAGCCGGACTCATCAGCAAGGCTGTTAGAACAAAGAAGCCTCTCATCCTTAAAGCAATATCTCAAATCCCCATATTCACTTGTTTCCTCCTCAAGGTAAAGCTAGCACTGCTAAGTTGAGAACAAGAGATTTTTCTGTCTTTGCCAATTTCATGAGAATGGACATATTGAGGGGATTGGAAGTTCTTGTTGTTCAGTCATTTCAGTCATGTCCAACCTTTCATGACCTTATTTGTTTTTTTTGTGGGTTTTTTTTGGGGGGGCAAAGATACTAGAGTGGTTTGCGGTTTCCTTCTTTAGATCATTTTATAGATGAGGAACTGAGACAGAGTTAAGTGACTTGCCCAAGGTCACACAGCTAGTAAATGTCTGAGGCCAGATTTGAACTTAGGAAGATGAGTCTTTCTGACTCCAGGTCCTCTGAATTTGAAGTTTTACACCCCCACCCCCATCCCCAGTGACATTTAAGCAAGGAACCAAAAACTCATTCCCTAGTCCCCCAAATAGGGAGCTAAACTGAACTGGTTTAGCTTATTTCCATTTTGGGAACCTTTGGTCGGTCAATTGTTCCATCAACAGGAAGTTTTTAGGGCCTTGGTGTCCTGTAAATGCATGTGAGTGCTAATGGGGGAGGAGTAGTTTAATTAGTTATAACCAGAATTCTTAATTTTCAATTTTAGTGTCCCCCCACCCCCATCATCCACCCACACAGGCCCCAAAAAAATCAATTTCCAAATCTCCAATTAATTTACTTTTTTTCCAGCTTGGGGGGTTGGAAACAGTCCATAAATGAAGACAAAGAAGAGTTCAGAGTTTAGGCTACCACTGTTGCCCATTCGCCATGCCTGTGTGTACCAAAAGCAAATGTCTTCATAGCATTTTGCCATTCCCTGACCTAGTTCAGTACATGCTTTCTTGTCTTCTGCAGGAAGGCCTCACTGCCCGCTGATAAACCCCTGGGTCACACACGGGCCCAACTCCAGGACTAGTCATCTTCCGATCAGCCCAGGCTGGGAACCACACTGAGCAAACCTTTCCCCCAACATTGTGTTAAGTGTTTGGATTCCCTGCTCCCAGAGTCATAGACTCTCAGATGGAGGAAACCTCAGAGGTATGTCAGTGTAACACTGATCTGAAGCATGAATTCCCATTGCCACCTTCTCTTGGAAAATCCTGAGTGAGAAAGAACCCCCTACCTGCTGAGCTTCTCCTCCCCCCTCTGGCCCCTGTTCCTTTTCTGAATGGCTCTTCTTGGTAGGAAATCCCAGTTGAAATCTGCTTCCCTGTAATTTCTGTCTGTGTTCTGACATGTGGCCCGAGTTCTGCCCTCTGTAGTCATGGAGACTACATCTATTCCCTGTTTTACCTGACAAGCTTTTAGGTATTTGAAGAGAGGCAGAGAGCCACATTTCCCCCAGAGTACATATCCTCAGCCCCTTCAGTGGATGTTCTGATTTCTAGTCTGCTCACCAACCTGCTTTTCCTCCTCAAGAAGCATTACAGCTTGCTATTGCCTCTCCCAAAATATGACATTTAGAATTAAGCACAATATTGCACACGTGGTCTGAATGGAGTAGAATCCAGAAGAATGATCATATCCCCAAGCCCTTCCATCTAGATCCTAGACTTATGTTTACGCAGTGCAACATTGGCTTACCCTGAGCTTATAGTCCCCTAAAACCTCCAGATCTTTTTCATAAGAACCATTCTTGTGATATATCCAGGTTAGTTTTGGTCCTGGAATTTCAGGTCCTGTTTGTTTCGGACTTTCCAGTATCCTGGGGTAGATCCCACCCTGAAACTTATATTGACCATTGGACTGTCATCTCCTAAGGGTGGGTTCAACAGCAACTGTGAATCTAACTCACAGTCAAAATAAATCTCTTAACTTGGAATGGTGGGGTCCCTGGCCACTGTCTTCCTCCTGCTATCACCTTCAGGGACAACAGCTTCCCATAAATCAAGAGGACGTCAATAGAGCAAATGCCTGACCTAGGGCTCGAGAGGTGGGGTACAATCAGAGAGCAGCCAGGCAAGTGCTGGATTTGGAATCGAGAATCTGGGTTCTAGTTCTAGCTCTTCTTTACTATCTGACCTCAGGTAAGATACTTACCCTCTGTAGGCCAGTTTTCTTACCAATGTATCAGGGCAGGGCTAGACTAAATATCCTCCGAGGGCCCATCTACTTCTTAATCTATGATCCCTTGTTAGGGTAGAACTCTAAGCAATGTTTGCCTTGGGTGCCAGAACCTAAGTTTTGTGGAGGGGAATTCATTCTGTTGGTAATAGAGGAAATAGGCAAGGAGAAGGAAGACAAAGGGAGGGGTTTTCCAAACCTCTTCTGTCTCCAGACTCTTAGTCAACCTTGTAGTCCTAAGGAAAGGATGGAGATGAGAATACGGATATAGAAAGGCAGGGGTCCAGAAAATGAGCCATAGAGGCAGAAGAGGAGCGACATAGTAAGCGCTGGGGTACCTTTAGGGGCACTGAATCTCCTCCAGGACCACGCAGAAGGCATAGTCTGTGTGGTGTGCTTGTGGCCATAAGTAATATTAGGGGATGAGGGTGGGATAGAGAGAAGGGGTGGATCCTAAAATTTAATGCCAAGAGTTACCATCAAAGCCGACATTCAAGGCCCGCAATGATGCCTTTCAGAGAGTACAAATGATGGGAGAGGGGAAGAGTTTGGGGAAATGAGGTTTAGAGCTCCCATTCCCTTGTTAGGCATTGCCCTAAAGCTGAAGGATGTGCAAAAGCAGCGGATGTCGGGAAGTTGGAGCCTTTGAGGTAAATATTGAAACCTCTGAGGTAGATGGCACGGTAGGGGAGGGCAAATCTCATGTTCCTTGTCCCCTGGTAACCCTATCAGGGACATAGTTAGAGTGAGAGGACCTTTGGTATGCATAACCTAGGAAAACTATTCTCATGTTCTGACATCTATACAGTAATAATAATTTACACATTTCTATTTACACAGCACCGTTTCTTAGAGTTTGCAAAGCAATTTCCTCATAACAACCCTGTCATGTAAGGAACGCAATTCATATAATCCCTATTTTACAGAGGAGAAAACAGGCTCTGGAAGGGTAAGTGACCCATGACCACACAGCCAGTGAGACTCTGAGATAAGATTCAAACCCAGGGCTCCTGTTTTGAAAGTCTAAGTCCATCTTCTACATTTGCTGGTGTGCGTGTGTGTGTGTGTGTGTGTGTGTGTGTGTGTGTGCATGTGTATATGTGTGTATGTGTATATGTGTGCATATGTGTGTATGTATATGTAAGTATGTGTGTGTATGTGTGTGCATGTGTATATGTGTGTATGTGTATATGTGTGCATATGTGTATGTGTATGTAAGTATGTGTGTGTGTGTGTGTGTGCGCGAGCGCGTGTACTAGAGTGATTATATGAGGCTTCCAAATGCCTCTTAGTGGCATTTAAAGCCCTTTACAACCAGGCTCCAAACTACCTTTCCAGACTTACTACTCATAACTTCCTTTAAACTCTCTATAATCCAGAGAACTTTGTCTTCTCACTGTTCATCACACATGACCCTCCATCTCCCAGATCTACAGGCTGTCCTGATAATTAGAACACTCTTCCTCTTCACCACTGAGTCTTGGAATCTCTGATTTCCTTCGAGACTTGCTAAACATCACATTCTGCACGAAGCCTTTCCTCGTAGCGCTTCCCCTCCCAAAATCCCCTTGTATTGATTTTGTACATACATATGTAGATATGTATGCATATATGGAGGTAGGCACATGTGCATGTATGTATGTGTACATATTGTCTCCCTCAGTAGAACATAACCTCCCTCAGGGCAGGAATATTTCACTTTTTCTTTATTTTCTAGGCGCTCAATAAATGCTTGTTGATTGTTTTGCTAATGTATCTGTCCTCTCTAGGCAGACGGTGAATGGCAGCATGGGACACTGAGTGTATTGGCCCATTGTTCCACATCTAGCACTAATTTATTAGCTGTGTAATTATTCTGAGCAAGCCACTTAGCCTCTCTGACTAAGTAAGGCTCCTCGTTTACGAAATCAAGAGGTTAGATTCAGGGAACTCTCCGTATTTCTAGTTTCAAACCTCTTGAGTTAGGATGAAGCCACCAAGACTCACAGACACCTTAAGTAAATCACCTTGTCAGACCACTTTCCTTCTGTGTGTCTGAGAAAGACCCAAGCCTCTGAGCAGGAACAGAGAGAAGCAATGGCAATCCTGTCCAGGCATAGACTCAGCCTCCTCATTCAGGGAAGGGATCTAGGCCTTGGCTTAGGGCCAAAATGCAAGGCAAGACCATGAAAGAGAGTGGGGTGCTGCAGAGAGGCTGGGACTTACCTTGAATATCTTCTGATCCTTCTCCTACCACATTCTCTACTATCTCTTATCTCCAGGGAGTGAGGGGGAAGGGAAGAAAGAACTATGGATGGTGTATATCAATTAATGGTTTTTTTTTAATTAAAAACAATCAGAAAGTCACCAAATAAGAAAACAGACTGGAAAAAGAGGGCTGTGTATAAGCTATGAATTTTTTATAATGAGGAACTTACTTTTTGAAAAAGCTTATAATCTATTCCATGTTATTTTCAAGGCTGTCTACTGTATCTTGCCTAATTATTCTCAAGTCTAGAGAAGACCCTTATCTTCACATTACATTACTCCTGAGACATATTTCTTCTCATGTACTCCCTGTGGAGAAAGAGCTCTGGAGAAGCTAGTCAAGGAAGTATAGATAATAATAGCTAACATTTTTATAATGATTTAATTCATGTATTAAAGAATTTATAGCTGAACTCAGACCTCCTCACCTCAAGAAACACTGTCTTCAAAACCATGGGCAGTAAATCATCCCACTTATTATCATATATGTTTTAAAGATGATGAAAGGTGTAAATCTGAGGGGTCAAGTGCCTCTTTTCCCACAATGCCCTCTGGTTCTCTCTTCTTTCTTTAAGCCTCCTTTCTTCTAGATGGAGACCAGGCTGTTCTTCCAGTACAAGCTGAGACCGAATGGCCCCCCAGAACAGCAACAGGGAATACACCATGGAACTACTGGGCTGGGAGATGGGACGGGGGCAGGGGGGCTGGGGACACAGTCTTAGTAAAGTCCCAGATTCTGAAGGGGCCTTAGAGAGAATCCACTTTAACTTTCCATCCAATGCAGGAATACCCTCTACCCTATGCTAAAGAAACTGTCATCTAGCCTCTGCTCGAATACCTTCGGTGAAGAGGAGCTCATTATTTCACCGGTCATTCTAGTCCATTTTAAGGCAAATCTTAAGTTAGCTCTTTTTTATATTGAGTTGAAAACTGCCTCTCTATAATTTCAACCCACTGATTCAGCTTCAAAAACTAAGTCCTCCCGAGTGACACAGAACAAATGCGGTCCCTCTTTAAATACTTAAAGACAGCGATCACGTCCCCTCACATCAAACACACATCTATTCCTTTTCTGCTCCAGGTTAAACACGTCCAGTTCCTCCAACTGGTCTCCATAGGACAAAGTTTTGAGTGTGACCCCGGATAAGTAATTTAACCTCTCTCACCTTTTTCCTCGTCTATAAAATGGGGATAATGAGATTATTATGAGGATCAAATGGGATATCACATGGAAAGTGCTCTGCCACTGTAAAAATGCGAGGTATCATTCTCTCTAGGACACAGTTTCCTTAACAATTAAATAGGGATGGGGCAGCTGCTGGCACAGTGAGTAGAGCACCGGCCCTGCAGACAGGAGGACCTGAGTTCAAATCCGGCCTCAGACGCTTGACACACTTACTAGCTGTGTGACCTTGTTGCTCTGCCTTCCCCCCTCCAAAAAAATGAAAAGAAAAAATAGGGATGGAGGATAGATTAGATGGCCTCTACTGTCTCTTCTGGCTCTCAATCCTGTACAGACAGAGACCTTGCCTTGGGTCCTTAAGCCTGCCTGGTAAGGGAACTCATTCTGATGGAAAACGGCAGAAAAAAGACCCTTTCCCCCTCAAAGCCACCATGGCATCCCCAAGATAGAAGAACAAAGGTTAGAGTCCATTTGGGTTTGAGGCCACGGCTCCTCCTCCACACACACACACACACACACACACACACACACACACACGCACACACGCACACACACACACCCTATTGTTTCAGAGGAACTACCCTCAGAAGAGGACAGAATAGAGGCAGATGTGATGAAGGTCAGGCCACCTTCAGGAGGCACCAGACCTCCTCCTGGGCTATGTAGAAGGCACAGTCTACGCAGTGTGGCTGAGGTCATAAGCCATAGTAGGGGACCAGAAGTGGTATTTGGATAACGCGACAAAGTGAGGGCCACAAGGTTTAACTTCATGAGTCATTCAGCATTGCTAGTAATCGAGGGCCACAGCGTCACCTCTCAGACAGTACAAGGCTTTGATATGGGTGGGGAGGAGTTTGGGGGAGTGAGTGAGGCACTACCCTAAAGTTCAGGGATGTGAAAAGCAGCTGTTGTAGGGAAGTTGGGGGCTAGGAGGTGAAAGCTGAATCCTGTGAGGTTGGCATCATGGAGGACAAATCCCATGTCCCTTTGTGGCCCCGTGAGAGACAGAATCAGGGTAAGAGGACCCTTGTTCTAACCCAAAAGAGCGTATCTTAGCTTCTCACCATTGTGCACTAATAAAAGCATATTTCAACAGCGCAGTTTCTTATGGTTTGCCAAACAGTTTCATCACAGCACCTCTATCAAATATGGTCAGTTCTGCTACGTTGGGACATACACATTTCCCCTAAAGCATTGAGCTATGCAAAATCAGGTAATAAAAACCACAGGGCTTATGGGGAAGGTGGGGTTAGGGGCAAAGTACTCAAAAACTTTCTCAGTGACACATAAAAAATAGATAAAAACATACAACTTACTAAAAATGGTAGCACAATTTTACATATGTTAAAGGATTAAGAAGTACATAAATATGAGAATATATAGTGGCAGTATCTACGGCCCCTGGCTGCTGCTTGGTCTGTGCCCCAGGGCTGGCAAGGTCTTCAGCAAGTTGGGCAACCTAGAGTTGGAGGCCCTGTCCGAAGGTGAGTGTGGGGGTTCAGACCAAATTTCCACAGCTCACAGCTCCTGGTGCACCAACAGATATACAAGAAATGTGGCCCTTTATTTGAAAAAAAGCCCTGACGTTTGCTTGCGGATGTGGTCATTGGAAGGGGTGCTGCTTGTGAATTGTGAAATGGTACTGCTTTCTTCATCTTCTCTGATTCTCAATGAAGAAATCGGGCACAAGCAAACCCAAATTCACCTTACTCTCAAAATGTTTCCTAATAATGTTAGGTGCATTGGAACAAATTAGCAATTTCAAAGCAAATATTATAGCAGAACTGAATGTAGGCAGCAATTTATATAATCCCCATAAACTCCCATTCCCAGCTGAGGAAACTAGGTTTTAGGAGGATGAGTAGCCTGCCTATGCATGACCACACGGCTCGTGTCTGAGGGAAGGTTCAAACACAGGGCTCCTGAAGGTCCATCCTCTATATCTTGTGTGTGGAGTGTGTGTGTGTGTGTGTGAGTGTGTGTGTGTGTGTGTGTGTGTGAGTGTGCATGTTTGTGTGCGTGTGTCTCAGTGGTTATGTGAAGCTTCTAAAAGTAATAGTCAAAAAGCATTTATTAAACACTTACTATGAGCTAGGCGCTGTGCCTTTAGCACTGGAGATACAAATATGAAAAAAGAGAGTCCCTGCCTTTGAGAAGCTTACAACTGAATGGGGGAAAACAACACCCAGAAGGAAATAGGATAGGGGTGCGGTTGAAGGTACCCAACAGAGGGGTAGAATTTGGAGGAGAAGATGGTGGAAAAGTCAGAGACGTCCCAGACTGGAGCAGCCAGTGAGAAATGTCTGAATTCAGTTCCCTCTTTTAATAGAGACTTTAAGGTTCATGGCTATAGTCTCCAGAGGGGAAGACTGGAGTAGTGGAGAGATGGAGTACCAAGGCTGATGACATCTTGCAGGATGGTGATGGGACCTTACAGGATAATTTCCCAATAATTCCAAATGCTTCTTTGTGGCATTTAACCTTTACCACCTGACTCCAAACTACCTTTATAGATTCATTTTTTGGTTTTGTTTTCATGTTTTAGAGGCAATTGGGGTTAAATGATTTGCCCAGGGTTACACAGCTAGTAAGTCTAGATTTGAAGTCAGATGCTACTGACTGCAGACTAAATGCTCTATCCACCACACCACCAAGCTGCCCCTCCTCCCAGATTTATTACTCAAAACTCCCCTTTAAACTCTGTACTCCAGAGGAACTGGCCTTCATGCTATTCACCACACATGACTCTCCATCTCCCACCTCCATGCCTTTGCCTGAGCTGTCCCCATAACTAGAATGCTCTTCTTCCTCATCACTTATTTTTAGAATCCCTGATTTCCTTCAAGACTCATTAAGGTCCACATTTGACAGGAAGCCTTTCCTCACAGTGCTTTCTGTCCCAAAATTACCTTGTGTCTATTTTGTATATATATATATATATATATGCATGTATGTATGCGTACATATCATCCCCCTCAATAGAACAAAACCTCCTTGAAGGCAGGGATTATCTCGCTTTTGTCTCTGTTTCCTCCAATCCTGGCACATAGTAGGCTTTCAATAAATGCTTCTTGATAGATTTGCTAATGTAGCTATACTTTCTAGGCAGACAGTGAGTCACAGCCTGAACACTAAACTTGGGTTCATGAAGACCCATGTTTGCATCCTACATCAGGAACTTATTTATTAGCTGTGTAATTATTCTGAATGTTACTTAACCTTTCTGACTCAGGCTCTTGATCTATAAAATGAGCCTGGACTCTGGGAGCTATCCCTCTGATTATTTGGAAATGCCAGCCTTATACAGTAAGAGCAATATTGTTTGAAGAACAAATGTGAATGACTTAAGTTATTCTGAGTATTAGGAAAACTCAAATTAACTAGAAAGGCCCCATGAAGGAAGAGGCTGTCCACCTCTGAGTATTAGAAATACTCAAATTAACTAGAAAGGTCCCATGAAGGATGAGGCTGTTCACATCTGAGTATTAGAAATACTCAGATCAACTAGAAAGGCCCCATGAGGGATGAGGCTGTCCACCTCTGAGTATAATAAGTACTTAAATTAACTACAAAGGACTCATGAAGGAACATGTTATCCATCTCCAAATAGAAGAATGCGTAGGATTGTTATACATATGTATGTGTTTCTATATATACACACGTGTATGTATATGTATATCTAATATACATGCATGTATACACATATATGTTAAATGGTGGCCTTCTCCAGTGTAGGGTTGGGAGGGAGGTAGCCAGACAATTTGGAACTTAAAATTTAAGCAAAAAATACAACGAATTGAATTTTTAAAATTCCAGCCACCTGAAGTAGGAACAAGGAAAGGAAGAGTTATAGATGGTGGATGGGAACTAAAGGATCATTTTAAACATTCTTTAAAAATTAGAAAGTAACCAAATAAGATGAGCATGTCCAAATGGGAAAGCTGGCAGGAGAGGTCTGTGACACTGGGGATGGGGCTGGTGTAAAGCGTGCCAGCGGCACAAGCTGTGGGCCTTGGAGGCTATCATGATTTCAGAAGTGACAGTGGCTTCAGGAGTTCTCAACCCAGAGACTCCAGTCAATTGATCAGAGAGAGGTTACAGGGGACTCTTTGCTGGGCCTGGGTCGGCAATTCTGTTGGCCATAAGCCGTTCTGGGTCACCGTTTCAGTTTGGAGAGGAGCGTCTGTGGTCTCAGTTCCAAGGCAAAGAGGAACACTGGCATTTGTGGCTGCAGGGAAGCAGGGGGCCTTTCCTGGGTAAATTAGAGTGTAGATCAAGAAAGCTATGACCATATGTCTCCCCAAGTCATACCAGCCGGGGAAGCACTGAAAACTTGCAGACCCCCAGAGGTAGCTCTGAAAACAGCAACATGAAAAAGCCTGAAACTCCATTTTAATAAACAGTACCACAGACAATGAAGTATTATAAAACATTTTTACAGCAAGTTTCTCTGATAAAGTCCCCATTTCTCAAATACATAGGAAACTGAGTCAAAATTTAAAAAAATAAAAGCCATTCCCTAATTGATAAATGGTCAAAGGATATGAAGAGTCAGTTGTCAAAAGAAGAAATCAAAGCTATCTATAGTCATATGAAAAACGCTCCAAATCACTATTGATTAGAAAATACACAATGAAACAATTCTGAGACAATACCTCACACCTAGCAGAAATGACAAACGCTGGAAGGGATTGGGGAAGATAGGTACACTAATGCAGTGCTGGTAGAGCTGTGAACTGGTCCATCCATTCTGGAGAACAATTTGGAACTATGCCCAAAGGGTTATAAAACTATACCCTGTAACCAAGCAAAACCATTAGTAGGTCTGTACCCCACCCCAAAAAAATCAAAGAAAAAGGAAAAGGACCGCTATGTGTGAGAATATTTATAGCAGCTCTTTTTTGTGATGGCCAAGAACTGGAAATTGAGGGGATGCCCACCAGTTGGGGAATGGCTGAATAAACTGCAGCATATGATCATGATAGAGTACTATCATTCTATAAGAAATAAGGAGATGGGGGGGGGGGGGCTTCAGTCAAAACATGGCAAGGTCTATATGAACTGGTGTAAAGAAGAAATGGGAGATTATCATGCACAGTAACAGCAAGGTTCTAATGATGTCAACTGTGAAAGACGTGGTTACTCCGATCAATACAGTGATTCCAGGCAATTCCAAAACTGCTCTCCACCTCCAGATTATGAATTGGAGTGCAAGCTGAAGTGTAATTTTCGCATTTTCTCTCTTTTTTGCCTTTTTTGTGATACAGCTAACATGAAAATGGTTTACATAATTTCATATGCATAAATGATATCGCTTTGCTTGTCTTCTGAATGGGTGGGGGAACCTGGGAGGTAGGGAGAGAATTTGGAACTTAATTTAAAAAGAAAAGATTGTTAAAAATAAATGATAAATTACAAAATAAAACTCTAAGATTTAGGAAATTCTTTGTATTGAGTTGAAAGCATCCTCCTTATAACTTCAAGCCATTGATCCTACTTCAAAAACTAAGTCCTCCAGAGTGACCCAGAACAAATCTAGTCCCTTGTCCACTTGGCAGCCCTTCCATTACTCAAAGATAGCTATCATGTCCCTTGTATAAAAACATACACCTATTCCTTCCCTTCTCCAGGTTAAATATCCCCAGTTCTTTCAGTTAGTTTGTACATGACAAAATATTGAATCTCCTCGCCATCTTGGACATCCTCTTCTGGTCTCTTCCTTTTGTTCTGTTCCCCCCACTTAGGATTTGAGCTCCTTGAGTGATGGAACTACCTTATTTGTCTATTTGCACACTCAGCCCTTGGTATAGCACTTCACAAACAGTAAGTGCTTAATAAAAGCATTTTCTTCATTAATTAAGTGGCTAATTATTGCTTCATTTATTGTCTGTTTCTGTCCTCGTGACATACTCCAAATATTAGAAGGGAAGAATACCATGGGAAGAGAACCAAGTGATCTTAAGCTTAGAGACAAAGCTACTGGGTGAAGGACAGGCAGACAGGAGAAGGTGTTCCCATTGGGTAGCTATTGGTTACAGTAGCAAAACCTCCATGTCAGCATTCCATTCCTGACCCATGTCTTTGTCATCTACCCCGGTAAGCAGTCTCCTTTTGGGAGTGGGGTGAGGAGGAGGGGTTAGCACTAAAATATTTAACCCCAGCTCTGTGCCTTTTCTCAGGTTGGGATTCTCTGGTACATGAGGACTTGGGTCTGTCACAGCCCAGGCCAAAGCAAAGCAGCCTTGGTTCACAAATATGCCTACCTCAATGGCCAACCTGTTCACCCATATGGGGGCAAGAGCCAGAAGGCAGAAGTTGAGAGAATGGCACACTGGGACATAGAGAGGCTGCTTCAGAAGAGAAGGGGGAGATTTTCAGTAGCGCATGCACGAAGTCATGAAGTACTATCATGAGGGTGATGGTAAGTGGATGGGGTAAGGGCAGGAGTACAGGAGCCCAGGGAAGTTGGGGCCCTCTGACTAGGAAAGGGTTCAGGGGCCATGTGTGGGTTCTTGCCCAAGGGAGGCAGTCCCTAACAGAGAGATAAGAGAAGGGAAGAAAAGAGGACACATAGCGAGACGCTTAAAAGGAGAAAGGAGAAAGGCAATGACCAGCCACTGCCCTCAAAGGGGTGAGAACAAATCCAGGGAGGGGCAGAGCCATAGCTAACTCATAGACCCACCTCCTTCCTCTACCAGACTCCTTCCTATTTCCTCTTTTCTGCTATCCCACCCAGCACAATGCTCCCAATGAAATAAGAAGTCCATTTATCAGCTAAGGTAAGTCTCCTCCATTCCCCACCATAAAATTGAGCTTCTTATATGAGGCATTGTGGCCTGGTATACTCCTGATCTTAGGACCTTAGAGACCATCTAACCCAGCAACAGGAAGGAAGTGACTTGTTTGAAATCATGGTATAGCGGGAAGAGCAGACCTCAGGCATGTTGAATAACCACTTTGGGCATCTGTCTCCTCACCTGTACAATGAAAGGACTGAACCAGATGTTCTCTAATAGCACTTCTAGCTCTAAATCTTTGGTCTAATGATCTCATATGGCTCAATTAGTGGCCAGTCCAGGCCTGGAGCCAAGGTCTGTGGACACCCAGTCCCGGGCTCTCTCCACTATGCCACACTCTCAACATCAGACGGCATGGGTCAGGCTGGCTCTCATGATAGAAGCCACAAAGTGAGGGAACTTGTTGGAATGCAGAGTTCTGGATCTGGTTCCTAGGGCCTAGGATAGAATGTGGCCTCCACTACTCACTAGCTTAAGAAGTTCAGGAGAATTGGTTTTTTCATGTGTAAATGAGCAAGTTGGGATAAATAATGCAAAGGTCATTTCCTACTCTAACTTCAACAATTCTTCCACTCCCTTGCTCTTTGCCATCTACTCCTACATGGATGGCATGAGATTCAGACTGACATGAGGAAATAACCGCAGCAGAACTAACTACTCTCTCTTTGAAAGTTGCTTCCTGAATGGTTCATTTTGCCTTAATCGCCTAAAGGAAAAGATTGGGAGTTTTGTTTTAGGGAACAACTCTTATCTCTAACTGGGGCACCTGGATGTATCCCAGAACTAAGAATAAATAGCTACAGTCATCAAATCAATTAGTTTTAGTGTGTTTTGCTCTATACCAGAAAGCTCTTCATACTGGGTTGGGGGGTGGGAGGGTATTCCAGGGCCCCATAACTTTTGTGGACATTTTGACTGTGAACTTTGCTCGGATGGTGTGACCAAGGGATTCTGGAGTTATGGATATAATGATTAAGTACCAGTCTGGATCCGCCTGGATCCTGCAGGTGACCTGATCAAGCAAAGGTGGAAGACAGACCCAGGTGCTGTGGGTAGGGCCAAGGCTCATCTCAAGGAAGCTGGGCAGATACCTGAAGTTCTGCAATGTTTACAAGGATGTATTTTATCTCCTTGAGCACCATGGCTGGATCGAGGAATGGATTCCATCTTAGGAACTGGGGACACACAGAAACTCATCTAGTAGAGGAGCCAAAGAAGGCTCATGTTTTCAAGTCTCCATTGGCCTCAGGGTATTTCCTCTCCATCCCATTGCCAAAATGACTCAAAGATGTGAACTCAGATTGCTTATGAGTCCTCCTTAGTTCTATTTGAAGTGATTTCAAACCCTCCCAGTCCTTGAGGCGGGGTCTGTAACAACAATGTTGCTAGCAGTTGCTGTAGGAGTGTAAGCCCAACAACCCCAGCACACAGAAGGGCTGCCAGCACAGGTTCTTTGATCTGCTTTTCTAAGGAAAGCAACTGTAAGGGGTTAACCATCTCACTTTAATCACGCAGACATATATCATTCACTTAGTTCAGGAGGAAAAGACAGCACCCTGAACTTCGGAGCAAGTACAAACAAATTACAAACAAACATTATATAAACAGAGCAAATAAACAAGAATCAACAGGCAGGCCTTTTATCTGTCTTACCAAACCACATTAGTTACTAGAGCAGGACTAATGGGTCTGGGTTAGCAAAGCCGGGGGGCAGTTAAAATGGCTTGCCTAGAGTCTCAACATTCCTGTGAGTGAGCCCCAAAGGCAAAACACCAGCCTCTGAGTTTATAAACCCTGTTCAGAGTCAAAGGTCATCATAACATGTGACTCAAACCCACATGACCTAAAAACTTCTGGTGTCACAAACATGGCACTCAAGCCCATGTAAACTAGGCTTTCCCTTGAGGTGAGCAGGTCATCAAAGACTCCTGATTCAATCAAAGAAACAAAGGCAGGACTCATCAAGGACACTTGATTAAATGAATGCTCCAAAAGAGAAAACAGTAAAAAAGTCCCACCTTAATTACTGATACAGGGTCACTCTCAGTTAGGCATTGTGAGAGATAAGGGAAAGGTGGTGGCCCAGAGAGACAGGACGAGGTAGTGAACAGAGAACAAAATTTCCATAAAAAGGCTCAATTCTCCCTATCTAACTATATATAGTTTTCTTCATCAAATCTCAGCTTTTCAACAGAAACCTATTTACCTCATTCCTGACCACGAGGTATCTCTAGCTTCTCATGGCAACACACTTATTCCCATGCAGGCAATCAGTTTCCTCATTGTCCTATACCCTGAAACAGTCATTCCTATCTCTGCTCCTAAAGGCAAACAGGTAACCCAGTGGAGAGAGCACTGGCCCTGGGGTCAGGAAGACCCTTGTTTAAATGTGGTCTCACACAGCAATTAGCTGTTGTAGTAGAAGAAATAACTTATCATCTGTTTGCTTCATTTTTTGTTCAGCTCAAAAATGCGGATAATAATAGCACGAACTCCCAGAGCCGGTGTAAAGATAAAATTTTATAATACTTGTAAAGCTTTTAATACATAGTAGATTCTTAACAAATATTTGTTTCTTTACCTCTTTGATTAGTGTTTTTCTCACTCTGAACTTCTACTTGCCTACAGTCTTCTCATCTTTCACAACCTGTTTCAAATCTCACCTTAACTCTTTTCTGAAGTCTCCTTTCACTTTCGTGGTCAGGACCGCCTGACTTAGAAATACATTCTTCTGAATGTTTCCCAAGGATGAGGATAGGGATTAGATCTGTAACTTCCTCTGCACTGTCCAGAACATGTCTAAGAGTGTTTGTTCCAGTAGGGGCTCAATAAATGCTGCAGATGAATTGATAGTAACATTTAGAAGTGGGGGGGGGAGGTGTCTTGGTGAAGAGAAGGGAAAGTTGGGGAATCATCTCATTAGAGAGATCTAATTTAATAGGGAACTATACAGGTCTTAGGATGAAATGAAAAAGGAGAATTGTGAGATGAAATAGTATTAAGAAAGAAGGAGGAAGGGAGAAGTTGGTAGTAAATGGATGGGACGTTGGAGCTGAACTTGAGGAGGTGAGACCTGCTATGGAGAACAGTGAAGAGTCACTGGAAATAGAAAAAGGAAAACAGAAGAATCTTTGAATAGATGAATCACTTGGGTGAGAAGCCAGGAGAGTTCCATGTTTCAATAGATGACAGAGATTGAGAGAGACTTAGGGGTGTAGCTCCATGACACCCCTGGCCAGGATGAGAATTTTTATTTATATATTTATTTTAAAAATTTTTTAATTTAGTATATTTGGTTTCAGCGTTGATTTTCACAAGAGTTTGAATTACAAATTTTCTCCCCATTTCTACCCTCCCCCCCACTCCAAGATGGCATATATTCTGGTTGCCCAGTTCCCCAGTCAACTCTCCCTTCTGTCACCCTACTCCCCTCCCATCTGCTTTTCCCTTCCTTTCTTGTAGGGCAAGATAAATTTTTACGCCCCATTGCCTGTGTATCTTATTTTCTAGTTGCATGCAAAAACTTTTTTTTTGTTTTTGAACATCTGTTTTTAAAGCTTTGAGTTCCAAATTCTCTCCCCTCTTCCCTTCCCACCCACCCTCCCTAAGAAGTCAAGCAATTCAACATAGGCCACATGCATATCATTATGTATAACCCTTCCACAATACTCACGTTGTGAAAGACTAACTATATTTTGCTCCTTCTCAACCTATCCCCCTTTACCCAATTTTCTCCCATGACCCTGTCCCTTTTCGAAAGTGTTTGTTTTTGATTACTTCTACCCCCATCTGCCCTCCCCTCAATCATCCCCCCTTTTTTTATCTTCTTCCTCCTTCTTTCCTGTGGGGTAAGATACCCAAATGAGTATGTATGTTATTCCCTCCTCAGGTAAACTCTGATGACAGCAAGATTCACTCATTCCCCCTTCACCTGCCTTCTCTTCTCTTCCTACAGAACTGCTTTTTCTTGCCACTTTTATGCAAGATAATCCACCCCATTCTATCTCTCCCTTTCTCCCTCTCTCAATATATTCCTCTCTCATCCCTTAATTTGATTTTATTTCTTTTAGATATCTTCCCTTCATCTTCAACTCACCCTGTGTCCACTCTCTCTCCCTCTCTCTCTCTCTCTCTCTCTCTCTGTGTATATATATATATATATATATATATATATATATATACACACACACACACACATCTACACACACATACATATATACATACATATACACACACATATACACACATATACATAAACATATATATACGTATATATATGTATATATATATATGCATATTCCCTTCAGCTACCCTAATACTGAGGTCTCATGAATCATACACATCATCTTTCCATGTAGGAATGTAAACAAAACAGTTCACCTTTAGTAAGTCCCTTGCAATTTCTTTTTCTTCTTCTTTTTCTTGATTACCTTTTCATGTTTCTCTTGATTCTTGTGTTTGAAAGTCAAATTTTCTATTCAGCTCTGGTCTTTTCACTGAGAAAGCTTGAAAGTCCTCTATTTTGAATTAGGGGGGCGGAGCCAAGATGGCGTCTGGAAAGCAGGGAATAGTGTGAGCTCCCTGCTGAGTCCCTCCAAAAACCTATAAAAAATAGCTCTGAACCAATTCTAGAACTGCAGAACCCACAAAACAGCAGAGGGAAGCAGGGCTCCAGCCCAGGACAGCCTGGATGGTCTCTGGGTGTGGTGTATCCCAAATAGCTGGGAGCTGGGAGCTGAGAGCTGGGAGCGGAGCCCAGCATGAGCAGCTCAGACCAACTAGACCAGGAGCCGGTCGGAGCGGGCCCTAGCACCCTGAATCAGTGAGCTGCAGCAGTTACCAGACTTCTCAACCCACAAACACCAAAGACAACAGAGAAGGTTAGTGGGAAAAGCTGCTGGAGTGGAAGGAGTTCAAGGTTCAGCCACCGCCCCGAGGGCAGTGGAGGTGGGGCAGCTGCAGCTACTGTTGCTTCCAGCCCCAGGCCCACGTGGTGGGAGGAATTAAGTGGCGGATCAGAGCAGGAGTGCACAGCCTGCTGAAGATCTAAGCCCAGTCCTGGTTGGGGGTTCTTGGGGAAGGAGGAGTGCTGGTGTGGCAGAGCTGGCACATCCCCTCCAAACGTGGAACATACTACTCTTTAGTCTACAAGCAGTCATACCCCGCTGAAAAACTCAAGGGCCAAGTAAGTTGGTTGGGAATATGGCCAGGCAGCAAAAACATACCCAGATTCAGTCTCAGACTTTGGATTCTTTCTTTGGTGACAAAGAAGACCAAAACATACAGCCTAAGGAAGTCAACAAAGTGCAAGAGCCTACACCAAAAGCCTCCAAGAAAAACATGAACTGGTCCCAGGCCATGGAAGAGCTCAAAAAGGATTTGGAAAAGCAAGTTAGAGAAGTAGAGGAAAAATTGGGAAGAGAAATGAGAAGGATGCAAGAAAACCATGAAAAACAAGTCAATGACTTGCTAAAGGAGACCCAAAAAAATACTGAAAAATTGAAGAAAACAACACCTTAAAAAATAGACTAACTCAAATGGCAAAAGAGCTCCAAAAAGCCAATGAGGAGAAGAATGCCTTGAAAGGCAGAATTAGCCAAATGGAAAAAGAGGTCCAATGGACCACTGAAGAAAATACTACCTTAAAAACTAGACTGGAAGCTAGTGACTTGATGAGAAATCAAGATATTATAAAACAGAACCAAAGGAATGAAAAAATGGAAGACAATGTGAAATATCTCATTGGAAAAACCACTGACCTGGAAAATAGATCCAGGAGAGATAATTTAAAAATTATTGGACTACCTGAAAGCCATGATCAAAAAAGAGCCTAGATATCATCTTTCAAGAAATTATCAAGGAGAATTGCCCTGATATTCTAGAGCCAGAGGGCAAAATAGAAATTGAAAGAATCCACAGATCGCCTCCTCAAATAGATCCCAAAAAGAAATCTCCTAGGAATATTGTCACCAAATTCCTGAGCTCCCAGATCAAGGAGAAAATACTGCAAGCAGCCAGAAAGAAACAATTTGAGTATTGTGGAAACATAATCAGAATAACTCAAGATCTGGCAGCTTCTACATTAAGAGATCAAAGGGCTTGGAATACAATATTCTGGAGGTCAATGGAGCTAGGATTAAAACCTAGAATCACCTAATCAGCAAAACTGAGTATCATGCTCCAAGGCAAAATATGGATTTTCAATAAAATAGAGGACTTTCAAGCTTTCTCAGTGAAAAGACCAGAGCTGAATAGAAAATTTGACTTTCAAACGCAAGAATCAAGAGAAGCATGAAAAGGTAAACAAGAAAGAGAAATCATAAGGGACTTACTAAAATTGAACTGTTTTGTTTACATTCCTACATGCAAAGATGATGTGTGTGATTCATGAGACCTCAATATCATAGTAGCTGAAAGGAATATGCATATATATGTTTATGTGTATATATATATATGCGTATATATATATATGCATATATATATATATAAGTGAATGTGCATGTATGTATATATGTATGGAGAGAGAGAGAGAGAGAGAGAGAGAGAGAGAGAGAGAGAGAGAGAGAGGACACAGGGTGGGTTGAAGATGAAGGGAAGATGTCTAAAAGAAATAAAATCAAATTAAGGGATGAGAGAGGAATATATTGAGAGAGGGAAATAGGGAGAGATGGAATGGGGTGGATTATCTCGCATAGAGGTGGCAGGAGGAAGCAGTTCTGTGGGAGGAGGGGAGAGGGCAGGTGAGGGAAGAATGAGTGAATCTTGCTCTCATCAAATTTGGCCTGAGGGGGGAATACCATACATACTCAGTTGGGTGTCTTGCCCCACGGGAAGGAGGAGGGAAGAAGATAGAAAAAGGGGAGGGATGATGGAGGGGACGGCAGATGGGGGTGGAGGTAATCAAATACAAGCACTTTGGAAGGGGGACAGGGTCAAGGGAGAAGATTCAATGAAGGGGGATGGGTTGGGAAGGAGCAAAGTGTAGTTGGTCTTTCACAGCATGAGTATTGTGGAAGGGTTACACATAATGATACACATGTGGCCTGTGTTGAATTGCTTGACTTCTTGGGGAGGATGGGTGGGAAGGGAGGAGGGGAGAGAATTTGGAGCTCGGGGTTTTGGAGGCAGATGTTCAAAAACAAAAAAAAAGTTTTTGCATGCAACTAGAAAATAAGATACACAGGCAATGGGGCGTGGAAATTTGTCTTGCCCTGCAGGAAAGGAAGGGAAAAGGGGATGGCAGGGGAGTGGGGTGACAGAGGGGAGGGCTGAGTGGGGAACGGGGCAACCAGAATGTGCGTCATCTTGGAGTGGGGGGGAGGGTAGAGATGGGGAGAAAATTTGTGGTTCAAACTCTTGTGAAAATCAATGCTGAAAACTAAATGTGTTAAATAAATTTTTAAAAAGTCCTCTATTTTATTGAAAATCCATATTTTGCCTTGGAGCATGATACTCAGTTTTGCTGGTTAGGTGATTCTAGGTTTTAATCCTAGCTCCATTGACCTCCAGAATATTGTATTCCAAGCCCTTCGATCTCTTAATGTAGAAGCTGCCAGATCTTGGGTTATTCTGATTATGTTTCCACAATACTCAAATTGTTTCTTTCTGGCTGCTTGCAGTATTTTCTCCTTGATCTGGGAGCTCAGGAACTTGGTGACAATATTCCTAGGAGATTTCTTTCTGGGATCTATTTGAGGAGGCGATCTGTGGATTCTTTCAATTTCTATTTTGCCCTCTGGCTCTAGAATATCAGGGCAATTCTCCTTGATAATTTCTTGAAAGATGATATCTAGGCTCTTTTTTGATCATGGCTTTCAGGTAGTCCAATAATTTTTAAATTATCTCTCCTGGATCTATTTTCCAGGTCAGTGGTTTTTCCAATGAGATATTTCACATTGTCTTCCATTTTTTCATTCCTTTGGTTCTGTTTTATAATATCTTGATTTCTCATCAAGTCACTAGCTTCCAGTCTAGTTTTTAAGGTAGTATTTTCTTCAGTGGTCCATTGGACCTCTTTTTCCATTTGGCTAATTCTGCCTTTCAAGGCATTCTTCTCCTCATTGGCTTTTTGGAGCTCTTTTGCCATTTGAGTTAGTCTATTTTTTAAGGTGTTGTTTTCTTCAATTTTTCAGTATTTTTTTGGGTCTCCTTTAGCAAGTCATTGACTTGTTTTTCATGGTTTTCTTGCATCCTTCTCATTTCTCTTCCCAATTTTTCCTCTACTTCTCTAACTTGCTTTTCCAAATCCTTTTTGAGCTCTTCCATGGCCTGGGACCAGTTCATGTTTTTCTTGGAGGCTTTTGGTGTAGGCTCTTGCACTTTGTTGACTTCCTTAGGCTGTATGTTTTGGTCTTCTTTGTCACCAAAGAAAGAATCCAAGTCTGAGACTGAATCTGGGTATGTTTTTGCTGCCTGGCCATATTCCCAACCAACTTACTTGGCCCTTGAGTTTTTCAGCGGGGTATGACTGCTTGTAGACTAAAGAGTAGTATGTTCCACGTTTGGAGGGGATGTGCCAGCTCTGCCACACCAGCACTCCTCCTTCCCCAAGAACCCCCAACCAGGACTGGGCTTAGATCTTCAGCAGGCTGTGCACTCCTGCTCTGATCCGCCACTTAATTCCTCCCACCACGTGGGCCTGGGGCTGGAAGCAACTGTAGCTGTAGTTCTGTAGCTGCCCCACCTCCGCTGCCCTCGGGGCAGTGGCCAAACTGCAAACTCTTTCTTTCACTCTGTCCTCTGCCTCTTTTCCCACTAACCTTCTCTGTTGTCTTTGGTGTTTGTGGGTTGAGAAGTCTGGTAACTGCTGCAGCTCACTGATTCAGGGCGCTAGGGCACGCTCCGCCGAGCTCCTGGTCTGGTTGGTACGTGCTGTCCATGCTGGGCTCTGCTCTGCTCCACTCCGCTCCCAGCTCCCAGCTCCGTTTGGGATAGACCTGACCCAGAGACCATCCAGGCTGTCCTGGGCTAGAGCCTTGCTTCCCTCCACTATTTAGTGGGTTCTGCAGTTCTTCTCTGTTGTCTTTGGTGTTTGTGCGTTGAGAAGTCTGGCAACTGCCACAGCTCACTGATTCAAGGCGCTAGGGCCTGCTCTGCTCGGCTCCTGGTCTGGTTGATCTGCGCAGCCCACGTTGGGCTCTGCTCTGCTCTGCTCTGCTCCACTCCCAGCTCCGTGCATGAAAGACCTCACCCAGCAACCATCCAGGCTGTCCTGGGCTGGATCCCTGCTTCCCTCTGCTATTTTGTGGGTTCTGAAGTTCTAGAATTGGTTAAGAGCCATTTTTATAGGTTTTTGGAGGGACTTGGTGGGGAGCTCACACTGGTCCCTGCTTTCCAGCTGCCATCTTGGCTCTGCCCCCAAGAATTTTTTTTTTTTATTATAAATCTTTTTTTAATTAGATTTTTTAGTTTTAGTTTACAACACTCAATTCTACATGTTCTTGAGTTTCAAATTTTCTTCCCTTCCCTCCCATCCCCCCTTCCCCCAGACAGTACCCAGTCTGATATAGATTCTATGTATACCTTTGCATTAAACTTATTTACACAATAGTCAAGTTGTAAAGAAGAACCATGACCAGTGGAATGAATCACGAGAGAGAAGAAACAAAACCAAAAAAGAAAAGAAAAAAAAAGAGAGTAAATAGTGTGCCTCAGTCTGCATTCAGACTCCATAGTTCTTTCTCTGGATGTAGCTAGCTTTTTCCATCATGAGTCCTTTGGAGCTGTCTTTGAGCCTTGTATTGCTGAGGAGAGCTAAGTCTATCAAGTTAGTCATCACAGAATCAGTATGTCTGTGGTTGTGTACAATGTTTTCCTGCTTCTGCTCCTCTCACTCAGCATCATATCATGTAGGTCTTTCCAGGTTATTATGAAGTCCTTATCTTCCCCATTTCTTATAGCACAATAGTATTCCATGACAGTCATATACCACAACTTGTTCAGCCATTCCCCAATTGATGGGTGCCCCCTTGATTTCCAATTCTTTCCCACCACAAAAAGAGCTGCTATAAATATTTTTGTACATATGGGTCCCTTTCCCACTTGTGTGATCTCTTTGGGATATAGCCCTAGGAGTGGTATTGCTAGATCAAAGGGTATGCACATTTTTATAGCCCTTTGGGCGTAGTTTCAAATTGCTCTCCAAAATGGCTGGATCTGTTCACAACTCTACCAACAATGTATTAATGCTCCAATTTTCCCACATCCTCTCCAGCATTTATCATTTTCCCGTTTTGTCATGTTAGCCAATCTGACAGGAGAGATGTGGTACCTAAGAGTTGTTTTGATTTGCATTTCTCTAATAAATAGTGACTTAGAGCATTTTTTCACATGCCTATAGATATCTTTAATTTCTTCCTTTGAAAACTGCCTGTTCATATCCTTTGGCCATTTCTCAATTGGGGAATGGTTTTTATTCCTATAAATTGGGCTCAGTTCCCTGTATATTTTAGAGATGAGGTCTTTATCGGAGACACTGGTTTTAAAGATTTTCTCCCCATTTTCTGCTTCCCTCCTAATCCTTGTTGCATTGGCTTTGTTTATACAAAAACTTTTCAATTTGACATAATCAAAATTATCCATTTTGCATTTTGTAACGCTCTCTGTCTCTTGTTGGGTCATGAATTCTTTTCTTTTCCATAAATCTGATAGGTAAACTATTCCTTGCTCTCCCAAATTGCTTATAATATCAGCCTTTATTCCTAAATCATGAACCCATTTTAACTTTATTTTGGTATATAGCGTAAGATATTGGTCTATGCCCAGTTTATGTCCTACCATTTTCCAATTTTCCCAGCAGTTTTTGTGGAATAGTGAATGCTTAGCCCAGAAACTAGACTCTTTGGGTTTATCAAAGAGTAGGTTGCTATAGTCATTGACTACTGCATCTTGTGTACCTAACCTATTCCACTGATCAACCACTCTGTTTCTTAGCCAAGTAGTTTTGATGACTGCTGCTTTATAGTACAGTTTAATATCTGGTATGGCTAGGCCTCCTTCCCTAGCATTTCTTTTCATTAATTTCCTTGATATTCTGGATCTTTTGTTCTTCCAGATGAATTTTGTTATTATTTTATCCAGCTCTGTAAAATAATTTTTTCGTAGTTCTATGGGTATGGTGCTGAATAAAGAAATTAATTTAGGTAAAATTGTCATTTTTGTTATATTAGCTCAGCCTAAGCAAGAGCAAACAGTTATGGAACACTTTCCTGAATTTGCGCGTCGTTCTTGCGCAGCGGCCGTGCCGATCTTCTTTGTAGCGTTCCAACTTTAACACATGTGCTGCTGAAGGAAGCATCAGGGTGAGAATCTGAGAAGCTGTGAAGATCTTTGTCACTATCACCACAATTACCATACTGTTAACTGTCAGTCAGTGCCCAACAAAGGGGATTACATAATCCTAGATTCTACTCTGTCAGAGTTTACCAGAGAGACAAACAACATTAAGCTGATTAAGGAAATGTCAATATAAAATAAAGGTCATAGAGCATTTGGGGGGTGGTGGTGTGCAGATTTCATTGTTTAGCGTAGTTCCAACAGGAAATTCCTGGTAGCAATACAATTGATCTTGTACCTTCTGGTATCCTAGACTTGTCTGGGTATTAAGTGTTAAATGACTTGCCTAAGGCGTGTTGCAGAAGGATGTTACCCTGTCTTCCTAATTCTAATTTCAAATTTCTGTCCATTGAGTCCCACAGATACTCAGAGAACACATACCTAAAAAATAAACATGTTGGTGCTAACCAAAGAGTGGGACAAAGATTTAGGTATCAGTAGAGGTTAGCATCAGACAGCTGAGGGCCATCTAGGAAATTCCTAGTGGAGACACAGTAGGGCTGGGCAGTTCATTCATTCTGATCAAAGGGTGAGAATAATTCAAGAGCATTAGAGATGAGAAGACAGAGGGAAGAGGTAATTTAGGTACTTGGGAACCTAGGAAGGCAGCTACATGGGAGGGGAAGATAGGATGCTGGGGACTTTGAGCGACATACCCAAGTACTGCAGAAGGTGTACAGTAGGGCACTGACAGTGACAGGGAATACTTAACTCCTGCTCTGTCCCAACCCAAGAGCAGATGGATGGGGCTGAGGTAGAGGAAAAGGCAAGTAGAGGGTCCACACTCCACACACCTGCCTCCAGCTCTCCTGAAATTCTCTCTCTTATTGGAGGTTTATGTGAAGGTACTCAATTCCTCAATATTTCTCCCACTGACAATTTTCCCAATTCCTCAGTTAGCTTTCATTTGGGGGCAGCAAAGTGGTGCAGTGTATAAAGTATAGGATTTGAGACAAGAAAAACTTTGGTTAGAAAAATTTCAGGAAGTTGAATCTTCCTGATTCCAAGCCCAGTGCTTGGGCCACCTAGCTGCCCTGTTCTGCCCTAGGTTGTCAAATTCAGGACTAGGGGCATGCAAAACAGGCTACTTACTGTCTAAGGCTCAAGAGGCCAGGAAACACAGTGAAGGGACATTTGCTATGTGGTTTTATAGAGAGGTAGGTACAAATTTTTATGCCAAAAAATTCCATCCTCCATGGCATGAACGTCTTTATTGTGTGATATGTCCCATTGCATGTGTTGCTGTGAGAGTTCAGTCTTCCTTTGTATTGAAAACCATTTTTTGAGTGAATAAATGTCCAAGCACACTAGGAGAAGCTTTCTGATGTTATTTCCTCTTGTTCCTTCTCTTACCCACATACTGGCTGCTATTCAGTTACCTTTACTGGGTCATCATCTATGTCCTACCCTTAATCCATGGATATCGTCCCTCCTGAAGCTCAGTCTTGGATCTTTTTCTCTTTTCTCTCTAGGTAAGTGCCTCTTAACCTGGAGTCTGTGGACCCCCAAGGAATTTGGGGTAGATTTCAGGAATTGCATGAACTTGGGTGGGAAAAAATTACATTTTAATTTTCATTAACCTCTAACTGAAATTTATCATTTTCTTCAATTAGGAAGGTAAGCAACACACCTTATTATAAAGAGGGGAGTCATAGACTTCACCAGACATGGACCCTTGATACAACAGATGGTGAATTTCTGCTCAAGGGCATCTCACCTCCCAAGGTTGTAACTTCCATATCTATGCAGATGACTCTCCCATTTGCTACTGAGCTCCAGTCTCACACCACCAATTGCCTGTTTGACATTTCCAATTTGAAGTTCTATAGGATGCCCTTCCAGGCAGCCAAACCACTAGTTGGCATGTGATTCAAGGAGGGCAAGGCCAAAAGGAAAGACTCTGAGTGCACAAAAATATTTGTAGCGATTTTTGCCTGAGCAATGAACTGCAAACTCAAAAACTAGAGAACAGAATGGAAGAAATTAGATTTGAACCAACACCATATACCTTTCATATACAAAGATAAGCTCCAAATGGATATGTGACCTAGATGGAAAAGGTCACATCATATGCAAAATAGGGAAAAATGGAAAATTTACCTATTAGATCTATGGATAGGAGAGAAGTCTGTGACCAAAAAAGGAATTGAAAAGATTGCAGAAGATAAAATGGCCATTTTAATTACATAAAATAGAAAAGGTTTAGTACAAACAAGTTTAACCGAGGTAATCTCAGAAAAGAAACAACTTGGGAAAAAACTTTGCAGAAAATTTCTCTGACAAAGGTCTCATTTCCAAGATATATAAGGAAGTGGTTCATATTTAAAAGCAAAGAAGGCCATTTCCCAAATGATAAATGACCTAAGGATATGGACAGACAACTCTCAAGGGAAGAAACTGAGCTATCTATAGTCATGTGAAAAAAGTGCTGCAAATCACCATTAGGGAAATTCAAAGTAAAGCTCAAACTCACTGGAGTGACAAAGATGGGGACAAGAGAAAACAATAAATGTTGGAGGGGCCATGAGAAAAGAAGCACATTGATGCATTGTTGGTGAACATGTGAATGGGTACGACAATTCTGGAAAGCAATTTGGTATTTTACACCAAAAATTAACAAATAGTACATAACCTCTGACCCAAATATTTGAGTATCTGACTGCCAGGCCTATGACCAAAAGAGATCAAAGAAAGAGGAAAGTGTCCTATATGTAAAAAAAAGTGTGTGTATATATATATGTATGTGTGTATACATAATTATATAATATGTAATACTATATTATGTACACACACATACATACAACCATATATGTAGGTGTGTATATACATATGTGTATATATACATATATATACATATACACACATATATTTACATATGTGTGTATATATGTACACACACACATATATATACATACTCTCTCTCTTTCTCTTTCTCTCTCTCTCCAAAATCTCAGCTCTTTTTGTGGTGGCCAAAAACTAGAAACTAAAAGGATGTCCCTTAATTGAGGAATGGCTGAATAAATTGTGGTAGGTAAATCTGATTAAGTTCTGTTGTCCTGTAAGAAATGAGGAAACAGATATTTTGAAAAGATATGGAAAAATTTATATGAACTGACATAGAGTGAAGTAAGCAGAGCCAAAAGAACAATGAATATATCATTATAATTGAAATGATAAAAATTATACAATGACGACAGACTATAAAAACAAACAATGTTAAAAGCTCTAAAGACTATGATTCACATCATCATCATTATCATTCCAGAGGACTGGTGATTAAAGATACTGTCCATGACACAGTGGTGATGAATTTAGTGTACAGAATTTATCTATCTACACACACATATGTATGTATATGTGCATGTATATGTATATCCCATCTTGTACCCTATACAGTATCCATAAATATGGATATCTAGATATAGAGTATATGCAATCATGCTTTTAGCTATGAGCCTTTTCTCAATCCATTTGCATCACCTAGAGGGCACTGGCTTTGCCTTGGACACAAGGAAGAAGTGTTTCCTATTGTTTAAACACCCATTTCAGGCCATGGTCCCTGTTTCTTTGGTAAGGCAGGACATCTTGCTTGCAAAGGTGTAACTGCTAAAGGCCCTAATCCCAGCCTAGGTCAGTATTCATGGATCTAAAGGGGAAGAAAGAGTTCCCTATTGCAGAGGCATGGGGTTGATACCCTTAGATCTTGCCTTAGAGTTCTGAATCAGAGCCCATCAGGATATTGGGGAAGTTGCCATGAGTCCTAATCCCAGCTCTGGTTAGCAATTTATGGATCAAGTAGGACAGAACGGACCTTCCCATTGAACCACGAAGCTCCCCAAGAAGGCCAAAGACAGAAGGAAGGGTCTGAGATATACAGAAATATTCAAAGCAACACTTTATGTAGTAGCAAAGATCTGTAAACAAGGTACATGCCTATTAGATTGCTAATAAAATTATAGTACGTGAATATTATGGAAATAAATAATTCAGATCTAGATTTCCCGAACTACAAGTCTATTCCCTACATACCACTGAATCGTGTGTGGGAATGCAAGTGTGTGTGTGTGTGTGTGTGTGTGTGTGTGTGTGTGTGTATGCACGCGCGCGCGTGTGTGTGCGTGTGCGGGTGCATGTGCGCGTGCGTGCGTGTATAAAATCATCATGTGACAATTTGAAGGAGCATCTGAGTGTGAATTTTACCCTACTGTGTCACCCAAGCAAAGTACCGCAGTTTGATTCCCCAGTCCTCCAAACAAGGAGCCATACGGTTTAGCTTTTATCCAGTTTGGACACTTTTAGTCAGACAGCAAATTAATTAAGAAGAAGAATTTTTAGGACCTTGGACTCTTGTGAGGACCTGTGAGTTTTCATGGGATAAGAGGCATGTGGGCCTTCATGACCGGGACACTGGAATTCCAGCGTTAGCCCCCAGGGATTCAACCACACAGGCCACAAAGAATCGATTTCCAAATCTTCTAAATAGGAAGAAGCCAGTTAGTTTAGCTTCTTTCTACCTTGGGGTCAGTCGATTTTCACCAAGAAAACGTTTTTAGGCCTTGAGGCCTGATGTTATGTCCTTTGAGTCAAATACATTTGTTTGTTTTTTGAGAAGTGGTCCACCTCTCTTGATGGAAGTGCAGACCACTCATAGGCCGACCAAACTGCGGGCTGGGATGGAAGCTTCACTCTGTTCTGTTTCTAGGCCAGAGCTGTTCCCCCCTCCTTAGCCAGGCTGGTGTCCACACCATATCACCTTCAGGGGGCTCACCATATTAGCGCCAGACTTTTATCGTTGTACAGTTGTATCCAACTCTTCACGACTCTATTTAGGGTTTTCTTAGCAAAGATACTGGAGTGGTTCACCATTTCTTTCTCCAGCTCATTTTACGGATGAGGAAACTGAGGCAAACAAGGATAAGTGACTTGCCCAGGGTAACAGAGTAAGAGTCTGAGACCAGATTTGAACCCAGGAAGATGAGTCTGCCTGGTTCCTAATCTAATGCTCTATCTAGCTGCCTTAACTCTTCTTAATCATTTGCAGTCTGGGCCAAGGCTAGGCTGTTAGAACAAGGAAGCCTCTTAAGCTTAAAATAACATTCCAGCTTCTTGAAGTCACTGGTTGCTTCCTCAAGGTAAAGCTAATATTCCTCAGTTAAGAATGATGATTACCAATATTACAAAAGTGGTCATGTGAGGGGCTTGAGAGTTAGTCACTTATAACTGGACCACATGAGTTTGAGTCTTAACACCTTGTGGCATCCAAGCAAGGCACCAGGAATCACCTCCCCAGTTATCCAAATAGGGAGCCATGTGGTTTAGCCTATTCCTATTTGGGGTACCTTTGGTTAGTCAGTCCATCAAACTGAAAAGTTTTAGGGCCTTGAATGAATAGAAGTTTTCATTGGGGAGTTAAAGTTTAGTCAGTAATAATCAGAACCCTTAATTTTTATCTATCCACAAAGGCTACAAAGAATTGATTTCAAAATCTTCCAAATAGGAAAGAGCCAATTAATTTAGCTCCCTTGGGGGAGTCAGAAAGTTGATGACCAAGAGGAATTAAAGGGTTCTGGCCACTGCTGCTCCCCATTCCCTGCACCTACACTCACCAAAAATACTCAAAATACAAATTTCTATACTGCACTTACCCCTACCCTGACACAACTTAGCACATATTTTCTTGTCATTTTAGGTTGGAACACACTGATAAACTCCTAGTTTAAACCTGGGCCTAGCTCTTAAGACTAGTCATCTTCCAACCAGTACCCCGCCCTGGCTATGGCCACACCTATGCAACTGCCCCAAAACACTATAGCAAATGTGTTTGGATGCTCTGCTCCCAGAATCACAGGTTCTCAGAGATTGAGGAAACCTCAGAAGTCTTCTAGTCTATCCCAGATCTGAAGTATGAATTCACTTTATAGCCTCTTCTTGGAAGGCCTTTAATAGGAAGAGAACTCATTGTCACTGAGGCAGTTCATTCAATTTCTGCAGAGCTCTCTTTGGTAGGAAGTTCCATCTGAAATGTGCTCCCCATTATGTCTGAGTCCTCTGGTCCTGTATCTGCCTTCTGTAGCCACAGAGAACACATCTATTCTCTATTCTGTGTGAAAACACTTTAGGTATTTGAAGACAGTCAGTGTACCCTACCTGAATCTAATCTTCAGAGAAAGTATCTTCTGTTCCTTCAATTGATCTTTCTGGTTTCTAAACTGCTCACCATCCTGGTTCCCCTCCTCTAGAAGTGTTCCAGTTTGCCACTGCCCCTCTTAAAATGTGTCTTTAGAACCGAAAACAGTATTCCACTTGTGGTCTGAATAGGTCAGAATGCAGAAGAATGATCACACCCTAAGCTCCTTCCTCTAGATCCCATATTTTTGTTCATGAAGCACAATGTTACATTAGGTTTGCTTTCGTTTGATTTGGTTATTGCAACCAGCTTCATTGGCTCACCCTGAGTTTGCTGTCCACTAAAACCCCAAGGTCTTTTTCATAACTGCTCTTGACACATATCCTGTTGGTGCTATTTCTGGAACTTCAGGTTTGTTTTGTTTTGTTTCTGGTATTCAGGGGGTGGAGTCCACCTTGAAACTCTCATTGGCCATTGGACTGGGTCATCTCCTGAGGAGGGTTCTGTAGCATTTAATACAGCAGAGAAGAGAGCTGCCACAACATCCATCAGATCTCATCTGAATCAGACCAGATTTCTGAACTGAAATACACCTCTGAATTTGGAATGATGGGACCCCTGGCCACTCTCTTCTTCCTGCTGTTGTTTTCAGGGACCACAGTTCTTGGACATGGGCATCATAAACCAAGAAAACGTGAGTAGAGCAAATGGGAAAGACATGTCCGGTTTGGGAGGTGAGAGGTGGGGCGAGATCAGAGTGTAGAGAGGAAATGATTAGATTCAGAGTCAGAGAATCTTGGTTCTAATCCTAGTTCAACTAATTAGCTGTGTAACCTTGGGTAAGTGATTTAACCTCTATGGACCAATTTGGGAAAATGGCGACAGGTAGGGAGATTGGACAAGACGGTCTCTAAGATACCTTTTAGCTCGAAATCTAGGACCCTATAAGGAAAGGGATCTCAGAGGCAGAATGGGTCTCCCCTCCACATTTGCCTTGGTTACCAGTAGAAAAACTCAGTGTGCTAGGACAAACAATTTGGGAAGTAGACAAAGAGAAGGAAGATCTAGAGAGCAAGAAGAGATGGAACTGAAAGGAGAAAAGAAGTGGCGAGATTCTCAAAAGTCACCATGGCATTCCCAAAATACTGGATCATAGATCAGCATCTGTCAGGCTTAGAGGTCACTGCTACCCCACCACCCAGTAGGAAAGGGCAAATGCCACACACACACTCACTCACACACACACACACACACACACACACACACACACAGAGTCAATAGGGGCACAAGCTTCATTTTTCCTGAGGAATTGACTTCCTATCTCTAGATTCTCTATCATCCTTTTGATCTTAAGGAAGGAAATAGATGTGAGAATACAGATCTAGAAAAGGACTGACGCTTGCTGTTGAGGCAGAACGAGTGACGTGGAGATTCCTGAGGCACCTTCAGGGGGCACTGCATCTCCTCCAGGGCTATGCAGAAGGCACAGTCTGTGTGATGCGGCTGTAGCCATAAGTGATGTTGGTGGGCAGGGAGTAGAGTTGGGAAAGAGGAAAGGAGTGTGGACCCTAAGATTTAATGCCAGGAGCCACCTAGGAGTTCTAGCATTCAATGTTCCGACTCTCAGAAATTACAAAGATATGATGGGGGAGGAACGTCTAGAGTTCCGACTTCCATCTCTGTCAGGCACTGCTGTGAAGCTCAGATAATGTGGGGAACCTGGGACCTGTGAAGCAAATGATGAACCATCTGAGGTGGAAATCAGGGAGGGGAGGAAAAAGCCCATGCTCCTTGTGCCTTGGTAACCCTGTCAGAAACATAATCGGAGTATGGGGCTCAGATTCAGGAAAGCAATTCCTGTGTTCTTATCTTTGTACATTAATAACACTTTACATTTACACTACATAACTCGTTAGAGTTTGTAAGACATTTGCTCACAGCATCCTGAAGGAGGCAGCACAAATCATATAATTCTTGCTTCCCAGAGGAGGAGATTGAGGTCTGGAGAATTACCCAAGAATTGCCCAAGGTTACCCAGATATTGGTTAGCAAAGCGAGGATTCAAACCCAGGACTCTTTGTGTCATAGCATGCTATCCTCAAAACCCTGGGCAGTAAGTTATCCCAATATTACCATCTACAGCTTTACAGGTGAGGAAGCTGAAGCTTCAAGAGGTTAAGTAGCTCCTTTCTCACAATGCCCCCTACTTCTCTTTTTTTTCTTCAAGCCTCCTTTCTTCTAGATGGAGGCTAGGCTGCTCCTCTGGTAGGAGCAGAGGCGGCCCAGTCCCTCAGACCAGCAACAGGGAAGAGACATCATGGTCTGGGAGGTGGGCCAGGGCCCCTAGGGATATGAGCTTCACAGAGTCCCAGATTCTTCATGAGAAGATTGAGGGGCTTCAGAGAGGATCTAGTGAAACCTTATAGTCAGCACAGAAATGCCCTCTACCACATGCCATAAAATGGTCATTCAATCTCTGCTTGAATACTTTAGGAGCTCAATACTTTGGAGGGTGGTGCAGTCCATTTTAAGATAAATCAAAGATGTAGCATGTTTTTTATATTGAGTTAAAACTGCCTTCAATCCGCTGATCCTCCTTCAAAAACTAAGTCCTCCAGAGTGACACAGAACAAATATAGTCCTTCTTCTATCTGATGGTCCTTCCCATTCTTGAGAGCTATCATGTGTCCTCAAACCAAAACACACATCAATGCCTTCCTTTCTCCAGGTAAAACATCCCTGGTTCCTTCAACTGGTCTGCATATGACAAAGCTTTCTTGTCATCCCTGACATCTTCTGTTGAACAATCCTATTTACTGTCTATTGTCCCCACTTAGGGTGGGAGATCCCTGAGATCTGGGGCTCACTTCTTTCTCTGTTTCTATTCTCAGAGCTTAGTATAGCACTTGGTAAATATTAAATATTAAGTATTTAACAAAAGCATTTTTATTCACTAGTTCATTCATTCTTTATTAGTTTCCAGATGGAAATCCTTGGCATCCTCCAAATGTAACAAAGGAAGAATACCTTGGGACTGGGATCACTTGGTGTCAAAGCTAGTGGCTGAGAGACAGAAAGGGGTAGAGCTGGGAGAAGTATTTTCAACGGGTAGTTATTGGTCCCGGTAACCAAAGTCCACGTGTTAGTACCTCATTTCTAACCCTTTCTCTGTTACCCCCAATAAGCAGACTATGTTTGGGAGATTAGCATTAAAATGTCTCTATGCCTTTTCTCAGAGTGTGATTCTCTGGTGTACCAGGACGTAGTTCGGTCAGAACCCACGCCCTTATTCACAAACACAGCCTCCTTCAATGGAAAACTCATCTACCAATATGATAGTGACAGCGAGAGGGCAGTGCCTGAACCAGGATGGGACAATGTGGAAAACTGGACCCAGACGAGCCAGATTCAGAAACAAAGAGGAGATTTTGCAGTGGAGAACCTGCAAGAGATCATGAACGTCAAGCAAGATACCAGTGGTGAGTGGATAAGTATATAGGGCAGGGACCCAGTGGCCCAATGCTTAGGAAAGGGTTCAGAGACCCCCTTGTAATCTTCTGCCTAACAGAGGCTGTCCCTACTTGGCAGAGGGAAGAAGGAGACAAAAAAGGGAGGAGAGAGAAAGGAGGAGCAATGGCTGGCCATAGCCCTCAAGGTGGGGAGAAGGAATCCAAAGAGAGGCAGAGTTAGAACCGTCTCCCCAAACGCAACTCTGTCCTCTGCCTGCCTTCTTTCTGTTTCCCTTTTCCTGCTATTCAACCCAACCCAATGATCTCAGTGAAAGAGGAAGTGGGGATGGATCAATTCTTGCTTCTCAGTCATCAGCTTAGGTAAGTTCTCCCCTCTCCTTACTGCACTGGCCACTTGAGCCTCTTACACGAGGCACCACACTATTGCCTGAAATGTTCCCAACCTAGGACTGATAGAATGTTAAAACTGAAAAGTGCCTTAGGAATCATCTAATCCACACATTTTATAGAGAGGGAAGTGATCACGATCTTGGTACATTGGGAAGAATGATGAGTCAGGAGCCTAGATGATGTTTGATAATCCATGTGTCTCTAAACCTTTGATCCACTCATCTCACACAGATTGATCAGTGGCAAAGCCAGGCCTGGCCTCATGATGTCCAGTCACCCAGGCTAGTGCTCCTTCCACTCAAGCACACTCACTGTTATTCCCCATTGTCTATAGCAGGCAAGCACACACCAAGCCAAGTTAGCTCTTATAACGGTTAGTCACAGGTTGTAGCAACTTGTTGGAGTGGAAAGAGCTCTGGATTTGAGCCTGAGAACTGAGGGTAGAATCTTGGCTCTGTTATTTGCTGTCCTAAAAAGCTCAGGAAAATCACTATACCCCTCTGGGCCTCAGTTTCCTCATCTGCAAATGAGCAGGGTGGGATAGGTAATGGTAAGGTCATAACTCCAACAATTCGCCACTCAACTGTTCTTTTCTCTTTACTTCTATAACAGGGACATGGATGGAATGAGATTTAAAACGATGCAAGGAATTAGCCTAAAAAGAACTTTCTTTGTAAACTTGCTTCCTCTCTCGTTCTTCATGCTTAGCTGCCTTGAGGAAAGGAATGGGGTGTTTGTTTTAAGAAAACACCCTTTTCATTGACTAGGATGTCTGGATATATCTCAGGACTATTATTATTTAGAAACACATTTTGCCATACTCCAGGTAGCTCACCATACTTGGGGCTTGGGTATTTCAGGTTCACATGTCTTGAGTGGAAGCTACGGCTGTAGACTTTGCCAGAATGATGACACTGAGGGATTCTGGAGTTACGATTATGATGGTAAACCATTCATTGAGTTCGACAAAGAAAAACCAGCCTGGATACCAAAGGATCCTGAAGCTGTCATTATCAAACAGAAATGGGAGGAAGACCCAGGTGCTGTGTATCGAGCCAAGAGCTATCTGGAAGAGACCTGTATTGAGGAACTCAAAAAATATCGGGATTATAAGAAGGCTAATTAGGATAAGCCAGGTAATCTGTCTATAACTTGTTGTCATACTCATTATGGCTAGGTCAATTTAGGGACTGGGGACACTTAGAAACATTACCATTAGAAAGTCTTAAGATATTTGCCTGTATTGCCCCCAGAATATTTCCTCTCCCTCCCATTTTCACTAAGCAGGGGACAGTGGGACTTGAAAATATGAATTCAGAAATCTCTTTAGCTCTATTGGAATTGAAGTTAAAGCCCTAGCCACTGAGGTGAGGCCCCTATCTACTGAGCATTGTGAAAGATACAGGGAAAGATGGGGACTCAGACAGGATGGTGTGGGAAACAGAAAACAAGCCTTCCATAATAAGACACAACCCTCCCTATATCTCTCCATTCATCAAATCTCAGCTTGTCCACAAGAACCTCTCAACCATGCTCCTGAGCATCATACTCTGCTCTGGGCAATCAAGTTTCTTCAATGACGCTGTCACCAAAACAAAGTTATTCCTGTCTCTTTGCCCAGAAGTGGTCAACTCAAAAGAGTTCTGGGCTTGGAGTCAGGAAAACTTGAGACTGAATCAAGTCTCATTCGGGCAGCTAGGTGGCACAGTGGATAGAGTACCGGGCGTGGAGTCAGGATGTCCTGAGTTCAAATGTGGTCTCATATACTTACTAGCTCTGTGACCTTGGGCGAGGCACTTAACCCTATTTATCTCAGTTATCTCATCTGTAAAAAATGAGCTGGTTTTCTTTGCCAAGAAAGCCCCAAATGGGGTCACAAAGAGTCCAACACAGTTGAAATAACTGAATAACAACTTGTTGAAAACAATCAGACAGGCTACCATACAAGTCCTGATTTGGGATGAAATAAGAAAAGAGAAATGATAAATGAGATGGAAGAATATTGGGAAAGAAGGAGTCTGGAGGAAGTTAGTGGTAGGTGGGACATTGTAGCTGAAGCTGAGAAGCTCTGACCTGCTAGGAGAGCAATGACGAGTCATTGTTGGCTTCTCAGATGAAGGGGGAAAGGAAGAGAAAGAATAGAAGAATAACATAGGTAAATGAATCACTTGGGTAAATAGCATGTTTCAACAGGTGGCCAAGATTGAGGGGGACTCAGGAATGGAGCTCCGTCTTATTCCCAACCAAGAAGAGAATGAGAAGCTGTGAAGGTCTTCATCACCATCACCATCACCATCACCACTACCACTATACTTAACAGTGACCTGTCATTGGGTTTCCAGCAAAGAGAATTCTCTGTAAGAGCTTACTATGCGAGAAAAACAACATTAAGCTGAACAACTAAACGTCTCATAAATAAAAGTTACACAGCATTTATCCCTCTCTCTCTCTCTCCCTCCCTCTGTGTGTGTGTGTGTGTGTGTGTGTGCGCGCGCGCACGCGTGTGTGCACGCACGTGCAGATCTCTGGTTTCAATGGTATAAAGTAGTCTGGCAATGGAATTTGTTGTAACAATGCAACTGGTTCTGCCATTTCTGACATTCTAGCCCTGGTATCAAGTGTTAAGTAACTTGCCCAGGGTCACACAACCCATTCCCAGCTCTAGGCCTAGCCATCCTCAGTCAACACTCAGCTCATGGAAAGGTCCACACTGACCCTACCTTCCCAACAGCACTGTAACAAGAATATCAGGATGTCTTTCCCCACCGAGTCACAAATTCACAGACATGAAGGACGCCTCAGAGAACGTTTAGCCTAACCTCCACCTGAAGCAGCCTTGTTTCGGAAGGCCTTTAGTAGAGAAAGAACTCATTGTCTGCTGAGCCCCTCACCCTCACCCCCCCAACCAGTACATTTCTGGATGTCCCTCCTTGCCTGATGTGGGATGCAAACATAGGCTTTTCTGAATCCAAGTTCAGTGTTCAAGTTGCGACTCACCGTCTGCCTACAGACGACAGCTACATTAGCAAATCTATCAACAAGCATTTGCTGAAAGCCCACTATGTGCCGTGATTGGAAGAAACAAACAGAGACAAAAGTGAGATACCCTTGCCCTAAAGGAGGTTTTGTTCTATTGAGGGTGAAAATATTTACACATACATACATGCATACATATATACAAAACAGATACAAGGTAATTTTGGGAGGGAAAGCACTATGAGGGAAGGCTTTGTGTAGAATCTAGGGCTTGATGAGTCTTGAAGGAAACCAGGGATTCTAAGAAGCAATGATGAGGAGAGAGAGCATTCTGGTTATGGGCACAGCTCAGGCAAAGGCATGGAGGTGGTAGATGGAGAGTCATGCGTGATGAATGGTAAGAAGGCCAGTTTCTCTGGAAAGTAGAGTTTAAGGGGAGTTTTGAGTAATAAAGCTGGGAAGAAGGGCAGGTAGGTGGTGCGGTGGATAGAGCACCAGCCCTGGAGTCAGGAGGACCTGAGTTCAAATCCAGACTCAGATACTTATTGGCTATGTAACCCTGGGCAAGTCACTGAACCCCAATTGCCTCCAAAAACAATTTACAACAACAACAAAACCAACCGCCAAAATCAAGCCAAACAAAAAAAATAAATCTAGAAATGTAGTTTGGAGCCAGGTGGTAAAGGTTAAATGCCACAAAGAAGCATTTCGAATTATTGGGAAATTACCCTGCAAGATCCCATTATCATCCTGCAAGATGTCATCAGCCTGGGGTGCTCCATCTCTCCACTACTGCAGTCTGCCCCTCTAACTGGAGAGTGAAGCCATGAACCTCAAAGCCTCCATTAAAGGAGGGAGGTGAGTTCAGACATTTTTCACCTGGCCACTCCAGTCTGGGATGTCTCTGACTTCTCCTCCAAATTCTATCCCTCTGGTGGGTACTTCCAACCCCACCCCTTTTCTGTTTCCTTTTGGGTGTTGTTTTCTCCCATTCAATTGGAAGCTTATTGACGGCGGGGACTCTTTTTTCATATTTGTATGCCCAGTGTCTGGTTTATAGTAAGTGTTTAATAAATGTTTATTGACTATTATTTACTATTTAGAAGCCTCACATAACCACTGACATACTCACACACACACACACACACACACACACACACACACACACAGCAATAAAGAAATATGCATTTTGAGTGTGTAATTGTGAAATGGTAGTTTTCTGCATTTTCACTGGTTCTTAATGAAGAAATCAGGTATAAGCCAACCAACTGATGGGCACCCCTTTGATTTCCAATTTGTAGCCACCACCCAGAGAGCTATTAAAAATATTGTTGTCCTTGTGGGTACGTTCCCCTTTTCATGATCTCTTTGGCATACGCACTTTGGCATATGCACAATTTCAAGCCCTTTGGGCATAGTTCCAAATTGCTCTCCAGAATGGTTGAATCAGTTCACAACTCCAGGAACAGTGCATTGGGGTCACAGTTTTCCCATATCCCCTCCAACATCCAACATTTTCCTTTTTAATCATATTAGCTACTCTGATAGGTGTGAGGTGGTACCTCAGAGTTGTTTTAACTTGCATTTCTCTGATCAATAGTGATTTAGAACATTTTTTCATGTGACTACAGATAGCTTTGATTTCTTCGTCTGAAAGTTGCCTGTTCATATCCTTTGACCATTTATCAATTGGGGAATGACCTGTATTTTTATAAGTTTGACTCAGTCTCCATATATTTGATAGATACTTTTTGCAAAATTTCCTCCCAGTTTTCTGCTTTCCTCATAATTTTGGTTGCATTGGTTTTGTTTGTGCAAAACTTTTTAATTTTATATAATCAAAATTATTTAACCTTTTGTAATGGTCTCTATATCTTCTTTGGTCCTAAATTCTTCCCTTATCCATAGATCTGACAAATAAACTATTCCATGCTTTCCTAATTTGCTTATGGCATTACCATTGATATGTAAGTAATGTACCCATTTTTGACCTTATCTTGGTATATAGTGTGAGATGTTGGTCTATACCTAATTTTTAATATATTTTTATTTATATATATTTATATTTATTTATACAAATTTTACATTTATATATATTTTAAATATACCTAATTTTCCAGTTTTTCCAGCAGTTTTTGTTAAATACTGAGTTTTTGTTCCAAAAGCTTAGATCTTTGTGTTTTTCATATACTAGATTACTATGGTCATTTACTATAATGTAGTTCGTACCTCATCTATCCCACTGATCCACCACTCTTCTTCCTAGCCAGTACCAGATTTTTAAATTACCCCTTTATAAATATAGTCTGGGATCTGGTATGGCTAGACCACCCTCTTTCATATTTTTTTCATTGATTTCCTTGATATTCTTGAGCTTTTGTTCTTCCAGATGAATTTTATTATCATTTTTTCTAGCTCAATAAAATAATTTTTTGATAGTTTGATTGGTGTGGCACTGAATAAATAGATTAATTTAGGTGGATTTGTCATTTTTATTACATTGGCTGAACCTATCCGTGAGCAATTAATATTTTCCCAGTTGTTTAGATCTGACTTTATTTGCATGGAAAGTGTTTTATAATTGTGTTCATATAGTTCCTGGGTTCATTTTGGCATGTAGACTCCCAAGTAGTCTATGTTGTCTGCAGTTATTTTAAATGGAATTTTTCTTTCTATCTCTTGCTGCTGCACTTTATTAGTAATATATTGAAATGATGATGATTTATGTGGGCTTATTTTATATACTTTTTTGCTAAGTTGTTTTGCTAAACTTTGCTAAAGTTGTTAATAATTTCAATTAGTTTTTTAGTTGATTCTCTAGGATTTTCTAAATATAAGGTCATATCATCTGCATACAGTGATAGGTTTGTTTTCTCATTGTCTATTGTAATTAATTTAATTTCTTTTTTTCTCTTATTGCTATAGCTAACATTTCTAGTACAATATGAAATAATAGAGATGATAAAGGGAATCCTTGCTTCACCCCTGATTATGTTGGGAAGGTTTCTAGCTTATTCCCATTACAGATAATGTTTCCTGATGGTTTTAGATAAATGTTGCTTATCATTTTAAGATAAGTTCCATTTATTACTATGCTCCCTAGTATTTTTTAAAATCAGAATGGATGCTGTATTTTGTCAAAAGCTTTTTATGCATCTATTGAGATAATCTTATGATTTCTGTTGGTTTTGTTATTGATATATTTAGATGCCATACCATTTGGTGTATATATATTTAGTATTGATATGACTTCATTGTCTATGATACCTTTCTGAAGCAAGATATAGTTTCCTTCTTCATCTCTTTTAATTTTGCTTTTGCTTTGTCTGATTGCTATCCCTGCTTTCTTTGCTTCAGATGAAGCATACTAGATTCTGCTCCAGCCCTTTACCTTTACCCTGGGCCTATCTCTCTGCTTCAGATTTGTTTCTTGTAAACAGCATATTGTGGGATTCTGGTTATTAATCAATTCTGCTATCCACTTCCATTTTATGGGTGAGTTCATCTTATTCACATTTATAGTTATGATAACTGACTGTGTATTTCTATTTTTCACATGTGTATCTTCCCCTTACCCCACCCCTTTCCCTCTTCACAAGTGTTTTACTTCTGATAACCTCCTTTCACAATATACCCTCCTTTCATTGGTCCCCATTCCCCCTTCTTTTATCCCTATCCCTTTTTACTTAATTATAGGGTAAGACAGACTTCTATATCCAACTGAGTGTATATGTTATTCCCTCTTTGAGCCAATTTTGATGACAGTAAAATTTAAGCTTTGCCCACCCCACCCCCATCTTCCCCTCCATTATAATAGTTCTTTCATACCTCTTTTATGAGGGATAATTCATCCCATTCAATCCCCCTCTTCTTCCAGTGAAATTTTCTTTCTCATCCTTTTATTTTGTTTTTTGGGGGGTGTCATCCAATCAAAGTTACCTTATATCTACACCCTCTGTCTACATATACTCCTTCTAACTGCTCTTATAGTGATAAAGTTTTTAAGAGTTACAAATGTTATCTTGCCATATACAGTTAAACCTTACTGAATTTTTTATGTTCTCTCTTTCTTTCTCTCTACCTTTTTATGTTTCCCTTGAGTCTTGTATTTGGAGGTCAGATTTTTTATTCAACTCTGGTCTTTTAATTAGAAATGCTTGAAAGTTCTCTATTTTGTTAAATGTCAATTTCCCCCCTAAAAGATTATATTCAATTTTACTGGGTAGGTGATTTTTGGTTGTAATCCTAACTCCTTTGCCTTTCAGTATATCATATTCTAAGTCCTCCAGTTCTTTAATGTGGAAGCTGCCAAATCCTGTGTAATCCTGACTATAGTTCCATGATATTTGAATCGTTTCTTTTTGGCTATTTGCCATACTTTCTCCTTGATCCATGAGCTCTGGAGTTTGGCTATGATATTCTTGGGAGTTTACATTTTGGGATCCCTTTCAGGTGGTGATTGGTGAATTCTTTTAATTTCTATTTTGCCCTCTGTTCTAATATATCATGACAGTTTTCTTTTATAATTTCTTGAAAGATGTTGTCCAGGCCTTTTTTATCATGGCTTTCAGGTAGTCCAATAATTCTTATATTATCTCTCCAGAATCTATTTTCTAGGTCAGTTGTTTTTCCAATGAGAGATTTCATATCTTCTGAGATTTTTTTTTTACTTTTTAAATTTTACCATATCTTGGTTTCTCATAGTGTCATTAATTTCCACTTGTTCAATTCTAATTTTTAAGGAATTATTTCCTTCGGTGAATTTTTGTACTTCCTTTTCTATTTGGCCAATTCTATTTTTAGGGAGTTATTTTGCTTGGTAAATTTTTATATATCTTTTCCCATGCTATTGACTCTTTTTCCATGATTCCTTTGCATTACTCTCATTTCTTTTCCCAATTTTTCTTCTACTTCTCTAATTTCCTTTTTAAAATCCTTTTTAAGCTCTTCCAGTAATTTTTTTTGGGCCTGAAACCAAATTATATTTTTTTGGATGTTTCACATTACATCAGTAAGGCAAGATTCATGACCTGGAGGATGACCATGAAAATGCCTGTATGGTTCAGAATCACAAAATATGAAAAACTGTCTAGGTAGAAGGCAGAGGAAGTATAATATTTATTTAGGTACCAAAGAATCAAATCCCAGAACCAGTAATTCCAATTCGATATAGCAGTAATTGCATTCCAGAAATAGTAAGCCCTCATCAATCTAGCAACAAGTAGATTAAAACACAGTATTACAGCAAAGAGCCAAGTCATCCTGTAACCTTCCTCCCCCACCCACTCATGAATCCTAACTGTTTGCTTGCCTGTGTCCTCTCCCCGCTCAGTCCTCTGGTCTGCAGCTCTCTGGTCTCCACTGCCCCCTCAGCACTCTCTTCTGCAGCTCTGTGGACTCAGAGTTCTTACTCCTTCTCCTTGGGCTGAATTCTGAAGTCTGGCTTCTCTTCTGACTTCTGAATTCTCATTCTCAATAGCTACTTTTGGGTATATATGTTCTTTTTAGGGCCCAGGGCTTCATGCCCAATAGGCAAAAGGGTGTGGGAAAGATCGTTAATCACTGATTGGCATCATAAAGGTATGGGCCTGCCTCTCTTAACTGGCCCCACCTGAGGCCTATTGAATGGGTGGGAAAGATCTCCAATCACATTATCACCACACATGTAGCCATTTTGACACCATTGTCCTCTTCTGAGTTTATGCTTTGATCTTCCCTATCGCTTTGTAGCTTTATGTAGTCAAACTTTGGTTATTTTTTGCTATTTTTTTCTGCCTTTTTTGTGACTTGGTATTTTTATGTGAGAGTTGGGCTCTGGTCCTGCGCCGTCCCAGTCTTTTTGTGCTGGGGTTCTGGTCTTACTATTGGCTTTCACTGGGCTTCAGGGCTTAGCTGCTTGCTTTTTCTGGAAGGTAGGTTTCCCTACGCTTGTACTAAGTGGGGTGGGAACTTCCCACTGGCCTTTTCTGGGTGTGCTTTTCAGCTGCTGGCCTGCTCCAGAGGTGGGGCCTTGCCGCTGGATTGCTATGGAAACAGGGCCTCTGTGCTGGTAGGCCCCAGGGTTGGGGTCTTGCTGTTGACCAGTCCCAGTGTGGAGTTTTACAACTGGTCAGCAGTGGGGTCAAGTCCTTGCTGGTGGTTGCTGGGATGAAGCCTTGCTGCACCACACAGACTGCTTACTTGTCTAGGGGCCTGTTGGTTTACAGGAGGGCAGGTCCTTGATGGTGGATTGCCCCAGGCTTGGAAGCTTGCTGCAGGCCCTCTGCTCTGAGGCTGGCTGCTGCTGCTGCCTCTCTTGGGCTTTTCTCCCTTTCCACCACAGTGAGACTGACCTTTCCTGCCATGCTGGTAGGCTGATTCCTTGCTCCTAGATCAATTCTGAGGCGTTTTCTAGTTGCTTGGGATGGAATTTTGGAGGGCTTCAGAGGGTTCTTTCCTCACTCTACTGTCTTGGCACGGGAAGTCCAAAGAGCAATTCCCAAATTGATCCAAGTATATCAACAGGCCAGAAACCTGTGCTACCTAAAGCCACGTGCCTAATCACTACTAATCAGAAAAATGCAAATTAAAGCAATTCTGAGATTCTACCTCATACTCATCAGTGGCAAAGATGACAAAAAAATTGCCAAAGACTTTGGCAAAGATGACAAAAAAAGAAATGATAAATTTTGGAGGGGTTATGAGAAAAAAATTCATATTGATGCACTGCTGGTGAACAAGTGAGTGGATAGAACTGTTCTGGAAGGCAATTTGGAATCATAAACATAAAATTAATAAACAATGTGTTTGTCTCAGCTGTGCCACTGATAAATCCATGCCCAAAAGAGATCAAAGAAAGAGGAAAATGTCCTACACATACAAAAATCTTATAGCATCTCTTTTTGTGGCAGTAACCTCAAAGCCTGCAAAGTAAGGGGATGTCCATTAATTGAGGAATGGCCAAATAAGTTGTGGCATATAAATGTGACAGGATACTATTGTGATATCAAAATTAGGAAATTGAAATTTCTAAAAAAATAGCTATTTCAAAAAGAAAGACTTGTATGAATTGATGCGATGTGAAGTAAGCCAGACCAGAAGACCAAAGAATACTATGACATTGATATTATAAAAATGAATAGTAAATCCTTATTTTAAAGGCTAATGCAGTCAGCTATTGATTATTTATGGGGAAGATACTGAAGACCATAGTACTCAACCCTTTTTATCCCTGAGATGAGAACTAGTTAGTGACCCATTAGATTTGCATCAGGGATGGAAGGGTTACTTTGAGATGAATGTGGCCAGAGAACATAATGACAGCGACTGTGGCGACTTTATATTGCAATAGCGTAAGTACCTGGCCCTGTCTCAGCCCTTCAGCTTCACACAGCAAGACGTGCCCGAACTTCACTGGCAGATCTACAAAGGACTGTATCGCTGCAGTTCACTGTGTGAGACTTGGACCCTACGTGAAGCCTAGAGAACATCTTTCCCGTCTCTGACTTGCAAAAATCTGTTCCTTTTTCTCCCGGGATCCTGTGACTTCCTCATTTACCTGTTTGTTTTTCATATTTAAATGTTTTCCTTGGCTTCTGTTTACTGGCAGAGACTCACCCATGCCAAGAATGTCAAAGACAGAAAGAAAGATCTAATATACATAGCATTATTCAAACTTCCCATAGTTCCCATCACTTTAAGTCATAGTAAAAACCTCCAAATGAAGTAGGTACTCATCAAATTGGTGATAATTACTTGGTGCTATGACGATTATGCGCCGAGTCAACGTGATGTAAACAATTTAGATGCAAATCTCTTGAGTACAAGTCTATCCGAGAAATATCATTGTCATCTCTGTGTGGGCATGTGAGTGAGCATGCGTGTGTGTGTGTGTGTGTGTGCGTGTGTGTGTGCGCGCGTGTGTGTGTGTGTCTGTGTGTGTGCGTGTGTGTGCGCGCGCGCGCGCATGCATGTGTGAAAGTGGCTATGTATCCCTCATCTCACTCACTTTGAAACATGCTTTCTTATGACCTGTGTGGTGCCCGTGGGCCTGGATCTAGGACTGGCAGAAAGTCCTTTATTACGGCCGCTCTGTCCATGCCTTCTCCGCAGCACTGCAGCAAATGCACTTAGATGTTTTTCCTGCAGAGTCACAGGCGCTCTCAGAGGACACCCCAGATATCTTCTAGTCTATCCGAAGCATGAATTCTTTCCATAACTTCCTTTTTTGTTATTGTTTAATTGTTTCAGTGGTGTCTGGCATTTCATGACTCCATTTGGGTTTTTTTGGGCAAAGATACTGGAGTGGTTCGTCATTTCCTTCTCCGGCTCATTTTACAGATGAGGAAACTGAGGCAAACAGGGTTAAGTGACTCGTCCAAGGTCACACAGTTAATATGTGTCTGAGGCCAGATTTGAACTCAGAAGATGAGTCTTCCTGACTTCAGGCCTAGCACCCTATCTACTGCTCTTCCTAGCTGCCTGTAGCTTCCTCTTAGAAGGCCTTTCTAGAGAGAGTGCTCTCTGCTTACAGCTCTCCTTGGTAGGATGCCCCATTTGAAATATCTCCCTATTATTTCTCCTTGACTTCTAACCTCTAGGCCTATTTCTGCCCTCTGTAACCACAGAGAATAAGTCTATTCCCTCTTTCGTATGACAACCTTTAAGGTATTAGAATAGAATCACTACGTCCTTCCTGTATCTTATCCTCCAAAGGAAATATGCTCTGTGCCTTCAGCTGATGTTCCTGGTTTCTGGTCTGCCCACCCTCCTCATTCCAGCTCATCAATGCCCCTTCTAAAATGTGGTATTTAGAACTGGACACAATATCCCCCATGGTCCCTATGGCAGAATCTTCTCCTTCTGTCTAGACATTCTATCTAGGGTGACACAGCCTAATTAGGTTTTTTGAGGACAACTGCATTTGCTCACACAGAGCATGTAGTCCACTGAAATCCCCAGTTCTTTTTGGTATGAACTACTCTTGGGATGCAGCCTGTTTTTTGTTTGTCGGTCTATTTTCAGTATCTATTTGTTTCATTTCCAATACCCAGGGGGTGAATTCCATCCTGAAACTCTCAGTGACTGTTGAACTGTCTTTTCCTGAACTGAGTCCAACAGCCTAGAATACAACACAAGAGAAAACCTGAATCAAATCTGTGCTGGATCCGACCCTGACTCTGTAAGTAATATCTGCCTTCTATGCCTTCGTTGAGCGGGTGGTTTTGGGGAGGTCACCTTGTTCTGCCCTGGGACATCAGAGAGGAAATATATAAGGAGCAGGAAATCTAGGGAGCAAGAGGTGATGGAAGTGAAAGAAGAAAGGAAAAGAAGGACCTGTTTCCCATAAGCCACTTCGGCCTCCTCAAGATACCATGCCACAGGTCTGAGTCTCTTAGGGCCTCAGGTCTTTCCTCCTTCATCCCCTGGAGAAAGTACAAATAGCAGGTGGTGGCTGCTGTTCACCCTTCAGAGAGAACAATGACACCATGGGGTGATGACTTGCTTGTGCTTGGATCATTTATTTTTCCTAAAAATTATTTTTATTTTGTGTGAATTGGATTCCTTATTTTAAAATATTTATTTACACATTTATTTTTAATGCATGAACTGGATTTAAGTGAGGCACAAACAACAGGTTACTTAGTCAGCCAGAGAGACCAACAGACAGACAAAGATACACACTCACATAAGGCCAAAGGGATGCCTGCTCCATCGTTCCTGAAGAATCACCTTCCAGGAGCACCAAGGAAGAGTTCAAAGATAAGAATTAAGCGGTAGACAAGTACTGTTACTCGGGACCAGAGACACTAGAGGTAGGCTAGGAATGACCCAATGAGGACTGGAGGACCTTCGGTGGTCACTGGGTCTCCTCCAGGGCTCTGTAAAAGGCACAGTGTATGCAGGGGGACTAGCCATATGCTACCTTGAGACCAGAGAGTTTGGGAGAGAGGAAAGGTGTGGGCCTTAGTATCTAATGTCAAGAGTCACCTTGTTGTTTCAGCTTTTTATGTCCAGAGTACCTCTTCTGCAACAGTAAAGAGCTGTGATGGAGTGGATGTCTGGGGCTCATCTCCACTCACCCCCGGGGGAAAAACCCCCAAACAGTCTCTGCCTTCAAAGAGTTTTCAGACTAGGCTCCACTAATAACATTGACTCAACACCCTCTCAGACTAGCAACAGGGAAAATACCTTGGAGCTATTAGCCTGAGAGGCAGGACAGGCAACCATAGGCACACAAATTTAATAGAAGCCCGGAGGTGAAAGCAGCTTCAGAGAGAATCTAGTCCAGGGGTGGAGAACCTGCAGCCTCGAGGCCACATGTGGCCCTCTAGGTCCTCAAACACAGCAATACCCTCTGCTGCAAGACAAACAGTCATCCACACTCTGCTTGTCCAATAAAGGAGCATTCACTTTCTCAGGAGGCATCCCAGCACATTTCCAAAGAACTCAAGAGTTAGGGAACTCTTCTTTCTTTTCCATGTGAAAGCTGCTTTCCCATAACCTCACCCACTAGTTGTACTTCAGGAAGGACGTAGAGCAAATCTGGTCACTCTTTCACAGGACAGCCTTTTGAATATTTAAAAATAGCTATCATATCCCTATTCCCCTCCCCTCCCCACTCCACCCTCATTCCTTCTCTTCTCAAGGTTTCCTTCAAATCATCTTCATGTCACAAAGCTCTGAGTATCCTAATATCCTGGTTAACCTCCTCTGGAACCAATCCAGCTTGTCATTGACCTTCCTAAAATCCCCAACATACTCCAAATGTGATTAGGGGAGAAAAGAATGGGAATGAGGTCACCAGAGGGGCCAAAGCTGGTGGATGAAGGACAGACTAGACCAGAGGTGGGGAACCTGCACCCTCAAGGCCACATGTGGTCCTCTAGGTCCTCAAGTGCGGCCCTTTGACTCCAAACTTCACAGAAAAAATCTCCTTAATGAAAGGATTTGTTGTGTAAAACTTGGACTCAGTCAAAAGGCCGCACCCAAGGATCTAGAAGGTTACATGTGGCCTCAAGGCCACAGGTTCCCCACTCCTGGAATAGACAAGTTAGAAGCTGAAGAAAGGATGCCATGGGTCCTGGTGACCAAAGCCCAGATTTCAGTCAGTCCCTCATTCCTGACCCCACCCCTTCCATCCCTCAGTGAACAAGTTCCCTATTTGGAGTATTAGCGGTAATCTGTCTCACTCCAGTTCTCTCAATATTTCTTGGGAGGGCTTGGAAAGGCTTATCTGTACTAGCTAAGTACCTATCTGTATTGCATGTTCCTACTCACCATATGGTGAGTTATACAGCCTATAGATTTTAGATCAAGGGAGGGATGCCACCTCAGAGGCTGGGAACATTTGAAAACATTTCCGGTAGAATAGCTACGGAGGCTATCAAAATGAAACTCTAGTCATATTTTCAAGCCTCCACTAGCCACCAGCTATTTCCTCCCTGCTCCATTTCCAATATCCAGGGAACCAAGGTGCTTGAAAACAGGATATGGATCACTTCTGAGCTCTCCTTAGCTCTGTTGGAAGTAACTGAAAAATCTCAGCCCATAAAATGGGAAGCTAGAGGAAGGGTTAAGTGCCAGGGCTGGGGATTTAATTATTGGGGCTTATTGGTGATGTGGAAACAGCAAACAGTACCCTAGCAGTTAAAAAGAATATTAAGGGTTGCTTTTACAATTCTTTGTGAGGCTCCTTCTTGGGGGGGAGAAGGGGGGGCCCCGTCCATAGCTCATCCTGTAACTTGAGAGAGTCCTAATATCCTTTTCCCCTTATCTTAAAATACCATAAAGCTTCTCCTTAACTTGTACCAAAAGAATTGGTTTTGTCTCCTTTATCCTGTGTCCCCCCCTGTCCTCCTTATCTCGTCCTGAAAACCCTAAAACCCTAAAAATCTTATCCTGGACCATAAAGAATTCCTTTCATGTCTTTCATCTCGTGTCATAAAATTTTTTCTATCCTTCCCTTAATCTTTAACCACCACAAAAATCCTAAAATCTATACGCTTTATAGCTCCCTGTCAGGATTTTGCTACATGAGCCTAGTTCCCCTAAATATTAGGCCCTCAATTAGATTTTTGCTAAAAGATCCACGTGCTTTTCATGTTAATAAAGCTCTCTATGGCTAGAGAGAACGTCTGAGTGAATTCTTTCACCTGAACTCTGCTCTCTCGACCTCTGCATTAGGAGTATAATGAAAGCTCATATATCTGGCTGTTGCCTGTCTAGGTTTCCTGCTTATCCATGCTGTCCTTGGATGGGCAAAATATGCCCAAGGGAGCCTCTCCAAGCTTTGGTTCCTGTCAACACAAAGGAACTAATCACTTAGGGATTGTCTACCTGCTGGAGAGGACACAGCCAGATGTTCCCCTACTGCAGGGAATTTCTCTGGTTTCTCTCTCACACAGAATTACCCAGATGGTTATGGTATATAGTTAGAGCACAGTTGTTCTGGAATGATCCAACTAAGATATCGCGATTAGAACCAGAGAACCATTTGATATGAAAACTGGAAAGGATGGTAGAAATTATCTATTCCAACCATCTTGTTTTACAAATAAGAAAGCTGAAGGGTGGTGAGGTTATCCATTTCAGGGAGTCTAGGCAGCTAATTCTCCTACCAGTCTTACATCTGAACCCTTGGAGGCAGAAGCCTCAGCTCAGAGAGGTAGAGCAAGGGAGAGTCATTTCAGGGAGAGTTCCTGGTCCCTTCAGCAATAAAGTTATGTCAAGTAATCAAACAAGCTTTTATTACATTTCTGCTATGCATCAGTCTCTGTACTAGACCTAGGAGACATCAAGACAAAAACCAAACAATCCCTTGCACAAATGAGCTTACATTCTAAGAGGGGGATATAAAATGTACACACAGAGGTATACTTATATGTACAGAAAATATACATATAAAGTAGTTAGATACAAGGTAACCTTGGAGCATAAGACATTTTGCAGCTGGGGGGACCAGGAAGGGCATCATGTAGAAGGTGATACCTGGGGGACACCTTGAAATAAACCAGGGATTCCTAGAGATACTGATGAGGAGGGAGGGCATTCCAGGCATGAAGGACAGCCTACACAAGGCAAAAAGACAAAAGATGGGATGTGTGTTGTTGTCGTTCGTCCTTGGTTCTCGAAAAGGACCAATGACATCAGCATGATGTCATGAGGAACAGCAAAAAGGTCAATATGACTGGACTACAAAGTACATAGAGGAGAGTAATTTGCATAAGGCTGGAAAGGAAGGAAGGAGCCAGGTAGTGAAGAGCTTATGGAGGCATTTATATTTAATCTGAAGGGGAACAGGGAGCCAAAAGGGTTTTATGATTTTTGAGATTGCTTCCCACTGAACAGTAATTACATCTTTACTCTCAGGATTGGTGGATCTCTTCCTCTAGGAATCTGTGTGCCTGGTGTCGTTGTAGAAAATCAAGGTAGATCAAGGGAACGTCCCAGAAAAGTCCCTGGGTTTTGTCTCTGTTTGCAATTTAACTTGTGGGAGTGGATCAACACCACAGCCAGAGGACTCTTTCCTGGAAGACTCCTATTGCACACTGGGTGAGATACAAGAAAAACATGTGTCATCATGTGATTAGAGAATAGAGTACAAGCTTCAAAGTCAGGAAGATGGAAGTTCAGGTTCCACCCTGACTGACTGGCTGTGTCACTCTGGGAAAGTCCCGGAATGCTTCAGTGCCTTAGGCAAATCTCTAAAACTATAATTTGCAAAAGAGTTGCTCATCTATATCTAAAAAAGGTGTTTCCACACTGCGGATTTCCTATGCTAATGAAATCACTGGTTTGGACCGAAAATAAAAGAACCACTTAACCATTTGAATTAACTGGATTCCATTAGTTTATTATCATCCCTCTCTTTCATCCTCTCTACAGGATGGGTTACCATGTTCTGTTGCTTTTCTTCCAAATTGATATCTTGGGTACACAGCTTCTTCTCTGTACTAACCATTCAAGATCCAAGAGCAATGGATATCTGAAAGTTACAGGGAGGCAGAATTTTGGTTCAATGTAAGGAAAAATCATCCTAAAACAGTCGAGTCATTTTTCAGTCATGTCTGACTGATCTCATTTAGGGTTTTCTTGGCAAAGATACTGAGTGGTTTGGCATTTCCTTCTCCAGCTCATTTTATAAATTAGGAAACTGAGGCAAACAGGGTTAAATGACTTGCTCGGGATAGCACAGCTAGTGTCTGAGGCCAGTTTTGAACTTAGGAAGTTGAGTCTTGACTTCAGGCTAGACACTTTATCAGCTGTGCCACCTAGCTGGCCCATCCTAACAATTAGAGATGTTCAAAAATGCAGCTGGTTGCCTCAAGATATAGAGAGCTCTTCATCACTGCAATAGAGGCTACAGGATAACATGTCAGTGATGAGAGAGAAGGTACTAGTTTAAGGTACTAGTTGGACCACATCATCTCTTAAGTCTTTCTAACCTTAAGGGTCTAGGTTGGCATGGCTACACACCTAAAGTATTATACAATTGTCCCTTCCACATCTTGGGGGCTAAAAGCATGGCCCCCCTGCAATCTGGAAAATCCACATGAATTTTTGGCCCTCCCTCTGTACCAGAGAAGAAGTCTGAATTATTATGATATTAAAAGATAAACTATGTTGACAATATACAACACTCTACATATGTTTTATGCATTTCTGAGTTTCTAAATTTTTTCTGTGTCATCTGCTGGCCTTTGAATGGCATCTGTGGCTTGCACAAAACTCCCATTTAATTGCTCATGCTGACCCATGATATATTGAAACCTCAATGGGAAAAGTCGTGATGTGGAAGACATAACTGTAATTGCCTTCCAGAAAAGCTTCATTCTCTCTTCCTTCCAGATTTATCCTGCACGTCATTACCAAAATCATGGTATTAGAACACCACTTTCGCCATACTTGTTCAAGAACTTACAAAGAGCCTTTCATCATCTTCAATTCCGACTCCTCTGCTTGGCCTTGAAGACTTTCTGCAATATGACTCAATTCTCCCTATCAACTGCTTTTCTCTCCATTCGTAAAATCTTATTCCTGATGACTAATCCTCAAACTCTACACTCACTCGTCAGAAAGGTATCTTCAAGGTCCCATCTTCACAACATAGTCACTCCTGCTCTACGTCTTTGTCTATGTTGTTTCTCTCAGCTGGAATGACTTCTCTCCGTTCTTTGACTTTTCTAAAAAGCCTCCCTCTCTTTCAGGACCCATTTCAAATCCCAGCTGATCTAGGAATACAACTAGTCACATTGAACTCTCCCTTTTCTGAGGTTCTTTTTCATTTTTAAGGTCAGCACCACATAATTTAGCAATAGAGTCTTCTGATTGCTTCCCGATTGTGAGTGAGCACATCTTTCACTTCTCCTGCATTCATTGTAACACCCAGAAGAGTGCTGGCCCTAGTGGGAGAATCAATAAATACTTGCAGATTCATTGATAATAAACTTTAGAAGGACAGAAGAAAGGTGGCGTGGTACAGGAAAGAAGGTACAGATGGAGAATAATCTCTGTTGGGTTGTCTTCAGTGAAACAATGAATCAATTTGGCTATTGTAGAGGCTAGTGTAGAAAAGAGAAAGAATTTTGAGATGGGGCAACACTGGGAGGCAGTTAGTTGGCTGTGGTACGTTGATGGGGAAGCTGAGAAACTAGAATCTCATATGGTGATCAGGGAAGAAGTGCTGGTAGATGTCATGGATGGAATGGTAGACCTGAGGAGAGAGAGCAGTAGAACTTTAGAAGTAAAGGAATCACTAGAGTGGGCAGCCTTGAGAGTTCCATGTTTTCTCAGGCAATGCTCTTTTCTCTGACATAATGATCTCTTTCCTCTGCTCCTTACCTACCTTTAAATATCAATCCTCTTAATTCCAGTGCTTTCCCTCTTTTAATTATTTCTTATTTATCCTATATTAGTTTACTTTATATATATATACATATTGTCTCTCCCATTAGGTCATAAGCTCCCTGAGGGTGGCGACTATCTTTTACTCCTCATTGTATCCCCAGTGTTTAGCATAGTGCCTGCTACGTAGTAGCTGTTTAATGGGTAGAGCTGAGATTTTAGAAGATACAAGATAATTCTTTCAACGGGTCTAGAAAGAAATTTGGGACAGATGGATAAGAGGGAAAGGTAGATCTCAGTTCTATGCTACCTACTCCATTCTTTTATATTTCCCTCCAAGGTGAATCTTAGCCGTTATCTATCCTTTGGGGGAAACTTGATTTTGAAGTATCAGGCCAATGTTTTCTGTCCATGAGAAATTGAACTGCATTGGTTTCAGAATGGAAAGATCCAAGAGAAAAAGTTGAAGAAACCCAGACCATTGGAGACGGCACTTATTAGGTCTGGAAAACTGTTGAAGTTCCTTTTCTAGAGAAATACAAGTTACTCCTGTCATGTGGCTCATAAAAGCTTACCTGAGCGCCTTATTGTGGCCTGGTATGAGTAATAAAAAAGTCAGAGATTGACAGGCCCTTACAGATTCAGCTCCATCATTCTATCAAAGAAGATGGGAAAGAGAATATGGGAAAGACCTTCATCACCACCACTCCCATCATCGCCAAGTCTTCATTCAACAATTGCCTATGTTTAGGTGTCTTGCAAAGAAAATTAAATACACCCTGGCCCTCCCTGTCAAAGCTTACAATGTGAGACAAACAACGTTAAGGTGAAGAAATAATGTATAACAAAGTAAAATTGTGTAAATCAATTTTGAGGGGAAGCCCTGGATTGTGGTTTCGTGTGGTTTCATTTTCTCTTGGTGAGGAAACTCTCCCCAACAATACAGCTGTCTGCAATTTAAATACTTAGATGACTGTGTGGGGCACCAAGGAGTTAAGTGACAGGTGGCAAAGTCCCAGGATCAGTTTATGATGCAGGGGCAGGACCTTCGACCCAGTTCTTCCTCACTCTGAGGCCGACTCTCCATTGCCTAATGCACACTGTTTCTCAATAAATACATAACTAAAATATACACATACATATGTCTATATATACACATACATGCATACACATACACACATATTGAAATAAATGCTGTGGCTAACTGGAATGTGAGGTAAGAATATAGGCATCACTGTGGTTGATAACACTGGGCTGGGGGCAGTTTAAGAAATTCCAATTTCAGATCCACTATGGCTGGGAAAACGGCTTATTCTTTCTGATCCAACTGGCAAAATTTATTGGAAAAGGTAGGATTTCAGGAGCAGCAGGAATGACAGAGGACAAGTGGAAGAAGGGTTCCTGAAGACCAAAGGAAGAGGAGCAGGGAGAAAGTGCCTGAGGGATAAGAATGTGCCCCAGCAGGGCATGAGCAGCAGGTGAGGAACACTTGACTCTTGCCTGTCTAAACTCAAGAAAAGATTAATGGAGCTGAGGCTGAAGAAGAGGCAAGTAGAACTTGCCTCCAGAACACCCGTCTTCAGTCCTCTAAAAATTATCCCCTCATTTGAGGGTCAAGGGAAGGCTTCCCAGCTCCTTAATAACTTTGCCTCAGGTAAATAGGGACCCTGGTTTGAGTTTTATGATGTTATTCCCTCATGGTTCTTTTACCTAGATGAGGGCTGCTACTCAGACTTCATTACTGGATCATCACCCATGTCCTATCCATAAATGTTCCCTCTCCAAAGTTTAGGCTTCGGCCTTCTCCTTTCCTCTTCCTAGGTCTTCATCTTGGGTCCATGGCTCTTTCAGGATCCTGTAGCTAGATTTCAGGGGTTCTATGAACTTAGAAGGGGTATAGTATTACATCTTTATTTTCACTAACCTCTAACTGAAATTTAGTATTTCTTTCAATTATGAGAGTAAGAAACAAATGTTACTCTGCAAAGGGACCCATAGGCTTCATCAGGCTGCCAAGTGGTCCATGATACCAAAAACATAAAGAACTTTAGCTTTCAGTGGTATTCACTTCCACTGATTCAACTACCATACCTATGCTGATGACTCTCAGACTCTCTCCTGAGTTCCCATCTTACACCACCAACCATCTGTTGGATATCTCCAATTGGAAGTCCTGTGGGATGCCCTTTCACCTAGTCAAACTACTGCTAATAGGCATATGACCATAGGAAAAAGACAGAAGGAAAGGACCCTGTAGACAAAAATGTTCATAGCAGGAATGTTTGCCTTAGTACAGAACTAGAAACTAGAAAATGGATAGTAGTATGGAATAAATTAGATTCACCCCAACACTTCATTCCTTCCTTATACATAGATAAGCTCCAAATGAATGTCTGACCTAGATAGAAAAAGTAATTTCATAAACAAATTAGAGAAACATGAAATAAAATTATCTATAAGATTTCTGGCTAAGAGAAATTTTTGTGAACAAACAAGGAAAAGACAGGACTACAGGAGATGAAATAGATTATTTTTATTACATTAAATTGAAAAGGTTTTGCACAAAAAATCTAATAAAACTGTAATTGAAAGGAAAACAACTGTCCAAAAAAATAAAATCTTTGCAGCAAGTTTCTCTGAAAAAGGTCTCATTTTCAAAATATATAAGGAACTGATGCACATTTATTAGAAAAAGAGTCATTCCCCAATGGAGAAATGGTTCAGGGCTATGCACAGACAGTTCTCAAGGGAAGAAACCTAAGCTCTCTATAGCCATATGAAAAAATGTTCAAAATTACAACTTATTTGAAAAATGTGAATTACGACCATTCTGAGATTCTACCTCAGACTCATCAGAGTGACCAAGATGACAAAAGAAAATGACAAATGTGACAGGGGCTATGGGAAAGAAATAGACTGTTTGTCAGTGAACCTCTGAATGGGTACATAACCATTCTGAGAAGCAGTTTGGAATTACACATGAAAAATTAATAAATAGTGTATTCCTTTCAACCCAGAGAGGCCACTGCTAGGCCTGTCATCAAAAGGGGTCAAAGAAAGAGGAAAATGTCCTACATGTACAAAAATATGCATAGTAGTTTTTATGTGGTGGCAAAGACCTGGAAACTAAAAAAGTGTCTATTAACTGAGGAATGGTACATACATGGGGGAGAGGCTATGGATGTGAAATATAGCATGCATTTTCAGGCAAAGTCACTGCATTATTGATTCTATTCAAATGTTTTGCTCTCACAAAGTGGGAATTATCATTAAGTACCTTAATGCAAAAACAAAGCACATCACTAAAACTAAACAAACAAAAACCTCCCCAAGGAACTAGAGTCCAAATACCTGCCCATTAATTGGGGAATGACTAGCAGGGGTGAGGAACCTGGGGTGGCCTCCAGGCCACATGTGGTCCTCTAGGTCCTCAAGTGTGGTGCCAAATGGGGGCCTTTGGTTCAAAGGGCCACACTTAAGGACCTAGAGGGCCACATATGGCCTGGAGGCCAGCCCAGGTTCCCCACCCCTGGACTAAACAAATGATCTATAATCATAATGGAATTTTGCTGTGGCTTATGAAATATTGATTATATTGAATTTGGTAAAATACGGCAAGAACTGATGCAAAGTAAAATGAGCACAAATGGAGAGCAATTTACCTAATGACTGTAGTAATAATGTGAAGGGAAAGAGCTCTGAACAATCTTAAAACTTTAGCCAAAGCAGTGGCCAATTATGATTTCAAAACACTGATGATTTCACTGCTTGGAAGAGAGGTGACAGACCAGTGGTGCCTAATCAGACATACATTCTCAGACCTGGCCAATGTATTGATTTGCCTTCCTTGATTACATGTATTTGTTACAAGGGAGGGACTCTACCTGGGTTTTCTGAGAGGAGGATAGTTTAATGGGTAGTAATAGGGATTAAAAGAAAGAGTATTAATAAACCAGTTTTACTCTTTCAATAAAAGAGTATTAATAAAAAATGGTTCATAGAAGAAAAGAAAGGACACAAACTTCAGAAAAACATAAATGATGTATGCATGTATAAAATTTCTTTTTAAAACAATACATAAATTCATAGTTTCTTATATAATCCTCTTTCTTGTTCCTTGTATATTAATACATTTTTTTGTTGATGATTGCCTAATTCACAATTTAAAAAAATTCTTCAGGAAAAACAATAGTGTTTCCACAGTCCTGTTTTTTGAAAAAGAGACTGATGGGTATTTCAAGCTCAACATGTTCAAAATTCAATATTCGCTATCTTTTCCCCCAAATCCTCACCTCTGTCTAACTTCCCTATTTCTGTAGATCCTCCAAGTCACCCAGGATTAAAATCCTTGTCTCTGAATCATTCTCAAATCTTTCTTTACCTCACCAGCCCTTTATATCCAATTAACAGCCAGGTCTTGTTCTATGTTTCTCCATTAATATAGACACCATCCTAGCAGAGGACTTCATTATTTCTTGCCTGGATTGTTACATCTTCTTTATTGATATCTCTGCCCCATGCCTCCCCAAGCTATGCTTCACACACCCATCAAAGTGATATTCCTAAATCAAGGTGATGATCATATATCTTCACTGCTAAAACAAAGTCTAATATATGTTAGGGAAGTATTACACAGGGAGCATGCTTAGATTTGCTCCTCCTGGCATATACATAGCATGTACAGATATTCCATCCTTGGTTTTAGTCTGCTAGGTGGAACTCTGGGGAAACCAGTTGCTGGCCATGTATGATGGAGGGGCTTGTACTATGTAATAGGGAAATATTTTCTAATTGGTTGTGGAGCTGAAAGAATTATGGAAGAGGTTACAGCGCTAGAATTGAGTGCGTGTACAATAGGGGCTGCTCACAGTCAAGTCAAGCTCTTTTTTTCTGTAGCTATGATGAGGCAGAACAAATCTGGTCCTGAGAGTCACGTGGGGAAGATTTGGCATCCTACTCTCCCACTTGGCCATGGTAGTAGCTGTCAGTATGTGGCCACTCCTATCTCTTTGTGATTGTTCTCTCTTCTTTCCTGATCTCAGACAATATAAGTATTCTAAGATGGTAGTATATGTGCAGCTTTCTGAGTCCAGGTGATCCAGAGGTCCCATTAGCAGCTGAACCTGAATGGTAGCAGTAGCAGTAGCCACTAGAACAGTAGTGGCTGATGAGGTTTTAGAAGGAGGCAGAAAGACAGCCATGAGGACACCCTTGTAGGATTCACAGAGAAAATTGCTGGATCTGAATTTTACAAGGCACTGATGCTCAGGGTCAAGGAGAGGGCATTCTAAATGGAGAAAAGGACATCTAACAACCAAAAAAATATGAGAATTTTTTTTGGATGTATGTGTTTTCTACTCATGTGCTTCCTGACTCTAGGGACAATTTTCTATTACTTATTACACATTGCTTCTCAATAAATGCATTACTAAAAAGTCACTATAAACAGGTTGTGGGCTAAATAGAATGTGAGATAAGGATGTGGGCATCATTTGGGTAGGCAGAAGAGGGCTGAAAGCAGTCTAAGGAATTCCAGGTGCAGACATAATAGGCCTGGGAAAGGAAAAAAATATCTCATTCATCTTGATCAACTGGGAAAACTTCCTGAAAATGGTGGGATTTCAGGGGCTTTAGGAATGATGAAATAAACATGGGAGAAGACTTCCAGATACCGGAAAACCAAGAACAGTGGCTGGGTGACAGGAGTAGGAACGTAGGATGATGGGAGCTCTAAGCAGATATGCCTAAGTGAAGCAGAATGTGCCCTGTTGCGGGCAGCAGCAGCAGCTGCTTTTGGAGCTCTAAACCCACAGATGGTGCAGGGATAAAATGGCTGATCAGAGCAGGAATGCAGGGATCTTTTTGCTGGCACTAAAGCAGGATTCTCTTGCTTTGCCCTGCTTGGATCTGGGTTGCAGTCTTGGGTGGTTGTCCTGGGATAAGGAGGAGTGCTGGCATAGCAGAGCTTGTGCTGGATGTGGAGAGGGAATCCTCCTCACAGTTCCAAGGCAGAAAAGAGTGCTCATGGTCACTCACAGACCAGAGAACAGACCAGGAGAGGAATAAATACCTCTCCTTTGATCATACCACCTTAGAAGAACTGAAAATTTACAGGTGCCTAGAAGTATCTTTGACAACAGCTGCACAAAACCCCTGAAACTTGGGACAGAGCACTCTCCACTCTGGAAGCAGAGTCCTACCTGCCCAACAAGGAGCTCAAAAGTCAAGTAATTGGCAGGGAAAATGAACAAACAGTGGGAAAAAAATCAGACTATAGAATCTTGCTTTGGTGATAAAGAAGACCAAAACATATAACCAGAAGAAGACAACAAAGTCAAACTCTTACATCCAAAGCCTCAAGAAAAATATGAATTGGTCACAGGCCATGGAAGAGTTAAAAAAGGAATTTGAAAATCAAGTAAGAGAAGTAGAGGAAAAATTGGGAAGAGAAATGAGAGTAGTACAAGAAAATTATAAAAAAAAGAGTTAACAGCTTGCTGAAAGAGACCCAAAAATACTGAAGAAAATAACACCTTAAAAAAATAGACTAACCCAAATGGCGAAAGAGCTCCAAAAAGCCAAGGAGGAGAAGAATGCCTTAAAAAGCAGAATTAGCCAAATGGAAAAGGAGGTCCAAAGGATCACTGAAGAATATCATTCCTAAAAAATTAGAATGGAGCAAATGGAAGCTAATGACTTTATGACAAATCAAGAAATTATGAAACAAAACCAAAAGAATGAAAAAATAGAAGACAATGTGAAATATATCATTGAAAAAAACACTGACCTGGAAAATATATCCAGGAGAGAAAATTTAAAAATTATTGGATTACCTGAAAGCCATGATCAACAAAAGAGCCTAGACATCATCTTTCAAGAAATTATCAAGGAAAACTGTCCTGATATTCTAGAACCAGAGGGTAAAATAGAAATTGAAAGAATCCACCAATTGCCTCTTTAAAAAGATCCCAAAAAGAAAACTCCTAGAAATATTGTAGCCAAATTCCAGAGTTCCCAGGTCAAGGAGAAAATATTGCAAGCAGCCAGAAAGAAACAATTTGAGTATTGTGGAAACACAACCAGGATAACATAAGATCTAGCAGCTTGTACATTAAGGGATCAAAGGGCTTGGAACATGATATTCTGGACGTCAAAGGAGCTAGGATTACAACCAAGAATCACCTACCCAGAAAAACTGAATAAAATACTTCAGGGGAAAAAATGGAAATTCAATGCAGTAGAGGACTTTCAAGCATTCTTGATGAAAAGACCAGAGCTGAACAGAAAATTTGACTTTCAAATACAAGAATCAAGAGAATGTGTTGGCAACCAAAAATGGACTCCTTAGCACTTAGTCAACAAGTGGCCTTGACTAGTTTGGCTTTTTCCCCTGAACTGAATGCTGTTTGTATGTTGGACTGGAGTAAGCTTGTCGGCCCCTTCACCTTGCTTCCCTTGCTTAAGCAGATTGAAAGAACCTGTGCTTTCCCCGGCGTACCTTACACCCCCGCAGAAGCTGGATGGTTAAAAGCAGCTCCCGTTGGAGCCAGAGGCTGCTACAGTCACAGCCACAGCCACAGCCATAGCCATAGCCATAGCCATAGCCGCAGCCACAGCCACAGCTGAAGCAGGAGCTGCCAGTAGCAGAGCTGACCTACGGGAGGAAGCTGAACAAAGACTTCAGGCCAGTGGGTAATCTTTTTACCATAGAGGGGGAAGCATGATTTTGCTTTACACAATCATGCTTCTCTGTAGCCTCCTGGTTACTCTTTCAAGGCGTACTTATTGGGCCTGGAAGCTTTTGATCAATATATCAAAATGGGGTTGCTGGTTCATGGGTTGGTTACTGTGGAGCCTAAATATATGTTTTGATTCTTCTGCCTTCTACTTTGAGAGTTTCTTATATCCGGCGGTTCCGAACCTTTCAGACATGTTTATGATCCTCTTTGAGATTATAAACTCTGCCCTCCTAATACAGAGAAGCATGAAAAAGTAAACAGGAAAGAAAAATCATAAGGGACTTATTAAAGTTGAACTGTTTACATTCCTACATGGAAAGTTGATGTGTATAATTCATGAGACCTTTCTCAGTGTTAGGGTAGTTGAAGGGAATATATGTGTGTGTGTGTGTGTGTATGTATATATGTATATATATGTATACATAGAGAGAGACAGAGGGCACAGGGTGAGTTGAATATGAAGGGATGATATCTAAAAATAAAATTAAGGGGTGAGAGAGGAATATATTGGGAGGAGAAAGAGAGGGATAGAATAGGATAAATTATCTCACATAAAAGAGGCAAGAAAAAGCTGTTACAATGGAGGGAAAGAGGGAGGAAGTGAAAGGGAAGGAGTCAACCTTACTCTCATTGGATTTGCTTAAGAAGGGAAGAAGATACACACTTAATTGGGTATCTTGCACTACAGGAAAGTAGAGGGAGAAGGGGATAAGAGGTGGGGGATGAGAGAAGAGAGGGCAGATTGGGGGAGGGGGTAGTCAGAAGCAAACACTTTTGAAAAGGGACAGGGTTAAAGAAGGAAATAGAATAAATGGGGGGTGGGATAGGATGGAGGGAAATATAGTTAATTTTTCACAATGTGACTATTATGCAAATGTTTCACATAACTACACATGCATAACCTATATTGACTTGCTTGCCTTCTCAATGAGGGTGGGTGGGAAGGGAAGAAGGGAGAGAATCTGGAGCTCAAAGTTTTAAAAACAAATGTTAAAAATTGTTTTTACATGCAACTGGGAAATAAGATATACAGGCGATGGGGTATAGAAATCTATCTTGCCCTACAAGAAAGTAAGTGGGAAAGGGATAAGGGGGTGGGATGATAGAAGGGAGGGCAGAGTGGGAGAAGGAGTAATTAGAATACAAGCCATCTTGGGGTTGGGGGTAGATGAGAGATGGGGAGAAAATTTGGAGCTCAAAATCTTGTGGAAATGAATATTGAAAACTAAAGATAAATGAATCAATCAGAAATAAAAAAAAAAGAATGTGCCTTATCAACCATGGACAATAACTGAGAATATATTTATTCTTGCCCTGTTCCAACCCTGAGATGAATAGGGTTATGGTATATGAAGGGGCAAGAGTGCTGAAATTCCTCTCCTTTCTGGCTTCATCCCCTCACCCTAGTTCTGGCCTTCATTATTTCTCATCTGGACTATTGAAGTAACCTTCTACTGTTCTCCTCGCTTCAGGTCTTTCCCTACTCCCACCCAACACACACTCAGCTGCCAAGGTGATTTTCCTAATGTGTAGGTTAATCCAACATACTCACCTTGCTAAACGTGCTGAAATGGCACCCTATTATCTCCAGAATGAAACATATAGACCTCTGCTTTACTCTTAACCTTTTCACAACCTGTCCCCTTGCTACATTTCCATTCCTTTTAATATTTGACTTCCTTCCATGTATTCTGATCCAGCTACACACTGGACTGCTTGCTGCTGTGCACACATGACCTCCCATATCCCAGCTCCTTGCTTTTTCATTGCTCATTCTCATGTCTTGAAGGCTTTCCTTCTTCCCTATCTAGTCTGGAGGAGAGAGTGAGGCTGAAGACTTTGCCCAATTATGCCTCACTTAACTCCAATTCAGGCACAAGTCGAGACATCACCTTGATAGCATTGGTCGTCTTTGAACTAAGGATGAACACCACCAGCACCTAGTTATTTACATGTTGTCTGTCTCATCATAATGTAAGCTTCTTGAGGAAAGGGACTACTTTGCTCTTGGTTATATGGCTGGCACTTGTGATGCTGCCTTTATTGTTGTTAAGCCATTTTTCTGTCCTGTCTGACTCTCTGTGGCCCCATTTGGGGTTTTCTTGGCCAAGACACTGACATGGTTTGCCATGTCCTTCACTGGCTCATTTTACAGATGAAGAAACTGAGACAAACCGGGTTAAGTGACCTGCTTAGGATCACACAGCTAAGTAAGTGTCTGATGACAGATTTGAACTCAGAAAGATGAGTCTTCCTGATTCCAGGCTTAGCACTGTATCCATTGTGCCACCTCGCTGCCTTTAGCATAGTGCCTGGCACAGAGTAAGCACTTAATAAATGATTTTTGATTGAATAATTGACAGGTTGGAGGGACTAGAAAATGCTTCCTGCAATTCCCCCACTGATGATTATTACATTTCTTTGTTATTAAGCTTTCATTCTCCTCTACAGTGTTATAGTCAGGACAAGGGACAGAAAAACTAGGCTACTGTTTCAAGGCACAGCAGACAAAGGAACACCACAAGAGACAATTTTCAATGTTTTTTTTAAAAAGATATACATATTTTTATGCCAAAATTTCCATCCTCCATGATATGAAAACTTTGTGATCGGTAAAGTTATATGCAATTCAGCGAAAGTTCAATCTTGGGCCTAAGAAATCTTATCTTAAGTGAACAAATGAGAATTTTATGACACTCTTCCCTCTTGGTTCTTTTCCCACATATATGACCCCTGATGCTCTTTCTCCTTTACTGCATTATCAGTGATCTATATCCATACCCCATCCATGGATATCCTCTAAGCAAAGATCATTCTTGGATCCTCATTTCTTCTCCTTTAAGGTGTTCTCATCAGCTTCCAAGGATTCAACCATCATCTTTATGCAGATGACTGGCAGATTTACATATCCAGACCTAGTTTTCCTCCTCAGCTCCATCAAGCCCTACACAACTGACTGCCTTTTGGACATTTCTAACTAGAAGTCCTGTATGATGTCCTTTGACCTAGCCATACTCCTCATAGGCATGTGCCCCAAGGAGGACAAATATCGAAGGAAAGGATCCCCCAAATAAATGATCAGCATTTGTCTATATTACCAACAAAGTCCAGCAGGAAGAGATAAAGAGAAATTCCATTTAAAATAACTGTTGACAACATAAAATACTTGGGAGTCCACCTGCCAAGACAAACCCAGGAGCTATAGACACAATTACAATACACTTTTCACACAAATCAAGTCAGATCTAAAGAACTGGAAAATATTAAACATTCATGGGCAGGCTAAGCCAATATAATAAAAATGACAATTCTACCTAAATGAATCTATTTATTTGGTGTCATACCAATCAAACTGCCCAAAATTATTTTATAGAACTAGGAAAAATAACGACAAAATTCATCTGGAAGAACAAAAGGTCAAGGATATCAAAGGAATTCAATTAAAAAAAATGTGAAGGGAAGTGGTCTAGCCATACCAGATCTCGAGCCATATTATAAAGTGGTAATTATCAAAATAATCTGGTATTGGCTAAGAAATAGAGTGATGGATCAGAGGAATAGACTAGGTATACATTACATCACAGTAAATGACCTTAGTAATTTTTGGTACAAAAAGTCATTATTTGACAAAAACTGCTGGAAAAACTGGAAAATGTATGGCAGAAACTGGGTACAGACCAACATCCCACACCACATTCCAAGATAAGGTCAAAATGAGTACATGATTTAGACATAAAGAGTGACACCACAAACAAATTAGAAGAGTAAGGAATAGTCTACCTGTCAGATCTATTGATAAAAGAAGAATTTAGGACCAAAGAAAATAAAAAGAGAATTACAGTAAAATAGGTAATTTTGATGATATAAAATTAAAAAGTTTTTGCACAGACAAAACCAATGCAACCATAATTAAAAGGAAAGCAGAAAACTGAGGGGGAAATTTGCAACAAGTATCTCTGATAAAGGCCTCATCACACCTATCAGATTGGCTAATATGCTAAAACCTAACAAAGCACAGGCATAAAGGAACCTTTTTTAATATTGGAAAAAGCATCTACTTAAAACCAGAAGCAAGAATCATATGCAATATAGACACACTAGAATATCTTCCAATAAGTGCAAGACAGAAGCAAGGATACCCACTCTCTCCACTACAATTTGATATAATTCAAGAAATGCAAATTAAAAGAATAAAAATAGGTAAAGAAGAGATAAAACTATCCATGTTGGCTGACGATAGGATGGTTTACTTGGAAAATCAAAGGGAATCAGCAAAGATACAAGTTGAGATAATAGCTTCAGCAAAGGTGCAGGCTATAAAATAAATCCTTCAAAAATCCACAGCATTTCTACATACTAATAAGGAAACACAAGAAGCAATAATAAAAAGGGAAATTCCATTCCAAATAACTACAAAATGCATAAAATATCTGGGGATCAATGTCCCAAAGCACACAAAAGACTTGTATAGATTCAATTATGAAGTGATCCTTAAAGAAATAAAGAATAACAAAGACTAATGGAGGAATATTTAGTGTTCAAGGCCAGGTCATGATCATATAATAAAATGGCAATACTAACAAAATTAATTTATAACTTTAATGCTATATCAATCCAATTATGAAGGAGATACTTTATAAAACTTGATAAAATAATAATAAAATTCATTTGGAAAAACAAAATATCTAGAATATTAAGGAAAATGATAAAAAGAAGTAAGGACAAAGGGTAAACAACACTTCCAGACCTCAAACTATTTCATAAAGCAGCAGTCATCAAAACCATCTGGTATTGGTCAAAGACCAGAGAGACAGATTGATGGAACAAATTAGACAAGGGAGGTTCAGAAAAAGTAAAACTCAATAATCTAGTGTTTGATGAAGTAGAAAATATAAATTACTTTGGAAGAAACTCTATTTGACAAAAACTTTTGGATAAAATAGAAAGCTGTCTGGCAGATATTAGGCTTAGACAAATATCTTACACCAAATTCTATAATACATTCTAAGTATATGCACAATTTTAATGTTCAAGATTACAGTATGAAAAAAAAATTAGAAAAAAAATCAGATACTTCACCCAGCTATAGGTAGGAGATATGCTCTTAACCAGACAAAAGATAGAGGCAATTACAAAAAGATAAAAGAGATAATTTTGATAACTTGAAATTAAAAAGCTTCTGCGCAGAAAAAAATTAATGCACCTAGGATAAGGGGGGAAGTGGTCAAATGGAAAAAAAAATATTTGTATTAAATTTCTCTGATGAGGGATTGGTGTCCAAGATATATAAACAACACACACACACACATATATGCATATATGTGTCTATGTATAACTAATAGCAATTCTTCAATAAGTAAATAGTCAAAGAATGTGAACAAACAGTTCTCAGAAGAATTTCAAAGTGTTCACAACCACATAAAAGTGCTTCAAATTATAAATAAATAGAGAAATTAAATTCAACTCCCAAGTTTTCACCTCACAACCTGAAAATTGGCAAAAAATCATAAAAAATTGGCAATGTTCAATGTTGGAGAAGTTGTAAAAGAATAGGTACAGTAACACATTGTTGTGGAGCTGTGAAATTGTACAACACCATATACTACACGGAAGCCATCAATAAGAAGGAAATCCCCGTAATCTCCAACATTTATGGCTGCACTTTTTGTGATAACTAAGAATTGGAAACTAGGTAGATATGCCCATTAATTATGAACTACTACTGTGCTGTAAGAAATGATGTTTAATGAATATGGAAAATCATGGAGTGATCTATGTGAACTGACAGAGTGAAATAAGCAGAGCCAAGGAAAAAAATATAGATGGTGACTACAACAAAATAAGTAGAAAGAACAACTACACACCAAAAAAATAAAAAAATAAAAAGTAAATGTAACCAATTTTTTTTAAAATCAATGTGAGACTCAAATGCAGAGATATGAGAAGACATCTACAACCTGTCCCTTGGTAGATGTGGGAGATTTGCAAATATTAAACATTATACATGTTTTTGGATTTTTTTCAATGTGTCAATCAATTGTGATGATTTTCCCCCTTTCTAAGAAATACTATTTGCCACATGGGATGACTTTTTGGGAGAAAGAGGGGAGGGAATACTTGGTATAACTATGGTAAGTAAGAAAAGTATTTTGCAGGTACAGGTTTGGGTTTTGGTTTTTTTTTTTTAATTAATTATTAAATATTTACCAATACACCACTGATGAGTGGGTAGTGATAGATTAGAAAAGAAAGAACATCATTAAAACATTTTTAAAAATAAACAGAATAAAAAGAAGTACAGAAGGGAATAGAACAGTTTTGTTACTACTTTGTTAAATATCATTGTGTGTGTGTGTGTGTGTGTGTGTGTGTGTGTAAAGAGAGGGTGAGCAAGGATCAAAACCCATACCAAATTAGATGAAAGAAATGAGGCAACATGATATGCAATTGAGGCAACTCCAATCTGACCTATTTAAACAAGTTGTTGAGGTTGAAAAATTAGAAATGGATAAAAGAACAGACTTCAAAACAGACTATCATCATTCCTAAGAATGTTTAATTTGTGGAAATCAATTGACACAAGGAAGAAACCAAAAGAACACAAAAACTTTCTTTTGGCAGAAAGAATTGACCTTTTTGCCAATCAGAAAGACATAGAAATGATGACATAATATAAGTTTGATTGTAAAATCTTGTGGAGGAAAACAGACATGATTCAATGAAAGGGAAAATAAGTTTACAGAAAACCTAGCAAGATAACACTTAAGCCACGTCATCCTGAAGATTTTTAAGGATGAAATTTGGAGGACAATAAACAGATAAAAAGAAATGCATAAGATCTGTAAAGAAATTTTTTTTTCTTCTCTATTAGTGATAATGAACCCATCATATCTGGATTGTAACCTCACAATCCACAATAAAAATATAGAAATGGCACAAATAAAAAACAAAAACATGAGAAGGTCAAGTGACTTGACCAAATGTATGCAGAATTGATGATGATGGTGGCAAAATGATCTTTAGAATGTTGAGGGGATGATTCTCAAACACATCAAAAAGAGAGGGGGATACCAGAATCTTAAAAAAATCTTGGGCCATATTAACAACAAAAAAGGCAACTGAAATATTAATCGCTAACCCGCATGCCTACTTTTTTATTTCTACAAAATATTTAATATAATAATCTTCACATATATTGAAAACATCATTGATGAAGGCAAGACAAAGGAAGAGGTAGGCTTTCACAAATGATATTCTATAGCATATTAAATCTTTACAGTCACAAAATTAACTGAAAGGCTAAGAGAATACAAGATCCAATGTTCACTATCATTAGTCTTCCAAGAGTAATTAGCATTATAAGCCAACCAGAGGCTTTCCACTTAAAAACAACAAAAACACAACTTTATTGATAGTGGTATCAGTTCAAGAAGTCTCATGCAGACATCTAATTTTCCTTGTTTCATAAATGGCACTGGAAAATCATTAAGCTAAAACCCAAAAGACTTCCCTTGTCTTTATGAATTTCTTTCACAGTCTACAAAAATGTCCTGTGGGCTTGATATCCAATAAATTGGTGTGCTCAGCACACTCGTTGTAGGAAACAGACAACAGTCAGGATAAGACTAACCAGGTACTCCGACTTCATCAATATACTAAGGGCTTGGTTCAGAATCTGGGTTCAGTTGTTTTCCTACCTTAGTTTGTTTGCAAAACGTTTGGAGGAAACAGTAAGACTACAGTGGGCTGGCATCTACTAGGTGCTTATATCTGCAAAGGCCTTCTTCAGTTGCTCTAACCAAACCTGTGGAAGACACTAACCCTTCCATCTAGAAACAGTAACAAGAGAGGCAGTGTGCTATTGCAGAAAGAACAATAAAGTGGAGCTTTTTATTCTAAGACTTGCTCTGATACTGAGTATATGACCTTGCATCAGTCACGTTCCCTCCATGAAGCTTGGTTTCCTCATATGTAAAATGTCAAATTTGGACCAGGAATAGGACTAGGCTTGTGATTTCATTGGGATAGGACACTCCTTCTGCTAAAGCAGATCCTCACTTCTCTAAAACATAGAATCTTGGACAATTCCTTGGAGGCACCAAGAAGTTTTGTACTTAGCTCAGTGTCATACAACCAGTATGTCTCATAGGAGAAATAATTGTTCTGTCTACATTAACCATCTAGTTAATTGGGAATTGCCAACATCACAAAATATTAGACAAGGATGGGATCTTAGAAACCATCTAAGAATATTTATATAGTGCTTTTTTTGTGGAAGGGGGAAGGCAGGGCAATTGAGGTTAAGTGACTTGTCCAAGGTCACACAACTAGTAAGTGTGTCAGGTGTCTGAGGCCAGATTTGAACTCAGGTCCTCCTGACTCTGTGGGCTGCTGCTCTACTCACTGCACCACCTAGCTGCCCCTATGCAGTGCTTTAAGGTTTACAAAACACTTCACAAATATTGTCTCATTTGATACTCACAACAGTCCTGGATGGTAGGTGCCATTATTATAGCCATGGGGAAATTTGACCTGATTTAACCCCAGGTTTTCCTGACTGAGAGACTGGCATTTGGACTAGATAACTTTGAAAAACTCTTTCAGTATTTTGTTGTTGTTGAGTCATTTTCAGTTGTGTCTAACTCTTTGTGACCCCATTTGGAGTTTTCTCAGCAAAGATACTGGAACAGTTTGCCATTTCCTTCTCTGGCTCATTTTACAGTTGAGGAAACTGAGGCAAAGAGGGTTAAGTGACTTGGCCAGGGTCACACAGATAGTAAGTGTCTGAGGCCAGATTTGAACTCAGGCAGATGAATCTTCCTAATTCCAGCCCTGGTGCTCTATCCACTGTGCCACCCACAGTTTATAATTCTAGGCTGTTTCCTAAAGTGCTTTAAAAAAAAGATAAACTTTTATTTTTTTTAATAGGCACTCTGCTTCCAATCTATCCCTTTTCCAGCCAATCCTTTACACTATTTGCTGGATAATCTGCCTAATGCATTACTCTAATTACATCATTCCTCTGTAGATCCCTATTGCCTACCAAAATTAAATGAAGGATAAAATTGCTTTTCTTAGTGGGCAAGCCTCTCCACAATCTGACTTCCAAACTTCTTGCCCACCTTAAATAAAATTCTTTTCCTTTAAATACTCTATGTTCTAAACTACTTTGTGTCCATGTTCTACTGCCTGAGCTAGTAAGGCATTGACAGGTGCAAACATTGCAACAGCACCCTCTACTTCTGATGCTTGTCAAAAAAAAAAAAAAAAGGTGACAACTCAGTCTGGCCTTGAAGGCCTTTCCCGACTTGGCTCCCACCTTCCTTTCCAATAGGATTTCCCAATCCTCTCCTTTGTTGATGCTACCTTCTCGCCAACTGTCTCCCAATCTTGCCCTGCCCTCTTCTGCCTGGATGCATTATTGCAGGTCAGTTCCCATACCTGGAAGACATTACCTCCATGCCCCTACCACTTGAAAGTATTTTTCTTCAAGACCTAGCTCAGGTGTTCAAGTGAATTAACTCTGCTGACTTTTAAGGTGTTTACCTTCCGTTGGCTGGGGGGACAAATCTTAATACGATAAACTAGTAACTCAGAATGCTGGGAGAAATAATAATTCTGCCTACATTAATCATCTGGTTAATTGGAAATTACCAAGATCATAGAATATTAGGTGAGGATGGTATCTTAGAAAGCATCTAAGAACTTTGTATAGCATTTAAAGATTAACAAAGCACTTTACCAATATTATCTTATTTTATTCTAACAACCTTGGTGGTATTACTATCACTATTTCATAGATAAGGAAACTGAGGCAGACAGAGGTTAAGTGGCTTTCCCAGGGTAGTGCAGCTAGTCAGTGTCCAAGATTGGATTTCAACTCATCTTCCTTAATCCCATTCCAGCACTCTATCAGCTGCACTACTTAGCTCCCTCTAAGCTTAATGCTTTCATTTTACAGGCAGGGAAACAGAGGCAGATAGATTTGAAGTGGCTTGCCCAAGGTCACGCAGCAAGAAAGTGGCAAGGGCAGGCAGGGCTCAAACCCAAGTCTCCCGACTCTAAATCTGGCGGTTCTTTCCATTACGTCACTTTTTTTTTTCCTCCTCAATAGATAACAAGCAAAATGACAAATTAGCAGACAATCAGAAGACGATAAAATAAATGAACCCTAAAATGATACTTAGCTTGAGTGTTTCTTTGATGATTTAAAAGTCCCTTCAGAATCTTACATTACCTCAGGGTCTTTGTTATAAACAGCAATAATTTCAATGAACTCAAGGGGAAAAACCTTGGTTGTTTGAGATTTCCAGCTGTGATGGGTCAAGATAAATGACCACTAAATGTGTGTGTGTGTGTGTGTGTGTTAAAATTCTGCTGATCTAAAATATAAAAGCATGCATTTATTTGATATTAAACACAGGCAAACAGCTAGGAGTGTGTGCAGATAAGATATGTAGGGATTATTAGGAAAGATGAAGAGTAGGGTGTCAGTGCTCACATACATGAGAAGACATGACAGATAACTATAAAATCTTAGAGTGAGAAGGGGCCGCAGAGGTCTTTAGTTCACAGGAAAGGGACAACAACTGGACCTATAATTTTATTGGTTTGGGGAATTACTGGATGAGGAAACTCTCTCTGCTCAGGTACGTTAGCACTTTCTCTGAAACCTAGAGTCCTGGAGAGGTGACAGGGACACTGAGAAGCTATGTGACTTACCCCAGACAAGTATGGGTCCATGGCTGGATTTGAACCTAGATCATCCTGGCTGTGGAGTCAGCACTCTCTCCACTACGCTACACTCTCTCTCTAGTCCACCTAATCTACAGTTATCCCTCCCACATCGCAGAGCTCAAGGGCATGGCATCCCACGCTCCCAATCTGGAAAATTTGCATGAAATTTTTTGGCCCTTCCTTCATACCAGACAAGAAGTCGGAATTTCTTCCTTTTCTTTTGTGGGGTGGTTACAGTACCTGATTGTAAAATTTGAGCTGGTGTTATAACTATATCATATAATATGTAATATAATTATATAAGTAATATAATATAATTATGATATATTACATTATATAGACATATAATACATAATATATTTTATGCAATTCTGAATTTCTAAACTTTTTCTGTGTAGTCTGCTGGCCTCTGTGTGTCATTTGAGACTCCTGCAAAACTCCCCCCAAATTCCCATTTAATTTCTTATGCCAACCCACAACATATCGAAACTGTGATGGGGAAAGTTATGATGTAGAAAGGATAACTGTAGTCAGTCGGTGTATGTTTATTAAACACCTACTGTGTACCAGGCACTATGCTAAGTGCCAGGTATACAAAGAAAGGCAAAGGATAGTCCTTGCCCTTGAGGAACCAACAATCTAATGAGGGAGACAATATGAAAACACCTATGTACGAACAAGCTATATACAGGAAAAATAGGAAATAATCAACAGAGAGATGGCACTAGAATTAAGTGTAACTGAGAAAGGCTGCCCTTAGAAAGTGAGGCTTTAGGAGAGAATTGAAGGAAGCCAGGACACTAAGGTGGCAGAGACGAGGAAGAAGAGCATCTCAGGCATGGGGATAAGACAGTGAAAATGCCAAGCTGAGAAGTGAGGGGTGAGCAAATTCCATCCCCAAAATAAATGCAGCCAAGAATAACTGGTCTGGAAAAAGTTTCAGTCAAGGCCCTTGACGATCTTCAAAGATTCTTTTGGCAAAAAGAAGGATAGAAAGGAAGATTTAGGGTTGAAGCGCAGTTGTAAGGCCTTTTAAACTGTAACTGCTACCGTTCACTTCATGTTGTCAAGGTTGTGCTTTCTATGATCCTGCTTATTATGTGTATAAGGATACGTGCACTTCTTAGAATCTTGTAACTCCAAGTGTCATTCTTCCTCACTGGGGAATGCAAATAGGATCATAGATGGAGAGCTGAAAGGATCTTAGAGGAGCCCAAGCCTGGATTCAGGAAGACTCATCTTCCTGAATTGAAATCTGGCCTCTTACACTTAATAGCTGAGCAAGTCACTTAAACCCATTTGCCTCAGTTTCCTCATCTGTAAAATAAGCTAGAGAAGGAAATGGCAAACCACTCCAGTATCTTTGCCAAGAAAACCCCAAATGGGGTCGCGAAGAGTCAGACATGACTGAAAAAAAAAAACAACATGAACAGCTTAACAGATGAGGAAACAGCCCTAAGAAAGGCAAGTGCTTACTAGGAACAAAAGCAAAACTTGACTTCTGACCTCTGACATCTATCTACCTATATCTGACCATTTATAGATAGATAGATAGATAGATAGATAGATAGATAGATAGATAGATAGATAGAGGTACATAGAGATAGAGGTAGAGATAGACAAATACTGGGCCCCAGTTTCCTTATCTGTAGAATGAAGGGGTTGGACCAGATGTCTTCTGAAGTTCTACATACCTACATCTGATATATATAGATATTAGAGCTCAGAAGTTGGTTTTTTCTTTTCCCTAGCAAGCACTATATAGTTATGTGTAGGTAGGTATGTATGCATGCATGTGAACAAACATTTATACACAGCCTTGTTTTCATCCTGGCTCCCACAGCCATTACTGAAAGGAACAACCTTTGTGGTCAGGAACCCACCATCCTTACCATTAGCAACATCAACAAACCCCTGATGAACAGGTAAGCCCAAGAGCCCGCAGAAGGACAGCACCACCCACACCCATGGTCCTACTTCCCATCCAGCCCCTGAAGCTGTCTTTCAGGAAACGAACCCTTGTGGAAATATAACCTGCAAATGCTTCTGTGGGGGGACAAAGACCCAGTCTTCTCAGCAACCACAGCTACTAAACACCTAGAAGGCAGGGTTCCACTTCCATAGTCCTCAGTATTGTCAAATGACAACATTAGAAATGGATATTTTTTTAAATCAGTGAAGGTGACATTACAGGAAATGCATTACCATCTGCACCGTACCGCACTTCAAGACCATGGGACCTTTCCGTTAGAAACCTGATTTATGCCTTGTCTTTCCCATTACATTGTGAACTCCTTCACAGCAAGGACTATGATTTCACTGGTATGGGGAACTCCCAGGGGAAACTCCCTCCACCAGTGCAGGTCAACACCTTCTCTACAATCTATAGTCGAAAAGAAATTTCTAGGGGGACTGAGAAGTTAGGTGACTTGCTCAGGGTCACACAGCTGGATCAGAGGCAGGATTTGAACCCAAGGCTTCCTGACTTGGAGGGAAGTTCTCTATCTACTACACCGCACCGCCTCTCTAGTTTATCTAGTCCACCCTCTGTCCAAATCACAAATCTGTCTCCTGGAGGGATTTGATGAAATAATTCCAAACATGAGTAACTAGTCCAGAAAGGTGTCCTACTGGAACTTGGTAGACCTGGTTTTGCATTTCTGTTTTTATCCCCAGGATTTAGCACACTGATTTGCACCTAATAATCACTTAATAAATGCTTTTTCATTAGTAGGAATAATGATGGCCTTGCCCCCATAGTTAAGGTCTTTATGCATTGGAAGTTTATTCCCCCTCTCCTAGAGAATCTGCATTAACATTCCTAAGTTGAATCCCAAGGGAAAATGGTAAGAATCTCCTTTGAGTCACACTAGAGAGAACCCAAGGCCATTCTCCTATGACTAACAAGCAATTTAAGAGATGAGGAAACTGAGTCAAACAGAGGTGAAGTGACTTGACCGGCATCACACAACTAGTAAGTTTATAAGGGCAGGATTTGACTGTAAGTGTGCCTGACTCCTGCCTCTCACTTGGTATAGTACCTGTTCGGGCCAACTCTCCCTAACCATGTGTATGTAAGGTGGATTTTAGTGTGAGTAAGGTGGATTTTGTTATTCTTTTTTATTTTTTGAATGTAAAACATTTAATTTAAAAACATTGAAACTACAAAATATAAAATAGCTATTATAAATGCACATAGTCTATTCTGTAGCTGCCAGGTTTATGGTTTTTTTTAGGAAAATGTAGGTTACACTGTGGTTAAGACTTGTATATTATCACCCTCTGAAAAGCCCACATTCTATCACAGTGATGCATGGTCAGACTTAACAGCCTCAATTGTTAAATACTTGGATCAAGTCATAACCAGTTTTATTGCAAAAGGACCCTGTAGACATGTACATCAATTCTAGTACCTTATGATTTTGGCTACCCAACAAGTCATCAACATACAGAAACACGCATCATGAGAAGCAAGAAACATCACCTATCCCTTCTGCATGTTAGCAACTTGTCACTCCTGAGCAACAACACTCACTCACATCACTGAGGTCTGTAAAGTCACTTTTCTCATTCATCCTGCGTGAAAGATGGAATGATGTAAGTACAAATGCAACAACATATTATAAACAATTTCTTACAAAAAGGTCGCAAATTAAAACCAAATTATTTTACAGAATTTACTATCAACACCATAAAATTGCCTTCACTTGAGCTTTCTCCTCGTATCCTGTGAGCCAGCTGGATGTCTTTAGGCATGATAGCAACTCTCTTAGCATGGGTGGCACACAGGTTAGTATCTTCAAAGAGACCCACCAAATACGCTTCACTAGCCTCCTGAAGGGCACCAGTAGCTGCACTCTGCAACCCCAAGTCTGTTTTGAAGTCCTGAGCAATCTCCCTCACCAACTGCTGGAAGGGAAGTTTCCTGATCAAAAGCTCTGTTGACTTCTGGTAATGGTGAATGTCATGGAAAGGCCACAGTAACAGGCTAGTGACAGTGAGGCTTCTTGATCCCACCAGTAGAGGGGGCGTTTTTCCTGGCAGCCTTTGTGGCCAGCTGCTTGCATGGAGCTTTCCCACCAGTGGACTTACAAGCAGTCTGCTTTGTACAGGCCATCTTGTCTTACTGAACTAACAGTCGATGTTTCCTCTGCTGGATTCGCTGCTGATGCCGCTGCTTCTGTCTGCTCAGCCACGCCATTAACTCTGCCTCGCTCTGAGTAACTAAAGTCCAGGAATACTCCTGCTCTGATCGACAGCCAAACTGCTCTGTGCTCGACCTTGTTATTCTTTTTTAGATAATAGTTCCCAGGATCATAGATACTACTTCCCAGGATCCACGGCCGTAACAATCTCTAGTTTCCAGGATTTCACATCATAAACAATTTCTACTGTGACTATGCAGTGAGATATAACCTTAGGGTAATGTAAACATTTGAGTTAACCTGGTAAACACCCACTGTACATGTGCTATGCTAGGTTATCATGATATTGCTAAAATTAATGTGAATTTGTGAGGCTACTGCTGGCAAATTGCCTTCTTCATCTTACCCTATAAATCAAGCGAGCACTGGTCAGTAGGTGGGGAATGTGTATGTGTGTGTGCCTCAACTGGTGGCCCCCACTGAGGGTTAGGGGATGCTAGGAGTTGGAACTCCCACTCTCTCCCACCCCTGTGAGAAGAGCAGTTAGGGCATGCTGTAGGAGTAGGTGCTCCCATCATCTATGTTGAGAAGACTAGAATAAAGTAAGCTTATTTAACTCCTCATTATGTCTCTGTTCCCATCTTCCCTTCTGCCCGGATCAAGAATGAAGCTGCTAGTGCTAGAAAAGCTCCAGATTCTCCCACCTGACACCGCAGTTTGCCATTCTGTTTCATACGGACAAGGCTACTGTCAACACTAGTGATTGTGGGTAGGCAGGGCACCCCCAGAAGGCCCCAGGCTAGGAGTTGGGGTAGGATAAAGTGACTTACAAGTAGGCAAGGTAGGCACTCACCTACAGCACAACATGTGGAGAGTGAGGCACCAAAGAACGGATATTTTTTAATATTACATTTTATTAAATGCGCAGATTTGCAAAAGAAAATGCCCTGTTACATGGAGATTTTTTAAGATGTCATATGATCTTAAAGAGTGTCATAGATTTAAAGGTAAAAGGGGCCTTAGAGGCCATTAAGTGCAACTGCCTCATTTTACAGATGAGGAAACTGAGACACATAGAAGGCAGGTGACTTGCCCAAGATCACACAGATATTAAGTGGCAGTTTCAGGTTCAAACCAGGGTTCAAGGCCCTCTGATTCTACACTTTTCCCACTGACCCACACTGTTGTCCCATAACCGATTCTCATGTAAAGAATAAACTCTCGTCTTACAGAAAATGCTCCAAGTTCCCAGTGATGAGTAATGTACAAGATGTATACTTTTCAAACACTGTGAGCAGGTAGGGAAGGGTGAGGAATATAAGTTTCTTGAAGGTAGGACAGTTTTCTCCAGTACCCAGCACAACTCCTAATACATAGAAGGTACCTTAATAAATACTTATTGAATTAGACATCAACTTTCACAAGCGGTTAAAGATTACATGAATGTCTCATCCCGGGTCTATGTATAAATATCATGAAAACAAGTGGTAGTACCAAGGCAAGACTATAGGTTGTCAACTTAAAAGGAGGAAACAGACAAGGTGGGGTACCTGAACAAGTAAGGCAGCCTGGGATAGTGGGAAAGGGATCGTAGGATCAAAGGGCAGCCCTGTGTTGGAGGTAGGAAATGCTAGAAAGTATAGTTTTGTTTTGTTTTTTGGTTTTCCATCTGCAAGCAGCTGCCACAGGTCAGGGAAGCCTGGGAATTCTGCAGAGAAAGGCATGAGGTGTAGATGTGTGCCAGGCAGACTGATCATGACAGTCAACAGCTGGATCCTTTTCTGTCTCACGGATCTGCTTAATGAGTGATCTATCTAGACATAACATTGTTTGTCTAAATGCGTCTTCCTTGAAGCAATGCTAGGATGTGGTGAATTTATCCACTCTCCGCTTCCTTCCCACTGCCCTCCCGCTACTCCCCCCTTCCCCTATCACTGCCTGGTGAATCAGCATGGCTTACCCTTTTTGAATTTCCTGCTTATTTGCTATTAGTATTTTTATTATAGGTTTTGTCTCCAGGTAAAGATAAGCCAACTTTTATTGCTTTTGGGTCTGTGTTTGCTATAGAGGGCTGAGTAAGCAGGGAAATAATCACTAGCAGAGAAACCAGTCTCTGTTTAGTGGCTAAGAAAGTGAAGATATTTCTTCCAGTTTGGGAGCTCTGAACTTGCTGAATTCCCTGAAATAACAGTGGGGAAAGGCAAAAGGAGGACCCTAGAAGACCAATATCTGTGTACCTTAAAGAGAGAAAAACCACAAACGTATAAATCTTTTTGGTGACACAAAAGGGGCTTCAATGGAATCATTCATTTAGAGCTGGAAAAGACCTTAGAGACCATCTACTCCAACACCCTCACCCCCATTTTACAGATAAGGAAACTGAGAGGTTAAACGATTTGCCTTAGGTCAAGTACCTATACATACTAATTGGCAGAACTAGGACTTAGACCCCGTTCTTCCCCTTCTAAATTCAGCATATTTCCTCCTGCACCACTGCGTCAGTGATGGAGACAGGAAACCCAAGTTTGAGTCTCAGCCTCAGACTCTTATTAGTTATGCTGATTTGGGTAGATCACTTAACTTCTTTGAAAATAGCTTTCTCAGCAATAAAATGAGAGTGATAGGATTTCCCAAGATGGTGGCTGGAAAGCAGGTATTTTCTTATGCTCCCCCCAGGTCCCTCCAAACACCTATAAACATGGCTCTGAACAAATTCTAGAGCTGCAGAACCTACTAATAGCAGAGGGAAGCAGGGCTCCAGACCAGGACAGCCTGGATGGTCGCTGGGAAGGGTCTATCACATGGAGCTGGGAACAGAGCGGAGCCCAGCGTGAGCCGCACCAGAATCAACCAGACTGGGAGCCGTGAGGAACAGGCCGTAGGGCCCTGAATCATTGAGCTGTGGCAGTTACCAGACTTCTTAACCCACAAACACCAAAGACAACAGAGAAGGTTAGTGGGAAAAGCTGCTGGGACAGAGTGAAAGGAGTTTGCAGTAGGCCACTGCCCTGGGGGTGGCAGAAGTGGTGCAACTCTGAGGCTGCTTCCAGAGCTACAGCTGCAGTTGCCTCTGGTCCCAGGCCCACCTGCTGGGAAGAATTAATTTGCAGATTAGAGCAGGAGTACAAAGGCTGCTTTGTCCTGCCTGGATCTGGGCCATAACCCTGGTTGGCGGTTTTTGGGGGAGAAGGATCACTGGTGTGGCAGAGCTTGCTGTGTAGGAGTAGCTCTGAAAATAGCAGCACAGCCCCTCAAGCTTGGGACAAAGTATTCTTTACTCTACAAGCTGTCATACCCCAACAAAAGGCTCAAGGGTCAAGTAAGTTGGCTGGGAACATGAACAGGCAGCAAAAACGGTCTCAGATTCAGTCTCAGACTTTGGAATCTTTCCATGGTGACAAAGAAGACCAAAATATACAGCCAGAAGAAGTCAACAAAGTCACAGAGCCTACATCAAAAGCCTCCAAGAAAAATATGAATTTGTCTCAGGCCATGGAAGAGCTCAAAAAGGATTTGGAAAAGCAAGGAAGAGAAATAGAGGAAAAATTGGGAAGAGAAATGAGAGAGATGTGAGAAAACCATGAAAAACAAGTCAATGACTTGCTAAAGGAGACCCAAAAAATACTGAAGACAATAACACCTTAAAAATAGACTAACTCAAATGGTAAAAGAGCTCCAAAAAGCCAATGAGGAGAAGAACGTCTTGAAAGGCAGTATTAGCCAAATGGAAAAGGAGGTCCAAAAGACCACTAAAGAAAATACCATCTTAAAATTAGATTGGAGTAAGTGGAAGCTAGTGACTTTCTGAGAAATCAAGATATTATAAAACAGAACCAAAGGAATGAAAAAATGGAAGACAATGTGAAATATCTCATTGGAAAAACCACTGACCTGGAAAATAGATCCGGGGGAGATAATTTAAAAATTATTGGACTACCTGAAAGCCATGATCAAAAAAAGAGCCTAGATATCATCTTTCAAGAAATTATCAAGGAGAACTGCCCTGATATTCTAGAGCCACAGGGCAAAATAGAAATTGAAAGAATCCACCGATTGCCTCCTCAAATAGATCCCAAAAAGAAATCTCCTAGGAATATTGTCGCCAAATTCCAGAGCTCCCAGATCAAGGAGAAAATACTGCAAGCAGCCAGAAAGAAACAATTTGAGTATTGTGGAAACACAATCAGAATAACACAAGATCTAGCAGCTTCTACATTAAGGGATTGAAGGGCTTGGAATATGACATTCCGGAAGTCAAAGGAGCTAGGATTACAACCAAGCATCACCTACCCAGCAAAACTGAGTATCGTGCTTCAAGGCAAAATATGGATTTTCAATAAAGTAGAGGACTTTAAAGCTTTCTCAGTGAAAAGACCAGAGCTGAATAGAAAATTTAACTTTCAAATACAAGAATCAAGAGAAGCATGAAAAGGTAAACAAGAAAGAGAAATCATAAGGGACTTACTAAAGTTGCACTGTTTTGTTTACATTCCTACACGGAAAGATGATGTCTGTAATTCATGAGACCTTTCCCAGTATAAGAGTGGTTGAAGTAAATATACATATATATATAGACAGAGGGCACAGGGTGAGTTGAATATGAAGGGATGATATCTAGAAAAATAAAATCAAATTAAGGCATGAGAGAGGAATATATTGAGAGAGGGAAAAAGGGAAAGATAGAATGGGGTAAATTATCTCACATCAAAGTGAAAGGAAAAGCTGTTATAATGGAAGGGAAGAGAGGGCAGGTGATGGGGAATGAGTGAATCTTGCTCTCATCGGATTTGACTTGAGGAGGGAATAACATACACACTCAACTGGGTATGTTACCCCACAGGAAAGTAGGGGGAAGGGGATAAAAGTGGGGGGGATGATGGAAGGGAGGGCAGATAGGGGGAGGATGTAATCAAAGGCAAACACAATTGAAAAGGGACAGGGTCAAAGGTGAAAACTGAATAAAGGGAGACAGGATAGGATGGAGGCAAATATAGTTAGTCTTTCACAACAGGATTATTGTGGAAGTGTTTTGCATAATGCTACATGTGTGGCCTATGTTGAATTGCTTGCCTTCTTAGGGAGGGTGGGTGGGTGGGAAGGGAAGAGGGGAGAGAATATGGAACTCAAAGTTTTAAAGGCAGGTGCTCAAAAAAAAGTAGTTTTTGCATGCAACTGGGAAATAAGTTATATAGGGAATGGGGCATAGAAATCTATCTTGCCCTACAAGAAAATAAGGGGAAAGGGGATGGGGGGAGAGTGGGGTGACAGAAGGGAGGGCTGACTGGGGAATGGGGCAATCAGAATATATGCCATCTTGGAGTGGGAAGGAAGATAGAAATGGGGAGAAAATTTGTAAGTCAAAATCTTGTGGAAATCAACGTTGAAAACTAAAATATTAAAAATAATAAAATATAAAAAACAAAAAAAAATAAAGTTATTATGTAAATTTATTTTTTCCTTTTTATCTTCCCTCCTTCCCCCACTCTACAGATGGCTACCATTAGACCAAAAATAGGTATATATGTATATGCGTGTGTGTGTGTGTGTGTGTGTGTGTGTGTGTGTGTGTAACAACAACGTTGTTAGCAGCTGCTGTGAGGTGTAAGACCAATGACACCAGCACATAGGCGGGCTGCTAGCATGGGTTCTTTGATCTGCTTTTCTAAGGAAAGCAACTTTAAGGGGTTAACAATCTCACTTTAATTAAACATACATATACCATTCACTTAGTTCAGGGGGAAAAGCCAGCACTCTGAACCTCAGAACAAATACAAACAGAAATTACAGACAGAGACAATATAAACAGATCAACATTTCTGTCTAACCAAATCACAATACCTAGTTACCAGAGAGAATCACCAACCCCTGGGTTTTCAAAGCCGGGAGGCTCTGAAACAGCTACCCAGAGTCTCCACACCAATACTCTTCCAATGATTGAGCCCCGCAAAGGCAAAATGCCGCACCCCAAGTTTATATACCCTTTTCAGGGTCAGAAGGCATCACAGCCATGGGACTGAAACCTATGTGAACTAGGCTTTCTTGTTTCTTAAGCAGGTCAAAGACTCTTGATTCAATCAAAGAAACAAAAGACAAGAAAAAGTCCACTTTGCTTGCCATTACATTTGAAAGGCAAGACTCATCAAAGGTACTTGATTACTTTAGCATTCTAAAAGAGAAAAAGTTCCCACCCTAATTACCATAACAGTGTGTAAATGTATTGCATATGTATACACACACACACACACATGTGCATAAAATTATTCTATACATACTTCTATTTATCAATTCTCTGGTTGCAGATAGTATCTTTCTTCATATGTCCTTTGTAGTTAGTTTGGATATTTATAATAGTTAAAATGACTATTTGCTCAAAGTTCTTCTTAAAACAATATTGCTGCTACTGTATACAATGTTCTCTTGGTTCTACTCATTTCACTCTTCGTTAGTTTGTGCAAGTCTTTCCATGTTTTTCTAAGATCATTGAGCTCTTCATTTCTTATCGTGTAGTAGTATTCCATCACAATATAGAATGGACTGCAATTATACATTGATACTACTGGTTCTGCCCTTCAGGGCCAAGCAGAACAGGCAATCACTCAGTCAACCAACTAACGAGCCTGCATGACAGCTGGTCAAATGGCTGAAGGTAGCTTCTGTGTCCCCCATAATGATAAATAAATACATTTCTATATAACAAAAAAGAATCGCACATATTCCCAAAGCAGATCAAACACAGAGAGACCCTGTATGTGCTGAAATAGTCATAGCAACATTTTTTATGGTACCAAGAACTAAGGGAAAAAATTGAGTCATCATCAACTGGAGGATGCGTGAACAGAGAAATTGTGGAGTATGAGCAGAGTAGAATACTGCACTGTAAGAAATGACGAATGAGAGTATTTCAAAGGAACACAGGAAGACTCATATGAAACAATGGTGAGCGAAGCAAGTAGTGCCAGGAGAATGATATATACGATGATTATGACGTTGGACACAAAAAAACCCTATGATGATGATAAACAATGATAATCTGTAATTTATTATATTATATTGATGATGGAAATTATAATCTGTAAGTATGATAGTCTAATTATAATGTATTATAACACATGATTATATATTATAACTATTATAACTATATATTATAATATATAATAATATACAAATAATGGTAATTATAACCTATAATTTTTATAATGTCTGTGACAACAGATAAGAAAATACATCTCTCTCCTGTGGGTAGAGAAGTGAAGGATTATGGGTGTGGCATGCTGCATACATTTTTAGATTGAGTGACTATGTTGGTTGGGTTTAATTTTTTCCTTTGTTTCATCAGGTGGTAGAGGTATATCCAGAAATTTCCGTGATGTAACAACAAAAAATATTTTTAAGATGGCATCACACACCAAATGCCTGAAAAACACTGGGAAGGATTTTCTCAGCTGTCCCCACAAATCGCATTCCCTGGATATTTACAGTCGCTGTTCAATTTTCCATGTTAACAAGGACCGGAGAACCAAAATCTTCAGAATCCCTAAACCCCTTTGTTGCCAATAATTAAATTTCCCTCAGCCCTAAACAATGTTCATCCTCCACCTGCTCCCTGCCACCATCAAAGTTACTTCTCAGGAGACAGATTAATTAGCTGGAGTTGCAGCTTCTTTTATCTGTCCTCTGGTGGGGATGCTAATGAATAACAAAATGTCCAGAAGTGAGTCAGTGAGGAAGAGAGTAGCAAAAGACCTAAATAATCAGAGCCCCTGAATAATCAGTGGTTCAGTGCATTATTATTACTGCTGCCTGATCCCCAGATTATGGTGACCCAGTGGTAACAGAAGTTATCCTGTCTCACTGCCAAAAGCGAAACAGCTTGGGGTGGGAAAAGGGAAATTAATCTCTAATGATAAAAAGCTCGAGGGCTTGAAAAGGCACAACTGTGTACACGAGTAGTAGGTTATCACTGTATCAAAGCAGCAAGTGGGAAAATGAATTCTGACATTTGCAGTCTTATTGTGCTAAACACACAGCTGGGAGTCAATTCTATGGTTCACATTTTTACAATTCATTTACCACCTCCATTTTCGGAATAACTTTACAAATTAATAGTTCCTCTCAACTTCATTTCTTTCTCCAATGCAGCCTCTAAACATACATGCAAAGAGCTGGAAGGTAGTACCCTGTAGATATTGTCCCAAGGTCAGAAAACATGGGGTGGGGGTGGGGGTAAGGATCATGATACTGCAGGCATACCTCATTTTATTGTGCTTCATTTCATTGTTTCTTGACAGATTGTGTGTGTCTCTGTGTGTGCTTTAACAAATTGAAGGTTTGTGGCAACCCTGTGTTAGGCAAGTCTATTGGCGCCGTTTTTCCAACGGCATGTGCTCACATCACATCCATGTCACATTTTGATAATTCTCACAATATTTCAAACTTTTTCATTATATCTGTCATGGTGACCTGTGATGCTACTATTGTAACTGTTCTGGGTGCCATGATCCGTGCCCGTATAAGACGGCAAGCTTAATCAATAAATGTTGTGTATGTACTGACTATTCCAGCGACTGGCCATTCCCCATCTCTCTCCCTCTCCGCCGGCTTCCCTATTCTGAGACACAACAATATTGAAATTAAGCCAGCCAATCATAACCCTATGATGGCCTCTAAGTGAATGGACGGAAGAATCCATCAATGCCACAGCCAACCCCACTTTTGGCAGCCACCATCCTGATCAGTCAGAAGCCATCAACATCGAGGTAAGACCCTCCACCAGCAAAAAAACTAGAATTTGCTGAAGGATCAGATGATGGTTAACATTTTTAGCAATAAAGTATTTTTAATTAAGGTATGTACATTGGTTTTTTAGACATAACGCTATTGCACATTTAATAGATTACAGTGTAGTGTAAACATAACTTTTATATGTATTGGGAAAGCAAAAAATTCATGTGACTCACCTTATTGCAATATTCACCTTAGGATGGCAGTCTGGAACTGAACTTGCAATCTCTCTGAGGTGTGCTTGGCTTGTATGTAATTGTAGAATACCCATTGTTACTGACTATTGCCGGAGAAGTTTGTAGTTAGGTGGGGAAGTGGACAGATTGGGCCTAGAGTCAGGAGTAGTTTGCCATTTCCTACTCCAATTAATTTTATAGCTGAGGAGATTGAGGCAAAAAGGAAAGATCTGAGTTCAAATTTGAGCTCAGACACTTATTAGCTGTGTCACCCTGGGCAAGTCACTTCACCCTGTTTGCCTCAGTTCTTCATCTGTCAAATGGAATGGAGCAGGAAACGGCAAACCGTTCCAGTATCTTTGCCAAGAAAACCCCAAATGAAATCATGAAGAGTTAGACATGACTGAAAAATGACAACAACCTCCCCTAAAACCTCCACAGGAGGCCCGACCAATGTGTTGGAAGCCTTCTTCCAATTAACATTATGTAGGCATCAGTGCATTCATTCTCTGATCTGTACATCTGCTTCCCTTCATTTCTGCTACATGACTGGCTCGCCTGCTTTTATGGCCATATAGCTCTTGGATTTTTAAACGTTTATTGTATGCCACTTACCACTGGTACTAGGCTATGACCCATTTATACTCATTGTCTGTTGCCTTTTGGGGGAACCACACTTTTGAATACTTGGGGTTGTGGTGTGCCATCATTTGTATCCATATAGCATCCTCAGACTGTTGGCCTTAAAGAGAGAGGATTGGAGAACCTTAGGCTCATGGAAAACACTTTAATCTCCCAAATACAATCTGGTTGCTCCTTTTCTCTTACTTAATTCTTAGACCAGCTCATTGTTCATCTTCTGTGTCTGCCCAAGATGTACATGCTGAATTGTAATCTCGATAAACCATCCTTTCAACTGCATTTCATAGTCTGGAAAACAGGCAGTCTACATCCACTTGGTTTGTCAATTGTTAGATTTTGAATGGGAATGGGTCTCATTTAGGAGTCTCTGCAATGCTGTAATATTATAGGGCTTGATCCATTAATATAATGTCATCCCCAGACAGAAGCATTTGAAGGACCTCATCACCTATGGGGAATCCTCCTTCTGTTTTTATTTATTTACTTTGTTTTTATGGAATAAAATGAGCATTTCCATAACATAGCATAATGATAATAAAGATGATTTTACTCAATGTTGGACATCCTGTAAAGAGGGCCAAACACCTTTCATAAGAATGGATATTACATAAGTATCAAAGACAATCTCAATGAAACTATGAGAAGGGAATAGTGAGGATTTTGCAAATGACTTTCTAAAGGAAACCACATTTTCACGGTCACAAATTTAAAATGATTCAGAAATGCCCCTGTATTTATTGTTTCCTGGCTATTAAAAAAACCCACACATTTGATCTCATAGAGCAAAATGCAGCCCTAAAGGTTCCCATACAACAAGATTTCATTCAAGCGTAAATTAAAACAAGTTTCCTTGATACAACAAAATGACAATTCTACTTAAATTAACTTGCTTTTTCAGTGCCATACCAATGAAACTACCAAAACGTTATTTGATAGAGTTAGAAAAAAATAACAAAATTCATCTGGAAAAACAAAAGGTCAAGAATATCAAGGGAATTAATGAAAAAAATACAAAGGAAGGTGGCCTAGCAATACCAGATCTCAAACTGTATTATAAAATAACCATCAAAACTACCTGGTACTGGATAAGAAGTAGAGTGGTGGATCAGTGGAGTAGATTAGGTACACAAGACACAGTAGTCAATGACCATAGTAACCTACTGTTTGACAAGCCCAAAGACTCCAGCCTTTGGGATAAGATCTCATTATTTGACAAAAACTGCTGAGAAAACTGGAAAAAAGGGCACAAACTAGGTATAAACTAACATCTCACACCATATTCTAAGATAAAGTCAAAATGTGTAAATGATTTAGACATAAAGGGTGACACCATAAGCAAATTAGGAGAACAAGGAATAGTCCCCCTGTCATAAATATAGGGAAGGGAAGAATTCATGACCAAACAAGAGACAGAGAGTATTACAAAATGTAAAACAGACAATTTTGATTATAGTAGATAAAAAAGCTTTTGCACAAACAAAACCAGTACAATTAAGATTAGGAGGAAAGCAGAAAGCTAGGAAACAATCTTTACAGCAAGGATCTCTGAAAAAGTCCTCATTTCTCAAATATATGGAGAACTCAGTAAAATTTATAAGAATACAAGTCATTCCCCATTTGATAAATAGTCAAAGGATATGAACAGGCAGTTTTCAGATGAAAGAATTAAACTATCTATAGCCATATGAAAAAATGCTCTAAATCACTATTGATTAGAGAAAGGCAAATTAAAACAAGTCTGAGGTACCACTCCACACCTATCAGATTGGCTAATATGATAAAAAAGGAAAATGATGGAGAGGATGTGGGAAAATTAGGACACTAATGTATTGTTGGTAGAGTTGTAAACTGATCCAACCATTCTGGAGAGCAATTTGGAACTATACCCAAATGGCAACCAAACTGTGCATATCCTTTGATCTAGCGATACCATTAGCAGGGCCGTAGCCCAAAGAGATCATCAAAAAGGGGAAAGGACCTACACATACAAAATGTTTATAGCAGCCCTTTTCATCGTTGCAAAATGTTAGAAATTAAGGAGATGTCCATCAATTGAGAACAATTGTGGTATATGAGTGTAATGGAAGATTATAGTTCAATAAAAAATTATGAACAGGCAGATTTCAGAAAAACCTGGAAAGACTTGTACGAACTGATACAAAGTGAAATGAGCAGAACCAGAAAAATAGTATCAGCAACATTGTGGTGATTAACTATGAATGACTCAGCTCTTCTCAGTAACACAATGATACAAGATAAGTACAAAGGACTCACAAAGGAAAATGCTATCCACATCCAGATTAAAAAAAAAACAAACAAACTGATAGACGCTGAATGCAAATTGAAGCATGCTTTTTTCATTTACTTTGTTCTTTTTCGTGTGTTTTTTCCATTTGATCTGTTTCTTCTTTCACAACTGTGACTAATACGGACATGAGCTATACTAAATTGCCTACCATTTTAGGAAGAGAGGAAGGGAGGAAGAAAAATTTGGAACTCAAAATCTTATAAAAATGAATGTTAAAAATTGTCTTGACATGTATTTTGGGGAAAAAATAAAATATTATTAAAAACAAAAAAATTAAATTAAAATATACTGTAACAATGTAAATGGAAAAGAACAAAGAGGAAGGAACCTAAGGTTTTCAAACAAAGGAAAAACAAAGAAAGAGAGAGAAAAGAGGGAGGAAAGGAAAGGAAGGTAGGATGGGGAGGTGGAACAGGAAGAAAGGAATGAATGAAAAAAGGAAGGAAAAAAGAAGGGAAGGGAGGAAAGAAGGAAGAAAAGGAGGAAGAAAGGAAGGAAGGAAGGAAGGAAGGAAGGAAGGAAGGAAGGAAGGAAGGAAGGAAGGAAAGAAGAAAGGAAGGAAAAGAAAACAGGAAAGGACAGACGGAAGAAAAGAAAGAAGAAAGAAAGGAAATGAATGTTGTGTAATTCTAAGCACTACCTTATTCCTGAATAAAGGATGAGAAAATGTAGCTTCCTCTTTTCATTGCTGAGCTGAGGGACTCTGGGTATGAAAGACTACATGTTGTTAAATATGGTTTAATAGGTTGGTGAGTTTTGCTGAGCTGCTTTTCCCCCTCCTTTTTCTTTTCAAATCTTTATTAAAAAGCATAACTTGCTGAGTAGAAAAGGAGAGAGGGAAATATCTAGAAATGAATATGGTATAAAAACAAACCATTAATAAAAATAAGGTATTTTTCAAAAAAGTTTTTCTGGGTTCCTAGATCAAGGGCTAAGTGGCGCAGCTTATAGAGTCCTGGCCCTGGAGTCATAAGGACCTACGTTCAAATACGACCTCAGACACTTACTGGCTGTGTGACCTGGGCCAGTCACTTCACTCTCTTTGCCTCAGCTTCCTCATTTATAAATGAGCTGGAGAAGAAAGCGACAAACCACTCCAGTATCTTTGACAAGAAAATCTCAAATGGGGCCATGAACGGTAGGACATAACTAATCAACAACACAACAGTAACAAAAACTCCAAACCTAATTAAGCACGGATTCAGCCGTTAGCTCCATTTGGAGGGCAGTACCGCACTCTTCCAAATGCATCTAACATTTACTTTAAAGACACGTCATGTCCAGGGGAGGCCACGAGGGACAAGAATCATAAACAATAAAAAAAAAGTTGATAAAAAAGCTCCCTCTTTTTTAAGATGCTACCCGCACGATTAGACAAACAGAAACACCACTAGAACTTTCCCACAGGACCACAGAGTATCTAGGGCATGAAGCAGATGTTACTTTGAACACCCAAAGTGGTTGGAGTCATCTTCTCTTCAGTGTCTCTTTAAAGCCTGTAGGATAAAAAGACAAACTTCCCGTCCTGACGTTCGAGGCTTTCCATGGCCTAGCTCCAATTCACCTTTTTTTCCAGCCTTTGCCACCTGTTCTTCTTCTTACACATTTCAGCCTAATTGAATTAACAGTCATCCTTTGACGGCATCCTGTCCTCTCCTACTTCTGTGCACTTGTCCAAGCTAACCTCCATGCCTGCCACTCGCTCACTCATCACTGATGCATCCGGAAAGAAACCCTTCTTTTCTTTCAAGGCCCATCTCAGGTACTACCTCTTGCCGTGAAGCCCTCCCTGATCCCAGCGGCTGAAAGCCACCTTTCCCTCCTCAAATTCCCTAGAGCACTTGGTCAGGACCTCTTTTTCTGCCTCTAATAATATAATTCATCATACTTCTCTTTATAATGGTGTAACAACAATGCTGCTTGTCGCTGCTGTGGAGGTGTAAGGACGATAACACCAGCACACAGGAGGGTTGCTAGCACAAGCTCTTCGATCTGCTTTTCTAAGGAAAGCAAAGTAAAGGGGTTAACGATCTTACTTTAATCAAACATACATATATCATTCACTTAGTTCAGGGGGAAAAGCCAGCACCTGAACTTCAGAGCAAATACAAACAGAAATTACAAAGACAGACAATATAAACAGAGCAAACAGATGCAGTTATCAACAGACATGCCTCTAGCTGTCTGACCAAAGAATTACATGGTTACCAGAGAAGCAGGTGCCAACATCTGGGTTTTCAAAGCCAGGGGGCTCCATGATGGCTACCCAGAATCTCATCTGGTCAAATTACACGACACTCTTCCAGTGAGTGAGAGCCCTAAAGCAAAATGCTACCCTTCTCAGGGCCTGAAGTCTTCACACCTAATCAGCAAAAGGGTGTGGGCCTGGGGCTTTGTACTTAGCAAGCCTTAATCAAAGGCACTTGATTGTTTTAGCATTCTAAAAGAGAAAACAGTGAAAAAAAAAAGTCCCACCTTAATTACCAATATGAATAGTGATAGATTCAATTCAGACTGGAAGCCCCTTTAGGGGAAGAGATTTTTAACTTCATATCCCTGGTGCGCAGTACTTTAAACATCGGAGCATTTTAAAACTGTTATCTATTTAACATATTGAGGGTGTCTTCTCTGTAATAACAGCAAGCATTTATGTAGTTCTTGAAGGTTTGCAAAGTACTTTATGGATATTATTTTATCCTCAGAAAACCCTGGGGAGCAGGTGTTATTATTATCCCCATTTGGCTAGCCACAAAACTGAGTCACATAAAGGTTAAGTGACTTGCCCAGAGGCACACAGCTGACACTGGATTTGAATTTAGATCCTCTTGACTTGAGGTCCAATGCTTTAATCATTGTGCCACCCAGCTGCCTTTCCTTATAGTATCCTTCCATTTAGCCATAACTAATACACCACATGGATGACAAACAAAATGGTACAATAGAGATCTGGACTCAGAACCAAGAAGACCTGGGTTCAAATCAGACCTCTGATACATAGTGATGATGTGACCCTGAGCAAGTCATTTAACCTCATGCTCTATGCATACTTACAGGCTAAAAATTTCAGGAAAATGCCAGTCTTCATTGATGGAAGGAGCCTTCTCACCAGAGAGTTTCTTTTACCAGTGAATCACACACCAAGTCTCTATCCCTTATACCAAGTGGATATACAAAGGTAAGAATATCTCAGAAGACCTCATACTGGACAGTGTCCATGGCACTGAGATATTAATAATACTCTCAATATTTTCATGTTTTGGAAACACAGAAAAATTGCTTGCATAGCACATTTTATCAGCCATGAAACAATTCAAGAAACCATTGAACCTTAACCCCTGCCTTCCCTCAGTTATGTGGGAGATAGATACAGACAAAACGCCAGCCCTAGAGAATGGTCATTATTCAATTGCCTTTGGAAGAGCTTGGCTAGGCAACAGATTTCCCTCTTCTCTTTGCCAAGAAATCACAGGGCACATAAGTCATTTTCTTTCATGGAAGCCAATCTAGCCTTATCTTTGTTTTCATTTCAAATTAGCCCCTTTGCAGAATTAGTCCCATAGCTTTTGTGTTTTCATAAGAATAAACTGGGTCAGCGGATGAGAGTTGCTGTTCTCTAAAAAGAGTCATTAAATCCTTCTTGCTCAGCTCTAATGAGCTTTCAAGATGATCTTTAATGCCTGAGTCAGGTTTGCAGCTAGGATCAAAATACAAGCATTTTTTTCAGTCTGAACACTTTCACAAGTTCTAGTCACATAGTGAATAACAATAATTAAGACCATTATCATAAGAATGCTATATTACAGAATTTCTGAGGTCGAAGGGACCTTAGTAACCATCTAGCAATGCATTTCTGAAAAAGAATTCCTCTTACAACACATTCAATAAGGGGCCATCCAGTCTTTGCTTAGAGACTTCCAATAAGAGAGAATACACTGCCTCTTGAGACAATCCACTCTACTTCTAAATAGCTTTAATTGTTAAGGCATTTTCCCTACATTAAAACTCAATTTGAACCTAAATGAAACATGAATGAATTGCTCCTAATTCTGTTCTTGGGGTCAAAAAGACAACACTTCAAATACTTGATGATAGCAATCATGTACTTCCCTGTCTTCTATTCTTTTAGCTAAACATCTCTATTTTACTTCAACAAGACCTCAGATTGAATAAACTCAAGACCTGTCTCATTGCCCTGGATGCCCTCTTCTTCAGTCTTTCTAGTGTCTTTCCTAAAATTTGGATACTGTTGGTGGAGAAGGGAACCAGTCCAATTATTCTGGAAAGCAATTTGGAACTATGCCCAAAAAGCAATTCAACTGTGTATTTACCCTTTGACCCAGTGACACTGCTACTACGTCTGTACCCCAAAGAGAGCAAATAAATTCGGAAAGGATCTATATGGACAAAAATACTTAGAGTAGCTCTTTTCAGGGTAATAAAGAATTGGAACCTAGGGGGTGTCCATCAATTGGAGAATGGTTGAACAAGTTATAGTATATGAATGGGATGTAATGCTGTTGTACTATGAGAAACGATGAAGGGAAAGGTTTCAAAAAATCTGGGAAGACTTATATGAACCGATGCAAAGTGATATCAACAGAGACAGGAGAACAATTAACACAGTAACAGCAATATTATAAAGATAATTAACTGTGAAAGACATAGCAATTCCGATCAGCACAATGACCCACCACAATTCATGATGAAAAATACTATCCACCTCCAGAAAGAGAACTGATGGACTCAGAGTGTAGACCGAAGCCTCTTTTTTCCTCTTTCTTCCTTTTTCTTGCATTTTCCCCCAGAATATGGCTAACGTGCAAATTTGTTTTGCATGACTTCATATTTATAATGGGTTTTGTATTTCTTGTCTTCTCAGTGGGGCAGTACTCAGTAGACAGTATTTTTCATTTTTATTGAAATTTCACTGAATTGAAATTATTTTATTGAAATTCCCTCTTTCCCACAGCCTGATTTAATTTAATTTCTGCTGTTTCTGGGTCTATGCTAGCTTGTAAAATAGGAATTTGAGAACTGACTGTAAGTCTGATTTGTAGCTCAGAGGGACAAGTATTCATTCACACTCCTGAGAGCAATTTGGACTGTTACTGTATTTGAGCCATAAAAGGGACCTAAACCACACCCAAGACTTTTTAACAAGATATACAAAACCTATGAGAAAGAAAACTTAGAAAATGAACAGAAAGATGATGTCCTCAGTGCTTCCCAGGACTTAACAAGCTGAACTGGAAAACTGAACTGAGCAGCAGCATGAAGCAACAACTGATGGAAGAAGCCAAAAGGAAATTACAAGAAGGGTGGTGCTGAAAGAGAGAAGGGAGAAAATGAAGTGGGCCATCAGGCCTCTGCAAGCATCTTGGAACAGAGGGCTCAGAATGAAGTGACTGGCTATATTTATCTCCTCATAAACTGAGGGAAGTTATAATAAAGTCTACTCTTTCTCCAACTTACCTTCTCCATAATAACTGGCACCATAAGATACCCTGCTCACTTTTTTAACCTAAATTCTTGATGCTCTTGGCTCAGATATAGAGACCAAAGGTTAAATGGAGATAAATGAAAATTTATGTTAGAGCAGAGAACAAAACCTCTGTTGGAATGTTAGTAATTTTCCTAACTGGGGGCTCTGAGCTACTGTGATAGTACTACTTTTACATAAATTCCATAAAAGAGCAGAGAAGGGGACCATTTGGATCTAAGGGTGATTATGTTGCTCCTACTCTAAAAATTGAACTAATTTTTAACAAATAAAATTTTGTTGATTAAATCTCTAAAGGTTAGGGCAGAAAGGGTGTCAGCCAAAGAAAAATTATACCTTAAACCACCTCCCAGAAAAGAGACAGTCAAAGCCCTATCCAGAATGGATGAGGGAGCAGAAAGGATACACAACAGCATTATATTTGCATGGTTCACTTAAGTAATGGTAAAGAAAATAGTCCAGAATAAAGTTGTGCTATCATTTCTATAAAGATGTGCTCATACTAAGCCTCAGTCAGCTGGAAAGGAGCCCTGAGGTTTTTTTTTAAGGAATCAGTGATGGGTTTTCACTGTCAGTCATTTTTTTCCACATGGACTCTTTAAAAGTGACCAATTTTATAAGACAGAAGATAATACAAGAAGTATAGAACAAATGAAAGTTAAATGATGCAAATAAGACTAAAAATATAACTCTGTCCTATTAATACCAACTGAGATTACTAGTCCATCTCTAAGATTATAAAAATATCCCATACGGTTTTACATCAGTGGTCTATACACACCAACATTTTGTTTTCAAGAGTCGTACCAAACGCTGTTTCATGAAAAGAGACGATTTACCCTCCATGATGCACTTTGATTTATCAGAAATAAATTTATCTAAAACCTTCTTAACTCTATTTATATTTTCATCCTGTACTTTATCTTGGATTAAATACTCTGAGCAAAGTAATATACTCTTTTATTAATTTAATTACAGGAAATGACAAACCACTCCAGTATCTTTGCCAAGAAGACCCCAAATGGGGTCACAAAGAGTCAGACACAACTAAGACTGAACAACAACAACAACAGCAAATTCATTCTAACAGTGGTGGGATTCAAATAAATTAACAACTGGTTCTCTGCCCTAATGACCCTTTTAAGTATACAAAAAGATATACCAAAAGGTAATTTAATATTTCATGCATTTAATACTCAAATAAGAACAATAAAAGAGGTACACAAAACTAGATTATAAGAGTTTTAAATATTAGTGAAAAATATTAAATAATACCTAACAAAAACATATACTTATGGAGCAAAAGCAGCCATGTGACCACAGCAGCCAATGTTGGAACATATGCAAAACCAAAACTCATTCTACCTATTCTTACTCTTTTTTTCTTCTACTTCCATGGCTTCTGAAATGGGTGATAAGATAAACCTTGAAATCTATATTTCTATTGGTTTATTGTGTCCCAGCTCCCTATTGGTTTCACTGTTCAGGGAACACCAGCCTACTCATAATATCTCAGGGGAATTTTGGGCATAACACAAAGTGGAAACAAATGACAGCTTGGCACCCCCGAGTTGTTTGGTACTTTTTCTCTTTATGTTATATGTTTGTTCACTGAAGCAACAAAAACGAGGGAATTAAAATGTAGTATTTTATCAAAGGTATAATGAGTTTTAAGAAATAAATAAGGGGAGGAGGCAAGATGGCAGCTGGAAAGCAGGGACTTGCTTAAGCTCTCCCCCAAATTCCTCCAAACACCTGTGAAAATGGCTCTGAACAAATTCTAGGGCTGCAGAACCCACAAAATAGCAGAGTGAAGCAGGGCTCCAGCCCAGGACAGCCTGGATGGTCTCTGGGAACAGACCAGACCAGGAATTGGCACAGAGTTCTCAGTCCACAAATGCCAAAGATCACAGAGCAGGTTAGTGGGAAAACTGCTAGATCAGGTTAGAAAGCAGTCCGGCTCCAGCCCTGGGGGTGCTGGAGGTGGTGCAGTGGTGGTGTCAGCAGCAGCAGCAGGAAGCCCCTGTGGCTACTTCCAGAGCTCCAGCATCAACTGCTTCCAGAGTCCTTGGCTCACATGGTGGGAGGAATCAAGTGGCAGACCAGAGCAGGAGTGCAGGGCTTGCTTTGCCCTGCTTGGATCTGGGTCGCAATCCTGGTTGGTGGTTCTTGGGGGAGGAGGAGTGCTGCTGTGGCAGAGCTTGCAGTGACAGTGGAGTAGAAGTAGCTCTGAAAATAGCAGCACAGTCTCTAAAGCTTGGGACAAAGCACTCTGTACTCTACAAGCAGTCATACCCCGACAAAAAGCTCAAGGGTTAAGTAGTTGGCTGGGAACATGAACAGGCAGAAAAAAAGGATGCAGACTCAGACTCAGACTCTAGAATCTTTTTTTGGTGACAAAGATGATCAAAACATAGAACCAGAAGAAGTCAACAAAGTCAAAGAGCCTACATCAAAAGCCTCCAAGAAAAATATGAATTGGTCTCAGACCATGGAAGAGCTCAAAAAGGATTTGGGAAAGCAAGTAACAGAAGTAGAGGAAAAAAAGGGAAGAGAAATGAGAGAGATGCAAGAAAACCATGAAAAGCAAGTCAACCACTTGCTAAAGGAGACCCAAAAAATACTGAAGAAAATAACACCTTAAAAAATAGACTAACCCAAATGGCAAAAGAGCTCCAAAAAGCCAATGAGGAGAAGAATGTCTTGAATGTCAGAATTAGCCAAATGGAAAAGCAGGTCCAAAAGACCACTGAAGAAAAATCAGATTGGAGCAAGTGGAAGCTAGTGACTTTATGAGAAATCAAGAAATTATAAAACAGAACCAAAGGAATGAAAAAATGAAAGACAATGTGAAATATCTCCTTGGAAAAACCACTGACCTGGAAAATAGATCCAGGAGAGATAATTTAAAAATTATTGGACTACCTGAAAGCCATGATAAACAAAAGAGCCTAGACATCATCTTTCAAGAAATTATCAAGGAAATCTGCCCTGATATTCTAGAACCAGAGGGTAAAATAGAAATTGAATGAATCTACCAATCACCTCTTGAAAAAGATCACAAAAAGAAAACTCCTAGGAAGATTGTTCTCAAATTCCAGTGTTCCCCGGTCAAGGAGAAAATATTGCAATGAACATTACTATAAGCACCTAGAAAACGCTGCTGTGCAGATGAACGTTAAAATAGAGTAAGGAATGTAAATTTGTGATTTCCATATTGGGCAGCTGCCCAGGTGCCCACCTTAGAGAGACCCCTGATTACAAGTGTCATTTTAACAACTGGTTCACCAAACTCAACATAAAATTAGATATCGGAGAACCAGTGCAAACCGACTGAGTCCCACCACTGAATTCTAAAGATTTTCTCTCTCTATCTGGCCACAGACACTTACTAGCTATGTGACCTGGACAAGTAACTTAACTTCTGTCTGCCTCAATTTCTTGAACTATAAAGTGAGAGTCATAATATCTCACAGGACTGTGAAGAGCAAATGAGATAAGTTATATAAAGTGCTTAGATCAGTGTCTGGCATACACAAGTACTTAATAAATGCTTATTCCTTCCCTTTTTCCGTATTTTAATAATGACTCCACATTTGCTTTCATAATGCCCCTCATTATTGAGTAAGCTTAGATCTTAGGCCTTCTCCATTTTCATTTTTCTTTTTAGTCAATCATATGTCATTTCATCATTCAATGATCTTAATTCTCTTGCTCTGGATGTTTCCTATTCTGAGTATGCCTCCTTGGGGTGAGCTTACTACAGTGACTCAGAGCTATATCTCTCTCTCTGTCTGTATATGTGTGTATGGTGTGTGTGTGTGTGTGTGTGTGTGTGTGCGCGCGCGCGTGTGTATGTATATATAAACATATGTGTTTATGACTCAGAGCTTTATCTCTCTCTCTCTCTCTATATATATATATATAATGTATATATGTATATACATATATCTATATATAGAGATATATCTCCTTAAAACGTTGGTAAGAGGAAAGTGCTTTCCAAATCTTAAAGCATTATCTAAATATGAGCTCTTATCACCATCACTGTCAACTCGTTCTCACTTTTTTGTTGAGATTCAAATAGAAACAGAGTGTAGACAAGTCACTATAATATCCTTCATCGTTCTTTTATATTTAATGTTCCGTGGACTATGTCAAAGTTGGATAAAATGATTGCTTTTTATAATTGAATAAAAGTATCAGGTTGTAAGTCCATCTTCTATAGACGCACTGAAAGTTTATGCTCAGTACACTTCCAATCATTGACAAGATGGCAGAAATGACAGATATCCAGCCATTTTATTTCTTCTGTTAATTCTCTCTGTATTAGAGGTAGCATAGGTGGAGTAGACAGAACAGTGGGCCTGGAGTCAGGAAGACCTGAGTTTAAATCTGCCTTCACATACTTACTAATTGTGTGATCCTGGGGAATTCACTTAACCTCTGCTTCGGTTTCCTCAGCTGTAAAACAGAGATAATAATACCACATACTTTCCCAAGGTCGTTGTGAAGACCAGCTGAGGCAGTATTTGTAAAGTGCTTAGCATGGTGCCTGGCATGTAGTAGGCGCTCAATAAATGCTTGTTTCCTTCCTTCTTATTTTGAAAGCTTTTCATTCCACATAGTTTGGAGATTATGAGTATTCAGTAAAGTTACATCTATTTAGAATACTTCTTAAATTTTTATAGATCGACATCTTGTCCAGGTGGTAGCCGGCAATGCTGTCTATAATGATGCACTAGTACCAGTAGGGTTTATTTGCTGAAGTATTGAAGATGTCATGGGATTTGTAGTTGTCACAGCAGGATTTATCTGTTAGTTTATTAGATGTTAGTTTATCAGAACTTGTGTTGTTTAATTTCAGCTACCTGATTCCTAGGTATTTGGCATGTGCTGTGTGTGTGTGTGTGTGTGTGTGTGTGTGCGCGCGCGTGTCTGTGTGTGCTGGTGGGGGGGATCAACCTTCAGTAATCACTTGCTCCATCTGCATCTAATCAATACATTTGGGCTCCTTAAAGACAGCCTTTCTCTAAGTTCTGTAAGTCATGTGATACCAAATCCCTATCATACAACCCCTTTGTTTCTATTAACAAATCTTCAAGGCTCAGTCATTCGTTTGATGATTCTTTGTGGAGAGCTTTTTGGTTTGTTTATGTGTTATCTCTCCCATCAGATTGTGAGATCCTCATGAGCAGGGGCTATCTTTTATCTTTCTTTGTTTCACCAGCCCCTTGTACGTGATTGGTACTCAATAGATGCTTATTGACTTAACTGATTTCACTCTTAGATCTTAGCTCTTTCACAGACTCTAATTAAAACACTTTGAGTTGCACTGAACAAATGCAGTAGTATAAATCTTTTGTCAGTCTCTACTGTAGCCCATTCATTCCAAAAGTATTTCTGAAAACTTTTAACCTGGTTATCATTGGTTCTGAGGATATTTATTAAACCTTCTTCTTTCTGAGCAAAGAAGTATTAGTACTTGCATAGCTGCCTTGGGGTGATGAGATCTATATTTCACTAACATTCCATGGATTTTTGTTTGGACATCTACATCCATTTTGTTCGTTTTGCCAGTGCCAGAACACTACATTTAGATGGATTTTGCCTAGATATGGTGTTAAATATTTTTTAATAATATTCCTCCTGATACCTTTTGACTTTAGGATGCCGCTTAGTCTCTTAACATAACACAGCCTTAGCTTTCTCCTTATAGACTTTTGTGCAATTTGTCTTACCTGAGGAATGACAATATACCAATAGGTACACCTTCATCCAGTGGTTCCATTTGATATCTGGTTTCAAGCTCAAAGCCTTCATTCCATGTTGTTCCTTAGGGCACATTAAGAATTTTAGACTTGCAGAGAGCCTCTATGAGACGAGATAGCTATTGAATATGCTTTTGAGTGGAGAAATATACCTTGATATAAACTATATACATTAAGTAATTAATGGTTTTTTGGCATGACTCCTTTTTAAAAAGTTGATAGCCAGTCAGCTTAAACAGGAATAATGATAATAGCAGCTAGATGGCACAGTGGATAGAGTGCTGGCCTTGGAGTCAGGAAGACTCGTCTTCCTGAGTTCAGATCTGGCCTTAGATACTTGCTAGCTCTGTGACCCTGGGCAAGTCACTTAACCCTGTTTGTGTCATTTCCTTATCTGTAAAATGAGCTGGAGAAGGGAATGGCAAACCGCTCATGAATCTCTGCTAAGAAAATGCCAAATGGAATCATGAAGAGTCAGATATAACTGAAATGACTAAACAAAATACCACAAAAAAATCCCACAAAAAACCCACAACATGGTAAACCAACTGCCTAGAAGATGTCATTTTCATATTACGTTCTTGATAATTATAGAGATGCCGTGTTGTAAAGAACATTTTCTACATGTTCATCCAACAGTCTAGAATCTCAACTGTCCTTGGATCTAATTTCTATATTTGTAGTACTTAACTAAGCAACAAGTACAGAATAGAATCAAGGGCTTCGAAATGATCAATCAAGGTGCTGTAAATGTTAAGACACTTTCAGGCAACTGCTCAACCAATATTATTTTTTATAATATAAGTGTGCAAAGAGCAGCAGTGGAAAAAGAGCTGGCCTCAAAGCCAGAAAGACCTGAGTTCAAGTTCAAGTCCTTCCTCTGACCCCCCCCCCCCCCAGCTATATGAACCTACTTAACTTCTCAGGGCTCTAAGATAACTCTCTAAGGCTATATGTCGCAGAACAGGTGCAGAACAGGTGTCCTCACCCAAGAGTTCACTATACTAATGAAATATTTGCCTTTCTGTGTATCTGTCTATCTGTGTCAATCTGTCTCTCTATACATCTGTCTGTCTGTCTGTCTATCTGCGTCTGTCTGTCTAGCTGTCTATCTGCCTTTCTGTGTATCTATCTGTCCTTTCTATCTGTCTGTGTCACTCTATCTATCTATTTCAGTCTATCTCCAATGTTTTTAGAAATAAAAGCTGTAAAACTTTTGTATAAAGCATACGTATACTCAACCTATATTTGAAGGTGTATGTAATTCCTTCGATTGAGAAAGATGGAGTCAGGTTTGCATCAGAAAGAAAGCTGGTTTTGCACTACTGTGAAATGTTTGAACCAATAAATATAAATCTTGTCTAAACCCAGCATTTTTCATTTCTGCAGAGATGCTGGAGACTAGAAATTGCAGCCCCTTGCTTGACACACCTGTACTGTTTTTCATGATGACACCACTGGTACAATGAACTTTCTCTTTCGTGTTTGATTCAGTTTTTTCATTGTTTTTCACTTAGTTCAACCATATAGGTGAGCAGAAATTTTCTACATCTTCCCCTGGAGATTTTCTCTTTCCTCTATTTTTCCTCTCAAGTCTTTACAGTTTAATATTTAGTTGATGGTGAATTGTTCATTTTGGGGTTTTTGCGCTCCTTTGATTCTCAGTATGACCTAGATTTTTTGGCTGTCACTTTTAACTGTGGGTTAAGGGTATCAAAAATTTCTGATATACTGTTATTTTCTATTCCATTTCTTTTCATTACCTTTAATAAGGCAATATGATATTTAGGTTTTTACAGTATGTATCAGCTAGATGATGATAGAATTTTACAATGTCTTTTCATAGATTTTCAATAGTTTTCTCAAGTTACTTCTAATATAGCAGTGTAATGCTCTCTCTGAGCTATTTCCCCAGAGGATGGATACTACTTTGAGGTTCTAGTGTATACATCATGCTAAAAGTACAACTTACGAGCCCCCACCAGTGTACTTCCTATTAACAGTCAATAGAAAGTTTTTAGCAAAAGCATTTACTAAGATGGCATGGTTAGAAAAGTAGCTACAAAAGTATACATAGAAAATATTCTCCCACAAATACACACAGCAGTGAAGAGTGGTTACATAGAGTGAGGCACACATGGCTAAGATTGCTTATAACACCAGAAATACAAGGCTTTGGTATCTTTGCTTTCCCACAGAGTTCTCACACTGCTCCTCACGAGGAGTAGGATGAGTCCTTGCTGGATGTATTATTTATCTTAGTCCCCAGTATATGCTCCTCTCTGGAGAGTGATGCTCAATGTCAAGTCTAACTCCCTCTTCTGGCTCTTTTTTCTGTTACCAGAGGGTACAGTCCTTGAGACTGCTTCTGACTTCAGATAACTGCTTCTTTGTATCAGTGTTTGTCTGGAATATATGACTTTTCTCCCTTGAAAGTGTCTCACAATCTCTCGACCTGACTCTCTAATTTACCGAATAAGGTATCCCACTCTGAGTACACCTGCTACGTGGCCAGTGGAGGGCAGTCTCTTCTCCCATACCCCAGAGTGATTCCCTCTCAAGGCAAAAGATTCTTCCTCAACTGTTGGCTCCTTCCAGACAGTCTGTAGCTCCCAAAAATAATTATCTAAATGTCTTTGGGGTTTAGTTATTAACAGCCTCCTGGGATGTGGCCAAGTTACACTCTTTCTAATGGTCAGACTCCCTTTAATTTCATCAAAGAAAGATGTTCACGCTTCATAAGAGAATATATTAACATCTTGTCAACATATTAACATCTACTCATTTGTAATTATATCCTGACTACACCATTTGGCAGGGGTAGGAAAGACCAAATTTCTTCTCTTTACGATGATATTTAACACCTCTCCTTTACAGTATTCCTAGACAACTCTAACTTTACTCCTAGTCTTTACTATATCAACAGCCATGGTTCGTATTATTGTGTGTACTTTTATTTTTGTTGTTCAATGGCATCTGACTCTTTGTGACCGCGTTTGGGGTTTTCTTGACAAAGATACTAGAGTGATTTGCATTTCCTTCAGTCCATTTTACAGTTGAGGAAACTGAGGCAAACAGGGCTAAATGATTTCCCCAGGGCCACATAGGTAGTAAGTGTCTGAAGATGAATTTGAACTCAGGTCTTCCTGGCGCTATATCCACTGAATCGCAGCTGCCTGTGTTTTTATACTGTGTGTCAAATACGGTGGGAAAACATGCTGATTCATAACGATCATGGGAAAAAACAGCTTTTTAAATACTCTGTCTGGTAGAGCTGTTCATATTCAAAAAGAGTTTTTCAGAATTTCATTCTAAGCGCTCTATTTCCTTTTCAAAATCACTTAAGACAACAATGTTACTTTTACCATCTGTTTCGTGACCAGCCAGCGCTCCTGGGTTCGTTGTTTGGGCTCATTGTGTCAAGAACCAGAAGGGATATTAGAGGTCATCTGGTCCAACATCCTCAGAAAAGTTAAATTATTTGCCCAAGGTTACACAGGTAGCAACTGGCACGGATAGGATTCTAAATGAGTTAATTACTCTTCTCACTGCACCACACTGTCTCCTGCTTAAAAGACAAGGAAAATAAAATCTTCCATATGAAAGAACAAAGAATAAATATTACGCCAATTTTAAAAGGGCCTCTATGAGGTTCTAAAAGTGTTCCATTAAGGAATCCATTATCTCCCCCAAAATTGCATCCTGGGTCATCTTCAGTCATCCTGATGAATATCTGGTCGCTGAACCCAGATGGCTCTGGAGGACAAAGTGAGGCTGGTGACCTTGCACAGCTCTCCCTCGCTCAAATCAAAGTCAACTGAAAGTCAGGGCATCATCACCCTGATGCCACGGTCCTCTTCGAAAATGAAGGACAAACACGACAACAACAAAGTAAACTTAAATGTGAAAAATGAAAAACACATGCCTTCATTCTTAAAAAATACTAAGTCTGGTTGTTCAGTCATTTCAGTCATGCCTGACTCTTTATGACCCAATTTGGGATTATCTTGGCAGAGATACTGGAGGGGTTTACCATTGCCTTCTCCAGCTTGTTTTACAGATAAGGAAGCTGAGGCCAACAGGGTCAAGTGACTTGCCCAGGGTCACACAGTTAGTACGCAGCTGAGATCATATTTGAACTCAGGTCTTCCTGACCCCAGGCCCAGCACTCTATCCACTTCACCACCTTGCTGCCCACCAAGGCTTGTTAACATCGCTTAAATGAGATCATTTAATTCATTAGGGAAAATTGTCATCACAGTTTCTTTTCAATACAATGGACAAACATTTCATCTTCCTTACATTGAAAAGGTGCCTAAAGGCAGTTCTCCAATAGGAGTCATTGGAATGGAAAGAACTACCTATTCCAGGGTTCTGCTGTTAGACACAACTGGATCTACCCTATTCTAAATAGGTGGTTTTCTCTATTACCGCCAGTGATGTCATTTAAGGAATTGCCATGACCACCGCTTTGATTATCTGTTCCAGCCAAACTAATTTCAGTCTCAAAATTCTCCCATAAGTCTAACATAAATCTTTTGCCACAGTGAAAACAGTTTACCTTTGTGAAAATGGAAGCAGCCAACCAACAACTTCCTTTCAGCTGAAAGATGGGATAGAGAAACAAATAAGATGATGGTTTGTTAACATTCATAAAAGGTGACAATGGGGGTATATACAAGGGTCAGTGAATAAGAGCTATTAGATTGCAGCAAGTGTAGATTTTCAACGCCTTCATCTTTTGCAAATTTAAATAATTTCTTGATTTCTGTTTGGATTTTAATGCATCCAGGCTTTAAAGTGCACCCTTGCCTAGCCCTCCTTATATTTCCCACTCCTAAGTGGGTCAGGTTTTGAAGGAATTATTGTTATCTCTTTCTTCTCATCTTCTCAACAGAGTTCACATAGAAACTGTTTTGGAACAAGTCACTAGCTGCCTATTTTTATTTTATATTTAATGTTCTCCTGACTACTGAATAGGTATATAGAATAAATGCTTTTTATAGCACAATAAAAGCATTAGGATGCAAAGTTGTCTTCTGAAAGCTCACCAAAGGCATCCTCAGGTCAACTCCCACAGAAGACAGGGCGATGGGGATGATAAGGACCTCATCATGTCCCCAAATGTTTTTGTTTCTTCTGTTGGGTCTTCATGTATTGGAAGATTAAATTCAACATGGCTTTGTGGTCATGAGCATTTAGTATCACAACAAATACAAAAAACCATCATTCTTAAGTTTTTATGAATCAATGTTGCATCTGAGAAATTGTTCAGTCTTAGAAAATGTTCCAGTTACAGTACAATTTATTAGTTGAGCTTTCAAGTATATTTTGGAGATCTATATTTGCAGTACAGAAGGGAAAGAAGAAATTAAACAGCATTTTTAGTACCTTAACTATGCACCAGGCAATGCTTCCCAACCCGTAAGCACTTTACAAATTTTATGTCATTTGGTCCTCATAACAACCCTGGGAGGTTGCAGCTATTAATATTCCCATTTACATGTGAGGAAGCTGAGGCAAACGGAGGTAAAATGACTTACCTAGGGTCACACAGCTAGTAAGTATCTGAGGCTGGATTGGAACTCAGGTCTTCCTGACTCCAGGTCTAACACTCTATCTGTTGTGTCACCTAGCAGCCACTGTCAGTCCATGAAAGAGAATAACCTTCTAATGTAGAAATCTGACCACTAGATCATGTCTTAATAGGTTTTCATTAGGTGCTACATTTTTGCAGCCTTTAGTTTTGTGTTCTACTGCTCTACCATTTCCTTGCATAATCAGAACGGACGATGAAGGCCTGCCTCCATAAAAATAGCTCTTCTATGATCTCTATATGTCTCATATGACTCAGCCTTTTACATATTTCTTTTGTTACTCTATTCTTGACTGGGATGATAGGATCATAGATGTCGAGTTGGGAGGGACCTTAGAGAAGTCTCATCTATTCATTTAAAAATGAGAAAACTTAGCCCCCCCCACCCTCGCCCCACAAAGTTAAGTGACTTGTCCAAGATCACACAGGTAGTAAGAAAGAGAGTTAGAATTTGAACCCACATCCTCTGACTCCAAATCTAGACCTCTTTTCATTGTAATCACAATCATCTTCTCAAATCATCGTTTTCTACAACTGTGTGAGACCTTGGGAAAGTGATGTCATCTTCATTAGCATCACCACCAACGACATTCATACAGCCCTTAAAGCTTCCCAAAGCACTTTATAAAAATGATCTCATTTGATTTTCACAACAAACCTGTGAGGTAAGAACTGTGGGCGTGATCATCCCTATTTTACTGAGGACAAAAGTGAGGCTCAGATAGTTGGAGCGACTTTCCCATGGTCACACAAATAGCTATCGGGGGTAGGGGCTCAACTCTCCTGCCTGCAAAGGGAACTCTCTGCTGACACTTCTTCCCATTCTAAATATCACACTGCCTCAAACTTAACGTCTCTAGGCTTCAGCCGCTTCATGCATAAATTGTGGAGGCTGAACTAAATAGACTCCAAGAATCACTGGGATAAACACTACAAGTGGACCACACGCATTGGCAGTCTGGAAAACCTCTTTTCAAAGTGTGATCGGTTTGTGCGCGTCCACCACCATTAGGGGTGGGGTTAGTGTGGAGGTCTGGGATTTCCTAAATTTTGTTTTTTACCTTTAGCATCAAATTCTTTTTGAACCCAGCTCCTTGTCAGATAGACAAAGTAAATGCACACCTCTTTTATTTCTTCTACCCATTGTTTGATAGAGGTTTTAGTGGTCAATGAATAGTTAAAAAAATGCATGAGGTCAAAGGCAACACAGTGGAACAAGAGAAAGAACACCGGACTTGGAGTCAGGAAGACCTGAATTCAAGTCTAGCCTCAGATACATACTAGCTGTGTGACCCTAGAAAACCTCTGTATGCCTTGGTTTCCTTATCTGTAAAATGAGGATAAGAACAGTACCTACCTTCCAGCCTTATTGTAAGATAAAGTGAGATAATATTTGAAAAGTGCTTTGTCATCCGGTTCTTTCAGCCATCCTTTCCTAAATCATCATCTTAGAGGCAGCTAGGTGGTGTGATGGATAGAACATAAGTTGTTCAGTCATTTTCAGTCATGTCTTCTTCATGACTTACATATTTTACGCAAATATTCTTGGCAAAGATACTAGAGCGTTTTACCATTTCTTTCTGCAGCTTATTTTACGGAAAAGGAAACTGACCTGCCAAGAGTCACATAGTAAGTGTCTGAGGCTGGATTTGAACTCATAAAGACGAGTCTTCCTGATGCCAAGCCCAGAGCTCTATCCACTGCTTCACCTAGCTGCTAAATTAAATCTTGAGATCAAAAGTTTGGTCAGAAACCTGGAATAAATAGGAAGGACGGGGTTAAGCATGATGTGGAGAGCCAAAGGCCAGCCCAGACCAAGAACTCCTAGAGAAAAAGTTTGGGTGCAAGACTGCTAAGTCATCCAAAGAAGGGCAGCCGAGCATCCTTCCCTTGAGGGGTTGGCACATGCTTTCTGAATCTTAAAGAGGCAAAGCTGTCAGAAGCCAGATTTCAGACAATTCCCTAGAAAAGTCTTCTATCTTTGGATAAAGAACTGGGAATCTAAGCATTGTTTGAAGATACCATGTTGAGCAAAACACTTTAGGGTTTGTGCAGCTGTTCAAAGAATACAGAATATTCTGTTCCCTTTTCTCTGCTTTTCCATATTACTTCGTGTTACTTCCTTTCGTGCACTCTATCTTCCAGCCAAATTGTATCATTTTCTGCTCTCTGAACACATTCTTTACTTTCCTGCATTGATGCCTTTGCTCAACCTGTTCTGTCTGCCTAGAAATTTCTTCTCCTACCCTTATCTACTGAATTCCTACCCAATCCTTTAAAGCCTATATCGACTGCTAACTGCTTCGTTGAGACTTTTTCTGGAAAATAGCCGTCCTTTCCTAAGTCACCTTCTTGGAAGTAGCTAGGTAATGTGGTGGATAGAACAGAAGCTGTTAAGTCGTTTTCAGTCACATCTGATTCTTCATGACCTTATTTTAGGGTTTTCTTGGCAAAGAGGGGTTTGCCATTTCCTTCTCCGGCTCATTTTATAGATGAGGAAACTGAGGCAAACAGGGTTAAGTGACTTTCCCAGGATCACACAGCTAGGAAGTGTCTGAGGCCAGATTTGAACTCAGGAAGATGAATCTTCTTGACTCCAGATCCAGCATTCTACCTACTGAGCCACATGGCTGCATCACTTAGCGTAGAACCTGGCACATAGTAAGTACTTTGTAAATAGTAAAGTGCTTTACAAACCTTAATATAAATACTAGCTACTTTTATTTTCTCCTTAGATCCTGTGGATCCCAAGGTCCTTCACCATCCTGGTCACCTTCCTTGGGCTGCTCTCTTGCTGGTCCATGTCCTTCCTGAAACATGCTCCCAGTTACACATTGTAGGACATGCCTGTGATCCCTCCTACTGCAGAGTCTGAGGCTGGTAGTTCTTTTGAGCTAGGAGTTCTGAGTGTGATCTGGCTAAAGTTAACTGGGTATTCACACTAAGTCTGGCACTAATGTGGAGCAGGGGTCCACCAGTCAGCCTAGATTAAGAAACCAAGCAGGTCAGAGCTTCCGTGGCAATCAGAAGTGGGATCGAGTCATGAGGGGCTGCTATATTTCTAATGGGGGCAAGATGGGCAAATCTAGTCTCAACACAAAAATGGCTGCCTGGAATTGAAGTCCAGTTCAGTATTCAGGATGGAATACAATGGGCCTATCACCTCTCCACACTCTGACTCCATTTGCTGTTTTTTGGGTTGCTATAGCACACCATCGATTCATAAAGGTTTTCAGTCCACTTTACCTCCAGCTTTTTTTTCAGATGAATTACTGTCTAGTCTCATCTCCCATACCCCGTACTTGTTAACATTGATATTTTAAAAATCTAAACTGAAGGCCTGAGATTTAATAGGAATAAATATGATCTTATTAACTTATCTCTTTTGGGATCTTATCATCCAATGTGCTTTTTGTCATCTCTGTATTTGGTAGGCAGGGCATGCTATGCTTGGCATAGCCTGCTCACGTACTCTAAAATCCAGTAATATTGGCCTCAGGCAGCTGGGTGGCTCAGTGGGCAGAGAGCAGGCCCTAGAGTCAGGAGGACCTGAGTCCAAACCCCATCTCAAACACTTACTAGCTGTACGACCGTGTTTGCCTTGGTTCCTCATCTGTAAAAGGAGCTAGAAAAGGAAACGGACAACCACTCCAGTATTTTTGCCAAGAAAACCCCAAATGGGGTCAGAGGAGTCAGACACAACTGAAACAACTCAGTAACAACAAACAACAATATAGACGTAAGGACACAGTAAGTGTCCATCACACAAGATGGCCCATCCCCCGGTTCGAAGCATTTTCATTGGCTGTCCTCCTTGACTAGAATTCTCTTCCTCTTCATCTCTGCTTCCTGCCCTTCCTGAATTCCTTCAAGTCCCAGCTAAAATCCCACCTTGTACAAAAAGCCCGCCCTGCCCCCTGTGCTAGTGCCTTTCCTGTGTTGATTATCTACGATTACCCCGTATGTATGTTGTTCGAACAGACTCGTTTGTCATGTGTTTTCTTCATTAGACTCAACTCCCTGAGAGCAAGTTTATCTGTTTTCTTTTTTGGTATCCCCAATACTTAGCACAGTGCCTAGAACAGAGTTGGAGCTTAATAAGTCTTTTTTTGACTGACTGATGCTATGCCTTTTAATTAAAGCTCACGTTGGGATGGCTTCAAGGTTTCTATATCATTTCACATGTGTTATCTTACTTGGTCCTCACAACAATTCTGTGAAATACCAAACTTGTCACTTAACATTATGTTCGTATGTCAGCCTTCTACCAGACTATAATATTCACAAAGTCAAGGAATGTGGCTTATCTAAATTAGACTATTCCCCAAAATTTACTTAGCAACGTTTTACACACAGTAGGTGCTTAAGTGTCTTTTTGTTTTATTTTAATTTTTTAAATAGAATATGGAGCTGAAAGGACCATAGAGGTCACATGGTCTTTGCTGTGGTTGTTCAGTTGTGTCGGACTCTTCATGACCCCTTTTGGATAAGGTGAGATAATATTTGTAAAGTGCTTTGCAAATTGTAAACCGTTAGATTTTGTTGTGGTTGTTCAGTTCTTTCAGTTGTGTCTGACTCTCCATGACCCCATTTGGGGTTTTCTTCACAAAGAAACTGGAGTGTTTTGCCATTTCTTTCTCTAGCTCATTTTTACAGACGAGAAAACCGAGGCAAACAAGGTTAAGTGACTTGCCTACGGTCACACAGCTAGTGAGGATCTGAGGCCTGATTTGAACTCATGCCTTCCTGACTCTGGCTCTGACACTCTATACACCACGCCGCCTAGCTACATGCTCTAACCCTGTTATTTTATAGATGTTGAGTAAATGAAAGATAGCATAGAATGCAGAAATTTAATTCTATCTGCCGTGTGAATTCATCGAGCATCACTACCACCACTATCAGTGCACAGAGAGTAATTAGAAAATGCCTTTTTAATAAATGGAGCTAAAGAGCTCTTGTAGGTTTCTGGTTAGATTTGGAGGTGACTTAGCTACAAATCTGCTTCAACTTGACAACTATATTAGATCTTGGTCCAGTGGGGTTTTTTTCAGAATGGGCACCAATTATATGGTATTAAAAGAAATATGTTCTGCTAAAAAAGCAGTGTGATACCAGGGGAAAACGCAGTGGCTCTGGAGTGAGAGGCCCTGGGTTCACATCCAACCTCTGACACACATTATGTGTGCAACCTTGGACACAAGGGGCAGCTAGGTGGCACAGTGGATGGAGCATTGGGCCTAAAGTCAGGAAGACCTAAGCTCAAATTTGGCCTCAGACACTTCTGACCTGTGTGACCCTGGGCAAGTCACTCCACCCTGTTTGTCTCAATTTCCTCATCTGTCAAATGAACTGGCGAAGAAATGGCCAAACCATTCCAGTATCTTTGACACAAAAGCCCCTAAAAGGGCCATGAAGAGTTTGACGCACCTGAAAACGACTGAACAACAAAGCCTTGGACAAATCGCTGAGACTTTCTGGGTCTTAGCTTTCTCATCTATAAAATGAGGTCGTTAGACTCTGAGGTCTCTGGACCAAATAGGTCAGAAACACTTGGATGAATCAGTGGTATGTGAAACATTATCAACATAAACGACTTAACCTAAAGATTTTAAACACTAGCATTTTAAAAAAAAACCACAAAAGCAGCAGGGCCAGGGGAATGCCTACTGGGACTACCTTAACCATCAGCATAAAAAAATAATACTGCTGTGTTTAGATCTAAAGTAACCCAGAACATGTTGAGATTCTGGTGTCCCTTACTTTATAGAATTCATTGTTCTTCAGCAAAGTTAGCTGAAAAGGGAATTATTTTAAAGCGATTCTCATTTTTCCATCTACCCTCTTTTATTCTAAAATGAAATATGTTCTAGAGGGAGCAGTGATAAGGAGTGTTGTTGTAGCTGTTTGATGGTGTCTGACCCCATTTGGGGTTTTCTTGGCAAAGATACTGGAGGGGTTTGCCATTTCCTTCCCCAGCTCATTTTGCAGATGAGGAAACTGAGGCAAACAGAGTTAAGTGACTTACCCAGGATTGCACAGCTAGTAAGTGTCTGAGGCCACATTTGAACTCAGAGAGATGAGTCTTTCTGACTCCAGGGTTGGCTCTCTCTCCACTGCGCCACCTAGCTGCCCTGTAGATATCCTTTAAAAACTCAGTTGAAACTTTTGGAGCGGAAAAGATTAAACTTTTTTGGTGATTGACCCCCTCGCATCCTGAGCATCACGATGCACCGGTAGTGTCAAGAGCGATTCCTCCACACGCAGAGTTTCCTGATCTTTCTTTCTGCCTGGATTTTTACAATGCCAAAGAAAGCTGGATTCATTTCCCAGAAGGCACTGCCAGTTACCACATGAGGTATCCAGTAGGGTCATTCCTCGGGTTCCAGTCTTCAGCTATTATAAAATGAGTTTCGATTGTTACTTCATCATCGCCTTAGGCTGAAATTCTCCATTCTGGCTAGGCTTGGAATGAGAGCCGCCATTTTCTTTGTTCTCGTATTTTGATGACTATTAGGGATAGTCTATACATAAAGCCGATTGCTTAAAAGTGAAGGCGGTTTAGGAAATAGAGGAGTCTTGGATCACTCTCTCATGCCCATACTTTGTGAATGGGGTATTTTCACCCATGTGCTTCAAGTCTACTCAGCAGATTTTCTCTTAAAGAGCTCAAGGGACCTGGGTTTAAGTGTTGACTCTAGCACTACTTAGCTGTGCGGCTTTGGGCAAGCCCCTTTCCTTCTCTGGGACTCAATTTATTATAGGATTACAGATTATTATAGGATCATAGATCATTATGGGATCATAGCTCTACTACTGGAAGGCATGACAGAGATCAATTAATTCATACACTCTCATTTTACAGATGAGAAAACTGAGGCCTAATGAGGCCAAATCCCCTGCCCAAGGTAATATCAGTAGTAAGTATCGATGGCTAGATTTGAACAGGTCCTCAGACTCCAGGGCCAGTTTTACCACTCTATATGATATTTCTTCAGCTATGAGATAAGGAAGTCAGACTACAAAATTGCTAGGGTCCCTTGGGGCCATAAGGTTCTATTATTGTAAGCCAACAGTCACTGTTTCAGTTTTTCTAACATATCACAGCATCACAGAATTTCAATGATTGGAGAGATGCTTTCGATGTGTTCCAGCCTTCATCTTTACTATATTAATCAGGCTTGCTGGTCTGGGTTCTGAGGCCTGGATATTTTTTAAAGGCTCGGGAGATGCATTTTGCCCAGGAAATATGCTCATTCCATTGCAATCCATGTACACATTCACCATGCCCTGACATAAGCACATTGGAGCATAATGGGGTCACTCCCAAAATGTGGAGGTGGAGGTGGATTTCCTGGTGACGGTGGAAAACATATCCTAAGGAAGTCTCCATTTCATTCAAGGAAGACAAAATGAACAGGGTAGCCAGGGATAATCTCAGCACTTTCTTTTCCTCCTCCCCCACAACCTTTTTTAATAAGTAGTTTTCAATTAATTTCACAGAAACCTTCTTCATAAAGAAAGTAATTACAAAAATCACGAGGCTTACTTCTTTCTCTATGGTTTTGGTAAAATACATACATTGCATAATACTTGTCCTCTCTCCTCCTCTTCACCAATTTAGTTCTTAGACTTCTTCTAAATCCCAACTTGAATACAATCTCTTCCATGAAGTCTTCCCAATTGATAACAAGCTCCCCCAAACCCCCCAACCCACACACATACCTGCCTAGCACTTAGACCTTCTGCATTCCATCTCTAGAATGGACAAATTGTCTATTACACTTATAGGTGTTTGTGTCTCACCCCCCTTACTACACTATAAGCTCAGAGGGCAAGGAACATCTTATTTAAACTTCCCATCTCCCCTACCTTCCAGGACCTAGAACCAGTAGGTGTTTAATAATGTTTGTCGATTGAATGAATGAATGACTGGATGGATAATTAGCACCAGAGTTTGGGCTAATTCACAAATAATTGGGCTAATTCACAAAAAAAACATTGTAAATTCATTGTTTAGGATGTGGAATAGATTTCCCCACAGAAACAATGTTAAGACAAATGTGAAAGATGTGGCAGTGAATGGAGACATTGAAAATATACTGAGTTCTTCGGTGTGTTAAGGCACTACAGGGTCTACAAAACGAAAAAGGTAACCTCCTGGACTGCAGATTTAGAGCAGAAAGGGACCTAAGATATCATCTAATTCAACACCGTCCTCTTACAGAAGAGGAGACTGAGATCCAGAAAGGTCGAGTAAATTGCCTGAGGTTACCCAGGTGATCAGTGACTTCCCTCCAGGTGCTTACAAGCCAGACTAGGTAGAAAAACCTCTATAGTTCAAGTGTGGTTAGACTCCCTTTATCCACAAAAAGATGATTTAACTTTCTTAATTTTTTCTTTAAAGTTATGAGAAAGAGATATCATGGAGTGATGGATGGGTTAGGGCATCTAGATGGCACAGTGAACAGAGCACTGGACTCAGAAACTGGAAGACTCCCCTTCCTGAGTTCAAATCTGGCCTCCAACACTTATTAGCTGTGTGACCCTGGTCAAGTCACTTAACCTGGTTTGCCTCAGTTTCCTCCTCTGTAAAATGAGCTGGAGAAGAAAATGGCAAACCATTCCGGGACCTTCTCCAAGAAAACCCCCCAAAGGGGGTCATAAAGGGTCAGACATGACTCAACCACAAAAAAAAGGATGGGCTATTATTGGTCAAGCTCGGATTCCATTCCACCTGTTCTCAAGCCCTACATCTGATGCATATTGGCTATGATGTATATTTTGCTACACATTTGATAAGTCACTTAATCTCTCTTAGACACAATTTCCTCATCTGTAAAGTGGGGGTAATGATGGCACCTAAAATGGGTAGTTGGGAGCTCACAGGATAACATGCAGAACGCTTCTCTACATACCCATAGATCTCTATCTAAATATGTACACACATACGCACTTATGTTTACATGCTGGCTATTATCATTACTCACAAAATACTTCATTCACAGCTAACCTGTGTGGTAGGCAGGACAAAAATCATCATTCCCTTTCAATAGATAAGGAAACTGGTTCTCAGAGAAGCTGAATGACTTACCAGAGTCACAAGGGTCGTGGCCAGATCTTTCGAATCCAAGACCAGTAAATACTGTCTTTTCTACACCATGCTGCCTCAAAAGGAGGATTTTTAGACCGCATGATTTTCTGATTGGCAGAATTTCGGGACATTTCAAAAAATAAGCGAAATCTTACGTGGCAGAGGGGTAAAGGGTGGGATTCAGGTAGAATAGAAAAGAGGAGAAAAGAGTTGAAAGCCACGGTATCGATCTTTCAATCAAGAAGCTTTTATTAAGAGCCTAAAATACGCTGTGGTGGGTGGACTGTGCGTGGATGACGTAGTCAAGGACCAGTGAGCCTGGCCAGGGCAGAGGATTTGTAAAAAGGAGAAATGGATATATAGCAGTTCTCTTTGTGGTGGCAAAGAATTGTAGATTGCAGGGATGCCCATGGATTGGGGAATGGCTGAACAAGTTGTGGTATATGAGCGAGATAGAATACTACTGTGCAACAAGAAATGATGATCTTAGAAAAACATGGCTAGACATGCACAAAATAATGAAGAGTGAAATGAACATAACCAAAAGAGCATTGTAGACAGTAACAGCAATATTGTTTTAAGAACAAATTTGAGCGACAAAGTCATTTTGATTATCATAAATATCCAAATTAACCATAAAGGACCCATGAAGGAAGATGCTATCTGCATTCAGAGAAAGAACTGTTGAATAGAAGTACGTATAGAATGGTTTTACATACATATACACATTTGTGTCTAATGGTAGCCATCTCTAGGGTAGAGGGAAGAGGGAAGAAAAAAAGGAAAAAAAAGAAAATTACATAACTTTATGATATATTTAAAAGGAATTGCAAATTGCACATAACAGATTTACAGTTTTATTAAGTACAATCATTTTTTCTATTCTACTATGTTATAGAAATATTTGTCTTATTTCTAAAGTTCAGGATAAAATAAATAAAATTTTAAAAAGATAAAAAAATTAAAAAACTGAATGTTGTGAATCATAATGACCAAACTTGACCTTGGAAAAGAACTGAGGAACCATATCTCCTAGCTTGGGGGTAGGATGGGAGGCAGGAACTATGGATGTGGAATATTGAATATACTATCAGATGTGCTCAGTGGTTTGATTCATTTTACTGAGTTGCTTTTCTCTTTCTTTTTAATCTATGTTTAAAGGATGGCTGCCTGGATAGAGGAGAAGGAAGGATGGATTTGGAAACTAATAATATAACAACAAAAGGCATCAATATACCTTTTAAAAAAGAAAAGGTGGAGGGTGGAGCCAAGATGGCAGCTGGTAAGCACGGACTAGAGTGAGCTCCGTACCCAAGTCCCTCCAAAAACCTATAAAAATGGCTCTGAACCAATTCTAGAACGGCAGAACCCACAGAACAGCAGAGGGAAGCAGGGCTCCAGCCCAAGACAGCCTGGATGGTCTCTGGGTGAGCTCTATTCCACACGGAGCTGGGAGCTGGGAGCTGGGAGCTGGGAACGGAGTGGAGCAGAGCCCAGCCTGAGCGGCGTGGACGATCCAGACCAGAAGCTGGGCGGAGGGGGCCCTAGCACCCTGAATATGTGAGCTGCGGCAGTTACCAGACCCCTCGACCCACAAACACCAAAGACTGCGGAGAAGGTTAGTGGGAAAAGCTGCGGGAGTGGAAGGAGTTCGTGGTTCGGCTTCCAGCCCCGGGGGCAGCGGAGGTGGGGCAGCTACAGCTGTTGTTACTTCCGGCTCCAGGCCCACCTGGTGGGAGGAATTAAGTGGCGGATCACAGCAGGGGTGCATAGCCTGCCGAAGATCTGAGCCCAGTCTGGACTGGGGGTCCTTGGGGAAGGAGGAGTGCGGCTCTGACAGAGCTGGCACCTCCCCCCCAAACGTAGAACATAGAACTCTGCAATCTACAAGCAGTCATACCCCACTGAAAAACTCAAGGGTCAAGTTAGTTGGTTGGGAATATGGCCAGGCAGCGAAAACGCGCCTAGATTCAGTCTCAGACTTTGGATTCTTTCTTTGGTGACAAAGAAGACCAAAACATACAGCCAGAAGAAGACAACAAAGTCATAGAGCCTACAACCAAAGCCTCCAAGAAAAACATGAACTGGCCCCAGACCATAGAAGATCTCAAAAAGGATTTGGAAAAGCAAGTTAGAGAAGTAGAGGAAAAATTGGGAAGAGAAATAAGAAGGATGCGAGAAAACCATGAAAAACAAGTCAATGACTTGCTAAAGGAGACCCAAAAAAATACTGAAAAATACACTGAAGAAAACAACACCTTAAAAAATAGACTAACTCAAATGGCAAAAGAGCTCCAAAAAGCCAATGAGGAGAAGAATTCCTTGAAAGGCAGAATTAGCCAAATGGAAAAGGAGGTCCAAAAGACCACTGAAGAAAATACTACTTTAAAAATTAGATTGGAGCAAGTGGAAGCTAGTGACTTGATGAGAAATCAGGATATTATAAAACAGAACCAGAGGAATGAAAAAATGGAAGACAATGTGAAATATCTCCTTGGAAAAACCACTGACCTGGAAAATAGATCCAGGAGAGATAATTTAAAAATTATTGGACTACCTGAAAGCCATGATCAAAAAAAGAGCCTAGATACCATCTTTCAGGAAATTATCAAGGAGAACTGCCCTGATATTCTAGAGCCACAGGGCAAAATAGAAATTGAAAGAATCCATCGATCGCCTCCGCAAATAGATCCCCAAAAGAAATCTCCTAGGAATATTGTTGCCAAATTCCAGAGCTCCCAGATCAAGGAGAAAATACTGCAAGCAGCCAGAAAGAAACAATTTGAGTATTGTGGAAACCCAATCAGAATAACCCAAGATCTGGCAGCTTCTACATTAAGAGATCGAAGGGCTTGGAATGCGATATTCCGGAGGTCAATGGAGCTAGGATTAAAACCTAGAATCACCTACCCAGCAAAACTGAGTATCATGTTCCAAGGCAAAATATGGACTTTCAATAAAATAGAGGACTTTCAAGTTTTCTCAGTGAAAAGACCAGAACTGAATAGAAAATTTGACTTTCAAACACAAGAATCAAGAGAAGCATGAAAAGGTAATCAAGAAACGGAAATTGCAAGGGACTTACTAAAGTTGAACTGTTTTGTTTACATTCCTACATGGAAAGATGATGAGTATGATTCATGAGACCTCAGTATTAGGGTAGTTGAAGGGAATATGCATATATATATATATGCATATATATATATGCATATATATATGTTTAAGTATATATATAAGTGAATGTGTATGTATGTATGTATCTATGTGTATATGTATGTATGTGTATGTATGTGTATATATATATATGTAAAAGAGAGAGAGCAGACACAGGGTGAGTTGAGGATGAAGGGAAGATATCTAAAAGAAATAAAATGAAATTAAGGGATGAGAGAGTAACATACTGAGAGAGGGAGATAGGGAGAGATAGAATGGGGTGGATTATCTCGCATAAAGGTGGCAAGAGGAAGCAGTTCTATGGGAGGAGGGGAGAGGGCAGGTGAGGGGGGAATGAGTGAACCTTGCTCTCATCAGATTTGCCCTGAGGGGGAATACCATACATACTCAGTTGGGTATCTTACCCCACAGGAAAGAAGAGGGAGGAAGATAAAAAAAAAAAAATAAAAGGCGGGGGGATGATGGAGTGGAGGGCAGATGGGGGTGGAGGTAATCAAAACAAACACTTTGGAAAGGGGACAGGGTCAAGGGAGAAAATTCAATAAAGCGGGATGGGTTGGGAAGGAGCAAAATGTAGTTAGCCTTTCACAACATGAGTATTGTGGAAGGGTTATACATAATAATACATGTGTGGCCTAGGTTGAATTGCTCAACTTCTTAGGGAGGGTGGGTGGGAAGGGAAGAGGGAAGGGAATTTGGAACTCAAAGTTTTAAAATCAGATGTTAAAAAACAAAAAAACTTTTTGTATGCAACTAAAAAATAAGATACACTGGCAATGGGGCGTAGAAATTTATCTTGCCCTACAAGAAAGGAAGGTAAAAGGGGATGTGTGGGGAGGGGGGTGATAGAGGGGAGGGCTGACTGGGGAACAGGGCACCAGAATATATGCCATCTTGGAGTGGGGGGGGAGGGCAGAAATGGGGAGAAAATTTGTAATTCAAACTGTTGTGAAAATCAATGCTGAAAACCAAATATGTTAAATAAATAAATTGCATTTAAAAAAAAAATAAAATAAAAAAGAAAAGGTTCAGCTACCAGATTCATTGGGTTTTTTTTTTTTCGAAATGAAATTTTCTCTTTTCTAAGACGAAAATAAAAGGAGAAATGAGAAATAAGGTTGAAAAGACTGAATACAGACTATGGAGGGCCTTGAATTTTAGGCTGAGGACAGACTTTTCTCTCTCTTCCTCTCCCCTTCCCCCTCCCCTCCTCTTTCTCTCCCTTTCTCTCCCTCTCACCCTCCTCCTCCCCTCCCCCTCTCTCTGCCTCTCCCTCTTCCCCCCTCTCCCACCCTCTCTCCCTCCCTCTCTCTCTCTCCCTTCCTCTTCCCCCCTTTCTCTCTCCCTCTCCCCTTCCCACTCCCCTCTCCCTCCCCCCTCTCCCATCCCCTCTCCCTCTCTGTCTCTCCCCCGCTCTCTCCCTCTCTCTCTCCATCTCTCCCTGTCTCTCTCCCTCTCCCCCTCACCCTTTCCCTCCCCCCAATGATGATGGACTTGGTTTTATAGTAGATATGTGGAGTTCGAGGTTACAGTGGATTAACCAAGTAGAAATATCTGGCAGGCAGTTGGAAAAATGAAGTTTAAGCACAATAATATTGTAAGTCATTTGAGCGGATGAGATCACAGAGGGAAATGTAAGAGCAGAGGGCAAAGGACTAATCTTCAGAGGACACACAGTTAACACCACAAAAGTCAAGTGAAGCGACAGAAAGAGAAGGAGGTAAGTAATAGTGTCAGATGCTATTGAGAAATTAAGAATGATGAGGACTTAGGAAAAAAGTCATCTCATGCAGCAATTAACTGGTCACTAGGGACATTTGAAAAAACAGTTTTGGTGCAGGGATGAGGACAGAAAATCAGATTGTGGGAGATAAAGAAGGGAATGGGTGCTGAGTCAACAGAGGTAGCAAGCGGAGGACTACAAATAGGACCCTGGCATGGGTGGGTTGGAGAGTCAAGTCAATTTTTGCTATAAATATTCGAAGGTTGAAAGGAAGGATCCAATGGAGAAAAAGAGATTTAAGATGCTAATACTAGAGGAAATAATTATGGAAATACAGCTCCCTAGGAGGTGGGAAGAAAGAGTGAAGAGAGCCAAGTTGGCTTAGCCTTAGGAACATAGAGAAATACGTCTTGGGATCTCTGGCTACCTTCAAGTATCAATTCAGATAACTGCCTTCTGTGGAGACCTTTTCTGGTCCCCTTTCACCCTAGCTGACCTCTATGGTCACCTTCTATCCACTCCAAAATATATACCCATTTATTTACATGTTTATCTCCCCCACTGTCCTCAAGGATGGGATACTTTCCTTGTTTTCCCAATACTTAGCACAGTGCCTGGTTAATAAGAAATGCTTGCTGGCTAAGACAGGGAATAAAGATAAGAAGGGGTAAGTAAGTTCAGTGAAGAGAAGATGGCTATGGCCTCAATTTTCTCAGTCAATTCGATTCGGTTCAATAAATAGTAAAGGAGGAGGCAAGGTCATCTGTACTGAAAAGGAGCTGTTGAGATGGAGAGTTTAAAGAGAACGGGGATCTGGCATAGATACCGTGGGGACTGTGCAAGGAAATGACAGGAACAAGAAGATCTCGAGGAGAGCTTAGTGGAAGTAGATTAGCCTACCATTCATTTGCCTACGTTTCAGCATTTCTACAGCATTCAATACACAGCATAGTCACTGCTATGGCTAACCCAACGACATCTTGATTTGTGTATGACTTATCAGAAGAGCTCTGCCCTAATTTCCCTTGACCCTGACCCTATGACTTGTAATACTTTGTCTGAAACACACTCTTGCAAACAGGATTTTCTTGGGCTCATGGATGGAAAGGATGTTTCAAAAGAGCTACTGTCTGATGGGAGGAGTCATTTTCATCTATCCACACCAAAAAAAAAATCAGTGATGCTAAATGTCTTGACTCTTTCCATCTACCAGCTTGGATATTCCTTTCCTCTAATCTGAATGAGTTATTGAGAAAGAGCTCATTATTCCCTCCCTCCACTCCTGACCAACTGCCCCTTCTTCTGAACTTTTCCATCATTGTTGAGGGGACCACCAACCCCCCAATCACTCAGGCTCAGAACCTAGGTATCATCCTCAACTCCTCACTCTCACTCATCCCCACCCCCCATATGCTATCTGTCGCCTCGTCCTCAGCAGCATCTCTCATATACATATCCTTCTCTCCTCTGATGTATACTCATGCTATTAACCAGGCACTGTGCTTGGTGCTAGCCCTCATCACTTCATGCCTGGACAATTGAAATAACCTGCTAGTTGGTCTCCCATACTTCCATACCCATTCCAGTCCATCCCAGCCACCATGGTGATCTTCCTAAAGCACCCCTCTGACCATGTCACCTCCCTATTCAATAAATTCCAGTGGTTCCTCATTATCCCCAGAATCAAATATAAAACCATCTGTTTGGCTTTTAAAGCTCTTCATAACCTGGCCCCTTTCTCTGTTTCCAGTCTTCTTTCACTTTATTCCCATATCTATACTCCCATATCTATACTCTATGATCCAGTGACACTGGCCATGCTGTTCATCACAGGGGACATTCCCTCTTCCAACTCTGTGCCTTTTCACCTCCATACCTGGAATACTTTCCCTCTTCATTTCTGGCTCTTGACTTCTCCTGCTTCAAGTCTCATCTTCTATAAGAAGTCCTTCCTAGTCCCCCTAAATACTAGTGCTTTCCTTCTGAGATTACTTCCTATCTGGTCAGTGCATATTTTATATGTGTACAGTTTGTTTGTATGCTGTCTGTTATAATGCGAGCTTTTTGAGAGCAAGGACGGTTTTGGTCTTTATATCTCTAGTACTTAGCAAAATGCCTGACATAGTAAATACTCAATAAATGTTGGGTGATATGACTTGACTTTAGGGTACCAAGGTCATGTAAGCCCCAATGCCAATATGTTCTACCTAGCTGTTGGGGAAGATCTCAGAGACAAGATACTTCAATGTACAGTGCCTGGAATGTGGGATGTGCTGGATAAATGCTAGTTAATTGGTTGATTAACTAGTGCACAAAGCTAAGTTCTGGCCTACTGTCGCTACAGGGTTACAAATGGATGGCTTTGTTGTATTCACTGTTAATCCTCAACCTCACCGATATAGAATTATAGTTTTTACCTAGTCCTTTAAAGCTTGCACAGTATCTCATATTTATAGCATTTATGTATGTATGCATGTACGTATATATCCCCAATCTAAAGTACAATAGATTTCCTTGTGATTACTGTGCATGCGCGCACACACACACACACACACAAACACACACACACGTATACACACATAGAAAGTGCAATTATTAAAACAAGAATTGGATTTCTCAAGGACTGAATCTTCCATGTAACTATATATGTGTTAGGTAAGTATGGGCATACAACTCTGTATGTGGTCACCAGGTGATATATGTGATGGTGGTAAGAGAGGCTGGGAATCAACTTATTAAATGGATTTTATAATAAGTATAATTGCTTTAAGCAATGAATACTTAACTACTGATTAAATGCTAAATCTTTAATTATAACATACTTCAGAGCCACTAATAAAGTAGAATATTCAATCTGATACATATAGATATCCTCTTAAATCTTTCCACTCCTTTAAAACCCATATACAACACTGAGGGAAAGCCTCCCCTTATCTTTAAACTTCCCTAAGCTTATCTGAGGGAAGTTTATCTATTTTTTTCTCCCCCTCCCACAAGAAGCTTCCTTTTTCTTTGGTTTATGGCTTCCTTTTTCACTCTCCAATATAGTAGGAAGCCATTTTTGATTTGGGGCATTTTTAACCTCTGTCTCCCACAAGCGGGAGGTCACATGCTTGCCTTTAAGGCTTTAATCCAGGAGGGTCCTGATGGACTCTTTAACGTCCTCCAACTCTCTTACTAGGTCATGGTCATTTACCCATGACCCACGATGATTACAAGCAATAACCTCCTTCTGGTTACAAAATTAACACCCACCCAAAGTGTGAAGGTACACTCCTGAAGTGAGGGGTGGAGTGGCCCCATTCTTTTTAGGAGTTCCTGCTAAGGCTCAGAAGGAAGAGAACAGCAGCCTATGGCCCAAATCTCCAGGTGGGAGACCCAGTGGGTGGCACAGAAAAGAATAAATGAATGTCTTCTCCTTTTCCTGGGCATCTTTGCCCAGAAACGCAGAATCGCAGATGTAGAATGTAGATGTGTCTTTAAAGGTCGTCTGTTTCATTTAACAGACGAGGGTCTGAGGTCTGGAGAGGTGACATTTTCAAGGTCACAAAGACAGTAAAAGGTAGGGTTTGAATCCAAATTTTCTCATTCCAAATCCAACACTTTCCACTATTCGACACGAAGAAATCCTTGCTTTTGCAGGAATTTCCTCCCAGTTTTAACCCACAGCTTCTCTTTAAAACTCCAGATTGTTTTCCTATTTGCGGGTACTGAGGTGACACATATTTCCCGGGTCTCAATCTCTTCACCAGACCAACAACGGCCTATCTATGAGGCTATTCATCTTTTAATTCTCTGGCTCCTGGAAAATAATATGGAGGTTCCTGTAATGTCTATCTTGAGGATTTGTGTGTTTTTGTAACAAGGAGAGGGGAAAAGGGAACGGAGAATGTTGGTGCTGGTGCTTATAGAAATCAGATTGCTTTCCCTCTCCTCCAATGCAGTCCCTTAACTGCTTATTTTTAGAACCTGCCTACTGAAGCAAGGTCTTTAACCCACACATATTCGTCTCCTGATGAAGTCGCAATCACACGTGCCTGTTCAATTTGATTTCTGCATTTCATGAAGACAGCAGGCACACCTCTAATGCTTGGCTTAGCTATCCTTTCATAGCACCTCATCAAAAGGAGAGCAGTTTTCCCCATTAATGTGAATGGGCTTTCTTCTTTCCCCGTGGGTGGTAATGATGACCAGCAGGGGCTTTTATCTAGCAAAATATACAACATAAAAGTTCTGAAACCCCAAAGATTGCTGAATTTAGAGTCTAAGGGTCTGGTTGTTTTTTTTTTTTTCAAATTCCAGCTCTGATGTTTGCTGCCTATGCAGTCTTGGGTAGGCCTCAGATCCATCATCTGTAACCTCACAGGAGCTGGTTCAGATGATCTCTAGGGTTTCCTTCCAATTCTAAATCCTATAATCCTTGGCTTAGCTAGAGAAGCCTTGGAAATGGTCACTCATCTACTTATCCACGGCAAGGAATAAATTATGCCATGATGTGAACAGCAAAAAATGATGTTTCGTTCTCTTTCCTACAGGCAGAATCTCCATGACAAAGGGGGTGACTTGGCCAGGGTTGTGTGTTTAGCAGAAAGAACACTGAACTAGCAGTTAGGACACCAGGGGAATCTTCTCCCTGTCCAGGTGTTCTGAAATTCCTGCCCCCCCCCTCCAATTACTCAGGTGTCCACGGACAAGTCACATAATCGTAATATAAATAATAACGGTAATAAGCAACAGGGTGACATAGTAGATAGAGAGTCAGACTCTGAGCCAGGAAACCCTGGGTTCAGGTCTTTCTTCTGACACGTCCTGGCTGTACGGCCCTCGGTAAGTCACTTCATCTCCTCGCTCTCTGGGCAATTCTCTAAGGCTATACATTGCAGAGAGGATGCAACCCCTATTGGTAGAGGTCGCTTTCTTCGCTGGCAATGCCCAATACCAATGAACTCACACCCAGTCCTTCTCCTCTTCTCCCTCTCCCTCCTCCTTTCCATTCACACGGTTTTCAAAGCACTTTACATGCTCAACTGAGACTCACAACATCTCTGAAGAAGAAGGTACTGTACTTATTATCATCCCTTTTCCATTCAGCGCTTGGCACAGCAGCTAGCACATAGTAGGTGCTTAACAAATTTTTATTAATTCATCGATTGATTATTGATCCCTATTTTATTGGCAAGGAAACCGAAGCACAGAGGATACAAGTGTCTTAACATAGTCCACACAGCTAATAAGTATCATGGCTGAGATTTCAATGCATCTCTTCCTGATTCCAAGTCCAACACTTTGTCAGCTCTCCGGGCCTCAGGGTCCTCATTCTAATGGGAGGGTTGGACTAGAGAGAAGGTATCAAACTTGGCCTCTGCAGCTCACAAAACTCTAAGCAGGGAAACCAGATGAAAATGTAATTGAGAAATGTTTAAATAATAAATAAAATCATTAAAACATAAATACTATTGATATGTGGGTTTCTAAGTCAGGATGTATCCTCTAAGAATGTGTTGCTATTTGATTTTGACATTGGTGGAGTAGATGATCTCTAGGGACCTTACTAGGACTAATATTCTTTTTTAAAAATTTTTTTCCACTTAATAGTATTTTTTTCCAGTTACATGTAAAGATAGTTTTCTGGTACTAACATTCTATGATTCCAATGTGGATACATAGGGGATTCATGAATTAATTCAAATTTTTTAAAGGAAATGTACAGAAATGTCGAACAATCTTGTAAAAATAGTGTTGGGAGGGGCAGCTAGGTGGCACAGTGAGAAGAGTACTGGCCCTGGAGTCAGGAGGACTTGAGCTCAAATTTACCCTCAGACACTTGGCACACTTACTAGCTGTGTGACCTTGGGCAAGTCACTTAACCCCAATTGCCTTGCTGTCTCCTCTCTGAAAAAAAAAGTGTTAGGAATGCTAAAGCTTAAAATGAGCTGAGGCTGATGCGGAAAACTAAGGACAAAAAAAGGCTGTGGGAGAACAAGGAGGATCAGAGAAGGGATGGGACCTTAGCTTGGGGTGGATGGAACAGTGGTAACTGACAACAGAGAGAAGCGTAGAGCTTATCGAGTATTAATTCTTTCTGTTTTCTATGTGAAGAAGAAAGATCTTCGCAATGATAAGGACAGAACAAAAATGATTTAGAGGGAACTGATACCTAAGGTAAATAAGGAATATGAAAAACCCAGCAAATCTCTTTCTATGATACAAATATGATCTTTTAATACTTAAACTATGAAAAAACAAAGCAAAGAACTAAAACTACAGACCAATAATCCCAACGAACACTGATGCAAAATTTTTAAATAAAACATTAGCAAACAGGCTACAACAATACATTAGAGAGATTACACAATCCTGGTTGAATCTACATTAGGAATGCAGGGCTGATTCAATATATAGAAGTCTATAAACAGAAAAATCAGATTTATATCATGAATAATAAAAAGTCACACGACAACATCAGTAGCTGACGATTTTTTTTAAAAATCCAGTGCCTATTTCTGTTGAAAACACCATAAAGTGTAGGAAATTTTTCTTAATATAATAGTACCTATTTCAAACCAAGAGCAAACATTATATTTAATGGATAAAGGCTAGAAGCCTTGATCAATCAAAAACAAAGGCAAAGTAAGTATGTGCATTATTATCAATACTGTATATAAAAGTACTAGATATAGCATTAAGGCAAGAAAGAAAAACTGAGTGAATCAGCATTGTCAGAGAGGAAACAAAACTATCACTTTTGTGGATAATAAGGTGATTTACTTATAGCACCCTACAAAATCAGTTAAAAATTAATTTAAACAATAAATTCATCAAAGTTTAAAATAAAATGAATCCACACAAATCACCAACATTCCTGCGGGAAGATATAAAAAGAGAAATTTCACTCAGAATTAATTACAAAACGTATAAAATATTTGGAAGGCTATGTGTCAAGATGTTTGTTGTTGTTCAGTCATTTCAGTCTTGTCCAACGCTTCGTCAAAATGATTTGGTATTTGTTTAAAAAACAGAAGGGCAGATCAGTGGAAGAGAGAAACAAACAAATATTGTTAGCATTCGGTAAATCTAAGAACCCCAGTTATGGGGGTAGAGACTCACTATTTGAAAAAGTTGTTGGGAAAAGTGGAAAACAATCTGACCGAAATTAAGTATTGTGCAACATTTGCCACTGTATTACAAGATAAACTCCTAATGGATACATCATTTAAATAGAAGCAGTGAAATATAAATTTAAATATAAGAGGTAAATTAGATACTAAACTGATATAAAGACAGGCACTTCAAACACTGCACTGATACCCATGAAATGTTAAAAAGAATTAGGGGAAGGAAGACCTCATGGAAATGGGTTAACTCTTCTGTGGGAGCTCTTTGGGAGAATGGGTAAGTTACCCAGGCTGAGAAAACATGGATGAGAGGTGATCTGCATTGAAGGAGTGAATATCCACATTCATATGGGATCCACTTAAGCAAATATTAAGCACAGATCTTCTTCCATAAAGTTTCTTCCATATGTTCTCAGTTCTGCCCTAAGGAGCCCTGCCAACCACCTAAATTAGTAGTGTCAAACTCAAATAGAAACTGCACCACTAAACTGACCTGCTGGCCCATATTGACATTGAAAAACACACATTAACTTCATGTTCTATTGTATTTTTTATTTGTTTTGTTAAATATTTCCCAATTACATTTTTGGTTTGGGTGCAACCTGTTTGACACTTCTGATCTAAATGATGTATTCCTTCCAGCCTCCTCCAGGTCCCTGCTCTCATGGCCTTCATCTCTTTCATATTCATTTTCAGTTTCTTCCTGCACAATAACTCCTTCTCATCTGCTTATAAATAAATCCAGGTCTCCCCACTTAGAAAAAGAATAGAAAAAGTCATCCCTATGTCTTCTAGCCATCCAGCTACATCCCAGCTCTCTCCTTTCCTCTGATAACCAACCTCTTGTCAACGCCTCTATTTCTTCACTACCTATTCTCCTCAACTCCAAGGAATCTGACTTCTGCACTTGCCACCAAACTGAAAATGCTCTCTGGAAGGTCACAACGACTGCCTGCCTGCCAAGTCCAGCCGCTTGTTTAAAGTCCTAATCCTTCTTGATCTCTTGGTTTTGACGATGTTGATCTAACTCCTACTGCATACTGTCTCTTTTCACGGTTTCAGAAATATCACATGCTCATGAGTCTCTTCTATCTCTGATTCTCTTTCTCATCCATTTGCCCCTGAATTCACTTTCTTCCCAAAGCTCAATGTGCATGTTTCCTAAGAATCTGGCCTTGGACCTTTGCTCATTAGCAACCTCAATCATTCAAACGTCTTTTAATTACTATATCTACACAGATGGCTCCCAAATCTCTCTCTATTCTTGATCTGTCCTCTGAGTCCTGGCCCTACATGGATAAATCAACAAGCATTTCTTAAGTGCTTTCTATGTTATATGCCAGACAATATGTTTGTTGCAGATACAAAGAAAAATCAAAGCAAATTGTTCCCTCAAGGCACTTACATTCTAATGAGTGAGACAAGTATATTATTAGGGATATATATAATACAAACAAAATAGACACAAGGCAGCCTTAAAAAGGAAGGCGCTAGTATTTGTGGGGCCTTCCCACAAAACTTCCTACAGTAAGTGTCATTTGAGTCTTAAATGAAGCCAGGGATTCTAAAAGGTAGGGAAAGAGAAGATTTCAGACTTGGTGAACAACCAGTGCAAAAGTACAGTGATGGCAGGGCAGCTAGGTGGCACAGTGAGTGGAGCACCGGCCCTGGAGTCAGGAGGTCCCGAGTTCAAATCCAGCCTCAGACACTTGACACATGTACTAGCTGTGTGACCTTGGGCAAGTCACTTAACCCTAACTGCCCTGCCCAAAAAACAAACAAACAAAAGTACAGTGATGGAAGAAGGGTCATGCATGAAGAATAGTACGGTTGGACCGTAAAAGGTATTTATCCCATAGAAGGGATAGAAAGGAGTAATAGTGTCTGAGACTAGAAAAAAAAAAGTTCTGATAAACTCTAAATGACAGAGTAGTTTATATGTGATCCAAAAGGCAATAGGAAACCTAATGAGTCTATTATGGTTTATTAGGGGCAGCTAGGTGGCAAGTGGATAGAGTGCCCAACCTGGAGTCAGGATGACTCATCTTCCTGAGTTCAAATCTGGCCTCAGGCGCTTACTAGCTGTGTGACCCTGCGCAAGTCACTTCACCTTGTTTGCCTCAGTTTCCTCACCTGTAAAAGGAGCTGGAGAAGGAAATGGCGAGTCATTCCAGTGTCTTTGCCAAGAAAACCCCAAATGCGGCCACAAAGAGACAGACTCGACCGAAAACAAATAAACCACAAGGAGTTTATTGAATCAGGAGCTGACACGTAACTGACATCTATATAGTGTTCCCAAGTTTGCAAAACCAAATTTATCTGAGCCTCATCATCCTGTGAGGCAGATTGTATGATTATCATCATCCCTGTTTTACAGATGAGAAAACTAATGCTCTAAGAGGTTAAGTGAGCTCCCTGCAGCCCCACGACTAGTATCTTAAGAGATGGAATTTGAACCCAGAACCTCCTGACTCCAATTCCTGAATGCTATCCACTACTCTTAATTGCTCTGCATCTCCAACTGTCTACAGAGCATCTCTATCATCTGCATGTTGCACTGATGCTTCAAACGACATATCTAAAACTGAGCTCATTATCTTTCTCCCTAAACCCTATTTCTTCTTCCGACTTCAGTTTCTGTCTGTGGTCTTGTATGTTCCTAATCTTAAGGTCATCTGTCACTCTTTGTTTGCCCTTATCTCTCATATCAAATCAATGAGCAAATGCTGCTGAATCTATTTGTACATCTTTCAATACACTCTCCTCTCTATTCTCACTCCTTGTTACCTCTTGCCTGGATCATAATCATAGCTTAATTTTAGTTCTTACTTATACTATCTTCACATGTCTCAATCCAGCCTTTATACCACTACCAGAATAATATTTTTATTCATTGGAAAGGGAAGAGAACATTTATTTATTAAGATCCCACTTATGTGCCAGTCACTTTGCTAAGTGCCTTATAAATATTAAATCATTTTGATACATAGATTTCATACGTCACACTCCTGCTCAAAAATCTTCAATGGCTCCCTATTACCTTCCAAATAAAGTTCAAACTCTTCTTCCAAGCATTCAAAAGCCTACACAATTTGATGCCACTCTACCTTTCAAGCCTTATTTCTTATTATTCCAGTGAGAAATTCAAATTTTTTGTAATTGGCCCTATGCTGCACTGATTTCATATTATAATTGATTATTATCTAAGTTACCTCTCTACGTCCTTTAGCTAAACTTTACCCTCTGAGACAACCTGTCCATAAGTCACTGTAAATAAAGGGAAAAGATTTGTCATCTACCATATCTTTAGCTTCTGGGAAAATTCTAGGATATCTGTTTGTTATCCTTAAAGGCCTACAAGATGACCTGATATATTTCCACAAGATGTATTGTCTATCCATGCCTGTCCTTGTACATTTAAGGAGGGTCTTATCTCCCTAATAAATCCTCTTAGGAGCCAGGAGTTTGCTAACTTAGGACAACTAACAAGGTTTGCAACATGCGGATGGATTTCATAAATTAATCAATTATTCCTTCATGACGGGGTGGGGGGTTGCTAGCCTCACTCAGGTGATAGCCTGCTTTCCTTGAGGTAACCAATCATGTTGTCTCCTCCCCCATGATGCTAGTTAACCAATCGCACTGTCTTTGCTACCCACCCAACCTTGTTCTGTGCTTCCCTAAAAACTATATAAAGTGATGTTCATCCCATAACTGGGTCTTAGCTTTGCTGGGGATGCTAACAACCTATTTATGATAAATTTGCACTTTATCAATACGTTGAATATGTTTAGAACTTTGTGCTTCAGTTTACCTCAAATTTCAAAAGCAACATCATTCTATATACACTGAGTTCCAAACAAATCGGTCTACTTCCCCTACACCCCAAACATATGATGGGCTTGCGTCTCTGCAGCTCTTCTTACACTGCTTCCTGTACCCGGGTTAGACTTCAAACTCTTTAGGCACAGGAACTGTGTCCAATGCTCTTCTTGTATCCAGGAGACCATAAAATGTTGGAGCAGAAAAGGGATGCTTATAATCATGAAATCCACTCCTCCTATTTCACAGATGGAGAAACTGAGGCCAAAAAAATAAAGAAATTTGCCCAGTTCTTTAGTGGCAAATCTGGGACTAAGCCCCAGATCACTATCTACAGTCCAGTACTCTTCTTTCTTCTAGATCAGAAGTTCTTAGCCTGTGGTCCACCAACCTCCGGGGGACCCATTAACAGATTTCAGGAGGGGTGTGAACTTGGATTGGAAGAAATTACACCTTTATTTTTATTAACCTCTGACTGAGATTTAGTATCTCTTTCAATTATGGATGTAGGCAACACAACATTATTCAGAGAAGGGATCCATAGACTTCACCGGACTGCCAAAGGGGTGTATGACACAAAAAGTTATAAACCTTTGAACCATGTAGATAGTTCCCCAGCACCTAGCATTAGTATTAGACACATGATAAGCTCTCAGCAACTATTCTTGAATTTGAAAAAAATAGGTTACCTTTTATAAATGTATTTTCAGGGATAAAATAGGGACTTTCTGTTTGTAGGAACGGACAGAAATTTCCAACCTGGTACAAATCACCTTTAATTAAGTAAGTATAATACGATAATATACTACAGGCTGTAAAGGACTCAGAATGAGCCTCGGTTTCTGCCCAAAGAACCTCTAATGGCAAAATTTACAGCTAGATGCTCATGTTGATGAATTGGGATTATAGAAAAAAGTATCTTCCTTTTCTTTCTCTCTCTCTCTCTTCTCTCTCTCTCTCTCTCTCTCTCTCTCTCTCTCTCTCTCTCTCTCTCTCTCTCTCTCCCTATTTTTGCCAGATTTTGCCTCAGAGCACACATAAGATCTTGAGGTTTGCAAATTTTCTGTGTGGAGTGCAAAACCCAAGTTCACGTTCTATACGCACAGGAAGCCAATCAGATGGCTGGGCTCAAAGATAAGGCTCCAGTGAAAGGAAATCACCAGGCATGCTGGTCCCTTGATAATGAAGTCTCTTAACCCTGCCAAGCCCACTTAGGAAGGCACATCACAATATGGTCAATCGGTCAAGAAATGTTTTTGAGCATCTATTATTTTTCCTCTTTGTTGATTCCCCCAGTTTTTGTTGTTCCATACTTTGCAAACCCCAAAGAGAGAGGGAGAGTGAGAATGAGAGGGAGAGGGAGAGGGAGAGGGAAAGGGGGGGAGAGAGAGAGAGAGAGAGAGAGAGAGAGAGAGAGAGAGAGAGAGAGAGAGAGAGAGAGAGAGAGAGATTCCACCTATTGTGAGCTCCTTAAGAACAGGGATTTGGGGTTGGTTTTTTTTAACTTTCTTTGTATCCTGAATGCTTAGCACAGTGCCTGGCACCTAGTAGGCTTTTTAAATATATACTTGTGGGGGAAGGGGAGGGAGGAAAGGAGGAAGGAGGAGAGAAGAAAAGAAGGGTGAGGGGGGAAGTAGGGGGAGGAGGAGAATGGAGGGAGGGAAATAGGAAAGGGGAGAGAAAGGGAGAGAGGGGAGGGAGGGGAGAGGGGAAGGGAGGGAGGGAAAGAGGGAGGGATAGAGAGAGGGAGAGAGTGGGGAGTGGGGAGAGAGGTGGTAGGGAGGGCAGAAGGGAGAAAGAGAGGGAGGGAAGGGGAGAGAAAGGGAGAGAGGGTAAGGGGAGGGGGGAGAGAGAAAGAGAGAGAGAGAGAGAGAGAGAGAGCCCAAGAGCACCCACCAGTAAGACTGTGAACTCTTTGAGAACAGGGACTGTTTTTTGCCTTTGTGTTTCCAGCATTTAGTACAATGTTCAGTATATAGTAAGCACTTACTAAATGCTTGCTGACTTGTATGTGCACGTGTATGTGTGTGTTTAAAGAAAAGGAGTAAAAGATGTTAAGAAGAGAAAGTTGGCTGGTTACATGTCAACAGTCAGGATGAACAGCCAGAAGGCTACATAGGTGCCCTCAGATGGAGAAGAAGTCTTCAAAAACATTGAGCTAAGCCTTTGTGGTGAATTTATGAAAAACCATAGATAAGAGTCATGCAGAATAGGCTAGCAAGATGGGTTGAGATCTGTATGACTGAACGGAACTTTTGAACTGAAAAGATCACAGATAGTTTTGAGTATCTTCCGGTTCGTTTCCCTCATCACTATTGACCTATTTTAGGTTCTCATTGCATCTCACCAAGATTACTGCAATAGCTTTCTAAACTGGCCTTCCTGCCTCCAACATCTGTCTCTCCAAATTATCCTCCACAAGACGGCCTAGCCATACCAGATGTTAAACTGTACTGTAAAGCAGCAATCATCAAAACTACATGGTACTGGCTAAGAAAGAGAGTGGCGGATCAGGGGAATAGGTTAGGTACACTAGACATAATAGTCAATGACTATAGTAACCTATTGTTTCATAAACCCAAAGACTCCAGCTTCTGGGATAAGACTCACTATTTGACAAAAACTTCTGGGAAAACTGGAAAACGGTATGGCAGAAACTGGGCATAGACCAATATCTTACACCATACACCAAAATAAAATCAAAACAGGTTCATGACTTAGATATAAAGTCTGATACTATAAAATATCTGGGAGAGCAAGGAATAATCTACCTGTCAGATTTATGGAGAAGGGAAGAATTTACGTCCAAACAAGAGATAGAGAACATTATAAAATGCAAAATGGATAATTTTGATTACATTAAATCGAAAAGTTTTTGTACAAACAAATTCAATGCAACCAAGATTAGGAGGGAAGCAGAAAACTGGGAAAGAATTTTTACAACCAGTGTCTCTGATAAATGCCTCAATTCTAAAATATATAGAGAACTGAGTCAATTTGTAAGAATATAAGTCATTCTCCAATTGATAAATGGTCAAAAGATATGAACAGGCAGTTTTCAGAGGAAGAAATTAAAGATATCTATAGCCATACAAAAAAAATGTTCTAAATCACTATTGATTAGAGAAACACAAATCAAAACAACTCTTAAGTACCACGTCACACCTGTCAGATTGGCTAACATGACAAAATAGGAAAATGACAAATGCTGGAGAAGGTGTGAGAAAATTAGAACACTAATGCGATGTTGGTGAAGTTGTAAACTGATCCAATCATTTTGGAGAGCAATTTGGAACTATGCCCAAAGGGCTGTAAAGATGTGCATACCCTCTGACCCAGCAATATCATTTCTAGGGATGTATCCCAAAGAGATTATACAAATGGGAAAAGGACCCACATGTACAAAAATATCCATAGCAGTCCTTTTTGTGGTGGCAAAGAATTGGAAATTGAGGGGATGCCCATCAATTGGGGAATGGCTGAACAAGCTGAGATATATGAATGTAATGGAATACTACTGTGCTATAAGAAATGATGAGCAAGCAGACTTCAGAAAAACTTGGAAAGATTCATATGAACTGATGCAGAGTGAAATGAGCAGAACCAGGAGAGCATTGTACACAGTTACAGCTACATTGTATGATGACTACCTTTGATAGACTTCGTTCTTCTCAACAACATAAGGTTCTAAGACAACTCCAAAAGACTAATGCCGCAAAATGCTGTCCACATCCAGAGAAAGAACTATGGAGTCTGAATGCCGATCAAAGAATACTATTTGCTCTCTCTTTTTTTGTTTTGTTTCTTCTTTCCCATACTTCATGCCATTGATTCTAATTCTTTGTAACATGACTAATGTGAAAATATGTTTAATATGAATGTGTATATATATGGAGTCTATATCAGATTGCCTGCTGTCTTGGGGCAGAGAAAATTTTTAACTCAAAATCTTGTGGAACTGAATGTTGTAAACTAAAAGTAACTAAATTAATTAAAAACCCAAATTATCCTTCACACAACTAGATAGTTAAGATTTCTAATACAATCAGGAGTGATAGGAAGTAAGAGATGCACACAAACAGAAAAACAAAGATCAGGAGAAGAATTTCTCAGGGAACGTATATGTCTATATATGTGTGTATGTATATGTATATATAAGTGTATGTATATATCTATATATAAATACATCCGTGCTTAATTGTAGCATGGCAGGGGGAGATGGGGGGGGAAGAACAAAATAAAAAGTGCCCAGCAGAGAACAAAAGAAAACTTACAAGGAAGCAAAAAAATGATGGACAGTTTTTAACACAATACATAGCATTTATTATATAGGCTTTCTTGAAATGGAATTTATTGCTGCATACTTTGAATCCTCTCTTACGTTCTGCTGTGCACATGACAGTGCTATTTCCCCCTTTTCTTTTTGTATTTGTCTCAATATTTAAGTTTGTAGCATGTTTCTTTTTCTTTTCTTTATTGTATATTTAAGTTTTTATATTTAAATCTAAAATAAAAAAATGAAAAAGATTTCTAATATATACTTCTGGTTATCACCTCATCACCATTAGCAACAACTGCAGACCACCTGCCACCAACAGGCAGAGAGGCATGGGAACCCTGAGATTCCTTACTCCCAGACTGCCGTTCTGGCTTCTAGCTCAGCCCTTATAGATATCATCCGGGGGAGCACTGCCTATGGGGAAGGACCAGTCATCCCCACCAAGTGCCACAAATAAGGCAGACAAGTCAGCCTAGCTTGAAGTAGCAAGACACCTGATGGAAAGAAAGGAGGCAGCCTGTGCTGGGTAACTTGTATGACCAGCACCAGCACCACCTTGACCACCATCTCCCTTCAGACCTCAATTGGGGCATGGCCCAGGACCTTGAATCCAAGAGCCCAGGGAATAGTGATATTAATAGTGAATTAAATAATGATATTGAAGAAGAGATATTAACATCTGCTTTGCCACTGCATCCTAAGGACCTTGGAACTTTTTTTTTCAAAGTACAATGCTTTATACATAGTGAGTAATTAATAAATGCTTTATTCATTATGCTGCTCCCACAATCAACCATCTTCAAGGGCCTCTCAATATCTATCAAATAAAATTTAAATTTCTTTACTATTCAAGGTCCTTTACAATTTGACCCCAACCTACCTTTCTCCAACTTTTCTCTCTCACTACATGCTTTTACATATCTTAAGTTTTAACTAAACCAGTATACTTACCATTCCCCAAACATTCCTTGTGCTTTCCTGCCTCTGTGCCTACCTTTTCTGTACGCTCTGCCAGTTAAAATTCCATTTATGAATCCCTAGTTTAAATATCATTTATTTTCTCATGATTCCACCCTTCCCCTTAATTGGGACTACAGTTATCCCTTCCACATTGCAACTTTCCCCTTTGTGGTTTCGATATATCATGGGTCGGCATAAGAAATTAAATGGGAATTTTGGGGGAGTTTTGCAAAAGCCACAGACAACACACAGAGGCCAGAAAACAACACAGAAAAAGTTTAGAAACTCAGAAATGCATTAACTATATATACAGTATTGAATAATATCCACATATTTGTTAATACCATGATAGTTCTGACTTTTCTGGTACAAAGGAAAGGTCAAAAACTTTTGCAAGGATTTTCTAGCTCACAGGGGCACTGAGCCCCTAATCCCCAAGATGTGGAAGGGATAACTGAGCTCTCATAAGATCATAGCAGGCACTTATTACAGTATGTCTTGTATTACTGTTCATGGAGTTAGAGCTGGAAGGGACCCCAAAGGGCGAGTCCAACCAATCCTCTCATGTTACAGAGGAAGCTACTGAGTCCAAGAGAGGTAAAGTAACTTGCCCAGGACTACTCAGATGGTAACTGTCTGAAGCAGGATTCAAACCCAGATCTTCCTGCTATCAAGTCCAGTGCCCTACCCACACCACCATATCATTCCCATGTTCTGGATATATTTCTTTTATCTCCTATTATATTAGAAGCTTCTTAAAGGCAGGAGTCATCTTCCAGTAAGGCTTTCCACATAGTTAGACACTCCATAAATATCTTTGAAATGAATGAACTACTGGGGATGAACTACTGAGGAAGAGGGGTGTTGTGGAGACTGCCTGGGAACCCAGCAGAAATCTCTGGAAGATTTTTTTTCCTTTCCCTTCTTTGAGGCAACAAGATCAGGGACACGGAGCTGGAAGAGACTTCAGAGATCATCTAATACCTTACTCTAGAAGTAATAGAAAAGGAAGTCCAGAGGGGCCAAATGTCAAAATCCAGTGCTTAGAATCTTCAAAATGCTCCTTGAGCTTCTCAAAATTCACCTTGATTTTCTTTGGTTCATCCATAGCCACTGAGCTGTGTCATAACCTCCAGCTCCAATCTGCAAGGTGGACTATTCTGTCTGCCATCTTGGAAGAGTTCATAAAGTCAGACAAACTCAATCTCGTCACACACATACATACACACACACATACGTACACGCACACACATACAGGCATGCAGAGAAGCTTCTTTTCTACAAAAGGCTTCACTCAGGTTCTGCTTCTTTCAACGTGTAGACTTTGTCCAATAACTCTACTTAAGGCAAGTAAAAACTAGGATGAGGCAAGCAGGGCCATTCACCCCCACCGGTTGTAGTCTTCTAGCTACTGGCGCCATGTGCCACAACCATCTCTATCCCCCTCCCCCACCTCTTCCCTTTGCTCCTCTGTCACTACCACTACTCCCAAGGCTCCCATTGCATTGGCATCCTGTCCCTTGGGTACCCCTTGCCCCATCACCTTCTCCATATTTGCTGTAACCTCACTATCTTCTTCCTGGTGTCTGGGAGGTATAGAGTTGTTAGACATGCCTTGGGAGCTTGGACAGGACTTTTTGAGAACTAGGCTGCTCCCTCCTCTACTGATTCAGCTGCATCATCTGGGGGTGGGCTGGATGTCCCATTCTATGCCTTCAGTGGAATGTGCCCTTTATGTCAGAACTTAGTTATGGCTTTAACTACAGGAAAAGAGAAAGAGTAATCATGCAAGGCTTTCTCATATAAAACCTTCAGCAGATGCTCATTTTTTAACAAGGATCTTTTCCTTCAGCAGGTACTCAGTCATCCATCCCACCTAAGTCATTACTTATTCTGTGTAATTATTATCCCATTCATTAGCTCTTTAAAAAAAACCAAACATCCAAGAGAACAATGAATCTGGTCCACAGACACAGGTCCTTTTGAACCTTCCCACCAACTTAATGGGGGTAATTAAAAACCTGAGCCGCTTAATACTGAACAACATATTCAACTAAGGGTATGTGGGGATGAATTTGGTACTTAATTGGCACATCTGCCCCCAGGGGATTTCAGCAAATTAATCAGGAGCAAATTGAGGTGTAGAGAGTAACAGGATCGCTGCTGCTTTATTGTTTGCAACAGAAGTAATACCAAAGGAAATGTGAGTTTATAAAGCATCTGCATTCTAGCTAGGCAAAAGGAAAGCTGGTCTCTAATAGCTCGGCTTTGTAGGTAGCTGCCTAATAATGCTGTGGATAAATGACAGATGTAATAGTAGATTTGAAATAGTGTTACCGGAAAATATGTGTGTGTATATATGTATGTATGTATGTATGTATGTATGTGTGTGGGGGGGTATATATACATGTGTACACATGTATATTACTACTGCAAGGGCAGGAAAGGGCTTAGAGAGGAAATCCACTATTTATTTTGTCAATGCCTGACATCTAGTAGGAGCATAATAAATAAGCCAACAAACATGAAAGGAGGAGGCCTTTGATTTGAAGTAACCTCCTGAAACAACAGGCAGTACAGAAGAGGACATTTATAGAAGAAGAAAAATCCAACCACGGGCAAAAAAGAGTAACAACTGGAGAGAAAGGGAAAAAGAGACAAGGAAGGACTACTCATCATTTGGAGCTATAAGATAAGAGGCTTTTGAAAGAGGGAAACTGTTTCTGATCCAATCGATTTGAACAAATATTAATTAAATGCCTTCTATGGGCAAAGCACTAGGCTGGTTCTTGGGAAAAGGAAGAGAAGATGGAAAACTATCTTGCCCTCAAGGAGTTTACTAAAGTTTATTAAATTGAGTAAATTATTTAATTCAAAATTATTTTTGCTAAAGTTTATTAAAGGGCAACAACAGACAAATGGATGAGCATATGCATGACGATTTAAGTAGGAGGAAGTGATCACTAGCAAGGCAGGGAGGCAGGAAAGGCTTTCAGAAAGAAAGAGAAAGAAAGAAAGAAAGAAAGAAAGAAAGAAAGAAAGAAAGAAGGAAAGAAGGAAGGAAGGAAGGAAAGAAAAAGAAAGAAAGAAAGAGAAAGAAAGAAGGAAGGAAAGAAGGAAAGAAAGAAAGGAAAGAAAGAAAGAAAGAAAGAAAGAAAGAAAGAAAGAAAGAAGGAAAGAAGGAAGGAAGGAAAGAAGGAAAGAAGAAGGAAAGAAAGAAAGAAAGAAAGAGAAAGAACAAAAAGAAAAGAAAAAGGAAGAAAGAAAGAAAGAAAAAAGGAAGGAAGGAGGGAAAGAAGAAAAGAAAAAGAAAGGCAATGTTCCTCTAGGCTACACTTTAGTATGACACCACCAGAAGGATGCTGTTGAAGTGAATATTATATTTTTCCATTAGCATACAGGCACAGATTAATTTATCAGATGAGTCTGGAAAGTAGAAACTGGGCCCTGAGAGAAGGAGACACAAAATCCAGGGGTGGGAAACCTGCAGCCCATAAGCCACACGTGTCCCTCTAGGTCTTCAAGTGCGGCTCTCTGACTTAATTCAAACTTCACAGAACAAGTCCCCTGAATAAAAGGATTTGTTCTGTAAAACTTGGATTCAGTCAAAAGGCTGCACCTGAGGGCTTAGAGGGTCGTGTGTGGCCTCAAGGCTACGGGATCCCCACCCCTGGTAGATGTTTCAAGGCAGCAGACAGATCATGAAAACAGCCGTCGGGAGAGGTGAATTTTAGTTCTAGTTCACTGTGTAACCTGAACAAGTCACTTCATGAACATCACCGGGTCTCAGTTTCCTCATTTGTAAAATGAGGGAATTGGACCAGATGATTCTATATATGATTCTACGGCTATGGGAGACAAGAGGGGTAAATAGTCATGACTAAGGCGCAGCCTTCAAAGGTGGATGTTGAGGACAAAATCCTGGGCAGACGGGGGTGATATGAAAGTACTCGGAGCCTGGGAATAGGGTTTCTGGAAAATAAAAAAAAATTTGAACCAGACCTAAGACCTTACTGGCATAGGAAATTCCCCATACCAATGTGGATCAGCACTTTCCCTGCAATTTCTAGTCTTTCTAGAAGTATCTGAAGCCCTGAAAAGCTAAGTGACTTGCCCAACCCAAGGCTTTCTGACTTAAGGGTGGCTCTCTAACTACTAAGTCACCTAGTTGCCTCTCAAGGATGTATAACAACTATTTAAATTTTTCAGGGACCAACTCTGCAGAGCAGTCTTAGATGAACTTGAGGTAATCTGAAGAGAGAAAAGAGCCCAGCTGGGGTGGATAGGTAATACTATTAATATATCAGGAAGAAGGAAATTAGAAATGGCGGTAAAAAAGGGGAGCACTAGGCCACTGAGGACTAAGGCAACTTTGGGAAGAAGTAGCAGCAATGGACAGAATTCAAGTTAATCTAAAAATGAGAAGAGGAATCATAGGAAGAAATATTTTTTTCAATTCTTAAAAAAAAACACCCAGTAATTTCATTGGTGCTGCTACTCGCTCTCACAGACCCTCTGAGCTTCACTAGGTGGTCTTTGCGAGTTGTTGTGGCCAAAGAATTCCTCACTGGTCTCCATTCTTCTGGTGATGGGCCTCTATGACCTTCATTCATCTGGTTCTCATCAGATATACAGCCCAATGCCATGTCAATAACTGAAGCCTTGTCAGCTTTGATAATAAAGGCCCAAGCTCACATTCCACTGGTATAGCATCTGGGAACCCAACATCACTACCATGCCATGATGAGGCATCAGGAAAAGGCTTCAATGATGGAACAAAAATCAAGTTTCCTAAGAATATAGCTGGAGTATGTCAAGTGGTTCTCCATGTCTGATGTGGAGAAATCATTGATGATTAGAGGAAGGCCCAGGTGGAATGTGTGAGAGGAGATGAGGCAGATAGGGAAAGAAGCATTCAGGCAGTAGGGTTGGAGGAGCAGAAATCAGTCAATTAACCAACGTGCATTTATGAAGCGCTTATTATGTACCAGGCACAATAAGATAAAGAAAAGCAAAAACACAGCTCCTGGCCTCAAGGAGCGTACAGGAGAGACAACATGCAAACAATTATGTCTGCATTATACAAGACACATATGAGGTATTTTATATTATATATATGGAGAAAGGGAGAGTGCATGAGAGACAGAGAGAGAACAAGAGAGAGGAAAAGAAAGAGAGAAATAGACCTGTATATAAAATAGTATGCAAGATATATACAGTTACTCTGTGCAAATTTTTTTTTTGGCGAGAGAGAAAATAAATGCTTGTTAATTGAAAGATAAGAGATTAAATTTTTAAAAAGTTATCATGTTTGTCAACTATATATGTACACATATACAGACAGGGAGAGAGAGGAGGGGAGAGAGAAAGGGAGGAAGAGAGAGAGAGAGAGAGAGAGAGAGAGAGAGAGAGAGAGAGAGAGAGAGAGAGAGAGAGAATGGAAGGTCAGAGAGAAGACATCAGAAGTGGTAGGGAGGAAAGACAGAGGGTGATGTAGAGATCATGATCTGACACTCACCAGTTCTGAAAATTCCACTATCTTATTCATTTCCTTTCTGTTCTGTAACCTGAGAATGATGAACAAGAGGCTTAGGGAACTGGATGAGAAAGAAGCAAAGAGAGGCAGAAGGGAAGAATGGAAAACTATTGTCACAGAATCACAGAAGCTGAGAGCTGGAAGGTACCTCAGAGCCCATTAGTCTAATCCATACCCCAAAGAATCCCTGGTTTGCACACCTGACAAGTGGCCATCCAGCCTACGCTTGAGGACCTCCAAGGAGAGGGAATAAACTACATCTTGAGCCAGTCCTTTCCACTTTTGGACATCTCTGATGGTTAGGAAGTTTTTCCTGACATCAAGCCTAGCCTAAATGTGCTCTTTGGAGCCTCCGCCCATTGCTCCTAGTTCAGTGTGACCCGGGACTCCACTGGCAGTCAGGAGACCTGGATCTGAGTCCCAGCTCCATTATTCACCAGCCGTGTCTCCACGGGCAAGTCACTTTACTCTTCTCGGCCCGAGTTTCCTCTTCTACAAAATAAGAAAGTTGGCTTAAATGCCCCAAGGTCCCTTCTGATCTCAAGTTCTGTGACTCAGCCCCCTAAATTGGAAAGAGTGTGCAGTCATTTGGCTGAGTCAGATGTACAAGGGTAATAGCTCTCTGGCATATTTTTCAAAACCATTTCCCTATTTCACATAGTGGGTACCATCGTCTCTCTTCCCGACCTCCTCCTCCCTCCCACTCCCAACTCCTGGGCAAATAAAAGCAATATAAATGGCTGAGCATTAATTTGATTCAATTGACCATTTTTCTTTTCTCTGCCCAAGTATTACCAGATTGGGGTCTGCCTAATACCCTAGGGATTCATTAGGCTTTTGCTTTCAATTAGGAAGGTGATTTTCCCTCCAGGAAAGGTCTAGGGGAACTTAGGTCATCAGTTCCAGCCAGAAAAGTACCCTATTAGTTTAATCACATTATGCAGAATCAAGTTAGAGTTAGTTCAGAAAGTTGCATGAGAGTCAGGATACCACTCAGTGCTGAGTCAATGGCTTAAAATCAGGCTACAAAATGGTGGCCGTAGTATCTGATTTAGGGGGCTCCAAGAATGTGTACTACTAAGTTGTGCACAATACATTCTTTATATACCATGGTGCTTGTAGAAGCCTTTCTCTATGTCAAACCAATCCCTTAGTTACCTGGGTACACATCAGCCATGACAGAGGGACACAAGATGGTAGGAAAACTGATTTAGCAATCAGGTGACCTTGGTTCCCATACTGGTTCTCTCTTTTCTGTCAGTAGCATCTTTCCTCTGAGCCTCAGTTTCCTTATCTATAAATTTTTTCTCTAGTGAAACATACACAGGTGGTATATCACATGGAATTCCTGACTTGGGAGTCAAAAGACCTGAGTTCAAATCCTGGCTCTATAACTTACTAGCTATATGAACTTGGGCAAATATCTTAATTTCTCTGAGCCTCGGTTTATTTACCTCTCAGAAAGGGATAATTATATTGCATTCTCTTCTTCATAGGGTTATTATAAGGAACATTCTATATCATGTCCACTGACTGTGGAGCTAGCCTGAGGCTCTCTTCTCTTTTCCTTCTATTCTTCTCTGGTTTCCTTTAAGAAACCACTCAAGCAGACATTAATGCATTGTTGATAGAGTTGTGAACTGATTCAACCATTATGTAGAGCAATTTGGGACTGTGCCTAAAGGCCTATAAAACCATGCACACTCTTTGATCTAGCAATACCACTACTAGGTCTGTATCCCAAAAGAAATAAAAAACAAAAAGGAAAATGTCCTATGTGTACAAAAATATTTATAGCAGCTCTTTTCTCTTGGCAAAGAATTGGAAATTGAGGGGATACAGATTGATTGGGGAATGGCTGAACAAATTGCAGTGTACGATTGTGATGGAATATTATTGCGCTATAAGAAATCATGAGCTAGATGATCTCAGAAAAACCTGGAGAGGCTTCTATGAACTGATGCAAAGTGAAACGAGCAGAACCACGAGAACATTGTACACAGTAACAGCAATATTCCAAGATGATCACGTGTGAATGCCTTAGCTATTCTCAGCAATACAATGATCTAAGACAACTCTGACTGACTGATGACGAAAAATGCTATCCATCCCCAGAGGAAGAACTGATGGAATCTGAATGCAGATTAAAACCTACTTTTAAAAAAAGGAAAGAAAGAAGGAAAGAAAGAAAGAAGGAAAGAAAGAAAGAAGGAAAGAAAGAACGGAAGGAAGGAAGGAAGGAAGGAAGGAAGGAAGGAAGGAAGGAAGGAAGAAAGAAAGAAAGAAAGAAAGAAAGAAAGAAAGAAAGAAAGAAAGAAAAAAGAAAGAAAGAGCTCAAGTATCACCTTCTATGTATTGAGCTTTTTTTGCTTCCCAGGGCTACTCACATACTACCTCCCAAATGATACATTGTATTCACTTTGAGTGTATTATATATGTTCTTATATATGTACCTGCCTTCCTCTTTAGAATATAAGTTCCTTGAGGGTAGGGACTATTTATTTTTATTACTGTACCCCTAGCACTTACCACAGTGTTTCCCACGCAGTAGACACGTGATAGTGCATGCTTTGAAAACCAATATAAATGCAAGTTATTATTGTTAAAACTTCTTCGAGGCTATTTTATCAGAGTAGGAAATTTCCAGTGTGGAAACTCCTTCACTGGTACAAGTCAGCAACTTGTCTGTAACAGAGAGTTAACCTGTGGCACTGAGAGGTTAAGTGACTTACCTTACCATGGTCACACAGCTAGTATTGGTCAGTCAGGACTGGTGTGCAAGACTTTATATCTCCCAAGTCCGGCCACTAGCCACTATACTTCACCGACTTAGTTTCCTCTTTTGTAAAAGGAGAGGCCTGGTCTAAATAGACGGCTTCTCAGGTCCTTTCCAAGCTCTAGGAAGTGGGCCTTATTACCATCTCTAAAAATGAAACTGAAGGGGTTAATTCCAGATGACTTTAGAGACTTTTTAGATGCCCTCTAAGTCTCCAATTCTAATTTTCCATAACAATAAGTACGGTGAGTTCTGCTAAAAGTCGACCGCTTACACGCTCCCAAAAAGCACCAGGCCTATGCGAAATCTCACACACAAAGCCACAAGGCTCATGGGGACAATAGGCCTGGGGCACCATGCTCAAAGCTTCACCAGTGACACATTGAAAAAGGCAAGAACCGAACAAAGTGGTTAGATTGTCAGGGAATAGATAAAGAATGCAATAAATAGTAGTGATGTCTGCAGCCCCAGGCCTGCTCCCATGGGGCCTAACTGAAGAAACTCTCTGGGGCAAGGCGGGCAGCGACAGGCTGTCACTTTATGCCTGTGGGTGTTCCTAGACAGGAGACAGAGGTGAGTGGGAATGGAGCAGACCCACCCTCCTCCAGCCATAATTCCTATTGGAACAGAAGATACACAATAAATAGGGCACCTTACCTGAACCAAGTTTGCTCGTGACTGTGGGCGTTGGAGGGATTGCAGCTTGTGAGTTATTATGAAGTGGTCTATGTTCCCTCTCTGTTTCTCCAGGAAGAAATCTCTCACAAACCAACCTAAATGTGTGTTATGCTCAAAATGTTCTCTAATACCGTATTTCACCGCATAATCACCACAGATTTTATGCCAAAATTTTTTTTTGCAAAAAAGTAGGGTTGTGACCATTTAAAAACTGTCCCAGTATTCCTTAAGAATCATTTATTACTAAACTGTCTTTGGTGCAAGATTAGGATGCACAGAATACTTGTGAATATATGTTAAAATTGAATACTGACGACGCACACGCTCTTAGAATTCTAGGCTCATGGCCTGCAATGTGGGAGATAAATGTGTATCCATATGCCACTGGTGAATAGCTCTGTTTACCTTTTATGTGGTGAGATGTACACAGTTACACCATGTGACAATTACACGCTGAAAGGGTATAAACCAATTTTGGACCCCCCCCCAAAAAAAAACAGGGTAGAAAGATTTTGTGGTGAAATACGGTATATTAATCACATGAGAACAAATTAGAGTATTGGACACAAGAGTTATAGCAGAACTGGCTGTATGTGCATCCTAAGCTGGGTTTCTTTTAGCTCCTGGTCTCTAAGCACCTCTTCCCCACCTCCCATCTCAAAGGGTATGATCCCCTATCAGGGCTGGGGAACTTGCAGACCCCTGGGAGACTAGATGAATAATTAAATTGTGGTTAATAAAATAGAATTGGGGAGCTGAAACTTCTTGATTGTGGGAAGATGGGTTGCCATATGATGCATTTCAAAGCCAAATAGAAAAAGTCTGATGCCTGCTTCATGAGAGGCAGCATACATCCTAGTGAGAAGAAGCAGGCTTCAAGATCAACCAGACCTGGGTTCAAGTCCTGCTCCTGACATACAGTGTCTATGTGACTGTGGGCAAGTCACTTACCCTCTCAATAAAATAATAATAATAATGATAAATATTTTAAATAAAATATTAAGTAATAAATAATATAATTTAAATAAATTAAAATAATAATCATTTTTATATGATCTAGTATGTGCCAGGCACTGTGCTAAGCACTTTACAAACATTATCTTATTTGATCCTCACAGCAGCAACTCTGGGAGGAAGGTGTTGCTATTATCGCCATTTTACAGATGGGGAAACTGAGGCAGACAGCGTAACTAGGGATTATTAGTTATTTGTGACTTGGGGTAACTAGGAGTGACTTGATTTGTGACTGGGGGTTACTAGTGGCTTCCCCACAGTCACACAGCTAGTATGTGTTTGAGGCCAACTTTGAACTCAGGTCTTCCTGACTCCAGGCCCAGCTTTCTATCCGCTGGACCACACCCCAGACAACATTCTAAAATTCCAAGTTGGACAGAACATACTGCCTTGGGTTGGCAGAGAAAATTTCCTCACCTGGGACTTTGCTGAGCCAATGAAATCATAGACTCTGTTTTCCATCTTGTACCCCTGCTCTGCTCTACCAATGGGGGAAAAAAAACAAAGTTTGCTTTGTAGAAGAAAGCATTTGGAGAATTGCTGAGGTCCTTGGGACTCTCTTCCTCACGCAGTTATTCCAACACCTTCGAGTCATAATCACCAGTGAATGACCAATCATCCCCATTCTTTCTCCTTTTCCCACTACCCAGAATCCCAATCTTCAGCCCATTGGGCTTGAATCTGTCTTCGGCTCTTTTGTGCTGATCTAACAAAAGACGTTTTTTATCCAGAGCTACAAAAGTAACCTAAAAGCCATTAGTCCAGTAGAATGTTGTACGTAGTAACGGCAATACTGTTCGATGAAGAACTGTGAATGACAGCTATTCTTAGCGATACAATGATCCAGGACAATCCCAAAGAACTAACGAAGCATACCATCTGCCTCCAGAGAAGGAACTGATACCGACTGAATACAGACTGAAGCAGGCTGTTTTTCACTCTTGCATTTTTATTCAAGTCTTCTTATAAAAATGACTAATATGGAAATGCTTAAAATAATTGCACATATATAACCTATATCTGATTGCTTTCTGTCTAAGGGAGGGAGGCAAGGAGGGAAGGATAGACTCTGGAACTCAAAACTTTAAATAAAAAAGTTAAAAAATTTAAAAAAAACATTGATATTTTTCCTACTTTCTCAAATGGGAAGCCTGCAGATACACGGATTAGATGCTGAGCTACAATAATCATGTAATATCACCCCCTAAATGTTACCAAGAACCAAACAGGATCCCTAGGTACCCGGAATTTCCCCCTTGCACTTGACTTTTAGAAGAAAGATGCAAAAAATAAGAAAACAGACTGATACTCGGAATTTATTTTTAAAACAAAAGTAAATCACCCACAAAACAGATGTCCTGGGGGTGTTGATAACTTACCCCCAACTCTTTGTACCTTCTCACATTTACAGTTTAGTTGAATTTGCAGTTCAAAATTGAGCTTTACAATGACGGCTTGGAGACACTGCAGGATCCAATTACGATCATCACCCAAATAATTTATGTTTAGTATAATTTTAATTTATTGTATGCTTAAAGATAACAGCACAGAGCTGTACTAGAAAAGGGTAAGGGCTAACAAGAGTGAAGGATAACAGATGGATGGTACACCATATTCCACTGATCTCCACATAACATCAAGGGATACTGGAGGAAAGCCCTTGCTGGGTTGAATGACCCTCTGGTGGATTTATGGGTAGATGCAGAGAAGAGTCATGGGATGCGAAGATAAGAAGTGCCCTGTTTGAAAGAGAACCCAGTGATCTCCCAGGTTCCTGAAAGTATCAAAATATTCCATGCTTATGAAGGTCATAAAATGGGTTTGTATTTCAGAAATATTTGCAAAAAGAGTTAAAATGGACCTCAGTTACCACCCCCCCAAGTTAATTAACAAGAATCCCACATTCCCCAAATGGGAAGCATTAGATACATCCATTCAAAAGATGCAGAAACCTAATTATACACCAAGAACATGTCATCCACTCCTACCATTCCTGTTACAAGTAATCGATCAATAAGAATTTATTTAAGCCCCTACCACAATGAGAGACTCTGAAGATACAAAGAGAAAAATGGCCTCAAGAGGCTTATGTAGTCTACAGAGAGATGGCAGGAGCATTTAATGCATCCTCAGGACTTACTGTCCTAAACCTCATCTGCCAGCCCAGAGGGTTTAGTAATGGTGGACAGGTTGGGATCCATATGGATGGATTGGCTGATTGAATGATTGACGCGATTTATTCTCACCTCATTGGGGGATCAGGCCCTCCTATCACTTAATTCAAGTAAAGTAGGATAATTTGATTGATTTACTCAATTGACCCCACTCAGATACACACACACACACACACACACACACACAGAAGTACACCCAAAATAAATATAAAGTAATTTACGGGGGAAGAGGGTAGATACTAGTAGCTGCTGGGATGAAAAAAAAGGCCTCATATAAATAGTATTATTTGATTTGAACTTTGAAGACCCCAAAAGCAGGCAAGAAAATCAGCACTGGAACTTGTTTCATTTGATTCCAAATGACTCCAAAACCTGGCCTTTTTTGTACTATATCTCACTTATCTGAATTTATTGTGTCTCTCCCAAGGTCATAGGATCACAGACGTGGAGCTAGAAGACACTTTAGAGGTCATCTAGTACAACCCCTTCATTTTATACATGAAGAAACTGAGGCCTACAAATAAGTGGTAGGGGCAGAATCTGAACCCGGGTCCTCTGAATTCCAAAGCCATCCCTTTCCATAGTACTATACTATGTCTCTGATGTTCATAATGACAAGCTTGAGAATTCTAAAAAAAATTTAAAAACATATTCCCTAGGAAGGTAGGGGAGCATATAATTTCTTATAGATAGTCTTCTACCTAGAAGGCCTACATTTTCTAGATCTAGTGATCTATACCTCTATGTCTCTATATCTTGAGTTACCAGACAATAAATGAGATCTTACTGCATTCATATTGACATTCTGATTCTTCCTGCAACTTGGAACAATTCATTTCCTTCTTTGGGTCTGCCTAAGCAGGATTTATCTGGTTAGGCAGAAGAAAGTTAAGTGGAGGACACTTGTTTCCTATCGGAGGAAGTAAAAAAAGTCCATGTCAGTCGAAACTAGATAATACATTTAGATGATATTAAGATAGCAAATACCCATTGGTGGATCATACAAGATCAAGTTTAACCAGGAATTTAGGCTTGTTGGATTTCTGATAATTGGGTTGTATAATAGCTAGTTCTGTGTTATATAATCGTTAGTAGAAGGAACTACTGTAATAGGAGGTTGAATTTAAGGAACCCCTTACACTAGGTTGCAACAAATGATGACCAGTGTAGAATAGAAGAATCACAAGATCAGCCATTTGGTACATTTGGACTTGAAATAAGGAAGACCTAAGTTTGAATCCAGCATCAGACATTTACTAGCTATGTACGACCTTGGCCAAGTCATTTAACCCCTCTCAGACTCAGTTTCTTCATCAGTAATGGGCATTGGTTGATTGGTTGTTATCCTTCATTCCCGAAGACGAGCAAAATGACGTCACTATGCTAGAGTCAAGTTACAGCGCGTTCAAGTGGATGATCAAACTAACACGAGCTTGGAAGGCTCTACCACAGGCTGGGAGCAAATAGTCCATGTGACCATTTGTAGTAGCAATTTAGATTTGAAGATCTTTTCCACCCACTAATAGGCCATGTGACCTGCTTATGTCACAGGAAGCCTAAGTCACATGTGGTGGGAGGAGCTTCCTGACAGGAAAAGGAAGTGATGTCACAGGAAATGCAGAGAGAGAGAAAGAGAGAGAGAGAGAGAGAGAGAGAGAGAGAGAGAGAGAGAGAGCAGTTATGGCTGCTAATGGCCGCCCTTTCGATGGTTGGAACTGAATAGGCTGACTTAGCTGTGCTGCGAGTTTGTTTTAGGGAAGACCCCAGCAGGGGGTCAGAGAGGTTTTGGGATGGCAAGGCTCCAGGCTGTGATATGGTGTTTTAAGTTCCTTGCTGTTATGATGAAATGGACTGACTGGCTGTGGGAGCCGAGCATTTGTTTATGGGATATGGTTCTCCGGTGTCTGCATAAATGGTTTACTTCTACTACCTTCTATGTGGAGAGTCTCATATACTTTGTGATACAGAACTACATGGGCATTTGGACAATTTGCATGTCACGTTTCTTTTGAGCTACTTCAATTCTGCTTTGCTTACAGAGCACAGCACCTTCTCTGATGGGGGCACACCATGCCGGGCTGTCCTGTGCCAGCGTCTCCTACCTCACGTAATCAATTCCAGAGTTCTTAAGAGAGACCTGGAGAGTGTCCTTGCATCGCTTTTTCTGACCACATGTGAGCACTTGCCCAGTGTGAGTCCCTCAGAAAACGGTCTTTTTGGCAAGCGTATGTTTGGCATTAGAACAATGTGGCCGGCCTATCCTTTGTGCTCTCTGCAGTAGAGTTTGAATGCTTGGCAGTTTAGTTTGAGAAAAGACCTCAGTGTCTGGTATCTCATCGTGCCAGGTGATGTTCAGACTAATAGGCATAGTAATAGTCCCTACCTCGCAGTGTAGTTGTGAGGATCAAATGGGATAGAATGTTAAAAATGCTTTGTAAACCTTTAAGTGCTACATACTTGTTAGCTACCATCATCATCATCATCGTCACACCCAAGGGAGGTTCTATCCATGCAAACAGAAGAACTTTGGAAGAGGTTCAACATGGTGAGCTAAAATAGAAATTAGAAATAAAGAAGGAAGAAGGGTCAAATCCTATTACATAATGTCTGGTGGTTAAAAGTTTAACAAGTGACTCTGGGAGGGAGGATGTATATACAACATATTCAAGTTTAGTCTACATAATTAACATTTTTCCATCACTTTCTCACAACCAAACAATCAATAAAACAATAAAGCAAGCCCTGCCTTTTAGCATTTGCTGATTTCCAAGGTGTAAATACTCACACTGAAAATTTAACAATCGGCTTTGACAAACTGGTATGAGACAGCTCCAGCACACTCCTAAGTATATCTCACTTCAAGAAAAAGAATTTTATAATAAAAAGTAACTCCCAGATAATTGATAAATAGCATCCCAGAGTAGGAAGAGACCTTAGAGATATAGAGGTATAGATCAATTAGTCCAATCTACACTTGCATAGGAAACCTCTCTACAACGTCCCTGACAAATGGCCATCCAACCTCTTCGTGAACATCTCCACTGATAGCGAGTTCCCTACTTGTTGAGGCGGCCCATTCCACTTTTGAACAACAACAACAATTAGGAAGTTTTTACTTATATTGAGCCAAAATATGTGTCTGCAATTGCCACCACTTTCCCCCTCTAGTTTTGTTCTCTAGGGCCTCTCGAATATGACAGCCCTTTAAATATTTGAAGACAGTCATTCAGTCCTCCCTGAAATGTGCTCTCCCTCAGGCCAAACATTCCCAGTTCCATCAGCTGTTCCTCAAGTCACTTGCCAGCGAATCTCCTCATTGTCGTAGCTGCGCTCCTCTGGACACACTCCAGCTTGGCGGAGTTCTTAAAACATGGCAGTCAAAATTGAATGTAGGCATTGCACGCGACGAGGGATGTAGCAACATTCTAGTGAAAAGAAAGCATTGGGAGGATTTTCGGAATTCCCCAGGAAGGAAGGCAATAAGCATTAAGCTTCTATATGGTACCATGTGCCAGGTGCTTGACAAATATAATTCGATGCTCACAACAACCCTAGGATGTAGGTTCTCTTATAACTCCCATTTTACAATTGAGGAAACTGAGGCAGACAGAAATTAAGTGACTTGCCCAGGGTCACTAGATAGAGAGTGCCTGAGACTGGATTGGAACTCAGGTCTTCCTGACGTCAAGCCTGGTACTCCATCCACTGCTACGTGCCATCTACCTACTCTTATAATGGGTCTTGGCATGTGTCTCTCTACAGGGTGATCCCTTCAGTCTGGATTCGGGGAGAGGAAAGATAAGGGAAGAGTTTCTGCATGGAAGACTGTGACAACAAGTGAGATTCTAAGTAAACTGAGGAGCAGAGGGTTAGGAGCCCCTAAAAGAAAAAACTTTCTTGATCAAGAAAGAAGAAAACAGAAGCAGTAGAACCATATACAAAATTACTATAATAATATAAATGAAAACCATCACTGAAAGACATCAGAACTCAGATTAAGCACAAGTTCTAGAGGACTTAGCAAGACCCCTTTGGGGACAGCATGATATAATGGAGAGAATATATGACCTGACATAATACAACGTAGAATCTTGAGTCAGCTATAAGCTGAGGTCTCTTTGTTCTTTGTTTTCAATCACCTGTGGACTGGGGGAATAATCTGGAAGTGACTTGTAAAAACAGTGCTTCAGTAAACTATTTAAAGAGGGAAGAGGATGCTTTTCTGTCTCTGTCTCTATCTCTCTGTCTCTCTATCTATCTCTATCTGTCTCTCTCCTAAGGGAAGTTCTAATACTTAACCTGCAGGGATTTTAAGCCCTTCCTCTTCCGCTCTCCAATAAGCATTCCTTTGTAGTATGTCATGTCAAGCAACAGCTTTGAGCGTCTACTACAACACAGGTCACGAGAGGGTCCTTAAATTACCTAGGGTCTTTTTGATGGGCTTTCAGACTTGAAGCAACAGAGATTACACGGCCAAAGCAACAAGAACAGCAAAACCCAATGGGCTTCTCTTCTTAGATTCAACAAAACTTGGAGGGGAAAGAAAAAAAATCAGGAGGTGTAGTTACAAATTCAGTTCCCATCTGCAATCCATATTTTAAATACGTTACTCCTTCAGTGTCTGGATAATGAGCCCGAGTTCTCACAATTAGTCCACGTTTACAGAGAGCTTTATGCATCCATCAAGGGGGGAAATTTAAAATGATTTCTAAGGTCTCTTCCAGCTCTAACACTCTATGCTCTAAAGTTCCTCTGAATTACAACATCTTTAGGTTCAAGGGCCATAGCTGAAGGGCTGGAAGCAGCCTTAGAGGTGATCTAGACCAATCCCCTCATGTTACAGATGAGGAAACTAAGGCCCAGAAAAGTGAGGTAACATACGCAAAGTCACACAGGTAGTTACATAGCAGATTCAGGATTTGAACCTATGTCCTCTGATTCCCAAGTCCAGTACTCTCTCTAGGTCCTTTTAGGCTTTAACATTCTTCATTATAACATTCTATTTCCTAAGTTCTCTCCCAGCCTTAACATTTTATTTTTTCTAATGTTGCATATTCTAAGCTCTTTCTATTCTGTTCTAACATTCTATGTCTTAAGGTTCCTTATAATTTTCACATTCTATTTTGTTTTAGGCTCCCTCCTAACTCTAACTTTCTACTCTTTTGTAACATTCTGTGCTTCAAAGTTGCTTCCAGCTCTGATATCCAACAGTTGAGTACGATGCTCACTAATTAATCATTCGCCATTTCAGTCTGGTGCTGCATTAAGCACAATGCACTTCCAAACAAACAGGAAAAGCAAAATCCAACAAGGTTTTTTCCCCTATAATTCTTTGAGACTCCACCATCTCCTTGATAGCAGGTTGGTTTTCTCTGATCCTTCAAAATAACTCTGATGGCAAACCTTAGCATTTGTATGTTTTGAGCTGTGGCTTTATCCAATTCACTTGCCAGTCATGGCATCACCTTCCTGAGGTCATGGTTCTGTTCGAGAACAAAGGACAAGCAACAACCTTTGGGTAGTCTAAGCTGCTCCACTGGGGACCCAATTGGCCAGTTCCAGTTGAACAATGTAGCTCCTTCCTTCCTTCCTTCCTTCTTTCCTTCCTTCCTTCCTTCCTTCCTTCCTTCCTTCCTTCCTTCCTTCCTTCCTTCCTTCTTTCCTTTCTTCCTTCCTTCTTTCCTTCCTTCCTTCCTTCTTTCCTTTCTTCCTTCCTTCCTTCCTTCCTTCCTTCCTTCCTTCCTTCATTCCTCCCTTCCTTCCTCCCCTCCTTTCTCCCTCCCTCCCTTCCCCCCTCCCCTCCTTCCCCTCCCCTTCTTCTCCTCCCCTGCCTTGCCCTCCCTTACCCTTCCCCTCCCCTCCCCTCCCCTCTGCTTCCTTTCCCTTCCCTTCCCTTCCCTTCCCTTTCTCTCCCTCTGTCCACATAGAGTTATCATACCCTGACTTGTGAATGCTCTGCCCAAAGGAATGTAAACTTTAAGCCTGAAACTCAGTAAGATATCTTGAGGTTTACTGGCTATATTTCTTTCTTAAAGACTATGTCTTAAACCCAATTCATTCTGGCTCTCACTGATTGGCCAACAATAGGTTCCAGCCCAAGCCCCACTTAGTAGTCACTATTTGGGTCCTGATGGCTCAGAGTGAATCTAACTTAATTGTTTCTGTTTTGGCCAGAAACACTGAGGGTCTTCCCCTCCCAGAGTGATTTTTTTTGATTAGGTAAAAGGGGCCATTCCTTGGCTCACTTCTTACCTAGCCTTAATCACTGAATGGTGTTGCCTCGGTCAAAGTGAGAACTCAGAAAGACCTTAGCTTAAGAATGGCCAAGGTCTCCCACTGCATCCTGGGCCATCTCCAGTCATCCTGATCTCTATCTTGCCACTGGACCCAGACAGCTCCCACGGAGAAAGCGAGGCTGCTTACTTTGCACAGCCCTCCCTCACTTAAATCCAATTCACTTGCAAGTCATGGCATCACCTTCCTGATGTCATGGTCTTCTTCAAGAACAAAGGACAACCAACAATAATATATCTATCTAGAAAATGGAATATCTTAATTAAAAGTCTCTTCACTCTTCCTTGAATGTAAAGTACTACATTACTTGCAGGGGAAAAAAACCTAGCTAGATTTATCTAGTTAAGCCTAATGTTTTCATTTGCTCAGGCAAAACAAAACAAAGAAAGATCAGTTAGGAGAGGAGAGAGGAGAGGAAGCTCTTGGAAAAGTCCCAGAAAACATTTGATCAGGTCAAGGTTTCCACAAAACGCTTCTCTAAATTGACTCCTCCAAAGAAGATAAGAAATGTGTTTTATAAATTGAAGTCACATTCCTCCTCCACAACAGCTAGTGTCCTTGCCTTTTATTCTGTTGCCACAGTCGCCTTATCCCTTCTCAATATCCCCTTCCCAAATTTCATATCCCTAAATCACCAAAAAGAACAGTTTATAACTAAAAGAAGGTCTTCTCTAACCCATGATGGCCCACAAAGAGTGTAGGCATGTTCAGGAACACTGATCAAACACTGCACCCTTAACAGCCGCCTTTTCTTTCCTGCCTATTCCAGGATATTCTAACATGAAAGTAATCTACCAACACCTCTGAGACCCTGCTACTTCTTTTCTTGCCCAATGTTTCATCTTCCTACTGTACAATATGTGATATGCTTTTAATCAATCATCATTTTCCTTCTTAACTCCTTACTTTTCACTAGTTTTAGTCACTGGATCTCATTCAATTATTCATGGGAAAGCCTAACACATACACACTAGCTTAGCAAAATGTTCACAATTTTTCTGTACAATTATAATTATTAATTATTATAATTTTATTTATTATTATTATTTAACCCAAGTGAACTAGAGAGGAAGCATGATGTTACTGGTGGAGAGCTGGTTAAGTCTCTTCTGTGACATGTATCATCAGTGTGACCCTGGGAAACTCATTTAAACTCTCAGTGCTTTAGGCCAGAGGTGTCAAACATGCACCCAGAGAAGAACATTCCTGAGTGCACCAAACCAAATAAATTATAATTGAGGAATATTTAACAAAATAAATAAAAATATGACAAAACATAGAAATATTAATATGTTATTGTCTAAGGAAATATGTGGCCCACAGGGATACTTAAGTATGGTTTAGTGGCCCTCATTTCTATTTGAGTCTGATACTGCTGCTCTAGGCAACTCTCAGACTACAAGTAGTAAGAAGGTGCCTGCCTTCACTGGTAGAGGGAGTCTCCTGCCCACCAGAACCTTGGAGTCCCAGGGTCTAATTGGTGAGCTGTTGCCTTATCTTGCTGGGACCCAGACCTCCATGCCACTTCCTGGTTATACATGCCACCAAGCATGTGTCTTCCCTTCCCCCTGACTTTCACCTTCGCTTTATGTGTTATGTTCAACTATTAGAATGTAAGATCCTTCACGTAAGGAACTATCTTGCTTATTTGTATTTGTGTCTTAGCATACACAGTACCTGACACATAGTAAGCACTTAATAAATGCTCTCTCTGTGTCTGTCTCTCCACATGTATATACACACACATAAATTTGTGTATATATACATTATATATATATGTATTATATATATAAAATACATACATATATATATGTATGGAGAGACCATATATCTCTCTACATAGATATATCTACAGAGACAGAGAGAAACAGAGAGAGAGAGAGAGAGAGAGAGAGAGAGAGAGAGAGAGAGAGAGAGAGAGAGAGAGAGGAGAGAAAAGGGCCTTTTTATCTACTGAGTTGGGTAGCAGGAAAATCAATGAGAACAGAATATAAGTTTCCTATCTGAGACCAGGAGAATTTTGACTGCCCTATTGATCCAAGCACAGGCTCACAGAATTATGGCTGAAAGAGAGCTCTGAGGCCATACTGTACAACCCCTTCATTTTACAAATGAAAAAACTTCGGTTCAGATGGGTAAAGTGGCGTGGAAAGATACACTAGGCTAGAACAATGAGCTACATCTAATAAGATATACATTTAATGGAATTAAATACAAAGTCCTATGTCTGGATTAAAAAAATAAGACCTGAATAAATACAGAATATGGCTAGTAAATGGTTCATGTGGGAAAAAAAGCTTCAGTAGATTGAAAACTCTCTGAGCCAACAGTGTGACATCAGCCAAAAAGCTGATTAGTCGGTCAACAAGCAATTATTAAGTATTTACTATGTTCTGGGCACTGCGCTAAGTGCTAGGGATGCGAAGAAAGGCAAAAATAGTCTTTGCCTCAAAGACCTTATTTTCTAATGAGGGAGACAGCATGTAGGTACATACAATACACAACAATTAGGTACATACAAGCTTCAAGTAAAGTAGATGGAGGGTAATCTGAGACAAGAAGGTACAGAAGGTGGCTGGGGAAAAGGAAACGCCTCCTGAGGAAGGTCGGAGTTGAAGTGAGTCTTGAAAAGATTCAGGGAAACTAAAGGGCAGATGTGAAGAGCGTAAACATTCCACCATGGAGGGGGTGGCAGTCAGTACAAGGGAGTAGAAATGGGAGGGTCACGTTTTTGGAATACAGCAAGTTGGTAAGGGTAGCTGGATGGAAGGTAGGGAAACATAGACAGGAAAAGTAGGAAGAAGTCGAGTTGTGAAGAGATTTAAATAGCCAACAGAGGAATTATATTTGATCCTGGAGATAACATGGAGCCATTGGAGTTTATTGAAGAGGGCTGTGACATGGTGAAATTTACACTTAGGAAAATCACTCAAGTGGAGGGCAGGTTAGCTTGAGGAGAGACTAGAGATAATGAGACTAATTAGAGAGCTATTTTGATGGTCCAGGTGGGAGACCATGGGAGTAGTGGCTGTATGGGTGGAGAGAAGGTAACACATTTGATGTTGTCATGGTAGACATGACAACAGTCGGCAACAAATTATGAATCAAACAAACCCCAAACAATGAACAATCCAGTTTGGTGACTGACTAGAATTTATGAAGGGGAATACTATGGAATCAGGTGTGGAGTAGTTTAGAAAAACATGTCACCAGGATAAATGGAAGGAACTGAAGACATATAGCTTAGAAAAGAAAAGACAGGAGATGAGATGAACTGCTACAAATAACCACTGGGATACTACATGGAAGAGGGCTTTGGCTTTTTCTGCTAGGCCCCAGAAGATAGAACAAGAAGTACAAACTAGAAGTTAGACAGAAGATGATTCCTCAAAATTAAGAAAAACTTTCTCACAATTAAGAGTTGTCCAAAATTAAAACACCTGGAAGGTGTCCTGGAAGGTAGTTGAGTCTCCCATCATCAGAATTCTTTGGGTGGAGGTAGATAAAACTTTAGTGCAGATGGGATTCATGATTTGTGTAGGAATTATATGACTTTTGAGGACCCATATAAAATAATAGTCTTGCTTCTGACAAGTAATAACCATGTAACCATGGGCGGATCACCTAATCTTTCATCACAGATGAGCGGCTGATCTACAGTCTAAAAGTGAGTTTCCATGTTGGAAGTGCCTTACATCCATGAAATATCAGGTCTGGACTATCCATACCCATGCATTCACACGCACACACACACACATACACACGCACACATAAAATAGCTTTGAAATTATGTCCTACCCTATGTTGGCAAGTCCTAGACAAACAGCTGTGTTGATGGAATCAGCTGATTCCTTTAGCTAATAACAGTAAGGTGGAAGGGAAAGGGAACAGCCATCTATTAAGTACCTACTATGTGCCAGGCACTGTGATAAGCATTTTATTTCTTGATTTCATACTACTTCAATTAAACTATCTAAGGGAGTTCTTTCTAGTACTAGAAAAAAATAGCAACTTACATGTGCAGGAACAAAAGGACTAGGATCTCAAGGGAGATAATTAGGGGAAAGGAGATTGAAAGGGTAGTAACACTCCCAGATCTCAAATTGTGTTGTAAAGCATTATAAATCATTAAAACTATTGTATTGGTTGAAAAATAGGAAAATCATTCATGAAAAAGATTAGATAATGAAGAATTAAGAAGTAATTGAACTCAATAACATGGTGATTGATAAACCGGCAGCATGAACTATTTGGAAAAAAAAACTCCCTTTTTGACAAGAAGTGCTGAAAAACTGAAAAGCAATTGGGTGGAAATTAGGTTTAGACCATCATGCTTGTATTGTATGTTAAGATAAGTTCAAATGGATACATTACTTGGCTATACAAGATCGTACCATTAAAATAATTAGAAGAGAATTAAATCAAATCAAGTACCTTTCATAGCTATGGCTAGGGGGGAGAAATTTTAACCAAAGGGTGGATAGAAGAGATCCCAAAAGATCAAGAGATCATTTCAGTTACATTAAATTGAAAGGCTTTTGTATATGTCAAATAGATACAGCCAGAATTAAAAGGCAAACTGTCTAATGGGAAAAATCTTTCTATCAGCGATCTTTGATAAGATATAGATGGAACTTACATATACAGATAAGGTTAAGTCCCATTTCTCAATTGATAAGGGACTTAACGGTTTTCAAAAGAATTGCGAATAAGAGAAATGCAACTCAAAATAATTCCAAGGTTTTATCTCATACCCCAAAAATTAACAAAGATGACACAAGATTGGAATAATTAGTGTTGGAGTGGCTGGGAGAAAACTGGCACACTAATATACTGTTGGTAGAACTATGAATTGATCCAATTAGTCTAGAAAGTGTTCTGGAATAATGCCCCGCCCTGCCCCCCAAAGCATCCCTCATAATGCTCTGAAATGTCCATCCTACATCTCTTTGAAGTACAAGGCTAACAAAGATTGACAAAGACAGAAAGGTCCCAGATGTGCTGAAACATTCATTGTAGAATTTTTTGTGGTAACAAAGAATTAGAAACAAAATAGATGCCCATTGTTTGGGAGTAGCTAAATGAGTCATGGTATATGAATACAATGGGATATTACTATCCTGTAAGAAATGATAAATATAAAGAGCTCAGAGAAACAGGGGAAGACATAAACTGTTGCAGAGTAAGTGAGCAAAACCATTTAAACCATATATGCGATGACTGAAATGATGGCATTGCATAGAAGAACAGCCAAACAAAACCGAGTGCTGTAATTAGGCCCAAGCTTGGTTCATAAAACACACCTCCCTCTCTTTGTGGCAGAGGTAGGGGATTATGGGTGTGGAATACTGCATTCAGTTGATGGGCTCAGTTGTTTGTCGAATTGCTCCTTTTCCTCTTTTAAAAATTTTTGTTACAATAGGTGGGGGAATATATTTGGAAATGAATGTGATATAACAATAAAAGTATTGATGAAAATATTAATCCTTTTAAAAGCAACGGTGGTGATGATCCAGAAGGAACTGCAAAGTCCTGAAGAGCCTTCTGAATCATCCAATGAATCTGAAATGATTCTCAGGGTTTTAGCATCAAGTGTACCTTACCCTATGCCAGTTTTCAAAGAAATGCAGGGACTAACGCCCTTGCTTGACCACATTGGAGAGCAGAGAGCTCACTGTATATTGGTTACTATGGTTTCAGTTTATTCTTTTCCCTTTCATTCCAAATCATTCTGGTCCTATTTTAATTTTCTGGTTGTCCGGCCTTCTGTGGAGCCAAGTGTCAGACTTAATGTCCTTGCAGGTGATGATGAGAAGAAGAGAACGGAAAATGAGCAGCTGGTGCAAAGGGTGGCTATCTCACACTTTTTCCTTCTTGCACACCCAAGCTGGAAGGGGAACATTTTATAAGCTACCAGCCTCTAAAGACACAAACTGTACCAACCAATGTCACTGTAAAAATGTATTGGATATAGGGGGAGTTAGAGGCATTTTTCTTTCAATTGTTTTAAAAAAGTTTTACCTCTTCCACAGGTTTTTTTTTTCAGGTTCTGATCACAGCTACAGGGCCTTATTCCTCAACCAGCAAGGCTGGCATGTTTTGGTTGAGGCAAGAAAATATTTCATCAGAAAGCACCTAGTCCCTTTCCTTAACAAACCTTGTAAAGAATGCAAGCTCTGTTAACCTTAAAAAGAAAATCAGATATATTCAAATTTTGGCTTAAAATTATAAAGCAAAATTTGAAAAAAAAACCCCACCTGATTATTAAAGCATTCATGTGGCCTCTGAAATTCCTTTCAACTTGGAGATTCTATGAAATATGTGTAATATCAGAAGCCCTGAGGGAAACAGAGGCTAAGTAAGCAGCAGAGCTGAGGCTAGGAGTGAGCATGGTAACTAGTTGCTTAGGGAACAGCATGCAGCTGAGGCACAATGCGGGGCAATGCCTTTAGATTTTTTTAAAAATCAAACATATATAACAAGACGCCCGGTGCATAGAAGGGCAGCCTAGCTCCCAGTCCTGCTTCTGACAAGTAATAACCATGTAACCATGGGCGGATCACCTAATCTTTCATCACAGATGAGCGGCTGATCTACAGTCTAAAAGTGAGTTTCCATGTTGGAAGTGCCTTACATCCATGAAATGTCAGGTCTGGACTATCCATACCCATGCATTCACACACACACAAACACACGCACACATACACACACACATACACAAGCACACACACATACACACACATGCATTCACACACACACAAGCACACATACACACACATACACATGCATTCACACGCACACACACACATACACACACACATATACCCATGCATTCACGCACACACACACACATGCACACACACATACACACACACATACACACACACACACACATATAAACAAAGATATACAGATACTAGAAAACGCCCGTGGGATGCGCATATTGGCCATTAAGTTCCAACGCTCTCGTTTTACAGACGAGGAAATTGAGGGATATAGAAGTTACATGACTTGGTCAAGGCCACACAGCTAGAAACTGTTTGGGGGCAGGATTAGAACTCAGAATTTCCTGGATCCAAATGCATCTCTCTATCCACTGTGCCCCCTAGATGCCTTCTCAAGTCACAAGCTTTGCAGGGAGGTCCGTAGCTGCCAACAGACAGTTAAATGCACATGGCCTGCAGTCTTCTAACCTTGCCTGAGATACACAAACACTTTATCCCGGGTTTATAAAAGGCCAATGGCAACACAGCTGTGCAGACGATACGCCGTGTAACGATATTTATACTTGCTCAAGTATGCGTGTTTTGGTAGTTATGCTAGCTCAAGCAGTGGGTAATGCAAGGACCACAGCTCTGCGTCAGGTTCAAAAATACTTGAGTGAATTGACCCCCTTCTCATTCCAGAACAAAGGAAAGCAGTATACCTCAAAGCCTTCAAACTCCATAAATACTTATGATTATTCACATATCCTAGTGTGAAGACAGAGTGCATCAAACATAGCAGATATTCAGGAGTCTGTTGAATGAGTGAATGAGAGCAGGCCAACACTATGCAAAATGTAAACCACTGTTTTATGACTAGAGCCTTGCGAAGTAGATAGATTTAATAATAAGGGACTTTAGAAAACTTAGTGGATCATAAAAGTATCCAGTATTAAAGCTGGGAAGGGACCTTAGAGGTCATCTACTTCAACTCTCTCATTTTACAGAAAAGGAAACTGAGGCCCATCGAGGCCATGGGGCTTGCCCAACATCACAAAGCTAGTCAGAGGAAGTGGAATCAAAGCCAGGTCTTCTGATTCCCAGTCTAGTGTTTTCTCCACTAATCTGCATCGCCTCTAGTTTTAGGCACTACTTAGCTTAATTCTCTCTGTCATGTGGTAGGTAGGAAAGTTGTTTGGGTTTACACAGGTGCAGATGGAAAACTTCCTTTCACTACTCCAACGGCCTTACAAACAAGGACAAAGGCGGCTCTATGAAGTGGCCTTGGAGGATGTCTTGCATAACCACTCTTTAAAAGACTATGACAAAATTACTCTAAACCTCCGTGGGTTTGAACGACCTCCTTGGGGTGAATAAACTTCTGGTGAGTTGAATCCACAAGCCAAAATGTGTGAAGTCATAATTTTCCAATCATCTTAAAATCCCATTAATTTATTATATTAATTAATATTAATAAAATAAATAAAATGTGATGTCGCTCTTGGCCTCGCCTCCTTTTTGCCATCTACACCATCATCCAAGTCATGTTATCCATTCTTCCTTTCCTGTATCTTTTCTGTCCATCTCCCCTTTTCATTTCCACCACACTGAAACCTGAGCCCTCATTCCATCTCTTCTGGACTGTCACATATCTGGGACAAGTAGAATAACGTGTTGCCCTCAGACCACCTTTCAAAAACAACTTCAGATCAATGGTGGGACATTCCAGGACATTGTCTCACTATGGAGGAAACAGAGCCCTCAGGGAAGAGCCAAGGTTGGCAGTCATCTAAGGTGCAGCCACCAGGGAGAGATGATTTCCTATTTTAGTTATCTTTTCTAGCTGGCATCCAGGTGGAACAGTACAGCACAAACTTAGAATAAGGAATACTCGTCTTCGTGAGTTCAAATCTGTCCTCAGACTCTTACTAGCTGTGTGACCCTGGGCAAGTCATTTAACCTTGTTTGCCTCAGTTTCCTCATCTGTAAAATGAGCTGGAGAAAGAATGGCAAACCACTTCTAACTGACTTCTTTACCTCTCCTAAGCAAGAAACCTAGGAAGGCAGTACAGAGTAGTGGAAAGAATTCTGGTTAGACTCAAAAGACCTGGGTTCAAATCTTGGCTCATAATTTTTTATTTGTGTGACCTTTAACCTCCATGAACCTTGGTTTCCTCACCTGTAAAATGGAAGTAATAGGATTTGTACTACCTCCACCACAGGGTTACATTAAGGCTCAAATGAAACCATGTATTTAAAATGTTTTGTAACCATAAAATACTGTCATATTTTATATTTGGGGGTTTTATGGAAGCTGTAATTCCAGCCTAGTTCCTACTTCTCTCTGTGCTATTATAGTAACCTCTCCTTGACCAGGCCTTCATTATCATTATTTTAAAGGTCACTTATTGAGTTCCTACTGTATACAGGACATCACTGTCAAACTGCCTTGGCCCAACTCGATCTTCGTTCACCACCTCATGACATAAGCCAGCCCCAATGCAAGCACTTAGCCACTTGATAAATGTCTCAATAATACCTGCCTACAGAATTGCTCTATGTCTGATTACAGATGGCCCCTGAATGGAAGAGACCACATTTAGCTCGTCTTGTTCTCTGCATAAGCAGGGGCATTAAAATGCTGTTTCGAGCTGGATGGTAATGTTGGATGGAAGGAAAAAATCTGTTCTCCTGCCCTACTACTAGAGTCGCAGCTAGACCACGGAAATTAGGTCTGGATGGAATTTAGAAGGTGCTAACGATATTTATCTTCTTCAATCTCTAGAAACAAAATTAACTTGGTGTCTGCTTGGTAAGGGTTTTGTTGCTTTTGTTATTCAGTCATGTTCAACTTTTCGTGGCCCCATTCAGGGTTTTCTTGGCAAAGACACTGAAGTGGTTTGCCATTCTTTCTCTAGTTCATTTTACATATGAGGAAACTGAGGCAGAGTTAAATGACTTGCCCAGGGTCACACAGCTAATAAGAGTCTGAGAACAAATTTGAACTCATGAAGATGAGTATTCCTTACTCTAAGCTTAGTACTCTACTGTTCCACCTAGCTGCCATCTAGAAAGGATAATTAACTAAAACAGGAAATTATCTCTCCCTGGTGGATGCACCTTAGACAACTGCCAACCTAGCCCTCCTGGCTCTTCCCTGAATATGGCTTTGCACTCCACTCTGCACATCTCTCAGGGGCACATCCTCAAGAAATTGACTCCTTGGTGGAAACACCAAAATGCCAACAGACAAATCCCATTAACTCTGCCAAGCATAAGCACGCAGACGGGGGGTCCAGCCGAACTCAGAACCAGTGATTGTTATGGAGAGAAGTACGATAATTCTTTTCCTAAGAGGGCTGAGTTACTGTTTAAATTTCTCTTGATTCTACCCAGAGTTTCTGAGCCTATAACACTGTGGGGTTTTCCAGTAAGAAGTTACTGTTCTTTCCCTGAGTGAGTAGGCTCACAGGCATCAGAGGGAGGCACATGTCAGTTGATACAGCACAGTACTTGTATTCAGGAAGACCCGGGTTCAAAACCTGCCTCTGACATTTAGGTGGTTTGACCATACCCAGCTCACTTAACCTTTCTATGCCTCAGTTTCTTCAGGTGTAATGATGAGTACATATGTGTGCGTGTGTGTGTGCGTGTGCGTGTGTGTGTGTGTGCATGCGTGTGCGTGTGTGTGTGTGTGTGTGTGTGTGTACAGGCATATATATGATGTTCAAATTAGATAATATATACAAAGTGAATTGTAAACTTTAACTCACTACATAAATGTCATCTATTATCCTTATTATCGTTGTGGTAGTTATATCCTTGTTTGTACAGTGGTGAGTATCCCTGCCTGTCATGTGGGGGACCTGGTTTTGTCTCCCTGATGGGAAGCCAGGGGCAACTAGGTGGCGCAGTAGACAGAGTACGAGGCTTGGAATAAGGAAGACTAATCTTCACGAGTTCAAATCTGACTTACTAGCTGTGTGACCCTGGGCAAGTCACTTAACCCTATTTGCCTCGGTGTCCTCATTTGTAAAATGAGCTGGAGAAGGAAATGGCAAACCACTCCAGTATCTTTGCTGAGAAAGCCCCAGATGGGGTCATGAAGGGTTGGGCACAATTGAAATGACTGAACAATAAAAATTGTTATTACTATTAAAATGGCACCCAGGGTGAAGGAGATGATGGTCCCCACTGTACTCCGCACAGGTCAGACCAGACCTGGACTATTACGTTCATCATAAGATTTATGAGCTGGTAGAGAACATAGTATTCAAGGTCACATTTTAGAAAGGTTGAGAGGCAGACTGGCTGGTGCAATAGATTGTGAACATGAGCCAGTCAGGAAGATCCAGGTTCAAGTGTTACCTCTGAAACATGACGAATATGGGACCCTGGGCAAGGGGTTCCCTTGTCTTCTCAGGGACCCCAGGGAATTCTCTTAGACCAGAAGTTATACAGATTTTCACATGCTTCCTCACAGGGAGCTCCTTACCAATGAAATCACAGGTCCACTGGTCAAGTGGAAGAGTCCAGAGAGGGGCCACCAGAACAGAAAATGACCTGGAAACAATGCCACGTGAGGTTTGGTCAAATGAACTGGTGATGAGAATAACAAAGACAGTGCACGCTTATTTAGTATGTTAAGGTTTACAAAGCAATTTGTGAACAAGAAGCACCTCAGAGAAGTTCAACGATTTGCCCAAGGTCCTGCTAAGTACAACTATGCCTTTTGACACTCAGTCCAGTGCACTTTCTACTATATCACACTATGGAAGGAAAGATTTGGGGGAGGACACTACTCCTGTCTTCAAATATTTGAAAGGGCCATGGTGTAGACATGGAGTTAGACTTGTTTTACTTGGTTCCAGAGCATAAAACCAGGATGCACAAAGACAGATTTCAGCTCAGAATAAGGAAATTTTGTCTGACAATTTTTGCTGTGGTTCAGTCGTGTCTAGCTCAAGATCCCATTTGGGATTTTCTTGACAAAGATACTGGAGTGGTTTGCCATTTCCTTTTCTTCAACTCATTTTACAGATGAGGAAACTGAGGCAAACAGGGTTAAGTGACTCACCCAGGGTCACACAGCTAGTAAGCATCTGAAGCTGCATTTGAACTCAGGTCTTTCTGACTTTAGGCCCACTGAACCACCTGTCTGCCCTATCCCCATTTTATAGATGAACAAATTGAGACTGAAAGATTAAGTGGCTTGTCCACACCCACACAATTAGTAAGTCAGGTCCAGCCTGAGCATCACCTATTCTGTTCTATAATCCTTGATATTAAGCCTCTTGAATAACAGCCTCTTCCGGTCTGTGTTATTCACCCCACATTACTGCCTCTAGGGCTTAGCTAATGGAAGTGTCCCTGCTGAGCCCTCTACTGGAAGTGATGAGGTAGTACAATTCACAAGCCACTTTCCAACCCTAGACCCCTTCATTTGCTCCTGTCATTGTCCCACTCCTACTTTGAGAGAGGGCAGTGTTAGCAACAGTCCCCAACTCCTCTTCTATATACTTCTCCCTTCCACCATAATGGGACAAGGACACATAAGCAAACTGGATCTCGGGATCACAGCCCCATAAAGTAAGCTAAGGTTCACAAAGGGCTTTCCTTATAATTATCCAGGAGTGTAGGGATTATTGTTGCTTATTTTAGTGGTGAAGAAATTGAGGCTCAGAGAATTTAACATGCCCAGGATAAGGTAGTAATTGTTAAAGCCAAGACTCAAACCCAGGTCTTCTGGATCCACAAACAAAACTCTTTTCATTGTATCTTACTGTCTCGATCCACAGTCCTGTAAGCTGGCTACACAAAACAAACTCAACAAGCCTTTAAAAAAAACCATATTTGTGATTTCGTCCATACAGAGAACTTCCAACGAGGACACTTCCTCTACTAATGTGCCTGGTCCATTTCATAGTCTTAAAGAATTGTATGGGACACTGAGAAGTTAAGGGACTTGAGGTTAAGGGTCACACAGCCAGTATATGCCAGAGATGGGACTTGAATCAGGTCTTGCTGACTCTGAGACCAGTCCTTTTACCATAATATCACAGTTACCTCTCAGGCAGAGGACACTATGAGGGGTTCTGCAGGTATACAAACATAAGCAAGATACAATTCTGATAATCAAAATTATAGGAGGCTGCCTTCAGGGGGGAAATGAGGAGTAACGGGACAGGATATGTGTTTAAAGAGAGTTAAAATATCTCTGTGATAGGATAAATGGTTACAGGAAAGGGTATCACAAAGTAAGCATTGAATGGAAACAACTCACTCGATTACTACAAGGCTAGTCCTCTATGGAATAAAAGAGTACAGTAAAGTGCATGAATTAACATTTGTAAGCTTCAGGGAGTATACAGATGCTTCAAGGAAAATCTATTGATTATATAAGGTAGAAAATACAAGGAGCGTTCAGCTGATGATGTTGATCGATGGTGATGGTAACTGACATCTACAGAGCACTTTGTGGTTTGCAAAGCGTCCTACATTTTCAAGGAAGAAATATTTGGCATGAAACCTTTAAAGCTGTCACTTAGAAAAACTCACAAGGGAGGAGATAGAGTTAGGAGGTGAGAAGGATATTGACCAAATGCAAAACATTCCCTTCCCAGCTGGCCAAGCTGAAAAGGAGGTTACAGGGCAGCCCTGGCTCTGCAAAAACAGCTTCTGGGTTGGAAGTTTGGATCTCATTCCATGAAAGCTGGAGCAGCTTCCTAGCCCAAATGCTAAATCATGGAGCAGGGGAGGGTGATGCCAAACCTGAGGTTAAGGTAAGGGAGAACAGGGATGACAGCAAAACATTTTCATGCCCAAATGATGAAACTGTGTTGTAAAAATATCAGGGAGTTAGGATCAAGGCACAATTTGGTCTCCATTAAATTAATATTCATTGAATTGGGTATCAATGGATGACAATGTCACAGTTTCCACAAATTATGCTACATCTCCTCCTGGAAGTCTTCCAAGATGGACAACATGCAGGGCAGACAACATTCAAATGGCACCGTGAATGCCCTCGAAACTCTTTCCTCTCTGCCCCCTCTCCTCAATTAATTTGTGTACTCAACCATGTTCTCCAGCCTTCAGACCATGTACTGCTGACATGAATATGATGTCTATTACTTCAAAGAATTAATGTTTCATTGTTTATTTTAATACTACAAACCAGTTATTCCTACTGTTTTTGGAGTTGGACATTAGTAAGGTCTGTACAGCTTCACTTTTCTCTTTGCCCCCCCGCCAAAATCAGTGATCTAAAACGCATATTGTAGAGCCCCAATCTACTCAAGATGCATTCAAGTCCACTAAAACAGAGAATACCAGAAATGGGGGACTTAGAAAAGGGACCTTAGGAGTTATTTAGCCCAATCTCAAACTAAGCAAGAAACTCCTCTATAATGTCTATCCCCAACAAGTGATCCTCCATTCTCTACTTGAAGACTTTCCACAACAGAGCAATGAAGCTGAAGTCAAGAAGATCTGAGTTCAAATCCGCCTTCAGACACATACTAGCTGTGTGACCCTGGGCAAGTCACTTAAGCTCTGTCTGCCTCATTTTCCTCATCTGGAAAATGGGGATGATAATAATAAAATAGCACCTTCCTTCCAAGACCGTCATAAGGATTAAATGAGACAGTAAAGCCCTTTGCTTCCCTTGGAACACCACAAATGCTAGCTTTCGTTATCTCCTAAGGCACCTTAATTTAGTTTGGTGGACAGCTCCAATTGTTAAGAAGGTATGGACCTCTCTTTATATCTGCCCATTGCTTCTAGCCTACCCTCTGGGGTTAAGGGACAAGCTTGACCCCTCTTCTCTGTGATAGCCTTTGGTCATTCAAAGTTTTCCTTTCCTCACCACCAATTTTTCTCTTCTGCAGGCTAAATTCTCAGTTCCTTCGGCCAGTTTTCTATGGCATGGCTGCCAACCCCCTCACCAACCTGTCTGCCTTCTGCTACATGTGCTCCAACTGGTCAACATACCTTGCAGCCACAGTGCCTCATTCTACTACAAAAGCCTGCTATAACACCCAGTGTATAACATAGATACTAATCCTGTCCCTACATTCCAGCAGCATAAAGGATTTCCACTGTATTTTTAAAATAAAAAAAAAACATTCTTGAGAATGGTATCACATTCCTCAAGGAACACACAACCAAGCCAGGGACAAGAAGGGCTTTTGTAAATCCCAGGAACAGGAGGCAAGCCTGAATGATTCTCTTATTAATACGAACAATAATTACAACACACATTCATACAGCCTTTAAAAGCTACAAATCACTTCATATACATTATATCATTTGATTTCACAACTTAGCCCTGTTCGGATGGTGAATGATATTACCCCGCCCCCATTTTAAAGAAGAAAAAACCGAGGCTCAGAGAAGCGAATTGACTAAGGTCCCACAGCATGTAAATGGTAACACTGGACTCATACCTGGGTGTTCTGGCTCCTAGTCCAGGGCTCTTTTCATTATACCAGAGTGCTACCATATTTGTCTACCTTCTAGGACTGTTGCGATGGTCCAAAGAGATAATATATCTTGTAAGTCATCTATCTTCTTGCAGACTCCCCCTGAAAATAATTGTATTCTTCTTCTCTGAACCTCTAGAGCCTAGCATAGTTCTGGACAGTGAGTGCTGAATACATGCCTACCAGTTAATGAATGAATGAATGAATGAATGAACACAATAAGGTAAATAGCAGGTTTCCCCACCAGTCTGGCCTGTCCGCAGGCTGTCTGGTCTCCTCCACCTCCTCCATAGCTGCACCATTCCCTACCCACTCCCCTCAAGAATTCACTTACCTATGGTGGACACCACAGTGCCTACAAAATAGAAAGCACCAGTAAAGTCCCACCGCGGTCGGCTGTCACTAATTCGGATTCCAGCAGCCGTGGCCTCCTCATAATCCCGGAGAAAACCTCGAAGCTCATCGAGGCTCAGATTGTGAGTCAGGCTAAAGTTTAGTAACTTCTCCCCCCACTGCTCCTTTGCCCTGCACTCCTGAGCTCTCTCAATTGCTGAGAAGACAGCTGCCCCACATAACATGTAGAGAACAATCAAGACAGCCAGTAGCAAGAATCTGGCATTGTCTTGGTTCAGGTGCCCAGCGCTCCAACAGCAGCAGCAGCCCTGACATGCCATGGCTGGCTAGGTCCCTAAGGAAATTATGCCCAATTTGGTCCTCTCCAACCCACCGTGGTGACAGCAAGGGAGTGGGGAGGGGGATAACTGTGACAGAAAGGGTGGGCAGTTCAATGATGAAAAAGGATTTGTTTTTACACTGTGAGGGTACGGTAGGATGCCTGACATCGATGTCTGTCAGAACTGGGATTCCCGGCGCTGCCCATGGTAGTCACTTTCCAAGAAATGTGATTGTTTGTTTTTCTTTTCAGACCCGTGCCATGCTAAAGCCTTATCCCAACAGTTTTAGGGTGCCTTTGTCCCTTAGGAGGAAAGTCAGTAGTCCCCTCCAGGGTTCTTCTTTCCTCACCAGATGTCTTCCAAAGACCGATATGCTGCAGTTCTTGGCTATCGCCTCTTCCCCAAGCCAGTTTGTTCCTTGCTGCCCAGTTTCAGATCCTCCTTCTCTCTCCTCCCCGGTTCCAGTGTTCTCAATATTTTTGGCTCTTAGTGACAAGGGGTAGGGAGGAGGTTCTCGTTTCCGCGTGGCTAAAGGAAAACCTCAACCTTCTTGAATCTCCCAAAGTCTCATCTTCTACAGGCTTAAGTTTAGCCTCTTTCTTTCCTCCCAGACTTGAAATTCCTACCCAGCATATTTTCTGTGAAATAACTGGTTGGAGTGGGTTCTAAAGTCCTTTCCAGATTTAAGGGCTTATGAACCCAGGTTTTGGTGTCCCTTGCACAGAATTCTGCACTGGGATTCGCCAATTCTTTCAGCACCACACAATCCCAGTTGACGTTTTCCTTGCTCAGGTCTCAGATTCTTCTATTTTTGGGGTCTCTTGTCCAGTAGAAATACTTTAGTACCCTAGAGCTACCCAGTCTCTCTTCCATGGAACACAAACTTTCGAGGGTCTGCTGCTGAGGTCACCGAAGGTAGAGAGCAGGGGAGAAAAAAAATAAATCCGACTTTAGTGCTTGGTGATCCGCCACTGCTAGCGAAAGGCAGAAAGACTGGGAATTTTAGAGGAGCTCTGGAACTAGAAAATATTTTCATCTCTCGACCCGCTGAGAGACATCACCCATACCCAGAAGCCAAATGAGCTGGCAGGGAAGTGGGGTGGGGGGGTGGGAGGGCCGCTGGAGGGAGAAGAGAAAAGAAAAAAGGAAAGCGGAGAGGAAGGGCGCTTATGAAAAAGCCTGCGGGAGACAAGCTCATATACTGCGTTCTCCCCCATTCCAGGGGCCCACTCAGAAGGTCCCGACCCCCATCCTCTTACCTCCTCCCACTCCCCGGGAGCCCTCTAACGGGATTGGGAACAAGTCCCCAGGGGCCGATTGACAGCTCAACCCCCGGGGGAGGGGAGGTTCCTGAGGGAGAACCTGGGCGAACCCTGGACCCTCCTCTCTTTTATGGTGGGCTGCTCTGGCTTTAAGTTTTTCTGCAGTATTGCTTTATCCCCTTTTTCCTCCCCCAGGGAAGAAGACTAGGGAAGGATCTTGGACAGGGCCTGCCCCCTTCCACCCCTTCCATGAGAGTGCAGTGCCCCTGGTTCGTTCTCACCTACCCGGGTGCTCGGTCTTTCTTTCCCTGGTCCCTGGCTGCACTCCAAGCAGCCGAAAGCAGTAGCTGAGGCGCGGATCTTCCTCCAGTCTGAGGCCGCCCCGTCGGGGACTTTCCCCCAGCCTGCTTCCACTCCCCACCTCCAGGTTCTTGCCAAGCGCCCCCCTTGCTCAGTTACGGAGCGGCCGGTACCACCTTCCCCCGTCTGCAACTCCGCCTCTGCCGGCGCGCACTGAAATGCAACAGGTGGAGACCCGCGGGCTGCAAGTCCCCCAGTCCCTCTGTAGGAGGAGGCTGCCGAGACCCCGCCCCGTCCAGCTGATCCTCTCCCCCAGCTCACCTCCAACGCCTCTTCCCCACCTCTGCTCGCCAGATCTCTTGTCTCCAGGCTGCACCAGTATGGAGGTGAGCTCCGCTAAAGCGACAGCCTGCAGCTCAGCCCCGGACAACTGTGAGTCTGGTAGGCTCACCCAGCGGCGGGCTTTGTTAGGTTGGCAGGAGCTGGGGACCTGGCCAGCTCTTCCCGCAGACGGGGAAGGTGGTGGTGGGTGGGGTGGGAATAACTCGTCTGGATATGACTCTAAAAGGCCGGGAGAGGGCGCCCAGTCCCCTACGGACCTGCCTTTTCTGTCTCCCCATTTCCCCCCACCCCAACCCCCACCCCTCTGGAAGGAACCTGAGAAATAGACTCAACGGATGAAGAAACTGAAGGCCAAAGAGATGAAAATGACTCATCCAAAGTCATGCAATTAGTTTAAGTGTCTTCATTTTAAGAGCCTAAAGGAAGCTTGGTAGTGCATCGGATAGAGCTCTGGACCCGAATTCAGGAAGACCTGCCTTAAAGTATGACCTCAAACACTCACTGTGTGCCCCACGAAGGTCACGTAACCTCTGGCTGCCTCAGTTACTGTGAAATGGGGATAATAATAGAGCCTATCTCCCAGGGTTGTGGTGAGGCTCAAATGAGGTAATAATTGTAAAGCGCTTAGAGCACAGTAGCAGACACATAGTAACTGCTTATAAATGTTAGTCGTCATCATCATCATCATCATCATCTTCTTCTTCTTCTTCTTCTTCTTCTTCTTCTTCTTCTTCTTCTTCTTCTTCTTCTTCTTCTCCTTCTTCTTCTTCATTATTATTATAACAGTGGGCCTAGAATCAGGAAAACCTGAGTTCAAATTTTGCCACAAACGTCTATGTGCTGACTGACCCTGTACCAGTACCTTAGAAAAATCTGGCTGCCTCATTTTCCTTAATGACAAAATAGAGATCATAATATTACCTACCTCACAGGGTTGTTTTGAGGTTCAAATGAGATAATATTTGTAAAATCCCTACAAATGCAGTCCACTCTTTCAATTAGAGTACAGTTTCTCTGGCATATTGACATGAGTGGAGATTTAGGATGGTGAAAATCCAGGTTTGGCAATATAGTGAACAGAAAATTTACTTGGCCCCGCAGGAGAGATCTATGGCTGGGGTGGCATTTTCTTGCCTGGGAGTGGGAAGGCTCACTGTGTTTTACCCCATCCTTGGTTATTCTCTGATCTGGCCCAGCAACTTCTAAAGGCTTCCTTGGAGGGGCGGGGAGAAGAGAGGGGAAAGATAAGCAGGTCATATAGACACTTGGGCTTGGAGTCAGGAGATGAACATACTAGTCTCAGGTCTGCTAAAGTGTGGCCATATGCAAGACACTGGTTCTGCATACTCTGCTCGTTGGTTCTATCTTTGTTCATAAATGGGGATAGCATTTGCATTACTACCTCAGAGAGCTGTTGTGGTAAACACACATTTATTTCTAATATGCAATAATATATTCTCTTTTCACCTTTAGTGCACTCTTTAAGTCTAAAATTGGGTAATAGTTAATTCAGTGCAATAAGTTTTTATTAAGCACCTACTACATATGCATTTAGCTCAGTGCTGGGCATACAAAGGCAAAAATGCAAAATAGTCTTTCTCTTAAGGAGCTTTTATATTACTTATGGTTCAGTTGTTTCAGTTGTGTCTAACACTTTGGGACCCCATTTGGGGTTTTCTTGGCAAAGATACTAAAGTGGCTTACCATTCCCTTCTCCAACTCATTTTATAGATGAGGAAACTGAGGCAGACAGGGCTAAGTGACTTGCCCAGGGTCACACAGCTAATAATGTCTGGCAGATTTGAACTCAAAAAGATGACTCTTCCTTCCTGACTCCAGTCCCAGCACTCTATCCACCGCTCCCCCCAGCTGCCCCTCTCCCCCAATTTGTCAATTTAACAATTATAATTGTTGCTGTTCAGTTGTGTCCAACTCTTCATGACTCCATTTGGGGTTTTCTTGACAAAAATACTGAAATGGTTTGCCATTTCCTTCTCTAGCTCATTTTACAGGTGAGGAAACTGAGGGAAACAGGATTAAGGACTTTCCCAGGGTAAGTCACACAGCTAGTAAGGGTCTGAAGCTGGATTTATACTCAGATCTTCCTGCCTCCTGGTTTAGTGCTCTATCTTCTGTGCCACCTAGTTCACATGCACACACACACACACACACACACACACACACTCACATGTGTTACTAGATCCAAAGAAATAAATACAAAATCGTTTTAGGAAAGAGAAAACACACCTAGCAATAGGAATGACTTTATATAGACTTGGCACCTAAGTTCAGCCTTGAAGGATTCCGAGGTATGAAAAGAAGGAGCAAATACATTTCAGACACAAAAGACAGTGAATACAAAGGTGCAGAAAAAGGAAAATGGAATGCTGAGTTTGGCCATTTTAGCTGGAACAAGTATAAAGGGGAGTAGTTTGAAATAACTCTGGAAACGAAGCCTGGAACTATATTCAAAGGGTTTAAAATGCCAAGCTAAGTATCTTATCTTAGAGGCAATAGAGAGGAACTAAAGGTTCTTGAGCAAAGAAATTACAGGGTCAACCTTGTACTTTATGAAGATTATTTTGGCAGCAGTTTGGAGAATTAAATGAAGGAAAGGAAAAATGGGAAGTGAGGCAGTTTACAATAGTCCACATGAGAAGTAACAGGGTGCTTAACTATGAAGGTGATCAGAGAAGTAGAGGTGAGAGAACAGATGTTAAGAGATGTTAGGAACAGAGAATCAACAAGACTTAGCAACTGGTTTAATATAGTATATGAAGGAGAGGAAAGGATGGAAGATGATTCTGAAATTGTGAGCCTGGGTGACTAGAAAGATGACTGACCACAGTGTCATAGATCCAAAGTAAGAAGTGATCAAACTCCTCATTTTACATATGAGGAAAAATAAGTCCAGGAAAGTTAAAGCAACTTGCCCAAGGAAACACAGGTAGTAAGCACCAAATGTAAGATTTAAACTCGGGTCCTCTGACTCTGGGACAGCTATGTGGTTCAGTGAATAGACCACTGTGCCTGGAGTCAGGAAGTCTCATCTTCATGAGCTCAAATCTAGCCTCACTTACACATTTACTAGTTGTGTAATCCTAGGCAAGTCACTTAACCCTGTTTGCCTCAATTCCTCATCTGTAAAAGGAGCAGGAGAAGGAAATGGAAAACCGCTCCAGTATCTTTGCCAAGAAAACCTCTTGGACTGTATTGGCATACTGTGGTCCACAGGGTCACAAAGAGTGGGACATGGCTTAATGATTGGATAACAACAGCAACCTTTGACTCTCAAGCTAGTGATCTTTCCACTGTATAATGGTCCCCTTTTCAGAAATACAGAAGTGTAGAGGATGAGCAGGTTGAGGAAGGAAGATAATGACTTCTGTTTTGGACACATTTAGAATGAGAAGAGAGAAGTGTCATGGAACCCAAAGGAGAGATTATCCAAGAGGAAGAGTTGGTCAGAAGTATCAACAGCTACACAGAACAAGTAGATGAGGGTGGTTTGAGTTAAATGGTGGGTCTGGAAGCTAGATTACATAAGATTGAGAATTGAGTGGCAGGTGAGAAAATGGAAGAGTTAACAGCCAGGGCCCCTTGGAATAAAAAGAAAGTGTTTTAAGTTCATCTACAGTAAGACTGGTGTCTCAAGGTCAAAGACAGCTCCAAAAGACTCATGATGGAAAAAGCTATACACATCCAGAGAAAGAATTATGGAGTCTGAATGAAGACTGAGGCAAACTATCTGCTCTCTTTTTTTCTTTCTTTTTTGGTTTTGTTTCTTCTTTCTCATGATTCATTCCATTGGTTACAATTCTTCTTTACAACTGGACTATTATGTAAACAAATTTGATATGAAGGTAAATGTAGAACCTACATTGGATTACATACCATCTTGTGGGAGAGGGGGAAGGAGATGGAGGGATGGAAAATTTGGAACCCAAAAACTATGGAACTGAATGTTGTAAACTAAAAATTAAAAAATAAATTTAAAAAAGACTGGTGTGTCATAAATGAAGAGGAACAAAATCCATTCTAGTCATGCATGATCATGGATCAAAGATTTAGAGCTGGGAGGGACCCTAGAATCTCTCAAGGCCAAGACCCTCCTTTTACAGAGCAGGAAACTGAGGTTCATAAAGGTGAAGTCATTTGTCCAAGTGATTGTCTAGCTAGTAAGTGGCTGATGTGGGATTTGAACCCATGTTTTTCTGACTCCAAGTCTAGTGCCCTATTTACTATACCATGTTAAATCAGTCTGCTCCCTAATATGGTAACGTCCCATACCTATTATATGTAGAAAGTGTGAATGGATGAAATTAATAGAGAATGGAATTTAAGATTAAGGTGACAAGATGTTATTCACTGACAAATGTTCAATAGAGCGTTTGAGAAAAAAAAAAAACCATGACATGCACTTTGGTTCTCATTTTGAAGAAGGGCCCAGAATAGCCTTCTTTAACCCTCTGGACTTTGCTACCATGATTCAGCTGCCTTGTCCTTCTGTTCCTATGGTCTTCTCCTCTTATTGGTAAATTCATTCTGAATCCTCTGCCTTGAGGAAGGTGCCAGACTAGTCGTCCTTCATTCTCCAGATTTCACTACCATGCAACCAGGACAGCACCTCCCCTCCCCCTTTTCAGCTCCCTTTTATGTGTGGTCTTAAGCTCCTTGAGGGCAGGGGCTATATTTCTTTGGTTTGTATCTGTCCCCCCAGGTTTGAACACAGTAAACACTTAATAAATGCTTGCGGCCTTGACAGTATCTTACAAGTGAGACTGCTTGGGGTGGCAGTTATCTGACAGGCTTATTACTAACAATAAAATAATAATACCGATTTGCATTTCTATAGCACTTTAAGCTTTATAGAAGACAAAGTGTTTTTCTGAACCCAAAACAATTGTAGCAGACTTTTTCCATGGCTGAGTGGATTAGATGCTTTTATCAATTTCTGAACTTTTCTCTAAGAAACCCTGACTCTTCTTTTTTCTAGGCTCTGTTCCCTTTCCATTTTTAATAAAAGTGTAACCCTGCAAAAATTTCATGCAGAAAAAGGTCAACAAGGTTACTGTGGAACAATATGGTTAGAACTGATATAACGCACTTAATAATTTTGTTCACTCATTCAATAAACATTTGTTGAGCAGAGTACTGTGAGGCACACAAAGACAAATAAGGCTGAGGTCCCTGCCCTCAAGAGATATGGCAGGGAAAGCAAAACATGGACACAGATAACTATAAAGCAGGGAATTTTACAGAGTAGGCATTTGTTGGATGGATGACTGAAAGAAAGGAGTGAATGAATACAATAAAACAGAAAAGATTTGTGTAGCAAGTGCAGCCTGGACTATGTTTTATAAAAAATGAAAGATTTCAAAAGCAAAGGAGAGTAGGGAAAGCATTCCAGGGATGGGGACAGCATATGCAAAGGCAGGAGATAGGAGATGGAGTGCTACATATGAGGAAGAGCAAGTTGGAACCAGATTGTGAAGGGCCTTAAAAATCAAAACGAGGAGTTTGTATTTTATCCTAGCATCAACAGGGAACCAGTGAAGCTTCTTGAGCAGAGGAGTGACAGAGTCAAGTGTACACTTTAAGAATATCCCATTGGTATTCATGTGCACAACAGATTGAAGAGGATAGATACCTGAGTCAGAGAATCCAAAGACAAGGCTACTATAGTAGCCCAAATGGAAGACGACAGTAAGGACTGAGGACTAAGTTGGTGGCTGTATAAATAAATAGATAGAAAGACACAGATCTGAGGCATGTTGCAGTTATACAACCAGCAGGACCAATTGGATATGGTAGATCAAGGGACAGTGAAGTGTTGAAGATGACTCTTGGATTCTGAACCCGGGTGACTGTAGTAGGACCTGTGATAGAAATAGGGAACTTTTGAAGACGGATGTGTTTTGGGGGGAAACCACAGGATCATAGATTTTAGAGCTGGAAGGGACTCAGAGGTCAGCAAGTCCAAAGCTTTCATTTTACAGATGAGGAAACTGAGGCCAAGAGGTTAAGTGACCTGCCTAAAATTAGACACATAGTAAGTGGTAGAGCTAGGATCTGAACAAACCCAGAATATAGGTCCTTTCGCCATCAATCCATTGCTTCTTCCATTGTGCCATGCTAGGAAGACCTGAATGTGCTGAGTTTCTGATGATGACTGCCATATAGTAAGAGATGGCCAAACAGCTAGTTTGTTGTTGTTCAGGTTTTCTTGGCAAAGATATTGGAGTGGTTTGCCATTTTCTTCTCTAGCTTTATAATTGAGTAAACTGAGGCAAACAGGGTGAAGCAACTTGCCCAGGGTCACACAGCTGGTAAGTGTCTGAGGCCAGATTTGAGTCTTCCTGATTCAAGGCCTGACATTCTATCCACTGTGCCACCTAGCTGCCCAACAGCTAGTTGGTGATAGGAAATTAGAACTCAGGAGATAGATAAGGGCCAGATATGTAGTTCTGGGAGTCATATGCATAGATGGTAATTGAATCCATAAGAGCTGACATAGTTCTGATAAAGAGAAAGTACAGAGAGAGAAAGTGGCCCAGGACCAAGCCTTGAGCTATACCCAGACCTGGTGGAGTGTTAGAGGGATGGAAAAATGAGAGAAAGCAATGTTAGGGAAGCCTGGGGAGGAAGGAGAAATGATTAACAATGTCAAAAGCTGCAGAGAGGTCAAGAAGGATGAGGACTGAGAAAAAGTCAATGGGTTCAGCAGTTAGATTATAGGTAATCTTAGAGAGGGCTAGTTCATATGAGTAATGAAGTCCCTTGGACAGCAAGATCAAATCAATCAGTACTTAAGGAAATTAATTCAGGCCATTCACTGCAAGGTCAAATACTGAAGCTGAAGCTTAAATACTTTGGCCATCTCATGAGAAGACAAGACTCATTGGAAAAGTCCATGATTTTGGGAAAGATTGGAGGCAAAAGGAAAAGTGGGCTGCAGAGGGTAAGATGGATAGAAAGTATCATGGAAACAACACACATGAACTTGGACATACTTCTAAAGATAGTGGAGGAGTGCTATGGTCCATGGGGTCATGAAGAGTTGGACAGGACAGAACAAAAATGAAGTCAGAAGGCAGATTGCAAGGGATTGAGAAGTGAGTGGGAGGTGAATAAAGGTAATGTGTGTAGACAGGAATTTGGAAGTAGAGACAGATGTTAGCTTAAGGATATGCAAGATGAAGGGTTTTTAGAGAATGGGGGAGATCTAGGGATATTTATAGATAGAAGACAGAGTAGTTGGAGTATACTATCACTAAGGTCCCATAAAGCTGTAGCATTCTACATCCTAAGGTCCTTTCCTAGTCTAACTCTCTATGAGTATGACTACTACTATGAAGACTGAATTCTTTGGGCTCCAACATCCTTACCTCTAAAAAGAGATGATCAAGTTATAAGAATTTTCAGAGCCCTTCCAGTCCTTGTATCCTGTAACTACGAGGAGGCTAAATTCTATGGACTTCTAGTTTTCTATTTGGAAAATGAATCAGTTTGACTTAATGCTTTTGGACTTCCCAAAAACATTTTATAAAGAGAGTGAAAGAAATTAGACCAAGAGCATACCTATAAATACCTGGAAGATTGCTATTTTAGTGGAAACTTATGGATCTGATGGTGATAATAAATTCTGTAATTTACAATCATTCAATTGGATTATTTTTAGACACAGAAATTAGTTGGAACTCAGTAAAAAGAAATCTAATATGAATCGATCTCTATATTTAAAAATACAATTTCTATCAAGAACCTATCGGTAATTTGGTCTCAGTAACTGCTCACACTCATTACAACTGATTAGTTTTCTTAGAGGCAGCATGGTGTGATAGAAAGTGCATTGGATTTGCCATGTAGAAACCTACGTGCCAGTCTCAGCTTTAGTACTTACCTTCTACATGACCTTGGGTAACTCACTTCTCCGGGCCTCAATTTCCTCATTAGTTAAGTGGAAGTGATAACACAAGATTGGTGTGAGGATCAAATAATGCACATGAAAGCACTTTGAATTGGTAACATGCTATGTAAATATTTAGTATTATTACTATTGCTAATTCCCAGCTGTCTTCATGCCTGCACTGCCATGAAACTTCCTAATTCCATTCATTTCTCCACCCAATCCAGAGGACTCCTTCCCAAGGGCTGGACAATTCTTTTCTGTTGTTTGTTACTCCTTCCCTCCAAGTTTTTGTTTGATTCAGTGCAACTGGGACGTTCAAACAGAGAACAAAAACAGAGTTAATTGGGCAAGTCACTTAACCCCAATTGCCCTGCCTTCCCCCCCTCCAAAAAAAATCAGAGTTAAAATGTCATAAGCAAAAAAAAAAAAAAAAACCAGAATACTGAGCTAGGAAAAAGTACTAAGAGAAAACAGCTCCAATATTATTCAGCAAGCTAAGAGTGAAGAGAGTTAAGGGTTGTTGTTCTTGGCTTGTTCCCTAAAGAATTGTACGACTACGGACAATTCACTTGTGTCTAGGCTCCAGTTTCCTCCAATGCAAAATGATGGCTAATGGCAGCTGACACTTACAGAGCACTTTAAGGTTTACAAAACGTTCTACATTTGGTCCTCACAACAACCCTGGGAGGCAGGTATTATTGTCCCCGTTTGACAGAGGAGGAAACTGAGGCTCAAAGAGGTTAAATGATGGACCTAGGGTCTCATGGAAAATGCCTGAACATTTGAACCCTCCTTTTTTTCTGATTCCAAGTCCAATGCTTTATTTATCCAGTTGGCAATGCTGCCTCCTTATAGTTTCTTATATCCCCAATACTCTATGATTCTACGTTTTTCTCCAATAATTTCATAGCTCAGTTCTGAATGCTAAAGTGACATTTAATAGCTAATTTCATACTGCTGTTTTTATTCAGACACATGCAACACAAACTTTTAAAGAAATTCGTACCTTCATTGAGAAAAAGTTAAAAATAAATAAAAAGTAAAGCTCTTAATGCGCAGCAGCACAATCCAGGAAAACAAATTCTCATAATGGCGGCTGCGTCTGAAAATGAATGTCCTTTTCTACATTTTAAGGTCATTTCCTCTCTGTCAGGAGATGGTGGCACATTTCATCTTCATTCTTCTGAACTTATAGTTTACCGCTGCATTTACCACATCCTAAAGTCTTCAAAAGTGATTCTTTTCTAAAATTTTGTTGTTCGATAAAATTGTTCTCCTGCTTCTGCTCTTTACTCTGCATCATTTCACAAACATCTTCCCAGTTTCTTCTTAAAATTGTCCGTTTTGTCATTTCTTATGACGCAACAATATTCTATTATATTCATGTGCCGTGATTAGTTCAGTCATTCCCCAGCTGGAGGATACCACCTTAGTTTCCAAGGATGGGCTACTACTACAAAAAGAGTTGCTATAAATATTTTTGCACATGTGGTTCTTTTTCTTGTTTCCTTGATCTATTGGTGGTTATAAGCTGAGTCGTGGTGTCACTGGGTCATAAGATATGCACGATTTACCGATGTAGGGGCATAGTTCAAAATTCCTTTCCAGAATGGCTGGATTGATTCTCAGCTCCAGCAATATTGCATTAGTGTACCCATTTTCCTAAAACCACTTTGACTTTTGTCGTTTCCCTCTTGTTGTCTTTGGCACCCTGTTAAGTGTGACACAGAACCTCAAATATGTTTTAATTTGCATTTCTTTAATACCAGTTATTTAGATCATTTTTTCATATGATTGTTGATAGCTTGGATTTCACCTTTTGAAACCTGTTCATATCCTTTGAGCATTTATCTACTGGGGAACAATTCTTAATCTTATAATTTTGCATCGGTTCCTTATATATCTTAGATATGAGACTTTTATTAGAGAAACTTGAAGGGAAGATTCCCCCCCACCCTCCCCCCAGTTACCAAACAGATAACTTCCACTTTTTACTACACTAGATTTGTTTGTGCAGAAACTGTCCATTTTATTTTCTGTGATCTCTCTATGGTTGATTTAGCCATGAACTTTTCCCCTATCCACAGATCTCAAAGGTAATTTCTAGCTTGTTCATCAACCACAATCTAATGAATCATGGAAGATAAGAGTCAGAAGAGACCTCAGAGTTTTTCTTCTGGAAACAGACCTGACCCCAAACAGAAATCTCCTCTATGACATTTCTGACAAACAATCATCCTGCCTTGGCTTGAAGACCTCAAAGGAGGGGAAACCCACCACCTCCAAAGGCAATGACTCTTGTAATAAGTAAGTGTAGTCAAGTAAAAAAAAAGTTGTGTTAATTACATCTGAAAATGCACATTTCATTGTTACCTACCGTCCACGATCATTCCATCAAAAGACTGGAGATATGCATCATCATTAATTTTCTGGTGTAATTATTGGTCACTGTATTGATCGGAGTTGAAAGATAGTATCCTTCGTTCTATTGGTGATATATAAAATATTCTCTTGGTTCTGCCCCCTTCACTCTGCATCAGTTCGCACAAAACTTTTCAGATTTCTCTGACTCCATTCCTTTCTTCATTTCTTATGGCACAACAATATTCCATTATAATAATATACCACAATTTGCTCAGCCCTTCCCTGATTGACAGGCCCCTACTTTGTTTCCAGTTCTCTGATACAATAAAACATGTTGTTGTAAAGATCTTGCATATATGGGCCCTTTCCCTTTGTCTTTGATCTCTCTGGAGTATAACTTAAATAGTGGTGTTGATCGGTCAAAGAGTACACACAATTTAGTGACTTTTGGAGCATTATCCAAATCTCTTTTCCAGAATAGCTGGATGGCTTCCCAACCCTTCCCACATTGGATTCTTCCCAAAGTCCCTCAATACTATTTTCCCTTTTTTTCCATCTTTGGCAATTTGGTGAGTGTGAGATAAAAATTCAGATTGTTTTAATTTGCGTTTCTCGTATTATAAGTGTTTTGGAGCATTTTTCATATGATTGTTGATACTTCTTTTGAGAATTTCCAGTTTCTATCTTTTTACCATTTATCTCTTGGGTAATGATACTTGTTCTTATATATTCATATTAATTTCCTAGATATCTCGCATATCAAACTTTTATCACAGACATTTAATAAAATATTTTTCCCAGCTAATTCTTTATCTTCTAATTTTAACTGCATTGAACATTCATATGCAAAAGTTTTACAATTTTACACTTAAAATGTCCATTCTATCTATCACCATCTTTTCTATCCCTTCATTGATCCAGATCTCTTCCTCTATCTATACTTTTGAAAGGCACTTCTTTTACTACTCTTATAAAATATTTATGATATGAAACTATATACCTAAGTCTTATATTCCTTTGGAGCTTATTGTGGTATATGGAATGAGATGACAGTCTAAGCCTAATTTCCAGCCTTCCAGTTTTCCCAGAATTTTTTATTGACTAATGAATCCTTACCCCGGTAGTTAGTGGCCTTGGGTTTATCAACCACTGTTATTATGTCCAATTTCATCCATAAGTTGTTTACCTAATCTATTCCATTACTCATCTTTTCCTATTTTTTTATTTTTAATTTCTTTTTTTAAATTTATTTATTTAACATATTTAGTTTTCAGCATTGATTTTCACAAGAGTTTGAATTACAAATTTTCTCCCCATTTCTACCCTCCCCCCCACTCCAAGATGGCGCATATTCTGGTTGCCCTGTTCCCCAGTCAGCCCTCCCTTCTGTCACCCCACTCCCCTCACATCCCCTTTTCCCTTCCTTTCTTGTAGGGCAAGATAAATTTCTACGCCCCATTGCCTATGTATCTTATTTTCTAGTTGCATGCAAGAACTTTTTTTTTGAACATCTGTTTTTAAAACTTTGAGTTCCAAATTCTCTCCCCTCTTCCCTTCCCTCCCACCCTCCCGAAGAAGTCAAGCAATTCAACCTAGGCCACATGCGTATCATTATGTATAACCCTTCCACAATACTCATGTTGTAAAAGACTAACTATATTTTGCTCCTTCCCAACCCATCCCGCTTTATTGAATTTTCTCCCTTGACCCTGTCCCCTTTCAAAAGTGTTTGTTTTTGACTTTTCCTATTTTTAAAATCATAGTATAGAGATACAGTACTGTCAGGCACTGTATTTTCTTTTCATTTTTTCTCTCAAAATTCTTGGCCTTTTATTTTTCTAGATAAATTTTGTTCTATAAATCTAGATATATCTAGTTCTATAAAAGGATCCTTTGATGCCATACTTAGTATGTAAATTAAATAGCATTATAATTTTTATTATATTAGCATAGTCCAACCATGAACAGTTAATATCTTGGCAATTATTCAGGTCTTCCTTTATTTCTATGAAGTGTTTTATAGTGGTATTCATACAATTCATGTCTTGGTAGGTGGACTCCTAAGTATTTTCAATCAATAAATAAAATTTATTGAGTGCTTACTCTATGCTAAGCACCAGGGATACAAAAAAAGGCAAAAGACAGTCCGTGCCCTCAAGGAGCTTGCAATCTAATGGGGAGACAACATGCAAACAAACATATACAAAACAAGCCATATACAGGACAGAAAGGAAATAATTAACGGAGGGAAGGCACTAGCAAAAAGAGAGGGTAGGGAAGGCCTCCCGTAGAAGGTGGGATTTTAGTTGGATTTTAAAGGAAGCCAGGGCGGTCAGTAGTCAGAATGAAGGAGGGAGAGCATTCCAGGCATTGAGGATAGTCAGAAAGAATGCCTAAAAGTGAGAGATGGAGTGTCCTGTTTGTGGAGCAGCCAGGAGGCCGGTGTCATTGAATGGAAGAGTACCTGTCAAGGAGTAAGATGTGAGAAGACTGGAAAGACAGGAGGGGCTAGGTTAGGAAAGGTTTTGGATGCCAAACAGAATTCTACATTTGCTCCTGGAGGCTCCTAGAGCTACCCGGGGTTTATCGGGTAAGGGGGGTTGGGTGGGGTGGGGACGGGACGTAACATGATTGGACCTGTGTTTTATGAAAATCACTTTAGTGGCTGAATAGAGGATGCACTGGAGCGGAAGAGACTTGAGGCAGGCAGACCCACCAGAAGCCTGTTGTAATAATCCAGGCCTGAGGTGATGAGGGCCTGCACTAGAGTGGTAACAGTGTCGGAGAAGAGTGTATTCAAAACATGTTGTAAAGGTGAGATTTGGCATGCCTTGGGAATAGCATGGATATGGGTGAGGTGAGAGATAGCGAGGAATCTAGGATGATTCCTATGGTTATGTAAATTGTAGTTATTTTGAATGGAATTTCTTTAAAACAAAAACCTTTCTTCCTATTGGCTTTTGCTGGTAATAAACAGAAAAGCTGGTGATTTTTGTGGTTTCATTTTATATCCTGCTAGTTTATAGAGTTGTGAATTATTTCTATAAAATTTTAGTTAAATATCTGGAGTTTTCAAAGTAAACCATCACATATACAAAAAATTTTTTTTGTTTTCTTTTTCTCTGAGCTTATTCCTTTAATTTCTTTTTATTGTCTGATTACTTTAACTAGTATTTATGCATCTATATAAAATAGTGGTGACAATAAACATCCATCCTTTGTCCATCTTCTTCTGTAGCATGTCTCCATTACAGATGGTGCTTGGTTTCAGGTAGATAACTATTTGCCATATTAAGGAAAACTCCATTTAGGCTTATGTTTTCTATTGTTTTATAACATAAAAAAAAATATATTTTGTCAAAAGTTTTTTCTGCATCCATGGATGTAATCTTTTATTTATTTATCACTTTTATTATTTAATTAATACATTCTACTATGCTATAGTTATCCTTAAATTAAACCAGCCCTGAATTAGTACTATAAATTCAAGTTGGTCATAGTGTAAATTATTTTAAATGTTATTGTAGAGTCTTTACTGATATTTTATTAAATATTTTTGCATTGATAGTCATTGAGCAGCCTATGGTTTTCTTTCTCTGACCTATCTCTTCTCATTTTGGGCATGAGCAATGTATTTGTCTCATAGAAGAAGTCTGGTAGGATGCTTTCTTTCACTATTCTTGCAATCAATTTATGTATGGGTGTAGCTGATTTTTAAAAATGCTTCATAGAATTTACTTGTAAATCCATCTAATCATGGAGTTATTTTCTTTGGAAATTAATTTATGTCTTATTTATTTCTTTTTCTGAGATTGGTTTACTCAAGTAACCTGTTTTTCATTGCTTATCTAGGCATTTATCTTTTTGCAATTATCCATATCATTTATTAGTTATGTTGGAATATAATTGGCCAAAATAGTTTCTATTAATAATTCTTTTATTCTTCATTTGTTGTAAATTCTCTTTTCATTTTTGATTTTGGCGATTTGGTTTTCCTCTCTTTTTGAAAATATTGAATTAGCTAACCATTTCTCTATTTTGTCAATTTTTTAAAAGCTCCAAATTTTATCAATTTAATTTTCAAGCTTCCAGCTTTATCCCTTTGGTTTTCTGAAATGTATTTTTGTATTATTTGGCATTTTTATTTGCACTTTTCTAGTTTTGTAAAAAGTTAGATACTCAATTCATTTATGTGTTATTTCTGTTTTTCTTTTTTCCAGGGAGGAAGGCAGGGCAATTGGGGTTAAGTGACTTGCCCAAGGTCACACAGCTAATAAGTACATCAAGTGTCTGAGGTCAGATTTGAACTCAGGTCCTCCTGACTCCAGGGCCGGTGCTCTACTCACTGCACCACCTAGCTTCCTCCTTCTGTTTTTCTTGATGACAGTCTTTAGGGATATATACCTTTTCCTCTAAGGACTTTTTTAGCTATATATCTAAAGTTTTAATATGTTGTTTTATGGTTGTCATTTTCTTTAATCAAATCATCCATTGTTACTATGATTTATTCTTTGACTCATAAGTTACTTAGGATTAAATTATTTAGTCTCTTCAAATTTGGGTCTATTTTTTCAAGTAAAATAAACTTTATTTTCTAAAAACCACCAACCACGGAAACCCCATGCAGTGAAGCAAGGAGGGAGGGCAGAATGGGAGGAGCTTGCGGAGTCAAGGAAACTGTCCTCATACTTCCAGTTCTGGGTTAGGAAGAGAAAAGTAGGTTAAAAAGGATAGAATAGCTGGCAGGGAGGTTACCTCCTGCCTTCCTGGAGATTAGGGAATGATAATAGCTTATTGATCCGAAAAAGAGTTAGTGAAATCTTGTTGCTCCTGTTTTCCTGGGAGATGGGACTGGAGTGGGCATTGTACACTGGAGGACTTCACACTTGACACTGAGGAAGGTTAGGGTTGAAGTTCAGTCCCGCAAATAAATATGGAATTAAGTCTATCATAGCCAGAGAAATTTCAGTGATATTTTCTAGGGAAAGATGCTGGAGCTCCTGAGTAGTATCTCTGTAACTGTTCTCCTAGGGAAATGTCTGGAAGACTTCATTTGCATTGGTAACAGCAGGGGGTGTGGAGTTATTCTTGGCTAAACAATCTACGGTGTTAGAAAAAAGAAAACTGAAAATCTTAGGACATCTTGAGATCACCAGTGGGATGATCTTCTGAAAAGAAAGGGGAAGAAGGTCTTCCCTCACTCCATGGGGTCACCTCTATCCCCACTTCCTTCTATATTCATACATAATTCTTAGGCACTCAGACAGACCTTGAAGACCACTGGAAAAGGAACAGAAGCAGAGAGGCCTGTGCCCTCTGAGTTGTATGAGAAACAAGCGCAGCACAGCACATTCCCAGAGAAAATGAAGCATCTGCTCGGTTCAGGTACCAGGAGGGGTTCAACTTTTATTTCTGAGCCTCAGCCACCAATGTGTGGTAGGGCAGTCCAACAAACAGGATTAGGATCAGAACTGCTGAGATGAGAAAGGTGACCTCCAAAGTGTCAGAATAAGTCAAGCTTTTGTTTCTTCTTTCTTCACACATGGTATACTTCACCCTAGGAAAGTAGGCCAGTAGGTCTAGCAGAGCCACAAGCAAAATGAGGAGGGTCTGAGTTACTTGCAGGTCCTACAGCAGGCCCAGGAGGGAATAATAAACTTAAATTGCATGTCAATGCAATAAATTATAAATTGCAGGCTAGTTCTCTGAACCATATAGGACATCCACAACACTTCTGGGCCAATGATGCTGTTCCTAATGAAGGCTGTGACCTTCTCCATGAACAGAGCACAGAACACCAGTGTTTCCACTAGTCAAGTATCGCTAGGTTCAAGCCCAGGATATAGAGCCCAGCAGAAGCTATAAGATAAGGCTTGGAGAAGACCCATATTAGGATAGAATGGGGATGGTCAGAGAGGAAAAGTAGACCAGATTTTTCCTTTAAAGGCCTTTTATTAAGTATAATTTTCATTGTGTTGTGGTCAGTGGAGGATGCTTAATATTTCTTATTTTCTGCAGCACTAGAGATTCATCACATCTACCTTTTCTAAAATTCTATTCCAGTCCTTTACTTTTTTATCATTTAACTTTTTGTTAGACTTTTGTACGCCTGTATGGAGCACATACAGGTCACCAAGTATTCTAATTTTATTATATATTTTCCCAGTACTTTAATTAACTTTTCCTTCAAGGACTTAGATGCTCTACCATCCAGTGCATAAATATTATACATTAATATTATTTCATTATCTATGGTACATTTAATCATGATTCAGTTTTCTACTTTATCTCTTTTAACTATGTGTATTTTTACCATTGCCTCGTCTGAGATGCTGACTGATATCCCTGATCTTTTAATTCCCTTGAGGTATAGTAAATTCTGCACCAACTCACATCTACTCTTTGTGCTCTGTTTCAAGAACATTTCTTATAAACAACATATTGTTAGATTTTGCTTTCTAATCCAGTCTGCTGCCCTCTTCCATTTTGTGGGTGAATTCATCTCATTCCAATTCATGGCTGTGAGTGATAATATTTTTCCATCCATCATATACTCTTATACCATGCCACCCATGGCATAACTTCCTACCTCCCTCTTTACAACAAAGAAAGTGGAGAAAGAAAAAAAATGTCATCAGCACTAGTAATCTGTGAAAAAACAAACTTGGTTTGATCTTAGTCCCTGCATTGCTCCTCTTTTCACGTAGCCTGATTTCTGATCACTGGTTTTTATACTTTCACCTTTATCATCCACTCTCCAAAGTTAAAGTTTGTTTTATTTGTGACTATTTTCTTCCTGACTTTACCCTCCTTCTTATGTTTACTATATACTTTCCTCCTACCCACTCCTCCATGTTTGTAAACTCTTCTTCTTGTATACCCTAATTATAAGACATAGTAAATTTCTCTTTTCTTCCCCACACATCACCTTCTATTGCTTTTCTTTTCTCTCTATCATACCAATGATATGGAACTATGCTGTGTTTGTCTTTTTTCACTCCAGTGGAGTTCAGAAGGGCCACTTAATCTTCTTCCCCATTAGAATCCAATCACTTTAGTATCATTTAGCCCTTCATGTTGCTTAACTTGTCTAGTTTTCTCTTGTCTCTTGTGTTTGCATTTCTGCTCTTTCTGGTCTTTTCATTAGGAATGTTTGAAGGGTTAGGGGCCCATTTTAAAAAAAATTCTTTTGGTGTTTTTCAGAGTAAGTTATTCTTGGTTGTAAGCCTTTATCTTTTGCCCTTTGGAATATCATATTCAAAGGTTCTCTCTACTTTATACTAATTGCAACATTGTCTTTTGATCTTAATATGGTTTCTTGTTAGCTGGACTCCTTTCTGTTTGATTGTGGTATTCTTCCTTTAACCTGTAAACTTTGGATTTTAATTATGAAATCCTTGGGCATTTTTAATTTGAGTTCTCTTTTAAGAAATAATCAATGATTTCTATTTTCATTTTGTCCTCTGTTTCTAGTAGATATGGGTAGTTTTATTGAATGATTTCTTAAAATGAGATATTCATGTTTCTATTTTGGCATTATTTTTAGGGATCCCAATATTCTTAAATTATGTCTCCTCAAATTTCTTGACTTTGTCCCTTTCTTGAGGCCCTGACATATCCCAACTGGATGCTATCAATTGTGTTGGTTGCAGGTCTCCTGCTAGTCCCTAGGGCTACCCAGGTGCGTCACTAGCCTTGACTCCTCCTAAAGCTCTAGGTGGGATGGCCCCTCAGTGCTGTGGCTTTTTATCTCCCTTGACTGGTCTCCACAAATTCCGGGCAAATTTTTGTGAAGTCCTGAACAGGGTGGAGGAGCTTTTAGCTATTTTTTAAATTTTTGTTTTCTTTACCATTATTCCTTCTGGTTCATTTTTAGGATTTTGCTGGAATTTCTGAAGGAGACCCGGATTCCTCTAGGATTTTTCACATTGCTATTTTAATCAGAAGTTCCCTATAGTTCTGATGAGGACTATGATCATCAGCCCATACCATCAGCTAGCTTAGATATAAAGCAGATAGGTCAGCCGATGACAAGAAAACTGTCTATTCAACCAGTGACCAGACTAGCAGGATGTTTCAGCGGACAACGGAGAAATGATTACATATGTAGCCGGATGACAATACTAGCGACTACCTATTCGCTGTGTATCTTACATATACTTTCATACGCCCACTGCCACACATCAGTTGTTATGTTTTGAGTATGCTTGCGGTTTTAAAAAAAATCTGCTTAGACACTAGTCATGAATGTGCTGTAGATACACTTATCCGTTAGCTATGCTGTTTTGCTGTATGTTTATTTGAATATACGTTGATAAATGTCTATGTTTATTATTACTGAGGTCTACTGATGTTACTGTTTGGCTTTGTGTCATTTTGCTCTTATGCTTATTTGCCTGCATTCTGTGGACAGTCACCGGCTGTTATTACATGTGCATGTGGTAAGTCCTGCATTTGACTTTGACCGATAGACATCAAAGCAGGCTGTCAATAGTGCATTTTATCTATTCCATGTATTATTGATATATGTATACGTATATGTGTGTATATATATATATTACATATAACGTGTACATAGTGAATGGCACCTAGAACGTTGGGTTAATCATCCTCATTCTGTTAAGAGTAAATGTTTGTTTTGATGCTTGTGATCCATATTTGCAGATTTCAAAGATGCTATAGATGGTTTTGCAAGGGACTGAAAAAATTTCTGACCCTGGGAAGGAAAGTAATTGGTCTTTGGCCACATTCCTAGGAGATTATGATTCAAGAGACTTTGGATAGTGGTCTGAGCTGGACTACCAACGTCACCCCTCCCTTTTCCGGACTTGCAGGACAAAGAAGCAATTAGGATGGCAAGAGTCAGGGAAAGGAGACCATAGGAGCTATTGTTAACCAGAGCGGGTGCAAGGCTCCTGAGCAAAGCAGGGTAGGTGGAGCATGCATAAATCATGCCTGGGGTGGGAACTGCACCGCAAAAATCTGCTAAGACATTGATTCCTCTTCTCCTTTCTTCTCTCTTCTGAGAGTGTGAGAATACTTACTCTAAATAAAGTTATTCTGAACTTAACCACCACAGAAACGGTATTTCCATACTCATAGCAGAATGCCAAAAGAGGATGCTCTGTGAAACCGTGAATCTCTACTTCCTGCCTCTTGCTTTAAAAAAAAAAAAGCATACAATAAATTCCACACATTACTCTCAAAACTGTGCTTTCTTCTGTTCTCTTCAGTACATTAAAAAAATTTCAATGGCAGCCTTATTTTTGACATTACTATTGTTAAGCTGCCCCTTCTCGCCTGCGTCCTCTGACAGTAAACTGAGAGGAAAGAAAAAGGCCTTGTAAAAATAAGCACAGTCAGAATCCATACAGTGACTTGTCCCAAAAGACGTATCTCCTTCTGTACCTTGTGTCCACCACTTCTGTCAGAAGGTAATATGCTTCCTCATAGGTCCTCTGGACATATGGTTGGTCGTTGTATAGGTCAATGTTCTTAAATCTTTCAAAGCTGTTTGTATTTACAACCTTGCTGTCTTTGTATAAATCATCTATCTGGTTCTGCTCACTTAACTGCTTCGGTTGGGATTCTCTGAAATCGGTTCTTTTGTCATTTTTTATTACGCAATGATAATTCATTCATACCACAATTTGTTGAGCCATTCTCCAACTAAGAGGTAATCTGAGGTAGTTTTTGCTTTTCTGTTTTCTCTCCTTTTTTCTCCCCTATCCCCCGCCGCCCCAAGATGAGGAAGCTTGATTTGCCATGGCTATTCATTCTCTGGTATTAAACCCTCTTGACCCATCTTCCTAAGTCTATTCTTTTCAAAGCTGAGTTTGATATATTCTACACTAAACTCTTCATGTGTCTGTGTTCAACCCTCTTTTGTTCACTGAGGAAAGAAGAGATCTGGAATCTGTGGGGAATGGGATAGAGAATCAGTTAGGAAGAAATGTTGTAGCAAGGACCCGTTTGAGACTGAAAATAAATCTGTAGTGGCCCCAGTCAGCTCTGTTATATGAATTCCTCTAGCTAAGGGGTTCTTAATCTGAGGTCCACTGACTCCAAAGGGAGTGAGTGAACTGGCATGGTAAAAATGAAGTCTTTATTTCGGTATAATTGGTTTCCTTTGTTATCATGTGTATTTTATTTTATGCATTAAAAACATTATTCTGAGGAGTCCATAGGCTTCACTATATTGCCAAAGGTGTCAATGACACACAAAAAATTAAAAAGCCCCAAGTCCAGCTCCATTCAGCATAGAGGCAGATAATGGAAGCAACCCAAGCTCATGTATGGACGTAGAAAGGCACATGGTCAAGGAATTAAAAAACAAAGGACAGTGTAGACAGCGTACAGTTGAGCTACTTAACTTTAGGGTTGAGAATGAGAAGAGAGTGAAGGTAGAGCTTGGTTGATAATGTAGACATGTAAGGGATGGAAAGATTGGAGGTCACTTTGAAGATGAAAAACAGGTTTATGAGGCTCATCACATAGAGAAATAAGAGATCATAGATAAGGGATCATAGGGAGTATATGATAAATTTCAAATGGAAGTACAGCACTTGTGAGTGATGGTGAAAGGAGCAACCCTGGCTGAGGGAGAAGAGGGATGAGTAGCCCATGGGAGTTGAAGAGACTGAGGAATTAGGAACTTAGGATGTTTAAGGAGACATTATGTTGCTATTAACTAGTATAAAGACAGGAAAAGGAGTGGAGAGGAAGACTGGCAGCTGCTAAAAGGAAGGAGAAAGTCCTGAAGGCCAGTAGAGATCATTGTCACTAGGCTCTAGGGTGGGAGCTTATATTGAGAGTAAAATTGTTGAGGAACCGTGTTCCTTACATAAAAGCCTTGATTTGCCTCATTGCAACATCTACACATTGCTTCTGGTTTTATCCTCTGGGGCCAGACAGACTTTGCCAGGTGTCAGTCCTTCAGATGGTAAAAATGGAAGTCCTGCACATTATATTAGATGTCTTCTCTCCACTCACCACTACCATCACCTTGGTCTGTGACACGGTCACTTGTCATCCAAACAGTTTTAAGCCTCCTACTTTGTCTCCCTCCTTCTAGTATCTCTTCTCTCCAAAGTTATCTGGATAGTTGCCAAAATCATTTTCCTAAGGCACAAACCTGACCGGGTCACTCCCTCACAAAAGTCTTCTGCTGTTCGTCATGTAGGATACAAGAAACACCCAAGCCTGGCACTGCCCTCCACAATCCGGTTCCAACTCCTTTCCAGTCTTAATTTGTTATATTCTTCTTCACATACTTTTATGGTTCACTTCAACTGGCCTTTTAGCTAATTCCTTGAACTCTACATTCCATCTCGGTGCATTTGTAGAAACTATTCCCCATCCCTGGAGTACATTCCCTCCTCGTCTCCACATCTCAGAATCCTTGCCCTCCTTTCAAGGCTTAGCTTCTGTGGGAAAGCATACTTGATTTCTGCCTCCTCAATTTTCTCGGCACTATGCTTGTGTATAGTAGTGGGGTGGGATGAAGATAGCTGGCCTGGAAGCCAGGAAGTAGGGTCTAATCTTATGCCAATGAGATCACAGGTCTAGTCCCTGCCCCTACCCTATGCTTATATACATAATGCAGGTTCAGCTGAAGGCAGGGACTCTTCTGTTTGTGTCTTTGTACGACAAAAAACCAAAAACAAACAAAAAATCCTCGGTGCCTTACTCGCAGTAGGCATTTAATAAATGTTTGTTGAATGGAACTTAAGCTAAATTTCACAGAATTGCTACAAGAAGAGGTGCTTTATTACTTAAGCGCCACACTCAAACACAAAGAAAACAATCAGTTCAGGTCCATGGCATAAAACTAAGTGGATAATTTCAGGCAGGCTGACCTTCGATTAAATGATGGAATATCCTGTGTCAGGGAAGATTCAAATGGCACTAGAAGTCATATATGAGATAGTAGACATAGGTGACAGTTCTGGATTGTAGAGAAGAGCTGGTTGTTGTTGCTGGTCAGTTGTTTCGGTCATATCCGACTCTTCGTGACCCCATTGGGGCTCTTCTTAGCAAAGATATTGGAGCGGTTTGCCATTGCCTTCTCCAGCTCATCTTACAGATGAGGAAACTGAGGCAAACGGGGTTAGGTGACTTGCCCAGGGTCACACAGCTAGGAAGTGTCCGAGGCAAGATTCACACTTGGAAAAATGAGTCTTCCCGACTCCAGGCCTGGTGCTATATCCGCTGCGCCACCTACCTGCCCCGAAGAGAGCTGGTGCCGTGCTCAATTCAGTGCTATCTCCAAGACTCCAGCCACATGTGACCAGTAGCTTGGCATCCCATATATCTGTTTTTGGGGCCTCTGTGATCAGCAGAGTCAGCTCACTCTGACCTCTGCCCTGTTTTCTGCCTCTTGTATTTCAGACTGTCCATTTGCTTCTTCCTCTACTTGGCCCCATGGTTGAATGGAAATTTTACAAGATGGCACTAAGACTTGAAAATCCCAATAAAATGTAAGTTCTATGAGGGCATTTTTGTCTTTTTTCTCCTCAGCACCCAGCACAGTGCCTGGTACTCAGTAGCTGCTTAATCAATGCTTTTTAACTGAGTGATTCATACAATTTAGCATTAGAAAAAATATCTGTAGTATTAGTCAAAAGAGCACTGGTCAAAAAAATCCGGGTTCTAGTCCATGTTCTACCACTAATTAGAACTTAGAGTTGTTTGTTTCTATGTGGGCCTTTATTTCATCGAGGGGGTTTAAATGATTCTAAAGTCCCTTCCGCTTACTTTTATAAATGAGGTAAGGGGAGTCAAGAGAAGTTCAAGAGACTTGTTCTACACCTTTGGTGTCAAAACTCAAATAGAAACAAGGCCACTAAATCCTAAGGATTTCTATAATAATAATAAGGATAATAAGGATTCCTGAGAACCACAGATTGGCCTAGAAAACCACATATTAACATTATCTATGTTCTGTTATATTTTTTATTTTGTTAAATATTTTTCAATTACATTTTAATCTGGTTTCTGAGACACTCAGGAGTGTTGCTACATGTTTGATACCTCTGCTCTACATCACAAAGAAATTAGTGGGAGGACCCATCATCATTTTTTTTTTTTTGAGGTGAGCCACTGAGTTTAAGCTGGATGGTACTCTAAGTCTAACATATATAGGGCAGTGGTAAACTAAGAAACAAGTTTCTATTTCCTCCCATTCTAGTGAGCTTTAATGAATCAATAAACATTTATTAAGCACCTACTATATGGTAAGCACTGATCATTCAAAAAGAGTCAGAAAACAATTCCTGTCCTCAAAGAGCTTACCACCCAACAGGGGAGACAACATGCCAACAGATATGTACGAGGCAAACTATATACAGGATAAATAGGAAAATATTAACAGAGAGAAGACATTGGAATTAATAGGAGTTGGAAAGGGATTTTAGGTGGGACTTCACTGAACAATAATGTAGCTATCACTTGTCATATAAAATATATGTAACTAAATCATTTACGTTATATCGTTACAAACAGGTCATAAACAAGAGTAACAGTTTTATTATAGTAAATACAGGCCATCTGTTCAAACTGTAGTTGTTTGAATCTCGTTGCTATTGAGGGATTTATCATTCACAGACAAATATAATAAAATAGATATGCCTATAGTTACCTAGTTATAAGAAGTTACAAATCACTAAATTGTGATGAATTTTGATGAGTTCTTCATAGACATCAGTTATCTAGATTGTCGGTCCTTTGTAGTTTGGTTTGAAATGAAAACGTGCTATGATGGGGTCAAGTGCAGAATTTTTATTCTTTTGTCTGTGATTAACTGTATTTAGACACAAAAGTGTATGCGATAACTATCTCTGGAACTGCCTTGCTGAGATTCATCAATTCTATCTGTAGTGAGAAGGCCAAGAAACATATTTTTAAATTTTTTAAATGATTTCAATGGTGATTAAAAAAATCTTACTGGTAGAGAAACAATTCTTGATCCCATGGGAGAGCTCGTCTAAGATGGGCTACTTTTTCTGTGTTAACCTTAGTCTCTTGTAGTTGTTACGTACTATGGATTGTAAGTGAACGAGATTATTATTTTGATTAAAATGTATATTACTTTTGTCTATATGAATACAAAAGACCTACCTAATCTCCTGTGTTGGTGTATTAAGAGGAAGAAGAAAAAAGTGGTTCATTTCATTTCACGCAGCCATTACACTAAAAAGGGTATGGTATACCTACATGGACAAGTCTTTCACCATGACATCCTCCTATTGCCCGCCCTGGCTTTCTTGAAGTCCCAACTAAAATCCAGCCTCCTATGGGAAGCCGTCCCCCAACCCCTCTCTGTTTCAGTGCTTTCCCTCTGTTATTTATTTCCTATTTGTCCCGTATATAGCTTGCTTTGGGTGTATCTGTTTGCATGTTCTTTCCCATTCTACCGTAAGTTCCTGAAGGGCAGGGCCTGTCATTACTTCTTGTTGTATCCCCAGTGCTAGGCACATTGTAGGTGCTAAAGAAATGTTTATTGATTGACAGCATCTGAAGAGGAGAGGGGCGCACCGCAGAGATGCAGGCACCGTTAGGATTTTTTGAAGGTAGGAAGAAACTGAAATCAAAATTCTAACAGTAGTAACAGTTAACATTTATACAGCACTTTAAATTACGTGCTGGGCACTCTCTTAAATGCTTTATGATTGTCATCTCATTTGATCCTAACAACCCTGCTATGATCATCCCCTTTTTGGAGATGAAGAAACTGGGAACTGGGCCTACGAGGGACTGCATGACTTGCCCAGGGTCACAAAGCTAGTAAATGTCTGAAGCTGGATTTGAACTCAGGTTTTCCTGACTCCAGGCCTAGCGCTCTATTCACCGGACCACCCAGCTGCCTCCCTCTCTGCCAAACACCTAGAGCTCAATACTGGACATATTATGTGCCCTGAAATTTTAAAATTCCTTTCATAGGGAGTTCATGGATCCTTAATAGCTGGAAAGCCCTTAGGTATAATCTAGCCTGGATTGCCCTATAGAGATAATCGAATGTTAGACCTTAGCAGCCATCTAGCCTAACCTATACCAGATCAGAGTTCCATCTTCAAAAAGGGGGGTGGGGCAGCTAGGTGGCACAGTGAATACAGCACTGGCCCTGGAGTCAGAAGGACCTGAGCTCAAATCTGGACTCAGACACTTGATACACTTACTAGCTGTGTGACCTTGGGCAAGTCACTTAACCCTAATTGCCCTGCCTCCCCCCTCCAAATAAAAAAGGGAGAGGGCCCATTGACTGACCATTCTGTTTTTTCTCCTTTGGTGGCTTTTCAGTTTGTTAATGGCCTTCCAAAAATCTGGTGCCTAGAACAACTCTTACTTCATGGGTCTCCTGACTAATAAGCTCTATACATTCTACTGTACTAATTCCACTAACTCTTTGTAGGCCTTCCTGGAATTCAGCTGGTCTTTTCAGGAAGGTAGAACAAGACACACATAATTCGGCATTTTTAATTTATTATTTATTAATTTGGTATTTCCTGGGGTGCACCCTCAACTATCCTTGTGTATATTATTAAATTTTCTTAATACATGCTTTGCACAGAGAACTCCCTAGACCATTCCCGGGAAGCACAAATCAAAAGCTATAGAGAATGTTTGAGAATCACGGAAGAAAAGTAAATGCATTTAAAAAGTTGGTAAAGACCTCTGAGGAAAGAATCATCCTGGAGAAAAGAGAAGGCAGGCGAACAGTTTGTAAGATCATAGAGGCCCATTACAAAGAGATGGCAACGAATGGTCTACCAGCTTCCTTGAGAGTGGGACACACATAGGAGATATGATTACAACACTTTCCTGCTAACAAAGTGGGCAGTAGGGGTAAGGGAATTATATCTGGAGCCAGAGAATGTGGGTTCAAATCCCGGCTCTGCATCTTACCAGCCATGGGGGCCTCAGAAACGTCATTTCTCTTCTCAAGGCTTTAATTTCCTCATCTATAAAATGAAGGGGTTGGTAGGAAAATAATATACGCAGTGGCAACATAGTCATGAAAGAACAAAAAGATTTAACTAAATGCTACATAATTACAATGACCCAAAAAGATTTAAAAAACCCCGACGACGTACCTTTCTCCATTTCTATACCATGAGTATGGAAAATGCTCATACTGTCAAACCTGACTCATGTGTTGGTTGGTTTATTGCTCAAGTGCGTTTTGTTTTGTTTTCTGTGGCTCTTGTACAAGGGATGGGCCACTGGGTGGGGGTAGAATTTTATTTAGAAATGAAGAGGACATAAAACCAAAAGATATAAGTAAAAATGTGTGTCTATGCCTACATATAGGCATTTGAATATATGCATGTATATACATTTATGTGTACACACAGGCCTATCTAGATCTATTCTACTTACCTATCTATGAAGTACCTGGCCTACATATCCACAAAGGTACCTTTGTACCTCTAAACTGCACAATCATAGTTTAATGAATGACCCTCTCTAGAGATCTTTTGGAAAATAAGGAATGCCAATCTGGAGGTCTCTACAGAACCAACACAGTCTGTTCCCACATGGGAATCTAATAACTTAGGCAGACAGTGGATTGCTAGAGCCTCAGTGAGAGCCAACCTAGGGAACAAAAAAGCATCAAGGATTCCAGTTGCATGAGGGGAATGGGTGATGACCAGCTACTGTGAGTGAGTTAAGCAAGCACACTGGTTTTGATAAAAATAACAAATAACAAAGCCACACTATGAGGCAATGGATTCCACCAATATTTGCAGCAACATTTGAGTCAATCCCTGGAGAATCTAGGATGATAAAATGTGTTTGACAGAAACAGTTTAACTAAATTATCATTTATTTACTCTTTAGGAGTTTCAGTTGTACAAATAGCATCTTTCACAGTGGACAGTGGGAACATAATAAAGAGACATGAACAGCTTGGGCTTCAAACCTGTTGAGACAAGTTGGAATCTAGACAACACTGAAGCTCTTTTAAGATGTAATTTCTTTTAAGCATTTTTTAACTTTAATAGTCTCAATGTATGTATAAGAAAGTGAATTCAAATAAAATATGTGGTTTTGGTAATAATACATACAGGAAAGACCATCACCTTTAGTTCCTTGGACAGATTTTCTGTCTTGTTCAATACTTTTTCCATACGGTTATTTTTTTTTAAAAGGACATTCTCTGTGTAATTCTATACCCAAGAATAAGAAAGAATCCAGTCTCTGGGCTCTGTGTCTGTCTGATTTCCCTGCTTCAGGCGGCTTTAAACTTTTCATGATGGAACCCACATATTTCCATGAGTGTCTGGTGCCTTAACATAGGGGATATTCCAAATCCATGGACGATCTGAAACGTAAAGAAGATGAACGAAATTCCATGAAATTCAACAATCCAAGGGAAAGGTCACTTCAGTGTTACTGTTGTACAAGACATGATAAGCTTTGCCCCAAACAACCCCAAATGTGAAACTGAGAAGAAATGTCCTAATCACACACAGAACTTTGGGTGGAGATCTTGAGCAAGATTTATGGGAGGACATCATCAAAAGAGTCACAGAATAGGCACTGGTCTGCAACGCTGGAGGGAGCTGGGGCATTCAATGGTGCTATAGATGCATCACAATAATCATTCTTTCTCATATAAGACTCCTTTGGAATGTTTGTACTACAATTTAGACCCGTTGTTGACTTTTATCCTAGAACATTCTTTTTCTAAGCATTAAGTGATTTGGGCCATATGAAAAAAAAAACAAAAAGGATGACACATGGAATTCATTGTGTACAATTTAGTACCAGAGTAGCAGATAGTAAAATAATGACGATTGCTCAGATTTCTACAGAACTTTACGCTAACTAGCTGTATCCTCACAGTGACTCTATGCCATAAGGTAGCCCAAGGATCACCTCATTTTACAGCTGAGGAAAGAGACTCAGAGGGATGAAATAGTTTGCTCATCATCACAAAGTGATTAAGCAGAAGGGCCAGGCCTAGAACCTAGGCCTTCTCTTTCAAGGTCATTTGCTATAGTAGATATCACTAGACTAGGAGTCAAGAGACCTTGGGTCTTAGTCTCATATCAAACACTGACCCAACTGTGGGAAGTTCAATTCACTTTCCTGGTCTCAGTTTCTTCTTATGTGATATCTAAGCTTCCCTCCAGCCCAGAATCCTATGACTCCCTCTCTTTTTTCAATTCAACTTTTTTTATTAACACATCTTTTTTTCTTCTCTTCCTCCTATCCTCCCCACATTGTGGGGGAAGGAGGGGAATCTGGGAGGGAAGAACGGAAAGGAAAAAGAAAACCTCTGTAACAAATATGTAGTCAAGTAAAACAAATTCTTGTACTAGCCACGTCAAAAACATATACCTCTGAATTCTATGATTCTGATCATCAAAGCTGGTTCCTTTGAGAGATGTCTGCTGTTAAGTAAAATCCAGAGGAACAGAGAGAAGAGCCATGAGATGCTAATTTAAATAACTGGGAAGCCTGGGCTTGGACCACGTATCCTTCCCCTAGTTAGTACCTTGCATATGCATTTTCCATTTCCCACTCTTTCCACTTGGTCCTCCCCTCCATTAATACTCAATAATTTCTCCACCATGGTGCATACTCGGATTTGCTTTCCAATAAATAATGGCCTGAAATGATCAAACTCAAAAAATATGTCACTTGACTAATGTTTCCATTAAATATAGCTGGACCAAAATGTGATTTTTTTTTAATGAGGTCAATACAATTTTTCAATCACTAAAAGAATTGTGGCATTTAATAGTTTAAATAGGGAAAAAAAAACCCAAAGCAACTGTATCAATCTTTTTTATTAGAAACAGCCTCTGCCATTTCCCCTCAAGTTTTTTTCAGATTGTCTGTTTTTCGTTATGAATCCTCACTGAATATTTAAACACACACACACATTTATATATTCTGATGGTCTCCCTTTAAAAGAACAGATGCCGATTTATTTCTGCAAAGCCAACACTTTTGACTTTGGGTATTACTCTCCGGCATTTAGATTTGCAAGGGAGTCCAAATTTTCTATCCTTATTAACGAGTCTCTAAAAACGTCTTGCTCAGATGCCTCAGTGTGACATGAAGGTGACTGGGATTTTAAATGCTACGCCAATGGACCACAAACTCTGGCAGGTTGTGCGCTAAGCTGGAAAGGCCTTGAGAATGAGTCTGGCTGCAGAGTGTACAGTATGTCTGGCATCCAAAGACTAGGCTCGCTAAATCTGGAGAGGCTCGTCACCAGTTTGACTGGAGAGTCATGAGATTTTTTCCGCCATAGCAACTGATATTGACTGTTTACTAAGACAGAAGAATTGTGACCTGAATCAAGGGAGAGACGATCCACACCAACAGAATTATGGAACCTTAAATGTATTGGAGTTGTTGTTGTTGGGTCTTTTTCAGTTGTGTCCAACTCTTTGTGACCTCACTTGGGGTTTTCTTGGCAGAGATACTAGAGTGTTTGCCATTTCCTTCTCCAGCTCATTTTAAAGATGAGGAAACTGAGGCAAACAGGGTGAAGTGACTTGCCCAAGGTCACAGAGCTAGTGAGTGTCTGTGGCCATATCTGAACTCAGGAAGATGAGTATGGCCTGGCGCTCTATCCACTGATTACCAAAATATCAAATGAAAAAAAAACAATCAAAGCCTGTTGTAATGGCAAGCAAAGTGGGACTTTTCACTGTTTTTTCTTTTGGAGCGCTTCTCAGCACTAAGGCAAACAACTGCCTTTGATTGAATCAAGAGTCTTTGATGACCTGCTTAAGTCCCAAGAAAGCCCAAGTCCAATGAGCTTGAGTCACATGGTTGTGACATCCTCTGACCCCAAAGAAGTGTATATATACTTGGAGGCTAGCAATTTGCTTTGGGGGCTCACTCATGGGAAGAGTGTTCATGTGATTTAGCCAGACGGGACTGGGTAGCTGTTAAGGAGCCCCCTGGCTTGTGAAAACCCAGATGTTGGTGCTTCTCTCTGGTAACTATGTATGCATTGCTATGGACACAGTTGGAAGCCCTGTCTGCTGATTTGTGTTACTGCTCTGTTTTATAAAATTTCTGCTTGTAATTTCTGTTTGTGTTTTCTCTGAAGTTCAGGGTGCTTTTCCCCCTGAACTAAGTGAATGATATATGTATGTTTGATTAAAGTGAGACTGTAAACCCCTTAAAGTTGCTTTCCTTAGAAAAGCAGGTCAAAGGACCTGTGCTAGTAGCTCTCCTGTGTGCTTACACCTCCACAGCAGCTGCAAGCAGCACTGTTGTTACACCTGTCTGAGACTCGAATGGTGAATTATCTCCAAGCTATTCATCCGGTCACCTTGAGTCACTTCAATATGAGGTTGCAGGCTCCTGAATAGGTCTTTGCCAAGAAAACCCCAAATGGGGTTACAAAGCATCAGTCACAACTTGAAAAGTGTTAAGCCATCCCCTCCTTCCACCTTGAGCTTATGCCATTGACTTTTCAATATAAGTACAGGATTTGAGTGTATCTTTCAGGCCTTACTGAATCCTGATGCTTTCATTCAACCAGCTATTCTTCTCAACTTTGTTACTCACAAAATCTGGTAAGTGTTTTCCATGTCTTTATTCAAGTCAGTGATTTAAAAAAGTTAAACAGAACGAGTCTTGATATAAAACCCTATGGTGTATCACTAGAGGCTGCCATCTAGGTTGACATTAATCTATTATCGATCAACACTTTGCATCTGACTTAGATGTGCAAAAGCCAGATTTCTTAGGCCTGATCTATCTGATCATAGATATCACATACCTGATAGATAACTCATCTATCGACACAGCCAAGAAGACAACACTAAATATTTCTGTGAGCACCTTTTGCCATTGTGAGAAGACAGCTTTTTATACTTTTTTGGTAGTTGTTGGGCAAGTGGAAAATATAAAATTCACAAAGCTTTAAGCTGTAAACCACTATTACTAGTCAACTCTTTCATTACTAGCTCTTTTCTTCCTCTCCAAATGGTGCTTGAATGAACATGATAATGCCTTGAGAGGCAATGGAGTATGGTGCAAAGGACATCAGACTAGGCCTCAAAAGATCTGTGTTCAGATTCCTACGCAACTATTTATTATTTATGTGACCTTGGGCAAAGCGCTTAAACTCCTGAACTTCAGCTGCTTCTTACACAAACCTGACCCGTGGGGTTGTCTCCAGGAAAGTACTTTGCAAAATGTACAGGACACACGCAGCATCATGGGTGACTGACGAATGGTGCGAAGTAACTACAACATAGTCTTTCAACAGATGGATTTTCAAAGACTCAGCACTATTGTTTTCGTAGGCTCCGGCCAGGTTATTTCTCATTCTGATGGCTCGGCAAAGCTTCCTTTCTCCACTTCTGGAGAAATGAAAGCACAACCAACACAGCGACCTTGCAAGACTGTTTGACTGATTTGAAGGGCAGGCTGTCAATAGAATCTTGTACCCAGTGACGGCGAAGACTGGATCACCTCCAGAAAGGTCTTCAATTCTTTTCTGGCACTATATTTCTGGTAATTTTCTAAACTGAACACATTTCTGGATTGCAGCTGGGCGTCCCGTATTGTCCATTATCTGCATGTCTTACGTTTGTCTCTGATATGTGAAGATGTTCCTGATTCGCAGACTCTAATTTAATCACCTATTTGAAGGAGACCACAGTGTGCTCAGGGAGTACACAGGAATCTTCCTAAGAACATTATTCCTTGGAGAGAAGAACTCCCTATTGAGTGAAATACTCGAAGAACTTCATCGCAAGGCGGCTTCACCTTTAAGGTAGCCCTGATACTCAGACACTCTCCTATTCTCCAATCCCCCGCCCGAACAATGTTATCTGGGATTCCTTCTGATACAAGCCTCACAGAGTCCCCGGCTTTCTTCTAGGTTTAGTTCCTAGGAGAAGCCTCTCCTGATCCCCTTTCCCCACCAAGGGATCAAATAATATTTGTAAAGCATTTAGCAGAGTGCCTCGCACATAGTAGGTGCTTAATAAATGCTTATTCTATTTCATTACATTGGTTAATGCTCCTTCCTACCTGTAACTATTTTGTGTACTCCCCCATCCCCAAGTAAAATGCAAGGTCCTTGAGGGTGGAGACGGTGTTTTTTTGTTTGTTTGTTTTTTTGGTGAAGTACCCTGCACAAAGCAGAACTTTGTATTTGTTGAAATGAACTGTATCTATCATTTTTTATTATAAGAGGTGGGAGTCAGGAAACCTGAGTTCTAACTCCAGAGCGAACACTGACCATATAACCACGGGCAAGTAACTTCCCCTCTGTGCCTCAGTCTGTTCAACTACAATATAGCTAATATTTAATAATATTTATATAGTGCTTCAAAGTTCAAAAAGTGCCCTGAACACAGACTATCTTCTTATTCCTCACAACCCCCCCCCCCCCCTTTCTTTTTTGAAGACAGAAGACAAGTGAGGCCAAGAGAAAGGGAAGTGATTTGGCCAGGGTCAAAGATCCACCAAGTGCCTGGGGCAAGATCTGAGCTTAGGTCTTCCTGAATCCAAGTCTGGTGCTTTAGCCAATAGACCGCTTAGCCCCATTTGATGGGGCTAGATCAGGAATTCTTCACTTGAGCTCTTAGGAAAAAAAATTAGTCATTATATTTCAATATAATTATCTTTGTAATACTATGTGTTTTATGGATTTAAACATGTTCTTCATATAGGCTTTACCAGACTCCCAAAGGGGTCTACGAGACAAAAAAGCTTAAGACTCCCTGGGCTATATCATCTCTGAGGGTCTTTCCAGAGCCACAGTTATATGATTCATATTCAACTGAGGCTTTTACCCATTCTTCAGAAAATGGCAGAGAAAGTCCTCTGCTTCCCTTTTAGGGCAGAATCTGTCACTATTAAATTTGAAATTTCCAGAATAAAAAAAGTCCTTATATGTAAGGTAACCAAAACAAACCACAACCCGGCTAATAACAAGAGTTATTGCTATGGGAAATTTTAATACAATGAGGGGAGCACAGTAATTAACCTTGCTGAAACTACACTGACTGGTCATTGGACTACGCACCCCGTCACTGGGTCTGAAGCCCTTCTAGCTTGACAGGACCCCAGATCTTGTGCTCTGCTGACATGGCTCTCAAGAACCCAGGTTTACTTCTACACCAGGAGAAGTCATCTGAGTGAGAAATTAGTGAAGACACAACTCATGTTCTTACAACACTCTGAGAGTTCCGAGATGCCTTCTCTTCATGACAACCTTGTGATGTAAAAACCCAAGGATCATCATTCCCACTGCACAGATGAAGTGTTCTCTTTGCACTCCAATACATTGTGGGAGAACAGCGGGAGGAAGAGGCCAGCAAATAGATCTCCTACTGTAAGTGAATGGCATTTCTGACTGCTAGAAATAAGAGGCATACAACTCATCTGAATGAAGGGTTAGTGTGTTCTTTGTTTTAAAAACTCACTAATGGAGAGAAATTACAGCCTCTATGTAAATTATTAAATATCATGCAAAGAAAATGAGAATCCTGGTGACTTCCCCCTTCTCTCTACCTTGCATTTAATTTCTCCTGTGGTTTCCATTTATTTTTATTTGTTCTGTGTGGTTATCGTCCTTCCTAAGAGGTTTTTGAAAAAAAAATATTTAGAATTTTTGCCTTTGTACCCCTAGTGTCCAGAACATCCTGGGCTCCCAGTAAATACTTGGTGATTGATATCATTTAGGTTAACCAGATGATCTCAGCATCTCATTTATCTTTGGTTACGACAATGGTACCCTTACAGTCATCTCTGGTTATTTGTGCTAGCTTCCATCTTTACTCTTGAACATTCAAATGGATAGATGAACTTACTGATTTAGAAGTTCTATCGATGGTATGGGTTGCAACTCATCCACAGTGCCACTCTTCCCCATGCCCTTTCATACAAACGCCACAGGAGTTTCACCCTACATTTTAGAAGTCTTTGTTTCCTTCTCCTGACACGTGAGGACATGCTCTGGCTCTTTGTCATCCCTTGTCCTTGTGATATAGTCAGCCCACTTTCGCTTCCTATTATAATTTCCTCAATGATTATCTTTTATTCCTGTTCTTCTTTGAAGTTCTACACTGGCATTGTTTCAGGAGCTCATAACTATCATGCACCTGTCCAACGACCTCTGTAAGATTTTTAATTCTTTTTAATTCTTGGAAGACTATTGTATTCTATATTAGCATTCTTGGTAGAAAGAATATTGGTATCAAAAAGATGGGCCTTCATTTCCATTTTTAAGCTTATAGTCAACAGAGCTTTGCAATTTCCTGAATCCAGACAGTTCTCCTTTTCAACTCCCATGCTCAAAGCACCCACTTATAGTCTCTATCCCAGGTATACACGGCGATAGGCAATCTCTGTAGGTCGTCCATCCAAATGCACTTTATAGTCGCAGGAATATCTAGGCAAAAGACATTCTTCATCCACTTTTTCCACCTTCTTATGTGGATGTTCAGGCAAATCTCTTGATTGGTTATCCATCTTTTCTTTTTTAAAGCAGGTTCTCTCTGCAACGTTCCAGGGCTTGATGAGACCTATACAATGGCACCTACAACCGGAGCATATGCAGGACGTCACAATCTACAGAGAATTTCTCTCCACTTAGTCTGTGCTGGATCTCTCTCCTCCATCACATTTTTGGTGAATAAATATCTCCCTGTTTTGAGCGCTGTTTGTTATCTATGATAAGAGAATGATCGAATGATTCTTTTTTTGTATCTTTCAAGGAATTTTGAATGATTTTTGATGCTTACATCAAAAACTAGTAAGAGCCTTTAAGAGCACTATTTTACTCTACTGAAACAAATGCTAAAAGAAAATAACGAACATATCATAATTATAGTGGAATTTTATATTCTCTACAGCTTTCAGTCAAATGGTAAATGGTAAAGATGCGATCTACTGCTGAATGTAGCTTTGGAAAATCCATTTGTTCCTTACTAATACTCTAAGTGAGGATGCCGTTGATTCATGTATTGAGGACTTTCATGAAGATTTTGTACAAATGAAAGACTTTTTATGTAAGGGGGCAGTTGTTGGTGACTTCTCAGTTGCCTTTTTGAAGTAGTAATGAGGTCCAAGATTTTCCTTCCCTGACTTTACTAACTTCCATCCACCAGGTACTTTGCATACTGATCCCGCAATACCCTTACAATTGTGTTCCTATATACATTTGGTCAATTTGGCTGCTTCTCCCATTTTTTATTTCCTTTAGTGCCAATTCTATCTCTCCTATAAGTATATCTGAGACTGTGATATTAAGAGTACAAGTGTGGTGGCTGCACTGTCCTTAATAGTGAAAACATTTGTTAAAGTAATCTTTGCAGATGTTTTCTCATTTTTTTTTCTATTTCTTGTCCTTAAATGTCTTTGGGATGACTTCACCTAAGTGAATCTCTTGCTAAGCTTTCTTTCTTTAAGCTGTCGTTCACTTTCTGTTGCTTCTTTCTACTTTATGAGACAATATTGCCAATAATCATCCATTATCGTTTTTCAGAAGATTTTATAAATGAATTTATATTTTAAATGGGTGTTACCTTTGTCCACCATCTCCCACTGCTTGGCAAGTAAGTCAAAGGTTTGCTAAGGTGATTTGCTAAGGCTTTTTTGGTCTTTTTAACGGCAGCAACAGATTTATACCAAGTACACTTCTGTGTGTGGGTGCCATTTTACTGTACATTTCCCATTTTCACTGTCAAATACTTAAAACATTTTTTTTCTACTGAAATTAACAAATCTCAAATAAAATAAGCACTTCCATATGTAAGATGGCACAGGATTTATATAGTTCAGTCTTCTGGGGTATATCATAAATTCAATGCATAACTTTTAAAGCTGTTCATCTTGTCTTTGTTCCTTCTGGCCTTCCTTCTGTTTTCTTCAGTGCATTTTAAAAAATGTTCAAATGTGGCTCCCTTCTCTTGCCTACCTTTCCTCTTACCCCCAAATTAAAAGGGAAGTAAAATTCTTTTTAACAAATATATAGTGTAGGAAAATATTCTCATATTTTGACTCCATCACCTCTCTGTCAGGATTGGTATGTTCCTACATCACTCCTCTGGAAGCTGGTTTGGTAACTGTGTTGAATACAGCTTACGTGTTTCAAGGTTATTTTTACTTACAATGTGGTTGTTACTGCATAAATTGGTCTCTGTGTTTTGCTCATGTAACACTTAATTCATTTTTACAAGACGGCCCAGTTTCCTCTGAAGCCATCCCTTTAGTCTCTGCTAACAGAGAAAATATATTCCAATATATTCATATACAGCCTGTAAAGGCATTCCCCAACTGATGTGATACTTCTGTACTTTTCAGTTCTTTGCTATAACAAAGAGCTATTATAATAGACACTTTTTGTATACCTGAGTTCATTTCCTTCCTCCAAGCTGTCCTTGGAGAAATGAGTAAGCATATTTCATTGACATTTTTGGTACAGGTGCAAACTGTCTTCCTGATGATTAGACCAATTTACAGCTCTACCAACCAGAAATGGCAGAATGGGTTTTCCCAGTGCCTCCAACTAAAGACATTTTAGCTTTCCTGTCATCTTTTCACATGGATGGGTGTGAAGGAGAACTTCAGAGTGATTTTGATTTGCATTTCTCTAGTTACAGTGATCTGGACAATGAATTTGACATAAATGATGAAAGTCTGTCTTTCTTCCTTCAAAAACTTCTATTTCATAACCTTTTCTAATCTATCTACAAGGAAATAGCTGATTCTTATTGATTTTAATCAGTTCCATAGAGATGTCTGATACCAGACTATTGTCAGACACATTCGCTGCGAAGACTTTTTTTTTTTCTGACAACTGTCTCCCTGCTCATTTTACTGCTGCAAAAACTTGTAAATTTTCGTCAGAATTGTCCATTTTATCTTCTGTGATCTTCTATCACTTTTTGGTCATTAATTCTTCTATCATTTATAGCTGTGAAAGGTATTTTCCAACCTTGCTCTTCTAATTTTTCTATGATGCATGTGACTTTTATATCTAAGCCACGTATCCACTTAAGAGTGTGTGCATTAGTATATGGTATGACATGTAGGTCCATACACAATTTCTGCCAGACTTATTTTTAATGTTCTCAGTTTTTGTTGAATCGAATTTGAGGTCTTCGGCTTTGTCAAACACCATATCACTATGCCTACATATTTATGTTGCACATAAACTCTGTTCCACTGACTGACTTTTCTGTTTTTTTTTTTAAACTAGTATCAAAAAATTGTGATGGTTATTGCTTTACAGTATTGCTTGAGATATGCTAAGACCCCTTCATTCCCTAGTATTTTTTTTATTATTCCCCTTGAGATTTTGAATCTTTTTTTCTAGATAAATTATTCTTTTTTCTAGCTCTAAAAATAATCTTTTCATTGTTTGATTAGTGTGGCATTGAATGCAAAATTGGTTTAGGTAGCTTTGTTATTCTTATTATATTGGTACAGCCTAAACATAAGCAATCAATATTTCTCAAATTATTTAGTTGTTACTTACATGAAATATTTTGTAGTTGTATTCATTTAGTTCCTGTGTGTGCCTTAGTTGTTGGACCACTAAATATTCTGAAGATTTCTATAATTATTTTGAATGGATTTTTCTATCTCCTTTTACTGGATTTTGCTAATAATTTAGGAAAGGTAGATGTTTGTGTGGGTTCATCATATATATTGTTACTTTGCTGGTTTGTTTCATTTTTTTTGTTGTTGAACCTTTAAGGTTTTCTAAGTAAATCATCATATCACTGCAAAGAAGTGGTTTTGTTTCCTATTTACCTACTCCTGATCTTGCTGGAAATTTCTCTGATTTATCTTCATTATGTATCTGGGTCATGGTTTTAGAACATATTAAGAAAAGGCCTGTTTGTTCCAATGCTTTTTAGTGATTTTAACAGGAATTGGTGTTGTGCTTTGTCAAAAGCCTTTTCTGCATCTACATAATCGTGTGATTTTTACTTTTTCTTATTAATTTTAATTTGTTTATATTTTTCCTAATATTGAACCAACTTTGCAATCTTTGTATAACAGAAACTCAGTAATACTGTATAATTTTCTTGGCATGTTGCTGTGACCGCTTTGATAATTTTAAAATTTATGTTAATATTAATTAGAGACAGTGGCTTATATATCCTTTCTCCCTGTTTTTATCATAAAATGTATTTGGTGGCATCTCTTCCTTTTCTATTTTTATAGTTCATGTATGATTGAAATCATCCATCTCCTCAATTCTTACAGCACAACAGAATTCCAACACATTCATATATCATAATTTGTTTGTCAATTTCTCAATTGATGGGTATTCTCCCAGTTTTTTGCCACCACAAAATATTTTTGTACATATAGGACCTTTTCCTCTTTACTTGATCTCTTTGGGGCACATATATGGCTGTAGTATAGATAGGACAAAGAGCATACACACTATTTAGTATGCATAACTCCAAATTGATTTTGAAAATGGTTGTACTCATTCATAGGTCCACCAACAGTGAATCAATATACTTGTTCTCCTACAGACCCTCCAACATTTTCCATTTTCATTCCCCTCTACCTTTGCCAATCAAATGCGTATAAAGTAGAACCTCAGGATAGCTTTAATTTGCATCTCTCTAGTTATTGGTGATTTGGAGGAATTTTTAAAATATCCCTCCAGATAGCCTATACTTCTTCCTGGCTTTAATGAGTACCTGAAGCATAAAAGTATTTGTTCCTGTCCCTTACTTTTACTCTATATGAATATTGCTCTTTCAAATGACTTTCTTGTAAATAACATAACGTCGGCTTTGGCTTTTTAGCCTATTTCCCTATTGTCTTCTCTTTTATTGTTGAGTTTATCCCATATATGTTCATGGTTCTGACTGCTAACTGTCTAGTCTCCTCCAATCTCACTCCTCATTTTTATCCTTCACACATACACATCTCCTCCTTTACAAGGAATGTATTCAATTCCAGTAGTGCCTATTTAATGTAATCTGCTTCTGTTCTACTTCTTCTCTTTTTCTCTCCTCACTCAGTTCCTAGGCCTCCCCACCGCCCCCTCTCCCCCCATCCAAAGCCTTGCTGACTTTCTGTGATACCATTCCTTTTGTAGCTGTTCATAAACCATTACTCTGATGATACTTCTTTAGACTTTTGCCAGAAAACAGTCAAGTTCAATGACTTTTAGTTTACAGACTTTTGAAAATTGGGACCTTTCAATTCTTTAGGCCGGGAGGAACCATTTCGGGTTTTCATGTTCATTCAAAAATCACTGACATCGACTCAGCATTTACATCCACCAATGCCTTCAGGACCCTGGGATCTACTTGGCAGAGGCCTGATGACCTGAACTCATGAAGGAAAACTGAGCACTTCCACCATCTCCTTCCTTATCTTACATATCAACTTCTCATTAGCTATTTTTGTTCTATTCATTCCAATCAAAAGATCATTCCCCTTTGTAGAGAAAACAGAAGGAAAATAAGAGCTGAGTCATTCGACTTTCTCTTGGTCACTGATAATTACTGTCTGATTTAACCTCTGTAATAGTAATACCAATGTACGCTACCATGTATAGAGCATTTAAAAGTTTTCAAAGTACTTTACAAATATGATCTCACGTTATCTGCACAGTAACCCTGGGAGCATAGGTGCTGTGATTACCCTCACTTTACAGATAAGGAAATTGGGGCACACGGAAGTTAAGTGCCTTGGGGAAAGGCTGTTAGCCAGAAAACTCACCTTATTAAACATGAGAAGCATCATACTACACAGAAGCCATGTGAATGGGATGACTAAGGGCATGTTATCCTCTACAGCCAATACCACTTTAATGAGCATCAGGTAAGATAAACCTTTGAAATGCAATAATTTTGCTTCTCCTTTAAAAGTACTGACATGTTATTTTAACCACACTTTCTCTTGTTTTTAAATGTTCTCCTTTTAATATGCAATTCACTAAAAATAGATCTTTCAACATAGGAAGGAAAAAAAAAACAGTTAAGTGTCTGAGGCCGGATTTGAACTGTCTTTGGCCAAAAGGGGGGCCCAACCCTTATTATTAGTTCTCAATGCAGCTAAAAAAAATCTTTTTAACTGTTAGCTTTACCTTTCTTGTCAGCCTCAGCTTATGAGTTTTACCACTTTTCATTTTTTTTACAGTGTCACAATTATGTATTCAACCTATTACCTATGCTTCTCTTCCATCCTGTGCACATCTTTTAAAAACCTAAGTTTGCTGATGTCTTTCCTGTGTACACACATTGCTTTCTACAGACAACTTCCACTTTCCTTTTTCATCAGAATAGTTTCTCTTTGTGTCTTCAGAATTTCATTCTTGAGAGCTTCCCACTTGTCCTAAACTTACTTCCCCTGTAGAAGTTTAGACTGTGGGCTCTCAATTTTTCTCTGCACCCTTTGAAACCTGTTCCCTAAAATCTCAGACATACGGCAGGCCTGCCTCGCTAATCTGTCAGTCTCTCTCATCCTAAGACAAAGTATTAGTTTTCCTCCAAGGTTTCCACTGTTTTGGAGTCAGAAAGTTCAAATCCTACCTCTGACAGTAGAGAATTAAGTTAGACTCTTGGCAAAGAGAGGAGACAACAAGTAGTTTTCAAGTACTAACAATGGGAAAGGGCAGCAACTTAACTCTGAGCCTTAATTTCTTTATCTGTAAAATGAGGGAGTTGAGCTGGATTGGCCTCTAAGGTCACTGCCAGTTCTAAATTAATGATCCTATGAGCCACTTCCTCCATTTGGATAATTGAGCCCAGAATAGCAGTTCCTATGGCTGCTCCCTCCATCTTTTTAATCCCATATCCTTTGCCTCCCAAAATATATTCCAACCCCTCCATTCCTTAAATGTTGTGTCAGCTAAATCTTGTGTGAGTCTGACTGTGACTTCCATGGGTTTTTAATTCTTTTTACCTGCTTGCAGCATTTTCTCCTTGACTTGGAAGTTCTGGAATTTGGCTGCAATATTCCTGGGAGTGTTCATTTTAGGGTTACTTTCAGGAGAGGACTAGTGGATTCTTTCCATTTTTACTGTGCCCTCCAGTTCAAAGATATCTGGATAGTTTTCCTTTCCATTTAGCTAATTCTAATTTTTAAGGACTTATTTCTTCAGTAAAATATTGTGCTTTTTTTTAAACCAAACTGTTAATTCTCTTTTATAACTTTCTTGTTTAGCTCTCATTTTTCTTCCCACTTTTTCTTCTAACGCTCTTGTTTTGTAAAATTGTATTTTTTCTCTTTTTGCTTCTGCTGCTTTCATGGTTCCGTCTGGAGACCTGCAAGTCTGCAGTGCTTCCAAAGCAGTATGATCTGGGAAGAAGTCTATTCACAGCCCTCCTGATCAGAGCTCTCTATATTCCTGACCCAGGTTTGGGTCTATTGGCTTGTATATAGTTCAGCTTCAGTAGACTGTTGCTGGACTTAGTCACTGTTAGCCTGCTGGGAGGTTCTGCAGGTTCAGAGAATCTGGACGGCTGGCCCCCCTTCAGTCTTGATCTTCTGCCCTGATTTTTCCACTATAGGTTTATGTGCTGGGGTAAAGGTCAGAACAGAATTACGGCTCTGCTTCTGCGCTCAGAACCACAAAGCTACGCTTCTGGAACTTGTTTTGTGCTTAGTACTCAGTTCTGCAGCTGTCTCTCTTCATCCTGGATCTCTTTCAGTCCCAGTGCTTCCTCCTGCCCTTGTGCTCTCTTAACTCCCTTCCAACCCCGGGCACTGGAATGTTCCGGGTCCCATCACTGCTGCTGCCATCACTTCACTGTACTCCTGACCAGCCCCCACCCCAGTGACCACAGACCTCTCTGTCTCTCTTCCTAAGCTTCCTAGAGCTAGAAAAATGACTCACTTTGAGGTTCTGGGTTTGGGCTGACATATTTTCTACATTGTCATGGAGGAGGTGTGTCAGGTGTTAGGCAGAAACGTTTCCTCTCACTCTTGACCCCACCTTACCCTCCACCCTTCTGGAGGATGAAACTTTATTGCAGGTGCTTAATAAATGACTACTGATTGGCCGATTCATTCCTTGAGGCAAGACAAAGAATAATTAGCTGTTCTGCTTTTAGATAACTGAATGGCCCTATCGCGGCGGTCTTGTGCTTCCACTTTGTACGGAGGAGGCTTGTGATATACATTCTGAACTCAGCTGTAGCCTCCTCCAGTGTACTCTGATGACATAACCTCTTTTTGACCCAAACCCTCTCCACTTTGCTTCCCCTTCTGGTCCTTATATTTCCTCGCATGAGTATATCTTCTGAAGCTACCAGGGTATTGCCTTCGACTCTTTGCCCACCAATGTTCCATTAGGATTAGAGATGGTCTTTCAAACCTACATTCCTGTGATAAGTTTCTGATCACCAAGTATCAGTTACATGTATGAAGTCAAAATTGCCGGTTACCCACATTTTGTGCATCTGGTTTTATTGCTTGCTTCTTCCAGTTTTGTTTCCTGTTTATTTCTGAGGATCTCTAATACCAATCTTCTTCCTACATTGTAGCTACTCCCCATATAATACCCAGACTGTTAAGCTATATGTAGGTACTTTTCTCCATTCTCTTTTCCTTTTAGCTTAAAGATATTTTGATCACAGTTGCAAGACTCTAAGTAAATAACATCCTTTCCAGCCCCTAGGGTTGTACCATAATGCAGAAATTATTAAACCATAATCTGGGAATTTGAATTCTATTTGCAGGTAATGTGTTCTTAAACAGCTCTTAACTCCCTAGTATGCCTTTACTTCCTCAAATCCTTGTTTTTGAACAGCTGGAGTGAGATGTTCTTAGAAGGACCACCTGTGTAAGGCTGATGACTTTCTTTTCCAAAACTTCATATAAACATATACAAGGATATAAGATGATATCCAAAGATCTAATCAAGTGGCAAACGCAGAGTCAGAATTCAAGTCTTCTGATTCAATATATAAAAAAGAATACAGGCTGACTTCCTGTCTTAGGCTGATCTTTTGTTCTACTATCTGACAGAAAAGTGACAAATATTTTACACACTGAAAAATAATAAGTCTCTCGAGATTCTGTAAGAATCCTAAAAACATCATCATGTCTTACAAGTTGTCCGTTCCTTTGCCTTCTAGAGCTGAATTGCAGTGCCAACGTTGGAAATCAAGGAACAAAAGATATCTCAGCCCTCATTTCTTATCACCCTGAGATTTCTGCCGTTACTTCTCTGTCCTGACAGTTTTAAGAACATTTGCCAGTTAAAAAACTTACAGTGTTACTTTGAGGAGCTGTGATTTCATCAAACAAGGCACTTTTCCCTCTACTGACACAGACTAAAATTCTTACCTTTATGAGTTGCTGAGTTGAAAAGAGAAAAACAAAATAATCTTCCCTGGGGTTAACTTTCTGACAATGAGCCTTTTCCCAAACTTAGCTGACATAGTCTTTAAAATACAGCCTATGGCCGACTCTGTACTTAAAACATTTTCTTTTACCTTCGTGGGCCCTTCTAGAGTTGAGGTCATTCAGTATAATGCCTTCAAGCACCTGTGATCATCTCTTGCCGGAGATATCAGAGGAGGAGGACTTAAGTGGGGTGAGTTGAATATCACGTGGGAAATTGTTTAAAATCTTCCTAAACAGTCAAAGGAAATTCTCGGCTGATGTTTTCTGGGTCCCTGCAAGACCATTATCATCTTGTCTTCTCAATCAGAAGCTTCTTGAGGGAGATTATTTTTAATCTCTTTAAAGTCTCCCTATCTAACACAGACTTTGGTATACAAGAGGTACTCAAAATATTCTTACTGTTGATAAAGATGATTTTTACTTGAATCACAGAGAGAGGAGCAACCTGAAGAGAATGACCACGATCCAAACTTCACACAAACCATGGATTCGTTCTGACTTATGTTCCACAACAGACTGGGTTTGCATACGGTTTTCAGTGTTCCTAGACTGCTTTGCTACTTAAAACGGGGTTTCACTGCTTAATAAGAAACAAGTAGGCACACAGGCACAGAGTTTTATTCCACTTTTACAGTTTACAGGATTATGTAGAGAGCTAGAAAGAACCTCTTTAGTCAACCAGTTCAATTCCATCATTTTACGGATGAAGAAATTAAGGCTGAGTGACTCGCCCAGGGACATGCAGACAGTAAGGGGAACTGGGATATGAACCCAAGCATGGTGACTCTGGGGCAGCTAGGTGGCACAGTGGGTAGAGTGCCAGGCCTAGAGTCAGGAAGATTCATCTTCCTGAGTTCAAATCTGGCCTCGGACAGACACTAGCTGTGTGACCCTGGACAAGTCACTTAACCCTGTCTGCCTCAGTTTCCTCATCTGTAAAATGAGCTGGAGGAGGAAATGGCAAACCACTCTAGTATTTTTGCCAAGAAAACCCCAAATGGGGTCACAGAGAGTCAGATACAACTGAAAAACTCAACAACAATTCTGGCTCTAGATCAACCAAACATCAAACATTTATGAAGTGCCTACTGTGTGCCACATACTTGATGTGGATGCAAACAGTGCCCTAAGGGCTAAGCTGCCTTTTCCCTGGTTTGTCCTCTAACTTGGAGATGCCTTAAAGTCTCTTGATGCAAAGGTGCCCTAAGAGATGAGTTTCTCTCTCCCTGGCCCCTAAAGTCTCCTCCTCTTATCTTGAAATGCCACCTAACTTACCGTTCCCCACTACCCCGCCATCTGGGGCCATAAAAATTCCAAATTCCGGTCTCCTTTATCGTGTGTCATTGGTTGCCCTCTACCTGTGTCCTTATCCCGTAAATATTATCCTATCCCTAAATCTCCAAACCCCATAAGAAACCCTAAAATCATCCTCCAGGCTGTATAGCTTTTGGTCTATATAAGTCTGGCTCCTTCCCTACATCAGTGCTTTTGTTTAGCTCCTTGCTAAATCTCAGGCCTGCTGCTTTTGTGTCAATAAAGCTCCCAATGGCTACAGAGAAAGTCTAAGTAACTTCTTTCACATTTGATGAACCGGCTCTCCCAACTCTGACCTCAGCACACTGCTAGGCACTAAGGATACATGCATTCATTGTTCATCCCCCTGTACAGTTTCTCAAATCTCATTCCTTTGCTCTCAACTGGTGCTAGTCTAAAGGGTTTGTGATATCCCCCCTTTGCTTATTGGCTCCCACCCTCAGCAGAGCCCCTCAGTGGTCACTAGGAGGGGCATACTCTTTTCAGGAATTTCTTTCCCCTTTTATCATTAAAGCCCAACTTGCTCCTACAAACCCAATCCAGAGTGGTTTTATTTCCCAGGAGCAGCTCCAAAAGGGCCGGCAAACCAACGAGCATGTTTTGTTTCTTTGTACTTTGCCCTGTTCTCAATATGAGAACTGCATAAGTCAGTGCTAGGAACACTTTAAAAGGAGGGAAAGCTGAAGACAGGGGCGCAGAGACGCCACGGCTTTACGGTAGATTGTAGCCTTGACATAGTGCAATCTTTTGTAATTGCCACATCAACATCGGCTGAAATATGAGTGTACAGGACATGTCACTTAGCTCACATCTACCACTTGTGATCACCCACCTCAGAATGGGATGAAACGTCAGGGTCAGAGAAGCAGCCACGTGTGCTGCTACAAACCAGACGCTTACTGGGTGCAAAAGACTCAGATATGGTACTCAGATTAGAAGCCCAGGGCACATGGTAAGGCTGCGAGCTCCTGGAGGCTCTTCTTTCTATCTCTAGCATGTACCACAGTGCCTGGCACACAGCAGTTGTTGTTTGGCCTTCATTCGCAAGAGGACCATGACCTCAGGGAGGTGATGCCATGACTTGCAAGCGAACTGGGTTTAAGTGAGAGAGGGCTGGGCAGAGTCACGAGCCTCACTTTCTCCTCTGGAGCAAGATATAGAACAGGAGAACTAGAGATGCAGTGGGAGACCTTGGCCTTTTTAAGCTAAGGTCTTTCCCAGGTCTCAGTTTGACTGAGGCAATGCCTGCTCCGTGATTAAGGCTAGGTAAGAAATGAGGCAGAGTGGCCTCTTCTACCTAGTTTAAAAAAAAATCAATCTGGAAGGGTTTTTGGCCAAAACACAAACAATTTCTATTTACATTCACTCTGGGACATCAGGTTCCAAATAATGACCAAGTGGGGCTTGGGCTGGGACCTACTGTTAGCCAAAGTGATTTGGGTTTAAGGCATGGTCCTTAAGAAAGAAATCTAGCCAGTAAACTCCAAGATATCCCTGGGAGGGTACACCCCCCAGGCCTCATCCAGTGTAAAGTCCTCACCTCCCTCTTCTCTTCACCCTTCAGGTGCTCCCTTCAAAAGCATTCATCAGAAGAATCCCCTCCCACCACTCAAGGAAGGCCTTTTTCATCTCCCCCTTTCAATCTTTACCCCTCCTCCTCATCTGCTCTCCCACTGGCTATTAGATTATGAGACCAAAGAAGTCACCTTTCCCTCATTGCTAGCCCTTGATCTGACCCAGGCCTGGCACAGAGTAGGCATTTAATAAATGCTTACTGATTATTACTAACTTATCATCAGAGTAAAAACACAAATCCCTCATCCATTGTAGTACAGGATCGCAGAATGATTTTCAAAGCAGGGTTGGCAGTTTAATTTCAGGTCCTTGTAAAAGTTATGAAACTAAAGGTAATTTGGTGAAAGGGGCAAGGGGTGGGATAATTAAACCAAACCTAAATGATAAGACTTTTAGGGTTAAGTGATTAAGATCCATCAATCATATAACTTTAAGTGATTATTATATGCCAGGCACTGGGTACCACAGAACAAGGGCAAAAATGAAAGTCTGTGAATTTAATACAAGGTAAGTTGAGGGGAGGGGAAAAGATCAGGGAATGCTCCATGAGGTGAGGCCAGGCGCTTGGGCTGAGATTTGAAAGAGTCTGTGCAAAGAAACAGCAACGGTAGACTAGTCGGGTTATGTGTGAGAAGCAGCATGTAGGCCAGATGAGCTAGACAGCAGAGTTCATTAAAAAGGACTAAGTGGAAAGGTCATCTGAAGGCAGAGCTTTAAATATCAAACAGGGAATCCTTTAGTAATATCACTTTGGAAGCCTTGTGTAAAATCATAACTAAAAGGGAATACCTGGGTAACTGCACAGTTAAGGGGTGCAGGACTGGCTCTGGAGTCAGGAAAACTCACCTTCCTGACTCAGACAGACACTAGCTGTATGACCCTGGCCAAGTCATTTAACCCTGTCTGCCTCAGTTTTCTCATCTGTAAAATGAGCTGGAAAACGAAATGGCAAACCACTCCAGTATCATTACCAAGAAAAACCCAAATGGGGTCAGAGAGAGTCAGACATGACTGAAACGACTCAATAACGCCTGAGTAATTACATATAAAATACATGATGAACTCACAGATATTTAATTTGCTAAAAAAAAAAATTCTTTTTGGCCAAGTGACTCACTTCAGAAAATTTTCATGAAATATTAAAAGAACCAGAAGCCCCTAAGTGGTAGAGTGGATCACCCAAGAAGAGATTTATGGAAAAGCATGGGAAAGAATCATGTAGGATGAGATGTCATGTGGAACAGGCCAGGAGAAATCAACTCAGGCCAGTCTGGTAGCTCAGGTTTGAGACTAGAATAAAATGAAACACCATTAACAAAGAAAGGTTTAGTTGGCAATAGTGGGGAAAAGATATTCACAGATATTCCACAGGCGGTAGTTTCTGGGCCCCTGTGCATTCCATGCTGGTCTTCTGGTCAGAAGTCTGAGGGAGAAGCAGATTAATTGCTCACATCCCAGCTTCTTTGTAGGTAGGTGCACCAGGAAACTACATCAACAGCCCATGCCTTAGTCCTTTGAACCAATTAAGCCTAAAAGACACTTGCAATACCTTCTACAGAAAAATTAGCCTAGCCTTCCTGGGGGAGGGTGTTAGGTTACTGCTCCTACCACAGCATGGACTGGCTGTAATCCTCTCAGGTGGAAGGAGAACCCACCATGATCATGGATCCATCTAAGTATCAAGTCATTTACAAACTCCTCAATTCTAAAGAATCTTGGGAGGGAGGAAAAATAAAGTTCTTACACAGAAGGCGATACCCTAGTCCAGTGAGTAGTCTGCACAGAGCGGGCATTTAAATGTTATTGGTTGAACTGCTTGATGGAAACAGCAAGAAGGGGCCTTGAACTCTCTCATTTTATAATACAAATCATAACTCCTACAATGCGATGGCAAACACTCAGGTCCAGAGCAATGACTTCTTCAAAGTCACACAGTTACTTAACAGCAAAGCTGAGAAGTGAGCCCAAGCTTCCTGAGAGCCCCTCTACTACGCTTTTTACTATACGGGGCTGGCTCCCTCGTGAAATTGTGTCATGTATTTTACAGAGGCTGTGTGGTAGGGAAGAGAAAGATGGCACCAGAAGTTAGAATGATTTAGATTCAAATCCTACCTCTGACACATATTAGCTGTGTGAATCCTGACTACTTTCTTAATAACCTGTTGGTGCCCCAGGGAACATCCTGAGTATAAGTTAAAGATGAGCTGCTGCTGGTTATCTATAGAGGGGATTTCCATACAAGGAGTTCTTTACACAGACAAAGTCATGGGTATGGTCACTCCTATTTTTTAAAATTCATAATGAATTTACTTGTCAGTTTCATTCTTCCCACACTAATTTGGACTCCAGGAGTTAGGGATTTCTAATGATTCAAAGGAAGACTAGGTTCAAGATTACTTCTGAATTATCAATAAAGAAAGAATTTGTTAAATTAATAGTACAAGACTATAGGGAGACCGGTAATATTACTTAAGAGAATAAATTACTTCAAAGCTGGTCAGAAGCACTACTTACACATAACTATACTGTTAATGATAAACCTCACTTATCTGTTCACTAAAGCTGGTCCAATGGCTTTGATTTCATCCTGGAATCTTGTTAGCATTAATTCCAAAGCATTAAAACGTTTTTGGATACTCCCTAAATAAATTGTATGATACAGACTTTTCAGTGATCCAAACCAGGGAGTGATTCAACAGCAGTTGAGGTGAAGAAAGACTGAAGGGTTTTGATGGACTGCAAGCAAGTACGGACCAAAGTATGATGAAGCAGCACCATGGTGGTACATGAGTGTCACAGACTGTTATTGAGCTAGAAGAAATGATGAATGTGCTAACTATAGAGAAGTATGGGAAGACTTACACGAATCAATGCAAAGTGAATTAAGCAGGGCCAAGAAAACAACGTACATAATGACTATGAGAACGTAAATGGAAAGAACCACCACCATCACAAAACAAAGGAAAAAGAATGCTGAAAATCACAAAAGAACAAGCTTGGTCCCAAAGAAGAGTTATGAAAAATTACTCCCTACTCCCTCAACTGGGAATGGGGAAAGGAAGGGTAAGTGCATGAGTGTGGAACATGCATACAGTGATTGATTTTTTTCCAATGAATTGATTGGTTTGGTTGAATTGTTTTCCTCTTTTTTATTTTTTAAAATTCTTTGTCATATGGCTCTCTGGGAGGGGGTAGGGGAAACTCTAGGCAATGTAAAAACAAAAGATATCTATATCTACATCCATCTATCTGTCTATAAAGGGTGTAACTGGAAAGGTGACATTAAAAAAAAAGTTGGGGTAAAAAAACCAACCTGCCCAGCAAATTCTTTTCTCCATCACTTACAATGCAGCTACTACATTTGAACTCCAACATTAAATTTCCTCACATGCTACATGGGCAGGCAGAAATGACTCTAAGAATACACAGATAGGCACATCGATTAAACTAAAGCAAACAGATACAGGGGAAGTCTGTGGGAGGTGACTAGTTTCCAGCCTTCTGAAGGATCAATTTTCATGACAAATGGAAGACAAGTAGAGATCAAATAATTATGGAAATTGGAAGACGTTGCTACAACAACAAAAAAAAGTGGTGAAGAAGACTCTGCTAACTATTGACCCACATACTTATTTTCTCAATCTACACATTTACTGGAGGGATCCTGGATAAACATATGAGGTAGGAACAATTAGACTTTCAAAACCAAAACTCTATAGCAGATGACATCAGGAGAGTCCCACACCTGACTGAGAGGTACACAAAAAACAAGGATTTGAATTGGTTGCACAAATGTAACCTTCTGAAGGATCTGTTCCAACAGGGTTACTCAATGCATATTACTAAGATTATACAAGATTCTTTGACAGACTCAAGAAAAGGAGATAGATTTGATTATTAATTTTATTATTTACTTTAAATTATTGCTTAATGATTACTAATATTGAAGGGGAACAGAACAAGCATTTATTAAGTACCTGCTGTGTGCCAAGCACTGTGTTAGGGACTAGACAAGTATTATCTCATTTGACCCTTACTACAATTCTGAGAGGTAGGTGCTCTTACCATCCCCATTTTAAACTAAGGCAAAGGGAGGTTAAGTGACTTGTTCTTGGTCACACAGCTAGTAAGTGTCTGAGGCTGCATTTGAACTCGGATTTTCCTGACTCCGGGTCCACTTAGCATCCTTGAGTAAGGCATACACATATGCCAGCCAAAGACTTTTTCCATTGGCCATGTAGGTTATCTTATATTGAGTCCACAGTGAAGAAGGGTTCCCGATAGAGTATGAAGTCCCCAGATACTCCAATTAGCAAATGCCATGTTGCTAACTGCATCCAGCTGTGGAACGCTGCTGAGTGTCCTAAATTACATCTATGATCACTCAAAAGGGCCCAGCAGTTCACAGGGAGGAACAAACAGATGCTTATTTCCAACCGTCCAGTTGCTAACAGGTATTCAGATGGAAAGCTCTTAGGGCTGATTCATTAACTTTACCTCTTGCAAAGACACGGCGAATCAACAGTGACCCTAAGTCCACAACTAAATGAGAGGAAGGAAATGGGTCAGACTGCATTTGTGAAGCCGTGTAGTCTTTTAATCACCCAAAGCGTCTCCTGATACTAAAAATTTCTCTTTACCTAATATTTTCTTTGGAAGATGCTAAGTGGCTATGAATGGTGGGATACCAAAACTTTTAAGGAGTCAAAATTATAGATTGCTTGAAGCAGGAAAGGCCCATGAAACTATAGGCCACTCAGAGGAAAAGGCCTGCTCTAGCTGTAAGTGGGCTAAGCTGATTACCAAGAAGGAACTGCTTGCAAGGGGCAGATTGCGTCAGAGATACATAACCAGAAAAGGATGTGGGCCAGACACACTGCAAGAACAGGAGAGAGGGATGTGCTGAATTTGCACCCTCATAATTTTGAGACTTAGGGGATGGCCTTGAGCATGCTGTGAGGTTCTGCCTGCAGTGGATTTGTGGTAGGAGACATGCAAGAATCACATAGGTTGATGGGCTGTAATCTGCACTATTAGAAGGAGGTATCCAGATTGATGAGATCACAGACGGTTCTCCTCCTACCTGCCTGACCATTCCTTCGCAGTCTCTCGTGCTGATTCATCATCTGTGCCATGCACACTAACTGTGAGTGTATCCCAGTGCTACGTCCTGCACCCTCTTCTGGTTCCTCTCTATATTTTCTCTTGGCAACCTTGTCAGTTGCCTTAAAGTATTAGAAATACAATTCAATTTACGGGCAACTTTACAGGACAACAGTCACTATGAAAAATGAGCCTAAAAGAGTAGTTACATAGAAAAAACCTTAGTTATCCTAAATTTAAAGTAATCCCAGCTAATATCAAGTTGCTTTTTTTAAACTTTCCCAGTTCCATTAGTCTCCTTTACCATACCTTCTATACCTTTAATCTCTCTTCACAGTGACCTAAGTTCTCCAATTTTATTCCTGCCTAATCACAAGTGAAGATGGAGTCTCAAATCAAAGACAAGAGTCTCTGCATCAAGCCTTATCACACACCTCCCTAGAGGCAGCCCCCACCTCTACAGTCATGTGCTTCTTACTGCTGTCCCCATGAGACTGAAGAATGGATTTTGTCTATGTCTGAAGCCCAGTCACAACTCACTTTTTGTTTAACCATTATCCTTCGATGTGAAAATAGCCAGAAAGATTTTTATAGGTATGGGAGTAGATTACAAACCATTGTGAAAAACGAAATCCTTTTGAACTGCTATTGGCCACTCACTTTCCCAAAGCAAAGCAGAAAGTGTCTTTGCTCACAGTCCAAATGCTCATCTGTAGCACTAAGCGGCACATGAAATTACATTTCAATTACGAGCACTTTCAGCATGTTACTGGGTATTAGCAGTACATAAAACGCTACCTATTTGAGGAAGGAGCTCTGCTCTCTGCAGTAAGGCCTTTAAAGCAGTTTTCAAAGGAAATGGTGCGGTCCCGAATAACTAAAACAAAGGTCTTTTCGATAGTACAAAACATACTACATGAAGTGAAGTAAAAGCATAAGGAAGCATGCTACCTACTATCTGACAGACAGGTGATAGATTCAGGGAGCAGAATGAGACATCTATTTTTTGGACATGGCCAATTTAGAGAATTTATTTTGCCTGACTATGCATACTGGTTACAAGGAGTTTTGGGGTTTTTTTTTACCCCTTTTCCAATGAAGGGGAGATGTTAGGTTAAAGGGAGAAAAAAGCAGATTTTAGTTAATTGGGAAAAAATTAATTAAAAAAAATCTGAATGGATAACCTTTTGCGACGCCTATCTTTCATTACTACTTTCCCAGCTTTTTTCTCTGACTGGGATCAGACGATAAGGTCCACAAGAAGGTGATTAGGCTAATGAGGGACCCAGGACAACATAGGCAGGTACAAAAGGGCTGTGTCTAGTGGCGTGGAACCTAAAATAAGTCACACTGTGTGTCCTGCTAACCTCCACCCTCAACACTAAAGAGGGAACGTCAAGGAAAACCTCGAATGGGTAAGAATCACACAAAGGCAATCTCAGAAGTTATCTAGTCCCATGCTTTTATTTTATAGCTGCGGAAAATCTAAGCCCAGAGAGGCCACATGACTTGTCCAAAGTCAGACATCTCGGAAGCAGCAGAGTTAGAACTCAAACCCAGGGCCTCTATGCCTTTCTCGTCATTCTGGTTTCTACCACACCGGATGGCGTGAAGCGAAATCTAGTGGTCTTTCTTTTACTACAGAGAAACCACAAAAAATCGTTCTCTAGGAGTGGAACATGTCATTTGCTTTATTGCTTTGGGAGCATACACACACGCATACTTTTTATTAATCCAAGTCTCACCTTTCTGGTCGTAAATTTCTGGAGGCAAATCATAAGGCACAGGAAATGAAGTTGCTGGCTCCCGGTTTTCTGAAAAGACTTTCCTCTTGACTTTGAAGGTATCCACTCCCTGAAGAAACACAGGGTGATATTACTACGGCACCCAAAATTCCAGGAAAAGAAATGCTTTATGGAACAAATGCTATCTTTTATGAAATTTACAAGCCAATCCAAGTGGGTTCAGGGAAGTTAAAATGCCAAATATTTTCCCCTCCATTTGCACCCAAATCATCTTTTCTATTCTTTCATCTAAAACATTACCTAAAAGGAAGAGAAGTCTAAAAGCAGATGATGCCTGTACAAATTTCATAGAGAGAAAATGGAACCAATTTTAGGCATCACAACCCATTTTCACCATAATCCCACATAAATTTTGTATGGAGCTGATGTAACTCACTGTGCAAAAACACCTCTAAGTACATGATTACCAATTTTCCAGACAGGAGCTGTCACACTAATCGGCTACTTGTGGTAGAATACGGCGGAGGATGTGACTGTGAAAGTCCCAGCAGAGATGGCAAGAGTCTGAGCCTGGGATTTGGGGGATGGCAGTAGGGAACAGCGAGGAGAGAAGAGAAGCAAGGTATCATGAAGAAAGGGGCCAGAGAGCATCCCACTTCCTGCATTCACCAGAGATGACCTCTGGGATAGACACTGAGATTTTGAGTTTGAAGAGACTACAAATTATCTAGTTGAACATCCTCATTCTGTGGTTGAGGAAACAGAAGTTGAAAGAGGGATGGAAACTGCATAGGGTCAGACAGGTAAAAAGGCCGTCCAGGTGTTGTGACTGAATTCAGCGGGGCGTTGAGGATGAGGGTAAGGTTAAAGATGATGCTGACCAGGGTTTTGAGACAGGACGATTAGGAGGAGTAAAGCAAGAGAGCTGACGCCAGGTTTTGTACAACTCACTTGACTTTGTTACTTTAGAGGGCAGTCTCTGAAGAGGAAGACTGATAGTATCCTAGAATCATACAAAGAGAAGCACACAGAATGGGGTCAAAACTAGACCAGGCCTTGAAGTCATGTTTTACTCTTTCGGGAAAGGGGAAGTTTAGACATGAAGCTGGAAAACAGGTGGCCAAAAGAATACTAATTAAATTTGCTATGGCACTCATTTATTGTTCAAGAGAAATTATCTTTGATGATAAAGCAGAGTCATTGTGTAGCATCAAATTAGAAACTGAAAAGCTAGGTGGCACAGTATACTGAGTGCAGGAAGAAGACCTGAATTCAAATCCCACCTCTGACACTTACTAGCTGTGTGACCCTGGGTAAGCCACTTAACATCTGTTTGCCTCAGTTTCCTCAACTGTAAAAGAGGGATAAAGAAGCACCAACCTCCCAGGGCTGTTGGCAGGATTGAATGAGATAACAATTTGCAAAATGCTTAGCGCATGTTAGCCATAAATATTAATCGAGGGCCTCAAAGATAGCTTCTTGCTCTAACTTTATGATCTGATGTTGCTGCCATGGATTTTTACCCATGCGGAGGTCCACAATGAGGGACGAGATCATCCTGAAAGTATTCCTCTTGGTAGGAATATTTTTTAACTCTTAGTGTGGCCAGAGCTACTTAAAAGTTTCTTTGAGTTCTTGTGGCCATTATGACTTTTTTTTTAAAATACTCTTTAACATTCTCTTTTTAAAATTTTCAGTTCCAAATTTTCTCCCTTCCTCTCCAGTCTGTCCTCCACTCATCGAGAAGGCAAGCGGTACATCCTCCACTCATTGGGAAGGCAAGTGATACATTATACTCATTATACATATGAAATCATGCAAAATATATTTCCATATTAGCCATGTTGGAAAAAAAAGTAAAAAAAAATTCAATCTACATTGAATTAATCAGTTCTCTCTCTGGAGGTGGACAGCATTTTTCATTACGAGTTCTTTGGAAGTGACTTAGATCACTGTATTGATCAGAGTATAGTTGATTATCATTACAATTTGTTATTGTGTGTAACGTTCTTCTGGGTCTGTTCACTTCACTTTATACCAGTTCACAGAAATCTTCCCAGGTTTTTCTGAAGCTATCACCTTCATCACACTAGTATTCCATCACAATCGGATACCACAATTTGTTCAGCCATTCCCCAATGGATGGGGTTTCCAATTCTTCGCCGCTGCCACAAAAAACAACTGCTATAAATATTTTTGTACATATGGGTCTTTTTTCCTTTCTTTTTCTTGGATCCTCTTTGGGGTACAGGCCTAGCAGTAATAGCACTGGTTCCAAAGGTATACTGGATATTATGACTTTTTTGAAATGAAGTTGATAATCCTGCTGAAAGTACCATAAAAATTTCTAAAGGGCAATGACACTGGGGATTTCTTGGTTTGAGAGTTTAGGAGGGAAGCAGAGCCCACATTTGGGGCTAATTCTCACTTCACAGAACAAGGGGGACGATGACAATCAGTAAAACCATTTCTATACCAAATACCCAGCACAGTGACTGGCACAAGGCAGGCCCTTAAATAGTTGCTATTATGCATCTACTAAGGACAGCTAGGTGGTGAAGGGCATGGAGCCCCAGGCCTGAAGGCAAGCCCTGAGTTCAAATCTGACCTCAGTTGCTTTAAGGGCTGTGTTACCCTGGGCAAGTCATTTGCCCTTTGCTGTGCCTCCTCGTGCACAAAATGAGGATGATAAAAGCACCTGCTTCGCAGGGTTGTTGTAAGGATCAAATGAGATGATAATTGTACACTACTTAGCGCAGTGCCTGGCACACAGTAAGCACTAAATAAATGTTTAAAAAAGACAACCCCCAGCCCCTCTGCCTCAGTTTCCTTATCTGTAAAATGGGGATGATAATAGCACCTACCTACCAGGGCTGTTCTGAGGGCCAAATGAGGTAATAACTGTGAAGCATTTAGCACAGTGCCCGGCACATAGCACTACATAAATGCCAGCAATCATCATCATCGTCACCTTCATCACCTACTGTGTGCCAGGCACCGTGCGAAGTGCTTGTCAAATATTCTCTCATTTGACCCTTAAAACAACCCTAGGAGGTAGCTGCTATCATTAAGGCCACTTCACAGCTGAAGACACTAAGGCAGGCTACAGGTTAAGGGACTTGCCCAGGATCACACGGCTAGAAAGCGTCTGTGGTTGTATTTGAACTCGGGGCCTCCTTACTCCAGGCCTGGCGCTCTATCTACCGTACCACCTAGCGGCCCTGGAGAGCTTAAGCAACTTGAACTGGTTGGTTAAGTTAACAGAGCTAAGATTCAAATTCAGCTGTCCTGATTTGGTGCTCATCCTATTAACAGGGCTGAGAAAAACCCTGATATTCTATGCCTTGTGAGTCATGCGGGAGGTAGGACCCATCAAAGGATCTGAAATATGTTATGGGAAAATCAGATCAACGTGAGAAAGAACGTGCAATGCGTTAAAATGAAACATTTGAGAAGAAAAACAGATTGCAGACTATTGGCCATGTGTTGGTAAGCAAAATGGGCTCCTTAGCACTTAGTTCAACAAGTGCCCTTGAAGAGTTTGGCTTTTGTTTGCTTTGAGTAACTCAGTATATTTCATTGAGTCTTACTAAGTGCTAAGCCCCAGGCCCAAACCCCTATTAGGTGTAAAACCTATGTGGGTGTGGATTGGCAACTAAGGTGGGGCCCAAGGTGGGGCTAACTCCAGGGAGGACCTAGTTTACATGTCTGGGACAGCAGAGGCTCTTAGACCACGTGGGTTTAAGTCACCTCTTTGTGACGATTCTAGGTCACGTGGGTGAGTCACATGTGTGACTCGCCCCTGACGCTGAGAAAGATAAAACCAGGGGTTGGCCTCCTCTTCCTTGGAGCTCCTACCTACAGCAGTGGTGGCTCACGTGACTCTGGGCCAGCCTTTGTTCTGAGCTCCCGGGCTGAACCTAGATGTTGGTAACTATGAATTGTATTGGGTCTGTCTGTTGATGTTTGTAATTTGTTTGTATGTTGTTCTGAAGTTCAGGGTGCTGGCCTTCTCCCCTGAACTAAGTGAATGATATTTGTATGCTGAATTAAAGCAAGCTTGTCAACCCCTTCATGTAGCTTTCCTTATTAAAGCAGATCAGAAGAACCTGTGCTGTTGGCAGCTTTCTGGGTGCTGGTTGTGGGTGGATCTTACATCCCCACAGAAGCTGCTAGCTGGATTGTTGAAACAGGCCGACACAGTCACTGTTCAATATTCTCTGGGAATTCAGATAGAAGCCATTTTCTTCTTCCCTTTCTTTAGTCACCATGGAGAGATTCTCGTAGCTTCCTAAGCTCACTATGATTCACTTGACACCCAGATCTGCTTTCCTACACATCTCACCATGTGTTTTTGCTTTGTTGTATCTATCTGGCTTTCTATTTAACAAATGGTTGGTTTCATCCAATTCTGACAAGGACTAGGGAGCACTTTGGTCCTTGGAGTACCATTTTTGTTCCAAATTCTAGGGTTTCTTTAAAGGGGTTTCTTTGTCCTTCAATCTGTTTGTAAAATAATTTCAGTCCTTCAGCTAATTATTCTTATTTATTTATCATCTGTGGTATTACTGGGCATTTCTGAAACCAAAGGAGATGCTTCTATGCCACATATGCTTCTATGACAGAAAACACAATGCAGTGCGCATAAAATATCAGGTGAGAGGGATGATACATCTCATAGCTCAGAAATTGCCAGCTTTTTCCTCTAATTGCTTTGAGAGTGAAAGAGCTCATCAGCTCTGCACCCATTTGAGCTTCATAGCAAAGTCCTATCACACGGAGCAAACAGCATGAATCTCAAACTTCTTTCCACTTTTTGTGGCCACTGGGTAGGGGAATGGGGGGAAGAAGAAGGTGTTTCTATTAGAAGCAAACTAAAGCAATATGCTCTACATAGAAACCTATATACAGGTTAAGGTTTTCCTCCCTGAAACAATTCTCAAAGAACATCACCGATTCTTCCAGGAACACACTGTTCAAAGATGCAGCAGCTGACAAGGAATTAAGACAATGGTAGTCATCAGCTTGCATAACAACAACCCTAATAACAGTTCCCAGTTGGGAACTCTTGGGCGCATTATGGTTCCTAAAACACATTTACACATCCATTTATCCCCTCACACCAACCCTAGTCACTTTTAAAAACCTAGGCATCATCCTCTGCCCCACGTGTCCACACTGTTACCAAGTCTTACCATTTCTACCTTCCCTACATTTCCTGTATAGCCCCTTCTCTCTACAGCCACAACCAGTGCCCAGGTAAGGCCTCCATCCCTGCACTTGCGGACTGCTACCGCAGCAGCTTTCTGGTTGTTTTCTACCTTTAGACCCCCCATTCCGGTCCGTCCTCCACTCATCTGCCAACGTGACCTTCCTAGGAATGGCAGGTCTAGCTACATTCTCGGTTCAGTTGTGTCCGACTCTTTGTGACCCATTTGGGGTTTTCTTGGAAAAAATACTCAAGTGGTTTGCCATTTCCTTATGCAGCTCATTTTACGGATAAGGAAACTGAAGCAAACAGGGTTAAGTGACCTGCCCAGTTAATAAGTGTCTTGAGGCCGGATTTGAACTCAGGCCTTCCTGACTCCGGGCTTGGTGCTCTATCTACTGCACCTCCTAACTCCCACGTTACACTATTTATATAATTTCAAATTGTTTGTCAAAATGGTTGAACAATTTGAAAGCTCCACCAACAATGTATTAGTGTGCCTATCTTTCCACAATCCCTCCAATATTGACTTTTGCTCTTTTTTGCCATCTTTGCCAATTTGCAGGTTGCATGAGAGGAAACCTCTGGTTGTTCTGATTTCCATTTCTCGCATTATTAGTTATTTGGAGCATTTTTTCCACGTAGTTTTGAATACTTTGCCGTTCTTCTTTGGGGAAGTGTTTGTTCATATCCTTTGACCATTTATCTATTGAGGGATGACTACTAGTCGCATACATACATGAACACATGGATGGATGGATAGATAGATATAAATCTTCAATGTCCGGCTCAGTTGTTTAGTCGTATCCAATTCTTCCTGAGCCCATTTGGGGTTTTCTTGGTAGACACACTGGGGTGGTTTGCCATTTCCTTCTCCAGCTCATTTTACAGTTTGGGAAACTGAGGCAAACAGGGTTAAGTGACTTGCTCTGGGTCACACAGCTAAGAAGTGTCTGAGGCTGGATTTGAATTCAGGGAGATGAGTATTCCCATCTCCAGGCCTGGTACTCTATCTACCATGCCACTTAACTGCTCATATATCTTGGATATCAAATCCTTATCAGAGAAATCTGATACAAAGAACTTTTCCCCCCATTTGACCACTTCCCTTCTTATTCTAGATGCATTAATGTTGTCAATGCATTAGATTTTGTTTCAATTTCCCTCTTGCTTTAAACATAGTCTTATCCTTCATTTACTTTAATATTTTAAATACTTTTAATAATGTAGTATTTTTAAGGACTTTAATAATTTTTTAGGTGGCCCTGTTCTCACTAGCTCTCTTCCCTTCCCCACTCATCCCCTCTTCCCATTTGATATTCCCCTTCTCTCTCCTCCCCCTCAGCTTGTCTTGTTTCTTAGTTTTTAAATATTGTTTTTGTGCCCCTTTCAAACAAAGAGAAATACCCTCTTCATTATCCAGCCATCCTCTTTCTGTTTACTCTAGACTTTTACGCTCTAATTCATGGAACCTATAATTATGTGGTCTCTGTCTTTTCTCTGTATTCTTAATGCTACCAAAGCTTCAAAGGCATCTACTCTAGACTCTGCCCTCTAGGCGCTGTCTGCCACTGCCATCTAGGGCCTGCCTCACAGACTCCCCTTTTCCATTGTGCCTCATTTCCAGAACAATGCCAATTATCATAGGTGTCAGAGAAGACATTGTTCCCACCATGTCCATGACAGCGCAGTCCACTACTGCTCTATATCCTCTCTTGTTGACCTTTTTTTCTGTACTTGCCTGGAAATCTCTTCCCTGGGTCCATGCTCTCCCACTCCCCAGGTGCCACTTGCTTCCCTGAGGTCCCAACCCCTCCCCTCTATCCCCAAGGACAAGCAGACTTTTCAAACACCAAAGGCCCCATGCCACATCCAGTGGAAGGTGCTCATCTACACCAAAGATCTCGCTTTACTCACAGGAGTATTCCTCAGTGAAGCCCTCTCTCAACTTCAAAGTAAGGCCTCCTTCCTCACACCTGCCCCCTTTTCAATCTTTCCTTCATCCTCCTCAACTACTTCCCTGTGGACTCTTCTCTAAGACCACAGAGATTACCTTCCCTGAACTGCTAGCCTTGACTTAACCCCAGGCACACTCCTCATTCCTCTCTATCCCCCTGCTCTCCTCCATCCCCCTTTTATGTACTCTTCTATGCCATGGTGTGGTCCCACAAAAGCATTCACTCGTAGGCAGGGTGTAGCCAGGTTCTGTCCATAATGCCCCATCGTCTGCCTCTTTACTGTTACCTCTACCAGATCTCTGCCTTCAACCCTGTCTCTTTGTGTACTCTTAAAAAGGAGTCTCTTACTGGTCTCTCTACTGTTACTTTGTTGCTCTTGCTATCCTTGCCTTCGGCCTTTACTCCTCCTGCATTTCTGTTGTTTGATGTGTCTGAAAAGCACACCAACTCTTCAGTTCTGGTTTTTTTTCTATAAATGTTTTAAACTCTTGTTTATATTTTTGAATGTCCTTCCTTTTTTCTGTATGGTTAAGCTCAGATATGCAGGGTAGGTCACCCTGGGTTGCATCCTGAGCTCTCTTGTACTCCCAAACACATAATTCTCTTCCCTCCTATGTTTTCTAGTCAGTGCAGAACAAGCTTGTATTGTTTGTCTTTTCCTTTGTATTTGAAAGTCTATCTCTTGATTGCTTGCAGTACTTGTTTCTGAAATGAATTGTCAAATTTAACTCCTATGTGTCTTGGAGTTTGCAGAGCTGGCTTTGTTTCAGGTGATCTGTGAATTCTTTCCATTGGAACTTCATTTTTTTATGTTCAGAAGTTCAGGACCATACTCTTCTATTATTTTCTTCATCAAGCTGTTAGGATTTTTTTTTTTTGGTTCTATTGTGTTCTTCAGGGAGACCCATGATCCTAAGGTTGTCTCTGTGCATCCTGTCTTCAAAATCCATGTTTTGCTTGCATTGTGAGCATATTTTTAACGTTATTATTTTTCTCTTCTTCTAGAGCCTTCTCTTTCTTTCACTTCTGTGTATCTGCATTCTCAATCTATTGTTTTCTCTTCTGCTTCTTTGGTGAGGTTAGCCACTTAGGATCTAAGTTCTTCTGTTCATCATTTTTGTTGCGCAGGCCATAAATTCGGCCCTCATAAATGTCATTTCTCCTTTAAACTACTCAGGCTTAGCACAGTGTGACCCCAAGCTCTCCTCAAACTCTGCAGGTCCTACTTCAACAAGTGTCAGATCATCTTCCTTCATTTCACAGTATTTATTCATAGATTCTTGGACTCATTTATTAGATATGGAAGCCGTATTTCCTTCTACTGTTACAGTTCTTCCTGTTTTTATTTATGTTTGTTTTATTTATGTTTGTTTATTTATGTTTGAGGTGTTAGAGTTTTCTTCTTCCTCAAATTTTTCACAATGTCAGCCCATCCCTTTCTCTCTCCCACTTATTTTCCTTATCACTCACGTTCTGACTACTTCCCTTCTGATAGTGGTTTTCCTTGGGAGCTAGGTCTTAAATCATCTCAGCCTAGGTCAGAATTGGCCCCATCTGAGTGCTGTGCTCTTTCCCTTAGGCTTGGTGGAGCGATGCACAGCTCTTCATATACACAGGGTCCTGTCCCGGTGATCTGCCCCACTGCCTCTGTTCCTCAGTTCTCAGGTCTGGCATTGGCAGTTCAGCGCTTTTGCAGCACTGGTGCTTTTGGGTTGTAGCTCCCAGCAGGCTTTCACTTCTGAAGGGCTGTGGCCATACTGGCTGTCAAGGCACGAGCAAAGTTCAGCAGCCTAGAGCTGGGGTCTCCATGGCCCTGGAAAGTGGGATGGAGACCAAGGTGAAGCGACGGAATTTGATGCAAGCCTATGTTGTGTCCTTGGGCCTGCTGGTGCAGCCCTGAGACAGGTAACGGGGGAAATGGAGGAGCGGTGCTGAGTGAGCTTAGGGTCAGTGAGTATCAGCTCCTGGGTTTGAGGGGATTCTCTTTTTTTAACCTTTTGAATTCTGGGTGTCCTGGGCCATGGAAACAGCTCAAACTACTTTACATTTGGCACATAATTTCTGTTTTGGAGAATTCTGAGAAGTCAAAGTTATGGGAGAATAGTCCATCAACTCACTGCTCGTGTGACCCAGAAGTCTAGTGTTTTATTTGTAAAGCGCTTTACAGACACTATCTCATTTTATCCTCAAAACAAACCTGGGAGATATCTCTAGTTTACAGAAGAGGAAACTGAGGCAAATAGGTTAAGAGACTTAAGTTCACACAGCCAGTAAGAGTCTGAAGCCAGATTTGAATTCAGGTCCTTCTAATTGCAGGTCTAGTGCTCTCTCCACTGCCTCGCTGCCTCTTACTGGTGAGTAAGGGACACAGGCAGTGTTTGCTATCAGGTCACTTCACTCCAAGTCCAGGATCCTTTTCACCATTCCCCACCATCTTCTGACACTATAAAGAACAGCAACAGATGACCTACCTTCTATGTAGTTGACTCAGACATAATCTGATAGTCACAGACTGTTTTTTGGAGTTGCTTCTTCACATTTAAGAGGACTAACTCCAAAATTCCTGGAATGTTTGCCCATTCACAAAGAAGGACCATTTCTTACAGGAAAGTTGTGTAGGTCTACCACAGTACAAAGAACAGGATACCCAAGCAGCTGCTCTATGGTGAAGTTAACCAAAGGCAATGTTAAGCAGGTGCTGGAGACATCTTAGGGAAGAGGGGAAGCTTGCTTAGACTACAGCAGGCATGGAGCATGTGGCTGAACCTGGGGACCATGCCTTTTTATCCCTGGTCTTTCTCCTAGTGACTGAAACACCCTGACTGCTCTGGTGGCCTGGGCAGATGCAACTAGGGGATTTTCTAAAGCCCACTCTCCCAAGGGAATAAAGAAATCAGACACCACGCACAGGCACCTAAGGAAGTTCAGCAAAACCCTGAAAGCCAGAAACACTCACCCGAGGGTGGGTGATACCACAGTGGCCGTATCTGGATATAGAGCTGAATATTGACTCACTCTCTCACTCTCTCACACCAGTCTATCCTCCACTTAGGTATCATGCATGGAATTCTCTCCTTCTCTGCCTCCTGATGAGGTAGCTTCCTTCAGGTCTCAGCTAGAATCTTACGTTCTACAGGAAACTTCCCCCCCAAACCTTTTAATTCTCATACTTTCTCTCAGTTGATTATTTATAATTTATTCTGATACAGTATTTGTAAAGTTGTTTCCCTATTGTCTCCTCCATTAGACTGTGAGCCCCTCGAAAGCACGGAACATCTTTTACCTTTTTCTGAATCCCTAGCCCTCAGCACAGTGTTTGGCACGTAGCAGGTGATTAATAAGTGTACTGAATGACTGACAATACCTAACTTACTTTTCTGTCTTTTGTCTTAACAGGTTTTTTTGTTATCATTCAGTTGTGTTCGACTCTTTGTAAGCCTATTTGGGTTTTTCTGGGGAAAGATCCTAAAGTAGTTTGCCATTTCCTCCTCCAGCTCATTTTACAGATGAGGCACTGAGGTAATGGTGCTAAGTGACTCGCCTAGGATCACACAGCTAGTAAGTGTCGGAGGCTGGATTTGAACTCAGGAAGGAAGATGAGTCTTCCTGATTCTAAATCCAGTGCTCCATCCACCGCATCGACAGGGGCAGTTTTAAATCACTAGCTATCTTACGTTCCCTAAAACCTCCAAGTTAATCACTACTTAACAAAAAGTATAATACAGGGAAAAGAATGCTGGATTTTGAATCAGAGAGCTGGATTTGGGTTACAGCTCAGTGAATGAGCTAGATGACTCACCTAGATGACTTTGGATAAGTTAACTTCTCTGGGACTTGATTTCCTGATCTATAAAATTAAGGATTTGGGTTGATGATCTCTAGGCTCTCTTCCAACTCTATATCTATTAACTAAGAACAAGAATAGAATTACCTACAGCTGTTCTTGCCAATCAATGAGTCAACCAGCATCTATTAAGCTCCTATAGCCCGCAGAGAAGAGGTGGGGATGCAATGACAAAAGTGACTGTCCCTGAAACTCAGGGAATTTACAATCACCCAAGGAAAAGACCTACAAAAACACAGACACACAGTGATTTGGAGGGAAGGATGCTGGTAGCCAGGGAGAGGAGGAAAGCAATGATATAGAAGCGGGAGACTGAGTTTAGCCTTGAAGGAAACAAAGGGATTCTGAGAGCTGGAGGTGAGCAGAGAAGGCATTCCAGGAACAGGGGGCAGCCTATGGCCCTATGCAATGACAGAGAGCAGGGAGAAGGAGGATCTTTAGGAATGGTTCAGCAGTCTAGTATGGCTAGGCAGTCATGTGTGTGTGTGTGTGTGTGTGTGTGTGCACACGTGTGCATGCATGTGTGTGTGAAGGGGAGCGAAGTACAACTGAGCTGGAAAGGTTGTCCAGGAGGGGCTTCAAATGCCAAACTGAAGATTTTATAATTTGATCCTAGAGAAAAGAGGCTTAATGAAAAGGGTCTACTGAACAGGGGAGTAGGTCAGACCTGTGATTTAGGAAAATCACTCTGGCAGCTGTGGAGGACAGACAGGAACGGGGAATGACTTGAAAGGATTAGATTAGAAGGCAACAGTCCAGGTGAGAACACTCAACTCTGAATTAGGAGAGTTGTGGTGTGAGAATGGGAGAAATGCTGGGGGAAGCAAAATTGATAAGATTGGGCAACTTGATTAGAGATGGAGGATGAATGAGAGTAAAGATGGGTTGATGACAAAGAGGTTGCAAACTTGGCTATTAGAATGATGGAGTCCTTGACAAAAATAGGTATGTCAGGAGGAGGATTTGGGGGTAAATATGATGACATATCTTTTGGACATGTTGAGTCTGGAAGTCAGTGACTGTAAATTTACTGGAGCAGTGGGAGTGAGTGCAGAGACCTGCTGGTTCTAAGCCCCCACCATGTTGCTGATGGATGACTCAAACCTTTAAAGTAACAACTGGGGGCAGAAACTTATTTGCACTCACCTTATATAGCAATCTGTTACCAGATCCTGCTGATTCTACCTACATAATGTCTCTTTTATTTTGCCCCTTCTGTCCTCTGACCCTGCAGTCATCTTGGTGTATGCTCTCATCGCAAAATGTGTACACTATTGCTTCATTTTTCTGAGCTGTAAAAGAGGGCTGGTAATACTTCTATTACCTACCTCACAGCACTGTTGTGAAAGTCAAGTGAAATAGCAAATTTAAAGCACTCTCTGAACACCAAAATCTCCAACTGTTACTAATAATCATTATTACTAATAGCACTAAATGCTAATATTGCTAATATCAACTATTAATAAAAAAGGCAAAAGAGATTATGCCATTACCTATGGCTGCAATCAGAAGGCTGTTTAACAAAAGACAACGAAACAGCGAGCCACTTTAACCTCTGAGTCTCGCTTTTTTAACTTGTAAAATGGAGTAGCTGGATTAGATGATTTCTCAGGTACCTGAAGCCTCAAGGTCACATATGGCCCTCTAAGTCCTTGGGTGTGGCCTTCTGACTGCATCCAAACTTCACAGAACAAATCCCCTTAATAAAAGGATTTGTTTCCTACAACTTGGACTCAGTCAAAAAGCCATACTTGAGGACCTAGAGGGCTACATGTGGCCTTGAGGTCACAGGATCCCCACTAGGGTGTCTCCCTGGTCAGGTTCACTGCAAAGTTGGGCTTATTTCTTCCAGAAAATGTGGTCTAAAGTAAAGAACAATGAGTCTGAGAGTAAAAAAAAAGCCTGGATTCAAGGCCCTGATATGCCGCTTAGCAGCCATGCGGTTGTGGAAAAATCATTAAAATCTCAGTTTCCCATTTTGAAAAGCAGGGAATTGCTGTGGCAATCAACTAAGGGAGGTATGTAAAGCCATTCCCTAAGCCTTAAGATGCTTATATGCTTGTTTTTTTCTCTCTCACTCTCCTCTCATATTTCCTTCTCATATTCTGTCTGTTTCATATCCTCTTATTCTCTTTACCCTCCCCCATATTCTTTCATTCTCTCTCTCCCTTATTCTCTTCTCCTCCTCTCCTTCTCCTTCTCCCCTACCACACCCTCCTCCCTGTCCCTGAACTAAGGCTTTTGGAACAAAATATATACGTATGTATGTATACACATACGTATATATACACACACATAATATTATACATGTTTATCATCTCTATTTTATAAGGCTGTTATGAAGATTAAATGCAATAATTTCAATGTTATACAAAATATAAGTGTGGATTATTATTAGCTTAAGGCTCAATTATTTACACAAAAAGGTGCAGTAAGACAGGAGCAATTCAGTATATGGCTCCCTTGGAACGTCTAGCCTTCCCAATCAACTAGCAGAGGTCCTACATGTTTTTGGGGTCTCCTCCCCATCTAAAGCGGGTGTCATTCCTATCTCCTGGCCCGAACTGAGAAGTGCCTCAGAACCCTAACGAACGTCACGTATCACTGGCCCATAGCTCTCTGACTACAGATCCTTATTCTCCTGACTAAGGAGAATTTTAAAAGATTTCTGAGTTTCCTTTGAGGTGAAAGACTCAGCAACATTAGAGGTTGGAAATATTTTAGATGCAAAAGGTCACTGAAAGCAAAATTTACAGCAAAAGTATGTGTTCTGGAACGCCTTGTGATGAGGGCACTTACTAGTGTGAAGAACAAAAGTTGTAACACTGGTTGCTGATAACTCAGAAATGTGGGCGTTATGGACATGCAGTGCTCAAAGATGTGCTACATTTAAGGTACAAAATCCAAAAAGACAGATTTTCTTTTCTTTTTTTAAATTTTTCTCTCTTTCTCTTTATTACATCACTAAAGTAGTACTAGCAGAGATTATGTGGCTGATTTGGAATTCAGGCTGAAGATATTAATTGACTGAAATCTATTCATGGCTGGGCATGGAAGCGCACACCTTTAATTCCTGCTATTGGAAAGGGTGGGATTGGTGGGTCCCTTGGGTTCAAGAGTTGTGAGCTACGGTGGGGCTAAAGTCAATCCAGAGTTTGCATTAAATTCAACTTTAATATGGTGAGCTCCCTGGAACGCTGGGTCACCAGACTGCCTGTGGAGAGACAAACCAGCCCAAGCTGGAAAAAATGCTTCAGTAATGCTCAGCATTCGAATAGGGACTGGACTTCTAGGTCTGGCAAGACTGGGAGATCGAGACTCAAAATAACAAAAATAAGGATCTTATGAAAAGCCAAGCTGTTGGTGGTGGTGGTGGTCAGTCATTTTTCAGTCGTGTTTGACTCTGTGATCCCATTTGGGTTTGCCATTTCCTTCTCCTGCTCATTTCACAGATTAGGAAACTAAGGCAGATAGGGTTAAGTGACTTGCCCAGGGTCACATAGCTAGGAAGTGTCTGAAGCTAGATTTGAACTCAGGAAGATGAGTCTTCCTGACTCTAGCCCTGGAGCTCTATCCACTGCACCACTAGCAATAAAGAAATGCCACCATGATTTTGTCAAACTTTTTGCCCTTAGGATCCCTTTACACTTTCAAAAATTATTGAGGATCCCAATTTCCCATATTAGAAAATTTTATTCATCTAAAAATAAACCCATTACATGTTAACATGAATAACATTTTTAATGTTTATGCTTTATGATGTTTAATGATAAATAACTATATTTTGGAAAACAAAAACTTTAGTGAGAATGGCACTGTTTTACTTTTTGCAAATCTGTTTAATGTCTGGATTAATAAAAGAGCGAGGTTCTTATATCTGCTTTTGCATTTAATTGGTTTTAATGTTGTTTTGGTTGAAATTTATGAAGGAAATCTGGACTCACACAGAAAATTGGAAAAGGGAGGAGGAGAATTTTAGTTGCTTTTTTGGGTGAGTATGGATATTCTTCTTTGATAACATGCCAAAACTGTACAAATGGTAGCTTCTTAAAGGTCACCTGTAATGTGGAATTAGAAACTATGTCTGTGAACTTTTCACATTGTGTCACATGCTGGATTAAAATCCACTGGTCTATCTTGCACTCTGAATGGATCTTTTGCCAATACATGGCTTTATTAACACTATACACTGGTCCCTTGGAAAATATTAGTGCAATGACTTATGCCGATCATCCAGATGTTGACACATTTCCCTTTGCAATGTCAAAAAATCACATTCACTAATATTACCACCGATCTCATCAGAAAAGTCTTTAAATATCAGGAAACTGTCAAGCTCAAAGTGGTAGAAACATGTTTCCAAAATTCTAATTTTCAAATGAGAATTTGAATTTTATCACTGGCAATAAATCCTTTTCCCTGAGGTGAGACAGGCTCACCTTGTTCATTCTCAAGAAAACACCTGCCAATTACACAAGTAGCCATAGTCTGTCATTCATTCTTTCAAGTAAAAATGGTGTCCCGTGAAAAAAGTGACTACTTCAGCTCACAACTCACAAAACTGTACTTGGGTATGTAGCCGGAAGACCTATTTTGTCACAGAATATTATGTGTACTCAAGGTCAAGATTTAATTAAATTAATAATATTTATTGTTTCACCGAGGACATTTCTTAATTGAAACTGGTTTCTTTTTTACTTCTGTGAATGCCTGGCAGTAAAGAATTCAACTGCTAATACTTCAGCGTGTTGCCACTATTATGATTTATGCTAAGATACCAGAAGTTTGAACCATCATTGCATCTGCAAGATCAGTGCAAATGTCAGCACAGTGGTTCCAGGATAAATCATAAAGTTCAAAATACCTATTCAACACTTTGAATATTCATGTACCACTTGTGTTTGTTGCCAAGCGTTCCGATAAAAGAAGATCTTCAATGATCAGTTGGTGTTAATACTGGATGTGTACAAGCAAAACAGCAAATCCAGTCATGTCTGCAGATTCATCCATTTTAAGGCATCCATTTAAGGCAGAGAACTCAGTCTTCATGTGCTTTCTCCTTCTGTTTTACTATATTTTTATTTATTTTATTAAACATATCCCAATAATATTTTAATATTCATTTTTTAAAATTCTGAGTTCCAAATTCTCTCCCATATCTCACCTACCCATTAAGAAGGCAAGCAATATGATACCCATTATACATGTGAAGTCATATAAAATATATTTCCCTATTAGTCATGTTGAGAAAAAATGAAAAGAAAACTTAAAAAAACATGATTTAATCTGCATTCAGTCTTCATGTCTACAGCTAAATCTCTAAGTTACAGCTCATGCAGCCTCTGGAAAACTCCACTGTATACTTGTGAGAGAACGAGAATGTAAAGGGCAAGTAACAACTTAGCATGATGATGAAAACAGTTTTGACCTCAACAACCCCCTGAGTCCCAGAGAAGTGAAGGGATCTGCAGATAGATGATTATACAGGTGCTAAGTGGCAAAGCCAGCACTCAAACTCGAGTTCTACAACTTCAAATCCAGGGCTCCTAGTAACTAATGATCATGACGATAAACGCAAGGCATTACATCACCCACAGATGCTTTTTCAACAAAGATGTTGATTACGACCTTCTTTGTTTTTATTTGAAAATCACTAATGATTTGATAAACCTCAGTTAAGTGGGAATATTCGATAAACCCAAACACCTGATTTCCCAACTGCTGTGGATAAAAAGAATGCACTATAAATAAAACAGTGTATCCCAATCAGACCACATCTGGAACACTATGCTCTGAATGTGATATTTTAGAAAGAACAAATAACCTGGAAAGTGGCCAAAAGAAGAGCAATCGAAATGGCGAAAGGCCTTGAGTTCACGCCATATGAGGATGTTTAGAATGGAAAGAAGACTTAGAAGAAACTATAGTCACCTCCAAGAATCTGAAGAGAAGTATCACACGCAAAGGAGATCAGGCATGTTAATAGAAAAGGCCTGACGAGTTTCCCTAGTTACTTATGTTTGACACGGGACGAAGTGAAAGACTTGAACACCGGACAGTTAATCAAGTAAGATTCACTTATCTGAAACAGGTAAAGGATATTCAATAAGGATCCTCAGTGAGGACACTGCACTGATTCAGGTGAGAGTTACTCCCCTGCCCCTAAATTGCCCATTGCTGTCTGCTGGTCAAGCATCAGGGAGAGATGGAGCATCCTGTAATTTTTTTGTACTTTGGTGATCAGCAAGCTGGGATGACAGCCTGAGCCTTTAGTCCCTTGAGTCAAGGAAGCCTCAACCTTTAAGAACAGAACCAGTTCAGCTCGCATGGAAGAGGACTGTGGTAGGTATTCCTCCTATTACAAGATGGCTCTGTTTGGCATCAGAGGATGGCGCTAGGAGCAATGAGCAGAAGTTATAAAGGAACAAACTGAGGCTTGAAGAAGAGAAACAAATTCTTAACAATGAAAGCTATCCAAAAGTGCAATGGGAAGTTGAGATCTTTTGAGGTCTTTAAGTAAAATTTGGACATTCTATTACAGTTGTAACGACTGACCAGATTAAGAGGCAATAAATGTGGTTCTTCCCCAGACTGCCATTACCTTGATAGGGAGAAAGAACCGTGCCCCCCTTTCAGCCAGCTAAAGGCGATTCAACTCAACGAGCTGTTATTAAATGGCTAAAAGCTGCTCAGAACCTGGCCTGGTAGCTTTTGGTCTTTACTCGTTGAACTGAATTGTCGCTAACTAGCTGAACAACAAGCAAGGCACTTCATCTATCCAGCTAATCATCTTATCAATAAAATGAAGAGGCTGGACTAAATAATCTCTAAAACTCTTCTGGTTTTAATATTTTGTGATTTTAAATATACTATGATTAAAAAATAGTTTAAGGTTGGTTGACTAATGCATAATACTAGCAAAATTACTATTCGCTGCAGAGCATAGTGGATGCAAACTTGGTCAAGGAGTCAGGAAGGCCTGGGTTCAAGTTCTATCTCTGAGAGGTATAAATTGTGTGACCCTGGGCAAGTCACTTAACCTCAAACTGCCCAAGGCAACTCTTTATGGCTGCAAGTTTACAGAGGAGCTACTGACCTGCGTTTGTAACAGGAGTTTCCTGTAACTGTGAAATCAAAGGTCTACTTCTCATCTCTGTTACTGCTCTTCAGTCTTTTCAGTCGCATTTGACTCTTCATGACCCCATTGGGGGTTTTCTTTGGTAAAGATGCTGGAGTGGTTTACTATTTCCTTCTCCAGGTCATTTTACAGGAGGAAACTGAAGTAAACAGAATTAAATGACTTGCTCAGGGTCACACAGCTAGTAAATGTCTGAGTCTGAATTTGAACTCAGGTCTTCTTGATTCCTGGCTTGGCACTTTATCCACTGCGCCAGCATGCTGCCCCATCTCTCTCCCTAATAATCAAAATTAGCAGAAAGGTTGGTCATATCAAAGACTCAATGAGAATCAAAACCCAAGAAAATTCCTATCTTTCAACTATTTAATTTAAAGGGTCCTTGACCTTTTGTGTTATAAAATTCTTTGGCAGTCTGGTGAAGCCTCACAGATACCTCAGAATAACAGTTTTAAATGCATAAAATAAAATGCACAGGATTATAATTCCAATTTTACTGAAATATAGTCATCAGAATTAAAAAAAAGTTCATAGACCACACGTTAAAAATTCCTGATCTAGTCTAACACAAAAGAAACGATCACGAAATCAAAAGTCCATTCACACTTCAAAACAAGTCTGGTTCTTCAGTATATGGAGAGAACATTTAATAATAAACATTTTCCAATAGCCCTTAGTTTGCCCTATGCAATAACAAAACATCCTGTATATAATCCATTCTCCATAGAGGAGCAAATTCTTGACTACAGAGACTAAGAGAGAAGAGATATACACACAACACAGAAACATTGTATTGTAAGGTAGGAAGAGAAAAACCATTCCCATTTCAGACACCAGAAAACTGGGAGTCAGAGAAATTAAATATCTTACCCAAGATCACAGGACTGATACAAGAAAGAAGCAGGATGCTAACCCAAATCCTGACTTCAAATTCACTGATGAGGTTTTTAAGCGCTGCTCCCCTAACTCCATTTCCCTCATAAGGTCAGTTATTTTTATTGAATGACTTTGCATAGCGGGGCTTCTGGGGAATGTATATGTTACAGCACAGCAGAACTACCTGAACTAGAAAGACCTTAGTACAAGACAAGAGTCCCAAGAAGAACTGTTTGGACAAGAAGTTCCTCAATGGAAGCTCCCTAGCGAAATTCGATGAAATAACAGATTCACCAAAAGGCTCCATTGCCATTCTAAACTATGATGTCAATCTTGCAGCGTTATTTAATGCTCATGAGTTTACACTCCCTAACTAAAAAACGACACCTCTCTATACCACCCAAAAGCAATTGCTGATGTGACCCAACGATGCATTTAGGCAGATTACTACAACACCAAACTCTATCCATTTTGAGGCTTCCTGACTTTAACAGATTAAGGGAAGTCTCCAGCTTAATCAATATCAGTACGTACCTTGGGCAGGACTACACCCGTGAAATTGCTCAGTACTTTCAATGCTCCCCTATTATTCATTTATGTAAACCATTATCCTCCCAGTGGTCAACAGGGTAGAAGACTAAATTTTTCTCCCAATATACACTAATTCCTTAAAAAAAACAACAAAGAAGATTTATATACTAGGCACAGAAAGAGTATTGCTGAATACACAGGCCAAAAAAGCAAGAATCTACACATGCTAAGTGCCTTAAACATTAACACTAGAGAACACTATATGGTTACTCCTTACTCCAACTCTACAACATAGCCATAGATGCAAAAACAGACCAACCAGCTTGTACCTGGGTCCCACACAGACATTATTCTGTCACCACCCTGTCGCAAGAAGCAAGATAATGATTTGGCCCAGCTGTGAAGAGAAAGAGGCGGGGATGGGGGGGGTGGTCCACAGATAAGGGAACTCAAAGCCCACATCCACTCTGTGCAAAGCATTTTGCCTATTCTCACTCAATTGTGGGAAAAGCAGAAGGCTTGCTATTAACGAGCCAGAAACAGAAAGGAAAAAAACCCAAGAAGAAATTAGGGCACTGCAGGTGGAGTTGTCGATTGGTATCATTTCTGGAAAGCAATTTGGAATTACATAAAGAAAGGGACTACAATGTACTTACTTCCACTTTAGGCAGCAATCCAAGGTTCCTCACAACAATTCCGTTCTATATACAACAAAACGCTTATAGCATCACTTTTGTGGTAGCAAAGAACTGGAAACAAAGTTACATAACTATTGACTGGAGAATGCCCACACACAATGTGGTACATGAAAGTAATAGAATCTTAACATGTTTAATTAATGTTATTCATCCCTTTGTTTTCAAAGAGGACCGATGACATCACGGGCGTGACTTGTGCATGAACTGGATTTAAGTGAGGCAGAGGTCACGGAAGTCGAGGGGCAAGACAAAAGTGAGGCCAACTGGAGATGGCTTGGGATGCGGTGGATGAACTAGGCCTCTTCAATGTCTGACTAAGCTCTAAGCTGCTTCAGTGGCCTTCATGGCCATTGGAACAAACCGTTCTCATGGGCCCATTCTGATGGGGGAAGTCTTCCTAAGCTTAGGGTGGACATCTCTATAACTCGATGGGTGTTTAGGAGGACTAGCAGCTCTGGCGTGAGGCCTTCCTGAGCCCTTTTTTGCTGCTCATCCACCTTTGGCGTCTACCTGCCACCCAACTCCCACCTGTGGCTCCAAGAAGCTCTAGCATATGCAGGGGCCACAGCCCAGTAAACCATTTCAGCAGACAGATTAAACCAGGCTGAGGGTAACCAAGAGGCCTCAAATATGCTTAATAGAGAAATGATGAACATGACAAATGCATGAAGCATGCAAAGACCTATATGTATGGGTATATAAAAAGTGGGGAGAACCAGCAAAATAAAATATGCAATGATTCCAATGACAAAGAAGAACAACCACAAAGCCATCAAAACTGAAAGATGCTAAATCATCATGACCAAACTTAGTCCCCCCAAGAAGACATGAGAAGAGAGCCCCTCCCCAATCCTTTGCAGAGGTAAGGGTCCACAACTGTGACACACTACATACGTCATCAGGCTTTTCTGATGGTTTTGATGAAATTTCTGAGAAGGATTAGGATGGACAGAGAGAGAAATGTAGGTGATAGAAAAACAAAAGACATCAACTAAAAAAAATTTTTTAAAGGAGTGAAGTGACAACACGTGGATGAAAAATGATGAAAGCGTCAAGGTGAAGCATCTTAAAGAAGCCAACTTAAAATTATTAATTTTTCCATACGTATTTTAAGCTGAAGGTAACTGCTAAATAAACAGGATATGAAAATTCTGACTTCCCTGACCACTAGATCAACAATCAATCTCTGATTCATTTGCTATGGAACTTACAAAGGCTGAAGGGAGAAAAAGAACTCCAAGTTCATAAGATCGGATCATCAGCTGGGCACCATTTTTCTCCAAAGCTCCCCAAGCAGCCTTAGATAAGTTTGCACTGCAAAGACAAACAGAAAAAAAGGCCTGGTTATGCACAACAAAGCTTTTCATGCCTGCTCAACTCTCACAGATAAAAGAAAATAACTTCAAAACAAAAAACCATGCACTAGCTTTCCTGCAGAAAGTAAAATCCTATTGTACTATATAATCCCCAAGGACTAAATATTTAACCACTAGTTAGAGTAATTCTGCAGCTCTTTAGAACAGTTCTGAATGGCAACTATTCATTAAAAAATCTTTTTAATTTAAAAATTTAAAGAACTTTGAAGAACATGAGGTTAAAATAAGAAATTGCTAAACTTCTTAATGGTAATAAAAAGGACAAAGAAAATTTATTTTATGTCTAAACTTTTCCCATGTAGCGTATATTTTTTGGCTTGACAGCTAGATGGTACAATGGATAGATCGCTAGACGTAAGAGTCAAGAAGATGTAAGTTCAAATTCTGCCTCGGGCATTTAGCCACGTGATAGTAAGCAGGTCCTTTACCCAATCTCTGCCTCAGTTTTCTCACCTATAGAATGGGTTGTTGTGAGGATCAAATAACATGTAAAGCTTTTTGTAAACCCTAAAGTGTTAGATAAATGCTAGTCATTTCACTGTTTAGAACTTTTTTATTCTGAACTTAAACAAAAAAGAAAGTTTCCAGATATAGCCAAACACACAAAAAAGGATTCTACATTAAACTATGAATCCCACGTTCATACCTGTTCATTTTTTAAAAAGTATACAATAAAATCTACACATTGTTTTCCAAACTATCCTGCTTAGGTTTCCTTCTGAATTTTCTTCTGATTCTCTTCTGAGCATCAAAAAATGTTACAATGGTTTTTTTTTTTTTCAGGGCATTGATATTACTAATCCACCCTCTCACCCACGAAAAACCAAGAGGCAGAAAGGAAAAGAAAAAAAAGAACCTCCTATAACCAACACGGTCAAGCGAAACAGATCCATAAATCATACAGCAATGGTCTCCAAAATGCGCTTTGTGTCTACAGGCTCTCCAGAGATGGTGGCCATTTCATGGATCACAGTTCTTAACTCTTTCATAGCTTGTTATTTTCCTTGTATAAATTGTTTTTCCGGTTCTGTTCACTTAAATCTATCATGCAGGATTCTCTGAAATTGCCTCTTCTGTTATTTCTTATGCGCGATAATATTCTATTATATTCACAGATCATAATTTTAGTCATTCTTGTTTTCTCTAACAGATCCAAGGTGCCCCGTGAATTCTAACTCTTTGCTTTTCCTTCCTCACCCCCATCCACCATCCCTGCTTGCTTTCTTGTTGAGACTGATATTTCTACACCAAACTGTGTGTGGTTCTGCCTATTTGTCCACTAGAAACCCACCTTGGTCCATTTCAAATAAGAATGAAATTTCAGGGGGGTGGGGGGGGGAAGCTAAGATGGCAGCTGGAATACAGGGACTTGCTTAAGCTCTTCCCCAAATCCCTCCAAATACCTGTAAAAATGGCTCTGAACAAATTCTAGAGCTGTGGAACCCACAAAACAGCAAAGGGAAGGAGGTCTCCAGCCCAGGAGAGCCTGGATGGTTGCTGGTAAGGGTCTATCACATGGTGCCGGGAGCTGGGACAGACCAGACTGGGAGTCAGCAGGCCTGAGGACCATTAATCATTGAGCTATGGTAGTTACTAGACTTCTCAACCCACAAATGCCAAAGACCACAGAGCAGGTTAGGGGGAAAACTGCTGAAACAGGTTAGAGAATGGTCTGGCCCCAACCCTGGAGTTGGCGGAGGTGGCGCGGTGGTGGCAGCAACAGGAAGCTCCAGTGGCTGCTTCCAGAGCTCCACCGTCAGCTGCCTCCAGAGTCCCTGGCTCACATGGTAGGAGCAAGAGTGCAGGACTTGCTTTGCCCTGCTTGGATCTGGGTCAAAATCCTGGTTGGCAGTTCTTGGGGGAGGAGGAGCACTGCTGTGGCAGAGCTTGTGGTGAGGGTGGAGTAGAAGTAGCTTTGAAAAAACCAGTGCAGCCCCTAAAGCTTAGGACAAAGTACTCTCTACAAGCAGTCATACCGTGACAAAAAGCTCAAAGGTCAAGTCAGAAGGTCAAAGGCTGGGAACATGAACAGGCAAAGAAAAAGGCCACAGACTCAGACTCAAGAATCATTTTTTTTTTTTTTTGGTGACAAAGAAGATCAAAACATACAGCCAGAAGAAGTCAACAAAGTCAAAGAGCCTACATCAAAAGCATCCAAGAAAAATATGACTTGGTCTCAGGCCATGGAAGAGCTCAAAAAGGATTTGGAAAAGCAAGTAAGAGAAGTAGAGGAAAAATTGGGAAGAGAAATGAGAGAGATGTGAGAAAACCATGAAAAACGAGCCAACTACTTGCTAAAGGAGACCCAAAAATGCTGAAGAAAATAACACCTTAAAAAATAGACTAACCCAAATGGCAAAAGAGCTCCAAAAAGCCAATGAGGAGAAGAATGCCTTGAAAGGCAGAATTAGCCAAATGGAAAAGGAGGTCCAAAAGACCACTAAAGAAAATACCACCTTAAAAATTAGATTGTAGCTAATGGAAGCTAGTGACTTTATGAGATATCGAGATATTATAAAACAGAACCAAAGGAAAGAAAAAATGGAAGACAATGTGAAATATATCACTGGAAAAACCACTGACCTGGAGAACAGATCCAGGAGAGAGAATTTAAAAATTACTGGATTACATGAAAGCCATGATCAATAAAAGAGCCTAGAAATCATCTTTCAAGAAATTGTCAAGGAAAATTTCCCTTATATTCTAGAGCTAGACGGTAAAATAGAAATTGAAAGAAACCACCTATTGCCTCCTGAAAAAGATCCCAAAAAGAAAACTCCTAGGAATATTGTTGCCAAATTCCGGAGTTCCCAGGTCAAGGAGTAAATACTGCAAGCATTCAGAAAGAAACAATTTGAGCTTTGTGGAAACACAATCAGAATGACACAAGATCTAGCAGCTCCTACACTAAGGGATCAAAGCGCTTGGAATGATACTCCAGAAAGTCAAAGGATCTAGCATTAAAACCAAGAATCACCTACCCAGCAAAACTGAGTATCATGCTCCAAGGCAAAATATGGACTTTCAATGTAAAAGAGGACTTTCAAGCTTTCTCAGTGAAAAGACCAGAGCTGAATAGAAAATCTGACTTTCAAACACAAGAATCAAGAGAAGGATGAAAAGGTAAACAAGAAAAAGAAATCACAAGGGACTTACTAAAGTTGAACTGTTTTGTTTACACTCCTACATGGGAAGATGATGTGTATAATTCATGAGACCTTTCTCAGTATTAGGGGAGTTGAAGGGAATATAGAAAGAGGGCACAGGATGAGTTGAATATGAACGATGATATCTAAAAAAATGAAATAAATTTAAGGGGTGAGAGAGGGAGAAAGGGAGAGATAGAATGGGGTAAATTATCTCACATAAAGGTGGCAAGAAAAAGCAGTTCTGTTGGAAGGGAAGAGGGGGCAGGTGAGGGGGAATGAGTATATCTTGCTCTCATCAGATTTGACTTGATGAGGGAATAACATACATACTCAATTGGGTATCTTACCCACAGGGAAGTAGGGGGAAGGGGAAAAGGGGGGATGATAGAAAGGAGGGCAGATGGGGGAGGAGGTAATCAAAAGCAAACACTTTTGAAAAGGGACAGGGTCAAGGGAGAAAATTCAATAAAGTGGGACATGATAGGATGGGGAGAATATAGTTAGTCTTTCACAACATGATTATTGTGGAAGTGTTTTACATAATGATACACGTGTGACCTATGCTGAATTGCTTGCCTTCTTAGGGAGGGTGGGTAGGAAGGGAAGAGGGGAGAGAATTTGGAACTCAAAGTTTTAACAGCAGATGCTCAAAAAAAAGCTGTTTTTGCATGCAAGTGGGAAATAAGATATATAGAGAATGGGGCATAGAAATCTATTCTGCCCTACAAGAAAGGGGAAAAGGGGATGGGGGGAGGAGTGGGGTGACAGAAGGGAGGGCTGACTGGGGAATGGGGCAATCAGAATATATGCCATCTTGGAGTGGGGGGGAGGGTAGAAACGAGGAGAAAATGTGTAACTCAAAATCTTGTGGAAATCAATGCTGAAAACTAAAATATTAAATAATAAAATATAAAAGAATGAAATTCCTCTAATGTCTACTCCCCCAACCATTCCTTCCATGTTTTATACTCTTCTCATGCATCCCAATTATGAGCATCAACAAATTTTACCCATTTCTTCCTCCTTTCTACATTACTTTATCCCTTTTACCTTCCTTTCTCTTTCTGTGTGTGTGTGTGTGTGTGTGTGTGTGTGTGTGTTTTTGCAGATGGAGGGAAGTGCAATTGGGGTTAAGTGACTTGCCCAAGGTCACACAGCTAGCATGCCAAGTGTCTGAGGCCGGATTTGAACTCAGGTCCTCTTGATTCCAGGGCCAGTGCTCTACTCACTGTGCCACCTAGCTGCCCCCTCCTTTTTTCAAATCCTCAGAACAGAATCAGTGCGCCCTCAGGTCCTCTGTTGTGTAAATTCAGTTCCCTCAATCACCTTTGGTGACATTAAAGTTCCGAAGAGACAGATTTCTTCTCCCCTTATTAGAATGTTAACACTATATCACTACACACCTTCCTCCAATTGCCCAAATAAATTCAACCTTTCTAGGCTTTCTTGAGACTTTGATATCTGTTTCAAATTTCCTACTCAGATCTGGTCTTTTCATCAGAAAGGCTGGCCTATATATTCTATTCCATTAAAGGTCCATTTCCCTGTCCCCCCCCCCCCACCTCCCACAGGATCATAAACAGCTCTGCAGGGTCAGTTATTCTTGGTTGTCAGCTCCTTTCTTTTACCTTTTAGGATGCTGTATTTCAAGATCTCCTCTGGTTTTTAATAAAAGTTGTTAGGTCTCATGTGATGCTTGTTGACTAGAGTTGTTTGGTACTTGAATTGCTTCTTTCTGTATGTTTGCAGTATTTTTTCTTTGACACAGAAAGCTCAGGAATTGGGGCCTTTTCCTTTTAGAAGTTCTTTCAGGCCATAGATTGTTTCTATGTTCTATTTACCCTTTAATTCTAATAGGTGTGGGCAGTTTTAAATTATGATTTCTTGAAATATAGTGTCTAGAATTTTTTTAAAATCATGTTTTTTCAGGGAGTCCAGTTCTTCATTTTTGTACTTTGAATCAAATTTTATTTTATTTTCAATTCTGAATTCTCCTATTTCTCCCTCCCCTTCCTCCACCCATAAAGGGAAGACAAATAAAGTTTAATAAAATATGTATAGTCATTCAAAAGAGATTCCCACATTGGCCATGTTTTAGACCCTTTGCTCCCTCTCTTCCCTCCCTTCCCCCAAAAGAGAAGAAAATATGCTTAGATTTGCACTCTGGTGCTATCAGCTCTTTATCTGCAGGGAAATAGCATGTAGTTGACTAGAGTTACTAAATTACTAAAGCTGATTATCGTTACAATATTGCTACTATCGTATAAATTGTTCATCTGATTCTGTTCACTTCACCTTCCATCAGTTCATACAAGTTTTCCCAAGTTTTTCTGAAACCTACTTTATCATTTCTTACAGTACAACAGTAATGAATCACATTCAGATACCATATACCATATACCAATAACTTATTCAGTCATTCCATAACTGATGGGCATCAGCTTAGTTTCCAATTCGATGCCACAACAAAAGGATGTTAAATATTTTTGTATATATGGCGTCTTTTCCCCTTTTTTTGTATCTTTGAAGAATGCACTAGTAGCAGTATTGCTAAGACAAAAGGGTCACAGTTTAATACCTTTTGGGGCACAGTTTGAAATTGCTTTCCAGAACAATTGGACTACTTCACAGCTCCAACATAGTGTGTTAACGTACCTGTTTTTTCCACAGCCACTCCAGCATTTGCCATTTTCTTCTTTTGTCATCTTAGCCAATATGATAGGTATAAAATGGAAATTTAGACTTGTTTTAATTTATAGCATATATCTAACTATTGGAGATTTAGAGCATTTTTTAAAAATATGGCTATTGATAGCTTATATTTCTTCCACTGAAAACTACCCATTCTGATCCTCTGAAGATTTATAAAATGGGGAATATCTTTTCTTCTTATAAATTGGATTCAGGTCTCTGTGTCTTAGAAATGAGAAATTTATCAGAGAAACTTGCTACAAAGATTTTTCCCCCATTTGCCTGCTTCTCTTCCAATTTTAGCTGCATTGGTTTTGTTCAAAACCTTTTCAATTTAATGGAATCAAAATAGCCCACTTTGCCTCTCCTCCATATACCATCATGAACACAACACTTCCACTATCCATAGATTCAACATGCAATATTTTCCATGTTTCACTAATTTGCTTGCCACCCCCCTTTTTGTTTAAATCATGTAATATCTGGAAATTATTTTGGCATATGACGTGAGATGTTGGTCTACACCTAGTTTCTCCAGACTACTTTCCAATTTTCCCAAAAGTTTTTGTTGATTAGAGAGTTCTTAGCTTACCTGAGATCTCTGGATTTATCAAATACTAGGTTACTGTGCTCACTCTATTTCCACATATTGGGTACCTAACACATTTCCACTAATTAACCATTCTGTATCTTACCCAGGACCAAATTGTTTTGATGATTATAGTTTCGTAGGGTGGTTTAACATCTGGTACTATGAGGCTCCCTTCCTTCACATTCTTTTCATTAATTCCCCTGACATTAACCTTTTATTTCTCCAAATGAATTTTATTTTTTCTAGTATGAAGGAATTCTTAGGTGGTTTGGTTGGTATGACATTGAATAAAGAAATCAATTTAGGTGGTATTGACATTTTTATTCTACTGACTTGTCTTATGCATGAGCAATTAGTATTTCTATATTTAGATCTGTCTTTATTTTTGTGATGTTTTATAATTATGTTCTTATGTGCATCTTGGTAGGTAGAATCCCAAATATTTCATACTGTCTGTAACTATTTTAAATATCTCTTTCTGTTAGAATTTGGTATTAACATACAGAAATACTGATGTTTGTGTGGGTTTATTTTATATCCTGTAATTTCACTGAAATTGTCACTGTTTACACGCATTTTCAGTTGCCTCCAGAATTCTCTAAGTAAATCATCCTATCACCTGCAAAATGATTGCTTTTGTATCTACTTTGCCTATGTTTATTCCTTCAATTTATTTTTCTCTTCTTATTGCTGCTAAAGCTTGCATTTCTAGTATGATATTGAATAGTAATGATGATAAAGAAAACTCTTGCTTCACCCTAGATCTTACTGGAAAAACCTCTGATACTCATCACAGACAATACTTGCTCTTGGTTTCAGAAAAATACTACTTACTTTATGGAATACTTTGTTTATTCCAGTGCTTTCTGGTGTTTTTTAGAAGGAATGGGTGTTGTATTTTGTTAACAGCTTTTTCAACATCTACTGAACTATCCATATAATTTTTATTAAAACTGTCAATTATGCTTATAGTTTTCCTAATACTTCTGAACCAGCTTTGCATTAACGGTGAAAAATTCAGGCAAGTCACAGTGCAAGATCTTCATAATACATTGCTGTAGTCTCTTATAAGTATTTTATTTAAAAATTTTCTCTCTCAATAATCATTAGATAAATTGGTCAACAATCATTAGAGACATTTTCTCTTTCTCTTTTGACACTCCTTGGTTAAAAGTATAAAGAACATATCTGTGTCACAGAAGGAATTTAATAGAATCCCTTTAATAACTTTTTTAAAAAGGAGTTTATGTAGAATTGGAATTATTCTTTAAAGGTTTGGTAGAATTTACTTGCAAATCTATCTGAACTTGGGGATTTTTGTTTTTCAATTTCATTTACAGATTGTCCATTTGTTTTCCTAAATAGAATTATTTAAATATTCTATTTCCCATTCTGTTAATCTTGGGCAATTTATATTTTTGTAAATATCCATCCACTTCATCTAGATTGTCAATTTTATTGGCATAGTTAATTTATTTAAAAACATAATCCCAATAATCACTTTTATTAAGGTAGATAGGTAGGCAGTAAATAGAACACTGGACCTGGAGTCAGGAAGACCTGAGTTCAAATCTAGCCTCAAACATTTACTAGCTGTGAGACTCAGGGCAAGTTACTTAATCTGTTTGCCTCAGTTTCCTCATGTGTAAAATGGGGATAAATAGCACCTACCTCCCAGTACTGTTGTGAAGCTCAGGTTTTATCCCTCAAAAAGGAAAACATAAAACAAAACCCAGTTCCTAATTTCCATTAGTTCAATTTCTTTTTTTTTTAAACTTTCAATTTTGTTAAGCTTTCTTTGATTCTTAGGATTTCCATTTTGGTGTTTAATTGGGGTTTTCTTTGTTGGTTTTCCAGGTTTTTTTTTTTGGTTGAATGCCCAATTTGTTCTGTTCTTTCTCTCCTTAATTGATGAAAGACCTTAAAGATATAAATTGTCCCCTAATTAATGTTTTGTGTATTCCACATATATCTCACAAATTTTGGTATGTTGTTTCATTGTTTTCATTGTCTTTAATGAAATAATTGTTTGTATAATTAGTGCTTTTACTTACCTGTTCTTTGGGATTAAGTTATTTAATTTCATTGTTAGGTTTTTTTTTTTTTTTGGAGGGGGGAAGGCAGGGCAATTGGGGTTAAGGAACCTGCCCAAGGTCACACAGCTAGTGAGTGTGTCAAGTGTCTGAGGCCAGATCTGAACTCAGGTGCTGACTCCAGGGCTGGTGCTCTACTCACTGTGTCTACTCACCTAGCTGCCCCCAATTTCATTAGTTTTTAATCATTCCTTCAAAGGCTTTTATTCAGTATCATTTTAATGCATTATAAGTAAAAGATACATTTAATGTTTCTGCTTTTCTGCATTTGTTTGTATGTCCTGATAGAAAACCAATGTTTGCGAATTTATGTGCCTTATGGAGGTGAGAAATAGGTACACTCCTTTCCATTACCATTCAATATTCTCCAGAGGTATAGCATATCTAACTTTAAAAAAAATTTCAGATCCTTAAGTTGTTTCTTGTTCACTTTTTGGTTTGATTTATTTAGGTCAGAAAAGGGGTAAATTCATGTCTCCTACTATTATAGTTGTACTGTCTTTTTCTTCCTGTAACTCATTTTAACTTTTGCTTTAAGAATTAAGACAGTATGCCATTTGGTGCATATATGTTTACTATTGAGATTAATTCATTGCCTATGTTACCTTTTGGCAATATGTAGATTGCCTATTTATCCCATTCTTTTATACTCATCCTTCTCTTTTTTTGCCTGTCCTATCTTTAAAAACCTGTACTGACTGTGACTAATGCTTTCCTTCACTTACCGTCCCCCTCTCATTCCTCTTTTCTTTTTTTTCTTTCAATTTTTTAAAAATTGTTAATGTGCCCTCTTTTATGGACCCTTCCTGTCTCAATTTTCTCAAAACCACTTGGCCATATTAATTTGTCTTTTGTCTAGTTGATGTGATTTTAAAAAATTTTATTTTAGACTCAAACACCAGAACACAAATACAGAATAGAGAAAAGAAACAAAAACATATCATAAACTTAAATATTAGAACTTATATACCTCCCCTTTTTCTTAACCTCTTTCTTTCCCATTTCCGTGTTGGGTAAGATGCATTTCTGTATCCACTTTTGTGTATGTGTATTTTTTACTCCTTCAAACACTTCAGATGACAGTGAAGTTCAAGTCTCATTCCACACGACCTACCTCCTTCTTCTTGTAACAACTCCTCTTTATGCAACAATTTATGTGAGATAATTTTCCCCACCTTTCCTCTCTTTGACCTTCTCACAATGAATTCCTCTTTCCTATTCTTTGGATTCTTCTTTTGAGCTCATCCAATCATGAGAGAATCATATGTAGGTCCTCTCTATAATTAGACTCATTTTATGACTTCTGGTAATGATAAAGGTCTAAAGGATTATAAGTAACACTTTCCTATATAAGAATGTAAACAGTTTAATCTTGTTTAATCTCTTATGATTTCTCATTCATCTTTGCCTCTTTATGCTTCTCTTGACTCTTGTATTTGGATGTTAAATTTTCTACTCAGCTCTGGTCTTTCAATCAGGAATGCTTCTATGTTCTCTATTTCATTAAAGGTCTGGGTTGTTTTTCCTTCCTCTGTAGGATTATAATTAGCTTTTCTGGGTACATTATTCTCTGCTACAAGCCTATATGCTTTTTCTTATGGAATATTACACTCCAAGCTCTCAGTTTATTTATGGTAAAAAGTTTGTGTTATCCTGACTATGGCATCCTGGTACTTGAATTATCCATTAATGATTGCTTAAAGTATTTTTTCTCCCTTATCTTGGGAGTTCTGGATCTTGACTATGATATTCTTGGGAGTTTTCATTTGGGGTTTCTTTGAGGAGGTAACCAGTGGACTCTTTCAATTTTCACTTTGCTCTCTGGTTCTAAGATATTGGGACAGTTTTCTTTTGTGATTTCTTGAAACATGATATCTAGGATTTTTGTTGTTGTTGCTTTCAATTAGCCCAATGATTCTTAAATTATCTCTCCTCAATCTGTTCTCTAGGCCAGTTGTTTTTTACCATGAGAAATGTATCATATTTTCTCCTATTTTTTCAATCTTTTGACTTTATTATTTCTTGATGTTTCATTAAATCATTCCCTTCCATCTGGCTAACTTTAATTTTCAAGGAGTTGTTTTCTTCAGTAAAATTTTGTAACTCTCTTAAAAAGGTATTAATTCTTTTTTCATATCTTTCTTCCTTAGCTCTTGCCTTTTCCCCACATTATTTCCTCTAAAATTCTCATTTGATTCTTCTTTAGTTCTCATATAAACTCTTCTAGGAATTCTTCCTGGGCTTGTACCCAAGCTTCATTTATCTTTAAAGCTCTGCTTGTAGGTTTTTGGGAGCAATTCTTTTCTTCTGTGTATCCTGAGCTTCCCTGCCACCAGGATAGTTCTTTATGGTTAAGTTCTTTATTTGTTTGTTCATGTTACCAATCTAGCTCTTGACTTTGGACTTTATTGAGTTCTGCACAATTCCAGGAGCAGGAAGGGCATCAGGCATGAGCTTTTGTCCATTTATGTCCTCCTGTGGTTTTCACAGATTCAAATGGGGGCCTGAAAGCTTTTAATGCTTCCAAAGTGATATGATTGAGGCCCTCCTCAAAGACCCCCGTGTAATCTCTTTCTAGTGCCCTGTCTTATCCTTTCTCAGTCCCTGGGAACTGGAAGGCTTCCCACTGATACCACCACAGCCATGTTTGCTTCTAGCCAGACCTCCTTCCCAGAATCGGTAGACCTCTATCCATTTTCCTAAGCTGCCCTGGGCTGGAAAAAAAAAAGACTGTGACTTCTTTCTGGATTTTCCAATCAGTATACAATCTGCAGAATTCTCTAGGTTTTTTTCAAGGTGGTTTGTGGAGGGGGAGCTAGACTCTAATGTTTCCCTCACTCCACCATTCTGAGACTGCTCCAAGTCTAGTGATTCCCAAATTACCTCTCCTTGACCTGTTTTTCAATTAGCATCCAATCCACATTTATTAAATGACTACAATGTGTCAGGTACACATGAGTGCTGGTGATACGACTGATAAAAAGAAAGAGTCCCTCTCTTCAATGAGCTTACATTACATGATGTCTAAAGGGAGAGAAAACACACAAAAAGAAATAGGAAAGCCTGGGAAAGGGGGGCCACAGCTTCCATGGAGTGAAACCAGGCAGGACAGCAGATGCAAGTAGAGTGATCTGATAGTCCAGTTCCTGCCTTGAGAAGAGGCTGAGTGGAATTGGAGTCAATCAAGGCTTGAGTAAGCAGTACAGTGCTGAGTTTGGAAGTGATGAGCTTAGCCTGGAAGGGCATCTTGTTCTGTGCAGTTGAAACCAGGCAGGGTAGCAGATGCAAAGTAGAGATGCAACCTGGATATCAGGTATATCAATTACACTTTTTCCTTTTTTCTCCAATTTTTTTTATTTTGTTCAAATATTTCTTGCTATGTCAGAGTAAATGCTTTCTGTTTGACATATTTTAGGTTTCAGGGAGTTCATTTTTTGGGTTAAGCTTTGCCATGTTCTCTTCTATGATATTTGTTCTCTTTCTAATCTTATCTGAGCTTTAATTTCATTTCTTATGTCTTGCTCTAAGGTATTCATGACATGTGGAAAATCCATTTTTTTTCCTTTAGAATCTCTGCTTAAAGCTGCTGGAGAGTTATTTGTTCCTTTTTGGAGATCTGTAGATGTGCAATAATTTTTTAGTACTTGGTGTTTTCTTTGATTTTACTCAGTTCTCCAGATCCTTGAACTGGGGCTCTGTGCCAGGACCAGGTTATGATCTCTGCTTTGCTTTTGGATAGAATGACCATTTCTGCTTGGTCTTGCCTGGCCTGCCTCCTTGGACTTAAGCCTCCTTGGATTTTCGAGGTTCAGAGTTCTGAATCTTCAGGTTCTTCTCCAAATGTTTCAAGACAGCGTTAGGAACTTCAGGATACCTGGGCTTCAGCTGCTCTGATCTTGATATTGGAAGGATACTAACTCAATACTCTGACAATCCTTATGTGATAGTTATTATCTTTAAATTCACAAATATAAAATTCTAAAGGATTTTTGTCACTGTCTTAATCTTACATTTTTATTAAGTTTAAGATTTACATGTTGTCATATGTGCAGAACAAACTTTTTATTTTTTTAAATAAACGTACAAGTTAAAGTTATTTCTGTTTGCTGACAAAGTGTGGGGATCATAACTTTTTTGTAAAAAGGTACAGGCATCACTGTATAAAGCTGGGGAACCACTGAAATCAAACTGTGAATACCATTCAAGCAATGATTGTCATTGACTCTCTAAAGCTCTTAATTTTATCTATTGAGACTGTCTTTATCACATAGCAAGTCCAAGAACAACAATCTGTAGACTGATTAATTGCATTACAATTTATAAAAAAATCTCTATTTCATGCAAAAACATTTTTTAAAAACCCTAAATAGTACATATAAACACATAATAATTTTTCAGTGTATACCTATAACGAACTCATGCTTTTTTTTTTAAATTCAAACAGATTTCATTTTAAGATTGCCACTTATTTAGACCAACATGGTAACTGGTAAATCAAAGCTTGAAGCAATCTTTTCGCAATTAGTTTTCCTGTGTTCTCCAAAATTTTCATAACTCTGTGGTTCACTAACAGTATCCTTTGATTTCACAACCACTGCACCCTTTTTATAGCTACGATAATGGGCCACAGAAACCACCCTGAGACCACTAGTAATTTCTGGTACACAGCACTGGGCTTGGAGGCAGGAGACCCAGATTGCATTCCCAGTTCTATCCTTAGTTGTATTAATCTTGGATAGATTACTTCCCCTATGTGGACCCCTGTTTCCTAATATGTAAAACAGAAAACTGGCTAATATGATCTGATTCCTTCTAGCTTCAATGCTTTGTGTGATTCTTCATCACAATTTTCACAGGAAAAATAGAGCTCTAGGAGGAATCTCTATAAAACATTAATACAACATCTTGAAATAGTAAGATTTCTTCTTTACACCCCATGAGCAAACAGTGCAAATAGGGAAGTGACTACACTTATGGGCCTTTGAATTTTATTTTCTTGGGGAACATAAAGTCACTACAGGTCAGACTATGCACGTGACTAAAAGCAGTGGGGGGTGGAGAGATTTCCTCAAACCCCTCCCCTGACCCCAGAATAACTGCCCTAATGATGAAGTTACATAGCTTATTTTTCAACCAACGATCCAAATCAACAAACATTTATTAAGCATCTATTATGTGCAATGCACTGTCAGGCGCTGTGGGCATAAAGTAAGACATGGTCCTTGCCCTCAAGGAACTATGATACAGTAAGGGAGATAAGATATGTATGATGATAACTGTAATATGAAATAAACATGGTAAGTGCATAAGGGACTACAAAGGAATGGAGAATTTTAAGGGAAAAGAGATGAGTTGGATCAAGGAAAGTTTTGAAGATTTGAGCTGGATCTTGAAGGAGTAGGATTTCACTAGGCACCAATGGAGGACAAAATTGTTTGCCAGAAGCTAAGAATGTAGGAAGAGGACTTGGGGACCCCCAGTGAAGGTTTAAAACAAAAAGAAAGAGGAATATGCAATGGGTACCTCTAAGACCATACCCCTGGTAATTCTGGTAAGGCCTGCCTTAACTACAGATAAGACAGGCAGTGACCAACATGGTATAATTTAAGGATTGTCCCAAAGGCTTCCCAAATCCACAATAACCACCCAATTGGGTTGGTTAGCACATTGCTTGTAAATACTTAGCACAGCACCTAGTGCACAGTAGGCACTTAATAAATGCTTCTTCCCCCCCCCCCTTCATGTTATCTGGTAAGCCTACCACATTAAACCACTCCCCCAATTAATATCTCACTTCAGAATTAAGTTAATCAGACTTAATATCTGCCAACTGAGGATGCTGACTCTTACTTTACTGAGAAATTGAGACTGTTTTCTATGAGTTCTCTCTTCTCCCTTCCTTTTATCTCAAACCTTGACCGTATCACTTTCTCCTGCTTCTCCCTAGTGTCTAATGAAGTGGCCCTTCTCTTTGCCAAGTATAACCCTCTACATGTACCATGGATCTCATTCCCTCTGGTTCTCCCAAGTTGTCAATACCAACTCTGAACCAAACTTCTAGACTCTGATTTCACAAACTAAATCAAAGGAGGACTTAACAATATCACATCGGAGGCTTGAGATAAAAAATAACAAAGGTAAAGCAAAACGATGACATGGGATTAAGAATCACAGAAGGTAAGAACTGGAGCTAGAATGTGATGATCTAATCTGATCCCTTCATTTGACAGAGTGAAGGATGCTGAGGGAACTGTCCATGGTCGCAGACTGAAGGGAATGGCAAAGCATGGCAGTTTTCTGCTTTTTCCATTATGTTGTCTCCCTAGCTGCTGCTTCGTAGGTGCTAGCACAGAGCTGGTACTAAGGTTTTATGATGATACAAAGAGGCGCAAACCACTCTATTTTTTTCAAAAAAATGTAACACCCTAAGACATTTCCCTTATATCGCCTTTCCCCTCCTACACTATATATTTATATTTAGTTATATATAGTGTAGAAGTAGTGTATGTCCTATCAAATTGGCTAACATGACAAAGCAGGAAAATGATAAATGTTGGAGAAGATGTGGGAAAATTGGAACACTAATGCATTGTTGGTGGAGTTATGAACTGATCCAACTATTCTGGAGAGCAATTGGGAACTATGCCCAAAGGGCTATAAAAACGTGCATACCCTTTAACCCAGCGATACCACTTCTAGGTCTGCATCCCAAAGAGATCATAGAAAAGGGAAAAGGACCTACATGTACAAAAATATTTATAGCAGCTCCTTTTGTGGTGGTAAAGAATTGAAAATCGAGAGGATGCCCAACAACTGGACAATGACTGAACAAGTTGTGGTATGTGAATGTAATAGAATACTTATTGTGCTACAAGGAAAGATGAGCAAGTGGACTTCAGAAAAACCTGGAAAGTTTTGCATGAACTGATGCTAAGTGAAGTGAGCAGAACCAGGAGAACACTGTACACAGTAACAGACACATTGTGAGATGACCAACTTTGACAGACTTAGTTCTTCTCAGCAAATCAATGATCTAAGACAACTCCAAAAGACTCATGATGGAAAATGCCATCCACATCCAGAGAAAGAACTATGGGGTCTGAATGCAGATTGAAGCATATGCTCTCTTTTTTTTGTGCTCGTGTTTTTTCCCTTTTGTTCTGATTCTTCTTTCACAACATGACTAATGTGGAAATATGTTTAATATGATCATACATGTATAATCTATGTCAGACTGTACGCTGTCTTAGGGAAGGGAAAAATTTAAAACTTAAAATCTTATAAAAGTGAATGTTGAAAACTAAAAATAAATATATTTAATTAAAAAAAGTAGCATGTGTAGATACATACAGCATATTTATACATTAGATGGACAGACAGACAGATGGGTAGGTAGATAGATAGTATATATATAGTACAAAATAGCTAGGTGGTACAGCGGATAGATCACCAGGCCTGTAGTCAGGAAGACTTGAGTTCAAATCTTGTCTTAGACGCCTTCTAGCTGAGTGACCCTGGGCAAGTTACTTAAACCCTGTTTGCCTCAGTTTCTTCACCTATCAAATGAGCTGGAGAAAAAAATAGCAAACCACTCAAATATTTTTGCCAAGAAAACCCCAAGTGGGGTCACGAAGAGTCAGACACAACAAACACATACAGAGTATAGATGTACTTTATACACACATACATATGTATACATACATACACATGTGTATGTGTATATACATTTATATATGTGTATGTATATCTAGATAAGATATCTAGATACACACTTTGAATGCAAAAATTCTATCTTGTATACGAAAGTGCCTGCTGACATTTTGTTGTACGTATGGGTACGGCTGGAACTAAAGATTGGGTAACAGCTTTTGTACGCCATCCAGGTTTCTGACTCAGGCTGCCTGTGAATTACGTAAAGCCTTTGCTCACTGCAGGTGCTTAATGAACACTGGAATTCAACAGAATTGGAGAGGAGCTTTGCCATTCCCAAAGCTCCCCGGAGGCTGGTTCCTGATGCTTTGTAGTATTTTAGAAATAATTCCTAGCCTGATCATTAAGATCATGGAGTTAAAGTCGTGCATCAGTGTGTCCTTATAACATTGTTTCTGCCTTCTTGGCTCAAATTCTACAGGGCAGAGGTCCATTAGGCTGGGAAATGCAAATTAACACAACTCTGAGGGCCTACCTCAGACAGAAAAGTGTCAGACAGGCTGTGTGAAAACTGCTGGTAGAGCTACTTGGCAAAGCAATTTGGAACTGGGTCAGAAAATTACCAAACTACACATGTACCTTTAGATGCACTATACTGCTAGTAGACCTATACTCCCAAAGAAATCAAACAAAGAAGAAAAGGTTTTAAATGTACAAAAATATTTCTAGTAGCTCTTCTTGTACTAGTCAAAAACTGCAGACTAAGAGTGTATTCTCCTATTGGGGAATGGCTCAACAAATTATGGAATATGAGTGCAATGGAATATTATTTTGCTGTAAGCGTGTGGACAATTTTGGAGGAAAATGAGAAGACTTTTATGAGCTGATAGAGTGAAGTGAGCAAAACTAGAATAATTCACACAGTGATAAATAACTGTATACAGACAAAAAACTTGGAAAGAATTCTGAATTCTGAATGACACAATGAAAAATCATTTCAACGGCAAGGAAATGGCAAAGCACTCCACTATCTCAAAAGAACGAAGATAAAGAACTCCAATCACCTTATGAGACGAACGGGATGGATGAACATATAATGTAAAAGGAGTCTTACATTTTCAGACATAGCCAATATGGACATTTGTTTTACAGGACTTTGTATAGTCCTGTATTGTTTTGGGTTGGATATTTTTTTATTTGCTCAGTGAGGGTTGAGGGGTTAGGTGGGGAAGGAGAGATTAATGGAAAATACATGTTACTAAAAATGTTTTTTAAAAGAGTCTGTATGTATTCCCTTCATTGGTGCAAATCACAGCCCAATCCTCCCTTCTTATCCTTGGATATTCTTTCATGGACCTCACTTAAAAATTTTATCTAGAGCACGAGAGGCCTTTCTCTAGGTCTTTTTATTTTAAAAATGTGTCACAGGTACACCCTCAGCACTGAGAATGCCTGTTATCAATGCTTTTTGACACAACTGACCTACCCCTTATTCTGATCATCAATTCCCTTAACAATAATATCCCTTATATCACTTTCTGAGCATAGATCATTATTAGAAATAGGCTGTAAACTATTCAGGTCTCTATTATCTTTTGGATCACCTATAACTTTGATTCCTTGAAAACTGTGGTGTTCTAAGATTCACAACCATACACCAGAGGAGGGAAAACAGCTGACTTGAAAACATAGGTCTTTCCTGCAAAATAGGGCAAAAAAAGATAATTTAAGCATCATTGGGCTCTGTGAAAACAATGAATAAAAAAAAGCCTGGACACTGTATTTCAAGAGATCATAAATGAAAACTCCAGATCCATTAAAAGCAAAGGGTAAAGTCAAGACAGAAACAATCCACTGCCCACCTGCTGAAAGGAAACCCCAAAGGAAAAGTATCAGGAATGTCAGAGCCAACATCCAGAACTTCCTCATTAAAAGAAAAAACTACCCTAACCATCCAGGGAGAAGCAATTTAAGAACTAAACGACTATAATCAGCAGGCATCACACAACACCCAATAGCTCCTACTAAACAAAAGGAGATACTGGAATACAGCGACGACCAAGAGTAACTTACACTGCAAAGCTGAGTGTAAATAAAACAGACCTTTAGTGAAATTTCTGGTCAGATTTTATTGGTTAAGGGATAGGGTACCCTATAGTCTCCATGGCCCCATGGGACATCTAGTTCTATGCAGAACCCCAGAAGACTGCCCTGCGTCCATCCTCCACAGTCATCCCTTTCTTTTTTGATTATCCTTCAATAAACATGGCTTTCTTTACTGTCTTTCAATCTTTCTTTGTTCTTTAATGCAATGTCTAACTAATTTATAAGCAAATCTGGGACTGTGATGTTAATCCAAGTGAGATGATCCCATTTTCTTTGATAGGTAAGAGTATGTTATAAAATCTTTGCAGATATTTCCCATGTTTTGTCTTTTTGCTGTCCTTCCAGCTTTGTCCTAAAATGCTCTCAGGATGACTTTTCTGAATTGGATCTGTCAAAAAATTTTAATTTAAACTGGTTTTATGAGATGATAAATCCCATGATCTTCTACCATCCCTCTCCATAATATCATAAATGAGATGATATTCTAAACCAGCATTTCCATCACCTGCCCTGTCTTTATGCTTGGAAAGTAAGTCAAGTGTGCTAACACCACTTTTGGTTACTTTTCCCCCTCATTATGAAAATGGATTTACAGAAACTGAACTTTTACAGGCTATTACTATAATTGGTATCTATCTTCATTTCCCTATTTCATCATCAATAACTTGTGTAGATAGGTCAGGTTATAATTGTTTTAATTGTGTACCCTGTCTTTTCCTTATTTTTATTTGTCTAACTTTGTAGTAGTTTTGATCTTTTCTTTAACAAACTTCTGGTCTGATGGTACAGACAAGCCAATTCAGGAATGACTTTTAAATTGATGGAAAATCATTTGACACCTGTTAAAATATTATTTGGCAAGCGTGCGTGCGTGCGCGTGTGTGTGTGTGTGTGTGTGTGTGTGTGAGAGAGAGAGAGAGAGAGAGAGAGAGAGAGAGAGAGAGAGAGAGAGAGATGGTATTCAATGCTTGCCATGTCCATTGACTTCTGATGCTTTTCTTGAAAAAAGTATTGATGATGAATAATCACAAGGTTTCAATGAGTTCTAAGTCTTTGGTCTCTTCTATTCCTTGTTCCAGATCTGTATTTTCCCAAAAGCTTTTAGTGCCCTCACCCACACCAACCATCATACTGAAGTCACCAGATGCGTATGATTTCATCTGAAAGGTCATACTGAGTACTTTGTAGAATTCCCTTACCTCTTCATCTTCCATAGCAGATGTTGGTACATAAGCTGCAATTATTTGTATGACGACCCTTTGGCCAATAGGTAAAGAGCTCCAAGAAATTCAGGATGACTAAATATCTGATGAAATTAGGATTCTTGCTGCACAACCAAAATCAACTCTGCCCACCCCCTTATTTGCCTCTCTAAAGATGACCTGTGGGCCATCCTTCCATTCAGCTACAACTTCCTTCTGTTTTCTGTTTTGTTAATGGCAAGGATCTCACAATTAATAGGATTCAGCTCCTCCAGGAATATGATTACTTGTTGAGCACTGGACAAAGATCTCACATTTAGAGTACTCATAGCTAAGGTACAGTTTATAGACCATCCCAAACCTATGATTCTTAGTACTTTCTAGCCCTCTTTCAACATTTCTGCCACCTTCGTGGCAGAAGTAGGTGCTGTTTCTTATTTTTGTTTCTTGGGTTATTGTGGCAAGTGTAGCAGTTGGTGAGTCTTTCCACACTTAGCTGGGCTAATCCTTGAAAAGCAGATGCACTCTGCTGCTGAGATGCTACCTAAAACCTCCCCAACATGGCATAACCTGGTAGTACTTGTGACCCGCTACCATAGTCTTTGAGAATGCAGGGTCACTTGCATGACCTGATGGTGCATTAGAACACAATTTGTTTAAAACATTCTTAGCAAAAGAAAAAAGTTTATCATGGACTATGAAGTATACTATCTGGCATATGCTTTTAGTAACATAAATAAAATAGTCGAGACAATAAAGAATACTGCCAACTTCAGTTCTACGAAAGTATATTATTAGACCAAGCTATCAGGACATTAATTCATACCTGGGATTATATGGAAGGAAGGAAGGAATACAGGGAGGAAGGGAAGGAGGAAAGTATTTATTAACTGCATAAGACATTTCAGGCACTGTGCTAAAAACTTTACAAATATTACCTCACATTTGATCCTCACAACACAGTGAGATAGCTGCTTTATTATCCCTATTTTATAGACAAGGAAACCAATGCAGATAGATTGCTCAACTTGGCTCTTAATTTCAGGCCAACTCTATCCATGTTACCACCGAGCTGCCTCTAAAGAGGTACGTACCTAAACATGATGGTATTGCCAGAGTGCTTTGGATTCCAGGAAGCAGCTGGGCAGCTAGGTGGTGCAGTGAATAGAGTTCTGGGCCTGGAGTCAGGAAGATTCATCTTCCTGAGTTCAAATCTGGCCTCCGATACTTCCTAGTGTGATTCTGGGCAAGTCACTTAACCTTGTTTGCCTCAGTTTACTCATCTGTAAAATAAGCTAGAGAGGGAAATGGCAAACCACTCCATTATCTTTGCCAAGAAAACCCCAAATGGGGTCATGAAGAGTCAGACACAACTGAAAATGACAAACTATAAACAGGCCAAGCACGGCAATTTGCCCAGGGCCTGGACATCAAGACAGTACAAGTATGGTGGGTGTCAACAGACAAGATCCAGGTAGGGCCTACTTTTTATGATGGTATTGCTACAACTTCTCAGTAGCCACAGACAGCTTACTGGTGTGTGAGATCTCAGAAAAGTGAAGTAGTTAATCAGCAAAGGCTCCAGAAGAGGGCAACAGGCAGAGATTTGTACAGGATGGCAAATGGGTGATAGAGAACCAAGGAAGCCTTGCAGCAGGCATTAGAAGCAGGTCTAGGAAAGCAAGCACGGTCCCCAGAAACCAGGGCTAGTGTTTGGGGGCAACAGAACAGAGCAGGCTTCAGTCCTTTTACAAGGCAAGGGAACTAGGGAGGGGTTTAACGATGTATAAGGATGTTACACGGGAGTGGAAGGCAGGGTGGTAAGGCGAATAAAGGAAGCGGCTACTTGATTCTGAGAAACAAGTCAAGAGCTCAGTTACTGGAACCAGGGTATTGAATCAGACTAGTACTGGAAGCAAGGCTAAACTGTCAAAGTCAAGTACCAACAGATCCTTCCAGCTCTTCTCCCAAGGAATCAGCTTTGTTCCGGAGCCTGGGAACAAGTGTTTTAGGCAGGGTAGAAAGAGGGTATGAAGCTATGAGAGCTGGACATTTATGGGGTTTTGTGGGAATAGGTGTTATTGCACAGTGAATAGCATATGTCTTTTTCCAATGTGACTGTTTGAAAATCTGGTTTTTTTCAAGTCTCACATTTATTCCGCAAATATTTACCGAGCGCATGCTATCAGCTAGGTACTGAGTGAAATACTGTGCGAGACAGACAAACATCTAACACTGAATTTCTGTCCCCAAAGAATTTACAGTCTAATAATTAGGGAAGATAGAGATACTACTTTGGTAAATCTGTGATTTCATCAATGTGGCTTTTCATTTCCCCGATGCAAGGTGCGATCTATCCGTGCCTTCTCATTCTGTGTGATTTTTGTCTGCGTAATTCTACAAATCTTTCTGAAAGGAGCTAGCCAGTAAACTGGAGGCTCCTTCTTGTTGTTTTGCTATGTGGAGGTATTAATGTAATGGGTCCACGTGAACTAGAAGAGAGGTTTCTAACACTGTGTCATAAGGTGCTGTCCTTGGATCTCTTCTACTACTGTGATCAAATGAAGTTATCCAGAGGCTAGCATAAGCTCCAGAAGTCTATGAAGCTTGTTTTCAATAGCCAATATTTTCCTTGACTATATTATGTATGTATGTATGTATATGTACATATAGACGTCCACATCCATATATACATATGTATATAAATAGTATTTCATTTTTTCCAATTATATGCAAAGACAATTTTTAAGAGTTGTTTTTTGAAAGATTTTGAGCTTTTCCTCAAAGTTTTTCTCCCTTCCTCCCCTCCCACCTCCCCAAGATGGCAAGCAATCTGACATAGGTTACACATGCGCGATAATGCGAAACACATTTCCACATTAGTCATGTCGTGAAAAAAAGAAACAGAAGAAAAGGAAAACACCAGAGGGAGAAACAGTGAAAACAGTGCGCTTCGATCTGCACTCGGACTCCGTGAGAGCTTTCTCTGGATGTCAATAGCATGTTATCTCCTGAGTCTTTTGGAATTGTCTTGGATCACTGCATTGCTAAGAAGAGCTAAGTCAATCACAGCTGCTCGTTGTACAGTTACTGTTACTGTGTACAGTGCTCTGATTCTGCTCAATATACATGTTTTTAACAAAGGTTTTGTTTCTCTTGTGTTCTCAAATGGAAGGGGAGCAAGAAAAATAGAGAGAGAGAGAGACACAGAGAGACAAAGACGGCACACACCTGTAATCTCTGTTAACGAGAAGCCTGAGGTTGGTATATCTCTTGAGCATAGGAGTTCTAGGCTGCAGAAGACTCAGCCAATCAGGTGTCTGCCCCAGTTCGGTTTTAACATAGGGAACCCCCAAGAAGAAAGAGCCAAAAGGTTGCCTAGGGAGGGGGAAAAACAGGCCAAGATGAAAAAAAGAGAAAGTCAAAGATTCTGTGCTGGAATCTGAGTACTCAGAACAGGATAGAGAGGGAGGGAGGGAGGGGGAGAGGGAGAGAGGGAGGGAGGGGGAGGGGGGGAGAGAGAGAGACAGAGAAGGGGAGAGGGAGAGTGAAAGAGAGAGGGGAGGAGAGGGGGAGAGAGGGAGGGAGAGGAAGAGAGAGAGGGAGAGGGATAGGGAGAGAGGGAGGGAGAGAGACAGAGAGAGACAGAGAGAGAGAGAGGTTCTTCTTTGTGACTCATTCCTGAACCTTCCTTCAAGTCTTAATTAAGATTGTCCATACACTATGATCAGCAGAAATGAAGTCCTGAAAAATAGCTAGCCTTCTGTCTTCAAAGGAATGTTTATTCCTATCTAATTCCTATCTGCCAGGTCTTCCAACAGGTGGAATGAATGACAAAAACATATGCAAATCTTCTGCCTTCATTCTCTCCCTGACTACTTCTCTTCCCTCTCATCTACCCTTCACATCACTGTCAGAATAACCTTCCTAATGCAAAAATCAGATCATGTCATTCCTTTGCTCATAAAGACTCAGTTAGCTGCTGCCTATTTAATAAAGTTCAAACGCCTCACCCTGGTAATTCAAGGCACTCAACAATCTGGCCCCAAACAACCTTTCCAGGTTTATATAGTGTCACTCATATTTATGAACACTACCTTTCATCTGAACTGGACTCCTAATTGAACTATGACCTCATGTACCCCTGTTTAGCTACTCTTTAAAAAATTATTTTTAACAAATTTATATTCAATTCACATAACAAAACAAGCATTTTTATAACACCATATTCTGTCTTTACCTACAATATCTCTCCAGACCTGGAAATGGATTACTACTTGCCTTTGCCTACTTTCCCAAAGTACAGGTGAAGGAGCACCTCCTCCATGAAGCTTCTCAGGGACTCTCTAACCACTAATTTAACTGGCATCATGGTTACTTGTGCATATGCTGTACACTAGGTGGCACAGTGCACAGTCAGGAAGTCCTGAGTTCAAATCCTGCCTCAGACACTTACTAGCCAGCTGTGTAACTTGTTTGCTTCAGCTTTCTCAACTGTAAAATAGCACCTACCTCCCAGGGAAGTTGTGAGGATCAAATGATATGCCCATAAAGCACGATATAAGTGCTGGGTTTTACTGCCCATCTAATAATAATGATGATAAACAGAGGAAGCTCTTTAGTACACTCGATGGATTCTCTAGGGTGGGTTATAAACCACGAGGATAACACAGGGTGAGAAGGAAAGGATGGGCTGTGGTCCATACCAGCAGAGGGCATGCCCGCACTGATGAGCTCATGAATCCGTCCAGATATTAAAGTAATAATAACTCCTTGCTAAGTGCTTTGAGGTTTATAAAGTATGTTCCCCATCAACAACCTTATGACAGGGAAATGGTATGAGTATTACTACTTTATAGACAAGGAAACTGATATTCAAAGAGTAATGGGTTAAGTAATTTACTCAGGGTCAAATCCAGAGGTTCTAGATCATTAGAGTCTAAGGGTGTGGAGGGGGGAGGCTATGTCACAGAATCATAGAAAGGAACCTTAGAGACGATCTTGTCCAACTACTTTGTTTAACAAATGAGGAAACTGCGAGCTAGAAGTCAAATGACTTATTCGAAGTCTCACATATATTATTAAGAGCCAAAATTTGAGCCCAGGTCCTCCAATCCAGGTCCACTAAAGCTGACCCCAAGTTCCATGCTTTTCCGATTCCACTAAAGAGGTTAACGCTTCATTTTGCATCCCTAGCATGTGGCACAAAGTGAACAGAATCTACACAATGGAAGATATTCCTGTAGCCATATATGTGAAGAACCAAAGACACACGTTAAGGAAGCATTAAAACAACCTCAAACTGTGCCTGCTAGCTATAGGAGAGCGGGGAAATCCCAATGGTGGACAAAGCCCTGTGCAAGGCAGAAATCAGAAGTCTCAAGAGGACAAGAGTTACAAACAATGTAGCCACGAAAGAAACCAAAGTCTTTAAGCTGGTGGTACACAAAACCATACTATACAATCAAGAAGGGCTCATAAGCAACCACAGAGCGCCTACCACATGATACGGGTGACCAGGGGAAAGCAGACAAAGACAGGAAATGGCCCCCTATGTGGCAGAAGAATGAACGGACAAGCATTGACTGTGTACCAACTAGGTGCCAGCCATTGTCCACAATCAACTTATCAGCAAGAATTTATTAAGTCTACTTACTAAGGACTCTAATAGAAGACTCCAAGGACAATTAGGCTTCGAATCATGTGGTATTAAATGCTTTAAGAGTTTAGAGAAAGGAGATGATTTGGGCTATAAAACTGTGCATACACTTTGACCCAACAACACTACTACTAGGTCTGCATCCCAAAGAGATCAAAGAAAAGGGAAAAGGACTTAGGTGTGCACAAATATTTACAGTAGCTTTTTGTGGTAGCCAAGAACTGGAAATCAAGGGGATGCCCATCAATTGGGAAATGGCTAAACAAGTTGTGGTACATGATTGTGGTGGGATTCTATTATGCCATAAGAAATGATGAGCAGGATGGTTACGGAAAAGAACCTGAGAAGTCTTACATGAACCGATGCACAGTGAAGCACGCAGAACGAGAAGAACGCTGTACACAGTAATAGCAGCATGGTAACGATGCTGACCGGTCAAAGACTGAGCTACTCTGATCAAGACAGCAATGCAAGACCATTCCAAAGGACTTGATGAAAAAAGCTATCCACCTCCAGAGGGAGAAATGATGAACACTGAGTGCAGACTGACGTTTGCTTTTTAAATTTTCTTTCTTTTTCGTGTGTGTGTGTGTGAGACACGGCTAATATGGAAATGTTTTGCATGATTTCACACGTAAAATCAATATCGTGTTGCTTGCCTTGAATCTGGAACTCGAAAGTTTTAAAACATGATTGTTGAAAAATGATACAGTTATATAGGCTCATAGATTTGGACCTTAGAGGTTAACTAAGGTTATACAGGCACTAGGTGAGGAAGCTAGGATCTGAACCCAAGTCTACTGACTCCAAAGTTCTTTCACCATGACACGCTGTCAGACTATAGGAGGATCCGAAAGACAAAAAAATGGCTAAATTTCTTTGATATAGGAGGAAACAAAAAAGCTACTGCAGATCTCAGATTAAATGCCCACATTCAGTATCATCACCATTAAAAGTGTCTTTCTGAACTGGGGACTATAGTATTGCACTGGAAATCAGGTAATCAATTCAACTGAAAATATGTTGCAGGGATGGAGAGTAGAGGCTTATTAGAAAGAAAATCATGGAACAAAATATAAACTTTAAGCACAATTTCTAAAAATGTGTCAAAGGTTCCTTTCAAACTTTCTTTGGGGAGTTTTTTGTTTAGAGCTGAACTTCTGCTGGAGTTCTGAAATCAATCCCTGGCAGCCAGGACAGTTGCTGACTGGCAGACACAGCGAAACATGTGTCTGGGACATTCCAAGCAGGGATATCAGCTTCCAGCGCTGGACCAACAAATTTGCAAGACAGTGATTGTGGAGATGCTTATGGATCAATCTGATATGCACCAGGAAACTTAGAATAGGAAGGGGGAAAGAATATTTTACTTTTGGTCGAAAAGAGTTAAAGGGAAAGGACATTAGACAACAGTAAAACAGAAAATGAAAAAATGGAGGGAGAACATTTTCTCAGGTCACTCAAAAATAAAAACAAAACAAAAAACACCTTGGCAATTCCATAGCCAAAGAGAATCTCTTGTACAGCCCTGTGTGACAGTGCCCAAATTTCTGCTTATTCAGGTCTCTTCTCCCTCTACTAGGTACCGCCTGCTGGTTGCTTGGCAACCCCAAAAGTCCTCTCTAGCAGGCGTTAAGTATTAGCTGACAAGGAACGTTGCTTCTGCCCACCCACAATGCAGTTTTCAAAATTGTCCTCATTTGGATTGCCAATTATTCCCAGTCACTATCGTCTGAACCAAGGCTGCTTGCTCTCCATGGAGCTCATCTTTGCTTGCTTGGTCTTATGGTAAAATTTAAGAACTATATTTGTCACATCCCAATAATTTCCATAACAACAGACTGTCGGCAAAGACAAGATGATTTCATTGTAGGATCAAAACAGATGGGAGAAAAAAAAAACCTTATTAAAACCACAAATATCTTTCCATTAAAACAGCCAGATAACAAAAGGAAAATATCAGTCAAGTACATTTTCCATTAAGTTCAAACTAAAATATTATACTTCTTGTAAGCTCTCATAAACATATGTCCTGTAGAATGTGTGCTACCCTGGCTAGACGATATGCACTGTCTAATCCAACAAGTTTTTAAATGAACTGATGATTACATTAACTAGTCTCTTGTGGCTACGAGTGAGATAAATCAGCATTTTGTTTTCATTAGCTACCAAAATAACATACATGCTGATTTCATCTTGAACCATCTTATCTAGAATCTCACTGAGGCCTCATTAAACCACAGCATCTCTCTGTAAGGAGGCCAGTGAAGATAGCTATGTGTCATGCTACCAAGTGGATTTTGTCCTTCCAGGGAAGGAGAAGGGAAGCACCCCCTCCTTATGTGACCTATCCAGACAGTAAATGCTTGCTAATAACAAGAGTTGTATGAAAGTGGGTGGGCTGTCTTAGAAAGAGGTGGGTAAGTATGATGTCAATGGAGGTCGGTATATTTAAAGATGGAAGATGACTTTCAGAGATGAAGATTAACATGACTTCTGAGGTCTCACTAATCAGATTCGGTGAAAGTATCCTTAGCCGCAACCTCTCCCTGATCGTCCATCCATTCATTCTCAATCCTTGCCTTCCCCAACATAAACACATGTGCAGCATCAGTTTTGCTCAAGTTACTTCCTGGCCTTCCTCCCCCAACACGGCCTGTTCAAATTCTTGTCACTCTTTAACATTTAGATCGATGACTTCCTGGTAGCTTTCCCTATTCTTTCCTAACCATAATTACATTTTCCTACCTTAAACACATATGGAAACTTATTTATACATCTCTTATTCATGTGGTATTTTGTATCAGTTACTTCTTCATGTGCCACACCGGGACCAAGTTATCTGTTATAAACACTGGAGCAAATGGACTTCCAGGATGACACTAAAGAAGACTGCCTTGTCTTTGTCTTGTCTATACTAAGAATAGTCTATATTCTTGTCTATACTAAGGCTTGTCTATAGTCTTAGTACATACTATCTTGTCTATACTAAGAATCTCTTAACTAGACTGTAACACCCCAGATCTATTAAGGACCAATGCTCTTGGTAATAGCTGCTGAAACATTTGGTGGGTTGAACCTTGATAAACAAACAGAGAAATCTGCTTGAAAGAGACAATTAGACAAACAAGCACATGGATTTTCTGGGGAAATTAATCATATACAAATCTATCAAGGGATTTCTATCAATTTAAATTGATAGCTTAATCCTTAACAGTAACTAAGTATATAAGATTCAGGAGGTTTCCTGAGGAGGAAAGAAATGGACTAGAAGAGCCCATAAGTATTCTGTTGCCAACAAGAAAGACTGATGATTATCTTGCTAGCAGAAAGAAAAGAAGAAAGAGTCAAGCCTTTTGCTCCTCTGGCCAAAAGAGGACCAAGAGTAAGGTTCATCAGAAAACCTGTGTCTTTAAATACTTTCTGGTCAGGTTACACGTTTACAATTCTGTTCCTTTTTGCTAAGCCCTAAGCCTCTTCAGCTTTGGAGAACTGGAAGAAACTTTCATCCTTTTGTATTCGAAGCTCTCAGACCTAGTTTGGAAGGCAGGTTGATATCCCTCGTTGAGGAGCAAATCAGCTTTGAACCAACAAAGTCCTTTCTTGTTAGCAAGAAGAAAGCCACGGCCTAAATTTGGTCACATGGTTTCTGTTAAGGAGTCCACCTTGCTGAGAATTATCATTCTGCCTGAAGCCGAATACCCTTTCCCTATTCCAAAGGCTTAAAAAGAAAACTAAGAGTTAGCTGTTAATTATATATTTGGACAGGTAAGCTGACAAGCTCCTAATATCTCCTCCTAACATAGTTAAGTGGACAGAGTGGCTGAATTTGGAATCAGGAAGATCTGAGTTCAAATCACTTATTAGCTGTGTGACTCTGGGCAACTCAGGTAACCTCTCCCAGATTCCGTTTCTTCATTTGGAAAATGGGGATAATAAATAGTATATAATTCCCGGGCTTGTTGTGAAGATAAAATAAGATATTATTTGTAAAGCACTTTGTGAACCGCAAAACACTATGCAAATACAAGCAATTATTATTATCTTTACTAGACCAAGGGGTATCATCTTAGATTTCTTTGTCTTGCCCAGCACCTAACAGTATATTATAAACATCAAGTGTTTAATATACATTTAATGAACTGAAGTAAATTACGTTCTCATTTTGTATAAGAAGGGCACTATAGAGGAACATGCAAAATATTAACATGAAGTCCCTGTCCTCAGGGAGCTGACATTTTAATGCCTTGCAATTACATGGCATTTTACTATTTTAATAATCAGAGGAGGAAGGAACCTTAAAAGCCATCAAATCAAATCCATAACCAAACAAGAAAAGCTTATCTACAACAAAATCTCTACAATAACATCTCTACCAACACCTAGTTGTGATTTAAAAACCTTTGGCATCAGAGAATCTATTCTTCACATTAGGTCTAATTCTGTTGTTCAGAAACTTCATCAACCTAGTTTTGTCCTAGAGTGGCCAAGCAGGACAAATCTAATTTTTCCTCCACAAGACAGACGACCAAAAATCACATCCACTCATCTCTCCTTCATATGATTCTCACCAAATGATTTCTTTCCTAAGAGTACCAAGGGATCCACTTCATCTTTCCTTGGGACGCAGGCAACTTCTTCTTTAAAGTGTCCAAGTCTTCCACTGTCCAGGAGATGTTTCTTACCTCTTACTCAACTCCAGATGTTCAGTGGTCCTTCTCTTTCTCCATTCAGTCAGATTCTTCCACTTACCAATCTATCCCAGGACAAGATTCCTTTCTGCCTCTTTTGATTTTTTTTTACCACCTTTGTTTCTATTCTTAAATCCTTTCTTCTGTTTTTAAAATGAAAACTTAAATATTCTTCATAAACATTAATTATTCAAGACATTTACTGAGGAGAGTTTATTACATTAAAAACAACATGCTACTCACTATGTTGTTCAGTCATTTCTGATTCTTTGTGACCTCATTGGGGTTTTCTTGGTAGAGACACTGGAGTGATTTGCCATTTCCTTCTCCGGTTTATTTTACAGATGAGGAAACTGAGGCAAACAGGGTTAAGTGACTTGCCCAAGGTCACAGAGCTAGTAAGCATCTGAGGTTGGATTTGAACTCAGGGAGATGAATCTTTCTGACTCCAGGACCAGCACTCTATCCACTGTGCCACCTAGCTGCCCATGCTACTCACAATGGGAGATACAAATGAAAGAGGGGTGATCTCTCAGTCCTCTTCTCCAATTAATGTAATGAGAAGATGCTCTGCTCTACGTACCAATAATCCCTTTATTAGGTAAGAATGCTTCTTTTATTGAATTACAGAATCAATCTACAGTAGAAACTAGGCATGAACAAGGCTGAAACATCTCTACTGAATCCATCACAGGTGTACAAGTACAAATTGAATCAAAGTAGATGACACTACATGGGAAATACACTGAGGATGGTTGAAGAGAATCAGTCATGCCCAGTGGAGCTTTAGATAAACAGCAGCCAATTCAGAATCTGGCATTTCTAATAGCAGCCAGCAGCCAAGTGGTGAAGCAGTTTTAACCAAGCTCTTAAGTGGCAACTGCCTGGGCTGGGGGGGCTGGCAGGGAGGGAGGGGGCAGGAAAAAGTTTCTGCACGTCATCTTCCTCTTCCCAGTCTACAACCAACAACAGGAACTCCAAAGGAGGAAAGATTTTGTGAACTCTGAAAGAGAGAAGCTACGGACTTTGCACTGGTGTCAGTAGTAGTTCCCGTGGAACGACAATGATAATGCCAACATCAGAAGCCAAAGACAAAATACATAGATTGAGTGAAGGAAGCTAGCTCTAGGGAGCATGACCTCTTCAGGACTGTACAAGGACAGAAGAAAGCTACACCCTGGAGGAACTCGAGGACTCCTGGAAAAAAGAAAAGTGCTTCCAAATAGGAGTTGTAAATGTTCTTTGCGACCGATGGTTTGGGTTTGAGTCCACTCTCTCCAGAGACCTAGTGTGTACAAGAAGTGAGTCCTTTTGTACTAGACTTACTATGATACCTCAGTAAACATACCATTTTAAAATCTAATGAAGTTTAGTTGGCTAACTGATAATCAGCGACGAGAGGAAAGCACACCACATTGGGGTCCATGAACAAAAGTAGCAGAAACCACCCCCCAACCCCTCAGGGTTATACCTAAAAGCCTGAAGGGAAGAGTCAGCCGCTCTCTGGGGACCTAACTTGGTAGTCTGAGTTGAGGTTGAAAGAGTAAGTCCCGAAAAGGTGTTACACAAAGAATGAGACGCAATCTTCACCCTTAACGAGCTTACTGTCTAGTAAGGAAATTAGACCAACACATAACTATAATACAAATCATTTTATGTTTTATGAGGACAAAGACAAAGTCTTATTGAAAATCTTCCCAAACTTTTAGCAAAACGTTGTTATTTGTGGTATTTTTACTAAGAGAGAATTAATAAATTACTGTTGTTGAGCTGCAGAATGTATGACATTGGTCAAGGAACTTAATCTTTCTCATCTATAAAATAAAGAGATTGGTCTAGAAGACTAAATCCAATTCTACTGATGATGTTGCGGAATAGAAGGCATAGGGACCAAGAGAGATGACGTAGGAAGGTTAGTGAAACATGTTTAAAGAACAAATGGCAACAATTACAAAACACTTTTCACGAAGATAAATTCAAATTTAAATAATTGGAAAGTTATCAGTTGCTCATGGGTAGGCCAAGCTGACCTAATAAAAATGATAATCTACTTAAATTAAATTATTTATTCAGTGCCATACCAATCAACCTACCAAAAATTATTTTATAGAGCTAGAAAAAACAATAACAAAATTCATATGGAAGAACAAAAGGTCCAGAATATCAAGGGACTTAACGAAAAGAAATGCAAGGGAAGGTGACCTTGCTGTACCAGATCTTAAATTGTACAGAATGTCCCTGAAGTCTGGACACACAGGCAAAAATGCACATTTTGAAATAATCTGAAACATTAACAGACCTTAGCCCCCTTGACTTCTTTTTCTGGGGTATGCTAAAGGAGAAGGTGTACTCAATGAAGATCACGGATGCAACACACTTGATTGAATGCATAAACAGCGAATGTGCTAAAATTGATGGCAATGTGGAGTTGTTGCATCAAGTTCATGTGACTCTTGCAAAGCGCATCAACCTTTGCATCGCAAATGATGGAAATAATATTGAAGATGTTATTTGTTAATATTGCAATTAAGTACAATGTTGGTGAAAATTTCATTCATTTCATTTCTTGAAAACATGCATTTCTTTCCATGTGTACAGACTTTAGGAATACCATGTATTATAAAACAGCAATCATCAAAACTCCTTGGTACTGGCTAAGAAACAGAGTGGTGGATCAATGAAATAGGTTAGGGACACAAGACACAGAAATCAATGACCACAGTAATCTACTGTTTGATAAACCCAAAGACCAGCTTCTGGGGTAAGAGCTCACTATTTGACAAAAACTAGAAAACAGTATGGCAGAGATCAATCTTATAACATATACCAAGATAAAGTCAGAACGGGTACATAATTTAGATATAAAGACTGACACTATAAGCAAAGTAGGAGAACAAGGAAGAGAAGGGAAGAATTTATGACCAAACAAGAGGTAGAGAACATTACGAAATGCAAAATGGATGATTCTGTTTACATTACATTGAAGTTTTTGCACAAACAAAGCCAATGCAACCAAGCATAGGAGAGAAGCAGAAAGCAGAAAGTGAGTGTCTCAGAAAAGACCTCATCTTTAAAATAAAGAGAACTGAGTCGAATTTATGAGAATACAAGTCATTCCCCAATTGATAAATGGGCAAAGAATATGAATAGGCAGTTTTCAGAGGAAGAAATTAAAGCTATCTCTAGTCATGTGAAGAAATGCTCTAAGTCACTATTGATTAGGGAGGTGCAAATCAAAACAACTCTGAGGTACCACAACATACCTACCAGAGCAGCTAATATGACAAAACAGGAAAATGATAAATGTTGGAGATGTGGGAGAGTTGGAACACTATTGCATTTTTGGTGGAGTTGTGAACTGCTCCAAACATTCTGGAGAGCAATTTGGAACTATGCCCAAAAGGCTATAAAAATGCGCATACCCTTTGACCCAGCAGTATCACTTCTAGGTCTGTATCTCAAAGAGATCATAAAAATGGGAAAAGGACTCACATGTACAAAAATATTTATAGCAGCTCTATTTGTGGTGGCAAAGAATTGGAAATTGAGGGGATGCCCATCAACTGGGAAATGGCTGAACAAATTGTGGTATATGAATGTAATGGAATATTATTGTGCTATAAGAAATGATGGCGGACTTCATAAAGACCTGGAAAGACCTGTATGAACTGATGCTGAGTGAAGTGAGCAGAACCAGGAGAACATTGTACACAGTAACAGCCACATCATACGATGACTAACTTTGATAGACTTGGCTCTTCTCATCCATGCAATGACCTAAGACAATTCCAGAAGACTCATGATGGAAAATGCCGTCCACATCCAGAGAAAGAGCTACGGAGTCTGAATGCGGATGGAAGCAGGCTATCTGCTCTCCTTTTCTTTTGTTGTTGTGCTCTGTTTCTTCTTTCTCGTGGTTCCTCCCATTAGTTCTAATTTTTCTTTACATCACGACTAATGTGAAAATATATTTAATGTGAATGAGTAAGTAGAGCCTATATCAGACTGCATGCCAGCTTGGGGAAGGAGGAAAAATTTAAAACCCCAAATCTTATGGAAGTGAATGCTGAAAATTAAAAATAAATAAGTTAGTTATTAAAAAGAACAAATGGCAGGCAGGAAGACCTATGAGGTTGTTACAAGAGGCCAAGCACAATGAGGAGAGCATACATTTAGACCTGGAAGGGACTTCAGAGATCATCTAACACAATGTCCTCAATTTTATAGGAAAGGAAACTGAGGCTCAGGGTGATTCGCTAAAGGTCACACAGGCGGCACACAATTTTGTTCAGTTCTTTTTCAGTTGTGTTCAGCTCTTTGTGACTCCATTTGAGGTTTTCTTGGCAAAGACACTAGAATGGTTTGCCATTTCCTTCTTCAGCTCATTTTACAGATGAGGAAACTGAGGCACACAGGGTTAAGTGATTTGTACCAGGGTCACACAGCTGTAAATGTCTGAGGCTGGATTGGAACTCAGGAAAATCAGTCTCCCTCACTTCAGGCCTGGCACTCTAAGTGCCCAGCACATGGTAGGGCTGGGATTCAAACCACAGTCCTTCAACTCCAAAAGCAATGCTCCGCAATGTCATTCTGTGGGTATCACTAAACTTCCATGGGCAGGAGAAGAGAAGGAAGAGGTAGATGGAAGGTCTGTTACAGAAGGTTATATTATACCAGTGTCTAAGTAAGCACATACAAAAAACAAAGGACAACTGGAGGGGTCAAAGATACTCCTGGGACTGGATGATAAAGAAGCGACTTTATTACCAAAAAGAGAAGTTAAAAACAACAGTAGATTTCTGGGGGAAAAAAAATCTCTTTTTTCAACACGTGAAGATTTAGGTACTGGTGGGATAGAGATGCCCTGTAGCCAGGTCAGGAATTAATATTCCCAGGTTACAGATAAGGCAAGTGAAGCTAAGACACTAACTGTCTCGGTAGGCCTATTGAGTACCAGAACCAGGACTACAAACTGAGCTCTCCGACTCACACACCAGGGCTTTTTTCACTATTCCAAACTCATTAAGATGGCAGAACCCACTGGGTCCCCTGGATTAGAACTAAAAGAGAAAATGTAAAATCACTCAGATACCAGGAAGGGAATTTCAAGAAAACATCAAACTGCATGTTGCCAAATTGATATATCACCAAATTATTCTTGAGGTTTGCAGCATCTAAAACCATGTGTTTTTCAGGAACAGCTACTAGAAAAATCCTTGCAGAGCCCTTTAGGGATAGATGACGCTGCCAACTTAAGTGAGTAGTTGTTTGCCCTTCATTCTTCAATATGACTAATGACGTAGGGAGAGTGATATGGGGTGCTTAGGTGGAGTAGTTGATAGAGCACTGGGCTAGGAATCAGGAAGACTCATCTTCCTAAGTTCAAATCCAGCCTCAGACACTTTTTTTTTTATTATTATTAAAGGGGCCAGCCCTTGACTCACTTCTTCAAAAGGCCTATTCACTGAATGGGCATTGCTTTACTCAAAGTGAGAACTCAGAAAGACCCCTGCTTAAAAGGACCAAGGTCTCCCACTGTATCCTGGGCAATCTCCAGTTGTCCTGATCTATATCTGGCCACTGGACCCAGATGGCTCTGGAGGAGAAAGTGATGCTGATAACTCTGCATAGTCCTCCCTCACTCAAATCCAATTCAATGCAAGCCATGCCATCATCTCCCTGATGTCATGGTCCTCTTTGAGAATGAAGAACAAACACAACCCTGAACAAGTCACTTAAACCTCTTTGCCTTAATTTCTTTATCTGTAAAATTACCTGGAGAAGGAAATGGCAAACCAATCCAGTATCTTTGCCAAGAAAACCCCAACTCGGGTCACAAAGAGTCAGACACGACTGAGGAACAGCAAAAATTTAAGCAAACAGAATGGAGCAGAAAACAAATAGTCACTTACTTGTTAGCAAAAAAAAAAAAAAAGAAATATAACAAGGAACAAAAGGGAATTGTGACATAATCACTTGCAATAAGCAGGTAGAAAGAAAAAAAATGCAAAAGAACAGGCTTAGTTGAAGACCAGGGGTTGGATCTTGGCTCAATCACTTATCGGCTCTGTGTTCCTGGAGTTTTCCAACGTCAGCTCTTAAGCTTCAGTGTCCTCATTTATAAATAGAGATAACATCTGCAAATATCCATCCCTATAAAGTCATCAACCTCAAATGAAATAATGTAGGAGAAAGTGTTTTGAAACCATAAAGTCCCACATAAATGGAAGGTACCATTATTATGATGAGAATAGGCAGAAAAACTTAGATGTAAAAATTGAGAGGGATGTCTAAAACTAGTGCTGGTTCGATATTCAAGAGGATTATTGAAAGAAAATGCATAGAAAATACTAGCGCTACTTTCATTTAGAGGTAGGGTGGGGTGAAGCATCCATCTAAATATTTTACCAAAAGAAAAATTTTCCTCCAGGATTAGTTGTAATACAGAACTTGTAGCAGCTTAGTGATGCTATGTAACTCCATAAATCAATGCAACCTAGAGAGAATGACCGTGGTTTAGTCAAAATCCCAATTATGAGTAAACGGTTGATGCAAAGGCATTCAATAAGCCAACCTTATTTAATCCTTTTTGGAAAAGGGAAAGGGCGGGGGGGGGGGGAAAGCTGGCATCTATTTTATTTAAGAGGAAGAAATGGAATCAAAAAACAACATCAAGGTTAAAGTTGTCCCGAGATTTTTATTCTTGTCCTGAAACACTTAAGAGCACTTTATTATTTACAAAGAACTGATTGTTAAAACAAAACAAAGCTCCACTGGAAGCTGAACTCCCCTGTTCTTTGATGATAAGGAAAGAACAAGAGCACACAGCACAGTATTATAGAAGTCATTATTAGTAGTCGCCATAATAATAATGATGGCTGATGTTGACAAAGCATTGTAAATGCATGTGCTCATCTGATCCTGCCAGTGACCCATCTAAAAAAGGTAATGGGGTGGGGGGCGTGGAGCAAAGAGGGTGGAGTAAAAGCAGGGACTTGCTTGAGCTCTTCCCCAAACCCCTCCAAATACTTGTGAAAAATGACTCCAAACAAGTTCTAGAGTCACAAAATGACAGAGTGAAACAAATCTCTGGTCCAAGACAACCTGGAAGATATACAGGAAAGGTCTCTCACACCAGGCTGGGAGTAGAGTGCAGGCCGGCTTGGGCTGCACTAGCACAGATGTAGCCAGAATAGGCCTCAGGGGACTGAATCATTGACAACTGTGGTGGTTTCCAGACTACTCAACCCACAAATGCCAAAGACAACTTATTAGGTCAGTGGGAAAACTCTATCAGAACTGGGTGAGAGAAGAGCACAGTCAGGCCCCAATCCTGGAGCAGTAGAGGTGGCGGTGGCAGCAGCAGCAGCTGAAGCTGCTTCCAGAGCTCCTGGCCCACAGACGGTGGGGAGATCCAGCAGCTGATCAGAGGGGGATTGCAGAGATCTCTTTGCTGGCCCTCAGGCAGGATTCTCTTGCTTTGCCCTGCTTGGATCTGGGTCGTAGTCCCAGGTGACGGTCCCAGGGTGAGGAAGAGCACTGGTGTGGCAGAGTTTGTGGCGGCCGTGGAGAGGGAATACTTCTCATAGTTCCAAGGCAGAAAAGAGTGCTTGTGGTCACTCATGGAGCAGAGCACAGGCCAGAAAAGGAGTAAACACCTCTCCTTCGATCATGCCACTTTCGAAGAACTGAAAATTTATAGGCCCTAGAAGTATCTCTGAAAACAGCTGCACAAACCCCCTGAATTTTGGGACAGGACACCCTACACACTGGAAGCAGAGTCCTACCTTAACAAAGAGTTAGAAAGTCAAGTAATTGTAATTTTCTGGGAAAATGAGCAAACAGCATAAAAAACTCAGACTATAGAATCTTACTTTGGTGACAAGATCAAAACATACAACCAGAAGAAGACAACAAAGTCAAAGATCCTATAGCCAAAGCCTCCAAGAAAAATATGAATTGGTCATAGGTCATAAAAGAGCTCAAAAAGGATTTTGAAAAGCAAAGAAGAGAAGTAGAGGAAAAATTGGAAAGAGAAATGAGAGTGATGCAAGAAAATCATTAAAAATGAGTCAACAGCTTGCTAAAGGAGACCCCAAAAAATACTGAAGAAAATAACACCTTAAAAAATAGACTAACCCAAATGGCGAAAGAGGTCCAAAAAGCCAATGAGGAGAAGAATGCCTTAAAAAGCAGAATCGGGGGCGGAGCCAAGATGGCAGAGTGAAAACCGCTTCTTACCAGAGCTCTCTTACAAACTGTGTCAGATACCTCTGAAAAAGCGATTCTGAGCAGATTTGAGAGAGGTAGAAGACACTAGGAGATTGAGTGTGGCAGACTTCCAGCCCAGGAGAGTCCCCAGGGTCGACTGGACAGACCTGTGGGCTAAGAGAGCGCTGGGCGCAGAGAGCTGGACCTGACCATACCAGAACGGGAGCAGCAGCGGAAATTAGCCAGCAAACTGGGCTGGGAGAGCACTGGGTACATGGAATGAAACCATACTGGAGCAAGAGTGGGAGCAAGCCCAGGGCTGAACTGCCTGCTTCGGCGGTGATCCCTGGGCCTCTCAGCCCAGGATGGGAGTCTGTTGTAGCTACGTGAGACAGCAGTGCTGACCCTGCGGCCACAGCGGAAGCTATTCCTGAGGCATTCAGCCCACAGTCTAAAGGTATGAAACTCGCCTTCTTGAACTTCCAGGAGCCATGATGACCAGGTAAAATGACTCTCATTCTTTCACTGAATAAACCCAGAGAATACTACCCTAGGAAAAACCCTGGAATAGAGGAGCCAGAAGTAGAGGTTCAGTAATAGCTCGGGAGGCTAGGGAAACAGCCTCTCTTGCGGTAGTAGAAGACCAGTACAGGAAGGAACGTGTCCCAGTAGGCCCCACCTTGGCAGACCAGCAGGAGTTCCTGAGCCCCAGGGGGCTGGAGCTGGCAAATACCAACGCAAGGACCCCAGGGGTGCATTTGCACAGCCAGAGGAATTAGCAGACACCAGTACACACAATAGCTGAGACCACTCATGCCACAGTGCAGCCCTAGGGGAAGAACAGACTTCCAGCATCCAGACCACTCTTCCCCTACACCTGACATGGTGACTGTCCGGGGAACCTCAGAAAGACCTCACTGAGCCTCAATCCTTAGCACACCAGCCAACTTGAGCTCAGCACCAGATAAACGGCAGCACTATATAGCCTCTAGCTGACAAAACCAGAGGCCACAGCGCACAAAGCCAGAAACCAGGCCTGCAGTCCCGAGCACAAGAAGCTTGAGACAGAGTACCCTGGACTGCAGAAGCAGAGATCCACTTAAAAAGCCAGGAAAAAAGCAACCACCATGAAGAAGGAGTCTAGAAAAGTAAAAAAAGACCATCAAATAGTATTATGGGTACAGAGAAGATCAAAATACGAATTCAGAAGAGGACAGCATTGACATTATACCCACATCTGAAACCTCAAAAGGGAATATGAAGTGGTCTCAAGCCCAAAAAGCATTCCTACATGGGCTCAAGGAGGATTTCAAAAACCAAATTACAGAGGTAAAAGAAAAAATGGAAAAAAATTCACTGATGAGAACAAATCTTTAAAAAGTAAAATTGGCAAAATGGTTAAGGAGGTCAGAATTTGACTAGAGAAAATGACTCCTTGAAAAGTAAAATTAGCCAAATGGAAAAAGAGGTACAGAAGCTAAATGAAGAAAACAATTCGTTAAAAATTAGAATTGGGCAAGTAGAAGCTAATGACTCTATGAGGCAAAAAAGAATCAGTAAAACAAAATCTAAAGAATGAAAAAATAGAAGAAAACACAAAATATCTCATCAGATAAACGACTGACCTAAAAAACAGATCCAGGAGAGATAATCTAAGAATTACTGGTCTACCGGAAAGCCATGATGAAAAAAAGAGTCTAGACAGTATTTTCCAAGAAATTATCAAGGAAAACTGCCCCAAGGCCCTAGAACCAGAGGGCAAAATAGTCATTGAAAGAATTCACTGATCACGCCTGAAAGAGATCCCAAATCGAAAACTCCAAGGAATATTGTAGTCATATTCCAGAATTATCAGGTCAAGGAGAAAACACTGTAAGAAGCCAGAAATAAATAATTCAAATATCATGGAATTACAGTCAGGATCACACAGGACCTCACGGCTTCTACAGTAAAAGACAGGAAGGATTGGAATATGATATTCCATAAGACAAAGGAGTTTGGACTACAAACTCAGCAAACCCAGCAAAACTGAGCATAATTTTTCAGGGAAGGAGATGGACATTTAATGAAATAAGGGAATTCCAGACCTTCCTGATGAAAAGACCAGAGTTCAATGGAAAATCTGATCTTCATACACAAAACTCACGAGAGACATAAAAAGATAAACAGGGAGGGAAACAAAATCTCGTTATTAAAAAGGACAAAATGTTTACATCCTTACATAGGATTATACTGTTTTGTGTGTGTGTGTGTGTGTGTATATATATATATATAATATATATGATAATCTTGAGAATGGTATAGTTATTATGACAAGCAAAAGGGATATAGAGGATGTGAGTATAAATTAATTGGTGAGAGGGAGAGAGAGAGGGAGAGAGAGAGGGTGAGATAGAGAGAGAGAGATAACAAAAAATATAATTAAGGGGTACAAAAGGGATTGGTCTGGGGAAATAGGTAAGCAGAAGGTAGAAAGGGGGCACAAAAACATTATAGTAGAGGGAAAGAAGGGAGGGAGAAGAGCAGAGTTTGAGCTTTACTCTCATTGGATTTAGTTCAAGGAGGGAATAACATACTCTGATGAATATAGAAATCAAACTTGTCCTACAGGTAGTAGGGAGACAGGGAAAGAAAAGGGGAGGGTGGTTAGAAGGGAGGGAAGTAGTAAGGGGAAATGGATAAGATGGGGGGGGACTGAAAAAAGGAGGGAATATGGAGGGAGCCAGTGGTCAAAAGCAAAACTCTTTTGAGGAGGGGAAGGAAGAGGGCAGAAATTAAAACATAAACAGGGGAAAATATGATGGAAAAAAAGACACAGATAGTAATCATAACTGTGAATGTGAATGGGATGAACTCTCCCATAAAATGGAAGTGGACAGCAGAATGGATTAAAAACCATAACTCTACAATATGTTGTTTATGAGAAACACATTTGAAACAAGGAGATACACACAGGGTAAAGGTAAAAGACTCAACGAAAAAAAAGCAGGGGTAGCAATCCAATCTCAGACAAAGCAAAAACAAAGATAAATCTAATTAAAAGAGATAAGGAAGGAAACTATAACCTGCTAAAAGGCACCATAGACAATGAAGCAATATTTACTTAACATCTATGCACCAAGTGATACGGCATCCAAATTCTTAGAGAAGTTAAGGGAATTACAGGAAGAAATAGACAGCAAAACTACACTACTGGGGGACCTCAACATCCCCCTCTCTGAACCTGATAAATCCAAACTGAAAATAAACAAGAAAGAACTTAAGGAGATGAATAGAATTTTAGAAAAATATGATAGACCTCTGGAGAAAACTGAATAGGGATAGAAAGGAATATACTTTTTTTCTCAGTGGTACACAAAAACTGACCATGTACTAGGGCATAAAAAACTCACAATCTAATACAGAAAGGCAGAAATAGTCAATGCATCCTTTTCAGATCATGATGCAATAAAAATTATTTGTAATAAAGGGCCATGGAAAGATAGACTAAAAACTAATTGGAAACTAAACAATCTAATCCTAAAGAATGAGTGGCTCAAACAAAAAATCATAGAAACAACCAGTAACTTCATTCAAGAGAATGACAATAATGAGACAACATACCAAAACTTATAGGATGCAGCAAAAGCAGTTCTTAGGGGAAGTTTTATATCTCTGAATGCTTACATGAATAAAGTACAGAAGAAGGAGATCAATGAATTCGGCATGCAACTGAAAAAGCTATAAAAAGAGCAAACTGAAAAAAACCCAATTAAATACCAAATTAGAAATACTGAAAACCAAAGGAGAGATTAATAAAATTAAAATCAAGAAAACTATTAAACTAATAAATAAAACTAAGAGCTGATTATATGAAAATTTTATCAATAAAATTGATAAACCTTTGGTCAATTTGATTTAAAAAAAGGAAGAAGAAAACCAAATTACCAGTATCAAAAATGAAAAGGGTAAATTCACCTCCAATGAAGAAGAAATTAAAATAATAATTAGATATTATCTTGCTCAATTATATGCACAGAAATTTGATAATCTTAAGGAAATGGATGAAAATTTACAAAAATATAAACTGCCCAGATTAACAGAAGAGAAAATAAAATACTTAAAATAACCCCATCTTAGAAAAAGAAATTGAACAAGCCATCAATGAACTCCCCAAGAAAATCTCTCCAGGGACAGATGGTTTTACGTGTGAATTCTATCAAACATTCAAAGAACAACTAATTCTAACACTTTATAGACTATTTGTGAAAATAGGCGAAGGAGTCCTACCATTTTCTTTTTATGAAAGAAATATGGTACTAATTCCTAAGCCTGTAAGGGCCAAAACACAGAGAGAAAATTATAGACCAATTTGCCTAATGAATATAGATGCAAGAATTCTAAATGACATATTAGCAAAAAGGTTACAGAAACTTATTATGAGAATAATACACTATGACCAGGTAGGATTTATTCCAGGAATGCAAGGCTGGTTCAATATTAGGAAAACTATCAGCATAATTGATAACATCAACAACAAAACTAGCAGAAACCATATGATCATCTCAATAGATGCCGAAAAAGCTTTTGATAAAATACAATACCCATTCCTATTAAAAACGCTAGAAAGCATAGGAATAAATGGAGTCTTCCTTAAAATGATAAGAAGCATCTACCTAAAACCAGCAGCAAGCATTATCTGTAATGGGGATAACCTAGATGAATTTTCAATAAGATCTAGGGTGAAACAAGGATGTACATTATCACCCCTATTATTCAATTTGGTACTAGAACTGTTAGCTTTAGCAATAAGAGAAGAAAAAGAAATGGAAGGAATTAGAATAGGCAAAGAAGAAACTAATTTATCGCTCTTTGCAGATGATATGATGATTTACTTAGAGAATCCTAGAGAATCAAGTAAAAAACTACTTGAAATAATATATAAATTTAGCAAAGTTGTAGCATAAAAAATAAACCCACATAAATCCACAGCATTCCTATATAATAGTAACAAAGCCCAAAAGCAAGAGATAGAAAGAGAAATTCCATTTAAAGTTACTGTAGACACTATAAAATATTTGGGAGTCTACATGCCAAGACAAACCCAGGAACTATATAAACACAATTACAAAACACTCCTCACAAATCAAGTCAGATCTAAATAAACGGAAAAACATCAGTTGCTCATGGCTAGGCTGAGCTAGTAAAATAAAAATGACAATTTTACCTAAATTAATTTACTTATTTAGTGCCATACTAATCAAACTACCAAAAAATTATTTTACAGAGCTAGATAAAATAATAACAAAATTCATCTGGAAGAACAAAAGATCCAGAATATCAAAGGAACTGATGAAAAAAAATACTAGGGAAGGAAGCCTAGCCATACTAGATAATAAACTGTATTATAAAGCAGCAATCATCAAAACTACTTGGTACTGGCTAAGAAATAGAGTGGTGGATCAGTGCAATAGGTTAGGTACACAAGATGCAGAAGTCAATGAATATCGTAATTTACTCTTTGATAAACCAAAAGAGTTCAGTTTCTGGGATAAGAACTCACTATTTCACAAAACTGGAAAATAATATGGCAGAAATTGGGCATAAACCAACATCTTACTCCATATACAAAAATAAAGTCAAAATGGGTCCACAATTTAGATATAAAGGCTGATACTATAAGCAATTTGGGAGAGAAGGGAATAGTTTACCTGTCAGACTTATGGAGAAGGGAAGAATTCATGACTAAACAAGAGATAGAGTGCCTTACGAAATGCAAAATGGACAATTTTGATTATATTAAATTGAAAAGTTTTTGTACAAACAAAGCCAATGCAACCAAGATTAGGAGGGAAGCAGAAAATTGGGAAAGAATTTTTACAACCAGTAGCACCGCCAAAGGCTTCATCTCTAAAATGTACAGAGAACTGAGTCAAATTTATAAGAATACAAGTCATTCCTCAATTGAGAAATGGTAAAAGAATGTGAACAGGCAGTTTTCAGAGGAAGAAATCTGCAGTCATATGAAAAAATGTTCTAAATCACTATTGACTAGAGAAATGCAAATCGAAACAACTCTTAGGTACCACATCTCTCCTGTCAGATAGGATAACATGACAAAACAGGAAAATGATAAGTGCTTGTTGTAAAAATTCGGCTAGCAGCTGCTGTGGGGGTGTAAAACCAACAACAACCAGCTCACAGAATGCTGCAAGCACAGGGTCTTTTGATCTGCTTTACTAGGGAAAGCAACGTTAAGGGGTTAACAACCTCACTTTAATCCAGAATACAAATATCATTCACTTAGTTCAGGGGAAAAAGCCAGCACCCTGAACTTCAGAGCGAATACAAACAAATTACAAACATACATTTATAAACAGACCAAATACAATTCATAGTTACAAACATCTGAGTTCAGCCAGGAGCTTGACAACAGCTGGCTCAGAGTCATGTGTCACTACTGCTGCAGTTCAGAGCTCCGAAAAAAGAAAGCCAACCTCTGGTTTTATAGATCTTGTTCAGGGTCAAAGGTGAGTCACACATGCGACTCACCCACATGACCTAAAATTGCCACAAAAATGTGACTTAAACCCACGTGGTCTAAAAGCCTCTGATGTCACAAATATGTCACTCAAACCCATGTAAACTAGGCTTTCCCTTGAGGCAAGGAGGTCATTGAAGACTCCTAATTTAATCAAGGAAACAAAGGCCAAACTCTTCAAGGGCACTTGGTTGAATAAGTGCTAAGAGCCCATCTTGATTCCCAATGTAGTGCTGGAGAAGAGTGGGAAAATTGGAACACTATTGTATCGTTGGTGGAGCTGTCAATTGATCTAACAATTCTGGAGAGCAATTTGGAACTATGCCCAAAGGGTTATAAAAATGTGAATATCCTTTGACCTAGCACTACCGCTTCTAGGGCTATATCCCAAAGAGATCATACAAGGGGGAAAAGGACCCGTATGTACAAAAATATTTGTAGCAACTCTTTTTGTGGTGGCAAAGAATTGGAAATCAAGTGGATGCCCATCAATTGGGGAATGACTGAACAAATTGTGGTATATGAATGTAATGGAATACTACTGAAGAAATGAGGAGTAGATGGACTTCATACAACCTGGAGAAACTTATATGATCTCATGATGAGTGAAGGGGGCAGAACCAGGAGAACATTGTACACAATCACAGACACATTGCTTCTGCGATGATTAACTTTGATAGACTTGGCTCTTCTCAATACTGCAAGGTACTAAGACAGCTCCAAAAGACTCATGATGGAAAAGATGATCCACATCCAGAGACAGAATCACGGAGTCTGAATGCAAACTGAAGCACACTATTTGATCCCTCTTTTTTTAATTTTATTTTATTTTTGGTTTTGTTTCAACTTTCTCATGATTCATTTCATTGGTTATAATGCTTCTTTACAACTTGATTATTTGGAAAGTAAGTTTAATGTGAAGGTATATGTAGGACCTAGATCAGATCATATGCCGTCTTTGGGGCGGGGGGGAAACTTGGAACTCAAAAACTTGTGGAACTGAGTGCTGTAAATTAAAAATAAAATAAACACTATATATCTGAAAAAAGAAGCAGGATTGGCCAAATGGAAAAGGAGGTCCAAAAGCTCACGGAAGAAGATAATTTCGTAAAAATTAGAATGGAGCAAACAGAAGTTAATGACTTTATGAGAAAGGTAATGCCAGTGTTGTTAGCCTCATTTTTCAGATGAGGAAACAGATGCTTAGAGAACTGAATTGATTTAGGAGGTGATGGGCAATCATGGGGAAGAGGACCCTGGAAGGGAAAGCAGCACTGCAGGACAGAAAAGATGCAGAGAGGTAGATTTAAGCTCGATGAGAAGAAATAGGAAAACCCCACAGTGTGGGATACATAGCAGGCGCTTAATAAATGTTTCCTGATCAATATACATTGATTATATGATCAGGGATCATCTGGCTCCCTTACTCATCACTTGGCATGTTGTTAGAACGCAGCTGATGATGTTGCATGGGTGAAAACAGGTGTGAGAAACTCAACACAATCTGGCATAGCCACTTTAAGGGAGAATTTTTTTCCTCCTTACCTCCTTGCCAATTTCAGTGGCCAAACACTTCAATTTCCTTCTAATCTTGTTTGAAATGGGCACACGAAATGTCAAGAATAGAAAACAATGCCCTGCGTATGTATTCTCAAAATTCCTTTCATAAGGAATATAAGAACTCCTAAACCATGCCCCCCAAAGAAATCAAGCTATCTTCTGCAAAATGTGGAGAGAATGTCATATATTTTCATGTGGAATATGGCATTTGCTTTAGACTGAGGTTTCTGCTGACTATAAGTATTTGACTATGAGCAAACAGTAATTCTATTTCTGTTTGAAAACATGGTAAGATCACCGAGAAAACAGAATTTAGGGTGTCATACATGAATTAGCTCTGTAAACAGTTCTCTTCAAGGTCTTCCAAACATACTGAAAAAACAGTAGCCTTGCTTAGAAAATATTCATAACCTTCCAAAGGGAAAACATATAATGCACATAATGTTCAGAAATGACTGTTTAAAAACATTCCTTTACTTTATGGTGATAGAATATATTACTTATCCTGCTTAGTAGGCATGGAAACTCTTCAAATTCAATATGTACAGAACCAGGTCTATCATCTTTCCCCCACAACTGACAACCTCTCGGGATTTTGTTTCTGTCAACTGCACAAACATTCCTTTAGCCAATCAGACCAAAAACCTCAAGCATGATCACTGACTCATCAATCTTTCATTTTCTAGACTAAATTACATTTAAGTCCCATCCAACATTCCGATAAATAGCATTTTTTGTGGCAACAAAATACAAGAAACAAAGTAGGTACCCTTTAGTTTGGAAATGGCTTACCCAGCCACGTCAAAAGGTGTTTTTCGCTATTTCAATGTCACTACAAGTAATTCTAACAGGAAAGGGAGGTGAAAAAGATTCTCATTTTACAATTTCTAGAGCACTTATATGGCTTAAAATATAGACATTATGCTTGGTGTTTTATGTATGTGTCTGGAACTGTCATGATTAGTATTAGTGAAATAAAGATTTATTTCCTTCAGAAAAAGTAACCTGACAAAGTATGGAAAAGAAGGAAATTCTAACTAATAACATGAAATTATTGATTGGATTTCCCAAGAAAAGTGAAAACAAAGAAGCTACTGAATGGATTAAAAATGACAACCTATCCTGTGGCCAACAGTTAACACACTTAGTGAAGAAAAGATACTTATAGGTTTAAGAAGAAAGGACAGACTAAAGTTTATCATTCTTCAGCAAAATCCTGAAAATCAGAAGTTTCAAGACTGCTACAAAGCTGTATTCAAATTAGAAAGGACATTAAAAATTACAAAGGATAAAAACAAAGAGATTCTAAAGGAATATTGAAAATGAGAGAATATTAAAAACTCACATATCAGAGCAACTAAATTTCTTTAGGAAATAGATGAATTGCAAAAAAAAAACACAAAAAAAACAGAAAATAACAGCAACATTTTAATGGAACAGACCAATTGAACAAAAAGATTAACTAAACAGAAACCATAGATTTGAAGATTAACTAAACAGAAACCACAGATTTGAAACGAGTGATGAATTAAATGGATTTATTAGACGTATAGAGAAAAATTGGAACTACATATATTCCAAGGCAAAAAGAAATTATAAATTCAGAAAAGTGAAATTGTAAAAACGTTTCTAATTATAAAACAACAAAATACTAGTTAACAAGGAACTATTATGGTCTTAAATGAAGATCAAAAATAAAATTTAATAATGCTTAGATTATAGAATGTTAGAAATATTAGAAATAGTAACAAGTCATATTCAAGATAACAATAAAAAGTGCTAAATTCATATAGCTTAGCAAGTACATTAAAAAGAGAAAACAGAAGAGACACATCTGAACATAACAAGTGCAAAACAAAATTAAGGCTCATTAAAGGAAATCAGAATAGAAACTACTGAAATAGAAAATAAGAGTACAATTTAATCAATGAAACAAAGCTTTTAAAAATAATTATAAAATCAATTCCCTACTAGGAAACTTAATCAAAAAGTAATGAGGAAAATTAAATTTCCCCAATCAGAAATGAGAAAAGGAAGATCTAAATGAAGAAAGAAGTTGTAATGAAAATGATCAAATACACAGCCGTATACAGGCACAAGGCAACAAAATGAGGAATATGAAGGATGGATATTTATAAAAATATAAAATACCTAAAGTGCAAATGGAGAAAATATAGAAACCAGTCTCAGTAGGAGAAATTAAACAAGCCACTAATGAGCTCTCACATAGATTGTACTACAATCAAGAGGATTCAGAAATAAGTTTTAATCAAATAATCCATAATGTCTATAGTACATAAAAAACTACTTTTAAAAACAAAGAGGGGCAACTAGGTGGTGCAGTGAGTAGAGCATCGGCCCTGGAGTCAGAAGGACCTGAGTTCAATTCCAGCTTCAGACACTTGACACACTTACTAGCTATGTAATCTTGCCCTGCCTTTCCCTCTCAAAAAAAAAAAAAAAAAAACCAAAAAAAAAAAAAAAGGAAAAAACAGAAAGACAGCACTCTACTAGTAAATGTGACCCTGGTTCCAAAACCAGGTAGTGATAAGGCAGAGAAAGAAACTATTGGTAATATCATTAATGTAAAAATTCTAAATTAAATATTGGCAAATAGAATACAGTAATACAGTCCTCAGAAGTACTTTCTTTTTTTCAGTGTATTATATTTGACATGTATGTAATGTTGCCCATCAAAATGTAGTTGCATTAGGAATAAAGACCACTTTGTTTTTTCTCTAAGGTCTTAGAATCCAAGGATTCTAATCTAAGGATTCTTGAATACAATAGGTACTGAATAAATCTGTGTTAAATCAAACTGGAAATTATACTAAAAGCTGTAATGCCTAGATAGCTGGGAAACAATCATGAATACATCAGTAAATGGAGAAAATCAAGTCATCGTTGAAATTTCAAAACTTAACAATACAATATAATCAATCATGCAAAAAGAGGTCATACTTGGCTAACAAGAGTAGGGAATTCAAGGAAAATTTTAAATTGCCCTGCAAAATGCCATTTTTGTGTTTTAAAAGTCCTAAATTGCACCTCCATAACAAACTGCAAGATATTCAATGAAAAAGTGAAAAAGCTAGAGGTAGGTGTCTCTACTCTCTAGTTTATAAAGAACAATGAATATAACTGTAAATAACAGAAAAAGTGCTTCAAGGACAAAACAAAGAAGAAAAAAGCATATTAAGAAGCAGTGACAAATCCTAGTTTACATTGAAAGGATGGACACAAATAAAATCAGATCTAAACAATTGGAAAAACATCAGTTGCTCATGGGTAGGCAGAGCTAAAAAAATGACAATTCTATCTAAATTAATTTACTTATTTAGTGCCATACCAATCAAACTACCAAAAATTATTTTATAGAACTAGAAACAATAACAAAATTTGTCTGGAAGAACAAAAGGTCCAGAATATTAAAGGAATTAATGAAAAGAAATACAAGGGAAGGTGGCCTAGCCATACCAGTTCTAAAATTGTATTGTAAAGCAGAAATCATCAAAACTACCTCGTACTGGCTAACAAATAGAGTGGTAGATCAGTGGAATATATTAGGTACACAAGACACAGTATATGACTATAGTAATCTACTTTTTGACAAACCCAAAGACTCAAGCTTTTGGGATAAGAACTCACTATTTGACGAAAACTGGAAAATAAGATGGTAGAAACTGGGCAGAGACCGACATCTTAAACCATATACCAAGATAAAGTCAAAATGGGTACACAATTTAGACATAAAGGGTGATACTATAACAAATTAGGAGAGCAAGAAATGTTTACCTGCTAGATCTAAGGATAATGGAAGAATTTATAACCAAACAAAAGATAGAGAACATTATGAAATGCAAAATGGATAGTTCTGATTACACTAAAATGAAAAGTTTTTTCACAAACAAAGCCAATGCAACCAAGATTAGAAGGGAAGCAGAAAGCTAGGAAACAATGTTTATAGTCAGTGTCTCTGATAAAGGCCTCATTTCTAAAATATATACAGAACTGAGTCAAATTCATAAGAATACAAGTCATTCTCCAATTGATAAATGGTCAAAGGATATGAATAGGCAATTTTCAGAGGAAGAAATTAAAGATATCTATGGTCATCTGAAAAAATGCTCTAAATGTAAATCACTATTAATTACAGAAATGCAAATCAAAATACCTCTGAGGTACCACATCATACCTATCAAATTGCCTAACATGACAAAACAGGAAAATGATAAATGTTGGAGATGTGGGAGAGTTGGAACACTATTACATTATTGGTGGAGTTGTGATCCACCCATTCTGGAGAGCAATTTGAAACTATGCTCAAAGGGCTATAAAAATGTGACTACCCTTTGACCCAGCAATACCACTTCCGGGTCTGTATCCCAGAGATGATCAAAATGGGAAAGGACCCATATGTACAAAAGTATTTATCACAGCTCATTTTGTGGTGGCCAAAAACTGGACATTGAAGGCATGTCCATTAATTAAGGAATGGCTGAACAAGTTGTGGTATATGAATGTCATGGAATATTATTGTGCCATAAGAAATGATGACTTCATAAAAATCTGGAAAAACTTGCATGAATTGATGCTGAATGATGTGAGCAGAACCAGGAAAACACTGTATACAGTAACAACATTGTACAATGACCAACTTTGATATACTTAGCTCTTCTGAGCAATGTATTGATTTAAGACAGTTCCAAAAGATTCCTGATGGAAAATGCTATCCACATCCAGAGAAAGAACTATGGATTCTGAATCAGATCTAAGCATATTATTTTCTCTCTTTTTCTTCCCCTTTGTTTTTTTTCTCTTTCTCATGGTTTTTCTCTTTGGTTATAGTTCTTTAAAATATGACTAATGTGGAAATATGTTTAATATGACAGTACATATATAGCCTATATCAGATTACACGCCATCTTGAGGAGGAGCAGAGGAAGCGGGGGGGGGGGGTGGAATTTAAAATTCAAAATCTTATAAAAGTGAATGTTAAAAAGTAAAACTAAATAAACTTTTTTTTAAAAAAAGAAAGGATGGAAAGTGAATGAATGTTACATAAAGAAAGGGAATACAAGGGACCACTAATCATCTGAAGTTAATAGGTATTTTGTTCTGTCTGTAGAGAGAGAAAGAAGCTGGACCATCTCAGAAGAACACAGATTCCTGTGGTATGACACAGATCCACAGGTGCCACCAAGTCACCCAGTAATGGTCATAAAAAGAAGACAAAGAGTGATGGCTGATTACTTCCTGCTGAAGAGTTAATAATGCAGCTATTTGTTGACAATGACAAAACAACTCAGATTTCTGCTGTCTTTCCATGAAGGATGTATATCTGAGATATGACAGCTTCTCCCAAGGCTACCACTAATGACTACTACTCTTTCATATGGAAATCCACAAAACATACCTGTTTAGAGGCAACAAGTGGTGTTTTCATCACTACTGCCCACAAAAGGTAAGGGGTTCAGAAAAGAAACCTAGATCAGGGAAGTGATCAGCAAGCTAAGAAGATGGATGGTACCTGAGAAAAAGGATTTGAATTTCTGGACCTTTAACACAGAAATAATGGACTCTATATTAATGTCAGGGCACCTGGGTGGCGCAGGATAGAGTGCCAGGCCTAGAGTCAGGAAGACCTGAGGTCAAATCCAGCTTCAGACACTTACTAGCTGTGTGACCCGGGGCAAGTCAATTAACCCTGTTTGCCTCTGTTTCCTCATCTGTAAAATGAGCTGGAGAAGGAAATGGCAAACCACTCCAGCATCTTTGCAAAGAAAAAACCAAAAGGGGTCACAAAGAGTCAGACATGACTGAATGACAACAACAAATATCAAAGTTAGAGCACACATAACAGTAGTGGGTAAAAACATTTGTACGAAGTCATGCGATTCTCTTCAAGACGGTTTTCTACTGAAAAGAGAGAAAATTGCCCTCATAAAGCTGTCAAGAATTGGACCACAAAGAAAGATTAACAGGCATAAAGTAAGTCAGAACACAATCAGAAGACAGGCCTAGTAACTTGTAGTAGACAGCAATTAAATCTATAGACTTAAGTGTCCATCTACAAATGCAACAAACAGGATAAAAGAGATTTGAATATGAAGAATAATTTGACCTCATAGGTTTCACTGACATTTGTTGAAATGGAACTAACAACTTGACTATGGCACTGATACAGCATATACTTTATTCAAAATAAACAGGATAAAGAAAAGGAGTGACAGAGTATCACTATATAGAAAGAAAACTTACAGCCAGGAGAGCCAATGAGTAGAGGATCAAGGGCAAAAACATACTTGACAGAGTATTCTTTAGACTATTCTGGAGAACGTGGAGCAATTATCACAAATCTGGCAGGTAGATATGATACTGAAGTGATGCGGAGCTTCCACTATGCAGAAATCTACTAAAGGCCTCCACTTCTCAAAGCCAGAGACCTTTTTGACTTAATGATAACTTCAACCTTCACAAAGTGGAAGAACCTACTCCGGACCTGATGATAACCAGCAAGGTGGAAATGATAACCTGAAATTGCAATGATGAGAACCTTGGCAACAAGCCATTACTCCTACCACAGTTCAACAAAACTGGACATAATAGTGCGAAATATCTTCTAGGTTTTGGGATGGCAGGTTCAAAGAAAAGACAGGTAGGATCTAAATGCTTTACAGAGGAAGGCCGGCCAAGGGGAACGTGAAGATCCAAAGAACAGAATTCTGAAGAGCAACAGAAATTGTCTTAATGAGGAACAAAAAGGAAAGACAGCTAGAGAGCGCTATGATTGTCATCCATATGAAGTAGGTTGTACAAGGGATCATTAGCCTCATTTTACAGATGAGGAAATACTAACTCTAAATGACTTGTCTAAGGTCACCCAACCACTAGCAGTGGCTAAGCTGGAATAGCAACCGAGCTTTTCTAACTCCAAGCCCAATGCTCTTTTAGCTAAAATTGCATATCCTAGGTAATTAATAACTATTACAGGAATAAAACATTCAACCAATAGCAGGTACTCAATAGATCCTTTTGGAACTTAATTCAATTGAAAAGGAACTTCTCAGACAACAGTGCCCAGTTTTACAATTCTAATAAATTGCCAACATTGGTTAAGTTAGTCAGTAGGTCATTCAACAGGCATTTATTTAGCACCTACTATGCGCTAGGCCCTGTGCTAAAAGCAATGTGGAAAGTGATGAATTGCAGCAAGAATTGTTAACATTTGTTGATGATGGCAAAACATGGTTTGCCAAAAATACACTACTTAATACCTTGTTCCCCAGCATCTATCTAGTCTCCCAAGTTCACAATCTCAGTGTTCTGTGCAACTCATACTGTTCATTTCACATAACCAATGTCACCAAATCTTTTCATTTGTCTCTAGAACATCTATCTCTGCAGTACTAACTAGTCACCATCTTAGTTCAGAGCTCTATCAACCCTGTAATACAACACAACAGTCCCCTCATTGTACTCTCTGCTTCATGTCTCTCCCCACTCTTATTCATTTTTAACAGAGCTACCAAAATGATTTTTCCTTACAAATAAGTTTTATCACATCACTGATCTATCCAAAAACACTCTAGTGGGTCCTGATTGTCTCTAGGATAAAACATAAATTCCTCTCTGTCTTTTGAAGTCCTCCATAGCACGGCACTATCCAATTTACCCAGCTTAATAATACATTACTCTCCCCTTCCCATTCTCTATGGGTTAGCTACACTAGCCTACTCCCATCTCTCTGCCTTTCCACTGGCCATCTCCCATACCTGGAATGATCTTCCTTCTCATCTTTTCCTCCCAGAACCCCTCATGTGCTTCAAGATTCAGTTCAAATACCACCTTCCATGTAAAGCCTTTCTGGATCTCCTCTCACCTAACACTAGTACACTCTGTTTCTAAACTGTATTTATTTTTCAATAATTCCAAATGTCTTCATATGTGTACGTCTCTCCCAAAAGTATGCAAGATCTTTCAGTGGTAGGGCTTTCATTTTCATTTGTATGTCTCCAGTGCCTAGCATAGTGTGTGATATAGTAAGTGCTTAATAAATGCTCGCTGATTGCCTGTCAAAGTTAGAGTTCATGCTAAAAGATCTGAGGAGTTTAAAGGGAGTTAGAAATGTGTATTTATGTTCATTACACAATTTCTCTAACAATACAAAAATACAAATTATTAACTATCAAGTAAAAGTCTATCTTTCCTATAGTCTAGTAGCAATCTAACTTTCTCTTAACATTTAGTAAAGATGAATTATTCTCGGATATATTAGATGACCTCCAAACACCAACTCCAATGTTATGACTTCTCCTATGATTGTTTTATATGGTGGGGATAGCACAAATATGTACAAGCAAATATATAGAAATAAAATCCAGAAGACCTAGGTTCTAATTTCACTTCTGATCTTGGGCAACTCACTTAACATGTATAGTCCTCAAGCAACTCCCTAAGACCTACCAAGTTGTAGACCTCAGTTGTGACCTCTACTGGAGAAGTTATCATAGGCGTTCTCTGTATTGACAAAATCATAGATCCTGTAGGTATTTATGCATATCTATACACAAAAGAATATTAAGATAGATGTCTTTATACTACATCTGTTACATGGAACTGCAAGCTTCATGGGGGCAGGAACCATATATGAAGTAAACTTGGACTCTCCCCTATTGCAAGGTTCTATATAAGGTAGGTGATCAAGAAATGTGGATTGAATTGTATGTTTACGGTTTGGTGGATTTACATATATACTTAATAGTCTTATGCCCCACCCCTTTCCCCACCGCCACCTCCCACCAGTGACTTAGGCTGACTAGTACCCTAAACCAACCAGGCCATAACCAGAAGCAAATAAAATTCCCTCTCTAATTCCTCCAAAGCTTTTACACTCAAGTAGAGCTGTTCTGAGATGAAGAGAGTGATTGTAGCTTAAGGAGAAATAAGTCTCCATCGTGATTATGAATACTAGTCCTATGACCCCTAAAGTCCGTAAGTCTGCCTCGGGTCTTCTTCAGAGACTTCTTAGCCCTACGGACAGCCATTTCAACAATCATCACATGATACCCCCTATCCCTTGCCCTTCCACCCTACAGCTGTCTTCTTCATCCCCAACTCTAGGTAAAGCCTCTCATCTTCTCTTTGTAATACCATTCTTTGGCTGCTGATTGTTACTGACAAAAATGTAAATTCCTGAAGCCTGAAGTAGTGGCAGTCCTACCACATCTCATCACCCTCCATCTGGTGGACTATTCTGGTATATCTGAGGAAGGGGTGGGGACTGGCAAGTCAGCAGACAATTATTTATGAAGCACCTACAATGTCCCAGGTACTACGCTAAATGCTGGGGATAAAAAATTCTAAAAAGGCCCAAAATAGCCCCAGTTCTCAAGGAGCTCACAGCCTAACGAGGGAGACCACATGCAAATGTGTGTGTGTGGATGGTGGCGGTGTCAGAGAGAAGGGGGCACACACAAGGGAAGCTGCTAAGGTAGAGAGATAGGACTTAACAAATAATTGGATATTGAGGGGAAGGGAATAAGAGAGTAAAGAATCAAAGATGTCACCTGGGTGAAAGAGAAGATGTCATTTCCCTCAACAGTAATGGGGAAATTAGAAAGAAGTTTGGGGGAAAGGGAATGAGATCTGTTTTGGACATGTTGAATTTAAAGTGTCTACCGGATATCCAATGAGAGATGTTCACTAGGCAGCTGGAAATGTAAGACAGGACTACAGGAGACAGGTGAGGGCTGATAATTTGGTGATCTTTAAACTCTGTGACAACTGACACGAAGTCCCATTTGCCTTTCCTGACTTGAGGTTCTGCTAGTCGATAGTGCTTAACTGTCCTTTCCCTCATCTCTCACTGCCTATCCTATTCTCCACAGGGGAGGTGGCAGCATGTAACCTACATTTTTCTGATGTGGAACTCGATGGTCCCCATTTCTAGCTGAGTTTGACACCACTGTTGCACAGAGATGTAACGAACATGTTTTATTCTCAAGATCCCAATCCCACATATTATGGCCCCTTTAGTTTTCTGTGGTACCTTCTGAACTAACATTAAGTACAAATATTTTACTGTACTAATCATACGATCACAGCCCTTCAAAACAGTTTTTAAAAAGATCAACAATACTATGAACAAGCATCTGTCGTTATTCTATATTACAAATATTTATTAATACCACTACATTACAAATACCACTATATACCAGGAACCGGGAGGTACAAAATACAGAAGGGGAAAATGATCCTGACCTCAAGTAATTTACATTCTAATAGGAAGATACAATAGATAATAAGGAATGCTGGGGCCAGGAAAGGGAGTTTTGACCTCAAGAGTCACAAGGCCCGACTGGAACCATGAGGCAGTCAACCATCACATCTTCTCCAGTAGGAGTGACTTCATCATTATTCCCAAAGCAAGAGATGGATAAGAGGGGCAGCAGGGGAATTCACACTCAAGGAAAGCAAGTCAGATGACAAGACGCCTACGCTGGGCAGGCCCTCCTTGTCTGTAGATGCGGAAAGGAATGTGAAGCATTAACTACAACCCAAATCCTTCCTGCTCTAAGTCAAGGTGATTATTCTATCCAAAACTGGAATAAAGATTAAGTAACTAACATGTTATTTTTTTTAAAAGCCTTTTAAAACTACCTCCAGAGAAACTGTATCTCTTATTAAGTTAGGGACATGGCTCTCTGCCCAAATTCATAATTTTCAGTCTATTCTATTTTAATTGGTAGCTACTGACACCAACTACGACATTACTGAGTCATACAGAATTGCCTAATAGTCTGAGTTCAGACTAGGAGTCAGAAATTAATGGCCTAGTGATAGTTCTGTTCTATACTTTTCAAGGGAATACATACTTTTTTTTCCCTGTGAAATCTCTACATAAGAGACTCAATTATGTAACTTGATTATCCCAGTTTCTATTAATTAAAGGTAAAGGGAGTTACAGGAAAACCTAACTGATTTAGGTGCTGTTTCTTTTTTTTATATTTCATTTTTACTTTTTCTTCAATTACATGTAAACAAAAAATTTCAACACTCATTTTCAAAAATGTTGAGATCCAAATTCTCTTCCTTCCTCTCTTCCCCTCCCCCCTCCTCTTTGAGAAGGCAGGCAGTTTGATACAGATCATACATATCCAGTCATGCAAAACATTTCCATATTAGCTGTGGCACAAAAGAAAACAGAACAAAAACCCCAAAATAATCAAGTTTTTAAAGGTATGCTTCATTCTGCATTAGAGACCATCAGTTTCTGCCTCTGGAGGTAGATAGCTTTTTTCATCATAAGATCTTCAGAATCGTTTGGGATCACTGTATTGATCAGAATAGCTAAGTCATTCATAGTTGATCATTGTACAATATTGCTATTAACATATATAATGTTCTCCTGGTTCTGCTCATTTCACTTTGCATCATTTCATCTAAGTCTTTCCAGGTTTTTTCTGAAACCATCCTGCTCGTTACTTCTTACAGCACAACCTTGTTCAGCCATTCCCCAATTCATGGGTATCTTCTCAATTTCCAGTTTTTTGTCACAAAAAAAGCTGCCACAAATATTTTTGTACATATTGGCGTTTTTTTCCCTTTGATCTCTCTGGAATACAGATCAAGTAGTTGTATTGCTGGGTCAAAGGATATGCACATTTTTATAGCCCTTTGGGCATAGTTTTAGGCTTTAATTCTTAAGTACTAATGTTTCCCCATTACATTTTCTTCCAAATAGCAGTTTCATTATAATCCTTGCCTTGAGGAGGTATGACATGGTCTAAGCATATAACTACACAAACTATCTACCCACACACACACACACACACACACACACACATTTACTGACTATACAAACTATATTTCTATACATAGTTTGTCTTCGGCCATGCTTAAAGCATTTCCTGTATCTAGAAAAGGGTTATACATGCCTTGAGGTATGAAATAAATATGTAATATATATAAATACATGTGTATATATGCATGTATATTTATGTTTGTAAAACCAGATGTATATACATATATACATGCACATAGATCTATGCAAATTTCAGAGGAGATATTTACAGAACAAGGGAACATATTTACAGTAGAGAACAAGATACATCTGTTTTGTTGGTCTCCTGGCATAAAGCCTTGAGCTGGCATTCAACACACATCCAAATTTGGCTCCAATCTACCTGTCCTGCTTATTATACAATGTTCTCCCCACTTACTCTAAATTCCAAATAAACTCAAATGTAATCCTTGAACACATTCAGCATTCTCCTTCCTCTGAACTATATGCACACACGTGCCATCTGTTTACAAACAGATAAATTAGGATACTATGACGTGTTTCAAAAAGGGATTAAGAAAAAGGTATCCAATCTCATAAATTTAAAATACTGCTTTATTTACAATTCAAGTGAGATGCATATTTCAGGGAACAGAGTTACTGCAGAGAACAAGGTACACTTATTTTGTTGGTCCCCTAGCATGAATCCTTAAGTTGGCATTCAAAGCACATCCAAATCTGGCTCCCATCTATCTGTCTAGCTTATCTCACAAGGTTCCCCCTCATTTACTATAAATTTCAGATAAAATGGAATATATTCCTTGAGTATATTCGGCATTCTTCTTTCTCTGTACCTTTGCAATTCCTATATTTGGAATGCTCTCTTCCTCCCGACCCATCTCTGTCTGTTGACATCATGACCCCTAAATCTGGAGTATGGTATATGAGTGGAAAGGATGTTGGGTATGGAATCAAGATGACGTGGATGCAAATACTAAATGCCTGGGTGACCTTAGATAAGTCATTTAACTTTCTGATGTCCCAGCTTTTCATTTGTAAAATGGTGGGGTTGGAATAGAGGACCTCTAAGGTTTCTTCCAATTCTACAAGTCTTTTAAGGCTACATTGTCAAATGGCACCTCTTTCCTCACCCCCTCCCTGATGCCTGCCTTCTTTCCAAAGGAAGTGATCACTTGCTTTCCAAGCACTTTATTCACCATGTTAACTACTTATAATTTGTAATGTATTTATATGAAAACATGACTAGTAGTCCCATTAGTTTGAAAACTTCTTTGGAAGGACTCAATATTATTTACCTTTATATAACATACCATGCCTAACACACTGAATTCTACCTAATAAACATTTAGTAAGTATATTAAGTGCCTAATAAATTTTCACAGAATGGATGGACTCATAGGAAAGAATTACAAAGGTTCCATCCTAAAGCCTACTCTCTAAGTACAGAGAAACTAGAATAATCAGATGTCTTAAAAAAAAGGCTTAAGAAATGTGAGTTAAAGTTGGGAGAGGGGGTGTCAACAAGATTCAACATATTAAACACCTACTACCTGCCAGCTACTTGCTAAGGAGAGGGGACATACAGAAATGCAAAAGCCCACCTTGGCTCTCAAGGAGCTCACAAGCTAATGGAGGAGATGAGACCCAAACAGCTTTGTACAAACAAGATATATACAGTATAAATTTGAGATAATCAGAGTTACTTTCTTGAAAGCAACAGTTCAATTAACATTAATTCACAAATATAAATTAGTAACCCTAGATAATCAACAAAATATACGGAATATGAAAATATCAAAGGATTCTAAGCGAAAAGGCATTTTGAAGATTCTCTAGTCCAACCCTGTCATTGCAAAGTTGGAGAAACTCAAGCCCAAAGGGTTTAAGACTTGTTTATAGTTACAAAGATAGTAAACAGGGGAGCTGAGATTTGAGCCCAGGTTTCTGGCACTGGACTTGGAATCAAGAAGACTCATCTTCATGAGTTCAAATGTGACCTCAGACACTTACTAGCTGTGTGACCCTGGGTGAGTCACTTAACCCTGTTGTAGCAGTAAGTCAATAGACACAATATCAACAATAATCGTGAATATGCCTATGTAGTTCTGTATCGCAAAGTATGAGTCTCCATAAAGAAGGCAGAAGAAGCATAACGTTTATTCAAACACCAGAAAACCGTATCTCATAACCAAATGTTCAGCTCCCACAGCCAGTCAGCCTACTTTATCATACCAGCAAGGAACTTAAAACACCATATCACAGCCTGGAGCCTCGCCATCCCAAAACATCTCTGACCTCCTGCTGGGATCTTCCCCAAAACAAACTCACAGTACAGCTAAGTCAGCCTGTTCAGTTCTAACAATCGCAAGGGTAGCCATGAGTAGCCATAACTGCTCTCTCTCTCCCTCTCAGCATTTCCTGTGATATAACTTCCTTTTCCTTTCAGGAAGCTCCTCCCACCACATGTGACTTAGGCTTCCTGTGATATAAGCAGGTCACATGGCCTATTAATGGGTGGGAAAGATCGTCAAATCTAAATTGCCACTACACCTGTCTGCCTCAGTTTCCTAAAATGACCTGGAGAAGGAAATGGCAAACTGCTCCAGTATCTCTGCCAAGAATATATCAAATGGAGTCACAGAGAGTCAGACACGACCAAAATGACTGGACAACACCACCACAATCCTGACTCCAAATCCAGTCCTATTCTCACTATTCTATGTTGGAGGAAGGAGAAAAAGAACTTAAAGAAACCTAAGACATAGCAGCATATTATCTGTATTTGCCTCAATTACAATACTTTATATATTATATATAATATACATATTAACTATCCATATTAACCTTAAAATCATACTTACATGCTTACCTGTATACATCTGTATCTTCCTTATTAAATTGCAAGCTCTTTGAGGAAAGGAACAATTTATTTTTCTTATCTCTATAATCCCAACCATTAACAGTATCTTTCATATCCTCTAAGCATCCATGTAGCTTTTCTCTCCACTGGCATAGTTCGTAAATCTTCCTCCATCTTGGCAAAGAGTTTTTATAAGATGTAGCAACCGAGAAGTTCTCTTTCCAGTTATGAATCTATTTAGGCTTAGTTAAGATGGTCCTAGAATGCCAGATACAGGCTAACTTTAGGCCTAAGCTTGAAGGCTTTCCAACTTCCTAGCACCTGCCAGAGCTTATGTTCTGATGGCAAAGCCTTCAGAAAAAGGTTTTACGGAGGTGTGCGCACATGCATGTGCACATACACAAGTATGTACACACACAGGTACAAGTGACCAACAGTTGTATCAATTATTAGTTACAGTACTGAACATATTCATCATAACAATACACAATGTAACAAAATATAAACAATATAATGTGAAATGATATCATACAATATAATATTAGGTAAATCTACTGTTAAAATAATTCAATGCTTATTGAATTCTTCATTCTATAGATGAAAAAAACTGAGGTCAAGAGACTTGTCAAAAAGCACACAGAACTTTTAGGAGTCAGAGGAGCAGGCAGGATAGCTACCTAAGATCACTTTAGGCCTGAGCTTCTGTGGCTGATTTGAGACAAGCAGAATGATGTTTACAGGTGGGCCAAGACTGTAATGAATAACGCGTCGTCTGGGTACAGTCTACAGGCTGGTTACAATGTGAAGCTGGATGACAGGCTGCCGAAGCTTCAGCACAAATCCATTGCCACCTCCATAACAAATACCCCACTCAAAGGACATCTCCTATTGAGTCTCTGACACAAAGGACCAAGGATAGCATGCAGAAGTACAGAAGGGTGTAGGCAGATTGCTGGCAGACAAAGTCCTGAACTTACATGATAAGCTTGGATAATTAGAGCTCAACAAAGGACTGAGCTAACTTGGGTGAATTTTTATTTTCCATATCACTCTTCCTTGGGGGAGCGAAGGGGCTCATAGGGTTTCTATCAGCTATGGGAAAGAGTAAAGTACCATTCCACCTTGGAAGGGAATGTTTTGGTTCCTGCACCATTGAAAGGGACAATTTCAGTCAACTAAGTTCATTCTTATACACTTGCACAAACAATTCTATATTAATAAGGAGATATAAGAGCAGAGCAACCCTAAGATTATGGCATTTTAAAGCTGTGAAAGAGAACTTAGAGGTCATTCCTTCCTGTACCCACAGGAAGGCTCTATGTTCTAAAATGTTTATAGCAGCTCTCTTTGTGGAGGCAAAGAACTGGAAATTGTGGGGATGCCCATCAATTGGGAAATGGCTGAACAAGTTGTGATATATAACCATGATGGAAGACTACTGTGCTATAAGAAATGAGGAGCTTGATGATTTTAGAAAAACATGGAAAAATTTGCCTGAAATAATGAAGAGAGAAATGAGCAGAACCAAAAGAACATTGTATACAGTAACTGTAGAAGTGTTTTAAGAATGGCTCTGAGCCAGTCATCTTGACTATTACAAACACCTAAATTAACTATAAAGGATATATGAAGAAAGACACTATCTGCATCCAGAGAAAGAACTGATAAATGGAAGTATGTATAGAATAATTTTACATATTACATATATATAGATATAGATATGTATACACCTATTTGTGTCTAATGGTAGCTGTCTCTAGGGTGAGTAGAAGGGAAAAACAGAAAAAAAAAGACATTTACATGTTAACTTTACTATATATTTGAAAGGAATAGCAAGCTGTACATAATAGTTTTGCAATTTCATGTGCAATCATCTTTTTATTATACTGTTATGGAAATGCTTGTTTTATTCCATAAACTAAAAATAAAAGAAACTTAAAACCGAATGGAAAACAAACAAAAACTATGTACCCAAGGTTAAAAAAAAGTAGAAAATGGCAAAACTAGAACTGGAACTCAGTCCTCACCTGTCAATTCAATGCTTTTTCTATACTTGTCACATAATGTGTAGTTCCAGATCAATCTGGGCTCAGTTACATCCAAATCTACCAAAGGTACTTGCATCTATAACCTTGACTTTCCCAAGATCCCAAAACAATGTCTATTTTTAAGGTTTTTAGCATGTGAGATTCATGCTACTTAAATATCCAGAGCTCATAACTCAAGCTCACTTACTCAAAGCCAGCTCTGCTGTCAGAACTGAGGGAATCTTCTGCCCTCTACAACAATGGAAGAGGAAGGTTACTGTCATACAGGTTTTCTTTCCTTCTTTCAACAAAAAAAATGGTTCAGGGAGGGGAGAATGAGTAGGAGGTGGTGATATGAATCTGGAAACGCCTATGGTGTAAAACAACTCTGAAAAACTAAAGAACTTGGATCAATGCAGTGGCCAGCCATGAATCTACAGGAAATGATGAAGAAGACTATTACCCATCTCTTAACAAAGAGGAGATGCTCCTAGGATACAGAATGAGATGTGGCTATTGTCGAGATGTATTTTGCTTGACTCTGAATGCTTGTTACTAGGTTTTTAATTTTCCCTTTACAGTTGGGAGGTGTGAAGAGGTCAGAGGAAAAGAAAATACATGCACAATAATTGCAAAAGAAAAAAACAACACATTTTAAGTGACTAAGATAAAATATGCATCAATAAAAACTTAATTTTTTAAAAAAGAAAGAAAATAACATAGGAAATTTATCACACAATCTAGCTTGACCAATTTAAAGGAGAATTTTCTCTCTATATGCCTTGACTTGGAAAAAGTTTGATTTCTTCTTCATCTTAGGACAAATACCACTGGTAAGGCATTTTAAAGGGGGAGTCTTAATTTTTAGAATAGTTACATTGATGCCTTTTGTTTTTATATCACAGTTACTCTGAATGGCCTTCACCATGTATCTTACCACCACCACTCCCATTCCATCCCCAAGGAGCTTTCCTTTGTAACAAAGAAATGAATCAAGTAAGGAAGACCAATGTGACCCAGAAAGACCAAAACATTCTCCTACCTCTGCAAGCAAAGGATGAAAATACATTTCTTCATCTCTTCTTAGGGAGCAAGAGGGGATCACCGCAATTACACAGCTTTAGTTCATTGTTCTTTTCATTTATACTCCCAAGTTTATCGTATGGACCATTTTCCTAGTTCTGTTCTGTTCACTTTAAATCAGTCCCTATGGGTCTTTCCATAGTTTTCTGACCCACTTACCTATATATTTTAAAATAAGCATTCCTTTCCTTGGGAATATGAAGACTATTCATTTACCTTGTGACGAGAAACCAAGCCATCTTTGAAAAGTCTGGAGAGAGTCTCATATAGGTCTTAATGTGAGGCATGGCATTGGTGCGACCTGAGGTTTCTGCTGACCATTTGCTGGTGAAAGGAAAGATACATTAGTTTTTCATTAACCAATGCCAAACTGGCTTTATGCTCAATGTCAGAAACACATGACAATGCAAATCGAGTAATATAGACTCAAACTGGGCAAAATGTAAACAGCACAAACAGAAGAAATAAAATCTAAATACTAGAGAAATATAATTACACAAGATATCCTGCAGAGATCATTGTTGTTGGATACTAGGGATCTAGGGATCCGCTCTCCACTTGACTCCTAGGTCTGAATAATTAGAGGTACAAGATTTCATGGAGGAAGCAATCAGAACTAACTTATGCTTGAAATAGAAGGGAACCTGACAATAGCACCACTGACTTTAGAAAAAACTCATTCAGTACATGGAGAGCCTACATCAGAATGCACACCATCTTGGGGAGGGGAGGGAACAGAGGGTGAGAAAATTTAAAACTCAGAAGCTTGTGGAACTGAATGTCATAAAATAAAAATAAATAAATAAATATTTTTTAAAAAAGATTCAATCACTAGGAAGTAGTCCAATTTAGAATTCCCTCCTGTGAAAGTTTATTTGCCAAAGATGTGAAATAGTATAGAGAACTTTGGATTGGGGAGTCAGGGTACCTGGGTTGCATTCTCTCTAATGCCACTAACTAGCTGTGTTCCTTTGGGCAAATCCCTTTGTAACTGCCAGGGCTTTGTGTCCTCCTCTGCAAATATGGCGGTATTGGACTAGCTCATCTCCAAGGTTTTGTCCACCTTGAAACTGATGTGTATTTAAGAAATCTGGACAAACTACTGTGGTGTCATGGCACGAGATCAAGATTTGGAATGTTAACAAAAAAACCTGATGAATGAGAAAAGCTCAAGAACACCACAAATATGCCACTTAGTCATAGTTCCAAAATATCTCTATAAACCATTCTTTTTTTAATGTTTGGCAAACTTAAAAGAAAACATAGTAAAACTGTTTTCGGGGGGTGGCTAGGTGGCACAGTGAGTAGAGCACCAGCCCTGGATTCAAATCCACCCTCAGACACTTGACACACTTACTAGCTGTGTGACCGTGGGCAAGTCACTTAACCCTGCCCTCCCCCCTCCAAAAACAAAACTTTTCTGGCACTCTAATAACAAAAACTCCCTAATCTATTTTTTAGTACACCTAGTATCCGACAACAAACGATGGCCAGAATGAGAAGTCTGACGAACTGCTGATGCTAAAATGTATTAGTAATTTAAAAGTCAGTCAAACAACAAGCATTTTTAAGTAGATACTATGTGCCAGACACATATATTGTTACAAAGCACTTAGTCAATAATAACCTTGCATTCTCATCTCATTTGACAACTGAGGAACCTGAGGCTCAGAGAAGTTAACAAAATTGCTCAGTTACATAGGTACCTGGGCCTTTTCACTATCAACTTTTGTACAGGGCAGGTTAGTGTCAGTATACCTGACTGCACTCTAATGACTGAAAACCAATCATACTTGTCTGGTGCTGATGGCTAACATCTATTAAAGAAAATATGTAGTTAATTAGTGTCATGGAAGCCAAGAGTACCAGTGATTTAAGGTAACAATTTATATAGTGCTTTGGGTTTGCAAAGTGTTGTCTCAATCTATCCTCATAACAACCCTAGGAAATTTAAATTACAAGTTAATTTGCTTATGTTATAGAGGAAGAGAAAGGAGGATTACAAGAAATACCACCTTATAGAACATAAAAGAGCAGATTAAGTTCAATTACATTTGGAAAAATGTATAGCACTTTCAATCATCCCAAGATACTCTTTGCTACAAAAGCCCATCTTTTCAAAACCAAAATCTCTCCAACAATGCTCTATGGCCACAAATCACAGAACACCATGAGCTCAGAAGAATCAAAATTTCAGATGACCCAGATACATGGTAAGTGTAAAACATGCCATGGTGTATTACCAACAAGGAGTGAGAGTAAAAAAAAAAAGCCAGCATATAAAACAGCATATAAATAAAGAGCATATATATACATATTTTATATATATACGTCAAGAAGAAGGTAGGACAGTCAAATAGCAAGAATGAAAAGCAATACATAGACAGCCTGAGAGATGCACTGGCATCCACGAGCTAGGAAAAGACCTAACAAAAAGCTATTAATGTACTGCATGGGTGCTCTCTGAAAGACTCAAGAAAGACCTGCAGAGAATGAGCAGGCAGTAACAGTGAAAGGATGATCCACATCCATGAGATGTGGTGGGACGAGTCACTGCCCCAACTAAACTCTCACCTTCGACAGAAATCCTTTCCCCACCCCTCCTAATTCTAGCGCCTTCTCTCTATCCTTTCCCATTTATCTCATCTATACCTTGTGTGTATATATCTGTTTGCATGCTATCTCCCCCATTAGATTGTAAGGTCCGTGAGGGCAGGCACTGTCTTTTGCCTTTTTGGGTATCCCCAGCACTTAGCCTAGTGCCTGGCACACAGTAGGCACTTAATAAATGTTTACTGATTGATTTTCTTGTGTACAATGGTCTTAAATTGACATGGCATTTTTCTTTAATTATCCCTTTGCACAACAACTATCTGAATCTTTGCTTTCTATCAATATGCCAATATGACTACATCTTCCTCTCAACAAAGGAACCCATAACTTGATTTGACAGAACACAAACAGCCCAATCCCACTGGGTCTGAAATGCCTACTTTACTAGGGAACCTGAGGAACTCTTCAACAAGTCAAAACTAGCAGCTAATGGGCAGGGTATATTCTACCTGGGAGATAGGGATTAAAATGCTGTTTTACTTATACCACATTCCAGGACATTTAATATAGCTGATATCCAATCTTAGTATTCTTTAAAGTAACCCCCAACATTTAAATTTGAGTACCTTCTCCTTAACAGCAGAAATGGTGCCTTAGGTGACTTTCTCCAGCAAAAAAATTTTTAAATTCTCTTATTTCATTATTTTAGTAATCAAATATAGAGAAAAGAAAAAAATCCATACGACTGCAGCCTGCAGAGTCTATTTTTGAAAAGTGGTATTATAGGATGAGTGTTGGCTTTGGAATTGGAAAGATGTAGGTGCAAATCCTGTCTCTGACACTTACTGGTGGTGGGGACATGAGGCAAGTCACTGTCTTCCTAAGCCTCACTCAATTTACCTCTAAAATAGGGCAATTATACCAAAAGTACTTATCTCACAAGGTTGTAGTGAGGCTCAATCCAGATAATGTTCTTAAAGCAATTTGCAAACTTCAGAGTACTGTCTAAATGTCACTTGTTGTCATCAACTTTAACAAGGAGAAACATCATAAAACTAGTACTTACTGAAAATAGGAGTGGAGCCAAAGTTGTTTTTCTGCGGTTTGTAAGCTGTATGGAAGAGAGCCACCAGCTTTTAAGACAAACAGAAGACAAAATCAGTTAGAAAATGTAGTACAAGATCTTTTTAAAAAGTAACAGTGCAGCTGGAAGAGTCCTTGAAAAAAAAATCAGTAAACCACCAGTGGGTAGATAAAAAAAACACAATCTTCATTACTTTAACCTTATAAAATCTTCCTTTGAAAAAAATAATTGTCCAAGCCCTACAACTGGTTTCTCTTCCTGGAAAAGAAGATTAAGCAACCTAGACTTGCTACAGGGCATGGAAAGGTTTAAAATATTGAGAAGCATCAGAACATAGTGAACAGCACACTGAAATTGGATTTGGAGGATCTGAGTTTGAAGCTAGACTAACTCAGTAGCTATTTATGTGGCCTTGGGTAAATGGGTAAATTATTTAGCTTCTGTGGGCCTCAGTTTCTTCATCTATAAAATGAAATCCCCAAGGTAATTTCTAACCGGAAGTCTTATGATCCTGAGTTTAAAAATGATGTAGTTTAGTACAAAGGGCCTCTCAGACAATCTCTGAATTACAGGTTCAGAGGTCAGAGCTTTATCTCTTGTCTTACTACCGACTAGCTGGTTACTCTGGGTAAGTTACTTCTTCTCAATGAAGCTCAGTTTTCTGATCTCGATAAAGGGGCTAGACTAGACGGTCTTTAAGTGCCTTTCCAGATCTAGAATTATATTACTGTATAATTTATAAAGTGTAGAAGAGGAAAGAAAAACCCTTCCAATATTCCATACAGAATATGACCTAAACAACTAAGTTCTCAAATGTAGAAGGGGGGTAATAATTATACAAATGAACCCAGTAAAAAGTTTCATTTACCAGTAATTTTTTTTTTTTACTAGAAGTTCAAATCATAATTCTGGAAAAAAAGTAATACTTGACATCTAGGTTGTTCTTCAAATGTTTTCAGAATTTGTAGACACGCTAACATACACACACACACATATACATACATAACTCACAAACTGTCATAAGGATCATTGAGTTGTATGTGCATTATGTATATATTGCATATGTGAGTTTGTGTGTACATGAATTCTGTAAACAATTAAAGATATATCAAATATTATTACCTGGAAGTAAGATTTTGGACTTCAAAAAAAAAACCACCTGTTTAAGGACACTTTTAGCTGGGCTAATTTGCATAATTATAAGAGATGAAGCAACATGCCTAAGCTTAATAGCTATAAGAGACATAAGAAAGACAGGAAGGCAAGTCTCCTAATTCCAAACCCAATGCTTTTTCCACCACTCAGTGCTATCTCCTCCAAATACAAATATGGTTTGAGATGAAATTATAGCTTAAAGTTAATTAAGTTATCTCCACAAAAGAGAAGGGTTTGAAATTTAGCTTGCTATGGCTAGAAAATTCCTAACTAGATTTTTAAAAAGGGTATACTATCTCTTGTTACACAAAACTAAACACAATCATCGCATCTGTCCTTGCTTTAAAAACAGCCTTATCTAAAATACAGTATTCTTCATTAAATGTGAATTTTTAATGAATGTAATTTAATAGATGATGGGTTGTATTCTGTTGATTTGTCTTTTTGAAAAAATGTTATAAGAGACAGTTGGATGGATTGGGGAGGAATATACTTGGAAATTAATATGAAGTGAAAACAAAAAGAGATAATAAAAACTGAGAGGCAGGAAGGAATAGTATATAGAGAGCTGGCCTTTTAATCTGGAAGACCTGGGTTCCGACCTCTGAATCACAGGGGCTGTGTGAACCCAGGCAAATCATTTAACTAGATTACACGCTGCAGAGAATGTAGGTTGCAGGGAAAAAAGAATTTCCTCAACCGGAAATTCCCTAGACCATTAAAATCACAGGCCTAGCCCATGTCACTATCAACAAAACCTCTCTAATAAGGTTTTATTAATACTCTGCGTTAGTGGGAAGCACCCACAATACATTTTTAATTTCTTTATCTATATTCAGGTTCTAAATTAGGCAGAGGGAAGGCACAAAAATGAAAGGCTTGATTTTCAAAATAATTTTAAATGTAATCCTTCACCCTCCTCCTGAACGCCCTCATTTCTTTTTTTGTGTGTAGAATGGATAAAACTAAGAAATAGGTCCTGAGTTAGTATAGAAAAGGACATTTTGTTCTTTTATTTGGAAATCACTTAAGTCTAGACTTTATAGCCAAGAAACAAAAATGTTCATGGATGAGGAATCAATTGCTACTGGGATAGGAACTAGACCTCTGATTTCATTTTTAAAGGTAAATTCCAGGTGAGAAAATTCCCTTCATGAATGCAGATCAGCACATTCTCTGCATCTTAAAGAATGAGTTTTGCCTAAAGCAATGAAACCTTAAGGGACTTGCCAAGGCTCACACAGCCACTACGTGCAAGCTCCAGTCGGGTCTGGGGCTGGCATCCAAGTCTTCTTGGTTCCAAGGCTGTCTTTCTTACATACTATACCAAGCTAGCTCTTCACTATTCTGAAAAATCTCTAATGAAGATTAGAGAAACACAAATGAACCACACTCCTATAAAGCTCCTCCTCCTCCTCCCACCACCCCCTTGACTTCACTGAAGACCCTAACATTCTTCTAAATTAGAAGCCATTTTTGCAAATTAGTTTAGAAAACTAGTAACACTTATTCAAAACAACCACCAATAAGGCGCCGCTGATTTACCAGGATATCCTTCCAAACTCTTCCGGACATTCTCCACAGTGGGATAAATCTAAACAAGGAAGGAAAAAAAAATTGAGAATGCATCAGGTGAATAAAGCAGTCTTCTATTTGTGCACTTGATTCCCAATCTCTCCTTTCCCCAAGACCTCAATAATATCCTACCTCTCTTGCATCTTCCATCTCCCTCTCTAACCTATCACCTACAAATCTGTTCCAGTTTCTCCTATCCTCAAGCTTCCTTACTGCTATGAACACCACCACCATTCTGGAAGTCAAAACCCCAGCAGTCCCTTCAGACTCCCCTTCATCTCTGATCTTTCTCTTCCCTTCAGTTCTGTGGTGTAATGAAGAGTACTAGATTTGAAGCCAGGTGACCTGGGTTAGAATCCTGGTTACAATGGCCATGATTCCAACTGTGTGACAAATCACTTCACCCCTTCCATTCTTAGTTTCTTCAATTCTCAGTTGAGATAAGAGAAGTAAATGGATTTGTAAACTATTAAGAACTCTATGAGAGTGGGTCATTATAATTATTTTAAATTTGTAGCTCCACATTTCAACTTCTCTTCACCCATCCTGCCAACCAATAATTTTAACTGCCAAGAAATCTTTTTTTTTTTGGAGGGGGGAAGGCAGGGCAATTGGGGCTAAGTGACTTGCCCAAGGTCACACAGCTAGTAAGTGGGTCAAGTGTCCCACTTACTCAGGTCCTCCTGACTCCAGGGCTGGTGCTCTATTCACTGCACCACCCAGCTGCCCCACTCCCAGGAAATCTTGCAAAGGGCAGTGGCATTCCCTGTCTTTAGTTTCAATCTCTCCAATATATCCTACAGTCAGTCAGTGAGTCGACCAGTAATTACCAAGAGTCTGTTGTGCCGGGCACTATGCTAAGCGCTGTGGATACAGACAAACCAAAAAAAAAAAAAAAAAAAAAGCAAATGAGAGTCCTGGCTCTCAAGGAGTTTGATGGCAGAGACAACACATTAACAACTACACACAAAGAAGACAGGCAGAATAAACAGGTATAGTCTCAGAGGGAAGGCACTTAGATTAAAGAGCACCGAGAAAGGCTTCTTGAAGAAAGTGGGACATTAGCTGAGACTTGAAGGAAGCCAGGAGGCAGAGGCAAAAGAGGGAAGAAAGATGTAGGCAGGGGACAGTCCGTGAAGACACTCATGGCTGGAAGGTGAGAGTGGAATAACGAGGAGGTCAGTGTCGCTGGACCACAGAGTACGTGAAGGGGAATGATTTTATTGAAAAGCTCTGATATGTCATTCCTTCACTCAAAAATCTCAAACGTCTACCCACTGTATCTCTCTACTCCCCTTCATGTTACCTTAAAGTGAACTCTAGCCCCTTGACTAACAGAATTTTTGGCTAACAGAAGCAGCTAGATGGCACAGTGGATAGAGAGTCAGGAAGACTCATCTTCCTGGGTTCAGATCTGGCCTCGGACACTAGCTGTGTGACCCTGGGCAAGTCACTTAACTCTGTTTCCTCAGCTGTAAAGCGGGAACAATAACATCATATTTGTACAGCACTTACCACAGTATCTGACATACAGTAGGTGCTGTATAAATGCTTATTCTCTTCCCCCTCTCTGTTCCATCCCTAGAAAGCACTGTCCCCATAATTCTGCCTGCTGGAGCGAAGCAGATGAAACCATCCTTTCGAGGCCAAATTCAAAAGCTGCATTCTTCAAGAAATTTTTGTTTGATCTCCCAAAAAGAATTAGACCTCTACCTTCTTTGGATTTTTCCTATCATTCTGTTTGCTAGTATTTACGCATATGTCATTTTCTATTTGAGCTATCTGAGTACATTCTCCAACTAGATCATGAACTTCATGAAGGCAGGGACCATTCCTTATTATTCTCTGTAGCTCCCATAAAACCTGGTACAATCTCCTGCACATATTTAAACAGGTACTCAATGAATCTTCACTCAACTTAAAAAATGAAAAAACTATATTTTTAAAAGCATGAATTATTCCAAATGAAACAAACCAATTAGTGTGATGCAAAAGAGAGCTTCATAAAAAGTTAATATTTAGCTTTTTAAAGCTTTACAAAACGCTACTCAAATAATAAAGGCCTATCTTATCAAAAATGCAAAAGGTTAGTAACAAGCTTACAGGAAACTGAAAGATGGGGGAAAACCACCCACGTGACTTTAGATTTGATTTCTCCTTAAATTAACGTTAAATAAATGGAAAGTTAATTACTAACCTATAACTCTCTAAATATTTAACATTGTTTGTGATGACTCAGAAAAGCCTTGCAACTGAGTCAAGGTACTGAGTTAGTCTGTGATGGAATAGCAGTGTTCTGACCAGCATATTCTTAGTGCCAGCTCAGAGAAACAATCAAAAACAGGGGCGCACATGTGTATGTACTTAGCATTTTATAATTACAAAGCACCTTGTGAATCATTTTGAGTCTCTAATGTTCGAGCTGAAAAGGATATTAAAGAATATGTTGTTCAATCCTTTTATACTGCAAATGAGAAAACTGAGGCCCCCAAAAACCTAAGGAGGTAGATAATGTAAGTTACTACCTCTTCCATTTTACAAACAAGAAAAAGGGAAGGGGAGGAAGAGAATAAGCATTTATTAAATGCCTACTATGCGCCAAGGGCTTTACTGACATCATTTCATTCTATTCTCACAATAACTGTGGGAGATGGGCGCTATTATGATATTCATTTTACAGTTAAAAAAACTGAGGCAAACAAAGATTAAGCGACTTGACCAGGGTCACACAGCTAGTAAGTGTCCGATGCTGGATTTGAACTCGGGTCTTCTTAACTCCAGGTCTGCTGCTTTAATCATTATACCACGTACCTAAGTAAAGTGAGTCAACCAAGATCACACCGTGTCAGAGGCATGACCCTAACCCAAATCTTCAGCCTTTGGCTCTTTCAATCCTACAGGCTCTCTCTAGATGCTGATGAAAAGTTACAGCCTCCATTCAAAGCCCCTGAATACCTCTGTCAAATGTTCTTAAAATCAAAGAGGTTGAGTCAAAAGGGACCTTAAACATCATTTTCCTTTTACATATGGGAAACTGTGTCCCAAAGAGGTTAATCGACTTTGCCCAAGGTCACACCAAGAGTAGCAAGCAGCTGAGCGAGGACGACAACCCGAGTCCCCTTGACGCCACATCCTGCGCTCTTTTCTCGCCATGCTGAAGATGTAAAAATTTATCAAGTGGATATAGAAAGTTACCTACCAAATGGAGAGGGACATCAGGCTGTCCTTGAGTCCTTCCGTGATTTCCTGGAATCACCAGGCTGTCTTTAAACTCAGCACAAAGCCATTTGGACTCATCAGCTCCCAAGGAGCCGATGCTTGAAAATTGGCCTACAACAGGCCAAGACCGTTGCTCAGGTACCAAAGAGGTGTGCTCTTTCAGAAGCTGTGGGAGGAGAAAGTTGGCATTATGCATCATAAGCTCAAATAGCCCAAGACAAAAACTGGAGTCATCTTTGGAAAGATACTGAGCGTTCTCCTTATAAGAAAACTTTTAAAACCTTATGAATTTCAATGCTTTTGGACAAAAGATCAAACAAAAGTTTGCTTTTTTTCCCCTAAATGTGGTTGCTGTTCTTCTTTCTCCATTTTTATTTATTTTTAGCACTTTTAAAAGACACTGAGTTCTAAATTCTCTTCTTTCCTCAAGCCCCTTCCCTCACCTATTGAGGAGGCAAGCAATATGATATCGATCATACATCTGAAGTCATGCAAAACATAGTTCCTTATTAGCCAGGCTGTCCCCCCACGGCAGTAGTAGACAGTTATGGCTAGCTTCTTCCTACTGATTATCCTAACAGGTTTTAGTTTAGTTTTTGCAGGGGGTTAAGTGACTTGCCCAAGGTCCCACAGCTAGCAAGTGTGTCAAGTGTCTGGGGCTAGATTTGAACTCAGGTCCTCCTGACTCCAGGGCTGGTGCTCTACTCGCTGCGCCACCTAGCTGCCCCACCTAATAGGTTTTTAAAGCATTAACGCTGTTTAAAAAATGGTGCCGGGCACTTTCTTGGCATATAGGCCACTATCACGGCCTCCAAGGAATTCTTGCACAGTATCTATCCAGCCTCAGATTTATATGGTGAGTAAGACATAGGAAGTCACATCAGGATTTACTAAGGGCTGATAATTATGTCCTAATGAGGCAGTTAAAAACACCCATTATTACCATCCTTTCCAATGGGTTAAGTCTACTGAATTCTATTTGTTGACTTTTTCCATGATTTTTCACATCAGGAGCAAATATAACTTTTGTAATTGGAATCGCCTTCACGGCATTTAAAGACTAACTTTGTTTAAATTAAATCCATTTCCAATACACAGCGACAGATTTCATCAACATTCTTTTCCTTCTTCAGAGAGCCTCCTAACAATAAGAACTCTCTTACTATGAAAGCTCACTAGAAGCTCGAATATTCCTAAAAGAAACAGACTGAACAGGTGGGTTCTAGAGAGGCCAGAAGATATAGGCAGAAGGAAAAGGAAAGTTCTGCCTTTTTTCCCCACTGATGTTTATTTTAAGAAATATATCCTTTCAAGCACCTGCCATTAAGGAATGGCTAAATGGAGCGGGGCCCGATGAAACGCAATGGACTACTGCTGCACTGTAAGAGGTGATGGATGCAACTTGTATGACTTGTTGCAAGAATGAAGCAAGCACAACCCAAAACTTATATACGCCCGGCACAGGATCTGGCAAACAGTACACATTTAATAAATTACTGACGATGTGAACTGACGCAAAGTGAAGCGAACAGAACCAAGCAAAGCAATACTCTACAAAAATCAACTGTGAGAAAAAACCTCAGCTACTCTGATCAAGACAATAATCCAAGACAATTTAAGATTCTTGATAAAAAATGCTATGCGCTTCCTGAGGGAGAGCTGATGAACTCTGAGTGCAAACTGAAGTATGATTTTATCTTTTTATTTTTCTTGCTTTTTTTGTGACACGGCTAATATCTAAATATATTTTGCATGATTTCACATGTCTAATTAATACTGTGGCGCAGTGGACAGAGTGCCAGGCCTGAAGTCAGGAAGACTCATTTTCCTGAGCCCAAGTCTGGACTCAGACACGTATCTTATTGGCTACCTTGAACTAGGGGCAGCTAGGTGGCGTGGTGGATGCAGTGCTGAGCCTGGAGTTAGGAAGACCTGAGTTCAAATCTCCGCTCAAACACTTACTAGCTCTGTGACCCTGCACAAGTCACTTAACTTTGTTGTCTCAGTTTCTTCTTCTGTATAATGAGCTGGAGAAGGAAATGGCAAACTAGTGGAGCATATCTTTGCCAAGAAAATCCCAAATGGGATCTCAAAGAGTTAGACACCACTGAAACAACTGAACGATAATTGCTTGCCTTCTTAGTGAATGGGGAGGGGTTAAGGGGAAGAAGACTTTTTTTAAAAATTTTAAAGAATGCTAAAAATAACTAAAAACATTTTCAAAAATGAATTCTTGCTGATTGACAATGATGACAATAATTTAAACAGAACACCAATTAAAACTGAATTCTATGAAATTATAATATTATAACCAAGTTTGTCTTCAAAGAAGAGGTAGGACAAGGCACTTCATCTCTCCCCACTTCTTTGCAGAGGTGGAGAACTATGGGTGTGGAATACTACAGGTAATATCAGATAAATTCTCTTTTTTCTTTTTTTTTGAATTTATTTTATTTAATATTTTTAGTTTTCAGCATTGATTTTCCCAAGTTTGAATTACAAATTTTCTCCCCATTTCTACCCTCCCCCCTCTTCTCTTCCTACAGAACTGCTTTTTCTCGCCACTTTTATGTGAGATAATTTACCCCATTCTATCTCTCCCTTTCTCCCTCTCTCAATATATTCTTCTCTCATCCCTTAGTTTGATTTTATTTTTTTAGATATCATCCCTTCATATTCAACTCACCCTGTACCCGCTGTCTATATGTGTGTGTGTGTGTATGTGTGTGTATATATATATATTTGTATATTCCCTTCATCTACCCTAACATTGAGGTCTCATGAATTATACACATCATCTTTACATGGAGGAATGTAAACAAAACAGTTCACCTTTAGTAAGTCTCTTATGAATTCTCTTTCTTGTTTACCTTTTCATGCTTCTCTTGATTGTTGTGTTTGAAAGTCAAATTTTCTATTCAGCTCTGGTCTTTTCACTGAGAAAGCTTGAAAGTCCTCTATTTTATTGAAAATCCATATTTTGCCTTGGAGCATGATACTCAGTTTTGCTGGGTAGGTGATCCTTGGTTTTAATCCTAGCTCCTTTGACCTCCGGAATATCATATTCCAAGCCCTCCGATCCCTTAATGTAGAAGCTGCTAGATCTTGTGTTATCTTGATTATGTTTCCAAAATACTCAAATTGTTTCTTTCTGGCTACTTACTGTATTTTCTCCTTGATCTGGGAGCTCTGGAATTTGGCGACAAAATTCCTAGGAGTCTTCTTTTTGGGCTCTTTTTCAAGAGGTGATGGGTGGATTCTTTCAATTTCTATTTTACCCTCTGGCTCTAGAATGTCAGGGCAGTTCTCCTTGATAATTTCTTGAAAGATGACATCTAGGCTCTTTTTTTGATCATGGCTTTCAGGCAGTCCAATAATTTTTAAATTATCTCTCCTGGATCTATTTTCCAGGTCAGTGGTTTTTCCAATGAGATATTTCACACTGTCTTCCATTTTTTCATTCCTTTGGTTCTGTTTTATAATATCTTGATTTCTCATAAAGTCACTAGCTTCCACTTGCTCCAAGCTAATTTTTAAGGTAGTATTTTCTTCAGTGGTCTTTTGGATCTCCTCTTCCATTTGGCTAATTCTGCCTTTCAAGGCATTCTTCTCCTCATTGGCTTTCTGAAGCTCTTTTGCCATTTGAGTTAGTCTATTTTTAAGGTGTTCTTTTCTTCAGTATGTTTTTGGGTCTCCTTTAGCCAGTCATTGACTTGTTTTTCATGGTTTTCTTGCATCATTCTCAGTTCTCGTCCCAATTTTTCCTCTACTTCTCTAACTTGCTTTTCCAACTCCTTTTTGAGTTCTTCCATGGCCTGAGAGCAGTTCATGTTTTTCTTGGAGGCTTTTGATGTAGGATCTTTGACTTTGTTGTCTTCTTCTGGCTGTATGTTTTGGTCTTCTTTGTCACCAAAGAAAGATTCCAAAGTCTGAGTCCGAATCTGAGTCCATTTTCGCTGCCTGGCCATGTTCCCAGCCAACTTACTTGACCCTTGAGTTTTTCGTTGGGGTACAACTGCTTTTAGAGAGTACTTTGTCCCAAGCTCGAGGGGCTGTGCTGTTGTTTTCAGAGCTATTTCTACACAGCAAGCTCTGCCACAGCAGCACTCCTCCTCCCCCAAGAACCGCCAACCCAGACTGGACTCAGATGTAAGCTGGTCTGCACTCCTGCTGTGATACGCCACTTAATTCCTCCCACCAGGTGGGCCTGGGGCCAGAAGCAACTGCAGCCGTAGCTCTGTAAGCAGCCTCTGAGCTGCACCACCTCCACTGCCCCTGGGGCGGTGGCCGAGCTGGGAACTCCTTTCACTCTGTCCCCACTGCTTTTCCCATTAACCTTCTCTGTTGCCTTTGGTGTTTGTGCGTTGAGAAGTCTGCCAGAGCTCACTGATTCAGGGCTCTAGGGCCTGTTCTGCCCAGCTTCCGGTCTGGTTGGTCCGGGCACGGCTCATGCAGGGCTCTGCTCCGCTCCGAGTTTCGTGCAATAGATCTTACCCAGTGACCATCCAGGCCGTCCTGGGCCGGAGCCCTGCTTCCCTCTGCTATTTCGTGGGTTCTGCAGTTCTAGAATTTGTTCGGAGCCATTTTTATAGGTGTTTGGAGGGACCTGGGCAGGGGGGAGCTCATGCAAGTCCCTGCTTTCCAGCTGCCATCTTAATCCCTTGCCATATCAGACACATTTTCAATGGTGGTTCTGCAGACTCTTTTTCCTCTTTTTTTATTCTTAGTTATAGAGGATCACACACATGGGAAGGCATACAATGAGAAATAAAGGTGACGTAAAAACAGATGATATCAGTAAATATTTTTAAAATTAATAGGTCCAAACCATAGGTCACAGGAGTCAAGAATGAGAAGGGACCTTTCGATACCATCTAATTCAAGCTTCTCATTTTACCTGCTCTAAATCCATTACTGTTGTTGTTCAGTAGCATTCAACTGCGTGTGAATCCACGTGGGATGTTCTCAGCAAAGACCCTGGGGTGGTCTGTCATTTCCTTCTGTAGCTCATTTTACAGAGGAAGAAACTGAGTTGCCCAGGGTCACACAGCTAGTAAGCATCTGAGACCAGATTTGAACTTGGGTGTTCAGGCACCCACTATCCACTGTGCCACCCAGCTTCCTCTAAATCAATCAGTGCTCTAGCCCTATCCCATGAACTAACACTGGCTCTGACTCTAAGAGTAACAGCCAGCAATCACAAAGTAGGAAATCAATGAAATTGGCAATCAAACATTTTTACAAACCTACTCAATGTTTGCTAAGCACCATGAAAAGGCAGCCTCAACAACATTATAAAAGCACGGACATGTAAATAGAAAAGCTGAGGGAAAGCATGCATGAACAGAAAGAATGAATCAACAATTATTTATTAAGCACCTACTATGTGCCAGGCACTATGGCTAGATACTTGGGATACCAAGACAAATATTGTTGTTACTATTTAAAATAACTTATTATAATTTTCAGTTATTAATAAAAAGTAATGTTAATAATAATAATTATAACTACAATAATAATAATTATCATTTACACAGCATTTTAAAGTTTGCAAAGCACCACACAAAGCTTCTTGTTTAATCCCCCCAACAATCTTGGGAGCGAGGTGCTCTAGCTTTACTGATGAAAAGGCTGAGACACAGAGAGATTAACCCCTGGGCACACAGTTAGGGAGTGCATCCCCATTCTCAAGGAGTTTACAATCTAAGAAAAACAAACACACAAAAACGTTAGAGGCTCTATTACCTTCCTAAGCCGAAAATGGCCCCAGTCTTCTTTATGATTCCCTTGAAATCGTCCAGGAGTGGACCCAACAAGATAAACTCTAAAAACCAGGGGAGATAAGTGATAAAATGTAAAGCAACTCAGGGTATTGGCAACGAAAGAGACAGAACTTAAATTAAAAACTTAACATGTGGAATGTTTCCAGATCTCACTTTAAATAGGGTGCTTCCAAGGGAGGAATAATTTATATTCAAAGATAGCATGTCATTTGAGGAAGACGTAGTGTTTTCAATTAATCAGAAAAAAATCACTCACAGAACGCCTACTATTTGCAAGGCATTGTGTTTTTTAAAAGTTTCTTTGCCAAAGAACAAAACAATAAACAACCCAACTTTTAGAAAAGCAAGCTCTTTACTTATAGTAGAGATTGAGTTTCATGTGGCATCCCCTCCCTGGCTCTACAATGCATATGGAGGAAATGCTCATTTTATCTGGTGTTTTTTTAAGTTCAGAATTTTAAAACATTAAAAACAATTTATATTCAACAAACATTTACTGAGCATATACAAGGTGCAAGGCACCATGGGAAATTTTTTAAAAGGACTAAAGACACAGCTCCGTATATATCTACAGGGAGTTTACAGTAGAGAATAAAAAATCATATTCTACACTTTCATCTCCAGCCTCTTTCCTGCCGGTCAATTTGCCCCATGAAATTTTAAGTGCCCATACTCTGCTTTATCATTTTCATTCATTCAACAAATATTCATTGAGCACTTTTTACAGACAAGATATGGCGAGGGGCTAGAAAGATGCATGAGACACCTTCTCTGCCCTGAACAAGCTCATAATCAATCAGGGGACATAAGATAGAAATAACTATAAGGCAAGGCAAAATGTGGCATGCCCCACAAGAAAAGCAGGACTTAAGTCCTATAGGGTTCAGAAATTTGATTTCTGTGTCCTCATGAAGAAGGGAGGCAGGAGGTTTCACTTTTTCCCATCGCAAAGCTGGCAAAACACAAGGCAAGGGTAAATTGGGGCACATTTTGAAAAAAGGATAGAGAAAAAAATAACAAACATATTCAGATAAATACCAACCCATCATTCCTCAACATATTAACAGGAAAGACCTTATGTGGGGCTCTCAAGATTTTTGTAATGTCTTTAAATCGGGGCGGGGGGTGGGGGTGGAAGAGGCCCTTTTTGGCAGTTATTGGACCCCTTCTCAGAATAATGATTTTAAATGCAATAAGATACAAAAGATTACAAAGGAAATCAACTTTAACGAAATAATGACATAACTTTTTCCCCATCCAAGTTTATAGAAATTTACTTGTGTTCCCTAGATTTTAAAACCCCTGTTCCACATGATTTCAAAGAAACAGCTACTACTGTCAGATCTCCTTACCCCAACTCCAGCACCCATTAATTATTTTGTTTTTATGCTACTGCCTCCACACTCTCAATAATTATGTTATATTTACTTTGCATTTTCCTACCTGTAGAAATATTATTTCTTTTAGGAGAATTTAAGTTCCTTGAAAGCCAAGACTGCTTCATTTTCACCCCTATGTTCGCCAGAGCCTAGCATAGTGCCTAGCACCTACTAGGCACTTAATAAATTACCATGTTGAACAAAGCGTACCTTGTTTCAGAAAGATCATGCTCTTGGATGATATCTGTCCATTCTTTGAGAGGAGGAGCATTGTAAGCCATTAAGTAACTGATCAGATCCGATTTGAAGTTTGTTGATGATTCACCATGAGTACTGGGTGTTCCATATGGTAATCGTGGATATAAAGGGCTGAGCCATATTCTGTAAGAAAAAAAAAAGAGAAAGAAAGAAAAAAAACTGTTGAGAAAACATAAACTGAGATGTGTTGGGCTGTTTTACTTACCATGCATTTATTCCGGGAAAGGGAAAGAGAAGAGGTGATTAATGCTTATTAAGGATACAAATGACTGTTATATTCAGGAGAACAACCAAGTATTCTCCCACCCTAAGCCCTGGAATAAATTACTAAGACAGACCATTGGTGGTTCTTTTCTAGCTGACAGATAAGCCAGATTTTCATTTTCCTGGAATGGTTGTAAATGGATAAGCCAGAAGCCAGAAAGATGAATCAGAACAGTGGTTCTAAGATCATGGTAGAGTGTGGAAGGTGCTCGACCTAGCATTAGGAAAACCTGGGTGCACATGGTGCCTATGGCACCTATTAGCTATATGGACTTAGTTTCTCCAGCTGGACAATGAAGACTGTTGATGCTGTCTGTCCTTCGTTCTTGAAGAGGACCATGACCTCAGGAAGACGATGCCATGCCTTGCAAGTGCATCGGATTTAATTGAGGGAGGGCTGTGCAAGGTCACCAGCCTCACTTTCTCCCCCGGAGCCATCTGGGTCCAGTGGCCAGATACAGATCAGGACAACTAGAGATGGCCTACAATGAAAATAACAGGAATACCTGAAGCACCTACCTCCTGGGGGTGTCACACGGTATCACATGGGCTCATGTACGTAAAATGCTTCTCAAAGCTTGAAGCGGTATATAACCAGGTCAGAGCTAGGTGGAACCCTGTAGGTTATCTAACCCTGTCTCAACATCTTTAAGATAAGGCTTGGGAAGGGCTAGCCTAGACTCACAGAGAATGGCAAAGACTGGCTAGAACACAGGTCCCTTCACTACCCATCTGACGTTTTTTCCATGGGTAGAAGAGACAATGTGTAACTATAGTCTCCTCTCTACTTACATTAACAACTAACTACTTCTCAAGTTATAGCCTCTAAATATCCTTATGTACTAGAGGAGATCAGTGGGAATCCAGTGACTTGAAGCATCAATGGGGAAGAAAAACGTATAGTGCAAGAAAATAGCTCTCCATTCCCCTTTGCAAATATCGTGATTATTTTTTCAAAGCATAAAAATTATTCAGCTTCTCTTTTGTATCTAAAATGCCCTAAAAAATCTCTAATACACAGTTCTGATGAGTCATGATTTGAACAAAACAATTCCAAGAGAGTCAGAGGTGCCTGATCCAACAAGCCACAAGGTATGAGTCTGCCATTAACCACTCACCTGGGAAAATACAGCAGGTCTTTGTTACAATTTCCTATACACCAAATACATGTATCTGCCCTGTTTTTATGAATGTGAAAAACAATCCTGGGGACATGGAGACACGCATTCTTCCAGGTCAGGTTTTCCATAAGGAGCACAGCATCGTCCTCCACAGAAGCTAATGGTAAAGCATTACTGTGTAAGTCACTCCACCAGATTTCTTTCTCTTCAATTACAAACGACATACAGGGCACCAAAAGCAGACCATTAACTGTGTATTCCACCTTTTTGTTAAATACTTTGTACGTGAGTTCTACAAGGTATTTGCCTCCCTGTTTTTCTCTTTCCCAAGAGGCTGAAATCTTGTTGCACTGTCACTATGCCCAAAGACATAACAACACCACCAAGCATTTACCTGGCGCCTTAAGGCTTACAAAGTGGTTCAAAGATGTTCTAGCATTAGATCCTCATGACAACGCCGGGAAGTAGGAGGCATTGAGGAGCAGCTAAGCGGTGCCGTGGATGGAGATCCAGGCCCAGAGTCAGGAAAATCTACCTTCAAATCCAGCCTCAGAACCTTACCAGCTGTTACCTCTCCGCCTCAGTTTCCCCATCTGTAAAATGGGGATACCAATAGCACCTACCTCCCAGGGCTGTAAGGATCAAATGGGATGATGACTGTAAAGCACTTAGCCCAGTGCCTGGCACACAGTAGGCGCTATATAAATGCTATCATCCTCCTCATTATTATTAGCTGTGTGACCCTGGGCAGTTCACTTAACCTCTGTTTGCCTCTTTCTTCGTTTGTGAAACGCAGACAATAATAGCACGTACCTCACAGAGTTGTTATAAAGTGTTTAACGCAGTGCCAGGCACACAGTAGGTGTTACATAAACGGCAGCTGTTGTTATCCCCATTTTGCAGAGGAGGGTGACAGAGGTCAAGTGACTCGCTGTGGGTTACGCAGCTAAAAGTGTCTGAGGTAGAATTTAGACTCGTGTCTGCCCATCTCCAAGTTCAGAAGTCCGTATTAACCCGTCATTAGAAAATATGATCCTTTCAAACTATGTTATCACAGGAGGATGGCAATGTCCCAGGAAGAAAGAATAGGCAGGAAAACGTGTGTTCGAGTTACGGCATGAGAAAAGCAAATTTCATAAACTCTCTTGGCATCTGGGCTCTTTTAAGGCTGCCGTGTTTCAGTCTGTATTACATTTATCTCCATAAATGCCTTACCCTGACGACTATTCGATTCAATGAGTAATTATTAGACCCTTTGCAGAGGACTGAGCCAGGCTTTTGTTCTACAAAGACTAAAATGAATCATGTATTTGGTCAAGGAGCTAATATTCCACTGCAGGGATGCAACATGAATACAGATAAATGTGAAACATGGTCAGGAAATCAGCCAAACAGCTCTAGGAATAGCTGAAGAAGTAAAGAGCTCTAGGAGCTAGGGAGGAAGGGGAATCGGGGAAGGGTTCATAAAGGACGCAGTGCCTGAGCTGAACCTCGTGGGCAGATAAGAGTTCCCAAAGGCAGAAATGAGAAGAGGAGGCATTTCCAGGGATGGGGGAAAAGCCTGAACAAAAGAATGGAAGGAAGAATCGCCCAGTCAGGTTTGTGGAGCAGCAAACAGGCCAGTCAGGGCAGAAGCCTGGGGAATTAGCGGGAAGTAATACGAAATCAGGCTGGAGAGATCAACCAGAAAGGGACTGCGGCCGTCCTAAATGTCAGGCAGAGAAGTTTATATTTCATCCTACAGGCAGTAAGGAACCACTGAAAGTCTGGGAGGAGGGAGTATGACAGCTGTGCAAAGCAAGGATTAGCAAGAACAAAGAATGGTGCCAGGGAAACCAATCAGAAGACAATAGGGCAGATGAGAGGTGAAGGGGGCCTGAGCTAATGTAGTGGCCTAATGAATGGGGAGAAGGGGACAGATATGAGAGGCATTGTGGAGACAGAATTTGACAAAACTCGGCCCATGACTGGGCGTCAAGGATCAAAGTCTGAGCATCTGGAAAGATCAAATACTGGATGAGAAGATTGGAAAATGGGAAGGTTAAGGAAGGCTGAGCTCCCTCTTAGACATGCTGATTCTTGAGGTACCAGGAGATAACTAGGTGGAGTACAGGCCTGGTTTCAGGCTAAACATACAGATCTGAAAATCATGGAGCAGAGCTGACAACTGAACCCACGAGGAGAAAAAATCACCGGGGCACAAAGAATGTAAAATGGATCCTGAAGAAAGAGTCTTGAGCAATACCCACATTTAGGAGGAAGGGGCAGGATAAAGATCCACGCTAGGAGACTGAGAGACTACAGTGTGATGGATAGGGGGAGAACAAGGAGACATTTTAGGAAGACATCTAGGGAGCCAAGAGAGAAAGAGAATCCAAGAGGGAAAGACTGAGTAAAAAGCTAAAGGAGACTGAGGAAGGAGGAAAGGCCATTTAGGTTTAATAATGAAGAGATAACTGGCATGCTTTGAGAGCAGGTTCATTGTACAGGAGGGGCAGGAAGCAAGTTTGCAAGGAGTTAAGAGAAGGGAGTGGGTGGGGAAGAAGTGTAGGCAGTGAACGTAAAAGGCTTTCTTTTAAAATGAGCTCGGCTGTGAAAGGTGGGTAAGAAACAGGGGAAATGCTTTGCTGTTGTTCGGTCATTTCAGTCTTGTCCAACGCTGCATGACCCCCTTTGGGGTTTTCTTGGCAAAGATACTGCAGTGGTTTGCCATTTCCTTCTCCGGGTCATTTTACAGATGAGGAAACTGAGACAAACAGGGTTAAGTGACTTGCCCAGGGTCACACAGCTAATTAGTGTCTGAGGCCAGATCTGAACTCTGGAATAAGAATCTTCTTGACTTCAGGCCTGGCCTTCTATCCACCGCACCACCTAGCTGCCCCTAGAGGAACAGCTCAAAGCTACTAATACCTGACGGAAAGTTCTTTGAGAATGGGGACAATGTCTTACTTATTTTTGTATCCTCTTCAGTGCCTATCACAGAGCACTGCGCGTTACAGACAATAAACAGTGATTAAATGAATGAATAAAAAGATTAAGGAAAATAAAAGAGCACAGAAAACAACTACGGGACAGCTTATATTCCAAGACAGACAGTCTCTATTGTTAGATGCCACATTCGCATCTAACATTAGTCACAGTCTGTTGGAAACAAACTGGGACTGGCAATGAATGTAAATCGGGTTTCCAAACTCCAGAACATCACAATTGCCACACCTACACAGATACACCTAAGAAGGAAACCACCAATGGCTAAAAAAGCAAGGTATTGGGGGCACCTAGGTGGCGCAGTGGATGGAGCACTGGCCCTGGAGTCAGGAGGACCTGAGTTCAAATCCGGCCTCAGAACAGACACTTGACTCTTACTAGCTGTGTGACCCTGGGCAAGCCCCTTAACCCAAAGGCCTCATCCCCCCCCCCCCAAAAAAGCAAAGCGTTTATAATTGCGAACTATGTATTCCTTGTTATAGGGACAACCTTATTTCTAAAGGTTTGTCAAGGGCACCAGCATCTTTCCAGTCACTTTAATTCACAATGTTGGAGTCATTCCTCCACCCTTCACTACCCCTCTCCATCCCTTCCCCCATCCCCCACCCATTGACAAATCTAATTAATTCTTTCTTTCACATCTCCACATCACATTTCCATCACCCTCTCATATGCCCTAACTCAAGTTCGTGCCTTCAACAGCCTCCTAAATGGCAAGCCTCTCCTCTCTTCAGCCTTTCCTCCACAAAGTCACCTAAGCACAGGTCTGACCACGTCACTCCCCTGTACAGAGAGCTTAAGGTTTCCCAGTTGCCTCTAAGCTCAAATACAAATTCCTTCACAAGGCATCTATATCTTCTCACAATTTGGCTTCCATCTTGCTTTCCAGGGTTTTTGTCCCTTTTACTGCCCCCTTCAAGGCTCTATGCTGCAAACTTCCTTGCTCTTTCTCATACAAAGCATTCTGAACCCAGATGGCTCCAGAGGAGAGAGTGAGACTGGTGACTTTGCAAAGCCCTCCCTCACTTAAATCCAATTCACTCGCATATCATGGCAACATCTCCCTGATGGCATGGTCCTGTTCAAGAACGAAAGGCAAATGACAGCTACAACAAGACATTCAGTTTTCCCCACCTTTGATCACACTGCCTAGAATGCACTACTGCTTCTCAGAATCACTAGCTTCCCTAAAAGCTCAGCTCAAGTACACTTTCTACAGGAAGCCTCCCCCTATTCCTACCCCTATCCCCCCAGGTGAGAGTCCTGCCTGAAATTACTTTGCAAATATTTCTATTTACCTACATATGTTCCTCCAAAAGAAGGCAGAGGGCAATACCATCCTCCCAGTCCCTTAGGCTCCCAACCTAGGAGTCGTTCTGGATTCCTCACTCTTTCTCACCTCTCCCACATCGAAGCTGCTGCCAAGGCCTGCTGATGTCCCCTTTACAACATCTCTCAAATTCCTCATCCTCAAACGAAGGTGACTTGAGGGTAGGGAATGTTTGTTTTTTTTCCTCTGTAACTCTGGGTTCAATTAAAAAAAAACATTTATCATGTGTCTACTATGTACCAGTCACTGTGCTAAGCGCTAGGGATACAAAAAAAACAAAAGCCAGCCCTTGCCCTCAGGGGGCTACAATCTAGGAGGAGACAACATGTGAATAAATATGTACAGAGCCAAGCTATACATAGGATAAACAGGAAATAACTAACAGAGGGAAGGCACTGGTATCAAGAGGGGTTAGGGAAGGGGGGATTCTAGCTGGGACTTAAAAGAAGCCCTTGTTCACGAGACAGCCAGTAGGCCCATGTCACTGGATCAAAGATTATACGTTGGAGAGTAAGGTGTGAGAAAACTGTAAAGGTAGGAGGGCGCTGGTTTATGAAGGGCTTTGAATGCCACAGAAGATGGGTGTGTGTGTGTGTGTGTGTGTGTGTGTGTGTGTGTGTGTAATGATCAGAGTTGCCTTTTAGCACAATTACTTTAGTGGCTGAATGGACTGGAATGAAGAGACTTGAGGCAGAGGGACCCACCAGCAGGCTACTGCCACAATCACGGTGCGGGAGGATGAGGGCCTGCACTACAGCGGTGGCAGTATTAGAGGAGACAGGGAGGCTTATTTGAGGGATGTTGTAAAGGGGACATCGGCAGTCCTCGGCAGTAGCAGCTTGGATGTGAAAGAGGTGACAGAGAGTGAGGAATCTAGATGACTCCTCGGCTGGGAGCCTAAGGGACTGGGAGGATGGCATTGCCCTCTACAGCAGCAAGCTGGTTGAATGAATAAGCAGTGTTAGACGGAGGAAGAAAAGAGTTAGAGAAGGCCTACCTAGAAAATGGAGGTAATGGTGGACTAAATAACAAGAATGATAATACAGTGTTTTAAAACAAGCGAACCGTCTCACATACACCCTTACATTTGAGCCTCACCATAACCTTGTGTGGCAGACTTCACAGGTATACACATTTGCCTTTCTGTGAATCCTCGGCACTTAAAACAGAACAAGTACTTGTGGACTGACTAATTAGTCCCTGAGCTATCGTTCTTCCTCACAACTCAGAATAGGAAGCGATGGCAGAATCTTCAGGGTCCACTCCATAGACCACACCCTTCCACCCACTTCTACCATACCCTGGAATTCAGTGTAATTGCCGTCTCTGCTCCCCTTCATTATATCTAGATAGCTTTATTATTATCTCCCCTTCAAGTTGACTTTTGTTGAATAAAAGGAGAGAAATAAAAATGTAAATTTATCTATATTGTACAATCAGTAAAAAAAACCTGTCAATGACTTGAATTAGTCACTGATAGAAGATAAAAGATTATTATAATCATGATAACATCACAACTGAAGATAAGGTTAGAATTCTATAGTATGGCTTGAATTGGATGACCTCTAACATCCTGTCGGACACTGAGATTCTGCAATTCAATAAATTTTTTCCTCAATAACTCAAAAAGCCAACAGCCAAGGAATTACAAGAAGCCATCTAAAGATTCATGAAAAAAGAAAAAAAAAGCTTGATACTTTCCCTTCAACCAAAAACCAAACAAAAAACCAACACCCAGCCTGATTCTCTGGATTTAATCACTAAACCTTAGCCATCTCCTGCAGGCCCCTTCTCCCACTAGGGGAGTTCTTTCCAGAACCTCCATTTGGGGGATGGGGCCCAGACCAGCCATCCCTCATTCTCTGGATTTAGCCACCATGCCTCAGCTGCCTTCTGACTCTACTCCTGAAAGTTCCTTCTCCCACTGGTGAGGTATTCTTAAACCTCCATTTGGAGAATGAGGCATCCTCCATTCTCCAGACTCAGGGACTGTGTCCCTGACCAGGTACCTTCTCCCCTCCACCCACCTCTCTCTCACTCACTTTTCAGCTCCTCTTCTATGTGTTCTCTCTCAAGATTCTTGAGGGCAGGGACTACGTTGATAGTCTTTATAGCAACACAAATCAGAAAGAAAGGAGGGCACGGGGGAAAAGACGGCGAGTTCTGTTTTGTGAGTTCTAAGATGTTTACAGAACGTTCCGTATGAGCTATCCCAGAGGCAGCTGGCATGTGAGACTAGAGCTCAAAGGAGAAGTCAAGTCTGAATATATAGATCTAAGAATCATCAATAAACGTTATGGATAACCCACGATTATCATGAGAGAGGATAACTGAATGCACAGCTCTGCTTCAAAGAGGCAGAAGGTGAACTATTCAGGAGGAAAGAGCTTCCCGCGTCTCAAGGAATGACGTTAGGAGTGGTGGTTGGTAACTGCCTGCTGGTGACTACCGATGAAGCTATTTAGTGTCCTGACACACTCAGCACAGTCAGTCTGCCATCTCCCTCCTGTCTGTATCTGGAATTTGAACGAGAACCTCTGGGATTTGTCAAAACTTGACCACTACCCATCTTGAAGATTTCTATGGAGATAATAAATATCACCATGAGCCGGTTGGCAGTGGATAGAGTGCTGAGTCTGGAGTCAGGAAAACTCACCTTCCTGAACCGACATCTGGCCTCAGACACTTACTAGCTGTGGGACCCTGGGCAAGTCATTTAACCCTTTTAGACCCCAATATCTTTGCCAAGAAAACCCCAAAGGGGGGTCATGAAGAGTTGGACACGACTAAAGTTAAGTGAATGGAAAAGGGAACGCACTGCTGAAGAACATGAAGTCACAGCCCAAAAAGGCCAAAGACCTTAGGAGGACAAGTGGCGTTGCCATTACTACTGCCAACTGACGGCAGGGGATTCAGAAGAGAAAGGCAAATGTCCTCTTGTGTTTATGCTACTTGTAATAATCTTATAATTTAGGCCACTTGTTTATAGATCACGACAATATCACACAAAGAGTTTACTCAGGTCTCACCAAAGCATTTTATAATCTCTAATGTTATCCCTGGGGACAGTTACTATATGGTATATTATATGTGCTATGAAATACATTACACATTTTATTGTTATAGATTGTATTTGTTATCAAGTTTTATTACTGTAACAGTGTGTGGGGTGGGGGCTTAGGCTACATGATTTTTAATGTTTCTTACGGTTCCAACATCCTATGATCCTGACACTTCCCAAATATTAATATCCTACCTCTTGTTTCCCAATGGTACATCATATCATGTCTTTCTATCTCCCTCCTTCCCCCCAACTCCATCTTTTTCTGCTTCTGTTCTTTTGGTCACATTCCCCTTAATCCCCCTCACTGAAATCTAAGTGGTACTATTCACCGAGGCATCAGCATGGAAACAAATATTAAGAGACAAATCATGGCTGGCTCCCTGCATCACCTTGGCCTCTTCAGTCTGCAGACAGCTCTGCAAAATGAGTTCATTTTTCACGTTTACTGCACTGGTCCAAATTTTTATATTCTGCGGCTTGTAATGCTTGAAATGAGTTACTACAAACCACATTTAACGACACTGTGATGATGCTATGACCTCAGTCTTCCCAACACTTAATTCAGGGATAAATAAAAAACAAAAGCATTTCTCATTTTAACAATTCCTTTTGCCCTAGAGGAACATAAAACACTTTGCTAAATGTTCCCCCTAGTACCCACAACTTAAATAGTCTCACTTTTAAAATCAATCGTGAAAGAAGAACACTTCATGGTAGGTGGCAAAGATAGGTTCTATGGTTAATAGAAAGCATCAGAGGGATTTGCTGGGACACTCTATGTTTGCGTCTGCTCAAAATTTCTATTATGTTGGTCCAAATGTAGTCTGTATTTCCCCCCAAAATCAGGCAGGGAGAAAAACATGAATTGGCCTACGAATGGTATTATTTTTAATGCAAACTTATTATTATCTATTTTTCCTAAGTGATCTCATTTTAGGGTAAGAATAGGGATGGGACCTTAATCTGTTATTTCAATGTCATAAGGGCTTTCTGGATGAGAAAACTTCCCCTTCCAATGAAGGTTAGCTCCTTCTCTGCAATTTGTAGTTTCAGAGAGTTGCCTGGAATATTGAGAGGTTAAGTATGTTGCTCAAGGTTACTGAACCAGTAACTGGCAGAGGCTGGCCTTAAACCAGGGCCTCCTGGCTCTGGGGTCACTTTTCTAGACACTATGCCATACTATCTCCCATTTTAAGAGTACAACTGACCATGGGACTAACACAGCATAGGCCTGGGTCAAAAATCTTAGACGTAATTCCTGTGCCACCAATAGCAGGAATGCAAAATCAAGTCTAGGCTATCTCAGGATGAAAGAACTTAGTTCATGTTATAAAAGTGATTATTATCACAATGTGCTAAAATTTTGACAACATTTGAGCAACTATCACACAGTTCTGATACATACTAAGCCAGGTTAAATGTACTCTGCGCTTGATAATGTAAGCGATGAAAATGCAGAAACTTCTATGGTCTGATATATACTTTTGCAGAATTCACTAAATCTCACAAACAGTGCTGTTTTCTATTGGACACTGGTCCACTGTCATTCATCTTTTTCTTAGTAGCAGTAATGGGTTATGCTGAGTCATGATATTGTGGGGAAAAAACCTAAACTTAAAGTCAAGAGAATTTGTAACAAATCCTAGCTGACATTCATTACCTGTGGTCCAGCCAATATGGAAAGCAATTTTAAATTCTGCCCCAAAAGTTACTAAACAACATCTACCTTCTGACTTAGTGGTCTCATTGCTGGATATGTACATACTCCAGAGAGAACAAAGAAAGAGAAAAATGAGCCCAAGATGTATATAAAAATTTATAGCAGCTCATTTCTGTAGTAGTAAAAAGGAAAAAACTAAAGGGGTGCCCATCAAGGCTGGACCAATTAGGGTATATACTGTAATGGAGTTTTGTTCAGCAAGACATGATGAAAGAAAAAACCTGGGAGGACTTGTATGAACTGACATGGATCGAAGCAAGCAATCTGTACAATCACAACAACTCTGGAGAAAAACAACCAACCATGATTCCAGGAGATCAGTGAGGAAACACACTACTCATCTCCTGGCAGAAAGGTTATGGACTCAAGGGGCAGAATGAGATAAATTTGTGAACAAAGCCAACGAAGGAATTTGTATTACCTGATTGTACATATTTGTTATAGTGGGCTTTACTTTTCTCTGTTTTCTTTATTTTCCAATGGTGGGGGTGGGGTTGTAGAGGGAAGTAGAGGAGGGAGGGAGAGAAAATAAAAGCCTATTAAATGAAAAAATGTATGTATATTTTTTAAATGACATTTAATTTCCCTGAGCCTTAGATTCCTCATATATAAAGTAAGGCTAACAGTACCTACATTCTACCTGCTTCACAGGGCTGTTGTGACTTGTATAATCCATTCACTACTAAATGTAAGAAACTGCATTTGACAAGTAAATGATACCAAGCTACAGTTCTCCACTTGTTATTAACCAGTTAGAGAGGACATAGACTCAAACTGAAGAATAAAATGTAACATTTTTTGGCATAGCCAATGTGGAAATTTGTTTTGCTTGACTATGCATATGCTACAAAGGTTCTTTCTTTTTCTTCAATCTGCAGGGTAAGGAGAGAGAGGAGGTTGGGATGGGGTTGTCCCTCCTTCCAAAGAAAGAATACATCATTGAAGCATGTTTTTGAAATGCCTGGAATATTCCCCCTCCTCCACTTTGCCTATTGATCTCCCTAGCTTCCTTTAAGTTCCAACTAAAATCCTTTTATTTACTAGAAGCCCTCTCCAACCCCTTTAAACTCTGGGGTCTTCCCTCTGTTAATTACTTCCTATCCATCCTGTATATAGCTTGCTTTGTATAATCTGTATGTTGTCTCTTCCATTAGATTTTAAGCTCTTTGAGGGAAAGACTGTCTTTTGCCTCTTTCTGTTTCCCCAGAGCTTAGTACAATGCCTGGCATAGAGCAGCTGCTTAAAAAAATGTTTGCTTGATTGAAGGACAGCCTTGAAAGGTACACGTTGAATTTATATATTTTTTTAAGCAAGCTGTATATAACAGAGATTCCAAGTTTCATGTTCTTCTCTGTTCGACTGTGTGCATGGAAGTGTTCATTTTAGTTATTTTTTTAAGTTCAGAATTTTTTTTTAAAAACACAAAAAGAGCTCAGATTCTTTTCCGTCTTGACCATTTATGAGACATAAACAGCCATGGCTAAGTCATTTCATCTCCAAGGCCTTAGTCTCATCACCTGTAACATGGGGATACCAACAATGACAAAACTCACCCCAAAGAGATGTTGGGAAGGCCAAGTAAGACAATGTATCCAAAGTGGTAAATACAAATGCAAGTGGTTATCATCTGCACGTATTTCAGAAGATACGGTCACTGCCGAGAAGCAGAGGAAACATACCCTTGAGTTTTTTGGTGCCAGTCGGCCTGAATAAGGTTGGAAGTATGGATGACAACTCGAAGGCCTTCTTCATATAACAGCAGCATCATTTTCCTTTAAAAAAAAAATAAGAGTTTGGATGGATAGTGAGAGGTACCTTCAGAAACATACAGCGTTCTCGTAATCCCAATGAAGATTAAGCATTTGACTATTATGAGTAAGCCAAGGATCTCTACTGAATCTCTGACTAAATTCCAATAGCATTCTTTTCCATTTCAGTTCTTCCTCTATTCTATAATATGGAAGACGGTGAAGTGATGGGTAGAAGATACATCAACCTAGCAAAAATGTTAGTAAGGCAATTTTATGGAGTGGGAATGTTACCTGATATCGTCCACCAGAAAAAGCCCAAATGATTCAGCCTAGAATTTAAGATCGTCCCAAAATAGACTTGTCCCAATCTATTACCCATTGCTCCCTAATGGGAACTCTTCATTTCTGTGCAGCCAATCTCTTATCTGTCCCTCCCACCCACCATCTCCTTAGCTTTCCTCATGTTATTTTTTCCCCAGTACACAAATGTCCTTTTATTTCCTCTCTACCAGCCCAAACTCCATATTCCCTTCAAGAGGGAGTTCCAAAAATCACCACCTTCCTGAAGTCTTCCTTATATTCCCACCCAATAAAACTTCTACTATTTGAATTCTAAGAGTATTTGGTCTAGGAGTGGGGCACCTGTGGCCTCAAGGCCATATGTGCCCCTCTAGGTCCTCAAGTGCAGCCCTTTAACCGAATCCAAACTTCACAGAACAAATCTCCTTAATAAAAGGATTTGTTCTGTAAAACTTGGACTCGGTCAAAAGGCTGCACTTAAGGACCTAGAAGGCCACAGGTTCCCCACGCCTAATTTTGGTCTGTACTGCATAGTCTGACACTTCAATCAGTCAATGTTTACTAAGTGCCTCTAAGTGCCAGGGACATAAGTGGTGTCCCACAAGTCTCAGTTCAGTATTAAGCTATTAAAGCTTGAAAGTGTATTCAGTCACTTGTAGGACACCCTATATTGTTTGCTAATTGTTTTGATATAGCCAAGGTTTTTATCTCCCTAGCTGGAATGTATAAAAATTCTCTGAGAGGGAACATGTCATTGACCTAACATTTAGCTGTAGTTTTGGATACATGGCCTGACACTGGCTTATACAATGTCACATTTTTTTTTCTAATTCTTCGAAATATCCAACATTTATCTCCCAAGATGGAACACAAGCCTCTCAAGGTGAAGAATCATGCCTTTAAGTGAATAACCAGCTTTTATATAGCACTGAAAGGATCACAAAGAGCTTTAAATGTTACCTCACTTGGCCCTGCAACAATCCTGTGGGGTAGATGCTGTATAATTCACATTTTATAGATAAGGAAACAGGCAGAGAGAGATTAGGTGACTTACTGAATGTCCACAGAGCTAGTGTTTAAGAACGCATTCGAACTCAAGCCTTCCTGACTCTTAAGTCCAAAGCTCTATCCACTAATATGACCTAGCTGTCTCTTTTATATACACCAAAGTACGGAGCCCAAGGGTGCTGATGTGACTCCACATACAAATGATACAATCCAATTAAACAAACAGTTCCTGAGCACCCAATATATGTTAAGTACTGTACTAAGCACAGCAGGGGACGGCTAAGTGGGAGAGTGGATAGGAGGCCTGGCCCGGAGTCAGGAAGACTCATCTTCTTGAGTTCAAATCTGGCCTCAGACACTTACTAGCTGTGCGACCCTAGTCACTTCACCCTGTTTGCCTCAATTTTCTCATCTGTAAAATGAGCTGGAGAAGGAAATGGCAAACCCCTCCAGTATGTTTGCCAAGAAAACCCCAAAGTGGGGTCACCAAGAGTCAGACACGACTGAAACAACCAAAGCACAATAAACAAGATAATGCCCCCAGCCTTAATAAATTTATAATCCAGTTTGAGGGAATAAAATATGCACTTATATAGCAATAATAAAAAATAATGAAATGGCTGAAAAGGGACATGACAAAGCATTATAAATATTCACTGGGAAAGTAAGGAATACATGTGCCCTAAAGAAGGATTTGGGGGGCAGCTAGGTGGCGCAGTGAGTAGAGCACCGGCCCTGGAGTCAGGAGGCCCTAAGTTCAATCTGGCCTCAGACACTTGACACACTTACTAGCTGTATGACCTTGGGCAAGTCACTTAACCCCAACTGCCCCACACCCCCCAAAAAAGAATAAATGTTAAAAAAAAAGGATTTGGGAAGACTGCAAGGAAAAGGTGAAATTTGAGTGGGGTACTGCAAGGTAAATGGGTAGGATTTCAAAGAGAGGTGTGGAAGGAGGGCACAGAGAATACCCTAAAGGAAAGCGTGAGGAGGGGAGGCCCTGCATGTGTCCAAGGAACGGCAAGTGTAAAAACGTCATCACTGCTCTGAGAGGACAACTCGCCCAAGACCACAAAAGAGTGCAGTAACATAACATGTGTGTGAACTTCATCCCAGCTGCTCAACACTGAACTGGCACCGCTAAAGAATGCCAGCTTTCTGACTTGTCATCTCTCAGCGTACGAAATGTGCTCGCCGAAATCTGGGCCGATATACATGCACAGTCACGAATGTATCAACAGCAGTGGAGAACAAGGTAATTCTACAGACCAGACACAAACTTGCCAAACATTCACATCTACCAAGGCCGGTGAACTCTGATCACAGGAAACATAAAATGATTTAAGGGTGAACAGTCTATCATACTGTTTTTAACAAATAAAATCTGGTGGGTAAGGCCGCGGCTGTAAAAAGACAAGGTAGGAGACGGGGCTTCCTCTTAGGAGAGTGAGCAGAGATGTGACTCACACCTTATGATGATGGGATTTAGAGCCAGAAGGGCCCATCGAGATCCACTCCATCATTTTACAGAGGAGCAAACTGAGAAAAAAAAAAAATCACATTATCGCTTACTTTCACAGATTTGCTGCAAGCAATGCTTGAATTTAAATTTAATTTAAACATTTAAATAAGATCGTATGAATGAAGCGACCTCTAAACCTTAGAACATTATATAAATGCCAGCTATTACTTATTTTCATAGTTTCTTCCTTTTATTTTCTGGAAAGGCAGCCTGGCATGGACTGGATACAACCCTAGACTTGAAGGAAGTTTGCTGTTCACTTTTTTTTTCAGTCACGTCTAACTCTTTGTGCCCATTTGGGGTTTTCTTGGCAAACATACTGGAGTGGTTTGCCATTTCCTTCTCCAGTTCATTTCACAGACAAGGAAACTGAGACAAAGAGCTGTAAGTGACCTGCCCAGGGACAGACAGCTAGTATCATCTGAGGCTGAATTTGAACTCGGGTCTTCCTGACGCCAGGCCCGGTGCTCTAACCACTACACCACCCAGCTGCCCTGTAAGCACTGAGTACTCTATAAATGAGAGGCAGCACGGCATGGACTGGAGACAAGACCGGACTTGAAGGAAAACGTGTTCGAATCCCCACTCAGGCATTTAATAACCACTAACAATCTTTCTGAGCCTCATTTTCTTCATCTGTAAAATGCAGATATTAACCCTGACCTCAAAGGGTTACTCTATGGATTAAATGAGGTCATCTCCATCGGTGCATTGACTAGAAGCAGCCTTTTCAATATACCACAGGGGAGCAAGGTTAAGTCAGCGATCTGCAAGAACAGACAAGAAAAAGAAACCATTCCGGGTTGGTAATTTATAACCTATGTGGCCTCAAACAGGTTACTTATTAATTATAAGAAGAGTAGTAGCTTACGACTCCATGCAAACTTGGACAAACTCGAGTTCAAATCCTGTCTTTGACAATTATGAGCTGGGCGACCTTGGTTTCTTCATTTAATCTCTCTTGCCTCAGTTTCCTCACCTGCCAAATGAAGGGGTTGGATGTGATGGCCTCTAAGGGCCCTCCAACTCTAAATCCACATGTTCTGCAAAGTACAAGCTGCCACTATCATTAATATTAATAAGTAACTCGTGTGAGGTCGCGTAGGGTATAAACTGCCAACCCAGAATGGTTTCTCTTCCTTGTCTGCTCTTCTAGAACACTAACTCACCCTCGTTACCCGTGTGGTCTAGATTAAGAAACCAGACACCTGGAATCGACATCTGTCTGTGTGACCTGGAGAAACCCCCTTCTGCTCTCTAGGCCTATTTCCTCATGGGAGAGCTATTAGGTTAGATCTCACCTCCATCGCTTCTGCAGCTCCAACATTCTACGATCCATCAGGCGGTATATCTCTCAAAAGCCAGTGGAACCCCTAAAAAACCTGAAGATACCCTCATGAAGCAATGCCGATGATGATGATGATGGTGACAGGAACATTTATACAGCATTTCCGTTCAGCCATTTAATCGTGTCCAACTCCATGGGACCCCACAGGCTTTTGTCCAGGGGGGTTTTAGGCAAATTTTACTGCATTGGTTTGCCATGACCTTCTCTGGTGTGTCTCCATTTTACAGATGAGGAAATGACTCAAAGAGGGCTTAAGCGACTTGCCCAGAGTCACACAGCTAAGGTAGGTAAAACTGCCTTTCAAACACCACCTAATTTTATCTTCACAGCAGTCCTGGAAGGTAGGTGCTTTTATTACGGCCATTTTACAGGTAAGGAAACAGAGGTAGCCAGGTGAAGTGACTTGCCCAGGTTACACCGCTGGTGAGCACTCTGAGGCTGCATTTGAACTGAAGGTCTTTCTGGCTCCAGGCCAAATGCTGCCTATCCCCTGAGCCACCGTTATTAATGTAGCTATCTGTGATCATTTAGCACAGGTATGCCCGTGTGCCACCATTGAAAACAGCTTCCCCCAGGGCCTCTGCTCCACCATCTGTATGTTACTTACACTAAGAGGTAAGAGATTTGGACTAAAAGATGATAGAGGCTGGAAGGACCTTGTCACTGCAGCTAATGTTTCTGCACAGAGGAGGCACTCTACCCACTGAGCCACCCCTACAACCAAACCTAGATTTTAACCCCACAGCCTCCTTGTTTCTTCATCTATACTTCAGACACAAAGAGGCATCTTGGCAGCTAGCTCTGGATGGATGTAAGGATTTCTAAAAGCTTTTCTAAAATAAGTCAACTAGGTGGCACAGTGTGTGGAGTGCCAGGCCTGAAGTCAGAAACACCTGAGTTTAAATCCAACCTCAGACACTTGCTAGCTGTGTGACCCTGGGCAAGTCACTTAACCCTGTTGATCTCAGTTTCCTCATCTGTAAAACAAGCTGGAGAAGGAAATGGCAAACCACTCCAGTACCTCTCCCAAGAAAAATCGAAAGGGGTCACAAAGAACCAGACATGACTGAAACGACTCAACAACAAATACCTAGCTATGAAAGGATCAATAGTTAAACTCTGATTTAAAAATCCTTTGCATTTGGGAAAACATTGCTTTATGCTCCACATAACAAAAATTAATGAGAAACTCAAAATTTTGGTGAAATGGATTTTTTGCTAGAGTCAAATGGGAAAATGTAATTAAAACCTATATTAATAATGGGGAGAAAGTAAAATTAAAGGAAAAATACAAGATCTAGTACCACTGGGTTCTGGTGATCATTTTTAATGGGAGCTAATATAGTACTGCCAGATTTCTTTCCAACATCTAAGAAATCAAATGCAGGTTGAATGGACAGGTACCTTTCATATGTGCCTTTGCCTACTCTGGAGCCACTTTAAAACAGGTCAGCAAAAGACAATTCTAGAACCACATTTTATAAAAACAGCTGATATTTTTGTTGCTTTAAGGCTTACGAAGTGCTTTACATAGGCTATCGCCCCAGGGGTACAACTGCTATAAAAGGCCTCATTTTAAAGATGAGGAAATTGAAGCTCTGAAACTGAGGACTTCTCAAGGTGAAAGTCAGTTAGTATCTGAGTTGGTGAGAGCTGGCCTCCCAGACTCCAGGTTCAGCACTCCCTCCACTATGTCATGTCACCTCTCACAGGTATCTCAAAATTACAGTTATCCATTTCACATTACAACTCTCCCCAATGCAGCTTCAACACATTATGGGGTCGGCACAAGAAATTAAATGGGAATTTGGGGGGAGTGCTGTAGAAGCATCAGACGACGTGCGAAGGCCAGCAGGTAACACAGAGCCTATGACCAAATACTTAACCCATATTTTATAATAAGGTACTGTAAACACCCATAAAAGAAAAAGAAAAAATTCAGATATCTTCTCTGGTATGAGGGAGGGCCAAAAAATTTTATGTGGATTTTCCAGATTTTGCAGGGGTGCTGTACCCCTAATTCCTGCACGATGTGGAGGGGATAGCTGTAGAAGAAATCCTAGAATCATCGGGTCAAACCTATACATGAGCTCACGTAACCAGCACTCCCAAGTGGCACCTTGTGTTCACCTAAAAGGAACTAAATCCCTCTGTCTCATTCTACCCCACTCTTCCAACCCAAGGAAGCTCAGTTTACTTCAGAGAAGCTCTAACTTTTAGGAAGTTCTTTCTTGTATCACGCCAAAATTGCCTCCCTATACATTCCACCCATTGTTTCTAGTTCTACCATCTGATGCCAAGCAACACAAGTCTGCTACCACTACAACACTCTTTCAAATACCTACAAACCTCATGCCCCATATAGATTTCTTCTTTTCTTTAATTTGAAATGAAATAAATAGCCTAATGTGACCATTTCAAGTCAAAGGAAATTTCAAAAAAAAAATCAAACTTTACACATGGAAGGTGTTTAATACAAATCTGATGAATCAATGAAAATGTCCATTATAGCAGATAACAGACAACTTCATTGTTTTGTTGTTGTCGTTTGATAATTTTTCCATCACGTCTGACTCTTCATAACCCCATGTGGGGTTTTCTTGGCAAAGATACTGGAATGATTTGCCATTTCCTTCTCCAACTCCTTTTACAGATGAGGAACTGAGGTAGACAGAGTTAAGTGACTTGTCCAGGGTCACACAACTAGCAAGTGTCTGAGGCCGGACTGGAACTCAGGAAGATAAGCTTTTCTGACTCCTACCCATAGCTCATTGTACGTGGTTCTACTGTTAACTAAGAAATAAATCCTGAAGGAAAATCACAAGGAAAATACCCATTTTCACTACTGACACACAGCAAGAACAAGCCTGAGGCATCTCCGTTTGAGCATCCTCAATGATGGCCAATCTTGACCCTCTGGGATGGATCTGATTTTTGGAAATGGACAGAAGGTTACTTGGAGCCAAGTCTGATGCAAGAAGTTTGATTAGGCCGAGCAACGCCGTTTGTGATCAAATTCAGTATCTGGCTTGAGCGCAATGAGAGCGTGTTTCTTCTGTGGCTCATAAACTGACTCTGGAGGCAGGTCTAAAGAGCAGTCCAGACAGTTAAGCAACGGCAGCCAGGCTGGAATAAGTACACAGCATCCTAAGGGGACTACTTTGAGGGGAGCGGAGGTACATTTTGGTATGTAAATTCCAGCTATTTATTATCAGAAATAACCATGTTTATTTACCATGGATCACAACCTAACTTTAAGGTTTTCTGTTCAATAAAAACGGCATTTTTCACAAACAAGTTTGGTAGATACCATCCTCCATTTTAAGTGACCCCTAAAAGTGATCGGCACTGATTGCCACCTGACTGCAAAACCACATGTGAAATAAGCACAAGGCCAAAAGAAGCACACAGGGCGTCCCCAAAGTCTTAGTGCGGTTCTAGGCTTTGATAGCCGGTCATTGAAGCTAGTAAAATATCCAATAAAGTAGCCTGCCACATAGGACCATGCGCGTAATAACAGATTATTATTTAAAGTAGTAAAGCTTAAAACTTAAAAAATGCGCTACTAAAGCTTAAAACTACACTAATGCTTTTGGGAGACCTTCTTTTACTACGTTTACTACAGAGGTGTACACATGGGTGGGTGTATGTGTGTGCATACAGACACATAGACATATATATTAAATAACACATGTATATATGTATTTATATATCTCTTTGTATGCAATAATATATAAAACATTCTAATAGAGAAATCAGAGTTCTAAAAGAGTACTGATTTGGAGTCAGAAGACCTGGATTCCAATCCAGACTCCGCTACATACCAACCATGTGACTTTGAAAAAGTTAATTAACTTCTCTGGACCTCAGTTTACCCATCTGCAAATGGGGAACACTGACCTGGAGGGTCACTAATGTTCATCTGTAAAACCCAGGATTCTACTGAATCACATGGAAGTGGAAAGGATACTTTTAAAGCCAGCTACCTTAATAAAAAAAATAAGGACATGAACACACTTTTGACCTTCCATATTACTTTTCAATTTCTTTAAGCAAGGTATTCCATAAATTTAAAATTATTCTAAACACATCACCGTTAAAGGAAATCCATTTTCCCTCATTTCCAAAAAATTACTTACGTATGATGAGTTCCAAATGCAATATCCAACTTGGCCTAGGACGACAAGAAAAATTGACCTTAATCATTCATGAAATACACTTCCCCGTGAAACATCACACAACCCAACTGAAACTGAGTCTGAAAGAGTTTGGACCTCCATTTTTTTTTTCAATGTATCATCTGCCCTCTAGTGGAGAAAAGCTTGAGCAGCAAGAGAGCCTTTTTATGGCAGCACTAACGGAGGCTTTTCAGTTTAACATTAAATTTTAAGTTAGGCAGGATGATGCTACATCTCTTGCATTTCAAATGACCATATTTAGAAACTAACCTGTGTCATGAGAGTGTTAAAAATCACTGATATGGGAAAAATACAAGGAACTGTTTAAAGTCCATCTAGCTGACATTAAAAAAAATTAACTCATGAAAGTTAAAAAGAAATATTCACAGAATCATAACACTACATAGTTGGAACAGACCTCAGAGGTTATCTAGTCTAATGTGTACCTGAACAGAAAATGGGTCTAAAACAAAAATTAAAAAAATCTAGTGGTGGATTATCTATTACTTCCAAGGAAATACTCTTAATTGTAAGAAAGTCTATCATTACAAAAAACCCTTATCTTTTGTGACAGTTTTCATCCATTATTCCCAGTGTGCCCTCTGGGGCCAAGAGGAAAAAAACTACTAAAAAAAATTTTTAGTTTTCAACATTCACTTTTATAAGATTTTTGATTCTAAATTTTTCTCCCTCCCTCTCCTCCCCCTTCCCCAAGATGGCATTCAATCTGATATGGGCCATACATGTACAATCATAATAAATCTATTTCTTAAAAAAATAAGACAGTATTTGTAATAGTTGAAGACAGTTATGAGACAGCCTTCCTATCCCTACCACTTCCCCAAGTTTTCTCTTCTCCAAGATAAACATTTTCAGTTCCTTCAACCAATTTAAATTTGTCCTGTTTCCTCGCAATATGGGCCCCTATCTTCTGAAGGGCTTTAGATCAGTGGTCTCCAAATTCATGTGATTGCACACTCCATCAGTAAAAAAATTTTGTGTGCACACCACTAATGGATATAGTTGCTTATTTATAAACTATCTGCAAGGCCTTAGGTACTAATTACGTGTATTATAAACTATATACAAGGCCTTAAGTACTAATTATATATATTATATACTAATCCTTAGGTACTAATTATATATATTATAAAATGTAAACAAAAATAAATATTAAAAGCTTGAAATTAAGATGAAATAGTACTTGATTCTAAAGTCAATAGGGAGCCACTAGAGTTCACTCAGTAAGGGAGTAATGTGGATAAATCTAGTGGTAGAACACTCTGGCAACTGTGGAGGAGGATGGCCTGGAAGGGGGCAAGATTTGAAACAGGAAGACCAATTACAGGAGCCTGTTCATGGATTAGGTGAGAGGGGATGAGGGCCTTTATCAAAACAAGTTGTGGTATATGACTGGGATGGAATACCACGATGCTATAAGAAATGACAAGCTCAGTGATTTTAGAAAAACATGGAAAGACTTGCACGAAATAACGGACAGCAAAATGAGCAGAACCGAGAGAACATTACATACAGCAATGGCGATATTGTTTTAAGAACAATTTTGAGCAAATAAGTTATTCTGAATATTACGAAAACCCAAATTAACTATAAAGGACACATGAAGAAAGATACTATCTGCATCCAGATAAACAGAAGTACGGATAGAATAATTTTACACATGCACGCACACACACACGCGTGTACACACATACACACTCCTGTGTCTAACGGTAGCTATCTCTAGGGCAAGGGGGGAAGGAAAAGAAAGGAAAAGAAGAAATTTACATGACAATTTTGCACCAGGAATAGCAAGTTATATATAATAGATTTGCAGTTTCATGTACAATTATCTTTTTTATCATACTATGTTATAAAAATGCTTGTTTTATTCCATAAATTAAAAATAAAATAAAATAAATTTTAAGGTATGCCTTTGTGAACCAACTGGTCAGAAAACAAACATCACTTAAGTGGACTTTTTACAACGAATTCACTATTAAGTGCATATTGTGTACAGAACGAAAAAACCACAGCTCCTTACTTCAAGGAATTTATAATCTCATAGGAGGGCACAACAGTTACTCAAATAAGTGTGACACACTGTAAACTATGATGAGGACTACAAAGAAAAATACAAAATATTATAATAAAATATGAGGGAAGAGATCACTATCAGCTGGATTAGCTCAGGAAGGGCTTCAAGGATGAAGAGATAAGTGATCTGAGCCTTGAAAGAAGAGAATTTCAACAGGTCGAGATGTGGCGGGAGTATGTCCCAGGTAGCAAAGATTGCGGGGATGTACAAAGTCAAGAGAAGACAGACTGGGATGAACCTAGTCAGTCCAGTCTGGCTAAAACAAAAGGTGCTAGATGAAAAAAGGCAGAGAAAGGAGGCTCAACCCAGAAGGCCAGGGAAGTCAGTCTAAGGACTTTATATTTTATCCTGGAGGCAACTTGGAGACATTTAAAGTTATAGAGAAAAGGACAGCTATGGTAACATTGGGAAGACTAATTCAATAATTATAAACAATGTTGTAAAGAATGATTTGGAAAAAAGTAAGACTAGAAACTGGAAGACCAGTGAAGGAGCTACTGCCATAGTCTAGGCCAGAGGCCATAAAGACCCAACTGGGGGTAGTGCACGTGTGAATGGAGAGGGGAAACAGAAAGGACAAGACTTGGCAATGAAGAGTCAGATGACTGGAGGACTAAGCCACCAAAGGAAATAGGGAAGTTGGGAGGAAGGTCAGATTTCTGAGTGGAAATTTGGGGCATATAAAGTTCTGAGATACTAATGGGAGATTCCAAGAGAATCTTCTAGCCATCACAGGTAGAAAAGTGGTAACACGGCGGCTGCCAAGATTCCAGAGTGACCTACAAAGAATCGATGTCATAGAGGTAATAACTGAACCAAAAGGAGTGAATGAAATTACCAAGAGAGAAATGACAGAGACAGACAGAGCCTCAGAGCCTTGGGAGATGCCCACACTTAGCAGGCAAGAGGAAGGAGATTAACTAGTGAAGGCAACGTAATGATTAATTCTGTAACCTCAGCCTCATTATCAGCAAGCCCGAAGAACTATATTTATTTTTAATACCTTTAAACTTAAAAACTAAAATTACGACCCTTTGAGTCATATAACCCTATGCCATATTATGACAACGACTTTTGACTTAGTTAAAAAAAACAGAAACAAAAAACTAGTTTACTAGTTTTTACTTTTCCTTTTTTACTTTTCTTTTGTGGGCCTGCCTTAGTTCCCTCATTTGTGAAATAAGAGTCCTGAAACTAGAGGGTCTACAAATTCCTTTTCAGTTATGCATTTCTCTGGATCTAGTATATCTGAATTTTACAAATGAAAGCTTCAGAATTAATTGAGGCTTTTATTAAAAGTCTCCTTTAAGTATGTCATGTATAAACATTTATTAAGTACCTACTATGTGCCAAATACTGTGCTAAGCACCAGGGATACAAAAAGGGGCAAGATACAGTCCCTGCTCTCAAGGAGCCTTCTCTTTCTCTCCGTGTATATATATATATATATATATATATATATAATATATGTGTGTGTGTGTAATACACCCATATGTACATATATATACACACACACACCAGTATGTGTATGTATATGTATTTATATGTATATATTTATGTGTGTGTGTGTGTATGAGATCTCAAAAGATAAAGAAAATACAGAGTTGTTAAAGGAAATTAAGGTTTCTCTTTCCAAGTCAAAGTTGAAAAAAAAATCACAAAACACTGTTCATTATCTTCCTGAACTGAAATGACAGGGTCAAGCTATTTCTCCATTCAAGGAAATCTTCCTGCAGGGTCTTTACTCAACCACAGACTGCTGCAATCAATATTAATGGATAGCTGCTCCTTATTGCTATCTACTCACAAGACCGTAGGCTTTTTGCGGGTAGGCTTCATTTTAACACCCAATGGCTTGCCAAGAGGCACTTAGTAAACGCTTGCTGGATAAATGAATGGTCACTATAGTCTCTTCCTGACCCTGACTCCAATACTTATTAGTAGTCCATTTCCTTATGCTTACATACACTGAATCACTGGGAGCTTCTGGGTCTTCCCACTTTTAGCTTAATAGAAGCAATTCGAATCCATTCTTACTGTCTGTGTCTTTGATGACCATGGCAATGAGGGTTTTGGGAAGGTTGTAAGAAAAAGTAATGGGCAGGTTCTGGAGAGAGAAGCTGGTTGATCCAGGGTGCACACAGCAGATGATTGAAGTAAATTCTATTACTTGTGTGGCAGGTGAGAGACTATTATATTAGGTGGAAGAAGAGCGATGAAGATCTTTTAAGCCAGGCCTAACGATACAAAGCGAAGTGGGTTGGTCGTGCCAGACGTGAAACTTTGCAGTGTTTTCAATGGCTCATGGTGATTTTTCTCCCTTAGCCTTTTGAAAATACAGGGTCTATTGATGGGAAGATCGGTGATGGTAAGTGAGTTGGTACTTCACTATCTGTAGTGAATGAAAGTTTAAGGAGCTAGAAGGATAATGATGGAAAAGGCAGAAAATAGGCTCTACAGGACAATCCCAGTACCAATACCATTCAGCTAATAGAGGGGGAAGAGGCCGATAACAAAGAGGTCACTCATGAGAGACGGGTACCATACATTCATCAGAATGAACAGACCAAAGGTGAAGGTTATGCCAGCCAGCTCAAACAACCATTGCCACTAAAACTACCAATGGCATGCAATAAACAATAAAGGAAAGTAAATTATCAATTTAAAAACCCTCTTTAAACACTTAACCCTGTCTCATTCTCTCACAGATACAAAGTGCTCACACAAGAAGACAATGTCCAAGCAGGACACACGACCCAGCTGCTCAAATACTAATAATAATGGCTCATGTTTATATACTGCTTACACATAAGCACCGTGCCAAGAGCTTAACAACTTATCTCACTTGAGGTACATTCCTTTTTTAAAATATTGGCCTCATGGGTAGAATGGGAAGCAGAATTATGCCGCCAGCCACAGGACATATAGGTTCAGAGTTGGAAAGGACCTTAGCAGTGTTAGCATGGGCTCTGTTAGGACTATACTACATGTTAGAACTTCCCTCCTTCACAGAACAGCAGGACAATGGAGGTAGACAACAACTAGCCAATTAAAAGCATTTCTGAGGCTCAGAGCCCCTTGACATACCAGGGATCTTTTACGACTGAACTCTGGTCAAATTTGGAGATGCCTGTGGCTGGCAGAAACCACAGAACCAGCCTTGAACAGCTTAAGGGTGACCTTGAGCAGCAGTTGCAGATTCAAGACCTTGCTCGGGAGTTTCCAAGCGTCCTGCTGCCTGGCTTATCGAGTCTGCAGATGCTTCCCTCCCACACCACCCCAAAGCCTCTAGAAACCACAGTATCTTCTCCCTTTTTCCACTCCCCTTGGAGCAGCTGAGAACCCTTTCTCACTCTTTGTTCCCTTGGAGGATCTTCTCTCCCCTACAAGCTTTTCCTCAGACAATTAATGCTGTTAGCTGGTGTATTCGACTGTTTCATTTCAGGTCCTTCTATGGGCCTGAGGGTCCTCTGCTAATAGAGGCCATTGAGTACAAGCCCCTCGCTGAGAAGTGAAGTGACAGGTCACAACGGCCCACGCTGCTAGCAAACGTCTGACCCAGGTTTTCCTTACTCCGAAGGCAGAGCTCTCTCCACTACTCCATACTGCCTCTTAAAGGCAACAAATACAGCAAATGAGGGGAAAAATGAGATTGATGGCTTCCCCCCAACAGGTGCCATGATTCTCTGTCTCTCAACGAGTACAAACAGTAACAACAGCGGTCGTGATAACAAGAGCACATGTTTATGTACCTTATTACACGCCAGGAACTGTGCTAAATGCTGTACAATTATTTGATCCTCCCAACAACCCTTGGAGCTATTATCATCTCTATTTTATAGATGAGGAAACTGAGGCAAATAAATTAAGGGACTTGTCCAGGATCACACAGCTAGCAAACCCCTAAGGCTGAATTTGAATTCAGGTCTTCCTGACTCCAGGTACACTGTTCTGTCTATCGCACCATCCAGCTGCCCAGAATTATGGCTGATTACTTTCATAACAACACCATTTAACTTCTTAAATGACTCAGTCTGCATCATATATAAAGAAAAGAAACCATTCATTATGAAGGAAAGAATGAATGAAGGAAAAAGCATTTATGGAGCACTAACAAGGTGCAAAGTTCTGTTCTGAGGGGGACACAGCAACAAAAAATAAGGACAGGCCCTTACTGTCAAGGAGCTCAGATTCTAGCAGGGGAGACAAAACACATGGAAGGTTTGAGCAGCAAACCCGATGGGAAGATTCTGTGGTCTTTAAGCTGCAGCAGTGACGTAGATGGCGATGCACCTTCCTTAATGGCGTTTCCATTGACAAAATCTCATCAGTTTCTGAGGCTGAACCTTTCGACACTGCCAAATACTTAGGAGGTAAGACGTTTCTCTTGTGGGCCTTCAGTAATGGCAGTTTCTAGGCCCCATCTCCACAGGGGTCCAGGAATGATGGTGGCTGAGGCTAGACCTGAAGGAGGACTGTTTAAAACGTGACTATTGTAAAATGACTATTATGAATGTCCAAATTAACTATAAAAGCACATATGAAGAAAGATGCTATCTGCATCCAGAGAAAGAACTGACAATTGCATAGAACAAGTTTACTTACACAAATACCTATTTATGTCTACTGGTAGCCATCGCCAAGTTGGGGAAGGGAAGAAAAAAAAGAAAAAGAAATTTACAAATTAGTTTTTATATATTTAAAGGGAATAGCAAGTTGTACATAATAGATCTGCAGTTTCATGTGCAACCATACTTTTTATTATACTGTTATGGAAATGCTTGTTCTATTCCATAAATTAAAAATAAAATCAATTCTAAAAACATAAAGGGTAGGCTGCGATCTACATTGCTTTAAAAAAAAAAAGAACTGAGGTAGCACTGGTGGTTTCTGGGGATGCTGCCACTCCAAGAGTGACTGGGCTGACCTGCTCATTGATGGCAATTAGTCAGTGATTGGTATTGGTGAGAAGGAAGGCAAGCTATATTCAGCTGTGACCACATGTTAGAAGCAACACTGAAAAACTAAAGGTAAGTCAAAGGAAGGTGACCAGGTTGGCCGAGATTTCTGGAAATCAGGTCATATGAAGAAAGGCAGAAGGTCAAGCCTCGTAAGCTCTAGGACCTGTGTCCTCATACACAAAAGGAGGGTGCCCGACCAGGCCTCAGTCTATGATTCTATGATCCCATAGAGCAGAAGTATTTAGACTGGAGAAGTAACATGTTCACTGTCAGGAGGAAGGCTTTCTCACTCTCCTTAATCTTAGTGCCTTCCTTCTAAGACCATCCCCAATTCACTTTGCCTCTATCTTGGTCATTTACTACCTATATCAGCACACATTTGTTTGCATGTTGTCTTCCCCATTAGACTGTGAGGTCTCTGAAAGTAAAGCTTGGTTTGGGTTTATTTTTGCCCTTCTTTCTATCCCCAGTGCTTAGTGTAATGCCTGGCACAAAGCAGGCATTAAATGGAACCATGGATAGAAGTTACAGAGAGGCAGATTTCAAGATCAGCATAGAAAAGAGCTTGCTAACCATCATACACGCTCAAGAGAAGAACATAGCTATTCTAAAAAAGAGCGAGCTTGGGGGCGCAGCCAAGACCGTGACTAGAAAACAGGGATTTGCTTAAGTTCTCCCCCAAATCCCTCCAAACACCTGTAAAAAATGGATGTGAACAAATTCTAGAGCTACAGAACCCATGAAATAACAGAGGGAAACAAGTCTCCAGCCCAAGACAGCCTGGATAGTTGCTGGGAAGGGTCTATCGCACTGTACTGGGAGCAGAGCACAGCCCAGCGTGGGCAGCGCCAAGACAGACCAGACCGGAAGTCGGGAGGAGCAGGTCTTGAAAAGTAGTGGTTAGGCCCCAGCCCCGGAAGCAGCAGAGATGGCACTGCAGCGGAGGCGCAGTGGACGCAACAAGAACCCTGCTGCTGCTTCCAGAGCTCCAGAGTCAGCTGCTTCCAGTGTGCCTGACCCGGTGGGAGGAATCAAGTGAAGGATCAGAGCAGGAGTGCAGGAAGCACTTTGCTGGCCCAGAGGCAAAGTTCTCTTGCTTTTCCCTGCTTGGATCGGGATTGCGGTCCTAGTTGGCGGTTCTTGGGGAAGGAAGAGCGCTGGTGTGGCAGAGGGTACAGTGAAGTAGCTCTGAAAACCGCAGCGCAGTCCCTAAACTTGGGACAAAGTACTCTACACATTAAAGGCAGTCATACCCCGACAAAAATCTCAAAGGTCAAGTAGTTGGCTAGGAACGTGTCCAGGCAGCGAAAAAGGACGCAGACTCAGACTCTAGAATCTTTTTTTGGTGACAAAGAAGATCAAAACATACAGCCACAAGAAGTCAACAAAGTCATAGAGCCTATATCAAAAGGCTCCAAGAAAAATATGAACTGGTCTCAGGCCATGGAAGAGCTCAAAAAGGATTTGGAAAAGCAAGTAAGAGAAGGAGAAGAAAAATTGAGAGTGATGCAAGAAAACCATGAAAAACAAGTCAATGACTTACTAAAGGAGACCCAAAAAAATACTGAAGAAAAGAACACCTTAAAAAATACACTAACTCAAATGGCAAAAGAGCTCCAAAAAGTCAATGAGGAGAAGAATTAGCAGAATTAGCCAAATGGAAAAGGAAGTCCAAAAGACCACTGAAGAAAATACTACCTTAAAAATTAGACTGGAGCAAGTGGAAGCTAGTGACTTTGTGAGAAATCAAGATACTATAAAACAGAACCAAAGGAATGAAAAAATGGAAGACTATGTGAAATATCTCATTGGAAAAACCACTGACCTGGAAAATGGATCCAGGAGAGATAATTTAAAAATTATTGGACTGCCTGAAAGCCATGATCAAAAAAAGTACCTAGACATCATTTTTTCAAGAAATTATCAAGGAGAACTGCCCTGATATTCTAGAGCCGGAGGGTAAAATAGAAATGGAAAGAATCCACCCATCACCTCTTGAAAAAGAGCCCAAAAAGAAGACTCCTAGGAATACTGTCACCAAATTCCAGAGCTCCCAGGTCAAGGAGAAAATACAGTAAGCAGCCAGAAAGAAACAATTTGAGTGTTTTGGAAACATAATCAGGATAACACAAGATCTAGCAGCTTCTACATTAAGGGATCGGAGGACTTGGAATATGATATTCCGGAGGTCAAAGGAGCTAGGATTAAAACCAAGGATCACCTACCCAGCAAAACTGAGTATCATGCTCCAAGGCAAAATATGGATTTTCAATAAAATAGAGGACTTTCAAGCTTTCTCAGTGAAAAGACCAGAGCTGAATAGAAAATCTGACTTTCAAATATAAGAATGAAGAGAAGCATGAAAAGGTAAACAAGAAAGAGAAATCGTAAGGGACTTACCAAAGTTGAACTGTTTTGTTTACATTCCTACATAGAAAAATGATGTGTGTAATTCATGAAACCTTTCTCAGTATTAGGGTAGTTGAAGGGAATATACATATATAGAGTCAGAGGGCACAGGGTGAGTTGAATATGAAGGGATGATATCTAAAAAATAAAATGAAATTAAGGGGTGAGAGAGGAATATATTGAGAAAGGGAGAGACAGAATGGAGTAAATTATCTTACATAAAAGTGGCACGAAAAAGCAGTTCTGTAGGAAGGGAAGAGGGGGCAGGTGAGGGGGAATGAGTGAATCTTGCTCTCATCGGATTTGACTTGAGGAGGAAATAACATACACACTCAATTGGGTATCTTACCCTACAGGAAAGTAGGGGAAAGGGAATAAGAAAGGTGGGATGATAGAAGGGAGGGCAGATAGGGGGAGGAAGTAATCAAAAGCAAACACTTTTGAAAAGGGTCAAGGGAGAAAACTGAATAAAGGGGGACAAGATAGGATGGAGGGAAATATAGTTAGTCTTTCACAACATGACTATTATGGGAGTGTTTTGCATAATGATACATGTGTGGCCTATGTTGAATTGCTTGCCTTCTCAAGGAGGGTGGGTGGGGAGGGATGAAGGGAGAGAATTTGGAACTCAAAGTTCTAAAAACAAATGCTCAAAAAAAGAGCTGTTTTTACTTGTAACTGGGAAATAAGATATACAGGCAATGGGGTATAGAAATCTATCTTGGCCTACAAGAAAGTAAGGGGAAAAGGGATGGGGAGGAGTGGGGTGACAGAAGGGAGGGAGGACTGGGGAAAGGGGCAATCAGAATATATGCCATCTTGGAGTGGGGGGGAGGGTAGAAATGGGGAGAAAAATCTGTAACTCAAAATCTTGTGGAAATCAATGTTGAAAACTAAAATATTAAATAATAAATTATTTTTAAAAAGAGTGAGCTCCCTGTCATTACAAGTGTTCAAAATGAAGATGAGAGAATGAGATCTGTCAGGTGTGGGTTCGAGCAGGGGTTCTTAACTTTTTTTAAAAAGTATTTTCTTATCAATATTTCGATATAGTTTCTTCACAATCTTTTGTATTTTAATTGATGCATTTAGAAGCATTAGTTTGAGAAGGGGTACATACAGCCTCCAAATGGATGCCAGAGTAGTTCATAACATATGCAAAAAAGTAAAGAACTCCCAGGGTAGAAGACATTCCTGCATAGCTTAAGGTCATCTCTGAGTCACTTCTCAACTCTCAGGTTCTAGCATTCGAGGCTTTAAATGAAAAGAAGCAGATTACCTGGCAAAGGGAGATGTTTTCATAAGGCTTTGCCTGCTCTTGCAATCGAGCTTTGGCTTCTCTTTTGTCCCCATGCACGAGCAAGATGGGCTTCTTCCTGGAAAGAGATCAAAAGCATTAAGCCCCTGAAACTGAACTGATTATACAGGAGTCAAAGAATATGTCACGGCTTACAGGACTGTGCTTCTGGTCTGTGTCTCTTCCTCTGTGAGACAGCGGTGTCTAAGCACGGTGCTTTAAACGGAGACCTTCTTTAGGAGTCCAAAAGCTCAGTGAGTTCATTGGAATGGATGCTCTTTCCCCTAAGTGAGACTGCAACCCCCTCGACGCCTCAGGTACAATCCAAGGGGTGTTTACCTTAGATCTGTAAACGTAGTTTTTAATAACAGGTTGATAACTCTATTTCAATATAACTTGTTTCCTTGGTAATTCTATGTATTTTATTTTAAGCATGATTGTCAGATGGGGGCTCCTACGCTTCCCCAGACTGCCAAAGGGGTCTATGATACAGAAAAAAAAGTTAAGAACATTAATAAATGGTCTTCATTACTTGCTGCGGCCAGAAAAACTCAGCACCTGATGGCCAACCTTCTGGTGATGTGCCATCTAGCTACTCGGGTCCTCAGATGACCCATCATCTACTGGAGTTGGGTAGGGCCTGACAGAGCTTACACCTACCTGGCACAGACTCGAAGGACGCAGCACTACCTATGATGACTTCAAGGCTGATGATGAAACCCCTCTCCCATCTCTTGCCAGAAAGATGGAGCAGAGGTGCAGAATCGGATATGTGCATTCTCAGATATGGATGGACATGTAGGAGGGCTTCTACGAGGGAGAAGAGCTAGCGAACGGCTGATGCCGTTGTTATTAAGTCATCGTAGTCATGTCCGATTCTTTTGGTTACCCCCACCGGGGGTTCTCCTGGCAAAAATACTGGTGTGGTTAGCTATTTCCTCTTCCAGCTCATTTGACAGATGAGGAAACTGAGACAAACAGGGAGAAGCGACTTGCCCAGGGTCACCCAGCTAGTTAAGGGTCTGAGGCCAGGAAGATGAGTCTTCCTGACTCAGCACTCCATCCCCTACATCCTCTAGCTGCCCCAACATTTCTACTGCACTACATCTAAAGGAGAGACCACGGCACAGACGATACAGCGACAGCTCCAAGTCCTGCAGCGGATGCATAGTCTGGCTGGCTCTATGAAGTCACTGAAATGATTACGGCCCCGGGTAATTCTCTAAGGTAGGTTTCTTAGCAGGTGCATTGATATAGGGATCTCCGTTGATAGAGGGAGTTTCCTCACTGGGAGTTCCTTATTTTCAGGGAGGACACACGCATGTGCACACATGTACATATGATTCAAACACTCATTTTTACACAGAATGCCCACCTTTTCCATCCCTTTTTTAAACTAAGGGAATACATTTAGCACAGCATGGTGGGAAGAACACTAGACTAAGAAACAGGAGACTCGTGCTTAAGTGCCTGTTTAGTCATGAATCCATCAATTATCTGTCAGCTAAGATTGTTAAGCTTGCATAGTGCGCTCACCGGGCTGTTGTAAGGACCAAGTAACACATGTTTGATATGTATACACATGCATACATACGCATGCACATACATGTAGCATCTAACCTCGGAGTACCATAAAGATGTCATACATTATGGCTTCTGTTGTACTTGTCATTGTGACCATTACTTCTCTGCAGGAAAAACTTCCTTCCATTAACTCTTCCAGAGCAGGATGAAGGCCCTTCTTCTGGACATGGAGGGTTCCCTGCCATTTGGAAGGCCTTTAGGCAGAGGGCTTCTTGGTCAAGTCTGGGTCACACTAGCTGGCCTCTGAGAGTCTTTGCGGTTGTGAGATTCTGAGCATCAGAAAACGTACGAAAACACCAAATCCAGCTGGCCTGCGGCTCTTAACTAACTCCCTGCCGCTCATTTTTAATCTGCTTTCCTTAATCCCATCACGTGAAAACATGCTAAAGCCAGGTGTAGCAAGGTCCTGTGTCCTCGAGTGACACTGCGCGACATATTCTGCATCACATTCTAGAATGTGAAAGCTTCAAGATGAGAATGGAAACATAAATAGGGCGCCACACCCATAAGTGAAACAAGACTGCGGTCAAAGGAAAGAATTTAAAGACAAAAGGATGCTAAAATGTTAAGAGCTTTGGTATGTTTTAGCAAGCTTTTAGGTTCAGAAGAGATGAATATACATACGGACAATCGCTCTTCCTCCTGAATACTCTTTCAGACCAAAATTGTACATGACTTTCTGACATCTGGATTGGAATCTGTCCTTATCTACTTCTGGGGAGACCACAAAGGAAGAGGAGAGGCCAAGACAGTGTGGGCAGTCCCAGCTACCCCATTTATTTATTACCCTTTAGGCAAGGGAGGCCACATGTCCTATCTGGAACTCTAAAATGAAAGGGCTTGATTAGATAATCCCTAATGTTCTCTGAGGCTACAAAATCTTTCACTTCTTAAAATGTCAAAATCTATAGAAGGAATGAAGTGAACAGTAAGTTTCTTAAAGCTCCTATTTGTTGGTTCAGAAAGTGTCATTCAAAAAAAGATGGATGGGATTTATATTGGCAGAAATACAATAATCTTAAAAGTCACTATGCTTTATAGTTTCATGAAACTTACCTGAACTCTAGTGGGTACTGCTTTATAAGCCAGTCCACATCGAAGCAGTAGTTAAACTGAGGGGGAGGAAAGAAAAATAACGTATTAAGTTACCAATACTTCGGTCAAGTATTTTATGCAGAGAGCAGCTTGGTCATCAAGCTGGACACTAAGTTAACTAAGTACTGTGTCTACAGTACGCCAAGCACTACGGACCACAACTTACACGGGCTTATTAGTTAACTTACAATCACTGAAATAGATGGACATCTACTCACGGTAACATGAGTAATGGCACTCTGCCCACCATCTCTTTTAAGGACACACAAGTATGTACTAGGACACATCCTCTACGTTCTATCCAAGCACGTGGATTCCCATTGCTTTGGCCCAGTTTGGCTTCTCAGGGGGTGTTTATTTTTACACAGGACAAAGATCGAGTTTTACAACAAAGTAATTGTGATTTACAGCATCAGAAAACAAAGTCGAATACACAGATGAGATCTGGCCTGGGATAATAACTCCTATCTACAATGCACATTGCCCATTTTACGGATCAAGAAACTAAGGCTCGGAAGGGTGAGTGGTTTTCCCAAGGTCACCGTTACTACGAGCCTGAGCTAGAACAGCAAACAAATACTATACTGATATAAATGCTTCTAAGCATTACAGATAATTACTTATATTTGGGTTCAATAACAAAAAAGCACCAGCTAATGGGGCCTGGGGCCAACGCTGTTCTCTGACACGGACAAGAGCGTTTACACGAAGGAGAGGGAGGAAGGTGAATGGGACGGACACACACCAGCTGGTGGGAAGTTAAGGGTTTCTCAGACTCTGTTTGCTGGTTTAAAATGGACTGCGCCGCTACTTCTCATTGCTCCCCCCGGCTGCTACCGCTGCGTCCACGCCAGGCCAGAGGCCAGTCAGGCGACCTCTCGGCCTCAGTCTCCTCACCAGTGCCATGGGGCTTCCTCATCGACACTGCCTCCCGGAGGAAACAACTGTGAGAACTTTCATGGGCCGCCTAAATGGGGCCTGAAGTTAATTCCGGGAAAGGATGAAAGTCTTAAGGAACCAGACCAAGCCTGAGGAAGGCCTTAGAACGACATGTATTTATGGATAGTTAATTGATAGCATCCTAAGGAAAACTACGTCAGCCATGAGCTTGTCGATCCAAAGAAACCCACTGCAGAGGAGACCCGAATGCCTATTACTGCTTCCCAGCCACTCTGACTTTTGAAGCAACTCGGTGACACAATGGATGAGCACTGGGCCTGAAGTCAGGAGGACCTGAGTTCAAATCCAGCCTCAGACACCCACTAACTGTATGACCCTGGGCAAGTCACTTGACTGCTGCTTGCCTCAGCTTCCTTTCCTGTAAAGTGGAAACAACAGCGCCAGACTCCCAGGGTTGTTGTGAATATCAAACGAGATAACTGTAAAGCACTTGGCATAGTGCCCGACACGCAGTAAATTCCATTTAAATGTTAACTATTATGATTACTTCTTAGGGGAGTTGGAGGCTTTTAATAATCTCTGAACAATTTAAAATGAAAAGCAGCTTAATCGCTTTAATTAATCACTAAAGTGGCCAGGTGGGGCAGAGAATAGAGAGCCGGGCCTAGACTGGGGAAAACCTAAGTTCGAATCCAGCCTCAGCAGCTCTGTGACTCTGGGCAAGTCAATTAAATCTGTGTGCCTCAGTTTCCTCATCTGATAAATGGACATAGCCAGAGCACCTACTTCCCAGGGTTGTTGTGAGGACCAAATGAGAACACGCTTCGCAAACCTTAAATTAGTGCTACTGGATGCTAGTTTAAAAAAAATGAAATAAACTCACCTGAGCTGATGACAAAAGCGTCCCAAACAGGGGAGACAAAATGTCTATGGAGAAAATACATACATGAACCAGAGTTACAAAGACTTAGGGCACAATAAACCTTTAACAAATTATCAGTAGTAATTATATTATTAAATATGATACATCACAGTAAGTTAAAATTTGATTTAAAAGACTCTAGAGTTTTCGTAAAAGTCAAGAATTGAATGTTCTATGTTTTCTCTCCTTTCCAGTTACTCCATCCTAATGCATAAGTCTAACCTCGCCACTTCTCTAGTCAAAGACCTTCAGTGACTCCCTACTACCTTAACACGAAAAATTCCTGGAAGGCAAGACATGCATCATCTCGCTTATTGGTCCATTGAGGGTCAAGCTCAGGGGCTGGCACATGATAAATGCTCAATAAACATTTAGTGATTTACCTACAGATTAAAATACAAATGCTGCTCCCTGGCATCCACAGTTAAGCAGCCAATCTATCTTTCCAACCTCATCTCTCACAAACCTCCCTTGTATATTCTATTTTCTGGCCAAACTGGGCTACTTTGCTATTTCCCAATTTCTTTCTGACCCTTCGCAATCTATATTTTTGCCCCACGTCTAGTAGGCAATTACCCCTAGGAACACGTTGGCCTACAGAAACTATTCTCTTCCTTCAAGGCCCAGTTCCGTTGCCATCTCCTCTATGAAGTGGCCACCCCCCAGACCTCAGCTAGAATCTCTTCCTTCATAAACTTTTCACCTAACTTTCTTTAAACCTCTCCTATGCACTTACATAATGTGAGTTCTAAAACTCACATTAGACTTATCGGTGTTTTGTGCCCTAGACCGGGGCTTTTTAAATTTTTCCACTCATGACCTCTTTAGAGCTTTTTAAACTGCAGGTCACAACCCTATAGAGACCCACAGTTTAAGAAGTGCTGCACAAGAGGGTCCCAAAGTGAATAATACCACCCCCTGGGGGAGCAGGAACAATGGTGGGGGGCAGAGGTAGTAGTCTTGGGTACAATCAGGGGGCAATGAATAAAAACAAGTGTGCGTGGAAGCATAAGAGGAAAAAAATTATGAAAAATCATTTGTACATGTTTCATCTGTTATATAACAGAGTTAAAGTCGTTATTTTTAATTTAATAAAACACACAAAATGCAAGTTATAACCGATCAGTGTCTTAACAAGCAAGTGTTGTCATTTAAAAAGATGTGTCATTTAAAAAAAAACCTTAATTTTTCTTTTGAAATGACACAAATTTCAAAAAACCATAAAAGGTTAAAGAAAGCAGATTTGGGGGGGGGGCGCCTGATTAAATTTTTTTTTAAGGGAGTGGTAGGCCAAGTAAGTTTGGGAACCTCTGCACTGGACTATTAAATTCCTTGAGGACAAACGCTGTATTGTCACTCATCTTTGTGACTTTACCACTTTACGAACAGTAGGACTTCAATAAGTGTCTACTGAACTGACCTGAATTATATTTTCTTTCCTACATGTTATATAATAATGACATTAACCATAATGATGATATATGTTGGTGTGAATAATGAGTCTCCTGGAGCGGTCTCTCTGTCTGAATTCACACCGGAGAATTTCATGGGCTGAAACCGATGACCGTATTTTGCAAAATTATTACTTCATTAGAATCCGCAGGACCACCATTCCATAGCTGCTCTTGATTCGCACTCATCGGGACCTGTCCGTAGCACCTACCTTCTGAGGCTGCTGTGAGGCATCATGTATTTGGCAAACCTTCAAATACTATGTATATGCTAGCTATCATTATAACTACTAATATTACCTGTTTAATATTCAATATATTATCTGATAGATTAGGGACTTCAGAGAATACACAAACCAAAGCAAAACCTACACCTTTCATCATTCAGCACATCAGCCTTTTAAAGCAAAATGTATGTCTTTTATTATACAGAAAGTCAGTTTGAGAGAAACCCTCAACACAAAACTGAATAATGATGCATCGGCAAAATTACCGATCTTGGAGTCAGAGAACACAGATTCAAGTCTTGGCCCAGCCACTTACTATCTCTGTGACTTTGGACACAGTACTTAACTCTCAGAGTATCTGTAAAATGAGCACAAATATACTTGCCTTACTATTTCACAATGTTCTTGTGAGGATCACACAAAGTAATGTACAAAAAAAAAGCTCGCCGATGAACCAGGACCAAATGAGATAATGCCTGTAAAGTACTTTATAAATGTTAAGAGTCAGATATCAAGGGGCAGCTAGGTGGGCCAGTGGATGCAGCACCAGCCCTGGAGTCAGGAGGAATCTAGCCTCAAACACTTACGAGCTGTGACCTTGGCCAAGTCACTTCATCCTGATTGCCTGGGGGGAGAGGGGAAGTCAGATATTTATAAATATCAGATATACAGGGAAAATAATACCTGATGTCATAAGAATAGGACATGAAGATACTGATACAGAGCATCTCTGAGAACTGAAGGAGAAAGATTGATCTGAAATAATATCTTCCATTCGGCATACACAGAAAGATCAACCTTTGATCTGAAATTAAAGTCACTGCAGCTTTCCCTCTTTGCAAAAGAAATGAAAAGAGACAGTTCCCATAGTCAAGTATCTGCTCACTGCCAGAAAACTGCAGAACATGTGAATGTTTCCACTAAGGGGTGGAGGTGGGGAGGAACTCTATAGTGAGAGAAAGAGGAGGCTAAGAACAAGACAGCTGTGGCGTACATGATAAAAAGGAAAGAATGCCAGATTCAGGGGCAGAAGTCGTGGTTTAGCAATTTTTCAATCATGTCTAACTCTTTGGGGCGGCATTTGGGTTTTCTTGGTAGAGATACCAGAATGGTTTGCCACTTCCCTTTCTAGTTCATTGTACGGATAAGGAAACTGAGGCAGACAGGGTGAAGTGACCTGCCAGGGTCACACAGCAGTAAGTGTGGAGGCCACATGTGAACTCAGGACTCTAGGTCCTTGCTCTGTACCCACTGTGCTGCCCAGCTGTCCTTTGGGTCAGATTGTGTAGTCGTTTTTTGCAGTCATGTCCAGCTCTTCGTGACCCCTTTTGGGCTTTTCTGAGCAAAGATTTTAGAGTGGTTTGCCATTTCCTTGTCGAGCTCAGTTTACAGACGAGGAAACTGAGGCAAACAGGGTGAAGTGCCTTGCCCAGGGTCACACAGCGAGTAAGTGTCTGAGGCCGGATTTGAACTCAGGAAGAGTGGTTTAGCTGACTCTATCCACTGTGCCCACAGCTGCCCTTTGAGTGAGAGGGCCTAGATTCAAAATCCTTGCCCCGCCGCTCTGTCTGTAATCTTGGAAAAAATCAATGAGTTCCCCTGGATCTGAGCTTCCTCATCTACCAATGAAACCGCTGCACTAGAACGCACCTGAGGCCCTTCCAGGTCTCAATCTATGATCATCTGGAGCACAAGAAAGACAAAGCAGCCAACGACAGCACAGGCACACTCTGCTTAGTGTCGACCGCGACCAATATTAATATATTCATATAAATATATATTATGTAAATATATTAACAGCATTAATACATGATCAAAAGACCTTGCCACAAAGTCACTGTCTTTAAAGCCAACTGCAGAAGTACAAACGATTGTAACACTGGTGCTCTGGAGCTACTTGCTCTGACAATGCTGTTTCTCAAAGTATCTTCTCGCGGCCAACAACAGGCTTAGCTGGCATAAGCTGTCCCAGCGTTGCTGCTAACATTTTATCTGAATGAAAGTCAGCAAGGTCTAGCCGGTTACCCTGTTATGATTAAGTATTAATAAGCTCTGTAAGGAGGGACGGATGAATGGTACTATGAGAAATATCTCTTCGCCTCAGGGTTTCTAAATTAGCACATTGTATGTACGTGTGTGTGTGTGTGTGTGTGTGTGTGTGTGTGTGTGTGTTGTTTTGTTGTTGAAAGAATCTCAGTTATTTACTACCTCAAGAACCCCTTACCTTTAATGTGGAGCGCTCCCGAGTTATACTTGGGCATAATTCCTGAGACTTTGGTCAGATAAAATCTGAATAGGTTCTTTTCATCCAGTAGGTCCCAAGGTTCTTGCGCTTCATCTGAAGCTTCGTCGTACTCTTCTGTCTTCGGGATGACAGGAGGCTGGCAGTCTCTGGGTCTATGTTCAGAGGGTTCTTTTGGAGATACACATTTTTCCTCTTTGACCGTCCCTTTTCCTGGTGGCCTCGATTGGTCTTTCGGGTGGGCCTCCTCCTCATCGCTACTCGACAGGCCCCAGCCTAAATCTTCCTGGGAACTCTTCTGCCTTTTAGGGGATGGGATTTTGGAAGGCAAATTCTTACTTTCAAATTTCACCGGTAATAATTTCCTCCGGTAAGCAGCTTTCCGGGCATCAGAACACGTATGTGCCGGCCCATTCAGCACATCTCGCCCAAAACTGGGCAGAGAAGAGGTAGAAGGTTTCTCCATGCACGTCTTCTCATCTTCACTCTCATCACTGCTGGAAATGGTCCACTTTCCATAACTGCTTTCCTGAGACATATTTCTGCTAAATAAAAAAATATCATTTTTCACATTCAGTTATAAATTGTTTGTAAAAAAAAACAAAAAACAAAAAAAACCTTCTGATCTCAACCTACCCCCAAGCAAAAAGTACTCCTAAAACTATTAATGTACAACTAGGTCCCGATAAGCACAAATAACAAACCCCGTGAAGTCGTCACAAGAATCTGAATTCAAACTATTAGAAATTATCATTATAATGTAAAACATGGTCACTAGGGCTCCAGACCAACGGAAATACGCCACAGATTCAAATAATGAAACCGCTGCTTGGGACTCATTATTCTCACTAATTGGGGCCCAGGAAAAAGGAAGGAAACAAGCATTTAATATGCTGGCCTACTTTGTGCCAGGCACTTTGCAAATATCTCATCTAATCTTCATAGTAACCCGGGGAGACAGGTGCTGTTAGGAACCCCGTTTTGTAGTTGAGGGAACTGAGCCTGATGGAGTGACCTGCCTCAAGTCAGGGAGCTAAGAAGTGTCTGAGGCCACAGGCCCAATGCCCTATCCACTACACCACCCAGCTAACGAGCTGTACGGACCACTCTTGTGAACCTTCAATTTAATTCAACAAATATTCTTAAGTTCTTCTACGTGCAAAGCCCTTTCTAGGCTGCTAGAGACACAACGCTATAGACCCCACTCTCAAGGCCTTTATAATCTAATGTGTCGCTCAGTTAGCCAACAATCATCAGGCATTCATTTAATCACCTACTACTACATGCCAGGCACTTGTACTAAGCGCTGGCGGCACAAAGAAAGGGAAAAAAAACAGTCCTTACTCTCAAGTGTTGTGTAGAAAATAACAGCGAGCCGAGACCTGGGTTCAGGGTAAATTTCAGTGTGGATTTATTGGCCAAGTGCGCGACTACCTGGAGTATGCACTCAAATCAGGCAGCCCCAAACTGGGGGACTACAACGTTCATAAAGGCAAAAACCACAATTACACAATTAGGGAGGGTCGCTAGCAGAAGCAGAAGCAGCTCAGAGCTAGTTTGGAAATATGGCGAGATTCAGGGGTGCGACCATCCTGTGACACAGGGTGGTCGGGTTCCTAGAATGGGTGGCCCTCTTAGGTCGTCATCGGTTTTCTATAACTGGGCGGAAGGTTCAGGGTGGAATTTCCCAGAAAGTAACCTCTACTTGATCAGCTATGATCTGGGTAGAGAGACCTAGCTCGGCCAGCAGAATAGCTGCACCATAACCCAGGGTGTGGGGCCACCGGGCAACTGAGGGGCTCCTCCCCAAAATAAACCCATGCCTTACCCTAGCAACTGATCCTTGCACGTAATGCTGATGCAGAGAGAATATACAGAATGCTGAATCATGAGGAAGTGGGGGTCAGGGGACTAGCCTTGGGCAGTACCCAGAATTATGCTTTTAGCAGTTTCAAGCCATTTCAGGGTGTAGGGCAGAGACAAAGACAAGAATATAAAGAGGATTAATGATGGGCTCAAAGGGGATTAACAGTGGGCTCAAATGGTGGGCTTCATGGTGGGCTTCAGTTTGGGTGTAACACAAAGAGCTCACAATCTGACCAGAGTCGGTGCGGGATAAATATACTCACTTATATAACTGTCTTCTGATTTAAGTTATCTTTTCACATATCACAAGGCTGAGATTCAGAAGACCAGGTAGTTCTAGTCGCCGTTCTGCCACAAACCGTGCTATGAGACCTCAGGCAACTCTATCTCTGGACCTCGGTTTCTTCATCTGTAAAGTAGGAGAGTTGAATGAGACCCTTTCTTAAGGTACATCCAAAACCTAGGGGTCTAGGACTCCCACTCCATTAACCCTGTTCTAGTCTTACTTTCCTTTCTTCTTAGCTTGGATCCCAATAGCTAACCAGTTGAACAACACAGTCTTCCACCATTACCCCTTGTCCTTCCACTATCTATGTCCTTAAACCCAGTTCATTCTGAAGCTCACAGATTGGACCACTATAGGTCCCCGGCCAAGCTCCACTTAATGGTTATATTTTGGTCCCTCCTGGCTTAGTGTGAGTGTCAATGGTAACTGTTTCTCTTTGGAAGAGCAACCCTGAGGGTCTTCCCCTTCCAGCTTGATTTTTTTTTCTAATTAAAGGGACCTACTCACTGAATGGGCATTACCTCACCCTAAGTGAGTACATGAAAAGGCCTGAGCCTAAGAGGGCCAGGGTCTCCCATTGCATCCTGGGTCATCTCCAGTCATTCTGGTGAATATGTGGTCACTGGACCCAGAGGGCTCTGGAGGAGAAAGTGAGACTGGTGACCTTGCCCAGCCCTCCTGCACTCAAATCAAAGTCACCTTCAAGTCATGTCATCATCTCCCTGACTTCCCTTGAGGAAGAAGCACAAACACAAACACAATGCCCTGTCAGCTCTTAACCCCGAGTGAACTCTGCCAGCCCTGAAAACTGCAAGAACACTTACAACCGTGATAGCCACAAAGTGCCTGTTGACCTGATAAAACCACACAGACTGCATCAGCCACAAATTCTTACTGGCAACCTTGACCTAGGGGCAGCTAGGTGGCACAGCAGATGGAGCACTGAGGCTGGAGTGAGGAAGACTCGAGTTCAAATCTAGCCTCAGACACTTCCTAGCTGTGTGACCCTGAGCAAGTAGTAAATTTGCCTCAGTTTCCTCATCTGCAAAAATGAGCTGGAGAAGGAAGTGGCAAAAGCACTCTAGTATCTCTGCCAAGAAAACTGCCATGAGGCAAATGAGGTCAAGAGGAGTAGGACGTGACTGAAACGACTCAACGACCACAACCTTGAACTACAACCTCACAACTGCCTGATAAGCATTTTTTGTCTCAGATACATTCTTTTATCAGATTCTTCACAACATCTGCTCTAAACTTCTTCCTCTCTCTTTTAACCCTTTAGGTCACCCAGCAATCCCCTTCCTCTCAGCAAATGATCTTGTCTCCTCCATTACTGGAAAAAAAAAATGGTGGCCATCCACCATGAGGTCCTTGACTGCCAGGCTTTAGTAACCACAGCTTCATGCATCCTCCTCTCCTCCTGTGCTCTAGTCTCAGAGCGTAAAGTGAGCCTTCTCTTCTACTTAGGTCTCGATCTCATACACACCCTGCTTAATAAATGTTTGCTGAAGCTGATGCAAGTCTCTATATTGTATCTCACCATTAAGGGCAGTGGTCCAGTTACTTTGTAGGATACTCTGGTATACAACACAGCCTTACAAAGAATAGAAGCACAAGATTTCTCCCTATACACTTTTCTAGACCAGAAACTAAGACTATGTATAATTTATAAAGTTTTAATCCTTAATCCTTCTTTAAGGTATATTTTACATGAAAAACACAGTTTATGAGCTAAAACTTATTTTAAAATACCCTGAATTCTTATTGCTTGATAGCATAACAGAGACATTTTAATTATCAGATCAACACACATTCATAATCTAAAAGGATCATCTCGTAAAAGAAAAAGATGAAATTTAACAGGTGCTTTTCATTTTTCTTTTGAAAGCTGGGTTTCATCTGAAGATCACAGAGGGGAAGGGAAAGAATGTGGAACTCAAAATTTTTAACAAGTGTTAACATTTTTTACATATAATTGGAAAAATATCTAAAATGAAAAAACGTATGTCTCATTCTGCATTTTGAATCGATCATCTTTACATAGGAAGTGAAAAGCTCTATGTAACTTAATTTTCTAGTTACTCGATTAAGTTCTAAAACTTTTTATTTTAACCATTTCCAATAGAAATACTTTAAAAATATATCCACATTTCCTTAAATCTTTCACACATTCAGAATATACTTGAACTGTTCTTTGAGACAATATCTAACCTTTTCCCCATGAAAATTATGCTAGTTTCTTCCTTAAATGGTATTGAGAGGGGCAGCTAGGTGGCGTCGTAAGTAGAGTACCGGCCCTAGAGTCAGGAGGACCTGAGTTCAAATCCAACCTCAGACACTTGACACACGTACTAGCTGTGTGACCTTGGGCAAGTCACTCAACTCCAACTGCCCTGCCAAAAAAGATGCACAGTTGACTCAGAGGACCAAAGGCTGAGACTGTGGATGTCACCTCCTTATCACCCAGCACCAACTAGCCAGAAGGAGCTCCACAACAAGGCTGGTGGATCTTAATGGTTAATTCACGTATGGGAATTTCCCTCAAATGAATCAACTCCAGGTGTCCTCAAGGACTATCTTTTTTTTTTTGCGAATTGATTTTATTTTATGGAATAAAACAAGCATTTCCATAACACAGTGTAATAAAAAAAGATGATTGCACATAAAACTGCAAATCTACTATGTACAACTTGTTATTCCTTTTAAATATTCAACAGTTATCATGTAAATTTTATTACCTTTTTTCCCTTCCTCCCCACATTCGAGATGGCTATCATTAGACACATGAGTATATATATATGTAAAATTACTCTATCCATACTTCCATTCACCCGTTCTTTCTCTGGATGCAGATAGTGTCTTTGTTCCTATATCCTTCATAGTTAATTTGGGTATTTATAGCAGTCAAAATGGCTAATTCACCCAAAGCTGTTCTTAAAACAGTATTACTGTCACTGTATACAACGTTCTCTTGGCTCTGCTCATTCTGTGCTTCAGTTTTTTTTACACCGATCGTTAAGTAGTAAAACACAAAGTACCCCAAAAAATGAGTCTACTGTTTTGCTGCTATGGCTGGGTAACCTCTCTCTGCTAACTGCTAAGTGACCTCCAAATGCTTCATTTTATTCCAATATCAAACCCAAACTACCAGGGCCTAGCTAGAGTGCTCACCATCCAGCTAGCCAACCTCCCTTCAGTATTACTGCTGCCAAAGAGCCTGACCCAAATCATGCCTCCTCTCCACCTACCCCTTCTATTTTAGAAAACCAGATAAAAGTGTCTTAGAAAGGCTGTTAAGTATTGAGAGCAGGATCTGAATGAGACCTTCGAGTACAAGTAAAGTGAGGAGCATGTGCCACTTGTTCACATAGACCTCTAAAAATGATTCCCTCATTCTTGGCTTTTTCTGGTAGTTTGTGAGACGGCTGCTGGTAGGTGGGAAGTTCTTAAAAGAGAAAGGAGGAAAGGCAGGGGAGAAAGGTGGTCTGTAGACAGATTTTGGGGGGTCCGAGACTCAGATGGGGAAAATACATCTTTATCTTCACTAACCCCTACATCAAGATTTCTTAACCGTTTCCATTGTAGACCCCTCAGATGGTCTGGTGAAACCGAAGGATGCTGTCTCAGAATGACGTTTTTAAATGTGTAAAATAAAATACACAGGATTATAAAGGAAATCAAGAGGGGGAGGGGCAAGAGAAGAGACTAAGTGCCAGGTACTGTGTTATTATTATTATTATAATATATTTTATTATTTCATTTGACCCGCACAACTATACAAGGCTGCAGGTGCTGTTACTATTCACGTTTTTTTTGTTTGTTTGTTTTTTTAATTTTTTTCCTAGTCAACTATTTCTCAAATGTTTAAAAATATATCTGGATCTCCTGTATCCCTAAAGAAACATTTACTTGATTCTACCTTCCCCTAACTACCACCCTTTCTCTTTTCTTTCACGGCCAAACTCTTAGAAAAAGCTGTTTGTGCTCATTTAAAAAAAAACAAAAAACTTCACACTCAATTCTTGGTTCCTTGCAGTTTGGCCTAATTGCTTAATCAGTTATCAAACCAGGAAACAGACATCTCTCATATACTTGGTCGTTCCTTGTGGATGGTCAGCCTCCCCTCCTTTGAACGCTGACAAGATTTTCCCGAGGGATCTGCAGCAGTCTGGAGTTTGCCATGAAAAGTATGATGCCATCCACAAACATCCTGACCTCCCCAGGGCATCCCTCTTCACTCTGTACTCTGCACTGGATCTTTTCTTTTCTTTTTTTTTTTTTTTAATGCAATTTGTTTATTTAACATATTTGGTTTTCAGCATTGCTTTTCACAACAGTTTGAATTACAAATTTTCTCCCCATTTCTGCCCTCCCCCCCCACTCCAAGATGGCGTATATTCTGGTTGCCCTGTTCCCCAGTCAGCCCTCCCCTCTATCACCCCCCTCCCCTCTCATCCCCTTTTCCCTTCCTTTCTTGTAGGGCAAGATAAATTTCTACGCCCCATTGCCTGTGTATCTTATTTTTTAGTTGCATACAAAAAAGTTTTTTTGTTTTTGAACATCTGATTTTAAAACTTTGAGTTCCAAATTCCCTTCCCTCTTCCCTTCCCACCCACCCTCCCTAAGAAGTCGAGCAATTCCACCTAGGCCACACATGTATTATTATGTATAACCCTTCCACAATATTCATGTTGTGAAAGGCTAACTACATTTTGCTCCTTCCCAACCCATCCCGCTTTATTGAATTTTCTTCCTTGACCCTGTCCCCTTTCCAAAGTGTTTGTTTTGATTACCTCCACCCCCATCTGCCCTCCACTCCATCATCCCCCTGCCTTTTATTTTTTTTTTTTTTTATCTTCCTCCCTCTTCTTTCCTGTGGGGTAAGATACCCAACTGAGTATGTATGGTATTCCCCCTCAGGCCAAATCTGATGAGAGCAAGGTTCACTCATTCCCCCCTCACCTGCCCACTCCCCTCCTCTCCTAGAACTGCTTCCTCTTGCCACCTTTATGGGAGATAATCCACCCCATTCTATCTCTCCCTATCTCCCTCTCTCAGTAAGTTACTCTCTCATCCCTTAATTTCATTTTATTTCTTTTAGATATCTTCCCTTCATCCTCAACTCACCCTGTGTCTGCTCTCTTTCTTTTACATATATATATATATACACATACATACACATACATACATATACACATAGATAAATGCATACATACACATTCACTAATATATATACATAAACATATATATATGCATATATATATATGCATATTCCCTTCAACTACCCTAATACTGAGGTCTCATGAATCATACTCATCATCTTTCCATGTAGGAATGTAAACAAAACAGTTCAACTTTAGTAAGTCCCTTGCAATTTCCGTTTCTTGATTACCTTTTCATGCTTCTCTTGATTCTTGTGTTTGAAAGTCAAATTTTCTATTCAGTTCTGGTCTTTTCACTGAGAAAGCTTGAAAGTCCTCCATTTTATTGAAAGTCCATATTTTGCCTTGGAACATGATACTCAGTTTTGCTGGGTAGGTGATTCTAGGTTTTAATCCTAGCTCCATTGACCTCCGGAATATCGCATTCCAAGCCCTTCGATCTCTTAATGTAGAAGCTGCCAGGTCTTGGGTTATTCTGATTGGGTTTCCACAATACTCAAATTGTTTCTTTCTGGCTGCTTGCAGTATTTTCTCCTTGATCTGGGAGCTCTGGAATTTGGCAACAATATTCCTAGGAGATTTCTTTTTGGGATCTATTTGCAGAGGCGATCGATGGATTCTTTCAATTTCTATTTTGCCCTGTGGCTCTAGAATATCAGGGCAGTTCTCCTTGATAATTTCCTGAAAGATGGTATCTAGGCTCTTTTTTTGATCATGGCTTTCAGGTAGTCCAATAACTTTTAAATTATCTCTCCTGGATCTATTTTCCAGGTCAGTGGTTTTTCCAAGGAGATATTTCACATTGTCTTCCATTTTTTCATTCCTCTGGTTCTGTTTTATAATATCCTGATTTCTCATAAAGTCACTAGCTTCCACTTGCTCCAATCTAATTTTTAAAGTAGTATTTTCTTCAGTGGTCTTTTGGACCTCCTTTTCCTTTTGGCTAATTCTGCCTTTCAAGGAATTCTTCTCCTCATTGGCTTTTTGGAGCTCTTTTGCCATTTGAGTTAGTCTATTTTGTAAGGTGTTGTTTTCTTCAGTGTATTTTTCAGTATTTTTTTGGGTCTCCTTTAGCAAGTCATTGACTTGTTTTTCATGGTTTTCTCGCATCCTTCTTATTTCTCTTCCCAATTTTTCCTCTACTTCTCTAACTTGCTTTTCCAAATTCTTTTTGAGTTCTTCTATGGTCTGGGGCCAGTTCATGTTTTTCTTGGAGGCTTTTGTTGTAGGCTCTATGACTTTGTTGTCTTCTTTAGGCTGTATGTTTTGGTCTTCTTTGTCACCAAAGAAAGAATCCAAAGTCTGAGACTGAATCTGGGCGCGTTTTCGCGTCCTGGCCATATTCCCAACCAACTAACTTGACCCTTGAGTTTTTCAGTGGGGTATGACTGCTTGTAGATTACAGAGTTCTATGTTCTACGTTTGGGGGGGAGGTGCCAGCTCTGTCAGAGCCGCACTCCTCCTTCCCCAAGGACCCCCAGTCCAGACTGGGCTCAGATCTTCGGCAGGCTGTGCACCCCTGCTGTGATCCGCCACTTAATTCCCCCCACCAGGTGGGCCTGGAGCCGGAAGTAACAACAGCTGTAGCTGCCCCACCTCCGCTGCCCCCGGGGCTGGAAGCCGAACCGCGAACTCCTTCCACTCCCGCAGCTTTTCCCACTAACCTTCTCCGCAGTCTTTGGTGTTTGTGGGTCGAGGGGTCTGGTAACTGCTCACGTATTCAGGGCGCTAGGGCCCCCTCCGCCCGGCTTCTGCTCTGGATCGTCCACGCCGCTCAGGCTGGGCTCTGCTCCACTCCGTTCCCAGCTCCCAGCTCCCCGCTCCCAGCTCCGTGTGGAATAGAGCTCACCCAGAGACCATCCAGGCTGTCCTGGGCTGGAGCCCTGCTTCCCTCTGCTGTTCTGTGGGTTCTGCCGTTCTAGAATTGGTTCAGAGCCATTTTTATAGGTTTTTGGAGGGACTCGGGTACGGAGCTCACTCTAGTCCGTGCTTACCAGCCGCCATCTTGGCTCCGCCCCCTCTACTATTCACGTTTTGCAGCTGAAGAAACTGAGGCAAAGCGACTTGTCCAGGGTCGCACACAAGCTAGTAGTGTCTGAGGCTGAATTTGCATTTGGGTCTTCACGATTCCAGGCACAGCACTCTATCCGTCATACCACTTAGCTGCCTTTAATTCAATTATATTGAAATACACCAAAATACTAAAAAAACCAACAACACATATTTACAGACAGAAGGACAGAAATTCCTATTCTAACTGAAATTTAGCATTTCCTTTAACTATTCAAAAACATGACTCCACAAGCTTCACGAGATGGTCTAAGGGGTCCAGGATCCACAAAAAAGCAAAAAGCTGAGCCTGTGGGATTTCACCAGTGACCCAGAGAAAGGCCACATTATCAGGAGCACTGGGGTTCTATTTTTGCAATGGGTACCCATGTCAATATAAATTCCCAAATTCTGAACAAGAGGACTGTTACTAAATCAAGTTTTGAAATGTGGGATTTTCTCTTCCCTCATCTGAGTGTGACATTTATGTTAACTTCATACGGAAATAAATGCAAATACAAAGCAGCCACAATCATTCAGTTGGAAATCATCACCCTAAAACACGTCGATCAAAGGTCTGGACCTCCCCAGAATTCAAAGCAATGCTGGCTAGACCCAATTTGAAGGCTGGAGCTGTGAGCAACAACTCACACAGATGGTGTGATTAAAAGGCACCTTGTTGGGAAACCAAATTAGTCACAGACACACAGAAACTAAGGGAGAAGACGCCTCCTAAGACATCAAGTCAAATTTGTAATCAAACACCAATCGAAAGGATCACCCAGCCTTCTACAAAGACCCCCAATCACAAAGGGATGGCCTTCTACCTCTTGGGGCTGCCGTGTTGCTTTCATCCTGGTGACTTTCACCCTCCATCCCACTAGTTCAACTTATAACAGCTTTTCCCTTACCATGCAGGACCACAAATGATAGCACTTTTAAAGAAACAAATTAATCATTTTTATATTGAAAATATGCTCTGTTTTTATGCCTGAAGGACTGTGTGCATGTGCTACCTGCTGGGTTTTCTAAAGGTTTCCACGTTATCATTTAAAACATGCAACACTTTCCTTGACCAAATGTAAATACTATGAAAACAAATGAAAATGCCATCCTTCATCAAAGGATTACCAGCAGGGAGCACAATTACATAAAGAAACGAAACTTGTAAACACAGGTGTTTCACGATGATACAACACTTCCTCTTTATAGAAGGATTTGATATTCTGTGGCTGTTTAAAAAAAAAAAAAAAGTCCAGATGTTGTTCATTAAAGTCAATCAGAACAAACAACTTGTAGTCATTAACACTGCCAAGCAACCTCTCTCTTTAGAAAATTAGAATCTGTCAAAGAATTATTTCCATACAAAACATTCAAACTCACATGTAAATCATTGCACCGTCAGCCTAGGCCATTCAAAAGGAGCTTACACACCTGAAAAGGGAAATCAGAAAGGCATTCATTTAAGCATCTTCTACGGGCCCCTACTACTAAAGTCTTATTCTAAAATGAGCCACTGTTGTGTTCAGTCATGCCCAACTCTTTGTGACCCCATCTGGGTTTGTTTTTGTTTTCTGCAAAGATACAGGAGTGTTTTGCCATTTCCTTCTCCAGTTTATTTTATCCATGGGGAAACTGATGCAAACAGGATTAAGTGCCTTACCCAGGGTCACAGAGCTAGTAAGTGTCTGAAGTTGCATTCGAACTCAGGAAAATGAGTCTTCCTGACTCCTGACCCCCGAAATCTAGTCCCAATAGACAGCCCCTGCTGCCGTATTCTAAGAGTACTTTCCCCCAAAGATTAACTTCCATTTACACTATAAACCACTTATACCGTATAGAGGACAAAAATCTTCATGAAGTTGGAAGGTTTAATAGCTTAAACGATTAGCTATATTATATATCTACTGAGTTATCTACTTTTCTCTCCTCCCTTAGAATTTTGAGTCCTAAAAGGCAAGAAGAGTGTTTTTGTCTCTCTTTGTATCCCATCACAAAATAGCCAATTGGGCACAGTCCTAAGCACCCGGGATACAAAGAAAGGTAAAAACAGCCCCAGCCCTCAAGGAGGGAGGGAGAACCAAAAAGCAAACAACCGTGTACAAACAAGATCTATACAGAGCAAATTGTAGACAATCTCAGGGAGAAAAAAAGCTCAAAAAAATGCTTGTGACTAACTTCCTTTTTTTGTTTTGGTGAGTGACCCTGGGGTTTCCCAGCAGGCCACCAAGCTGGAAAGGGCAGCAAGGTGGCAAAGTGGATGGAGCTGGAATCAGGAAGACCCGGAGTCTCAGACACTTATTAGCTGTGTGACCCTAAGCAAGTTACTTTACCCTGTTTGCCTCAGTTTCCTCCTCTGTAAAATGAGCTGGAGAAGTTAATGACAAAATATCTTTGCCAAGAAAACTCCAAATGGGGTCACAAAGAGTCAGAGGTAACGTCAACACAAAACTGCAGGTTGTGCAGGGCTTCAAAAAGAGACATGTGCTTGGAAGCCTTCAGAGGGTCAGCTATTGAAAGTCATCCTAGATCTTCACAGTATAAAACTAAAGGCCGGGCGCTCCAACAGGGCCACACTCCCTCCTTTACTCTGCCCATCTGCTACCAACAACCCAAAACGAAAGCACCCCCAACAAGAACACAGGTGCTCCCTTTGACATCTATATAGTGGGTCCTGAAGGATCTGGAAGCACTAGGACTAATTTTGGGCAGAGAAACCAAAACCAAAGCAATCTTAAGACACAGCACGTTATTATAAAATAATAGCTAGTACTCACAGAAACCCTTTAAGGTTTGCCAAGCATTTACAAGTGTCTCATTTTATCCTCAAAACCTCCGCGATTTAGGAGCTTTTACAAACAAGGTAACATAAAAATGCGCGACTGGGTTTTTGTGGTTGTTCTGGGTTTCTGCCTTTCTTTTTATCTCGGTCCCTGGCACACAGCCATACGTAGGCACATAGAGGTCGAGTGATTTGGCAGGGGCACAAAGTCTGAGGCCCAACAGGATTCCCATCTTCCCGACCCCAGGTCCACCGAGGCGAGTCGTAAGAAAACTGATGCCAAGAGGAAAGGGTGGGGGAACCTCCCCAAGGGGGCACCCAGAGATTCAGCCCTTTCCTGCAAACCGGCATCCATCCACCTAGGCGGCCGAATTGACAATGGCTAATATCTATGTATCTTTTATTATGTGCCGGGCCGGATCACCACATTTAATCCTCACAACCACCCTGGGGACAGGATAGGCGCAGCTGTCTTTTTACAGATGAGGAAACTGAGGCAAAAGTTAAGGGACGTTCTCAAAGCCCCACGGCTAGGAATAATTAAGAATAGTAACTGACATTTACACAGCGCCAGACCCCGTGCTGAGCGCGTCACAAATATGACCTCATCTAACCCTCCCAACGACCCTGGGAGGTGGGCGCTGTTATCATCCCCATTTTACAGATAAGGAAACTGAGGCAAACACAGGTTAGGCAGTGACCCGGCCAGGGGTCCCCCAGATCCAGGGCGCGAGCCCCAGACGGAGGGGGCTTCCTGCTCCTGTCTCCAGCCCGGCTGGGAGAGGGGGTGCCGTGAAGCGCGCCCGGGGCCTCGCGGCTGCCCCCTCGCCCCTCCGGGGTCCCGAGAGCCCGCCCCTCCCCACCCACCCCGCGCCGCGCGCCCACCACGTGCATCAACAAGGCTCCCCCCGCTCCGAACCCCGGCGGGGGCGCGCCCCACGATCGCGACCTCCGCCCTCCCCCCGCACCTCCTGCGGCCCCAGCGCCCGGTCTTTGCCTCCTCCAGTTCAAACCCGGCCCCGCTCCGGGCGCTCCGCTGACCCGGCCCCTTCCCTTTCCGGGAGAAGCTCTCGCTAGGTCCTAGAGGCCGCCGGCCCGCGGTGCAGACAGCCCAGGGCTCGGCAGAGACCTCAGTCCGAGCCCCGCTAGGGCATGAACCCGGAGAGCGTGGGGCCCGTTTTATCCGGGTCCCGTTCCCTGGCCATGGTAAGGCCCTTTACTCCTCCGTGGTCTTAAAGGGCCTTCTCAAAGCGGCGCTCGGGACATCGGGGAGAAAAACAGCTTTCTGTTCCCTATTTTTTCTTTTTTATGATAATGTAGCTTTTAACATAAAAGGTGGCAGGAGGGAAGCCCCGGATGCGGGATCTCACGTGCAGGTTTAAGTGCGGGCTTTCCCTCGAACATCCCTTCTCTAAGTCACTGCACCTTTAGGCGTGGGTTTCCTCTACTAAAAGGGGGTTTGGACTAAATGAACACCAGGGAGTAAGTGCTGGACCTGGAATTAGGAAGGCCTGAGTTCAAATTCAGCCTCAGACACTCCTACTCCTCCTCCTCCTCCTCCTCTCCCCACCTCCGAACATATTCTATAAATTGTGTCACCTAGTTGCCCTTTCGTAACACTTACTTCCCAGCACTGTTACGAGTATGATAACATATAAAGCGCTTTACAAGTCTCAAGGCGCCATATAAATCCTAGCTATCGCGGTCTTTGAGTACAGCGCGTAGCCACAAGATAGCAGAGAAAAACTAGGATGGAGAGACCTTGTAGAACTCACACGAAACTTGTCTTTTCGGTAGAGCCTGTGTTACTTAAAGAAAAGCCGGCATAGCCAATGAAGGGCATCCTTTGTGGCTGATGTGAACTCGCCTTATCTACCGCACCACCACTTACAGGCGGGGTGACCCCGGGCAAATCACTTTGCTTCTTTTCGTCTGTTTCCTCTTCTGTCAAAGGAGGGAAAATAACAGCCCTGACCTCCGTGGGTTGGGGATGAGATCCAATGAGACAACAGTAAAGTGCTTTATAAACCGTAAAGCCCGAGATAAATGAGATAAATGCTACCCAGCATCATCATCATTAAACGTTTAAGAGAGCCAGCGCCGATCGGGAAGCGCCGGGTCTGGAGTCACTCACATACACCAGTTGTTTCTAAAGGCCTTTGTGACCTCGAGTAAATCTCTCATCAAAACCTCTCTTCTCACTCATGAACCGAAGGGGTGGTTCTAACCAATCTCTGTGCAGCGAGGGTCAAAATCCCTGCAGGCGACCATAGAAAATTAAAGTCTGCGTGTAGGACTAACCCGGGGCTCGCCGGTGCCCTCCCTTGGGGTCGGGGAAGTTCAAGCGCTGCCTCATAATCTCACCTCTTTTTACCACCACTCTCTTCGGGTCCTTCCCTCTTCCACACCCCCCTGGCCCTGCTCGTTTACAGCCAGCCCTGAAGAGCGAGTCCTTGTGTGCGGACAGGGCTGGGAAATTCACACCCAGCCCTAAAGAGCGAGTCCTTGTGTGCGGACAGGGCTGGGAAATTCACACCCAGCCCTAAAGAGCGAGTCCTTGTGTGCGGACAGGGCTGGGAAATTCACACCCAGCCCTAAAGAGCGAGTCCTTGTGTGTGGACAGGGCTGGGAAATTCACACCCAGCCCTAAAGAGCGAGTCCTTGTGTGCGGACAGGGCTGGGAAATTTACCCAGGCCTGAAGAGCGAGTCCTTGTGTGCGGACAGGGCTGGGAAGAGGAGTGTAGCGCACTATAACCGCTCTGAAACCTCTGTTCCTCCCGAGTCATTTCACAGGCTCAGTGCATTTGGAGGTAAGCAGAGGTCCTTAGAAATCGCTCATTTAACGAAGGAGGCTCAGAGTGGCCCAAGTGGTAGAGTGCGGATTTGAAGTGAGACCCTGCGTTTTACCCAGCTACAAACATTAATTAGGCACCAGCTAACAAACAGATTGTAAACACCTCCAGGAAGTGTATTCGCAGAGCCTACAAAGAACCCGCCACGTGCTGGGAGTTTTCTTAACACCGGTTGAAAGCCTGATTTAAACTACCCTGTACTCCAGATTTTTCCTTCCCATCTCCCAGTCAGCACATAATCCCAACTTGTGCCTACACGGGAGTTTTTAAAATACTTTTTCATGTTTTATTCACATTCTCCCCAGTCTCTGCCAAAGCGCTCCGTACAAAGGAGGAGCTCAATAGGGTCTGTTGAATGGACTCAGGCATGAAGACGCCATGCTTTACAGATTCCAAACCTACCAGATGATCTTCAGGCTCTTCCAGATCCAACAGCCGGTGGTGATTCCCCTCCCTAAACAGCAACAGGCGAGAAGGAAATAGGAGGAGCTAAGAGAAGGCACAGGCTCGCTCCCGAAGGCCGCCGGTTCGGGCTACTTTCTATTTTGCGAAGGGGCGTGGCCGAGCGAAAAGCCTGCGACCAATGGAAATGCAGACTTGAAATGACGGAAGCAGCGGTGGCCCAATAGGAAGAGCGTCAGCGTTGCTAAGCGGCGGTTGGCTTTTTTTTTTTTTTCCGCGGAGCGGGACCCGGAAGACCAAGACCCAATTCGGCTTGGCGCCTGCATCTGTGCTCTTGGCATCCTGAGATGTTCGCCGCGGCGGCCGGAGCCTGGTGCACGGGACGTGAAGTCCGGCGCTCGGATCGACTGAAGTGGGCGAAAGTAGGTGGCTCCCTCCCTTCGGGCTTGGGAGGACCATGCGGAGGGAACTTGACCTTGGATTCTGAGTGACGATGGTCCATCCCCGCCCCGAGGCAGGCCGCTGAGATGCGGGGCTTGGGAGCCAGAAAATGGGGCTCCCCTCCCAACCTTGAAGCGCAGTACCCCGAAAGTCTCTGATGTCCAGATCCTTCTGTAAAACGAGGCAGTGGGACCGGATGCCCTGTAAGGTCCCCTTCCATCTCTAAAAGCTCTCGGGCGCTCTTCCAGAATCCTCTTGACCGGCCCACCCGGCTGGATGAGCGTCAGCTCCTGGAGAGCTGGGACGGCCGCCTTTGCGCGAAACAATTAAAGGAAAAGCATTTATGACACGAATGCTGTGCTGTGTGCCAAGCATTCTGCTGTGCTCTGAGGACAGGCGTGCAAAAGCGAAGACGATCCCCGCCCTCAAGGGATTCCCTTGTAATCTGTTGGGGCGCAGCGCTCTGATCGCTGGGCCAATCGCTTAACGCCTCTAAGACTCAGTTTCCCCCTCTGTAAAACGGGAATGACAATAATCGCTCCTACCTCCCAGGGTTGTGGTGAGAACAAAGTGGATAAAATTTGTAAAGCGCTTGGCAAACTTTAGAGTGCGTATATAAATGCTAATTATTATTATTATTATTATGAAGAAGGTTACTAGGATAGTGAGCAAGGCCCATAGGGGAGTCAAGTTCCAAATAGTAACTAGTTTATTGGCTTTTTAGACACAAGGTGGCAACAGCGTACTACTTTTAAAAATTAAGTATAGAACACAATTTTTCTCCAATGCTGCTCCTAACCTTCCCCCACACCTTGAGCTTAATATAGTGCTTTGCACACAGTAGGTCCTTAATCAATATTAAATTGAATTGATCCCATCCTAATCATGAAAGGAGAGAAACTTCATTGCTAGAACTTATTAATGAAGAAAAGAGCCCTTGCACATCCCCCTTTTTCCATGGAGTTTTTGATCCCCCTTCAGAGATCAACAAAAATTCAAGACCAATTACAGAAAAATTGAAAAACCAGACACCGTTCTGTTGTTCTCACTAAATATATTTAACATTCTTTAGGTATTTGAAGCATGCGATGAAGATAAAAAAGGCTATCTAAGCAGAGAAGACTTTAAAGTTGCTGTAGTAATGCTGTTTGGGTACAAACCCACAAAGGTATTAATTTCTTATTAATACATATTTAGTGATGAAAAAGACAGCGATATTATTTTGGCTTTGCTAAAACATAGTTTACAACCTGAATCTAAGAATATCACAGATACTTAAGTACTTTTTATAGGCCTCTACACTTATTTGTCCAGGGAAGAGCTTTGCCTACCTTATTAATGATAGTCATTTACTTAAAAATTTGATATTTTTTTTAATCATCTACATTTTGTAAAATTTCTCTCTCCTTGTCCCTCTCAGAGAACAATGACGTAAAACAAAGCATAAAGAAAGAATGCAAAAAGCCTGACATTATGTTGAATGTTCTACTTCTATAGGCCCTCACATCTGCAAATAGGGATGGGGGGAGATGCCTCTTCACACACTCTTTATGGGGGCCAACTTTGGTCATTATAATTCAGGAGCATTTAGTCTCATTTGTTCTATTATTCTTTCAGTTTACATTTCTTTAGTCATCCTGTATGTGGTTTTCCTGGTTCTGCTTAATTTACTTTGAATCAGTTCATATATCTTCTCAGGCTTCTCTGGATTCATTATATTCATTGTTGCTTATAACAAAGTAACATCTCATTACATTTAAGTATCACAGCCTGTTTGGCTGTTCTCTAGTCAAAGGGTATCTACTTCCAATTCTTTGCTACCAAAAAAATGTGTTGCTATAAATATGTTTGTGTATATGGAGCCTTTCTTTTAGTCACTGATCTTCTCAAGAATCTCTGAGTAAAAAGGATGTAAGATTTTAGTCACTTTCTTTGCTTAGTTTCAGATTACTTTCCAGAACTAGATCATTTCCCACCATCACCAACATTGCACTAGTATGCTCATCTTTCCACATCCCTTCCAACATTGACTATTCCCATCTTTTGTCATTATGGGCTGTTTGCTATTGTTTTATTTTGTGTGTTTCCTTTTTTTAAACTTTAAAAAAAATTAATTGTATTTTTTGTTGCATTTTAAGCTCTTAACTGTCTCCGTCTCTCCTTTCCTCTCCACTCTGAACTAAAAAAGGCTGCCATTCGACACAGGCATGTATAACACAGACATATATGTACATATATACACATAACATATAACATAAACATATACATGACACACATATATATATATATGTAAAAACATACTACACATACTTCTATTTATCAGTTCTTTCTCCAGAGGTGGATAACATCTTCCCTCAAAGGTCCTTTGTAGTTGATTTGAACATTTGTATTACTTAGCATAGCTTAGTCATTCACAGTTATTCTTCGAACAATATTACTGTTACTGTATCCACTGTTCTCCTGGTTCTGCTCCTTTCACTTTTCATTATTTCATGCAAGTCTTTCCATGTTTTTCTACAATCAGTTTGCTCACCATTTCTTACGGCACAGTAGTATTCCATCCTAATCATACGCCGCGCCTTGTTTAGCCGTTCCCCAGTTGATGGGCGTGCCTTCAGTTTCCAGTTCTTTGCCACCACAAAGAGAGCTGATAGAAGTATTATAGAACATACAGGTTCTTTTCCTTTTCCCCCGATCACCTTGGGAAACAGACCTAATGGTGGTATTTCTGGGTTCTTTGGCACACGCAGTTTTATTACTTTTTTGAGCATAATTCCAGATTTTTCTCCAGAGCAGTAGGATCCATTCACAGTTCCACCAACAGTATATTTGCATACTTGTCTTTTTTTATGTAGTGGTTAGTAATTTACAATTCCGCTTTCGAGAACTGTTCTTATTCTTTGATCGATTATTTATGTATGGGGCATTTACTTTTTTCATTAATCGTGTGCAAAGCTGGATCAGGAGATGGAGGAAAGTACAAAAGTGTGATTTCAGTTCTCTCACCCAGATCCTTTTGGGAATACTTCATACTACAATAGTCTAGAATTCTTAACTGTTTCATTAAGCTACATCTGTGTGTGTGTGTGTGTGCGCGCGCGCGCATGTGTCTACACATGCTATACATTCATATGTATGTGTATACATATGCACACACATACATATGAATACACACACACACACACACACACATATATATCACTTTGTCATATGTAGGGAGTAGTTTCATTAATTTAAGTGTAAAAGTGAAATTGAATGCCTCACTAATGATCCAGTTTTTAGTATTATAGTTTTCACTACTTTGAAGATAGGTGTGGTTACAACCCTTTGTTGACATAGATGACATACCCTTTCTAATTGAGTGTTTCATCTTCAAGAGTTATCTTGGCTTAAAAAAAAAAATCACCTTTTTCTGGCCATCATAGTGATAGGCCTGTCTGAACCCAGCATCCTGATTTCTACTTCAGTGTTCTTTCTACTGTCAGTCCATTAATCAACAAGCATTTTATTATGTACTAGGTGCTGTATTAGACCCTGGATACAAATATAAAAATAAGACAGTTTTCTCCCCCTAGGAGCATATATTCTATTACTAATACATAAGGCAGCCTCCCTAGTAAAATTATCTTTTACTCTATATAGTTCAGTGATCTCTATACTTTTTTGATCAAACACTCTTATCAGTGTAAATGTTTATAAAATGTACTGTGTGTGTATATATAAAGTATATCCATGTGCTACTACATCGATAATTATATATATTACAAAATTTACACAGAAATAGAAATTTTGAAAGTAATAAAATAATATTTAATCCCTGAGTCAATGAGGAGGAACTGGAGTTTGCTCAGTAAATGAGTGATTGGCCAGACCATGATTAGGAAGATTACTTTGAGAGGTATTTGCCAGACAGATTAGAGAAGGAAGAAATATGAAGCGGGGAGGTCAGTTAGAAGGCTGGTGTTCTAGTCCGGGTAAGAGGTAGAGAGACCTGAACTAGAGTGGGGCTTTGTCAATTATCAAGCATTTATTAAGCACTTAATATGTGCCAGGTGCTGAGCTAAGTTCTTAGGACACAAAATAAAGCAAAAACATGGCTCCTGCCCTCAGAGAACTCACATTCTTTTTTTTTATTTTTTTATTTGTTTGTTTGTTTTTGCTTTTTGGCAGGGCAATTAGGGTTAAGTGACTTGCCCAAGGTCACACGGCTAGTACATGTGTCAAGTGTCTGAGGTCGGATTTGAACTCAGGTCCTCCTGACTCCAGGGCTGGTGCTCTACTCACTGCGCCACCTAGCTGCCCCGAACTCACATTCTAATTGGAAAAAAACACATGTAAAAAGTTGTACATACAAGATATGTTATTGTTTGTGGTGTTTAGTTGTGTCTGACTGTTCATAACCCCTTTTGTCTGTTTTCTTGGCAAAGATGATGGAGTGGTTTGCCATTTCCTTCTCCCAGTCATTTTATAGGTGAGGAAACTGAGGCAAACAGGGTTAAGTGACTTACCCAGGGTCATACAGCTACTCCTACACCTAGCAGTGTTAAAAAATAGAAGATAATCTCAAAGAGAAGGCCCTGGGAGAAAAGGAAGGGACAGAGGGTTATGAAGAGAGCAGAACCAGAAAAGGCTTCTTGTAGAGTGTGGGATTTGAGCTGAGTCTTCAGGTAAGCCAGGAAGGCTGGGTAAAGAGGGAGAGCATGGCAGGGGTGGGGAGGTATGTGGAGAAGAACCAGGAAGATAGCCGGTGAAAAGCACATTGTTGAGAGATGATGTGTTTTGTGCAAGGAAGAAGAAGAAGAAGGCCATTCATTGTGGATGGATCACTGGACGGGAGCAGAATATAAGAAAACTGGAAAGGTTGGAAATGGCCAGATGGTGAAGGCCTTTGAAAGCCAAAATGAAGATTTTATATTTGGTCCTGGAGGTATATGGAACCACTAGAGTTTACTGAGTTGAGGTAGAGGGTCGGGAGGGGAATGTAACATGCTTGGACACATGCTTTAGGAAAGACACTTTGGCAGATGGGTGGAAGATGGGTTGGTATGGGGAGGCAGAGAGACCATCTAGAATGCTACTGCAGTAATCCTGATGAGCAGCGTCTACACCAGGGAGGTGGCAGTGTGAATAGCCAGAAGGGGACATAGATGATAACTTGTGAAGGTAGATTGTCAGTGTGGGGTGTGAGTGATAGATAAAGGATGACTCTGAGGTTGGCAGTCTGGGTCTCTGGGAGGATAGTGACGCCCTCGACAGTAACAAAGAAGTTCAGAAGAGGGGAATGTTTTTGGGGAAAGATAATAAGTTCTGTTTCGGACATGTTGAGTTTGAGATGGCTACAGAACATCTGATCTGAGATGTCCAAAAGGCAAGAGGCATCACAAAAAGTAAGGTGAGATTGGAGCTAAGGAGGGCAGCCAGGGCTGGCTATTTAGATATAAATATGCAAATGGGAATCACTTGCACAGAGATGATAATTAAACCCATGGGAGCTGATGAGAGCATCGAACAAGGCAGTTTAGAGGGAAAAGGGAATATACTCTCTTCTCTCCTTTGATACTGCCCCTACCTCTTCGCAGGTCCTCATCACCTCCCACCTGGACTATTTAAATAGCCAAGATGGTTTTTATTCATGTAAATGACAGTAAGGAAGATGTGTTACTAGCTGCTTTGCCGTTGCACCCTAAGGACCACTGAAACTTTCATATGACTTGCAGCTGGAACCTTTTATACATGTTCTCACTCCCTTTTCAAATGTGAGCTTCTTGAGGGCAGGGACTTTCTTGTTTTTCTATTTGTTTCCTGAGCACTCATCATAGTGCTTTTCACACTATAAGTGCTTAATAAATACTTTTCCTTTCATTAAAAAAAAAAAAAGGAGCTAGAGTTGGCTTCAAAGCCAGGAAAACCTGGGTTTTACTTAACTTGTCCTCATCTCTGACAGATAACAACTGTGTGACCCTAGACAAGTCACTTAACTCTTGTAACTGTAAGAATACAAGTTGCCAAGCAGTTGCCTAACTACAGTGTTGAGGGGGTGGTGAGGAGTTTGTGGGGGATTCCTTACTGAGAGTTCCATAATTTAAGGACTCCTTACAAGTCCTTAACCAAGACACACAGACAAACCGAAAATGATTTTTCTCCCTTGAATTCTATTTCTGAATTCTCTATGTTCTGTTTCATTAATTTATTTTTCTATATTTTCCGAGTACAAGACAGCTTTTTTAGTTATCATTTTGTAGTATATTCTGAAATCTTAAAGGATAAGTCCCCCTTCACTCATTTTTCCTTTGATATTATCACCTACTTTTCCATTTAAAATTTTTATGACATCTAATTCTACTAAATAACCTATTGGTATTTTGATTCATGCTGCTTTAAGTGTGTAAATTAGTTTGGGAATGATTAGCATTTTTATTGTAGTGCTTGAAGGTAGTTTTTGAGTTACTTAGGAGAAGCAATAATATTGGTAAGATTCCATTTTGTAATAGCAGTGGCCATACTTCTGCTAATACCAGACTGACGTCTGATGTCTCATCTTGACCAAATGAAACCAGATTGAGCTGATTTCTCCACCTTTAGTTAGTTCTCTATCAGTTGAGTTCTGAGTTTCATGCAGGGATTTGTGCTATAAGTACATGTTTCATTGCTCTCTTCTGTTCAGTTTTAAATTCTTTGGTTTTGAGAATAGATATTAGTCCAAGAAAACATGAAAATTGTAGCCCTTAAAAAGCACCTTTTAATGACAGAGAAAATGTAGCGGCTATTAGTTGTGGGAAGGTCAAGCATTTCAAGAATCAAGCCCACAGCGAAACAGGGAAAAGTGAGCCAAAAGACAAAAGTGCAAAGGAAAACAGAAAACAACCCCAGAAGCAACAAACTCTGTTCTTCCTCATCTGTCACTCAGGTGCCTTCTGTGACTACCTCCTCCTTTACGCTGCCTCACCTGATGAAGTGGCCTTACACTAACCACGGCCTTCTTCCTTACCCTCTATTTAATTCGAGTGATCCCATTCCATCCCTTCTGTCATCCCCACTGTCTCACTTATTTTCAGTCTCTCCCTCTCTACTGGCTTATTCTCTATTATCTACAAACATGGCCCTGCCTCTTCCATCCTCAGAAAACCCTCCCTTGATTCTTCCATACCCATGATCATCTTGTATCTCTTGCCCTTTGTGGCTAAACTTGAAGATATCATCTATCACAGGTGCCTTTGCTTTCTCTCTCCATCCTGCCTTCTTATCTCCTTGCATTCTGTCTTTCAACTTGATTGTTCTACTGATAGTGCTGTCTCCAAGGATACCAGCCGTCCCTCTTAGCTGCCAGAGCTAGTGGCCTCCTCTCCCTCCTCATTCTCCTCAACCTCTGCAGCCTTTGGCACTGTTGATCATTCTCTCCTTGACACTCTCTAGGTTTTTGGGACATCGCTCTCCCCTGGTTCTCCTCCAATCTGACTGCTTACCCTTGGACTCCATTGCTGGATCCTCATCCAGATAATACCCTCTCACCTTAGGTGTTCCACAGGGTTCTGTCCTGCGCCCTCTTCTCTTCTCCCTCTGTACTACTTCCTTGGTGATCTCAGTAGCTCCCATGGATTTAGTTACCATCTTTATGCTGATGATTCTCAAATCTCTGACCTTTGATGTCCTGTCTCCAGCTGCGTATCAGACATCTCTAACTGGATGTCCAGTAGACATCTTAAACTTAACATGTCCAAAACAGATCTCATTATCTTTCCCCCTACCCTCCCCACCTCCTGCCTTCCGCAGTCCCTGTAATAAAACAAATTATCCAGCAGGCTTCTAACTGTCTGACCATAGCAATACATATGTAGTTACCAGAGAGAGAAGCACCAACATCTGGGTTTTCAAAGCCAGGGGACTCCCTTAACGGCTACCCATCTGGCCAAATCACACAAACACTCTTCCAGTGACTGAGCCCCCAAAGCAAAATGCTAACCTCAGAGTATATATACTGTTTCCAATCAAGGACTCTTGATTCAATCAAAGACTCTTGATTCAAATAAAGGCAAGACTCAATCAAAGGTACTTGATTGCCTTAGTACAGAGAAGCACTCCAAAAGAAAAAACAGCAAAAGTCCCACTTTGCTTGCCATTACAGTCCCTCAGACCCACAGCCTAGGTGTCATCCTTGACTCCTCCCTATCTCGCACCTCCCATATCTAAGCTGTTGCCAAGGCCTGTCCATTTTACCTTTACACCATCCCTCAAATTCTTCACCTTCTTTCCTCTTACACTACCACCCCTCTGATGTAGGCCCTCGTCACCTTGTGCCTGGATTATTACAATAGCCTCATAGTGGCTCTGCCTGCCCCAACTCTCTCCCCACTCCAGTCTGTCCTCCATTCAGCCACCAAAGTGCAGGTTTAACCATGTCACCCCCACAATAAACTGCAGTCTCTCCCTGTCACCTCCAGGATCAAATGCAAAAAATCCTCTGGCATTCAAAGTCCATTATAACCTAGCTCCCTCATACCTCTCCAGTCGTCTTAAACCTTACTCCTCAACACATACTCTTCAATCCATTGACACTGGTCTCCTTGCTGTTTAGTGAACAAGATAGTCCATCTTCCGTTAAGTCCCGGCTAAAATCCCGTCTTCTACAGGAAGCCTTTTCCAAGCCCTTTTAATTCTAGTGCCTTCTTTTCCTTAAATATTTCTTATTTATCCTGTACATGGTTGGTTTGTACATATTTGTTTGCTTGTCTCCCATTAGATTGTGAGCCCCTTGTAGGCAGGGGATGTCTTTTGCCTCTTTTTATATCCCAGGTACTTAGTACAGTACCTGGTACATAGTAGGTGCTTAATAAATGTTTTTGACTGACAAACTTGCTGTGAAACAATCAAATTAATCCTCAGATAACAAGCAAAGACCTTCACAAGGACCAGATTTATGGAAATTCCCAGAGATCCAGTACTGTCCTGCAGCCCTGCACCATGTCACACATCACAAAAGGTTAAGATATGTTCCCAAGAGGCAGAGACAAATATACTTCAGTGGCCTAGAAACTTGCCTTCTTTAAATTAAAAGCCTATGGGCTATAATCAAGGCTAGAGTTGGAAAAATAGGCTGTTCATCAAATGTATGCTTGATAATTATCCAGTGTGCTAAGTGTGGTTTCAAGATGAAGAATTAAAGAATGTATTTCAAAACCTTGTGTACTCAGTGCAAAATTATGTAAAACAAATGATTGCAGAAAAAGGAGGTCATACTGCATATTAAATTTTTAAATATGTAAAGTTGTGTAAGGTTTATCTTATAAATGTAAATTTAGTTTACTTTGTCCCAGTTAATTTGCAAACCACTCTAGCTAAATATGAACAGAGGGAAACCCTCCATTTTTGTATTATTTTGTTGATTTCATTTTGATGCTCTACTGTATTCTATTTGTGCATATTTTATTTAATATTTTACCTAGATATCCTTTAGTGATGTTAAAGAGGCATATGGGAGGGGCAGTGGACAGGGTGCTAGATTTGGGAGTCAGAAAGACCTTGGTTCATACTTAACCTCTAGCAATTATTGGTGATTATGAATGTGATTGTCTTACTTAGGAGTAATAACAAATATAGCTTGCTTTTTACATGCGTTTCCTCATTTGCAGCTTACCACAACTGCATGATATTATTGGTACTTTAGGTATTTTTATCCTTGTTTAACAGGTGAGATAATAAGCTCGGGGAAATTAAATGTCTTGCCTGAAGCCATTGGAAAATATGGGAGGGGTCTTCCCTGACTCCAAATGCAACATTTCTCCCTATATCATGCTACCTCTCATCTGAATCTCATTTGCCTAATAGAAATAATCAGGTAAACCTACTGTCTTTCTTTAGTTTGGGGGCTCCCGATTGGTAAGCATTCACCTTAACTTTTCATGGACTCAGACTTCCATGCAACTTCCCACCATCTCCAAACAAAGGAAGAAAACAAGCACTTACTAAATTCCTACTATGTGCCAGGCCCTCTGCTCAGCGTTGGGGATACAGAGTTGAAATGAAGGGCTGGAGCAAAGTTTATTATGCTTGAGATGAAGTGAAGAGGGCAGGGGTGGTAATCATGATCTCAGACAAAGCAAAAGCAAAAATAAACCTAACTGAAAGAGATAATTAATGAAAGTACCACAGACAGTGAAGTAATATTAAAACAATTTACAGCAAGTTTCTCTGATAAAGACCTTATTTCTCAAATGTATAGGGAATCAAATAAAATTTGTAAAAATAAGAGCCATTCCCCGTTTGATAAATGGTCAAACAATATGAACAGGCAGTTTTCAGAAGAAGAAACCAAAGTCATAGGAAAAATGGTTTAAATCACTCTTGGTAAGAGAAAGGCAAATTAAAACGACTCTCAGGTACCACCTCACTCCTGTCAGAACTTACAAATGCTAGAGGGAATGAGGGAAAGTGGGTGCATTAATGCGCTGTTGGTGGACCTGTGAACTGGTCCAATCATTCTGGAGAACGATCTGGAACTACACCCAAAGGACTATAAGACTGTCTACCCTTTGACCCAGCAGTACCACCGCTAGGCGTGTACCCCAGAGAGATCAAAGAAAAAGGAAAAGGACCTATTTGTACAAAAGTATTTATATCAGCTCATTTGGTGCTGACAAAGGATTGGAAATTGATACTCATCGGTTGGGGAATCAGCTAAAGAAGATGGAGCATTATGATTGTGATGGAGCACTGTTGTGTTATAAGTGATGAGGGGTTTCAAAAAAAAACATGGCAAGACCCATATGAACTGATGCGAAGTGAAGTGAGAAGAACCAAGAGGATAGTGTGCACATTAACAGCAATGTTGTAGTGATGATCGATTATGAAAGACTTGGCTACTCTGATTGATACAGTGATCCAGGATAATTCTGAAGGACTCATGCTAAAAAAAAATGCTGTCAACCACCAGAGAGAGAGAACTGATGAACTCTGAGTGCAAATCGAAGTATAATTTTCTCCCTTTTTCTTTCTTTTTTGCTATATGGCTAGTATGGAACTATGTCTTGCATGATTTTACAAGTACAATTGATATCATATTGCTTGCCTTCTCAGTGAATGCGGAAGGTGATAGGAGGGAAAGAGAATCTGGAACTCAACATTTTAAAAGAAAACAATTAAAAATGGAAGCTCCTTAAGGCAGGGACTGTTTTTGCTTTATCTTGTATCCCTAGCACTTAGCTCAGTGCCTGGCATGTAGTAAGCATTTAATAAATGTTTGTTGATTAATATTTTTAAAAGTAACCTACTATGGACTGTATCTTTATCACCTTAAAATTCACTAAAAGATATAGAGAACAAAAAAAAATAAGCTTTTTAAAATCTAGCTTTCATTTCTCCTGTGATTTTGTGTTGGTTGGTTGGTTGATTGGTTTTTTAAATTCTCTATAACCTCTTTTGTTTGACCTTTGATTTTATTAACAATGATAATTCTGGCTTATTTTTTTTCAATGCCAGTATCTTGAATTGTTTCTTTTTCCACCCGCATTGCTTCTGGGATAGAGTGCTAAGGGATAGTATCCTAATGGATAGAGCACCAGGCCTGGAGTCAGGATAACCTGACTTCAAACCTGGCCTCAGACACTTCCTAGCTGTGTACCCTGGGCAAGTTTCTTAATCCTGCTTGCCTCAGTTTCCTCATCTGTTAAATAAGCTGGAGAAGGAAATGGCAAAACAATCCAGTGTCTTTGCCAAGAAAGAGTTGGACAAGACTGAACAACAGTGTAGTGCCTGTTACATGGTAGGCACTTAGGAAATACCGTTTGACTGATGACCAAATGGTGCTTTAACTGCAGCATTGTATTATATATGTGTGTATATGTATGCAAATGTACATATAATTTTAATGGTATCACTACATTTCATCATTTTGATTACTTCCTATATTGATTATTTTTATTTTACTGTAGGTTTTTTAAAAGCTATTTCTCTTTCCTTTCTGTTGCTTTTTCATGGTTATGTGAGAAGGCTGGCTCCCTTCAAAGCTCTTTGTCTATCAGCTTGATAAACCAGGCCTTTCTTCATTCAATTATTGTGCCTCGTTTGGGTTGTTTGCTTTGTTTATAAAATTAACCACATTCTCACATATATGATATTCATTCAGAGACTATTGCAAATTCAGAAGGCTAAGTAAGTGTTGCGTAATGGGTTGAAATATTCATTGCAGAGGGAGAAGTTTAAATGTTATTAGGGTTCAAATAACTTAAAAATAAACATTCTGGAGTACATATTTTAAAAGTTTGCTTTAAAGGAGGCTCTTCTCTTAAAGAAATGCCAAACTGAATTGATGACTTTGCCATTCACTGTTGAAGGATCTGGTATAAATTAGTCACAAATAATAAAGAATGAGTAACATAAGAAATAGTATAGTGAAAAGAAGCCTGGCTTTGGAGTTGGAATTTGGGTTCAGATTTCAGATCTGTTATTAGCTATGGAACTCTAGAAGGTTATTTTATCCTCTACACTGAAGTTTTCTCACCTATAAAATGAGGGGGTCATATTTCCATGATCCCTTTTAAGCTTTAAATCTTAAGATCATGAACATGGTCCTTTATGTTGTACCTAAAAAAGTTGCTTCTTCAGTTATTCTCTGCCCTCTGCATTGGTACCTCACCTTTGTACCAAATCACATAGTGAAGCAGTGATGGGATTGGCAGATAGAAATATAATTATTTTGAAACATGATTTTTACCCCATCTCAAAAACCTCAAAATGAAGAAAATATAGCATTCTAAAGTGCAGTTGGGAGGAGAAGAAAAAAATTGGAAATATCTCCATACAATTAAGGGAGGGCCAAACTGTCTAAATCTCCCACATATCCTAACCACCCCACTTAGCACCCTGGGCACAACCAGCACAAATAACCTCATGGGCTTGTGTTTTGAACTTCAGCTGAAGTAGCTTTTACCTTTTCCAGGCACATGAACAAAGGAAACACACATATGAATAGGGAACCCCATCCTCCAAGAATCTCCAAAGGGCCTAGCCAACTAGCAGAGGGGGAACTTCACTGAAAAACCTTACTATAGTCCGTCCTCTCTCTGTGAAATTTAAGCAGGGCTTGGTACTGCCCAATTTAATAAGGATGAGACACCCCACCAACTAGGCTTCAGAGTCTGTGCAGGAAAAAAATGAGCCAACTGTGGGAGGAGGAGGGTCCAAACAATGATCTTGAGTTAAAGTAACAGGAATAGAAGGAGAAAAAGTACAAGAAAGAGAGCCCGGTGTAGCCCAACTACAGTTATCCCTTCCACATCTCGACTCTCCCTATCACAATTTCAATATAGCATAAGCTGGCATGAGAAATTGAATGGGAGTTTTGTGGAAGCCACAGGCAACATGCAAAGGCTAGCAGACAATACGGAAAAAGTTTAGAAACTCAGATATATAGATATATATGTGTGTGTGTGTGTGTGTGTGTGTGTGTGTGTGTGTGTGTGTGTATGTGTTTACACACACACATAGTATTATCTAATATATATTTTATATAATATCAACATATTGATATTTAATGCCATAATATTTAATGCCATAATAATTCAGACTTCTCTGGTATGAAGGGAGGGCCAAAAAATTTTACATGGATTTTCCAGCTTGCGGGGCACTGTGTCCCTAATCCCTGAGATATGGAAGGGATAACTACCAGTTTTTAAGAGACTCTTAAAGAAGAAAAAAGGAGCAACCAGTGCAGAAAATTCCTAAATACGATGAATAAATGTTGTTTTAAAGGAAAGGAAACCCAAAACACCAGTGAAAAAAGCAAAACAAATCCTCCTGCCAATTTTCTAGAAATAGGGAAATTACAAGAAACTCTAGAGTGAAAAAAGAAGTAAAACTTTTTTAAAAATCCTTAAGATGGGGGTCAGCTAGGTGGCACAGTGATTAGAGCACCGGCCCTGGAGTCAGGAGGACCTGGGTTCAAATCCAGCTCAGACACTTGACACCTGTACTAGCTGTGTGACCTTGGGCAAGTCACTTAACCCCAATTGCCCTGCCAAAAAGCGCAAAAAAAAAATCCTTAAGATGAAAATTAGGTCAGAAATCAAAGTTCTAAAATATGAAACAAAAGCAAAACAAAGACAACTTAGGACACGAGAGGGAAAATTCAAAACAGATTTCTTTAGAAATAATCAAAATGACCAAATTAAAACTCAAAAATATAGAAATGGGAGGGAAGATCAAGCAGGAGAGAGGCAAAACTGTACAAGAACTTTAAAAGGATAATGAATTCTGTACAATCCAATTTTGTATAGGATGAATGACTTCATGAAGATTAGAAGCACAGATCTTAGACTTAGGAGAGAGCCACCCCCAGCCCTGCCATCTACTCTACCACATGCCTAAACAAAAATCTACTCTGGAACATCCCCAACAACTCCCAGAATCCCACAGTATTTGAGTTGTTAAGGACCTTGGAAAGCATCTCGTCCAGCCCATACCCAAAAGGAATCCCTACAACAGTGTATGGGATAAGCAGTCACCGGGACTCCCTTCAAAGACTTCTGATGAGAAGGGTACCTTCCGTTTCCCACCACTGTCTATTCCACTGCTGGCTAGCTCTCATCGTTAGGAAGGTTATCTTGACATCGAACCTAAATTTTTCTTTTTGCAACCTTAATTATTTTAAGTTGAATATGTAGAACTTCACTACTTAGGTTAGCCGGGTGGTTCAGTGGATAGAGTCCTGGACCTGGAGTCAGGAAGACTTGGGTTTGAGTGGAATGGATGAAAGTCTCTCATTTAAGGAACAGGATACTTAATATCTTAGCTTCCATAATGCCTGAACTATATCTTTGAGTTAGCCCTCCCTCCCCCTGCTTAAATTTGCATATACACCACATATATCCACATCCTGCATACACATAGAGTGAGCACGCCTGTAACGGCTGTCTGTTAGTTTGAGGTTAAGGTGTTAGATTAAGAATCTTGTTTCAAGAATGTGAGGCCAACTACCCCATGGACGGGGATAGAGGTCCAGGGGGTTTTGGGGGCTTCATGGAATTGTTTTGTAAGGGAGTTTTGGGGGGGCCTTTAAGGGGTATATAAACTGCATGTCTGCCTTCTGAAACTTGCCTCCCTACCCCAGACCATTCAGGAGTGGGCGATGCCCAATTCTTGCGGGAGACTTGCAAATAAAGCCTCTGTCTTTACCTTGAGAAACCTTTGATTGTTATTTCATTTTGGGGGATTATTGTCCTACACAGGTTCAAATCCTGCCTCAGTACTTCCTAGCTATGTGACCCTGGGCAAGTCACTTAAACCTGTTTCTTCAAGTTTTCTCATCTGTAAAATGAGCTAGTGAAGGAAATGGCAAACCACTCCAGTATCTTTGCCAAGAAAACCCCAAAAGGGGTCATGAACAGTTGGATACAGCTGAAAAAGGAATAAACAACAACGCATAGGGCCAGAGCTGCAGTGACTTTATCAAAAAATACCTGGACACTGTACAAAACAGCAGTCATTGTTTTTCAGCCACAGGAAAGATAGAAAGAGGAAAGATGTAGGAGTGGGGGAGGGATAAAGATGTGCCATGTGCAGCACTGAGAGTTACAGATTAGTGGGCAGCAGCCTGTCAGGCCTGATGAGAAGGGGGCTTGAAGCCCGGGCGTCTATGGTTCATCTCCCCTTCCCCCCAACAGCTTATCCAGGGAGGTTACCTGCCCTGCTGACCAGCAAATCCCTGATATGAGAAGACTGAGGCTGGCCAGCAGCCTGTGCACCCAGACTGAGGAGAAGGAGGGACCAAAGAATAAGTGGAAAAACAAGCAGCAGAAAGGATCCTCAAACGGAGGATAACATCCCAAAGACAAACCAAACCACGTTAAATCATACAAAGAACAGTTGATTGATATGTTGTTGTGGACACTCCAGAAATCGAAGAACAGCATCAAGAAACTTCATGCGCTTCAAGAGCACTGACATTGCTAAAAGATTTTTGTTTTCAGGATTTCTATTTTTGTCTGTGTTTGGAGATTATTTGGAAGTTACCTATTTTTTGTTGTATGTTTAATTTTTAATTTTTTCCTTCCAAATGTTTTATTGATACCCCTTTTTATGTCAGCATCATATGCCAATGACTCCTCCTTCCCTAAATATTTATTATGTTTTAAGAAGTATGGATAGTTGGGGAAAATAAAAATGGATTACCCATGTCTAAATGTATGACTCATTCTGTGTACCATTGCATTGCCACTTATATAGAGGCAAGAGGTATATTTCATCCTCAGCCCTCTTAAGTCATGATGTCTCACTGCATTGATGGGAGGTTTTTTTTTTAAATAATTTTTTATTGCTATTCTTTGGTTTTTACAAAACCAGGATGTCTCCCAATTTCCCTTCCCCTCTTCCTCCCTCCCAGAAAGCCATCCCATATCATAAATAATGTCGTTCTTGTTGCTTTAAGAGAAAGAATAGAAAGATGAAAAATTAGCAAAACCAAATAAGATATTTTTAAAAGTCTAAAAACATATACAAGATACCGTGCCTGTGGTTACCTCCAACCTCTGCAAAGGAGTTGGGGGAGGAGGGTCCTTGTAGCTGTTCTTCAGAGTCAGGCTTGTTCTTTATAATTTTGTAATATTCACTTTTGATTACTTTTCATTTAAATTGTTGTCGTTTTGTATATTGTTTTCCTGGTTCTGGCTATATCATTCTGCATCAGATTGTGCTGATAATTCCATGCTTTTGTGTATTCATCATATTTGTTGTTTCTTAACACAGTGGTATTCTATTAAATTTATGTACCACAATTTGTGTAGCCATTCCCCAGCTGGTGGACATTCACTTTGTTTTCACTTCTTTGCTACTATAAATATTTGGGCGTATATATTCTTATCAATGACCTCCTTAGGTTCTAAGTCTAGTAATGGCTTCTCTGGGTGAAAAGATGGGGACATTTTAGCTACTTTATTTCCATAATTACAAATCACTTTCTGAAATGGATGTACTGAGTCGCAGCTCTACCAAGAACACAAAAGTATCTTCTCATAACCAATCCAACTTTGACTACCCTCGTTTTGATCATCTTTTCTGGTTTCAAGGCGAAACTTCAGAGTTGTTTTGATTTGTATTTCTTTTATTATTAGTAATTTGGAGTGTTCTTTCATTTGGTTGTGAGTAGTTTGCAATTCTTTTGAAAATGATTTATCCATATCTTTTGACCACATCAATAAATGAATAAAGGTCATTCTCATATACATATATATATGTATACACACACATATACGTATGTATGTATACACATATACACACATACATATACATACATAGTTATAGACATGTGTACACATACATATATATACATACATACACCTGTATGTATTAATAAGAATTTTGAAGTCTTCCAGTGTTGTTTTCCTTTTCATTATTGGAGTCCTCCTGCAAATTGTTCTTATTTTTTTCTAAATGAGTTTATAAAAAACTTACCAAGTTGAGTTTTTTTAAAGAATTCTTAATATTCATCATTCCTTTCATTGCAATAATATTTCATCATATTAATATGGCATAATTTCTTTAGATATTTCCTAGTCTGTGGGCTCACATGTTCAATTCATTACTATTTTTGTCTTCCAACTTGTTGATATAGTTATTTAAGAATCTTAGCAAATTACTGGGTTTTGCCTTCTAATTCATTTTGGTACCCATCTTATTATGGATGTATTCACCGCATTCACATTTGCAGTTGCAATTTTTATATATGTATTATGTTTTTTCATGTGTGTTTTAATTTCAGCCAAATCCTGGTCTCTCTCCTTCTCTCTCTCTCTCTCTCTCTCTCTCTCTCTCTCTCTCTCTCTCTCCCTCCTCTCCTCTCTCTCTGTCCCCTTCTTTATAAGAAAAGTAAATAAATAAATCAGCATCCTACTATTAGTATCCTTAGTTCATCTTGCTTATTACTCATACTGTATGCATTTGTGTACAAACCCCTCAGACTATGGGTTTACTGCTGGCTTCCTTGTTGGGTTTTGTCTCCTGTAAACTTTTGGGTGTCTCTTCTACTCTCCTTCCTGTACTGCGTGGGTCTCTGCGTATGAATTAGATGAGGTCAGTATTCAAGCTTTTTTGTATCCTTCCCGCTCTCTCCTCCCTCCACCTTCCTTTTCAGTTTAAAGCCCTTTGATTACACTTAGAAGATTATACTCCAAGGCAAATACATTCTTACCAGCCCTTGTTAGGTGCACTATATAACTGGCCAGCAGCTTGTCACTCCTATTTTTTAAGCCATGGTTCAAAAATTCCATTCTCATACATCAATTTATCTGCCTTTCTCTTCTTAATCCTTTGCCTTCCAAGGGCCAGCTGTAATCACAATGCCACCTGTGTGCCTAAAGAAATTCAGTTTCTGGCATAAAACTTTGTAATCTTTAGCAGTCCATTCCCAGTTCTTTGAAGCAGCATCATTTGTCACCCCATGAATTACCAGATGTGGGTCATCAGGTCTGATAAGTCTTGAAGGTTCTTTGCCATGTTTTGGCTCTATGCCCTGGGAAAACGGGAGACCTCTCTATTATTGTTATCAGATAGACAAGTAACTGCTTCAGTGGCCCTCAGCAAGGCATCACTTACCCCCACTGTCCTTCTCTTTCTCTCTTGACCTCTAGGAAATTATCTCTTACCTCACAGCACCTGTAGATCTACAACAAAATTCCTTTGAGGACAAGCAGCTGCTTTCTTTCCAGAGTGTACAGCCTCTCATCTTGAGTAAAAGCTTTCTATCTGTATCTAAGCTCCACACATTCACGGTCCCAGTTTCTCTTCCATTCTGCATCCTCCTGATACGGAGTAGGATTCTTCTCTGACCCTTCAAATCTTTCCTATGTTTTCATTTTCACATTGAAACTTGTCTCTCTGTCTTTTTTAAATTAAGGAACACTTTATTCTGCTTAATAATCTGGAAAGTAGAGAGGCATACTCCAGTGCGCTTACCTCTTTCTCTTGGGAAACAGACCAGTCTCCAGTTTGGGAATAGGAAGCATTTATTTGGCTATAACAATTCAACAGGCATTTATGAACCACTTACTGCACCCAGGCACTGTGCTAAGCACTGGCGATACAACGAAAAGCAAAAGTAGTTACTGCCCTTGAGGAGCTCACAATGTAATGATGGAGACAGTATTCAAAGAGATGTGTGTGTGTGTGTGTGTATCACCTCTATGTGGCTATATACACATATGTGGGATATGTGCAACCAGATAGATATAAACAGGATACATTGGAGATCATCTCAGAGGAAAGCCCTAACATTAAGGAAGATCAGGAAAGGCTTCTTACAGATAATGAAATGGCAGCTGAGACTACAAGACAGGAATACAAGAAATACAAATTCTGCACACTCATAGGAGCTTCGATTCAGAGCTGGAAGGTCTTTACAAATCATTTAATTCACCTCATTTTACATATGTGGAAAGTGAGACCCAGAGCGCCCCGCTCAAGGTCACACAAGTGTAAGTGGTGCATTTGGATTTTAATACAGTTCGTATTCCAATGCAATGCTCCTTCCATTGTACTATCCTACTCCCAGCAATTTTTTTTTGTTTTAACTAAAAGTCGATTCTCAGGTCTTTGACTAGTATTTCTCCTAGTGTACCATATAAAAAGTTGAGAGACATAGTTTCTGGGTAATTAATCATTTTATTAATCATGCTAGTGGATAATTAATAAATTTCTTAATAAATTATATAAATTAAATAAATATTAATTAATAATAATAAAAGGGTCATTGGCACTCTTTAATGTCAAAGACCTCTCAGGAAGCCCACCTAATATATGCCCTATATGCCCTTGGAAGAGTGGATATTCTTTTTTAAAATTTATTTAATATTTTTAGTTTTCAGCGTTGATTTTCACAAGAGTTTGAATACAGATTTTCTCCTCATTTCTACCCTCCCCCCAATCCAAGATGGCATACATTCTAATTGCCCTGTTCCCCAGTCAGCCCTCCCTTCTGTCACCCCACTCCCCACCCCCATCCCTTTTCCCTTACTTTCTTGTAGGGCAAGATAGATTTTATGCCCCATTGCCTATATATCTTATTTCCTAGTTGCATGCCAAAAACTTTTTTTTTTTTGAACACCTGCTTTTTTAAACTTTGAGTTCCAAATTTTCTCCCCTCTTCCCTCTCCCACCACCCTCCCTAAGAAGCAAGCAATTCAACATAGGCCACATGCTATCATTATGTAAAACCCTTCCACAATACTCATGTGTGAAAGACTAACTATATTTTACTCCTTCCTATCCTATCCCCTTTGTTCAAGTTTTTTTTCCCTTGACCCTGTCCCTTTTTCAAAAAGTGTTTTGCTTTTGATTACCTCCTCCCCCCATTCTGCCCCCCCTTCTATCGTCCCCCTTTTTTTATCTCCTTCCCTCTTCTTTCCTGTGGGGTAATAACCCAATTGAGTGTGTATGGTATTCCCTCCTCAGGTCAAATCTGATGAGAACAAGATTCACTCATTCCCCCTCACATGCCTTCTCTTCCTTCCTACAGAAACTAGCTTTTTTCTGCGCACTTTCATGTAGATAATTAACCCCCTTTCTATCTCTCCCTTTCTCCCTCTCTCGGTATATTCCTCATCTCAACCGCTCATTTGATTTTAGTTTTTTTTAGATATCTTCCCTTCATTATTCAACTACCCTGTGCCCCCCCCCTCTGTGGTGTGTGTGTGTGTGTACACACACACACACACACACACATATATATATATATACACGTATATGTATGTATGTATGTATGTATATTCCCTTCACCTACCCTAATACTGAGGTCTCATGAATTATACACATCATCTTTCCAGGTAGGAATGAAAACAAAACAGTTCGACTTCAGTAAGTTCCTTGTGGATTTCTCTTTCTTGTTTACCTTTTCAGGCTTCTCTTGATTCTTGTGTTTGAAAGTCAGATTTTCTATTCAGTCTGGTCTTTTCACTGAGAAGCTTGAAAGTTCTTTATTTATATTGAAAATCCAATATGTTTGCCTTGGAGGATGATATTCAGTTTTGCTGGGTAGGTGAGGTCTTGGTTTTGAATCCTAGCTCCATTGACCTCCAGAATATCAGATTCCAAGTCCTTCAGTTCCCTTAATGGGTAAGCTGCTAGATCTTGGGTTATCCTGATGTGGTTTCCACAATACTCAATTGTTTCTTTCTGGCTGTTTGCAGTATGTTTCTCCTTGATCTGGGAGCTCTGGAATTTGGCAACAATATTCCTAGGAGTTTTCTTTTTGGGATCTTTTTCAGGAGGCAATCGGGTGATTCTTTCAATTCTATTTAACCCTCTGGCTCGAGAATATCAGGGTAGTTTTTCCTTGATAATATCTTGAAGATGATATCTAGGCTCTTTTTTTTGATCATGGCTTCCAGGTAGTCCAATAATTTAAAATTCTCTCTCCTAGATCTATTTTCTAGGTGGTTTCAACAATCTGGCTGGCAGCTTCTGTGGGGGTATAAGATTCACCCACAGCCAGCACCCAGAAGCTGCCAACAGCACAGGTTCTTCTGATCTGCTTAATTAAGGAAAGCAAGGTGAAGGGTTGACAAGCTACTTTTAATTCAGCTTCAAATATCATTCAGTTAGTTCAGGGGAAAAGCCAGCACCCTGAACTTCAAAACAAAATGCAAACAAATTACAAACATCAACAGACTTTGTCTGATTCAATCCCAACACATAGTTACCAGAGTTCAACAAAATCTCAACATCCGGGTTTACAAGCTGGAGGGCTCCTTAGCTACAGCTGCCCAGAGTCTCCTCATCAATACCATCTCCAGAGCCCCACACAAATGGCTCTGTCCTCCCTTCTTATAGGGCTTCAGACATCAAACATCATCTGAATCACCAGAGCTCAGGCTCTGGTGATTGGTTCTTGAGTTGGCCCCTCCCCTTAGGACCCTGGGAGGTTCACATCCACATGGATTACATTAACACCTAATGGGGTGTGGGCCCGGGGCTTAGCACCTAGTAAAGCTCACTGAGATAAATTGAGTCACTCAAAGAAAACAAAGGCCATTCTGGTTATACTAGGTCAGTGGTTTGTTTTCACATTGTCTTCCATTTTTTTCATTCCTTTGATTCTGTTTTATAATATCTTGATTTCTCATCAAGTCACTAGCTTCCATTTTCTCGAGTCTAATTTTTAAGGTAGTATTTTCTTCAGTGGTCTTTTGGACCTCCTTTTCCATTTGGCTGATTCTGCCTTTCAAGGCATTCTTCTCCTCATTCGCTTTTTGGAGCTCTTTTGCCATTTGAGTTAGTCTATTTTTTAAGGTGTTGTTTTCTTCAGTGTATTTTTCAGTATTTTTTTGGGTCTCCTTTAGCAAGTCATTGGCTTGTTTTTCATGGTTTTCTTGCATCCTTCTCATTTCTCTTCCCAATTTTTCCTCTACTTCTCTAACTTGCTTTTCCAAATCCTTTTTGAGCTCTTCCATGGCCTGAGACCAGTTCATGTTTTTCTTGGAGGCTTTTGACGTAGGCCCTTTGGTTTTGTTGACTTCTTCTGGCTGTATGTTTTGGTCTTCTTTGTCACCAATTCCAAAGCCTGAGTCTGGATCTAAGTCTGTTTTCGCTGCCTGGCCATGTTCCCAGCTTGACCCTTGAGTTTTTCATCGGGGTGTGACTGCTTGTAGAGTAGGGAGTACTCTGTCCCAAGCCTGAGGGGCTGTATTGTTGTTTTCAGAGCTTTTTCTACACAGCAAGCTCTGCCACACCAGTGTTCCTCCTCCTCCAAGAACCACCAACCCGGACCTGAGCAGATCTTCATCAGGCTCTGCACTCCTGCTCTGATCCCCCACTTAATTCCTCCCACCAGGTGGGCCTGGGGCCAGAAGCAACTGCAGCTGTAGTTCTGTCCTCGGAGCTGCACCACCTCTGCTGCCCCCGGGTGGTGGCCAAACCGCGAATTCCTTTCACTTTGTCCCCACAGTTTTTTCCCGCTAACCTTCTCTGTTTTCTTTGGTGTTTGTGGGTTGAGAAGTCACACTGCCACAGCTCACTGATTCAGGGCAGTAGGACCTGTTCTGCCCGGCTCCTGGTCTGGTTGTTCCAGGCGCAGCCGACGCTGGACTCCGATCCGTTCCGCTCCCAGCTCCGTGCTGTAGACCTTACCCAGCAATAATCCAGGCTGTCCTGGGCTGGAGCCCTGCTTCCCTCTGCTATTTTGCGGGTTCTGCAGTTCTAGAATTTATTCAGAGCCATTTTTATAGGTGTTTGGAAGGTCCTGGGGGAGAGCTTTAGGCATGTCCCTGCTTTCCAGCTGCCATCTTGGCTCCACCCCCTGGAAGAGTGGATATTCTTGAGGATGACAATCAACTCTGATCAATTGTTTAACAATTAATGAAAAGAATGAATATTATAATAAGGTGGATATACTCTAATGAGGGCTGAGGGATGTGACTTTGATCACTCTCTCTCCTAGATCACCCCCAGCCTCAGCAATCTAGACAAAAGATCTACCCCCATCCAAGCATGAGTAGAACAAAGTGGGCTGGAATTCACCTTCCATTAAATTCTTTGTAAGGTTCTCTAGTTGGGTGGAGTCTCCCACCCCGATCAAAAAGTATGTACCCTGAGGACTTGGGCAATCTCATCCATTAACATTGTTCTTCAGTTCTATGTCTTGAACAACTTACAGGTTTCTTAAAAAAAAAAATCCTAATTCAGTAATTGATTTTTAACAGAAGAGAAAAATGATCATTTTTCTTAGTAGAGAATGCTGTGGTAAACTGCTTCAATTCTGGAGTTATTAAACAACTCACCTCATTAGCACCTCCTTAAAATCTTGAAAACCATTTCAGACTTTCTTTCCCTTCTCCTATTAGGCTCTTATCATATATAACCAACTTATTTTTAATTCAACAAGCATTTATTGATTAAGCATCTACTATGTCAGGTTACTGTCCTAGGCAAGGTGGGGATGCAAAGACAAAAGTTAAGCCCCTCCCATCAAAAAATCTACATGCTATTGGGTGAAAAAAAGTGTAAGTTGAAATTTATAAACAAGCAAGATAGGCCCTGCCCTCAAGTAGTTTACATTTTAATAAGGAAAGACCACAGGGAATAGAGGAGTGATGGCCAGGGAGGGGTGTTGTGGTGTGATTGATGTGCCCCTCTTTCCCTGGAATGGTGGTCATGATTTGATTACTATTCCCAGAGATAGAGATAAAAGTTTCTATGTGTGTTTTGGAGGGTTGAGGGGCAGAATTGGGTGCAGAGGCATTTGATTGGTGGCATGTCATGAAGCTGCGGTGTTGCTCTCCCTTGGGCCTAGGAAATGTCTTCCTCATCTCTGCCCCCTGGCTTCCCAGGCTTCCTTCAGGTTCCACATAAAATCCCACCTTCTATAAGAAGCCTTCACTAACCTGCTAACTAATTCCAGTGTGTTCCCTCTTTTAATTAATTCCTTTTGATCCTATATATGGTTTGCTTTGTACATATTGGTGTACGTGTTGTCTCCCCCATTAGATTGTAAGCTCCTTGAGGGCGGTGATGCTTTTGCCTCGTTTTGTATCCCTGACACTTAGCATAGTACTTGGCACACAATCGGCACCTAATAAATGCTTATTGAATGAATGAATGTATGTGGAGTGAGTCTGAGTTAGAAGTCAAGGATGATGCTGAAGTTCTCAGCCTAGGATACTAGGAGAGTGGTGATAGCCTCAGTTCACAGAGATAATTTGTTATAAATGGAATTATAACCTTGGGAGAACATTTTAAAATAATGGGATATGTTTCTTCCAGAGTACACAAAAATATTGTAACTTCATTGATTGGAAATCAGTTCAGAGCTTTGAGTTATTGCAGAGATCCATGATTCATCTTTTACTGGGTCTCTATCCTTGGCTGTTTTCTTTTTCTAGATTAATACAAAAAGGGTCTCACATCCAGACCTCATACATTTAGTTTTGGTTTTTAGGAATTATTCCTTCAACTTTCTCTCTCAGAATTTTCAGTTGTACTAGAACAGTCCCTTCCTTCCCCATTCCAACCTTCTTCATCATTCTTTCTTTCCATTCCATAAATTTTTTTCATTACCCTACTGTTCGTTGAATATTTTAGTAGCTTAACACAATTACTTATTAAATATTCCTCATAAATCCATCACCTTGTGATGTCACTGGTCTTCTTCAAAATGAAGGACAAACAACAATTCCTCATAATCTTTTGGCTGCAATATGCCCCAAACTGGGAACCCCTGGAGATCAGAAGACCTGGGTTCTGGTGCTCTGCCACAAATGTCCTTTGTTACCTTGGGCAAGTCACTTCTCTTCTAGCCTGGTCTAAATGATCTACAGGGCCATTGCTACACCAAGTCTGAAAGCAGCAGAAGGTCTGAATACCTATTTACAGATTTCAATGGTAAATTTATAAGAACTCCATCAGAGTTATTATACATTATTTGTCTACTAAGTATACAATATTGGTTTCTCATTAATTGCATATTTTTCCAACAATTAATCATTAAGTTTAACCCCTAAAAGAACTTTTAAGATTACTTACCCTGTGTTTTTTTCTCTATTCCAGCTAGAAACAGATTCTGTTATGACAAACACTTCAGGTAATATGATAACAATTTTTTTCATTTAAATGTTTTGTATTCATGAATTCATAAAGATAATATTAAGAATATATATAAAGACAGTAATTTTTCTGCTTTGTTTTCAAGTTATACAGGAGACTTTTAAAAGCCAAGTTGTATCACTCTCTAATAAAAATGGTGTCCTTGAGTATTAGGAACATCTGTGGTACTGTAACAACAATGCTACCTACAGGTGCTGTAGGGGTGTAAGACCAATAACACCAGTACACAGGAAGCCTGCTAGCACAGTTCTTTGATCTGCTTTTCTAAAGGAAAGCAACTTTAAAGGGGTCAACAGTCTTACTTTAATCAAACACACACACACACACACACATATAAATATATATCATTCACTTAATTCAGGGGAAAAGTCAGCACCCTGAACTTCAGAGAAAATACAAACAGAAATTACAAGCAGAAAGTATATAAACAGAGCAAATACAAACAGCAAAGACCAGCAGACAGGGCTTCCAACTGTCTGACCATAGCAATACATACATAGTTACCAGAGAGAGAGAAGTGCCAACATCTGGATTTTTCAAAGCCAGGGCCAGGGGGGTGGCTCCTTAATGTCTTCAGAGTCTCATCTGGCTACATCACACCAATACTCTTCCCATTAGTGAGCCCCAAAGCAAAATGCTAACCTCAGAGTATATATATATACCCTTCTTCAGGGCCAGAGAGCATCACAACCCCCCTGACCCAGGCCCATGTGACTCAGACTTCCATGTGACTCAGGTTCAAAGCAGGTAACATAGTCCTATTAAGGCGGGGGCGGGGGGGAATATTTTCAAATTGTATTAACATTACAGGTACGTAGAGTATTTCCCCTTTAAAAGGTAGTTTAGCATCTCCTAGAGAAAAGGAGATAGAGAATAGATACCAGCACTTCAAGCTTATTGGTAGAAGAGAGCTGAGAGTAGATGCTTAAAATGGTTTGTCAAGGAAGTGGTGTTCTTCTTTCTTTCTTTCTTTCTTTCTTTCTTTCTTTCTTTCTTTCTTTCTTCTTCCTTCCTTTTTTTCTTCCTTCCTTTCTTTCCTTCTTTCTTTCATTCTTCCTTCCTTCCTTTCTTTCCTCCTCTCTCTCTCTGTCTCTCTGTGTCTCCCTCCTCTCTCTTGCTCTCTCTGTCTCTCTCTCTCTCTCTGTCTCTCTCCTCTCTCTGTCTCTCTTCTCTCTCTGTCTCCCTCTCTCTTCTCTCTCTCTCTCTCTGTCTCTCTCTCTCTTTCTCTCTCTCTCTATCTCTGTCTCTCTCTGTCTCTCTCTCTGTCTCCCTCTCTCTTCTCTCTCCCCCCCTCCCTCTCCTCTCTCTGTCCTCTCTCTCTCTCTCTCTGTCTCTCTGTGTCTCTCCCTCTCTCTTGCTCTCTCTGTCTCTCTCTCTCTCTCTGTCTCTCTCTCTCTCTCTCTGTCTCTCTTCTTCCTCTGTCCTCCCTCTTCTCTCTCTCTCTCTTTCTCGTCTCTCTCTCTCTTTCTCTCTCTCTCTCTCTCTCTCTCTCCCCCTCTCTCTCTCTCTCTCTCCCCCCCCCTCCCTCTCCTCTCTCTGTCTCTCTCTCTGCCTCTCCATTAAATTACTTATATTACTTACTATATTTTTCTATGTACATTGTATTCCCCACCCAAGAATATAAGCTTTTGAGAGAGGGTACTGTTTTGTTGTAGTCTTTCTATCCCTGCACTTAGCACTTAGCATAGTAACTTGTATTAATAGGTGTTTTAATTATTGTTGGTTGAATTGAATTGAATTGGTGTTAAAACAGTAATAAATAAGACACCATTTATGCTCCTAACCTGTTAACAATATTTAAAAATATCAGTTTTCACATCCAGCTAAATTTCTTTGTTTGAATTGGTATTGACATTGGTCACTTTTTCATCTACAATAACTTCATTCAGTTAACAATACTTATTGAGGACTTGCTATATGATAACACAGTGAGCTACAAAGAAGCACAAGACACAATAGTCCCCACCTTCAGAGAGAGATGACCTAATCATAAAAAATACAAATATAATTAATCATTAATAAATGATAAAGACAGTAATTCAGGAAACAGAGAATGACCTGGGCCAGACTGATTGGGGAAGGCTTCATCATCAAGGAGATGGAACTGAACTAGCCCCCAAAGGATGAAGGGTTAGCATCTAAAAGGAAGAATGAGAGGTGTTCCCTATAGGGAAAATAAAATTAATGAGGTACAAAGGCAAGAATAAGCAAGATGTGTTCTAGATTAGATGAGCCTGACTAAAGTGACAGATTTGTTTAAACAAGAGGTAAATGAGATGAGAGATAAGGTTGGTAAGGTAGTTGGGGAATAAGTTTTAGAGACTTGAGTGGGGACTAAGGAGCTGTGACTTTATTCTGTAAGTAGTGGGAAGCTTTTTATCTTAAGGTGGTATGATGAAGTTGGTAAGAGTTCAAATGATTAGTATAAAATGTTTCCTGAATTCATATTTGTCTCTTCGGGGTAATTCCTAATTCTGTCTTGGTCTCATTTCCATTTCATTAGTAAGATTTTATTCTTACATCAAATTTATTCTTTTTTTACCTTCCTATTTTGCACAAAGACAAATAGCAAGATTTAGCCTACCTGGAATTCCTTATTACTTATAAACATACTGTACAGAAAACTGGCCATGGTTGGTATCATTTATATTTCTGTCTTTACCTGTACATGAATTTTTTTCCATCCTTTTACAATTTCACCAATAATAATCGTCTTGGTTTTACTTTGCAAACTGACATAAGCCTACTTTAGATTAATACAGATTCTACATATATTTCAAAGAGTTCTTATTTTGAGGGCATTTTCAGTCTATGGGAGGAATTGTTATATTAACATAACTAATGATGAAACTACATCTCCATCATATTTGGACCATCCTTGCAGTTGAAAAATACATTTTTTTTCTTCTTTTAGTTAATTATATTATTACATATATGAAGAAATATATGTATGTATATAATAAGTACAATGGTTTGAGTGCACTTGCACTAAGGAATCAAGAAAGGTTCCATGTAGAAGGTAGTGCTTGAGCTGTTTTGAAAGAAATAAGGGATTCTGTGAGGAAGAGGTGAGAGAGGAGAGCACCCCATGCATAGCTGGCCAGTGGAGAGGCTTGAAAATGGAAGATGGATACCATTTTTCCTAGACCATAGAGTATGAGAAGGACGTGTGTAATTGAAACTGAAAAGTAGGCTGAGAACAAATGGTGAAGGGCTTACAAGCCAAAAAGAGAAGCAGTTTATCCAAGAGAGGCAATAAGGAACCACGGAGTATGGGAAATATCATAGCTAGATCTGCATTTAAGGGAAATCATTTTGCAGCTGTTTGGAAGATGGATTAATATGATATGGAAGATGGA